>NC_141687.1:739798137-741162223 GCF_964263255.1 Lissotriton vulgaris | reverse complement strand
ACTAACAGAAACCTGCTCCCTATCTTTCGAGCCTCTCAGAAAAATGCCCACTCTAATCGACGTCCATGATGTATTCTAAATGCTTTGCAGTTTGACATGGAGTAAGCATGGAGGCGGGGATACAGCACTTTGCAATTGGAATGCCAGATAACATAATAGACTATCTGACTGTTTTAATATAGAGTTTAGGAAGCGAAGGCAATTGTTTACAAAAAGCCTTCATAAGAGGAAAATGGATGTGAAAATACAGAGCCCAGGTAAGTAGTTAAATAGTTTAATGGTACATAAACACTGCCCTTGCTGTCAGGAAGGAACTGCCAACAACAGAATCTCCCCAAAAAGACTTCATCCAAAGATCCCACATTCCACCAGAATCCCAGAGCAACCCAACAGGATGTTGGTAAGTTTGTTAATGTGTGCTGTAAAATACATCCAAGTTGTCAAAATGTCTACCAGATTTGTTGCTGAAACAACAGTGGGAGATGAAGGACCTACATTCCTAGGACATCAAGAGGGCCTGGAAAAGGTGCTGCAAAGGAATACTTCTCTATTATATATATTAAGGCGTACAATGCTGGCACTCATTCGTGTGGCCACTGCTCTCATACAGCCCATCGAAATGAATATCATCATTGCGGTGCAGTATGATGTATGTGTCATCGGTGCAGGAATAAAATCACAGCTGGTGGGATTGATAAGGATCAAGGGAGCTATCTATATAATAAAAAATTAGGGAAGAGTCCTGAAGGTCTTCACAAGTGAGGTTTGGAGGAAGATTGAAAAAGAAGCATAGAAACCACCTGATAGTGCTCTTCCAGGAAAAATGAGATCCAGTTGATGGCCAGATCTTTTATGGAGAGGATGAGGTTGACCATATGAAAAGCTGCAGAGAGGCCTCATCAAATTAGAGCAGCCGACCCTCCAGTGAATGTTTAACAGGTGAAAATGATGGCAGACACTAAGACTCTCTCAGTGAAAGGGATGAAAGTCTGATTGAAAGTAAAACAGAATGTTGTTTGATTCAACATAATGAGATAGGGGCAGATCATGATTGGATTCAGTTATCTTTGCTGCAAATAAGAGGAACGAAATAGGATGGCAACTGGTAGTGTCATTTGGGTCTTCAGATACTTTACAGTGAGAAATTACTAACTAAGCTTCAGCTCCTTCTAAATTGATAGCCGTCTGTCAAAAGAATATTGCTTACCAAATACCTTCTCAGATAAAGTACTTAAAGGATTTGTCTTCTGTATTGGGAACATCCTGACAGGGTAAGGTGGCCACCCTTCGAAGGCAGGTTCCTGCAAAGAAAATCTTGCCATCCGTTCACCATAAGAATGCCAAAGAAGAACAATGGATGTTTTTGAAACTGAGGTGTTGATAAGATAGAAAGGACACTTACTCAATGAGGGAGATAGAACATGGTAGCCTAACATTGAAGTACTTTTTTATGGTCATGAAAAGGGCTAGAAGGAGTGGGTGTTGGATGGTGCTAAAACGAAGAGAGGGAGAAGTTTAACTAAGCATCCCTACTCCCATTTGCCATGGTCTTCTGGGTGATATATTTACAATAAGCAACAATTAGCATAGCCATGCGCACACCACACTCACATCAAAGAGCTGAATAAAATAGGAGAGCATCAAAGTCTGCTTCCTGTATGCAGGAAAACCTCCTTTTGGGCAGGTAAAAAACCAAGAAGAGATATCACCTATTTTTTGGCCAACAATGCATGCATTCTGTGTTGACATTTTTGAGACTGGGAAGAGAGAAGATCCATGTAACAGGGACATCTGCATTTGCCAGGAAGGGCTAGTAAAACCAACAGAAAATGGACTTCTGAGATTTAGTTATAAACAGTTTGATCTATTATCTCTCATTCACTTGCTAACAGGAAATAATGCTCATGTGTACTAGAGACAAAATTAGGGGCTCAATAGAATGGCAGACGGACTGGAGTCCGTCCGCCATCCTGGTGTAAACCGGGATCGTCAGCCACTCAAGCAGCGTTCCCACACACCCAATCAGGGTGTGACTGCCACCATGGCAGTCGGATCTTGATTTTTAACATTGCAGTGGGCGCTGCTGACATCAGCACCCACCACAATGCTAAAACAGCATGTCGTGCATTTCACAGCACTACGTGGCAGGCACCATAGTGCTGTGAAATATACGGGAGAACCATGGGTACCCCCCAAGTGCACCCTCTCCTCCCCCAAATACATGGGGAGCCGCAACAGCCCCTGTAAGAAATCCCCACATGCCTTTCATGATGGCATCGCCGCCAGCATCATAATTTGGTGGACAGTGCCTGCTAGGCACTGCCACCATTTTATAAGCCCTGAACCGTCTGCCAGGCAATCTGTATGATTGCTTTTGGTGGATCAGTGGCGGACAGTCGTTTTGTCCACCACAGTCCGAGTGCGATTCTCTCCGTCTGCGTAATGTAGCAGGGGGAAAATTGTGGTACGATTGCGGAAGGACCACCACCACATGGCTGGCGATGAGGGCCCTGCCGCAATCATAATCAGCGTCAAAATTCCTGATTGTATTTTTATTTATATTTACTTTGTCAAGGTTGAATTTGTTTTTAATAATCTATAGAAACATAATACTTATGCTTATCATATTATATAACATAGTAACTTTCATCTTAAGAATCAATTCCATGCATTTTAATTCATATAATGACACATTTAAAATTGGTAAAAACCACATTCTTATCAAAAGTAGCTGAAACGAAATATAAATTCCTTGACAATTTATACTGTAAAATCCCTACCCCTCTTTTTGATTAGGATGAAAACTATTATTCACAAATAAGTTATGATGGAGCAATTCTGGAAGCATTCACATAAAGAGCAAAAAAATCATCCTATATTCTCAGACGTTTGCACCTAAATTCCTGGAAATGTAAATTAGTAGCATTAAAACATTTTTTATAGTGGATCTATCACATACATAATCACTATATAAACCATCTTTGTGGAGCCACACATTTGTACATAAAAGGAGTACTACAGATAAATGTTCAGATTTAGACCCCTCACTTATTGATGTGAGTTACCTTTTAAATTGAGTGTCAGGAGGTGATTCTGCCCATCTAATCCACTATGATTTTTTCATTTTGACCTACTTGTTTTTAGCTTATATTGTGGGGGAGCCTCATCACCTGTGACTCACCCACTGCTCGTTTTCTGCCAGTGTCTGTCTTTTAAGGTAAGACCACTGCAATGCTGCAAGGGAACAGGGCACTTGCCTGGTTACATGGGAATTGTGCACACTCATGTGCACACATGTGAGGGCTGCATGTTGGAGATTCCTGTCATGCTCTGGCCTGTAATTGTGCAGAGGTAGCCTGGCACAGAGGGGACTCTGCTGGATTGGGTATTGTCCTGGGTTAGGCCTCATAATGCTAGCGTACATTCATAGGGAAAGTCAGTGTGGTTTAATGTCTTGTCTGCAGTGATACTCCATGGTACATCCTATGGGAAGGGATGCCTTAGAGTGCAGATTTGCTTCTCCATTGATAAAAACACCAGAGTCATACCATATTTGGGTATATTAGGCAGTAGGAAATCTATTCTGCAAATTCCAGGAGCATATCTGTTCACCTTATGGTTCTTCAAGAATGTCCTATTTCTCTGGTTAGCTCAGGATCAGAACTCAGACCTTTCATCACCCTTCTGAGCTAATTTAATTGCATTTCTCTCCAGCATCAAGAACAAAGGCCTCCCCACACAAAGGGGGGAACTGACAGTGCTTCACTCAGCTCCTGAGGAGGAAAGAGTTGGGGTGGCATGCTCTGCCCAGCTGTCACCATGTGCCGGGGATGGGCCTGCTCAAGCACACTAGGCGGATAAAGGAGTCCAGACCTCTGGAGCCAATCCAGTAGGTGACTTCCTTTGAAGGTTTGCTGGGACAGGCCTGGTGGTGATGCCAGTGAGGGGTGGAGCTGAGGTCCCATAGCATTGTTGGCAAGTGACTCCAAGATGACACCATGTTGAAATGCCCCAGAATGCTGCACAGAAAGGCGGAGACAGGGGTGGAGAGGTAATGTGGACAGGCCAGAGATGCATCCCTGCTGGAACCTCCTGCCCGCACTTAAAATGTTTAGCACTGTTAGGAGAGCTCACTTGGTTGTGCTTTTCTGTTGGACACTTGAGCTGGAGGTGGATGCTATGGACAGATGGAAGTAAGAACCCTTGAGGGATTTCTGGGCTAAGGACTTTGACTTTTAATTGCCCCCAGGACCAATGGAGCTCTCCCCAGGACCAGGGAAACTGGTCCCCTAACACCTCGTGAGGACTAGTTGGAGGTAAGTCTGGGCTTCTGCACCAAGAAGGAGCGAGACACAGAGGAAAAAGCAAAAGAAAGGCTGGCACAGGGAGCTAGTGAAACAAGCTCCCTGCGAAAGTCCCCTTTGAGACCAGGAGGTCTACAAAAAAGTGCTTCAGGTGACTAGGGCTCACCACCAGGAACAAAATGGGGACTGATATGTTCAAATTTGGGTGACCTATGACGCCTAGTCAGATCCTGAGCATGTGGCACAAGGAGAATAAGTATGTGTAGCCCCTCGCTGATGCTACAGAGGACCTGGGGAACCAATGCCCCAGGCATGGTTTATAATTGGGGTTTCTGAGACCCATCACTGGGCCCCAAGTGTGCGCCCAGCACGGAGAAGCAGGTGAGTAAGGATAGATCTGCCAGTTCCCTCAACAGCACACAGGATTGCTGTCCACATGTGGAGCATGTGGGGATAGCCAGGAGTTGGCTCCCGGGGCTGCCCCCCAACAGAAAGGAAGTGCAGGTGCTTGAGTGAGATCGGGCACCCTGAAACAACAAAAAAGGCCAGTGTTGAGATGCTGCACTGCCAAGAACCCAAAGAACCATGAAAATAAAAGACTTGGCTCGCCAAGGCGCAAAAGTGAGAGCACCTGATGAAATATGTACCACAATCGCAAGGAGCACCCCATAATGCTCTCTGGGACTTGGTTACTTTGGCCAGTTTTCGCCATGTTTCTCACTTTGTGGTGGCTCAAGGACGACAGGATGACCATCAACGAGTCAGAAAGTGTTGGGGGAGCTACAGAATTGGCAGTCTACTGACATAAAAATTCGAGGAGTTCCTACCATGTATAATGTCTTTGAGAGGCTATGTGTATGAGTGTGTTTTCCATGTTCCAAGTTTATTAGGAATTCACAAAATAATTTAGACATGCATATATATTTTTCTAATAAATACTTTCTTTAAATAATGAGATTGACAGCCATTTGTTACCAAAGTATACATGATTTATTGCTAGTCTTAAGTGGTCTCATCCATGATGATATATAATTATTGCCTTGATTCCCATGGAGAAATGATTGCGGGGATAATGAGATTGGCAGCCACTCATGACCAAAGTATATATTCTTTATTGCCAGTATTAAGTGTTCATCTAAGTTATGTTCAATCATTGCATTTAAGTACATATGGTTTGTTGAACTAGACCCCATTTTAGGTGTCAAAAGTGAATATACCAGGTTATCAAAAGGTATTTCCATCAGCTTTATGTATATTTGTAAATTACTGCATATTATTGAGAAGCGTGTTTGTAATAAATGTACTTTTCCCTTTTTTTAAACAAATAGCACATACTGGACATCATTTCTTGAGTGTTATTATAAGGCCTACGTGTAAAACTCTACTCTGCTCACGGAGTTTGCAGAAATGTTGCACACCTGAGCTCCAAGGACGAGCACAGTGTTCCCGAATTCTGCCTTCCTAAGTGCGAAGCAGAGGTGTTTTTCCGTTTGTTCACTCAAGATTTATTTTGTTGCTCACTCTCAAGCTCTGCCATAATCTCGGGCCACTGGCAAGCTGGCACAAGACTTTGCACTCGCTCACACTGCTTTTCGCTACAACAGCGCCAATGTAATGACAATCAGTCAGTCAGTAATAACTTAATTTGACCTAAAAAAATTAGGCCATAATAGTACCAAAAAAGTATATAAAATTACGCTTATATTTAAGAAGACCTAAAAATACATTTAAAAAGAGAACAATTCATTATAGCGACCGTCAAACCCTGTCACTCCCCAAGAGGAACATTTGCGTAAAGTGATTACGTGATAAAATGCAAAAAACTCAGGTTAATGGTCCTCTATGAAATCCTACCAAAACTACTTGTTACATTAGATCATTCGTGTGTACAATTACATAACAATGTGTGCAAAAATAGCTAAATTATACAATTTTCTTTCTAGCACAAAGCGCATCCCATAAGAAGCTTGGCATCCCACAGCAAATCTCAAAGGATTGCAACGATTGTAAAAAGAGACAGGCAGGGCGACATTGCATGAAGTGTTGTATTTTTCAAGAAGATTACATGTAACGGTGTCTCCATTTATGATAACACTTGCAGAAAATTACAACTTGCATTGCGATGTGTGTCGTCGTATTATCACAAGGGCAGTTTCCTAAATTTGATGACCAGTTGTTCATATCAGGGAAGCTAATTAAGGAAGGTATCCATTCTAAAATTAGTCAGAACAATTCTATGCCTAGAATTGGATACTGCTTTCAAGTAAGGTTGAATTTTATAAGTAGTGAGAATAAGTGAATTATTTAAAACAGATGTTAGTATTATTTCTTCAGTCAATCTTCAATTCTCTAGGTGTGTGATGCATTTATTCTTCAGTGCCAATCTGGCAATTGCTTCAAGGGATTATGGCTTCTTAAAGTACTCTGGGTGCCCCAACTCGCTACAAAAGTGTTGGATATACATCAGCCGCGGCATACATGTTCACAGACTTGATTTAAGACAGTCCCTGATAATTGAACGATTCGGGACAGTATGTTCTGATGACCAAACTTTGTGGCACAATAATATGGGTTGCATCTTTATTTGATCTGTAAGGAACGAAACACCCAGCTCAGCATGACAGACATACATGGAGGAGCCCTTAGGTACAGCAAGCAAATGACAATCATGATGGCACCACTCAAACAGCTTTTATACTTGAGAAAAAGCTAAGAGACTTTTCAAGTGGATTTTCTTCTCCATAAGGTTGGGTTTTTTTTCTGCACAAAGCCTTTATTTAAAAAAAAGAAATAATTCAACGTGGAAGGAAGTGCCCCAGAGACTCCAACCTCCTGTTCCTGTCCAGCAGACTTCTCCCAGTGCTTTGTCCATCTCCTGGTCACTTTTCATTAAAACTTGGAGCTGGAATATTCACTTTCCTTATCTACTGCATATAGACCAATAGATTTAAGGAAATGTACGTGGTATTTCAAAAGTAAGTTCAAAAACTCGTGAACAAGGTTGTTATCTGCTTGCTAAGTGCATGCACCAGTATTTTTCTGTACTTTTATTTGATTTTTCAAACGTATTGTGAAGGATAACCTGCATTTTTTCAGTAAAGGCCTAGGTATATTTTTGCATTGAATTTTTCATCTTTTTGTAAAGGAATGATGTTTCACAGTGCAGTCCCTGTTCTCCATGTTTCTTAAATTTGCAACATTTATTTATTTTACTATGTGGCCTAGTTTGCCAAGGGGCCATCCAGTAGCCACAGCCCAGTGTTAGTCATGGGTGCATTAAACACCACAAACTGACAGTTTAGAAAAATAAAGGTATTTAATTCAAACTACACATGAATAAAAATGACAAAAATACAACATACACTGTTCAAGAATATGGTTGCAAAAGAATTCTTTAGGTTGCAATAAAATAATCCACAGTTGCGTGAAAAGTTCACGGTTGCGACACATTTAACCAACAGTACCTTTAGTTGTGACAAAGTTCCAAAAGCAGAAGCTGGTGCAGTGGAAAACAAGCGATGCGTTGCTCCTGAGACCTTGGGGAGGCGATGCGACAACCCTGCTATGGCAGCGGTCGTGTTGCGATGAATCCGGTCTGTATGGGAAGGAAGGCCACTTGTATGGATTCCGGTGCGTAGGTTCTGTAGGAAGTTTGTTCTCGCAAAGGCACGATGCAACAATCTCGTAGGGGCTGCGTCGATCTCCGGGGCGACGATGCGCGATCCAGCGGCGATCTCTCTCTCGCAGCTCCTTGATGCGATGGCTCTACGACGATGTTCGCAGCGATGTGATGCGGTCCGCAAGCAAGCGGTGGGGTGATCTCATCCTGTGACGACTGGCTCTGCGACGACACTCGCAGCGATGATAGTCTTCCCGCACCGGTCTGGTGCGTCCCGCAAACGAAGGATGCGAAGGTTCTGGCAGCGGCAACAGGCGCTGCGACGATCTCGGCCTTTGTAGTGGCGGGAATTTCCTAGCACTGTTGGGGATGCGCTCCGCAGCGAGGGATGCAATAACTTTTCTGTAGCACAGTTTTTAAAGCGTGATTTCCAGCTTCCCAACACAAGTACAACTTCAAGAGCCACCACACATGGGCCACGCACTTCAGGAAGGACAGAACTCTCTCAGTAGAGCTCAAGGGAAGCTGGGAGTGAGGTCCTTTTGTTCCTGGGACTTCAAAAACAGGGAGCCAGCTCTTCTCATGCCCTTGGAGATTCCTTCAAGCAAGGGCACACAGCACAAATCAAAGTCCTTCCCCTCTCCTTGACAGCAAGGCAACAGCAGGGCAATCCAGCATAGCAACAGCTGGACAATCTTCCTTCTTCAGTTTCAGCTTTCTCCTTGGCAGAGGTTCCTTCTTGATTCCAGGATGATCTAATTTTCTATAGTCAGGGGTCCTATACTTATACCCCTAAAAGTCTTTGTTCCCTTTGTGCAGGAGGGCTCTGAGCCCGGTCTGAACCAGTTATGGGTGTTCCTTGAGCACTTTGTTTTCCTGTCTTCTCCTTTCCTTTCAGAGTGAGGGGCAGGGTCGTCAGCCGCCCAGCAGGAGGTGGAGCCAGCATTGTGGAAGGCAGGCACAACCCTTTTCAGGCCCAGGTGCTATCTCCTCCCAACACTCAAGTTGCAAATGCATTCATTCAGCCTAGGGCTGACTCAGCCAGCCTCCTGGGGAATCCCCAGCCCCTGTCACTCTCAAACCAGACAGTCAATACACAAACAGGCCAAGGCACACAGAAAGGGCAGACAAGAGAACAACAACTTTCTAAAAGTGCTGTTCTCAAACACAGGATTTAAAAACAACCTTTCCAAAAAGGTGTGTTATTAAATTCTGAGTTCAGGGATAGTAGACTTTTATGTCCTATCTTGTTCCTATGGGAAGATATGCTGGTAGCCACTACAGCCAGCATCCCCCATGATAGCCTATGAAGCAAGATAGCCTTGCAGCAGTGAAAAACGAATATGGCTTTAATTCCCTACCAGAGCATGTCACCTGCACAAGTACATGCTCTACCTTTCACATATACTGCACCCTGCCCAAGGGGGTACCTTGGGCCTTCCATAGGGGAGTCCGCCTACCACCGTACAAGTCAGAGGCCACCAAAGTCATCTGCGGCGTCCCTCAAGGTTCCTCACTGAGCCCCACCCTCTTCAACGTCTACATGAGCCCCCTCGCGGCCATCGCACGCCAACACAACCTCAGTATAATCTCCTACGCCAACGACACCCAGCTGATCCTCTCCCTGACCAACGACCCCGCCGCCGCCAGAGCCAACCTGCACGAAGGGATGAAAGAGGTAGCCGAGTGGATGACGACCAGCTGCCTGAAACTGAACTCAGACAAGACGGAGGTCCTCATCCTGGGCTCTTCACCCTCCGCCTGGGACGACTCCTGGTGGCCTCCCGCCCTGGGCACCGCACCCAAACCGACCGACCATGCACGCAGCCTGGGCTTCATCCTGGACTCCTCCCTCTCCATGACCAGGCAAGTCAACAACGTCTCCTCGGCGTGCTTCAACATCCTACGCATGCTACGGAAGATCTTCTGGTGGATCCCCACCGAGACCAGGAAGACCGTCACCCAGGCCCTCGTCACTAGCCGACTGGACTACGGCAACGCCCTCTACGCCGGTACCACCGCCAAGCTCCAGAAGAGACTCCAGCGGATCCAGAACGCCTCAGCCAGACTCATCCTCGACATCCCACGAACCAGCCACATCTCCGGACATCTGAGAGACCTACACTGGCTCCCCGTCAACAAAAGAATCACCTTCCGCCTCCTCACCCACGCACACAAAGCCCTACACGACCAAGGCCCGAGCTACCTCAACAGCCGAATCAACTTCTACGCTCCCAAACCCCACCTCCGATCAGCCAACCACGCCCACGCCGCCGTCCCCCGCATCCGAAGAGCGTCTACAGGAAGAAGGTCCTTCTACTACCTGGCCGCCAAGACCTGGAACTCCCTCCCGACCGACCTGCGCCTGACCCAAGACCACCTCTCCTTCAGGAAGAAGCTGAAGACCTGGCTGTTCGAGCAGTAGCGGCACCCCCCAACCCCCAGCGCCTTGAGACCCTACGGGTATGTAGTGCGCTCTATAAATGTCTTTGATTGATTGATTGACTGTGCACAAAAAGGGAAGGGTTAGGCCTGGTCAGTGGGGACACTGACCAGGAGGACATGGCAGTTCACAGACTGCACACAGGCACTGTGGTGGCAGTTCTGAGACGCCATTTTGGGGCTACTCCTGTGGGTGGCACAATCAGTGCTGCAGGCCCACTAGTAGCATTTGTCATCACCAGCCCTGGCACACCCAGTGCACTTTACTAGGTACTTCTTGGTGATACAAATATGACAATCATGTATATCCAATCATAATTGGCGGAAGGAGTAGCTCTGTTCACAGTCAACTCACCCAGCGCGGGGACACGCCGAGATAGCGTAACCATTGCGCTTTACAAATGCTTTGTTATTTATTTATTTATTTATAATAACAATTTACACAGGGAGCACTTACACTCTGACACTGATCAGCAGTGGCAGAGTGTCCAAAGCATCTAAACCAACAAAAACGAAATCCAGCACAGCATCAAAAAAGACAGGGGAAACCACACCAAAGATGCCAGGTTTAACACCCCCGTTGTCCATCCAGTGTGTTTGTACGTTTGGCATAGGTCACCATTGATTGATCTTATTTCTCCATGCCATGTGCACGGGTGTTGTCCAGGTCCATAGGCCTGAAGGGGTTCTCTTTGTTCTCCATGCCTTCCTGCTTGCTGTAGTTGTTTGGCAATGTTGCTGCCAGCCATTTTGTGCATCCAGCCATTGTGCTTTTCCTATAGGCTTGCATGTGTTCTTTGTTCCCCATGCCTTCTTGCTCAGTGTTGTTGTTCGGCCATGCGACACTGGCTAGTGCCATTATGTGTATCCAGCCAGTGTGCTTTTGCAATTGGCTTGCATGCTCTCTTTGTACCCCAAGCCTTCTTGCTTAGTGCTTTTCGTTGACCATGTAATTAGTTACTGCCAACAGGGGCAGCCCTATTATCTGAACCAGGGACATGTTGTCCACAAACAAGCGATCAATACAAGTGAGAATAATGTATATCATTATACACTCAAAATAGATGTTAGAGAGGAATCCAATCACTCCAACAAGGGCCAATTAGTACATGAATGGTCACTTGAAAAGAAAACCTTGACAGCTCAGAACTAAGAGCCAGTCATCATTCCGAGTGCCATACCCGTCCATGACAGCATCTCAGATTAAAGGCGGAAGTAAAACGCCTTTGATATTGTTTAATATTGTTTGATATACATTATTCTCACATGAATTGATCTCTTGTGTGTGGACTACATACCACTGGAGTCTATTACAATTTTTACCTTGGACTCCTTGTGATAAAGAGAATGAAAAAAAATTTCTTTATTGGATGCTCCACCATTGAATATTGTTTGTCCTGATGATGGCCACTCAAGTTTAGTGTGTTCGAAATGCCGTTGATGCTTACATGTGGCCTTGATTGAAAAGGACACAATCTCTGATACTCCTCTTTGTTTTGTCTCAACAGTTTATGTGTAACAATTGTTCCTCCGCCATTCTTTATTTTTAAACAGTTAATTGCCTTTATGGTTTGTTGTGTAACTAAGAGAGCGCCATTGTCTTCTGATTTTATATAATTGTCCTATTTTTTTATATTTTCATAATTTATGTAGGGGTATCACTTGTCTATAGTTTTATGTCTTATACATTTTAGTTCTGTTTTATGTGATATATATTCTATATTATTCTGGTTTATGTTGTATGTAATATACTACTTGAACCCTTGATTGAAATCAGTTGCTTGACCATGTGGCACTGGCTGGCGTCCATTTTGTGCATCCAGCCAGTGTTGGCATTTTGTGCATTTATTGTCCATAGGCCAGAATGCGTTCTTTTTGTTCTCCATGCCTTTGTGCTTGCTTTGTTTAGCCATGTGGCTGGCAGACATTTTGTGCAACCAGCCACAGCACATTTGTAATAGACTTGCATGCGTTCTTTTTTCTCAATGCCTCATTACTCAGTGTTGTTTAACCATGTGGCACCCCCAGGAAAAAGTTTAACTTTTTAATACAATGTTTTTTAAATTTTTGTAAAAATTTTAAAAAATGTTTCAATTTATTTTTGTTATATTTGTTGTAATTTTTTTAATGTTGTCTTGGTTGATAAATTTATCCATCCATCCATCCATCCATTCATCCATCCATCCATCCATCCATCCATCCATCCATCCATCCATCCATCCATCCATCCATCCATCCATCCATCCATCCATCCATCCATCCATCCATCCATCCATCCATCCATCAATCCATCATAGGCGCACATCCGCACAAGAGCATTTCGTTTTTATTTTAGGTAGTATAACTCCATTTCCTCCTGGGAACTCTGGCTGCAATGCACTGCAGGCACTTCAACATCATACATTTTCTTTTAATGATTATTACATTTCCCCTGGATCACATTGCCTGCCATACACACACAAACTTACATGCACTTTTTAAATGATAATCATTCCTTTTACCCATGCAATTCACTGAGTGCCACATGTGTCTCCTTTATGGACATAAAAGTAGGAGCTCTATGTGTTGCAGGAGTCTATTGTGTTTTTTTTTCCGTATGGCAATTTATATTTTATGATATGGTGTTGTGGTTTGACTTTAAAGTAGTTATTATTTACTACCTAAGTAATCAACCACACTAATATTGACTATGTCTATACTAATTCAAACTGCAACAGTGCCACATTTCACTAAATGTTTTTCTTGCTTGTTTGCTTTTAGGTATACAAGAGAAGAGACATCTCCTGCAGTACTGTTAAATAGAAGGCCTGTACAAGTGAACTCAGACGTCAATCCTCCAATCTCTCTTGCATGTGCAGCTTAGTGCCACTGTCAACAGAGAGCTTTAACATGGCTGCAAAGATAGTTTCTCATAAGAAGGTGGTGAGTGAGAAGAAGCATCTTTCCACCAACGGCATGTTGCCCAAAACCATTTTAGGGTCTGTGTCTGCCGCCCCAGCCTTCGTGGCAGCAATTTGGGAGCAGCAGTCCTGCATCAACACCCCAACCTAAACCCAGGACCATGTCTGTCAGGAAGGCAGCCACAGCAATCATGACGACACCAATGAGCAGTGATGCTGAATTGGATTTGTCCCTTTCGCAAAGTAGTACCAAATCATTTCAGGAAACACAGCAAAGTGGACAACAGCCACAAATAGTAGATCTTCCTGAAGTTGGAGCAATAGCGGAGGTAGAGCTTCCTGCTTGCCAAGAACCTCCTCTTGACTTGATAGAATTATTGGATGCTAGATTTCCAACAAGGAAAAGAAAGGCTACTAATCTACCATCTTCTCCAAGCACCACTCCTGATGATGGTGATACAGACTTGGAGTAGACCCCAGCATAGTCCAAGAGGTGCCAGGAGTGTCAAGGGAAAATAAATGGTCCTGAAACCCTTAGAATTATGGAAGGGGATGATGAAGAGGATTATAATGATGTACTAGCCCTTGTGGAAGGTGACGCATAATCCAACATTGCTACCCAACCTGCTCTGAGAGAGTGGCACAGGTAGCATTGTCCACTCCCATATTTATAAAGCCCCAGCTGAGATCTGTACCAAACCCTATGTCAGTAAAGAATTCACTGCAGAGAGGCAATCAACAACAAACCCACCAACCTCCATTTATTCTTCAGGCATTGGTAGTGGCATGGTAAAAACTACTCCCAGTTTGGGACTTTTTTATGATTAGCAAAGAGGGGCACAAATTGCAGGATGCACCATTACCCACGCAAATGTTCGTCACTACAAGCATGGTTCACATTATGGTACTGGAGGTCAAATGACCCACATGAAAAAGCACCAAGCAATCAATTTGAAGGAACACCATAAAAAATTGCTGAACATGGTCGTGGTGGCGAGAAAAGCTGGCGAACATCGGCTACAAGTCCAATCATGATGGGAGGTGATGAGGAAGAAGAGGTTAACATCCTCATGCAAAGCAGCCCTGTCCTCATCCACAGCATACAGTGACTGAATCACCATGACGCACATTAAGTCTACCACTAACTACTTCTCGAAAGTTGCCGGTGTCAGTGGCACCAGAAATGAAGAAAATCCCACTTTCTATTATGGGCATGTTTAGGCAGGTGGCCTACCACATAAAAGCACATTTGTACAATGGGAAGCTAGCAAAAATATTAGTGCTGGCTATCCTCCCTTTTTATTTTGTGGAAGGAGTGGGATTCTTACTATTTGTAGCTGACATCTACTCAAAATGGAAGGTTATAAGCGAAACTCATTTTGCCAGAGTTGCTATTCCAGCTCTGCAGCAAGATGTGTTGCAATTGGTTGGACACACTTTGCAGCAAATAGTTGTTCACACTATCCACCTGATGACAGACATGTGAATCAATTGATTACATGTGCATTATTACACAATGGATCTCTTTTGTGGTAGTCCATCAAAAGATATCTACAGGCTTGGCCCTGAATAAAGTATTAGGAGCATTATGAATCTGCAACTGTGGCCATGTTCAACATGGAAAAATCACATGAAGCTGTAAACATCTTGGAGGAATTTAACAGCAAGGTGTTTGAATGGCTCAGACTCATACTTCTCAGAAATGGATTTCTTGCCATGGACAATGACAGTAACATAGTCTAGGCCATGTCTGACAGTAGCTTTTTCAGGATTCTAGGTTTAGCCCATTGCATCAACCTGGAGGTTCATGGCTTGATCAAAAAATGGGACATAGTCTGAAACATACTGACCATCTGCAGAATAATCTGCACTGATCTCAGCCACTCTTATACAGCCTGGAAGCAGTTGCAGATTATTCAGTATGGTAACAGGGCAAAAGCTGAGCCCCTGATAAAGGAGGTGCCAACACATTAGAACTCAACCTATTACACGTTGCAATGCCTATACAAACAGATCAATGATTATGTCATTCAAAGAGGCAGTGATGCAGTTAGGAAAGCCATGACCATGGATGTGGCCAAATGGGGCCTTGTCAAATGCCTGCCACAGGTGCTATTCGATTTTGGGGTTTTCACAACAGAATTTAGCAAGTAGGACAGCAAGAAAAGCCAAGCTATCCTGTTGTTGTATCTGCTACAAGACCAGCTAAAGAAGGTGTCTGAAAGGTCCGCCCCCCAAGTGTGAATGAAAACACAGAAGTGCATGCCTTGGTTGAGAGCTTTATCCTTCTCTTGTCTTGTAATACAAGTCTGCAACATGACACCATCTAGTACCAACAGAGTACCAACAGTATATCTATGTCACACTACTTGATCCACAGTACAAATAAATTGTGCCCACTTTTATTCCTTTTTTTGAAGGGAATGTTTCAAAATACAAGAAGTGGATTATTGAGCAAGCCAGAGACCTGGAAGAAGAATGTCTGGAACTTAGAGTCCCACTCCGCAGCTCTCAGGTGCCACCTTCCACTTCCAGAGAAGGCAGTCTTGTCTCACAGCAGCCAACAACACCATCACCCAGAAAACTGCCAACAACAACAACAAAAGTGCCGGACCCAACCCCTGCATTGTATTGTTTTTAATTGGCAAGGCTTAATACCAGTGCAGAGGCAAAGGCAAAAGAGGATGAGCAAGTGCCAGCACCAATGACAATCCAGAGTTGTTTTCAAGTTTTTTTCAGGACTATCTGGATGATCCAAAAAGAGGTCTATGTGGATCAAAACCCATTGATGCATTGGTATGTGAAGATGTGCCAATGGTCAGAGCTCAGCAGGCTGGCAACTAAAAATCTGGCTTGTGCAAAAGCCAGTGTTTCCCTAAGTGCATCTAGTGTGGCTTTTACAGTGAGAAAGACCTGTCTCTCACCTCTAAACGTGGAGAGATTTACTATGATCAGAATTAACCAACATTTCATACCACACAAATACACCATTTCTGAAACAGCAGAGGAGTAGGAGGAGGAATGGTCAGATTCAAATGTGTTAGATGACCAATCTTTGGGCAAACCACCCGAGTTTGTGGACAAACCCTACTTTACATGCTGAGTAAGCCAGTGCAGCCAGAGAACCTTGCCAGTGCACCCCACGCCCCTTGCACCCTCCTCAGTGCAGGGGGGTATTCACTGCCGGGCCTGTCACCTCCTGCCAGCATGGAAGGGAGGTGGTGTTTTACAATAAGAATAGTGCTGCCCCCTCCTCCTCCCTGAAGCTAGCCCAGGGCTACAAACCTGAGTGGCATTTAGCCACAAGATAGGTGGCTGGTGCTTGCTGTTCAGTGGGCCTGGTAGGCTGCTTCCCTGGTTGCCCTGCCCAGCCATGCTCCTGGGTGGGGTAAAGAAAACAAACTGGAAAAGTAAGGAAAGGAAAGAAGAATTTTTAAGGAAGTAAAGGGGAAAATAAACAAAAATATAAAAAGTCACATAAAACATTAAAATTTTTAACAAAATATAAAATACAAGGACACAAAAACACACACTTAGACAATAAATAAACATGGGGGTAGGTTAATTAGAGGGATAAAAAATTAGGCCCAGCACCAGAAACAGAGTAGAAAACAAGATAGCTGCGCCTATAAGAACCGCATGTTTATATATGTTACTAATCCATTAGGAACAAAGAGTGAAGAGTGGCGGGGAGCACACTGTGAGAGCAACCAGAGGTCTAAATTGTCCGATGGCACATGTAAGATTTATGCAACTACCGAAGTGTATCCTTAAGGTGGCTAGGCATGAAGGAGACTCTACCTACGGGAACCAAATAATCCGTACATTTAAAGATTACACTCATTTGGTTCAGCAGCAAAGAGCATCCTTCATCCGAGTGAAACAAAAACTGCGAGCCATGGAACTCCAGTACATGCTCCTCTATCCTGCAAAATTGAAGGTTCTCCACGCAGATTGGGCACACTTCTTTACAACCCGAGAGGCAGCCTGGGATTGCTGGAGGTCCATGGGGATGAGAGGACACTAAATAGAGGGAGAGCAGTGGGGAAACACTCATCTATCCCCAAATGGGGAAAGAGCAGTTGCCACCACAGAAGGTCAAAACATTCTCAAGATCAACACAGTGAGTGGTAGTACGCTGATTCCTAGACTTGGAAAGAACAGACTCTGACAGTGAGGGCAGGAGGTCCCTGGGAATAGACCGTTTGACACAAAAAGATGAACAAGTGGCCGCAATGACCTTAGTAGAAGTTGTAACAGCCACCGGTTCTGATGAAAACATGGTCAACATTGTTAAGGACACTTCACAGCTGGGAGGCCCCTAAGTCGATCATGGACAGAGGCAATATTTAAGGGAGGAGGGACGCGATACGGACTTGCGGAAAATGTGCCATCATCAATGATACTCTTGTCAAACATGGTACTATGCTACAACAGTGTAAGCCTCATCCACCCTGAAGATGAAGAAATGGACCAGGGTGGACACCGTTATCAGACAGGTGGACAATGTCTCCCTCCCCCCAAATTTCTTTTCAACTCATTTCTGAATTGTTGTTTCCTACTTTATCTTCTCACTCCTATTCTCTCCTATTCTTATTTCCTTAATTTGAGTATCCTTTTTATTGGATGTTTATTGGTATGACAGTGTGAGTGTGAGGAGTCCTATTCTTATTTCCTTAATTTGAGTATCCTTTTAATTGGATGTTTATTGGTATGACAGTGTGAGTGTGAGGAGTCGATAGTTGTACAAGTGGGTGTGAGTAGGGACCGTGGTTGGGGCCACTACCAACTGGTCTACAGTTAGCCCAAGTAGAGCACTATCCCTTGCACGGCAGAAGGAATATAGTGGATTTACATGAGGAGTATAAGTGTAAGTTTGTAAGTGCACTGTAGTTTATGTTTTCGGATTTCTATGACAGGACAGATGATCTTTACTCATTGCTAAAGTTTAGGGGTTTGGGTTGTCGGAGTGGTGAATATATGGCGATGCATGTTTTGTTCATACAGTGTCTACCCAGGGGTAGGTGGTTTCAAATGTTCAGGTTACAACTGTCTCTGGCTGCGGCTGTGGCAGCACACAGGCAGTACATACCATGGGCAGAGCAGACACAGACTGGGAGATATGGAACAGTACAAAATCATGACATGGAACATGAGGGGGCTAGATTTGTTCGTGAAACGCTATAGGGTACAAACTTATCTGTGGTGACAAGGCACTCATGTTGCTATGCTACAGGAGACACACTTGTTAGATACTAATACACAGAAACTTCATAAGAAATGGAGAGGACAGTTATACATTGGCATGCCGTTAATATGGGCAGGGAATTTTAAATCTGTGCAGAAACAGCACACTAAACCTCACATGTCGACTGATCTGAGTGAGATGATGAGCAGGCTACACTTTATAGATATCTGGTGCAAAACACATGTGGGTGAACAGGGTTATACCTGTTATGCTCCGGCCTGCGAGGTGTAGAGTAGGCTCAACTGTTTTATGCTCTCTTTGGCAGCATGTGGTGCTGTAACACAAATTAAATTGCTTGGCCAGTTTTATCAGAACATGCTCCGGTTTTGCTGGAGTGGGGTCCTGAGAGACAAAGGCCGAGGGTCTCTCTGTGCTTTTGTTATTTAGAGAGGAATTTAGACAGGTAGTTGTGGGTTACTTCGCCATGAACTGGTCAACTACAAAGACCAGGGGCATGGAATGGGACATGTTTAAAGTGGTTACCCTCGGGGACTGCCTGTCCAGGGTGGGGGGCACAAGAAGATGGCTAGAACTGTAATTGACAGCTACAAAAGAAAGATTGACCAAACTTCAATGCAAGAGACAGGCGTCAGAGCCAGATCATGATTCACTCCTGCAGGTGCAACACCAAGTTGAGGAGATATGGGATGGATTGGATTGACTTGTCCGTCATGAACCTCTTCAACTTCCCTATAAGGAGAGAAACAGATCTGGAAGGTTATTAGAGTGACTGTTGAAGTGGGAACACCCACCCCGCTGATACTGGCATTGTGATGTCCTGATGAAACCATGGCCACCAAACAGGCTGGTGTCAACACAGTAGTGTTCAACCATCTATCTGAAATATACTGCGAGGTGCCGGAGACGGAGTCGCCTGTAGGGGGGAGTATATTCTGGATGTCTCCGTCCGAAACCCCACAGAGAAGCAGAGGGAGAAATTGGAGGTGGTACTCCAACTAGAAGAATTACACTAAGCACTACAAAGTATGGCTCGCTCTGAATCACTGGGCCCGGACATAATTCCATTAGAATTCTACTAGACATATGCAGATCTCCTGCTTCCACACCTAATGGAGAACCTGCAGGAGGCAAAAAGGGCAGGATGTCTGCTGTGATACATGAGGGAGGCGCATATAGTCATGCTCCCTTAGCCTGGCAGAAATACAAAAGACCCTGCAGCATATTGACCTTTATCCATGCTAAGAGTAGATGCTAAATTACATGCTAAAGTCTTGGCCGTTAGACTAAGTAAAGTTGTGACCTCCATGGTGCATGAGGACCAATGCGAGTTCATGCCTGGGAGAGGCACATTAATATATACGGCAGATGTGTGATGTCATACCTTCAGTGGCCGCTAGTGAACTCCGGGCTGCGGATGTTGCCCTAGATATTGAAAAAGCTTTTGATACTTTACAGTGGGAATATTTGTGGGATGTACTAAGGAGAATGGGATTTGGCAGGGAATATGTCGCCAGGGTCAGATTGCTCTATCACCAACTGAGAGCCAGAGTGCGGGATGGTGGTCAAGTATCGGAAGCTATAAAGATTGAAAGGGGCACACAACAGGAGTGCCCACTATCTCTACTACGTATCATGCTTGCAATGGAGCCCCTAGTGGTAAGACTGAGGAGCAATATGGCACCATTTTGTATAACATTAGATGGATATATACAAGTGATCTCATTGTATGCAGACAACGCACTCCTTTACGTTAGACAGCCAGAAGTGGCAATCCAAGTGCTCCTGGAGACATTGGCCTCCTTTGTTGTGGGGTTCGGCCTCCATATTAACCGTGGGAAAACAATATTATTCCTGCTAGTGGCCTTTGCATGAGTAGCACCCAAGGATCTTCCTGAAGTGGAATTAGATTGGGAAAATGACCATTTCAGATACTTAGGCATTCAGTTAGCCCACCAGCAGAAGTCCATTATGAGTTGAACATGGGTAAAGTCCTCATAGGATTATAAGCGTTAATTTCATTTTGAAATAAGCTTCCGCTGTCGGTTACAGGGAGAGTAGCCATAGCAAAATGGTGATGCTGCCCCACTGTCTGTATATCCTGCAGCATTACTTTTGCAGCATGCTGAGTTCCACGTTTGACATGCTGAACAGCATCCTAGTCTCACTTGTGTGGGCCGGGGGATGGAGTAAAGTTAAACTCAAGATTCTCAAATTGGATATGGATGTTCTAGGTCTCCCAGATTCTAGACTATAATATATAGTGGGATTGCTGCAGTGTGCAGCACAGTGGTGCATGGAAAAACTCAAGGTGAAGAAAAAGCTACTGGTGGAGTGGAATGGTGGTTCAGGGATGCCAAGGTTCTTTGTGAGGTGCTTGAGGGTCCCCAAGGACTGTCCACATATAGTATGGCAAGTGACAGAAGCCTGGGAGAAGGCAGTGACATTGGTTGTCCGCAGAGCTCCTTATACCAATGCGCTACCACTCCATTGGCTACAGGGATTCCAAAATATTCAGACACCCATGGACATCACAAAATGGTACGATGGGGGATGTGTAACGGTAGGAGACCTGTACCTGAACGGAACCTTTCTGACATTTGTTGAGGCCCAAGAATGTTTCCATTTACCAGTAGGTAAATTCTTACAATATGCTAAATTTTGCGTATGGTCCGTGAGATATGGATCACATTTCTGGAGGAGCCGCAGGAGTCATGCATGTTGAGAACACTGCTGGACCCAGGGTCCAGCAGGGGACTTATCTCATGCATCTATAAGGCACTGAAGGAGGACGGTACAGTTGACTTATTGGTGGTTAGAGGTAAATGGGAGGAGGACTTACTGCTTCTCTTGATGGACGGGGAATGGAGAAGGGCACTAGCTCAGGTGGTTGAAGCAACAAGTGATGCCAGGTTTAAGCTCACCCAATTCTGTTACTTGCACC
This sequence comes from Lissotriton vulgaris, assembly GCF_964263255.1. Classification (NCBI taxonomy): domain Eukaryota; kingdom Metazoa; phylum Chordata; class Amphibia; order Caudata; family Salamandridae; genus Lissotriton; species Lissotriton vulgaris. The sequence continues at coordinate 741,140,808 of NC_141687.1, read as the reverse complement.
GTTCATGTCTAGCCCCACAGCGTCAAGCTCAGTTCACACCAGGGCTAATACCATCCTGTCCATGTTTCGGCACAGACCCTGGAATCAGGTAGCACAGACTTGTTGTACCGCAACAGAAGTGTAAATAGAAGTCTCCATAAAGCAGCGCTTATTGGGTGTCCTTCCAACCCTTAAAAAAAGGGACACGGATACAGCATAAGTTTGCAACCCTGGGCCTGTTTCTGAAAAACAGCGGATTGCGATACATTGGATTTTCTCTACGCCCCCTTCGCTGGAAAAATGGAGAGATGATATGTGTGAGTGGGGTGTGGCCAAAAAGTGTCTTCTCTGGGCAGTGAGAGTGGATGAGAATGCTGAGAGAGACCTGCAGAGTGGGGACACATGTTGACAGGAGTGTCCTTGACAACAGACAGGAGGGATGATGAAACTGTGCTTACAGAATTTCCCAAACACACTTCACCAGTACCTAGTGAAGAAAATGCAAATGGCCTTCTCACACAAGAACCAAGTCAGATATGCCAGTCTGCATGAAATAGCATACCTGCGGTGGTAATGCTGCTGGTTGCTGTCAGGAGGGGGGTAACTTCTTTCTTTTTATGTTCTAAGATCATTTTTGGTTTCTTTAATATTTTATTCTTGTCGCTATTCCATAAAAAAATGGATACAAAATGTAATGTGCATTTCAGTGTATAGAAATCCACTGGGTGAGTGTTGAACACTGTCATGAGAAAAAATGGTTGACATGATGTAACATGTATTTGACGAATTTTGCTGTGTAATATGATGCAATGTCACTAATAAAGAAAAGTGAAAATTACCTACTGGCGGTCGCCAGTAGGTAGTTATAGTTAGGATTTTTTTCAATGTTAAATCTCAAAATTCTATTTGGAATAACTTTGGCGCCGGTTGACGAATCCGCCTGAAATTTCCTCAAAATGGCCTCTTCGAGCTCCGGTCCTTCTCTGAAAGTTTGGGGGGGAATCATCAAGCAGGTGCCGAGATAAAAGGGGGGTCCCAAAACGCGTTTTCCCCATGTTAATTTCCATAGGGCGGTCAACCTCACTTTTAGCCCGAACGGCTGAATGCATTTCCACCAAACTTGGCAAAATTGTAGGGACTGGTAGCCCGATGTGCCTTTGCTATGTCTCAAGATATGTGCTCCAGTGGATTTTGAGTATTTTAGGTGCAAAAAAAATATATATCTATAAGCGCGCCCCGGTACGCGCAACAGGGAGCGCACCGGGCGCGCCACGCAACTTGCGCACAGAAAGCTGATTGGCTCACGGGTGTCTGTAAACATTCGAAACAGTCCGGAGCGGCCGCCATCTTGTGTCTCGGTAGGATCGAGACACAAGAGGTGACATAAAAAAAAGGGAGAAATGACTATAACGGGGCAGGGTAGACCCCCTCCTGACCCCCTAGGTTTTATGTGGGGGCTAAAATAGGGTCCCGCGGGGCATTTAAAAAAAATATTTTTTTTCGATTTGCGCGGGGAGAGCGGGAAGCGCACCGGGGAGCGAAGCATGGGGAAAATCCAGGGCCCTATTTATGAAGGCCTTGCGACAATTTTGCGCCGCCTGTAAGTCACTTTTTGTGACGCACCAGCGGTGTAAAAAATGCGCCTTGTTGCGCTATATTTAAAAAGTGACGCATCTGGGTAGATGGGTCACTTTTTAAAACCCTGCACCACATTATACCTGCGTCAGGTATAATGTATGCAGAAGGAGCGTTCGCCCGCAAAAAGCTTCGTAATAGTGACGCAGTGAAATCTATGAAATTTCACTGCGTCACTTTTAGGATGCTGTTGTGTCAAAATCTTGCGCCTGCCTCACAGCAGGCGTAAGACTGACGCAAGACCTTTCACATGGGGCTTTCCCCATGTGAAAGGACGCATTACTGGAGTTGCATCACTTTTGTGACACACTCCAGCAATGCGTCACTTTTGTGTTTACAGATACGTCAGAAATACTGACGTATCTGTAACTCCTTGCGACATGATTCGTCATACATTAAATATGACACATCTGGAATGTCGTAAGGAGTGCGCACAGAAAAGTGACCCTGCGCTGTTTTCACGCAGCGATGCGTCACTTTTCAGAAATGAGGCCCCCAGTTTATTTACTGTGTCACCTCTACGACCCTTTCTTGCATCAATACGTCCTTTTTGCATACATTACACCTGAGGTAGGAATAATGTGGCACAGGGGCTTACAAAGTGACGTAACTACCTAGATGCGTCACTTTGTAAATATGACTGAATAAGGTGCATTTTTTACAGCACTGGTGCGTCACAATAAGTGACGCATCGGTGGCGTTAAAGTGACGCATGGCCTCTTAAATGAGTCCTTCAGTCTTCTACTCATGCGTCATATTAAATTTATGACGTATTATGTTGGAAGTTCTTTTAGATACGTTAGTATTTCAGACGTATCTGTAAGCACAAAAGTGAAGCATTGTTGGAGTATGTCACAAAAATGAAGCTACTCCAGCAATGCATCCTTTCACATGGGGCCAAGCCCCATGTGAAAGGGCCTGCACACCTGCTGCGCAACAGGCGTAATATTTAAAAGCAACAGCGTCATAAAAGTGACGCGTTGATATGTCATAGATTTCACTGCGTCACTTCTACGACCCTTTCTTGTGTCAATATGTCCCTTTTGCATACATTACACCTGACATAGGAATAATGTGGCGCAGGAGCTTACAAAGTGACGCAACTACCTAGATGTGTCACTTTGTAAATATGACTATATAAGGTGCATTTTTTACAGCACTGGTGCGTCAAAATAAGTGACGCTCTGGTGGTGTTAAAGTGATGTATGGCCTCATAAATGAGTCCTTCAGTCTTCTACTCATGCGTCATATTAATTTTATGACTTATTATGTTGGAAGTTCTTACAGATACGTCAGTATTTTAGACGTATCTGTTAGCGCAAAAGTGATGCATTGCTGGAGTATGTCTCAAAAATGAAGCAAATCCAGCAATGTATCCTTTCACATGTGGCCAAGCCCCATGTGAAAGGGCCTGCACGCCTGCTGTGAAACAGGCGTAAGATTTGGACGCAACAGCGTCATAAAAGTGACGCAGTGATATCTCATAGATTTCACTGCGTCACCTCTACGACCCTTTCTTGCGTCAATACGTCCCTTTTGCATACATCACACCTGATGTAGGAATAATGTGGCGCAGGGGATTACAAAGTGATGCATCTACCTAGATGCACCACTTTGTAAATATGACGCTCTGGTGGTGTTAAGGTGACGCATGGTTTCATAAATGAGGCCTTCAGCCTTCAACTCCAGCAATGCATCTTTTCTTACCCTTCCACACCCCCGTTCCTTTTCAACATTTTCTTTGAATATCAACATTCCCTATATTTACTCTTCTTCTCCTTACTTTCCTTCCCAACATTCACCTTCTTTCAGTCCCCCTACTTCACTTCCTTTCTCCTCTCATACCTTTCTGTTCTTTCTTACTCATTTTCCTTTCCATTATCAATGCACTTCATTTCACTTACTCTTTTTCATTTTTTGAAGAATATAGCTCTTTGATGAGAATTGGAGGTAGTTCTGAAAATAACTTTTTGTTTTCTTCTTTTTTCAAAACAGGAACAAAAACAGGGAATGGAAACTGCTCAACAGGAGCAAAAAAAACAAAACAAATTAGGGGTGGAAAGGGCAGTGATGGTTTTCCAATGCTCGAACCATGAGCTGGACACTTTGCTCCCCAAAAGTAAGGAGTTGATTGCAGTATCTGCATCTCAGGACACCATGGTTAAAAGTAGGTTGGATATTTGGCACGAGCTCCTGTGATTGCCCCCTCCCAGAAGTAGTTGCTCCTCCGGTGGATGTAGAGGCCCCATCACTGGGAACCTCTTGTGCCAGAGCGCTGACACTTTCCCGGGCAAAATTCTGGGGATGCCTCCTCTACACATGCCGGATCATCGTAAAGTTCCCAAATGAGTATTTTTTTTTGGGGTCACCCCGTGACAGGACTTGTTTGCAGATCCTGCACTCCACTTTTGGAGCATTCACCTTTTTTTGGTTAGGTGGTATTTAAAAAAAATTCCAAATAAAATGTTCCTTCACCTTTGGGGTAGGAGGCTCTTCATTGATGAAATCAGGTTCTTCATCACTGCTGGATTCTCTGGCAGCCATGGTAAACCAAGAAAGATCCAGGAGCAAAAACAGGTCTTTCATTCACAAAAGTGAAAGAAGTGAAGGAAATGGGTAGGGATTTCATTCTTTGTAAAAAAAACTGTTAGCAACCAATGAAAAGTGTTATTTTAAGTCACATGACTTGACGCGCTGACGCTGCGCGCTCCAGAGCGCTTCCGGGGGCGCATACACGGCGCAAATGTAGGCGCTTCCGGGGCGCATACGCGGCGCGAACGTAGTTGCTTCCGGGGCGCATACGCGGCGCGAACGTAGGCGCTTCCGGGGCGCATACGCGGCACGAACGTAGGCGCTTCCGGGGGCGCATACGCGGCGCGAACGTAGGCGCTTCTGGGGGCGCTTACGTTGTGCGCCGAAGTGACGTCTTCATAGTTTTACGGAGATGCAAAATCATTTTCATTTCCTTATAAAAAAAAAACTGCTTTTATTTGTATGTTACGAAATGTTTTGAGTTATTATTAACTTTTCATTCATATTTTTTTCACGAACGAAAGTAGCGCTTTGGGTGCGCTTTCCGGAGAGCTTACCGGAGCGCGCACCCAGAGCGCCCCGGGAAAAAATGATAAAAAAAAAAACTTAAAAATTAATACTTACACAAAACAGCAAATTGTAAAAAAAAACATAGGTTAGAAACTCGATATAGAAAGGAATTAGCATTTAATTTCCATAGGGCGGTCGACCTCACTTTTAGCCCGAATGGCTGAATGGATTTCCACCAAATTTGGCAAAATTGTAGGGACTGGTAGCCCAATGTGCCTTTGCTATGTCTCAAGATATGTGCTCTAGTGGATTTTGAGTAATTTAGGTGCAAAAGAATATATATATCTATAAGCGCGCCCCGGTACGCGCAGCGGGGAGAGCACCGGGCGCGCCACGCGACTTGCGCACGGAAAGCTGATTGGCTCACGGGTGTCTGTAAACATTCGAAACAGTCCGGAGCGGCCGCCATCTTGTGTCTCGGTAGGATCGAGACACAAGAGGTGACATAAAAAAAAGAGAAATTACTATAAGGGGGCAGGGTAGACCCCCTTCTGACCCCCTAGGTTTGATGTGGGGGCTAAAATAGGGTCCCGCGGGGCATTTAAAAAAAATATTTTTTTTTCGATTTGCGCGGGGAGAGCGCCCGGTACGCACACGGGATGCGCACCGGGGAGCGAAGCATGGGGAAAATGCAGGGCCTTATTTATGAAGGCCTTGCGACAGTTTTGCGCCGCCTGTAATTGACTTTTTGTGACACACCAGTGGTGTAAAAAATGCGCCTCGTTGCGCTATATTTAAAAAGTGACGCATCTGGGTAGATGGGTCACTTTTTAAAACCCTGCACCACATTATACCTGCGTCAGGTATAATGTATGCAGAAGGGGCGTTCCCCCGCAAAAAGTTTCGTAATAGTGACGCAGTGAAATCTATGAGATTTCACTGCGTCACTTTTAGGATGCTGTTGTGTCAAAATCTTGCGCCTGCCACACAGCAGGCTTAAGACTGACGCAAGACCTTTCACATGGGGCTTTCCCCATGTGAAAGAACGCATTACTGGAGTTGCATCACTTTTGTTACCCACTCCAGCAATGCGTCACTTTTTTGTTTACAGATACGTCAGAAATACTGACGTATCTGTAACTCCTTGCGACATGATTCGTCATACATTAAATATGACACATCTGGAATGTCGTAAGGAGAGCGCATAGAAAAGTGACGTATCACTGTTTTCACGCAGCGATGCGTCACTTTTCAGAAATGAGGCCCCCAGTTTATTCACTGTGTCACCTCTACGACCCTTTCTTGCATCAATACGTCCCTTTTGCATACATTACACCTGAGGTAGGAATAATGTGGCGCAGGGGCCTACAAAGTGACGTAACTACCTAGATGCGTCACTTTGTAAATATGACTGAATAAGGTGCATTTTTTACAGCACTGGTGCGTCATAAAAAGTGAAGCATCGGTGGCGTTAAAGTGACGCATGGCCTCATAAATGAGTCCTTTAGTCTTCTACTCATGCGTCATAATAAATTTATGACGTATTATGTTGGAAGTTCTTTTAGATACGTTAGTATTTCAGACGTATCTGTAAGCGCAAAAGTGAAGCTTTGCTGGAGTATGTCTCAAAAATGAAGCAACTCCAGCAATGTATCCTTTCACATGGGGCCAAGCCCCATGTGAAAAGGGCCTGCACGCCTGCTGTGAAACAGGCATAAGATTTGGACGCAACAGCGTCATAAAAGTGACGCAGTGATATCTCATATATTTCACTGCGTCACCTCTACGACCCTTTCTTGTGTCAATACGTCCCTTTTGCATACATTACACCTGACGTAGGAATAATGTGGCGCAGGAGCTTACAAAGTGACGCAACTACCTAGATGTGTCACTTTGTAAATATGACTGAATAAGGTGCATTTTTTACAGCACTGGTGCGTCAAAAAAAGTGACGCTCTGGTGGTGTTAAAGTGACGTATGGCTTCATAAATGAGTCCTTCAGTCTTCTACTCATGCGTCATATTAATTTTATGACTTATTATGTTGGAAGTTCTTACAGATACGTCAGTATTTTAGACGTATCTGTTAGCGCAAAAGTGATGCATTGCTGGAGTATGTCTCAAAAATGAAGCAACTCCAGCAATGTATCCTTTCACATGGGGCCAAGCCCCATGTGAAAGGGCCTGCACGCCTGCTGTGAAACAGGCGTAAGATTTGGACGCAACAGCTTCATAAAAGTGACGCAGTGATATCTCATATATTTCACTGCGTCACCTCTATGACCCTTTCTTGCGTCAATACGTCCCTTTTGCATACATTACACCTGATGTAGGAATAATGTGGCGCAGGGGCTTACAAAGTGATGCATCTACCTAGATGCACCACTTTGTAAATATGACGCTCTGGTGGTGTTAAGGTGACGCATGGTTTCATAAATGAGGCCTTCAGCCTTCAACTCCAGCAATGCATCTTTTCTTACCCTTCCACACCCCCGTTCCTTTTCAACATTTTCTTTGAATATCAACATTCCCTATATTTACTCTTCTTCTCCTTACTTTCCTTCCCAACATTCACCTTCTTTCAGTCCCCCTACTTCACTTCCTTTCTCCTCTCATACCTTTCTGTTCTTTCTTACTCATTTTCCTTTCCATTATCAATGCACTTCATTTCACTTACTCTTTTTCATTTTTTAAAGAATATAGCTCTTTGATGAGAATTGGAGGTAGTTCTGAAAAGAACTTTTTGTTTTCTTCTTTTTTCAAAACAGGAACAAAAACAGGGAATGGAAACTGCTCAACAGGAGCAAAAAAAACAAAAAAAATTAGGGGTGGAAAGGACAGTGATGGTTTTCCAATGCTCGAACCATGAGCTGGACACTTTGCTCCCCAAAGGTAAGGAGTTGATTGCAGTATCTGCATCTCAGGACACCATGGTTAAAAGCAGGTTGGATATTTGGCACAAGCTCCTGCGCTTGCCCCCTCCCAGAAGTAGTTGCTCCTCCGGTGGATGTAGAGGCCCCATCACTGGGAACCTCTTGTGTCAGAGCCCTGACACTTTCCCGGGCAAAATTCTGGGGGCGCCTCCTCTCCACATGGCGGATCATTGTAAAGTTCCCAAATGAGTATTTTTTTTTGGGGTCACCCCGTGACGGGACTTGTTTGCAGATCCTGCACTCCACTTTTGGAGCATTCACCTTTTTTTGGTTAGGTGGTATTTAAAAAAAATTCCAAATAAAATGTTCCTTCACCTTTGGGGTAGGAGGCTCTTCATTGATGAAATCAGGTTCTTCATCACTGCTGGATTCTCTGGCAGCCATGGTAAACCAAGAAAGATCCAGGAGCAAAAACAGGTCTTTCAGTCACAAAAGTGAAAGAAGAAGTGAAGGAAATGGGTGGGGATTTCATTCTTTGTAAAAAAAACTGTTAGCAACCAATGAAAAGTGTTATTTTAAGGTCACATGACTTGACGCGCTGACGCTGAGCGCTCCGGAGCGCTTCCGGGGGCGCATACGTGGCGCAAACGTAGGCGCTTCCGGGGCGAATACGCTGCGCGAACGTAGGCGCTTCCGGGGCGCATACGCGGCGCGAACGTAGGCGCTTCCGGGGGGCGCATACGCGTCGCGAACGTAGGCTCTTCCGGGGGCGCTTACGTTGCGCGCCGAAGTGACGTCTTCATAGTTTTACGGAAATGCAAAATCATTTTCATTTCCTTATAAAAAAAAACTGCTTTTATTTGTATGTTATGAAATGTTTTGCGTTATTATTAACTTTTCATTCATATTTTTTCCACGAACGAAAGTAGCGCTTTGGGTGCGCTTTCCGGAGAGCTTACCGGAGCGCGCACCCAGAGCGCCCCGGGAAAAAATTATTAAAAAAAAAACTTTAAAATTAATACTTACACAAAACAGCAAATTGTAAAAAAAAAACATAGGTTAGAAACTCGATATAGAAAGGAATTAGCATTTAAAAAACCTATGAAATTCACTGAAAAAAACATAGGTTTCACACCAGTTATAGTTAGGAATTAGCAGTTTAAAAACCAATGAATTTCACAGAAAAAAACAAAGTTTTCACACCAGTTATAGTTAGGAATTAGCATTTAAAAAACCTTTGAAATTCACTGAAAAAGACCATAGGTTTCACACCAGTTATAGTTAGGAATTAGCATTTAAAAACCTATCAAATTCACTGAAAAAACCATAGGTTTCACACCAGTTATAGTTAGCTGGAAATTTTACTGACATAAAACCATTGAAATTGCCACGTTATAGTTAGTTGGACTCACTATAACTTGCGCGTGTAATGCACTGCTGATGACATCACATATTACATCACTCATGACATGGTCAGTGACATCACTCATGACATCACTGATGACACCATCCTTGTGACAGAGAGACTGACCTACTTTCACTGTAAAGTAAACCTTGAAACACATTTTGAAAAAAAAACCTAACATTTAAAAAAAAAGTGGACATACCTATACCAGTTACAACAACCAATTCAGTAATTCCACCATTTATATACACATCCACTCACTCACCAACACTTCTATATAGTCACTCATACATATAATCACTCATCATATGTAGTGAGACACCTATACATCCGTTAATACACCGACAGTCTTCCAAAAGTTGCTCACACACATTCTCACACATGCAAATAAACTATTGAACATCCATTTATTTGCATATACAGCTATACACACACTACCACCTTACTTCTAAGGAAACTTACACATACTTATTCTCTTAAACAATCACTTATAGAAACACATACTTATTAAAACAAGAACTCTTTCAATCTCTCACTCTCACATATACTCACTTATATACACCAATACTCACATATACTAGATTATAACATATGTAGTTACTGATAAAGACAATAGTGAGACAGTCATTCACTTACTAACACATACATATACACACTCACTCACCCATACAGTCTGGCACATATGCTGTCTTCAAAACACATACAAACAGTGAGTCAGTCATTTATGCATCAGTGTGCTAAGTAACACCCCCACCAAATCATACAGACATTTATACTGATACTAAAAAAACATCTAATAAGCCATAGAAACACACATGTAGCTACTCACCAACCCATGCACCCACTTATATACAAAGTGAAACACTGATACAAACATTTAAATATTGAAACAATACTTGCTAATATATGTATTCACTATGATACACGTAATAAGCCAGTTAACCAATCATTTAAAAAAAAAATATCCATTAAGACACTTATTTAACCATTTATTCTTCCATCGACCTTTACATATACATATATAAAACATATTTATTTTTCAGAAAGATACACATTCACTGGATGGTGTCATCAGTGATGTCATGAGTGATGTCACTGACCATGTCATGAGTGATGTAATATGTGACGTCATCAGCAGTGCATTACACGCGCACGTTATAGTGAGTCCAACTAACTATAACGTGGGAATTTCAATGGTTTTATGTCAGTAAAATTTCCAGCTAACTATAACTGGTGTGAAATATATATATATATATATATATATATATATATATATATATATATATATATATATATATATTTCCCTGCACACCATTCAAGCCTATAACTGTTATCATTGCCTTATCACCATAACCAACTCATTTATATTTATTTACTTACTTCTTAAGCGCGACTGCCACCCAAAGGGTATCCTGGCGCTGAGACTGTGTTTATCCTGCAGGCAGACTACCATTACATTGCTCTGGGGAACAAAAAGGTCTTGAGGTCCTTTTTAAATGAGGTGAATTCTTGTCTACACCTCAGCATCAACGGGAGGGTGTTCCAAAGAGTAGCGGCCGTGAAACTAAAAGCACGGCCACCCATCCTCACTTTATTGATCCTAGGGACCATCACTAGAAACGCGGAGGAGGATCTTAAAGGTCTGGCAGCGCAGTACCAGGAAAAGAGATTTTGGAGCGGTATCGGCCCCTGTCCATGCAAAGCCTTAAAGACAAGGCATAACGCATTGAAGGAAATTCTCTGTTGGACAGGTAACCAATGAAGATCAGCCAATGCGCCAGAGGAAGAGGCGGAACGAGGATGGGAAGGAGCCAATTTAGCCGCCATATTTTGGATCCCCTGCAGCTTTAAAATCAAAGTTTTTGGGGCTTCCAGAAGTAGTGCGTTGCAGTAATCTAATCGACTAAGAATAGAGCTGCGCACTACCTCTGCCCTTGCCTCCTTGGGGAGAAGCGGTAAGATCTTACGTAGGGCGCGAAGTAAGCCCATGCAACCCGCTATAGTTCTATTCACAGAGGCATCAAGCTGCAGGTTGGGTTCAAACAGAACTCCCAAATTATGGGCCGACTCAGCAGCCTCTACCGTACCTGGAATAGATGTAGGCCAAAAATCGTCCGGAAGCGGACGAGGGGTACGGTCTAGGGAGCAATGAAGAACCTCCGTTTTAGATCCGTTGAATTGAAGCGAGTTGGCTCGCAACCACTCAGCTACAGCCGACATACAGCAGTGGAAAGTGTCTCTCGATATTGCCTTAGTGCCCTCAAATGAAAAAATCAATTGAGTGTCATCGGCATAATTGATGACGGATATGCCGAATGACTTATCAGGGCAACCAGAGGTCGAAGATACAGGTTGAACAAGATCGGACTGATCGCCGACCCCTGGGGAACGCCCTGATCCACTTGTTGTATGGCAGATCGGAAAGGTGGTAGTGGCACTGCCTGCTGTCTGTTGCTGAGATAAGATGTTATCCATCTCAAAGCCAAGCCAGTTACTCCTGTACTCTGAAGACGGTCCAATATTACTGCATGGTCCACCGTGTCAAACGCGGCCGACATGTCAAGTAGCACTAAAAATGCTGACTTGCCCATGTCGGCCCGCGCTCGTAGATTGTCCAACACGGTGACCAATGCAGCCTCCGTCCCGTGAGCCGGCCTAAAGCCGAACTGCGATATATCCAGACAGGAGTTGCTTTCCAGAAAGTTGGATAGTGTTCTCGTGACTCATGACTTCTGTATTGAGCGTAAATTTTGCCACTAGGCAACCATCAGGCATACAGTCATAAAATTGCAAATGTGTACAAAAGTACAGTTGGCAAGGCTAAATAGTATCTCTCCTAACAGTGTTTAACAAGGATACTTGCAGTGCAAATCTCCGATACTCATGCTTGTCAGGAAAGGCTAAATAGTATCTCTCCTAAGAGGGTTTAACAAGGATACTTGCAGTGCAAATCTCCGCTACTCATGCTTGTCAGAGTGGGTAACTAACACCATAACCTTTACCTTCTAAGTTAATCTATGGGATTCCATGTAGCTTTAATTCATACTAATAATAATTACATGTGTCAGAGCAAAATGCTGTCTCACCTAAGAGAGCCTAATTTGGAATATTATAGTGCCTATTTTCTATCCCCACATTTTGTTTGGGTAGATCAGCAACACCAAAACTCTTCCGTACTACTACAGTAACAAGTACAATTTAATGTAACAAAGTGCATGTCTACATACTTTCACAGTATAATAATAATTCATCTAAAAAAGCCTGTTGTCTTTAAGGCATGCTTGTCATAATAAGCAGTTCTTTTCTACTGACTTTGTCATACATTTTAATTATAAACCGACTAAACCTATGAAATCTGGCCAATGAATGAGTAGATAATCCTTTACCTTTAAGCATGCGCATTACGCTCTACCAAACACCACTCTACCAAGTGAGTGTAACAAGAATCATCACAGTGAAACCCATAGGGTTTGTCAGAATGGGTGGCCAGCATCAAAACCCTTGCCTACTATGGTTATCTGTGAGATTCAATATAACAAAAAACCTATTTGTAGGCTTTCATATTTAGTAATACTTTAACACATGCTTTGCACAGTGAATATGTAAGGCCTCGTGCCTTTATCTTAACATTTCATAATTAACAGATCAGGTCTAGAGCCATGATCATTTGTTACCATTACAACCCAGTCCTGCTCAGTTAAGTATAAACGTTGCCATAAGCCACACGTTCCATTTCTTGCAATCTTATTAGTGAATGCATACACATTTGTCTCAATCAAATCTTGTTCTCAGGTAGACCAACATGAGGGCGGAGTTCAATCCCCTCTTCCAGTAGGACTCTAAAAACTCTTTCTTGTTGATCGCTTGAAAGTTTTTTTTGTTGATCACATAAGCACATGAGCGCCACTGTCAAGTGAGATATAAAAATCCATTCAGGTTAATAATTTCCCTCCTTCCATCTAAGCTGCTGCCAGAGAAAAGCACTGTAGATTACCCAGTTAGCTAATACACTTTAGCAGCATTATAATGTCATGTTTGTTGACCTGAAAGTTCACTCTCAGGTGCTGGATAGATAAACATAATGATCATAACTGCAGAGGAGGACAAGCACTTATTTGTGGAAGCACCCAAATTCTGCCCAATCAAATCATGCACTCCAGGCTCCAAAAATGTGGGTGAAGCCTGCGCCCTTCTCCCTGTGTTTCTCACGTAATCGCGTGGCGACAGGTGTGCTACCGAGCCAGAAAAAAAAAAGTTGATGTCACAGTGCTTAAATGAATTGTCCGTGAAAAAGATCTGAGAAAACAGTGGTGGAGCTTGCAAAGTAAAAACCAAGTTTAGACTTTAAACATGTCACTGAGTCAAATGAATGAATAATGCTTTTAGAGTGTAATTAATCAAAACATGTATTGTCAATGTGCCAAACTAGCATGGTTATTTTTTTTAGTAGTAAATAGCTTTATTTCGATATATAATTCATATCATAAAAAGCAAGACATTTACATAAAAACAGTAGAAACAGCATTGGTAAAAACATATACTTTAAAAAACTGTTTAGAAAAATTCTCAACTTTGTGGCCTAGGATGCTCTCAGAGAAGATGGGAAAGTCTATTCAATCTAATACGCCAGGCCCAGCCTAGGAATTTAGCCATGCCAATCGCAAACAGTGGCTGGGGGTCAGTTTGCAAGATACTTAGGGCCTCCTTGTGGGATCTAGTTTTGAGTTCTCTACACAGAGGCTTCAGCCATGTTTTACGGGGGGCTGCATAGGCCGGGCACTCGAACAGTAGTTGAGGAACTGTCTCTAACCTCTCCACACAACAGGGACAAAAAGGGGTTGTCTGCATCGGGACCCTCCAGCTAGCTGTCATAATTCCTAAGGGGAGGACCCCTACCCTAAATTTGAAGTAGAGTGCCCTATCCCACGGGGTTCGAATACAGTCCAAATAAGGCTCACAAAAGTGAACCTCCTTTACCTGTAGAAATTCAGTCGTAGCCCTGCACAGGTTAGCATTAGCTTTTCTACCCTCAATCACCCATGCCCAGTAAAGTTGCTTCAAGGTTGACTTGCCGATCGAGTGAGCCAGGCATCCTCAAGTCCCATGTCTAAAAGGAGGCGCTTAACTCCCCTTAACCACTGGATCTTAGCCCAGCCAGGCATGAGGAGGATCTCTTTTAGCCCCTCTGCATAGCTGGAGAGTTCTGGGACTCTCCAGATACAAGCCCATAAGAGGAGTGGGCGCAGTTTTGCCTGATCACTGATGGGACATGTGCCCATGTCAATTAGGAGAGGTAGGGTTGGGGTGCTGTAAAGGAGGGCCATTAGATCTTTGTGGAATTTATTTTCAGAATAAGTTAGGTGATCCACATTTTGCACACCCCATAATTCGGCCCCATAAAGGGCTGCACTGACGGCTCGGGCTCTATAAATATCGAGAACCGGTGCAATGGGTTTTAGAGAAGAGCCCCGGTGTTCCTTTAAGAGAGCCCCCGTCACCCTCTTATGTGTCAGCAGCATCTTATTATGGTGTGGTTTCCAACTCAGAGAGTCGCAGAGACGAATGCCAAGATAGTCAAACTCTTTGACCCTCTCGAGTTGGACAGAGTCAAGGGTAGGCGGGTAGAATGTTTTTTAGGAGGATTTAGGACCTAGAAACTTCATCTTCCCGGTATTGATGACTAATCCCCTTGCATCGCAAAAGTTCTTAAAATTATTTAGAAGACACTGCAAGCCCGCTGGTGACTTGGAGATGAGGAGGGTGTCATCGGCAAATAGGAGTGTGGGGATTTTCTTACCCGCCAGGGATGGTGCATCTAATGGATGTTGTAGTAGATGCTCAACCACTCCATTGACATATAATGAAAATAGAGTGGGAGCTAGCACACAGCCCTGGCGGACACCCCTATTTACCGGTATTCGAGCTGTTCTCTGACCCTGTTTTCCCCACCTAATCTGTGCAAAGTTATTGGTATGAAATCTTAACAGCATATCCAATAGGTAAGGGGGGATGCCTAGTGAATGGAGGACGCTCCAGAGGTGGTTACATGGGACCAGGTCAAAGGCAGTCCTTATATCTATAAACGCAAGGTATAGACTGCCTTTGCCCAGTACAACCACTTTCCAAAACAACATCAACAGCCGGAATGCTTGCTCGATCGTTCCCATAGCCGATCTAAACCCGGCTTGGAAGTCGGATAAGATATTGTTCTCTTCGACCCACTGTAGGAGCCTACCTAAGACCACTTTACCTGCCACCTTTTGTGTGGAATCCAGGAGGCTTATGGGACGATAATTAGAAGGGTCGTCCCGACTTCCTCTCTTAAAAATTGGTACAACCTCAAGGGCGACTAGCCGCAAAGCGGTATTAGACATAATTAACTTGGCGCCCTGGATCTTGTCTTCATTAGCCGCAAAGGTGTTCCATTTTAGTCGTCTGCTACAATTAGTAGGGATAACTTCGTGCGTTGTTTTCCTAGCAAGATGGCATTGTGCCAAGGGAGAGTCCGTCCATAAAGTGGACAGTGACAAGGATAGAGGATTGTGATCACTAACAGACGTCGATAGGACCTCCATATCTATTAGGTGGGGCCAAAGGGTATAATTCAATAGAATAAAATCAATACGTGAAGAGTGTCCTACTCTATTATACGTATGAGCACCTGCCTGGTCTGAGGACGATCTACCATTGGTGGCCCTCAGGCCATGCTCCAGGCAGAGAGCATTAAAATCAATAGCAGTTTGGGACCAGCTTCTAATAGGGGCCAGTGAGAGGGAAGGGATACCTCTTCTGGCATCATCCTCCCCAGTGCCCAGTATATCCTCCCTAGCAAGGGGTTCAAATGTGCAGTTAAAATCGCCTGCTAATATTACTAGGGAATCTGGTGCACAGGAACTAAGGCCCTCCTCAATGCCCGTAAGAGAGAGTGTGGAAGACCCACCCCTCGAGCCTCTAACATTAATGTTAAAGATTTCAAGCCTTCTCCCCCCACGTGGTCCTCTGGCTGTGATTCTCTGCAAGTCTGAAGATTTACTAGCTATAGACCTAAAAGAGAGACCAAGAGAAATACTTGCCCAAATTAGGAGGCCGCCAGAAGGACGGCCTTTCCCTCCGGGTGCTTGAATCGCAGGGACAAAATAGGTGGCGAAGCCCACCTTATAGTGTGGTTCTACGGTCCAAGTTTCTTGAAACAGACACAACCCGAAGGAATCAACAAATGTGTTCCAATCGGGTAGGTCTATATTGCGTGCAAGGCCAGCTATGTTCCAGCTAAGCAACTTTAGGCCTTCGCTGCCAACTCCCTCAACATCCAGCACACAATCGACAGTGGAGGGAGCTAAAGCAATATTAGGGGCATTAGCCAGGGACAAGGCTAGCTGTTCCCTCCCTGATGATTCCACAAGTCGCTCAGTGAGTTCTCCCCCTATCGGCAATGTTGGCCGCTCAATGTGGCTGCTAGATACAGATGTTTTGCCCCGAGTATCTAGAGCAAGGAAAGGTGACTTAGTGTAGAGCAATCCCTCTGGATGCTGCAGGTTTATTTCATACGGCTCCCTAAGAAAGGGGATACCCTTAGTATTCTGACCAGCTGGTACGAGTTGGTTCACAATATCGTAGTTAGGCTCAAGAAATGTGCCACCAACACCGTGTGCAACAACATCCCCCTCTATGTGCATAGTCTCACCTATAAATGGTTTACAGTTATCAGGGGAACATTCTCGTGGTAAGAGAACAGAGCGGGGTAAAGGGCAAGGCAAAGAACAGTGTGGGTCGGCTGGGGGCAGTGTGTCAGAGGCCCTATGGGAAAGTCAATCCACATCCTCGAGGCACCCAAATCTATTATAAGTGGGTGCCCTATTCCACCCACCATGTGCGCCTTGCCAGTGGTTGGGTAACCCGCCCTGGGCACAGTTTCTTGCCGGGATCCAATTCCAGTTTCCCCCAGTGTTAGGATATGAGCGCGGGGGGTAAAAATAGGTTAGAGGTCTAGGTGTTATGGGCGTGTTCCCTCCATAATTATTCCATGAGTGGATGTGGTAGGCCGTATTAGGATCTTCGAAGGAGACAATAACACAATCACCTGTGATAGATTTATGTGAGGTACCTATCCAGGGGACCCGTGCACCAAGAGAATTTTGCTTCTCAGGTGATTAGGTAATGGCCTATTTACATTAAGCCAATGGGTTACCTTGTTTCTGAGTGAGCCAAAGTCTTCCTGCTGGTGGTATGGAATTTCCGGCACCCCCGTTAAAACAACTACACAAGGTCTTACATCTAGCGGGAGATCAACATAGCCCCTATAATGGTTTTTATTAGGTTTTGCCCTCTGTGAGGTGACGTGGTGTGTATTATGATCTTTAGTTCTCGGGACTGCCGTAGCTTTCGGGGCTGGTGGAGGATGCGCTAGCAACTGGTTTACATCTTCCGATGCTGAAATAATGGGAGTGCTTGCTACAACCTTGCGCCGAGGTTTCGGAATGGGTTTAGTCACAGGAACTACTGTTGGAATGGCAGCAGGTGCAGGTGGTGTAAGAGTAGCAACTAGAGCACTAGTTGGTTTATTTTCGGGTATGCTCAGGGTTGCTAAGGTTAAAATGCTTTTTTCTGTCTCAAGTAGCTGGTTTTCTATTCGTGACAGTCTACCTTCCAGGGGGGGTTAAGAGTTTTTTTTAATGTTTCCCAAACAATTGTTAGAAATTCCACATCCTTCCCTTGTATCGTACAGAGTGGAACCCCACCATTCTCACTTTCTATTACAAAATTATCATGATCCCCCACCGCTTTAGTTAAGCTAGAATCTAATGCAGAGGGGCAATTATTTCCCATAGAAAGGGATACGTGAGACCCAACAGGGGGTGCATGAGAGGGTAACTGGGGAGGGAGGTTGCCCTCCCTCTTGTCATTGGCTTTGTCCCCGTAAAAAACTGGGCCTTTGCGACTTTGGCCTTTTTCCTAGAATAGGCAGATGTGTTATTGCGCTTTCGTTTGTGGATAGCACCCTTTTGGGGGGTAAGGGAGATCCTCTCGCTCACTACCTTACACTTAACAGCAGGTGCCATCTCCGGAGGGGCCCCCTCAACCCCAACCACCCCACCCAATGATGGACTGAGAATGGTTGGGGATAAACGGGGAGACTCCGCCATTAATGCTGGGGCTGGCAGGGACGAGGGTGCTGGCTGGTGGATGACTGCCTGTGTCAGAATAGGAGCCGGACCTATTAAACGTTCAGGTGTTTTGGCAAGGGCAAACTGGCCTAGAGAAGATTTTTTGGCCATAGCCAGCTCCTGGGATAACCTTCTAGCAGCATCAAGTTCAATGGAAACCCTATGCTGCATTTTATTGATCTCAATGTCTATGGCAGTATTAGTCCTGGTAATAAAGTCATCAAGTGTCCCATTTTGCAGTTTCCCTTTGGCTGCCCTACTTCTATACTCGCGTGTGGACATACCAACTTATAATCTATAGGTGTCTCAACAGGCGAACTTGAAATAGCAACGAGGTTGGGGCCAAGGGGAATAGCCCAGTCCAGTCTCCACCGGTCTCGAACGGCCTCAAACGGCCCGCTCTTTGCCCGGTCTTCGCCCCGAGCTCCGTTCCACGCGCATCCCGTGTCGCGGTGGAGCTTACGTCAATATTGTACGTGGAAGCAGGGGGCGTGGCCGCCGGGGGAAGAGGCACCAGCTGCGCTGAGTGAGGAATGCTGGGCCTCGCAGTCCCCCGGTCAGTTCCCTTCGTCAGGCTCTCCCCACGAACCTCGACCTGGGAAGCTTCAAGCTGGGAGCGATGACAAATTCCGTTGACTGCGGAATGCGCTCACACCAGCAGAAGCTCTTCAGGGAGCAGGCGAAAAGCAAACCAGGACGCCCAAAATGATTTTAGAATCCTCAGGCAGGCAACAATCCGTAAGCGGCACCCGCGGAGCGGGTGTCACGAAAGGTGAAATAGACAGGAGGCAGGGGGCGTGGCTGCCGGGGGAAGAGGCACCAGCTGCGCTGAGTGAGGAATGCTGGGCCTCGCAGTCCCCCGGTCGGTTCCCTTCGTCAGGCTCTCCCCAAGAACCTCGACCTAGGAAGCTTCAAGCTGGGAGCGATGACAAATTCCGCTGACTGCGGAATGCGCTCACACCAGCAGAAGCACTTCAGGGAGCAGGCGAAAAGCAAACCAGGACGCCCAAAATGATTCTAGAATCCTCAGGCAGGCAACAATCCGTGAGCGTGGTTATTGAGATACGGGTGTCATCAGGATATCCTTCGCATGGATCTGAAATCAATGGTCCTGGAAGAGACTTACTTAGGCATGTTACCCTGTTTTAAGAGACATTCTAAAGCAAAGTAATTTCTGATTGCAGAAAGCATTAAATAGGCAGTTGCACTTATCTGAAATAAAGAACGTTGAATACAGTGGTCAATTGATGGATTATTCTTACCAGGGGTTCAGATAAGAACGAATTTCTAGAAAAGGTCTACACATAATTATCTGCAGGAAATGAAAGACTCAGTTTACCCTCACACTACTCTGCTCGTGTACCAGTAGAAGATCCTATTGATCATCAAGAGCAGAACTTAGAGTGTACAATGTGGAAGTAATGAGACTCGCCATTTCCCTAGATGAATGCACTTTAGTCCATGTAAACACAACATGAATTTCTACAAGAAAAAAGAGCAAACAATTGGCAGATAAACGGATAATAGAGCGGCCATTGAATCGCTTCTTTTAAAAAATGTCGAGAGAAAGCAGGGCAACATCTGACTCAGCATGAAGCCAAAAATGAGTTACAAATGCCCTTATAAGGACAGCAAGCTTTCATGTTGACCTGCCAAAACGTGTGGGCGTGTGGTTGAAACAAATACTACATTAAACATGCGATTCATCTGGTAATGCAGTACTCGATTATAACTTCGTTGGATGATACGATAGGAGCAGATAATTCAAAACCTTGGAGATACGGAGCTTGTGTAATAGTCAGATGTCATTTTAAGTCTGTCTTTTGTAAAGATTAAGGTGTCCTAGTGTGTTGTTAGTGTCCTGAGCCTGTCTTCATCGGGAATCTCAGCAAAAGTGGGCACGAGTGTCTGTGTCAATGCATAGAAAAATCAGGGTGAATCTGTGATTGAAAAAGGTCATCATCACCCTTTAGCTATTAATGACTGTCGAGTGCGGAATCAAAGACATACCTAAGGTGAACACGTGCACAAAAAGTAGTATTTTACAGAACTATTAATAGAGAATGGCATTGCACTCTGCTTCAGGCACGTGCTAGTCAAATTAAGAATGGATGAAGGACCTGATGTGCAAAATACTGTGGCACAAGTAGGGACCATTGCGATTCACAGGGTTTGTGACTGCAATATCATATTCCGGAATCTGTTACCTTCCTTCTGCGAGCCGGAAAAGCCTTTCTGACAATCAAAACGAGTTGTGCAATTCATTTCGAATTGCACTTAAAATGGAGGAATGCAAGGTGCCTTCCCTGCAAATTTCTATTTGTAATGAAATGCATCAGTAGTTAGTGAATTATATTGCAGCTCTAACCCATTCAAAAGTTACTAAACTGCAAGCTGGGGGTGTTAAAAGTTTTGTAAAAGGAAGACGTTTATCATGGACATCCCTATCCCATCTTGGGATAGGGATGTCCATGTTCTCAGTTACTGTTTCTATGTATTTATCCTTTTTTTTATAATGCTGGAGCGCAGTATGATTATTAAGTGAGTTCAATTTAGGCAGGAAGATTATCAAGTGTTTGCCTACACAGATGATGTCGCTATTGTTACTCCAAAACCAGCTGTAGCAATACCTGCAATAGAGTGACTGGCTTCTCTATTTGGACAACTCTCAGGGTATAAATTAAACATAGAAAAAACTCCAATGATTTGAACAAACCAAGCTTGTTTTAACAATCCAAGAGTTACTGAGGAAGGAATGTATTTAGGTATTTAAAAATAGAGCATGTTTGGAGGATTTAGTGGCTGTGAATTGGGACCCCATTTTGGCTGGAATTAAAAAAGAGCTCTGTAGGATTGCATTTCTCTAGTTGGTAGAGAGGTGTAATATTTAAAAAATAAATGTACTACCTAAGGTACTTTATTACTTCAGGTCAGTATTATTAGAGCTTACCAGAGCTCATCTTCAGAATTTACGGTTCATAAGTGGTAGGTTTCTCTGGGCCCACAAGAAACCTTGCAGATCATTGAGATTCATGACGTTATCCAAAAACCAGGGACGTTTTTGGATAACTTCCATTGATGCTTGAGGCTTGAGCCGGGCTGCTATTTCTTTTAACTCTTCTAAGCTGATTTTACTTTGCTCCTGTGTTTATCCTCTGTGTCCTACCCCCCCCCCCCCGCCTGCACATGCGGAATTATCACTCTGCTTGTCTCCACCGACTGAGGGTGGAGGCACCACCGTTTTTAGCCTAATTTTAAATCTTGACAAAACTCACTGGATTGAGCGCTGCATTTTCGCTCCTCTGCCTCCTCCCCTGGGTGACCAGCCGATTCAGGGCTGACTCATCGGGGGCATGGTCGAAGAGACGGCGGCGGCCATCTTTGATAGGGTTAGCCTCCCTGGTGGCGAGAGGCTTGAGTATAAAAATAGCAGTAGGACTTGCTTGCGAGGAAACACTTCCATTGATGCCTGAGGCTTGAGCCGGGCTGCTATTTCTTTTAACTCTTCTAAGCTGATTTTACTTTGCTCCTGTGTTTATTTATCCTATGTGTCCTACCCCCCCGCCTGCATGCGCAGAATTATCGCGCTGCTTGTCTCCACCGACTGAGGGTGGAGGCACTACCGCTTTTAGCCTAATTTTAAATCTTGACAAAACTCACTGGATTGAGCGCTGCATTTTCGCTCCTCTGCCTCCTCCCCTGGGTGACCAGCCGATTCAGGGCTGACTCATCGGGGGCACGGTCGAAGAGATGGCGGCGGCCATCTTTGATAGGGTTAGCCTCCCTGGTGGCGAGAGGCTTGAGTATAAAAATAAACAGCCATTGCTCCACGCAGCGGACACGTACAGCGGGCGCGCCATAGTCGTGCCGGAGTCAAGCCAGAGTCCTGCCCGTCTGCGCTCGTCAGCGCTAAGGCAGGGCTAGGGCAGGGCTCCCTGGACATTCCCCACTATGCTATCCAGTGATTTCCTCACTGGTCTCCGTCCCAAGGTAAGCTCTTGTGCTCATGGAGCTCTTGACCCCCTCTGTGGGCCTGTCCAATGCCCTACGTGCTCTTTTGAACTTCCGCTGCCCCTACCCATTGCGGACTTACAGCCTATACAGTCAACCCTAAGTGTGAACCCCCCTACTGTTACCAGCCAACAGATTACACTTAAAATACTACATCTTAATGTTAGATCCTTGGTCTGCCACCACTTAGATGTCTTTACTATACTTACAGACGAACAGCCTGACATTTTCTTTTTAACAGAAACATGGCTTCATGACGATGCCACAGCAGCTATTAACCTTGCGCTTCCTGATGAATATGTCATGTATACTTTGAACCGCAACTCACGAGGTGGCGGAATTGCGGCTGTAACTAGATAATGCTACCCATGCTCATGGAAGACCATTCCCATAGCTGGTTGTGAAAGTGCCCATTTTGCAATTTCCATAAATCCCCACCTTACCATCTCTGGATTACTCATCTATAGACCCCCTGGCCCGGACGCCGCCTTCCGGCTCGCCCTTCCCGAGTTTGTCTCCTCGCTGGCCCTTAGATCAGCTAACTTTAGCATCATAGGTGATCTCAACCTTCACTTAGATACTCCACTCTCCACTACCGCTAGTAGTTTCCTTGCAGATCTTGAGGCCCTACAGCTGTATCAGCTTATTAATCGTCAGACTCATGTGGGCGGGCATATCCTCGATCCCTTTCTGACGAATCTTCACAATGTTACCACTCTCCCACCCAGACCCATGGCCTGGACAGATCACCACCTAATAGAAGTTCAGCTAATATGCAACATCTCTCCTTTTAAGAACTCCACTCCACCGATCTTTAAGCGGCCTTGGAGAAAATTGAGATTGGCCGGCTTCCATCAGCTTCTGTCATCGCACCCTCTTGACCCTCCTAAAGATGCCTCGCTGGGATATGACCACTTCTGTGAATGGCTGATCCTAGCCTTGGACTCCCTAATCCCTGCTAGATGGAGCAAAGTTCGACCTGGTCCCTCTAGCCCGTGGTACGATGACTCCCTTAGGCTATTTAAGACTGCCTGCAAATGAGCAGAAAGAACCTGGCGTAAGTCTTATGAGCCCGACCTCAAGCAGACTTACTTGGCTAGTATTAAAGTATACCATCGAGCCATATGTAAAGCCCGAGCCACGTTCTACTCCGAGGAGTTTAAGAATTGCCCTAATCCGACAAAACTCATCTTTAAGGTCTGTAAAGATCTTATCAGCAAGAAAACGGCGGCAATAGAAAAACGCTCCTTGAATCACTGTGAAACGATAGCGGCCTTCTTTGTAGAGAAAGTCGAGGACTGGGCTATCCTTTGAGTCCGGGACTGTTCCCAGTAAATGGAAACAAGCTACGGTTATCCCTATTTTAAAAAAGCCCACCTTGGACCCTTCAAAGCCTGAACATTATCGACCCATCTCCCTCCTCCCATGGGTATCCAAACTTGCGGAGGCATATGCCAACAAAATCCTGTCTAACCATCTTCAAAACTCAGGCATTCTAGATCCATCCCAGAATGGTTTCCGTGCAAGACATAGCACGGAAACTGCTTTGTTGGCCATGGTGGAGCATTTGCGGAAGTTGATAGATGCAGGACAGATGGCGGCACTGATCCTGTTGGATCTCAGTGCCGCTTTCGACACTGTCTCCCATCCCATCCTTCTTTAACGACTACAAGAGGCCGGTGTGGAGAATACCGCACTAGAATGGTTTCGTTCCTTTTTATCTGGACGCACCTTTAAAGTCTCCACCCCCCCATTTGAATCTGCCTCACGCAATATCTCCCAAGGGGTCCCACAGGGCTTGGCACTCAGCCCGACTCTTTTTAATTTATACGTGCAGCCGCTAGCCACTATTGCAAAAAACTGTGGTTTAACCATGGTGTCGTACGCCGACGACACCCAGCTAGCGGTTGCACTAAATGGGGACCCTGCGGTTGAAGCCCCGAAATTTCAGAAAGCCCAAAAGGAGGTGGCCAGTTGGATGACGAAGAACTGTCTCCAACTTAACGCATCAAAAACAGAGGTCCTAATTCTGGGTAAACAGGCTCATCTTTGGGGAGACCACTGGTGGCCACCGGAGCTAGGCCAAGCCCCCACTCCTGTGACAGAGGCTAAGAACCTCGGGGTCTGGATTGATTCCAACCTTACTTTCATCCCCCATACCAAAAGAGTTGCTGGCACCTGTTTCGGGGTCTTACAGAGCCTCAGACCTATTTTTAAATTTTTCGATGCCCCAACTAGACAACTCATTGTCCAAGCTACAGTACTCTCTAGGTTGGATTACGCCAGTTCGCTTCTTTTGGGCGTTAACCAAGCTGAATTAACACGCCTTCAGCGTATGCAAAATGCAGCCGCCAGAATGCTAGTAGGCCTGCCCAAATTCTGTTCCGTCAGTCGCACCATCCACCATTGGTTGCCTGTCGGACAGAGGATCAAGTTCAAACTCTGTGCCTGACCTTTAAGATTCTAAAGGCCTCTTCACCTCCTATTCTTGCACAGGCAATTACCTACTACACCCCTGCTAGAGTACTACGTTCAACGGGTCAATTTCTGGCCTGTGTTCCTCGCTTCAGGAAGGCCAGAGTGGGCGGTCGCTCCTTTGGCGTTCTGGCAGCGAGTCTCTGGAACACACTACCTGTTGACATCCGTGCCATATCTGACATATTGTCCTTCCGAAGAGCCATCAAAACTTTTCTGTTTCCATTACCCTAATCTTGGTTCCGGCTAATTCCCTCTTCTGGTTGTGTTATTTTGTCCATTATAGCGCCGGGACGCCACTTTGCTGCGGCAGCTGAGCGCTCTATAAATTTTATAACATAACATAACATAACGTTGGGCAGGCCCAAACTTTGCATTTTACTATTATGCATGCTTGCTGCAGAATATGCAGATTTTTTTTTAACCGGGGAAAGGATCAGCGATGTGTTAGAGGTTCCTTCTATCTATCAAATGTTGCTGTGCTCAGAGGCAGAGGGTTGTTTGTTTAGGATGGTTAAAGCAAGCTACTACAAGAAGACATGTTTCAAAGTTCTCAGAGCAGCTCTTAAAGTCTGGAAACAGGCCTGAAGAAGATTAAAGATCGAGAGAATAAGATATTATACACGTACTTCTGCCTCCTTGTGATTAACTTCTATCTTCTGGGATACTACGATGGCCAGAGGGCGACATAAGGGGATTTTGAGTTTTGGTGATTTCTATGATAAAGATCACATTTATTCATTCTCTGTACTAGCTGAAAAATAACTTCTCCCTAAAACTGACTTTTTCAGGTTGTTGCAGATTCTGTATTATTTACAGAAAATATTACATCAGGTGGTTGCAGCTAAAAAGGCCCTCATTGAAGTAATTATCCATAAAGATAAGATCGCAGCCTTTATACGCATGGAGGATGTCCTGGAGGCCCAAAATTTTCAATGGACCACTATTTTGTGTGAAGGTGGTGGAACTTTGCAGGAACAATCGAAATGCTGGAGAAAATGTTGATGTCTTCCAATCTTAAGGCCCAGCACTTTAAAACTATAATCAATCTATATTACATTCCAGCTAAGATGCTCAAGTGCGGTAGCGCAAACGATGGCAAATGCTTCAGCTGTCAGGCAGATTTTGCTGATACCCTCCATATGGTTTTACATGCTCTAAACTAAATCAACTTATGTTGGCGATGGAGTGCTTTCTAACAAATATGAATGGCATAGAAATCCTGATCACACCCATGGCAATGCTTTTGGGTCTGTCAAGGGTGGTCTAAGACTGGTCGGACTGCATAGCAGGCTAGGGATTTGAAGTGTATGGCAACTGCGGGGGCCCGATTATCGATTGCCTCCTCTTGCTTCCAAAAAAGAATCACTATCCTGTGGACCCCCGAGATGGAAATTAGGATTAAGGAATTGGGGTACAATGCTAGATCTTATGAATGTTGAGTAAAATTGGACTTTAACGACCTGCAAGTATTTATTCTTTTGAGGTGATGATTATCTTAACTGTGTAATGTTGTCTGAGAATATGTATGAATTCCCTGTGACGTGATATTTTATGATGATGTTTTTGTGCTCCAACTAGAAAGTTTTTTATTCCATTGTCTTACTCAATGGCAATTTAAAAAAAGAATCAGATAAAAGATGAACAAAACACAAATAGATCTGTTTGAATGACGATTTTCATACATTCAAACAATTATGGATTAGGATATTTAAATGAATTCTGATGTTGGCTGCTCTATATGTGCAAAGTGAAGGTGCTCATGCAGTGCATCAAGTGAAAATGTACAACCACACAAATTTGTATTTTCAAAGTAAATCAACAAACTAATGCTAAAAGCCTGTCTGGAATATTATGATTTGCAAGTCTCATTTGATTTTTAAAAAAAAATATTTTTATTTGTCAATAGAAAGGTACACCAACATATTCTGATTCACAATAACAATTCACCATAGCAAAAAACTGGGAGTGGGAGTTAAGGATTTTTTTTAAAGTTTAAAGTTTATTGAAGAATAGATCATAACATACATAAAAAGAAGCATAAAAACAGGAATCACAATGAAAAGTTTCTATGAGCAATGAAATTGAGGGGGAAAAGGGGGGAAAGGGGGGAGGGGAGGGAGGAAATATTATAGTTAATCAAAAAGAGACTAGCTTA
The DNA here is from genome assembly GCF_964263255.1 of Lissotriton vulgaris. Taxonomy (NCBI): domain Eukaryota; kingdom Metazoa; phylum Chordata; class Amphibia; order Caudata; family Salamandridae; genus Lissotriton; species Lissotriton vulgaris. The sequence continues at coordinate 741,114,067 of NC_141687.1, read as the reverse complement.
TGCATTATGAGTTTGACAAAAAGTTTAAGGACTCAGGTATGTTTTGTCATGGGATAGGAGCACCTGGTTGGTGTGCTCATGAAGCCCTCACCCACCAACCTAGTTGGTGGCATGCTTCATCATGGGGCCCACCCAGTGACACCTAGCGTGTCCCGGGTGTGCTTCGACGCCTGGTTACAGCGGAGCAGGTATGTCGCTGAGTGTGCGGTGAAGAGTGTTGTGAATGTGATGTTAAAACGGCTTGCCGATGGTCCCAGTACCCGAAGGTGAATTAGACTTTATTACCTGGGCCACCGTCAGTGGTTAAAAATAAGGCTGTTGGATGTTAGAGGCGAGTTACGACCTCCCACATCCATGGTAAGTCAACATGTTTCAGCCAGTGCCTTATGAATATGCTGGCTTTCTTCAGGACTAAATAAAAGTAAGTGTATGTGATTAAACTAGTGGGTGTGTAATTCAGACTATGTGTATACACGCCCTAAAGTGTTTATCTATGTGTGAAAGGGGGATTCCCTTCTCAAAAAACCTGTACATGCAACATATGGACAAGGACAAAACACACAAGGGGAAAAGAGAGTCACTTGAATGTATTGCATTATATACATCTGACTGCCGAATCTATAGCGAGGAGGGTGCACGATATAGGCGGCTGTTAGTGTAATGGTATTGGTGGTACCATTAGGGTGAGGTTCACACTTGTAGTTCAGGGGTGGAGTGGCTAAAACATGGTAAACACAACCATAGTGCATATATGTGAAGAAAGGGCGCAAGATTGTTTCTTACGCTAGTTTAAGCAGTATTATGCTCCAAGGTTGTGAAGAGGTAAGGGGTTGACCCTGTGGGAAAGAAAGGTTTTGGCCACTTTGATTAGGAAACCTGCAAGGGAGAAAAGGTAGCGCTTACCAGTGGTCATGGTGGTTGTTCAGTCATACTCACAGCTTTTCTGGGTAGGGCCTGCTCTGGACCTGTAGTGCCTCCTTCGCATACCGGTAGGAAATGACCGGTATCGCCAAGCGTTTTATACCGTGGTTAATTGGGTCATTGCTTGCATCTGCATAGTGGAGGAAAGGGTAGAGAGACTCAAACTGTTGAGTCATGTTGCTCGCTAGGGTGCCCGGGTGTGCTCTGCTACACGCGAGTCACGTTCGCGCATGCGTGTTGCCAGCGGTAGTGGTGCGCATGTGCGGGCGCTAGTCTTGTCTTCGGGCATGCGCATTGCGAGAAGCGCGCGTATGTGTTCCAGTGCGCTTGCGTGGGCGCGGGGCGCTGAGTTATTAGCACATGAGGTACCAGGGTAATGCACTTATTTGTTGGCGCTGGCAGGAGGCGATAATCCCGCTAGCGCGCGAAATTATTAATTATGGATGATTGTAATTTGCCAATGCGCTGAACTGCTGGCACAATGGTGGAGTTAGGGTGAAGTGCCTGGGTGATGCACTAAAACCGTAATGCTGGCGGGGTGTGTTTACTGCCAGGGTGCGAGATAATGGGTGGTACTATTAACATGATCATGGGGGGCACCACTGACCCAGTATTAAGAACTGTGGGGCTCTATCTCAGGGGAGATAACTCACAAGGGGGTTGTAGGCGGATAAGTGCCAGCCCTGGTAGGTTTACAGGGTGGTGCTGTAGGTATAATCCTTTGAGTCATGGACATGTCAGGGAATTCCAAGGGATGGCGTCATTAAGGCCCTGGGTAGCTGTAGAAAGGCGATATATCCATCGCTGCTCTTTGCTCAGAAGTTTTTTGTCGTTGTCAATTGTGCTTTCTGGAATTTGCTCAATGACCGTCCAGTTTAGGTCGTTTGGTGTGTGGCAGTGGGTGATAAAGTGGTTGGTCAGTCTGCTGATGTTTTTCTTGCATCTTGTGGTACTGTGATGCTCTGTTATTCTAGTCTTGACTTTGCGTGTTGTCATCCCAACATACCGGAGGCCACACGTGCATGTGAGAAGGTATATCACGTTGCGTGAATTGCAGTTGGTGTGGTTACGTTGGGTCCAGATCTTATTGGGCTCCAAGTTCAGAGTCTTTGTGTGTGTCGTAAGGTGACACACGCTGCAATCATTGCAGGGGTAGTGTCCTGTGACCTTGGGTAGGCCCCATGCATTCAGGACGGTGTTCGTCGGTTGTTTTTGTTCTAGTCTGGGTCGGGTGCTAACCAATTGGTCTTTGAGATTGTAGCATCGTTTATATGCAAATCTCGGGATGTCCCATGTCCTCTGTCCAGAGTTGATTATTCTCCAATGCTTTTTGATGACCTTGGCTACTTCGTTGGACGCTGTGTTGTAGGTGGTGACACAGGTGATGGGTTGTTCTTGGTCCTCCTTTATGACGTTCTCAAGTAAGGCATCACGGTTTTGATTTCAAGCCCTTATCTGCGTTTTACGGATGATGGCTTTAGGGTAGCCACGGATTTCCAGTTTGATGGCCAGGTCCACAGATTGTTGTTTGTAATCTGTGATGCTGGTGCAGTTTCTACGTATGCGTAGAAACTGACCGAATGGTAGGTTCTCTCTGAGCGGGCGGGGGTGGAAGCTCGTGAAGTGGAGCAGTGAGTTCCTCGCAGTTGGCTTGTAATAGGTTGTTGAGACCAAGGTCCCGTCTTTGACTCAAATGTCCAGGTCTAGGAAGGGGAGCTGTTGGTTACTGGCTGTGCTGGTAAATCTCAGGTATGGGTCCCAGATGTTGAGCCAGGTCATGAATCTGTCTAAGTCAGTCTGGGATCCCTGCCAGATGACTAGAATGTCATCTATATATCTGTGCCAGTTCAAAATGTGATGACTGAAGGGGTTGGTGTCAGTGGCAATGTGGGTGCTTTCAAAGTTGTGTACATACAATCCTGCCACGCTTGGGGCGAAAACGCTGCCCATGGATGTTCCATTCGTTTGCAAATAGATGATACCTTCATATTCAAAGTAATTTTCTTTGAGAGCCAGGGTTGCACATGCTAGTATGAAGTCCCTCGGGGTGTGGTAAGTCCAGGGAGATTCCATTAGGATGTCGTGAAGGACTGCAAAGGTGGCATCCTGGGGGAGACTGGTGTACAGGCTCTCCACGTCCAACCCTACCAGTAGTTGTGTATCCGCATTGAAATTCATGTTGTTGATAACCTGTAGAAGGTGTTTGGTGTCTTTTATATATGTTGGTGTTCCTTGCACTAAGGGGTTCAAGAAGAAATCACAGTACCGTGATAGTGGTTCCAAAAGGGAGTTTATACCTGACACGATAGGTCTGCCAGGAGGGGGGGTTTTGCCCTTGTGAACCTTGGGTACTGTGTAAATGTACGGGGTCCTGGTGTGTTCAGGACATAAGTAGTCTGCTTCCTGTGTGGAGATGTGTTCTGCATCAGCCGCCCTCTTGACTAGTGCATGAATTGTTGTCCGTAGTCCTTCTGTGGGGTCATGTTCCAATCTGCGGTAGTTCCTATTGTCACTTTATAGTCTACGACACTCTGCGTCGTAGGCAGTTTTGTCCTGTAAGACAATGCCTCCCCCCTTGTCAGCTGGTTTTATGACAATTGTGGGGTTGTTTTTTAGGCGTTGTATGGTTTTCCTGTCTTCCCAGGACAAGTTGTGAAGCCGTTGGTAGGGTTGAGGTTCTCTATGTCATTGTACACAGCTTGTTCAAATGTTGTGATTTCAGAAGGGATGGTAGAGGGAGGTGGAACAAACGTGGATTTAATTCTGAGTCCCGTGATCTTGGGGTTCTCGTTGGGTTGATCAGTCTCGGGGGTGGTTTTTCAAAGTAAGATTTCAGTTTAAGTTTTCTGAAAAATTGGGCCAATTTCACATGTAATTGGAATTTGTCGAGCCTGGTGGTGGGGACAAAAGACAGGCCTTTCTCCAGGACTGTCTGCTCTTTGTTGGACAGGGGGGTTCTGGATAAGTTGAATACCAGTGATGGTTGGTCAGTAAGTCTTAGTGTTTGTTGGGTCCCGGTGTTGCCTCTTTCGCCTTCTGGCGTGTGTTCGAACTCACTGGGTTCTCTTCTTCGGCCCAGTGGACTTGCGGTTGTGGTTGGTATGGTCTTCTTCTGCCCCGAGCTCTTCGGCCCTGTCCTAAAAAAGGAATGTGTGGCCCCTGGTTGCCTGCGAATAGTGGCATGGGTCCTGGGGGGTAAATTGGTGGGAAACCGTAGTAGGGATTTTGTATGTGACCAAAATTTGGTGGGAGGCCGTAGAAATGTCCTTGTTGTCCTCCTTGCCAGATGTTTGGCCAACGTTGTCCACGTCTACCTCTTCCTCCTCGTTTGTGTGAGCCGGTGCTGGAATCACTGGAGACAGAACTATCATCACCTGAGGAGTTGTACATATTGGTGTCCTTTGTCTGCGGTGTGTAGTCATCTTCTGAATACGGGTACACTTTGGCATAACTGAATTTTTTGAGGTCTTTGTCAAATTTTTTAACTTTTGCCTGGGTCAGGTATTCTTTGTATTCATTTATTTCCCTGTTTTGGTCATCTAACTTTTTCTTATAGGATGTGATGGTGGCTTTGAAATGGCTCTCTGTGGCTTGAATTTCAATCAAGATGGCATCTGATAGTCGTTTCACTGTTTTGATAATGAGTATCATCCAGTCCCTGGTGCAGTGCCAGGCGATCTGGGCCCAGTCCTTCCTGAAGGTTGGGTCATCAAGTCCCCTTGGAGCCGTATTGGTTCTGAGATATTTAGTTAGGATTGTCCCATGAAGGATGGTGCCTATTCTGTTGCGCTTTTTCTCGGTTAGAGTCTCGCAATCGGTGGTTTGTGCGATGGTGCTAGCAATGTTGAAGTCTGCTTGGAAGGACGGGTCAGCAAGTATATCTTCCACGTCACTCTCATTAAAGGTCAGGCCATGGTTTCCCGCCATGGTACTAAGAATGCTCTTGCAGCTGCGCGCTGCCAATATAACTACGTATCAAGAGAGAGAGAGAGAGGACCAGAAAGCTAGTCCTTATCCCCGGGTTTATATATAGTTGATCAAAAAGAGACTAGCTTATGCATTATGAGTTTGACAAAAAGTTTAAGGACTCAGGTATGTTTTGTCTAACTGAGAAAGAGCGCAACAGAATACACACCATCCTTCATGGGACAATCCTAACCCAATATCTCAGAACCAATACTGCTCCAAGGGGACTTCTAGTAACTAATGCCCCCAGAATCTTCCTTGATGACCCAACCTTCAGGAAGGACTGGGCCCAGATGGCCTGGCACTGCACCAGGGACTGGAAGATACTCATTATCAAAACAGCGAAACGACTATCAGATGCCATCTTGATTGAAATTCAAGCCACAGAGAGCCATTTCAAAGCCACCATCACTTCCTATAAGAAAAAGTTAGATGACCAAAACAAAGAAATAAATGAATACAAAGAATACCTGACCCAGGCAAAAATTAAAAAATTTGACAAAGACCTCAAAAAATTCAGTTATGCCAAAGTGTACCCGTATTCAGAAGATGACTACACACCGCAGACAAAGGACACCATTATGTCCAACTCCTCAGGTGATGATAGTTCTGTCTCCAGTGATTCCAGCACCGACTCACACAAACGAGGAGAAAGAAGTAGACGTGGACAACGTTGGCAATAAACACCTAGCAAGGAGGACAACGAGGACATTTCTACGGCCTCCCGCCAAATTATGGACACATACAAAATCCCTACTACGGTTTCCCACCAATGTACCCCCCAGGACCCATGCCACTATTCGCAGGCAACCAGGGACCACATATTCCTTTTTTAGGACAGGGCCGAAGAGCTCGGGGCAGAAGAAGACCATACCAACCACAACCGCAAGTCCACTGGGCCGAAGAAGAGAACCCAGTGAGTTCGAACACACGCCAGAAGGCAAAAGAGGCAACACCGGGACCCAGCAAACACTAAGACTTACTGACCAACCATCACTGGTATTCAACTTATCCAGCATCCCCCTGTCCAACAAAGAGCAGCCAGTCCTGGAGAAAGGCTTGTCTTTTGTCCCCACCACCAGGCTCGACAAATTCAAATTGCATGTGGAATTGGCACAATTTTTCAGAAAACTTCAACTGAAATCTTACTTTGAAAAACCACCCCCGAGACTGATCAACCCAACGAGAACCCCAACATCACGGGACTCAGAACTAAATCCACGTTTGTTCCACCTCCCTCTACCATCCTTCCTGAAATCACAACATTTGAACAAGCTGTGTACAATGACATAGAGAAGCTCAACCCTACCAATGGCTTCAACAACTTGTCCTGGGAAGACAGGAAAACCATACAACGCCTACAAAAGAACCCCACAATTGTCATAAAACCAGCTGACAAGGAGGGAGGCATTGTCTTACAGAACAAAACTGACTACGACGCAGAGTGTCGTAGACTATTAAGAGACAATATGAACTACCGCAGATTGGAACATGACCCCACACAAGGACTACGGACAACAATCCATGCACTAGTCAAGAGGGCGGCTGATGCAGAACACATCTCCAAAAAGGAAGCAGACTACTTATGTCCTGAACACACAAGGACCCCGTACTTTTACACAGTACCCAAGGTTCACAAGGGCAAAACCCCCCCTCCTGGCAGACCTATCGTGTCAGGTATAAACTCCCTTTGGGAACCACTATCACGGTACTGTGATTTCTTCTTGAACCTCTTAGTGCAAGGAACAGCAACATATATAAAAGACACCAAACACCTTCTACAGGTTATCAACAACATGAATTTCAACACGGATACACAACTACTGGTAGGGTTAGACGTGGAGAGCCTGTACTCCAGTCTCCCCCAGGATGCCACCTTGGCAGTCCTTCACGACATCCTAATGGAATCTCCCTGGCCTTACCACACCCCGAGGGACTTCATACTAGCATGTGCAACCCTGGCTCTCAAAGAAAATTACTTTGAATATGAAGGTACCTTCTATTTGCAAATGAACGGAACATCCATGGGCAGCGTTTTCGCCCCAAGCGTGGCAGGATTGTATGTACACAACTTTGAACGCACCCACATTGCCACTGACACCAACCCCTTCAGTCATCACATTTTGAACTGGCACAGATATAGAGATGACATTCTAGTCATCTGGCAGGGATCCCAGACTGACTTAGACAGATTCATGACCTGGCTCAACATCAGGGACCCATACCTGAGATTTACCAGCACAGCCAGTAACCAACAGCTCCCATTCCCAGACCAGGACATTCGAGTCAAAGACGGGACCTTGGTCACAACAACCTATTACAAGCCAACTGCGAGGAACTCACTGCTCCACTTCACGAGCTTCCACCCCCGCCCGCTCAGAGAGAACCTACCATTCGGTCAGTTTCTACGCATACGTAGAAACTACACCAGCATCACAGATTACAAACAAATATCTGCGGACCGGGCCATCAAACTGGAAAACTGTGGCTACCCTAAAGCCATCATCCGTAAAACGCAGAAAAGGGCTAGAAAACAAAACCGTGAGGCCTTACTTGAGAACGTCATAAAGCAGGACCAAGAACAACCCATCACCTGTGTCACCACCTAAAACACAGCGTCCAACGAAGTAGCCAAGGTCATCAAAAAACATTGGAGAATAATCAACTCTGGCAGAGGACATTGGACATCCCGAGATTTGCATATAAACGATGCAACAATCTCAAAGACCAATTGGTTAGCACCCGACCCAGACCACAACAAAAACAACCGACGAACACCGGCCTGAATGCATGGGGCCTACCCAAGGCCACAGGACACTACCCCTGCAATGATTGCAGCGTGTGTCACCTTACGACACACACAAAGACTCTGGAATTGGAGCCAATTAAGATCTGGACCCAACCTAACCACACCAACTGCAATTCACGCAACGTGATATACCTTCTCACATGCACGTGTGACCTCCGATATGTTGGGATGGCAACACGCAAAGTCAAGACTAGAATAACAGAGCATCGCAGTACCATAAGATGCAAGAAACACATCAGCAGACTGACCAACCACTTTATCACCCACTGCCACACACCAAACGACCTAAACTGGACGGTCATTGAGAAAATTCCAGAAAGCACAATTGACAACGACAAAAAACTTCTGAGCAAAGAGCAGCGATGGATATATCGCCTTTCTACAGCTACCCAGGGCCTTAATGACGCCATCCCTTGGAATTCCCTGACATGTCCATGACTCAAAGGATTATACCTACAGCACCACCCTGTAAACCTACCAGGGCTGGCACTTATCCGCCTACAACCCCCTTGTGATTTATCTCCCCTGAGATAGAGCCCCACAGTTCTTAATACTGGGTCAATGATGCCCCCCATGATCATGTTGATAGTACCACCCATCATCTCGCACCCTGGCAGTAAACACACCCCGCCAGCACCTACGGTTTTAGTGCATCACCAAGGCACTTCACCCTAACTCCACCATTGTGCCATCAGTTCAGCGCATTGGCAAATTACAATCATCCATAATTAATAATTTCGCGCGCTAGCGGGATTATCGCCTCCTGCCAGCGCCAACAAATCAGTGCATCACCCTGGCACCTCATGTGCTAATAACTCAGCGCCCCGCGCCCACGCAAGCGCACTGGAACACATATGCGCGCTTCTCGCAATGCGCATGCGCGGAGACAAGACTAGCGCCCGCACATGCGCACCACTAGCGCTGGCAACACGCATGTGCGAACGCGACTCGCGTGTAGCAGAGCATACCCGGGTGCCCCAGCGAGCACCATGACTCAACAGTTTGAGTCTCTCTACCCTTTCCTCCACTATGCAGATGCAAGCAAAAACCCAATTAACCACGGTATAAAACGCTTGGCGATACCGGTCATTTCCTACCGGTGTGCGAAGGAGGCACTACAGGTCCAGAACAGGCCCTACCCAGAAAAGCTGTGAGTCTGACTGAACAACCACCACGACCACTGGTAAGCGCTACCTTTTCTCCCTTGCAGGTCTCTAATCAAAGTGGCCAAAACCTTTCTTTCCCACAGGGTCAACCCCTTGCCTCTTCACAACCTTGGAGCATTATACTGCTTAAACTAGTGTAAGAAACAATCTTGCGCCCTTTCTTCACATATATGCACTATGGTAGTGTTTACCGTGTTTTAGCCACTCCACCCCCGAACTACAAGTGCGAACCTCACCCTAATGGTACCACCAATACCATTACACTAGCAGCCGCCAATAGCCTGCACCCTCCTCGCTATAGATTCGGCAGTCAGACACATATAATGCAATACATTCAAGTGACTCTCTTTTCCCCTTGTGTGTTTTGTCTTTGTCCATATGTTGCATGGACAGGTGTTTTGAGAAGGGAATCCCCCTCTCACACATAGATAAACACTTTATGGCGTGTATACACATAGTCTGAATTACACACTCACTAGTTTAATCACATACACTTACTTTTATTTAGTCCTGAAGAAAGCCAGCATATTCATAAGGCACTGGCTGAAACATGTTGACTTACCATGAATGTGAGAGGTCGTAACTCGCCTCTAACATCCAACAGCCTTATTTTTAACCGCTGACGGTGGCCCAGGTATTAAAGTCTAATTCACCTTCGGGTACTGGGACCATCGGCAAGCCGTTTTAACATCACATTCACAACACTCTTCACCGCACACTCAGCGACATACCTGCTCCGCTGTAACCAGGCGTCGAAGCACACCCGGGACACTCTAGGTGTCACTGGGTGGGCCCGATGATGAAGCATGCCACCAACTAAGTTGGTGGGTGAGGGCTTCATGAGCACACCAACCAGGTGCTCCTATCCCATGACAAAACATACCTGAGTCCTTAAACTTTTTGTCAAACTCATAATGCATAAGCTAGTCTCTTTTTGATTAACTATATATAAACCCCGGGGATAAGGACTAGCTTTCTGGTCCTCTCTCTCTCTCTTGATACGTAGTTAGGGAGGAAATATTACCTAAATTACAATTCTAATCGAAAACCCATTTGTAATAATAAATTATAATATGGCACATTAAATAAAGTATCATTAAAAAGATAAAAGGAGTAATATCGAAATGAATCATCAAGAAACATAAAAATAAAAAGACAACAGAGAGTTTATGGAGGTTTCCTAACTTCATCCGGAATAATAACTATAGGAGAAGAAGCTAAGGCTGAGGATAGTAAATAAGATAAAGGCACAAAATATCTCTTTTAATATGTAAAGAGATAGGGGTGACATAGCTTGTATCTAATCTATGATGGAAACAAACAGCATTCCACCAAGCCTTAAAAGTAAGTTTCTCAGCTTGTTTCCAGTTAGAGGTAATTAGGTGTAGGGGTATCACTAGTAGTAGATCAATTAATGAGGGAGTGGAGGTTGAAAATGGCCAGGAGGGTAATAAGAAGCCCAGAAAGATGTTAGAAATGGAAAAAAGAATTTGGGTAGTGACAATTTTATTAATTTGGGACCAAACCAAATGCCAGAAGTGGGAAAGGGAAGGGCAATCAAAAAGCATATGTTTTAAATCAGCCTAAGGCCCTGTGGATGACCAGCAGTCTGAGGGAGGGTCAGAAGAGAAGGAGGCTGAGCCGCCCTCTGCCCTCCTTCTCCCCACTGACCTCCAGGCGACTCCGCCGCCCCTACCCACTGGCCGCCCCGCTCCCGCCACCCAGCTGACCCGCCCTCCCGGCTCCTTACTTATGACGCCCCCCACCGCTCCGCGCAGGGACGCGCGCAGCGGGAGCACCAATTGAGTGCCGAAGGTGCGCCAAAGGTAAGCCCGTCTGCGCCTGGACCGTGCCCAGCGCCAGACCCCCTGGCCCTCGCAGACGCCAGTCCACCCGCCTGACCTACGACGCAGCCACCCTCAACGCACTCAACCCCGGTCGGACCCCCGGTTGCTACCGAGCCACACCGAGACGACCCACGGACCCTTCAGCTGCCACCCCTGCAAGCTCACCTGCATCTGGACCTGCACTGCACCAGCACCCACCAAACCGAGCACCAGCAGCAACCACCTGAAGTGCATCCTGATCAACACTCGCTCCGTCCACAGACATGCTGTCCAACCCTGGAACCTGATCGACACTACATCCCCAGACATCGCCTTCCTCATGGAAACCTGGATGAATGCCTCCTCAGTGCCCGACATCGCCATCGCCATCCCGGAAGGATACAATATCAACCGGAGGGACTGCGTCAACCAGACCGGAGGAGGCATCGCCATCGTCCACAAGAACACCATCCGCATCACGACCAACACCGACGACACCCTCACAGCCGCCGAGCACCTACACTTCCAGATCCACACCGACCCCAAGACCACCCTCAGAGGCACCCTCATCTACAGACCCCCGGGACCGCGCACACAATTCAGCGAAGACATCGCCAACTTTATCAGCCCGCACGCCCTCCCCTCCGCTGACTACATCCTCCTCGGGGACCTCAACTTTCACCTGGAGAACAACAACGGCTGCAACACCACCACCCTGCTGGACAACCTCGCCACCATCGGTCTCAAGCAGCTGGTGACCTCCCCCACCCACACTCGACCCCATCTTCTCATCCAGCAAGCACATCGCCTTCAGCCACGCCACCGGACTCCACTGGACGGACCACAGCTGCGTCCACTTCAGCTTCAAAAAGAACACGATCCACCACCACCAGCGACAGGGCGCACGCAGAAACTGGAACAAGATCACAGCCAACCAGCTCGCCGCAGCCCGGAGCCAAGGCCCCCCCGCCAGCTCTGCAAACCCCAGCCAGGCCGCCAACAACCTCACGATGTGGATCAGCAACTGTGCAGACGACCTCGCCCCACTGAGGACCCCGCCCAGCAGACCCGGCAGTAAGAAAGCACCTTGGTTCACCGACGAACTCAAGAGCTCCAAGAAGAACTGCCGCCCTCGAGCGAGCCTGGTGCAGAGACCCTACACCAGACAACATGACCACCCTTAAGCTCGCTACTCGAAAACACCACCAACTGATCCACACCACCAAGAAAACCGCATTCAAGGAATGACTGGACAACAACGCACACAACAGCAAAGAACTCTTCAACATCGTCAAAGAGCTCTCCAATCGCAACGCCGGAAACAACGACATCACCCCATCACAAGACCTCTGCAACTCCCTCGCCTCCTACTTCCACAACAAGATCACAGACATTCACAACAGCTTCAACACACAACCGACGCACCCTATGACCACACAAACGACCCCCACCACCACCCTCCGCGCCTAGACCCCGATCACCACCGAAGACACCATCCGCACCATGAAGTCCATCCACTCCGGATCCCCAACCGACCCCTGCCGTCTCCACATCTTCAACAAGGCTGACGCTGTCATCGCACCCCACCTGCGAGACATCATCAACACCTCCTTCACCACCGCTACCTTCCCAGAGAGCTGGAAGCACGCCGAACTCAGCGCTCTACTGAAGAAACCATCAGCGGACCCCACCGAGCTCAAAAACTACCTCCCCATCTCGCTCCTCCCGTTCCCGGCCAAAGTCATCGAGAAGACCGTCAACAAGCAGCTTGCCGCCTTCCTCGAGACGAACGGATCCCTCGACCTATCGCAGTCCGGCTTCCGGGCCAACCACAGCACCAAGACCGCCCTCATCGCAGCCACCGATGACATCCGAGCCCTGCTCGACAACAGAGAAACTGCGGCCCTCATCCTCCTGGACCTCTCCGCGGCATTCGACACCGTCTGCCACCGCACCCTAGTGCAGCGCCTCAGCAACGTCGGAATCCAAGAGAAGACACTAGATTGGATCATCTCCTTCCTCGCCGGAAGGACACAGAGAGTCCGCCTCCCCCCGTTCAGATCAGAAGCCACTGAAGTCATCTGCGGCGTTCCTCAAGGCTCCTCGCTCAGCCCCACCCTCTTCAACGTCTACATGAGCCCCCTCGCGGCCATCGCACGCCAACACAACTTCTACATCATCTCTTACGCCGACGACACCCAGCTGATCCTCTCCCTCACCAGCGACCCTGCCACCGCCAGAGCCAACCTACACGAAGGGATGACAGACGTAGCCGAGTGGATCATGAACAGCCGCCTGAAACTGAACTCAGACAAGACGGAAGTCCTTATCCTAGGCCCGTCACCCTCCGCCTGGGACGATCCTGGTGGCCCACCGCCCTGGGCAGCGCACCCAAACCCACAGACCACGCACGCAAACTGGGCTTTATCCTGGACTCCTCCCTCTCCATGACCAAACAAGTCAACGCCGTCTCCTCGTCGTGCTTCGCCTTCAACATCCTACGCATGCTACGTAAGATCTTCAGGTGGATCCCCACCGAGACCAGGAAGACGGTCACACAGGCCCTCGTCACCAGCTGACTGGACTACGGCAACTCCCTCTATGCCGGAACCACCGCCAAACTCCAGAGGAGACTCCAGCGGATCCAGAACGCCTCAGCAAGGCTCATCTTCGACATCCCCGACACAGCCACATTTCCAGACACCTAAGAGACCTGCACTGGCTCCCGGTCAACAAGAGAATCACCTTCCGTCTCCTCACCCACGAACACAAAGCTCGCCACAACCAAGGCCCAAGATACCTCAACAGCCGCCTCAACTTCTACACTCCCACATGCCAGCTTCGATCGACCAACCATGCCCTCGCAGCCGTCCCCCGCACCCGAAGAGCCACCACAGGAGGAAGGTTCCTTCTTCTACCTGGCCGCCAAGACCTGGAACTCCCTCCTGACCCACCTCCGCCTGACCCAAGACCACCTCGTCTTCAGGAAGCAGCTCAAGACCTGGCTGTTCGAGCAGTAGCGGACCCGCCCCCCCAAGCGCCTTGAGACCCTCCGGGTGAGTAGTGCACTATACAAATGCTTGATTGATTGAGGCTAATTTCATTGGAGTAAAAAGAAGGCGTTTGTGTATGAAATAAAGGGTCTAAGAAGTATTAGCAACTCTTGACTTTTTATGAAATTTTAAACCATATTTTGTCCCAAAAAGGAATACTCCAACATTCTACAAGATATTTTTCCCAGGCCAATTCACATTTGCTCTTGGGTCTGTCAGAAGAGAAAAATAAATTTTGATAAAAAGATGAGGCCCAAGTATTAGAAGATATTAAAGGAAAAAGATTGGAACACTTGGCAGAAATAGTGGGGTTGAGTGGTAAAGAAAGAAGGTATTGCAAAAGAGGAGGAAGGAGTGATTCATATTGAGACCTACAGGAAGAGAGTAAAGAAAAACATAATTGAAGATCCGAGAAAGAGCGAGGAAGATTATTAGATACCAGTTGAGAAATCCAGAGTAAACCTTTGGCTTTCCATGTTTTCCAATAAATGGTACGACCTTTATTAGGTAATAAGTGATTGTGCCAAATGGGTTGATGATCTAGTGAAGATGAAGCAGGGAAGGAGGATGGGAGAAGAGGTATTAATATTTTATGAGAGATCACTTGAAAACGAAAGGAAGAAATATTGTTAGTGAAAGTAAGAGATTTGTTAAACTGAAATGGAGCTATAAAGTATTTCTCAATCGTCAACCAAATAGGAGGGTAGATAATCTGATCCTGCTCATAAGATAACCGACGAGATGATTGCCTCAATGAAAAATCAAAATGATAAGATTTGAAATCAGGAAATTTAAGACCACCTGAAGATTTATCAGCTTTGAGAGCATTAAGAGATATACGAGGAGACTTATTCTTCCAAAGGAATTTGTTTAAAATAAAGTCAATTTTCTTGAAATAGAAACCGGGAATATGGACAGGAATCATGGATAAAAGATAGAGAATTAGCGGAGAAAGCATCATCTTAATAGAGTCTAGGCGTCCCCACCAGGAGAGAAAAAGTGGATGCCAACGATCTATAGGAGCGGACAAAGTTTTTGAAAGAGTATCAAAGTTTCCTTTCAGAGTTTCTGGGATGGTAGGAGAGAACCATGAGCCTAAGTATTTAATCCTAGAAGTTGTCCAAAACAAACCATTAGAAATAAAATCATGTTTTAAGCAAAGAATATTTAAGGGAAGAACTTCACACTTATCCGAGTTAAGTCGGTACCCAGATAATTGAGAGAAAATATCAACTTGAGAAAGGAAAGCTGAAAGAGAAGTAGAGGGATGGAACAATAAAGAAGGATATTGTCGGCATAGACATACATTTTAACCTGTGTAATATCAAGTTTAAAAACAGAATTTCTGTCATAAAGCCGGATTTTCATTAAAAATGGTTCTAAGGCAAATATAAATAAAAGAGGGGATAGGTGGCAACCTTGACAAACTCCTCTAGAAAGAGAAAAGTAATCAGAGGTTTTGCCATTAACAAAGATAGAGGCTTTCGGTCCTGAATATAATAATGAAATGAGACAAAATTAGTTTAGCAGGAAACCCAATCCATTTAAGAGCTTGGAACATAAAATCCCACCCAATTCTATCAAATGCTTTTTCAGCATCTAATGCTATAGCGTCAATGGGATAATTAAAGGAAGAGGCTTTACTTAGAATATTAAATAAAAACCTGGAATTATCTGAGGATATTCGACCTTTGACAAAGCCAGATTGTTCCGGTCCAATAATACGGGGGAGAACGGGGTCAATACGAAGAGCAAGAATCTTTGCAAAAATCTTATATTCTAAGTTAACTAAGGAAATCGGGTGATCATTTTTACATAGAGAAGGGTCTTTATTATCTTTAGGGATTAAACAAATCACTGCTTCTTGAAAAAAACCTGAAGAAGAATTATACTGTATAAAAAATTGATAAAGCAAAAAAGATGGGGAAGTAATAAAGAGCCGAAGTGAGCATAGAATTCAATAGTAAAACCATCAGGGCCAGGTGCTTTACCTCTTTTTAATTTTGAAACAGCATTTTTAATTTCAGATAAGGTGATATCTGAATCCAATGAGAAAAAATCTATGTCCGAAACGAGAGGGGGGAGAATCGAGTGGAAGAAAGAGGAAAGTGCATCAGAGGAAGGTCGTTGTTCCTGTGTGTATACATTTTTATAAAAAGAAACAAATTCATTGAAAATATCATCATCCTTGAATAAAGAGTCGGCAGCATTATTACGGATAAATTCAATTTTTGTCCGCTCCCGATGAATTTTTAAATAATTTGGAGGTAATTTGCCCATCTTGTTCTGGCCTCCATAATAACGGGCACTACTTCTTAAAAGATAAGAGGAAGCAGCTTCTGTAGAAGACTTAAAAAAAGATATTTTTGCCTCAATAAGATTCTTTAAGGAGACCTCAGAGTTAGACCGATAATAAGAATATTCAAGATGCTTAATTTTGGCTAATAACTGGGTATGTTTGTTTTCAAAAAAATTTTTTTTCCGTGAAACAAAGTTCATAACAAAACCTCTAGCTGCTGCTTTAGGGAGTTAAGGATAACAAAAAAAATCGCTGAATTTGGGTTCATGCCTGGCAAGATCACCAATAATGTGCAAAACAAACATAGCTTCTCTGAGCAGTAAGAAAAAGAAAGAAATACAGATATACAGAATCCCAAATGTGCTTGTACGCTATGTGTTCCTCCAAGCAACCATTAATACAGTCAAACTTTTGCAGGGCTCTAATTCCGCTAGCAATAACTAGAGCCTTATCTCTTTATCACGTTTCTCTGACAATGGCCCACCACTCAGCGACTAAAGGAAACTTAGGTGAAATCCAGACTCTGGCTATTGCAAGTCGGGTTGCTACTAGCATTATTGCAATGATGGATCTACAGCCACAACTGTCCTCTTTACGCCCAGCATCTTCTCAGTTGTCGAGAAAGTATATTCACCCCCTAGTCGAAGCTTAATAACAAATGATATCCTCTGCCAAAATGTTACTAGTTCAGGGCAGGTATCGAACATGTGCGCCATGTCAGCTGCATGCATCCCACATTTAGGGCATTTGCAACGTGCCCCGCCAGATGTCCCCGCTTGGAAGCCCCCTCCTCGAGCCCATCTATTGATACCCTACAGTGTATAATATAGTGCACAGCTGGTTTGAACTGCTGAAGTCTCAGACTTACTGAGTATACTGATTGCTCGATAACATCAAATGCCATCTTGACCTCTTCAGGAGTGATATTTGAGCCCAGAGTCACACTCCATCGTGCTGCTAACTTCTCACAACCCTCCATTCTAACCTGACATAAACATTGATACATCGTGCTAATTGCTGCCCTCCGATTTTGTGCATGCAAACAATCCCATTTCGCTGAGACTAAAATATTTTGCAATGAAAGGTGTCAGGCGAGGTAATCCCTAGGATGGTGATATTTAAAGAACAGCTGTTGAGGGATAGCGAATGTCGGTTGCAAGTTTTCAAATGATCGAAAACCGTTAGTATCATAAAGATGACCCAAATTGTAAATGCTGTACTTTGCACATCTCGGACCCTCAGAGTCCTGAACTATCTCTGGCAGCATTGGGTTACTCCAAAGGGGAATGTATCATGTATAAGAGAAATAGAGCACCTCGCCATAATGCCCTTCCATATGTGTACATAATCCCTAATGAACTTGAAGCGTACCCGTTTAAAGTAATTGGGGTCATTGATTCTGTATAAAAACATTTGGATATATGACCCAAGAATGAGCTAATGCCAAAAGTCCAGTTTATCTGTGCTCATGAGGCTACGTAATCACCCCACAAATGCAACTCAAAAATACATTTTAAAATCGGGGAGTTCTAAACCCCCTTCATTATGGTTTAAATCTTTTATTGATTTTCAAACAGATGTAAAAGACAAGACCCTCAGCTCCTTAGAGACAGTGTAGAAGAGACAACGAGGTCGCAATACAGAGCATACCATAGGCAATAAGCGTGGATCGGGCCCACAAAATTTAACAGGGGAGGGAAACAAATGGAGAAAACCCAACTACCCCCCTTTCCTGTCCCCCCACATCCCCCGCCCACCCCTCGTCCACCCTTAACGAAAAATAAATTGGAGGCAGCCTAATGTTCAGCACTGTTGTTTACTGTTTTTCATGGAATCGCTACTTGGAATCTGTGTGTCTGAGAGGTGAAGTAGTCGGAGGTACCAAGGGCATGTCAACTCTCGGAACTCGGACACTAGTAAAGTCAGGAAGGGCCGCCACAACTCTGGGAATTCAGACCCTCTACCGGACAGCGAAAGAGTGAGCTTCTCCATACCTAACGCCAGCCAGAGTGTGTAGGGAGTTGGGTGGAGTGCCAGTGTACCTGGATGTTTTGTGTGGCTGCTCCTAAGGCAATAGCAATCAGCCAACCCTTCCAGGATTTAGGTGGATATGTCAATGGGTTGGGTAAGCCCAGGAGGACGTAGGTAGGAAAGCGTGGAAGCTGCGTCTCAACGTGTAAATCTTTTTCGTCAAGGACTTGGAACCAATATGGTTGTATACAGGTACAGCTCCAGAGAACATGTTCAAGGGTACCCACCTCCCCACACTCCCTCCAACAAAGGTCACTCCGTCGGGGGTCAAAGCAAAGTAAGCACTCTGGCGTGTAATACCAATTGGTGGCAATCTTGGTCAAGGTCTCCGTGAGACCCATATGGTAGGCCGAGTGCCGGCACTCTGGGACATGCCTTCCAATTCTTGTGGCTTAGTGATCTCCCTAGGTCCCTTTCCCAGTGGGCTCAGCCCGCGTTGTGTGTGTGTGTGGTATTGGCTAGGAGCATTTTGTATAGGTCGGAGATGATTTTCTTATCAGAGGTACACGTTATAAGCCATTTTTCATATGGAGTCAGAAGACGCTGTGCCTGTGGTTTGATGTGTGGGTGAAGTGCCCAGTGCCTAATTTGGAGATATGGTAAGCATTCTAGTTCTGAAAGGCCATAGTCTTGTTTGAGCTATGGAAATGGAATGATGCCATCTAAATCGAAAAGATGACCCCGGGACCTGCAGGGGGAGGAGCGCCAGGCCTGAAACGTCTGGTCATCCGTACCGGGGTGAAACTGTGGATTATGTAATAGTCGTGTGAGGGGTGATGGGAAGGTGGTCAGCTGGTTTGAAACGTTGGTGCAGTCCCAGGATTCCATAATAGTGCCTGTGATGTATGAAGAGATACAAAAGGGGATGATGGACGGAGCGTTTGAGCAAATCAAACACTCACCCCAGTCAACTGATCTGGGTTTAATCCATCACCATTCTTTAACTCACTCAGCCACCCCAGTTCAGACATGGCCATATGCAAATCAGTCTGACCCTGTGCCTCATGGGAACAGTCCAGCACGAACTGCCAAGCCATGTCTTCCCTGGACCGAAAACAAGCATCCTGGGACCGGTTTCGGATTCATAATCCTCATCAGCCAGGCTATCTTGAATCCAGTGGCCAAGTGAGAAAGGGACTCACGTCTGAGCATACCCTGCCAACTTAGGGCGAACAAAGCAATACAAAAGGGGATGATGGACGGAGCGTTTGAGCAAATCAAACACTCACCCCCAGTCAACTGATCTGGGTTTAATCCATCACCATTCTTTAGCTCACTCAGCCACCCCAGTTCAGACATGGTCATATGCAAATCAGTCTGACCCTGTGCCTCATGGGAACAGTCCAGCCCGAACTGCCAAGCCATGTCTTCCCTGAACCGGAAACGAGCATCCTGGGACCGGTTTCGGATTCATAATCCTCATCAGCCAAGCTATCTTGAATCCAGTGGCCAAGTGAGCAAGGGACTCATGTCTGAGCATACCCTGCCAAATTAGGGTGAACAAAGCGATACAAAAGGGGATGATGGACGGAGCGTTTGAGCAAATCAAACACTCACCCCCAGTCAACTGATCTGGGTTTAATCCATCACCATTCTTTAGCTCACTCAGCCACCCAAGTTCAGACATGGCCATAGGCAAATCAGTCTGACCCTGTGCCTCATGGGAACAGTCCAGCCCGAACTGCCAAGCCGTGTCTTCACTGGACTGGAAACAAGCATCCTGGGACAGGTTTCGGATTCATAATCCTCATCAGCCAGGCTATCTTGAATCCAGTGGCCAAGTGAGCAAGGGACTCACGTCTGAGCATACCCTGCCAACTTAGGGCGAGCAAAGCGATACAAAAGGGGATGATGGACGGAGCGTTTGAGCAAATCAAACACTCACCCCCAGTCAACTGATCTGTGTTTAATCCATCATCATTCTTTAGCTCACTCAGCCACCCCAGTTCCGACATGTCCATATGCAAATCAGTCTGACCCTGGGCCTCATGAGAACAGTTCAGCCCGAACTGCCAAGCCATGTCTTCCCTGAACCGGAAACGAGCATCCTGGGACCGGTTTCGGATTCATAATCCTCATCAGCCAAGCTATCTTGAATCCAGTGGCCAAGTGAGCAAGGGACTCATGTCTGAGCATACCCTGCCAAATTAGGGTGAACAAAGCGATATAAAAGGGGATGATGGACGGAGCGTTTGAGCAAATCAAACACTCACCCCCAGTCAACTGATCTGGGTTTAATTCATCACCATTCTTTAGCTCACTCAGCCACCCAAGTTCAGACATGGCCATAGGCAAATCAGTCTGACCCTGTGCCTCATGGGAACAGTCCAGCCCGAACTGCCAAGCCATGTATGAAGCATAGCGTTCGGGTGGTCTGTGTTGTTTGCGGAGATGGGAAAACCCTGCAGTGGCCTGCCCATGACTGCCTGGTCCTGGAACAGCCAATGCTTCTCCGATTACAGGCGATGCCATTCCACTAGGTATCTAAGCTGGACAGGCGCTCCTGTCTGTAATCTGGTTTTTTGCCCTTTGCCTGTCTCGATTGGTCCCTACGATTTGGAAGCTCCCCTTATTCTGACTACTGGTTGTGGTGAGAATTTGCTGGGTTTAGATCTGTTGAAAAGGCTACATGCAACATTGTATTGTTCCCCTTCTGGTTTGCATCTTACGTTGGGAAAGAGATTGTCCCATGTATTTGTCCCGAAACCAATTTCCGCCCGAGTTGCTTTCTCTCCCAGAAAGTCTCTGGGCCACGGGCCCAAATGACGTGGGTCGTCTTGCGATCCCACCCTATGTTGTCACAATTAAAGATAATGTTAGAATGCCACGCATTCCCCAATATTGTATTTCTAATGATGGAGAGAGAGCACTATTGGCTATTGTTGTTGATTGTATTCAGAAAGGTGTGGTCGAAGAGACCAGAGGCAATATCTGTAATAGCCCTGTTCTTCCAATCCTTAAGAGGACGGATCCTTCACAGCCTCCTGTCTATCGATTTGTTATTGACCTGAGGGAAGTCAATAAAATAGTGGTGCCACAGTTTCCTGTTTTTCCGGATATTACTGCTTTATTGACAATGATCCCTGCTTCGGCAGCTTGGTTTTCGGTGATAGACCTCAAGAACGCTTTCTTTAGTATTCCTATTGCTGAAGAAAGTAGGGATATATTTGGTTTCTCTCTGGGTGGCCGAAGTTTTAGATTTAAAAGAGCTCCTCAAGGCTATTGTGAAAGTCCATCCATCTATAGCAAAGCTCTTAAATGTCAACTTGATACCTTTTCTTTACCTCCAGGCGCTACGCTTGTTCAGTATGTGGATGATTTATTGGTGGCTGCTGATACGGAAGATGTGTTTAGGAGTGTGACTGTTGTGTTGTTGCATCATTTGGCTGCTTTAAACCATAAAGTATCGCCCTCCAAGTTGCAATATGTCCGACAAGAAGTGACCTATTTAGGTCATCTCTTGTCAAAGGAGGGAAGGCGATTGACTCCAGAACGTATTCATGCTATTTCACAGATGTCTGTACCTACCACACAAAGAGAAGTGCGTGCCTTTTTGGGTATCACTTCCTACTGTAGACAATGGATTCCCAATTTTTCACTATTGGCGAAACCATTGGTGGCATTAACATTGAAAGATACGCCCCATCCGCTCCCTTGGACGGATGAATGTCAGAAAAGTTTTGTTGACTTAGGTACTGCTCTGTGTTCTGCTCTAGTGTTGGGTACTCCAGATTATAGCAAGTCCTTTACATTGTACGTTCACGAGAGAGAAGGTTGCGCGTTGTCAGTTTTGACACAGCAATTCGGAGATAAGCAGAGGCCATGCGCCTGTTTCTCCGCTACATTAGACCCAGTAGCTAAAGCTTTGCCCAGTTGTCTCAAAGCTACAGCAGCTGCTGCAATTTCTATTAGACAGTCTGACGGATTAGTGTTGGATAACACACTTATTGTTATGGTTTCGCATGCAGTGGATACTTTGTTGAATAGAACCTAGACACAGCATCTTACGAGTGCTCGTTTGTCTGGTTACGAGCTGACACTTCTAGCGAGCCATGTACATATCCAAAGATGTAACACGTTAAATCCAGCTACATTGTTGCCGCTCCCAGATGAGAAAGGTGATCAGGAAAAGCATGATTGTTTTCTCCGAACAGAAGAAGAAATGAAGGGTAGGATTGATTTAAAGGACACTCCGCTCAAGGACCCGGACGGGATCCTATGGGTTCTTGTTTTAAGCTTCCGAATGGAGAAACTACTTTTGCCTATGCTGTCACCACCTTATGTACAATTGTTGAGACGGCATGTATTGGACACAATTCAGCCCAAGCAGCTGAGTTGATAGCTTTGACTAGAGCGTGTGTGCTGTCGAAGGGAAAGAGAGTGAATGTGTACACAGATAGTCAGTACGCGTTCGGCGTCGCACATAGTTTTGGAAAGTTGTGGAGGGAGAGAGGATTCTTTACCTCCCACGGGACAAAAATTCAGCATGATCAGTTAGTAACTGATCTTCTTGAGTCACTTACCTTACCTACACAAATAGCGATCATAAAGGGTAGCGCACATAAGAAAGTTACGGATGATGTGGGTCGTGGAAATGCGTTTGCAGACGAGGTAGCGAAAGCTACAGCTAGAAACACCACTAGTCGAATGTATGTGGCAGGTCCTGCAAATTGGGTGAGGGAAATTGGAATGTGTGAAGACACGATTGAAAGTGTGAAAACGAATCAGGGAGAGGCTACTGAGAAGGAATTGAGTATGTGGAAAGAAAGTACAGGAATGTTAGATTCGATGGGTTGTTGGACAGAGTTGTCGGAACATCAGCGATGGTTGTTACCGGATGCTTATGTGTTGCCGGTTGTGACTATGGCTCATGGTCCAGCTCACATTAGTGCTAAAGGCATATGCAAGCTCTTGGCTCCTGTGTGGCAGAATGAAGGAATCCCGAAATGTGCAGAAAATGTGGTTAAGCATTGTATTGTTTGTCTAATGCATAACCCAGGAAAGGGTACCGCAACTACGGCAGGTCATTTTGCTCCCCCGTCATACCCTTTTGAAGTGTTGCAGATTGATTACATTCACAAGGATCGCTGCAACAATCTCAAGTATGTTCTGGTGGTAGTATGTGCCTTTTCCCTTTGGATAGAGGCCTACCCCTTGAAAGATAACACTGCTCTGTCAACTGCTAAAGTATTAATTAAGGAATTCTTTCCTAGATTTGGTTTGCCGCGCATTGTCTGGAGTGACGATGTAAGTGAATTTATGGGCCAAATTATGCAGAAAGTATGTTCTGGTCTTGGTATTAAACAGAAATTCCATGCGGCAAACCATCCACGGTCAGCGGGTTTGGTTGAGTGTTACAATGGTACACTCAAGCTTAAGGTAGCCAAGATTCAAGCCAGTACAGGTCTTGCTTGGCCTGATGCGTTGCCCCTAGCTCTTTTGTCAACCAGAAATACTGTGCACTCTCGTATGGGACTTAGCCCATATGAAGTGGTATTTGGACGCCCAGCTAATGTTTGGGGCGTCCCCCATCCTAAAAGATACTCAGACATACCATATCCTCTGTTAATTGATTATTTGCATGATTTGACTACTAAATTAAGTGTTATTTGCCAACAGGTTCAAAGTGCTTTGCAGGAGGCCTCTACAGACCCAGGTCACACCATCTTGCCCGGTGACTGGGTCTGTACGAAGAACTTTCAACGGACTAAGAATTAGGAGCCTCTCTAGTCTACGCCTACGCAAGCTTTGCTCGTTACCCGCACGGCGGTGAAAGTGGTCTGGAAACGCAGTTGGGTGCATGGAGTGCACTGTAAGAAAGTGCCGCTACCATTACCCTTCGACCAGTGGATTTGCAGCGGTTCCTTGTTTTGTTCCCTTCAGTGATGCTCAAATTTATGGGACTCAGTCTGAAAAAGCAGATGATGATATTCTTCAAGCCGCTGTGCCTGTGTATCGTCGAATAGACACTACCAATCCAGAAACATTGTTTAAAGATCAGACCGTGCCGAGCAAAACACGTTACAACCTAAGACCAAGAGTCAACAAAAAGAACTGAATATTTTTCCTGAACACTTCTTTTATTATTTAAAGACATTCTTTTTTTAAGTCCTTTTTTACTTTTCTGGTGTGATATTAGTATTAGATGTGCCATCTGTCTCCGTCACAGGGTCACGATAGGAGACTCAGACTGTAACCTGATTTTGTTCTTTAGTAAGTGGCTAGTGCCTCAGGATATACAGAAGTGACTAGCTGAGTGATTAAGGAAGAGTGCCGTGAGCGACCTTTTTTTTAGATAAAGATGGATGGTACAACAATCGTAGGTAGGCAAAATAGGAAGCAGGAAATGAGATCAAAGTTTTGTAAATTACTGCGTAGTAGATTTGGCGTAACTTTGTGTGTTCTTATGTTTTTGTGTATTTTATTAGCTTGCACAGGTTGGATTATAAATATTTTGCAATCAGGAAATGTTGCTAATTCTACAAATTCTTTGCCTTCTCGTCTTTCTGTCTTTTCACACAAAATGCATACTCTACCCCCTCATGAACAAATAAGGAGAGACAAGTATATGAATAATACGTTTATTCAGTTGTTGCACCAACATCAGTTGGCCATTATTATGACTGATTGTTGGGTGTGTGGACTCCTGCCACACAATACACAAAAGGGAATGCCATATTTGGTTCTTCCTTTCTCATATGAAGGTTCATCTTGGGCCTATTTAACAATGTTTTCAGCCGTATACCACAACAGACTTAGAAGCCCTGTTAGAACTTCTGGGAATGGACTAGATTTTAGTCACAGCTCCTTGATTAAAGGTATAGTGGAAATGGACAAGATTATAGAGAAGAATAAGATTCCATTAGATGAGAAGAGAGCTTATGATGGATGGAATATTACCCACTATGTCTCTATTCTTGGTGACAAAACTAAGAAGGGTGAGTCTTCTCCAGTATGGACTGTACCCCATCAAGGTAATTTCTGTCTCCAAGTCAATAGCAAGAAAGCTGACATCCATCAGAAATGTTTATATACGTATATTTTCTCGTCCCTTGATTTCCCTACGTTAGTTCCGTCTCAAGGAACATATTTTGTATGTAATGACCGAGCTTATACTTGGCTGCCTTCCAATTTTTCTGGAACCTGCTACATAGCTTTCCTCCTTCCCCCTACATATACGGCTCCGTCAGACAATACAGAGTTAGACATAGCAGAAGTGTATTTGATGCCAAAGACACAGCAGAACAAGAGGGAGGAGATTTCCTTAAAGGATTCCTTCCCTTTTGGGGCCTGATGATCAACAGCAGACACATCAGGCAACTGGTTCGAGTGGTTGAGACCACTATTAATGTTACTGCAGGTGCGATTGGTAATATTACAGCAGAGCTGCAGGCTGACCGTCTTATGACATTACAAAATCGGATTGCGTTAGACATGATCTTAGCAGACCGAGGAGGTGTTTGTAGATTGATCAGATTTAGTTGCTGCATTTATATTCCAGATGACTCCCCGGCAGTATAGCAAGCCATTTCCAAATTGCACAAAGTCTCCGAGTCGATTCATCAGGATGAAGGAGATTGGTCTTTTATGGGATGGTTCTGGGGAATATTGTTAACTTGGGGATGGAAGATCTTAATGTTCCTTGGAGCAATTTTGGCCATCATATTCTCCTGTTGCCTATGCGTTCAATGTGGTCCTGGAGTTTGAGGCCTGTTGGCTACTTTATGTATTCCACAATCCTCTACTCAGAAGACAGAGAATATTAGAATGATGGTGCAGCAACAGCTTGAGGATCTTACAAACATCAGTGTTGATTCCGACTCAGATTAACATGAGTTAGGTTGTTTTTGCCTGAGTATTGGCAAAAGGAGGGGGTGAGGTTCTGAAAATTACGAACTCGTTTGTAATCAGCCTCCATTTTGTGATCACCGCCATTTTATGTTGCCCTCACTCAGGCAGCTCGGCGAACGCGATGTGTTTGTCGTTTCTGCCTTTGCGTGTTAGGTGGCTTCTTTGCTTATGTTTACTAACGAGTGTCAGGGTCTGGTCGAGTACACTAATTCCTGTCTGAGCTGATTAATCCCCGTCCGGACTACATGTTGGTTCACACCATTGTTTCCTTTAGTTATCTTATCTGCTGTCCTTCGCTACATGTCTCATGCATTCTCCTGTTTCACAACTGTCCTTCCACAACACGCAGCTGTGTTTTCTCTACTTGTAAATCGAATTGTGTGGATTCATTTGTGATTTACTTAAAGGGTCGAGTGACAAACAGAGCCTGGAACTTGAGTTGCTTTGGTCTTAAAACATTGTCTATAACGTTTGCCTATAGCTCATGCTCTTGTGTGATTGCATTTTGCATTGTATTGTACCGTATATAAACCTGTGCGCCACGGAGTTAAGTGGCAGTCTCTTTTGAACCTCGTTGTATTGACGACGTCTAAGACCACTGTACTAGCTGCAGCTAATAAATACCATCTTCTACGCCAGACGAAGAGTCCGTGTCTCTGTTTAGACAAGCCAGGTGAATCCCGGGGATTTTAGGCGTACCCTGCGCCGCCGGGGCCTTAAGGCTGCAGTTCTCCAAAACAAAAGTATCTATCTTGAACAAGGTGTTCATCTGTAGCATAGTACCAATAGTATTGATACGAATAGAAAAAGACAATATGTACATTCCCCTAGGCGGAGCTCCCATGAGTGACCATGTCGTGTTCCCTCCTGTGTAGACAGAGCTTACCCTTTATTTTTCTAGGCAACCCAGAAACTTATGTGGTGTCCAGGCGAGCACCATCTATCAGGTGTGCCCTGAAGGCCTAAGAAAAACGGCAATAGAAGACACGTTTGTAAGATAGGTTATGGCAGTGGATATAATGCGTAGACATTGCACACCAGTGCTATATTACCTGGTTTCCAATTCCAAGCCTAAGATCGGTATTCCAATATGTCAAATAACAACCTTCCTGAATTCATGGATAATTCTACAAATAATGAGAATTAGAATAAATTAATCGAAAAAAGTGTGCAATTTAAATTTTTTTATTTTTTAATATTTAACTTTGTTACTAGACCACATCCAAGGGCATGGTAAATAAATTTACTGCATTACCTGATCCCCAATATAATGGCTCTGGTCGGAAATCCCCAGTATAGGACCAAAAAAATCATATGTACGTGGCCGACTCTAAATGAAAATAAGAGGTGGAATTGTATTACTAAGGGGATAAACAGATTATAAAGATCTCCTAATTGGACATAATATTTAAGTCAAGTAAGCGCCCCGTAGACGACAAAGCTCGTGCACCAAGTATTTTTAACTTAATGCCGTCCCTGAGAGGTCTCCCTAAGCCTCCTTCTTAAGTTACTGCTAGCAATGGTGAATATCGAAATTATCGTCCTAATATATATCTGGGACAAACAAACAAGCATGCAGCAGATAGGCTGGAACTACCTCCCAAATTCCCTTAAAGTAGAGACAAAGTCTAACGCAGGAGTTAAAAAAGAATGCTGCATTTGCATAATCTCTTACCGTGGAGGGATGATTATGACGGCTCACTCGGTCTCAGCAGGGACAATCCTCTCTGAGTCGCTGGCCCCCAGGAACTCTGGGGCCGGAGGTGCACGCTCTCGGATGTGGCGGCAGGCGACCCTCATGTCCACCAGTGCGCCAGGCAGAGGCTGCTGTAGTGGAAGCTGGTCTCGGCGGTCCACATTACGGGCCATCCCTGTGTCGAGGCCTCTGCTGAGCATCAGTTGTCAGAGGCCGGGCCGTTTTCTACACCACTGATAGTTGGTGTCTATGACCAATCGCCACGGTGTCAGAGACAGTATGAGGAAGCATTCTGCCGGTGATATCAGCTTTTCATAGCCCTCTTGGAGGCTATTAGATGCTATTTTCGGTGGATGGCGGGCAGGAGCTCGGGAGAACACGTTATACCTCACGGCCATCTTGGCCACGCCCCTCCAAACCCCCTTCATTATAAAGAAGTTTCATTAGTCGTATTGCCCGTCTCAATTTTTTGTACCCCCAAATAAAACTACTCAAAACCCCGTCTAACTTATTGAAAAAAGAATTTGGGATACACAGTGGGATTGAGCGGAATAGGTACAAAAAGTTAGGTAGCACCTTCATCTTTATAATATTGAATCTCCAGAATGCTTCTTGGGAGTTTTTGCCAACATTTTAATTGCTTAGAAATAGTTGCCAATAAAGTATCAGAATTTAATGCGTGTATATGTTTAATCTTAGGGGAAATACGAACCCCTAAATACGTAGCAGTCGGGCAGACCCCTGTAATAGGTTGTTCCGGCTGCAAACTTAGAAGCACTTTATTAGCATTCAGCTTATAACCCAAAAACATACCAAATTTCCTAGCTTCCATTTGAATACTTTCTATTGCAAATGCTGGATAGTTAGTGAAAATAGCTATGTCATCTGCATATGCAATGACTTTCAACTGCCACTGCCCTATGCTCTCAGGGAATATCCTGTAGTATCTTAATGAATGGCTAATTATAAAGGGGGAAAAGAAGGGAAGAAAGAGGGCAACCCTGTCTGGTACCACATCAAATTGGGAATAGAGCTGTTTGCACATTACCATAAAGCAGTTTGACCTGAGGTTTACAATAAAGGGCTTGTACACACTTACAGTATTTAAACCTTGCCCCAAATGCTGTAGGTGTTGCCCATAAATAATCCCATATCACCTGGTTAAAAGCTTTTTCTGCGTCCAACAACACCAGATTTATTGATTGCTTCTCTGCAGGATCAAAAGCCGCCACCAATGTACTGACATGTGCGGTGGTGTCTCTCCCCCTTATAAATCCATGCTGTTGTAGGGAAACCAAGCCAGACATCATAGGACCTAACTAAGTGTCCAGAAACTTATCAAATACCTTAACATCTGATTTTATTATTGATATCGACCGATAAGAGCTACGCTCCTCTGGGACCTAATCTTTTTTTAAGAAGAAAGCAATGTTAGTAATATTCCATGAGTCAGGTGCCGGTCCACTAACTCCTATCAGCTCTATTACCTCCCTAAGGGATGGAACCACCAAGCTCTTGCAGGCCTTGTAGAACTTGGCTGGGATAGTATTTTTCCCAGCTGCCTTCCCAGGCAGCAACTCTACTATTGCTTCCTCAATCTCATCTATCGTAATGTCCTGTTCAAATAAAATAAAATCTTCCTCCCTCAAAGACGGTAAATTTTTCTCCTCTAGATAGTTCTGCATATCTGTCACATCCAACTCCTCGTCCTCAGAGTATAGTTTCTGATAAAAAATAGAGAATTGGTCAGCGATGCCTTGAGGGTGTTGTATAATATATTATCCTCCCCTTTAATAACTTTAATTGCTGTTTTGGCACGGATATCAGTTAATTGATGGGTGAGTACCTTTCCAATGCTATCCCCACATTCATATTGTAATGTCCTAGATTTATTATAACTCATAGCTACTTTCTCCTTTAAAGACCTATTCATTACTGCTCTTTCAGCTATCAGAGAAGTAAGCAGTGATTCCTGATCTACTGCACCTTGATGGACCGTGTCAGTGTGGCAAGGTTCACAGGGAGAAGTTGATCCAGTATTATCTTCCTGATAATGAGCTAGTTCTTTATGAATAAATGTCAAAATGTCAGAATCAGTAATCAGATAGCGCGGGAACAAAAAAGACCCGGGGAGATCTAGAACCAGAATTAACCTGAAAAGATAACAGAATTGGATTGTGGTCAGATGTAATCCAGGGACACACTTCCAAATGAGAAGTAGTCAATATGCTATATGAGACCCATGCAATGTCAATCCTAGAGTACTGTCGGTGTGGGGCTGAACAGTATGTATATCTGGGATAACTGGGAATAGGGAACACCACGCATCCTTTAAGCCATGCAGCCGCGCTAATTCCAGGATTGAAGCTCTCACCTTCGTCATCCTGGAAGTGGACCCTCGACTAGTGGCGTCAATAGAATATTCGACTACTCAAATAAAGTCACCCATCATTACACGTTACCCCTGCCAGTCCAAGCATATAAAATCAAACATAGCGGGGTCATCGATATTAGGGCCGTACAATGCACAAAAAAAAATACTACAATCCTTTAATTTCAAATTGCGCCAAAGCCCACATCCTTATTTTATCTGCTAAGGTCTTAAGAATTCTACAATCCAGTGCCTTGCTCACCAAGATAGCAGTGTCTCGTATAGAGACACTCTGTGAAGTGCAAGTTACCATATGGTACCCCAACTGCATGAGCAGGCCCTTATTCTCATATGCAATATGTGGTTCCGTAAGAAGTACAATATGAGGATTGTATGCTCTAAGCTCTTCTCATACTAGTTTTTGTTTTCTTCCTCTATTAAGGTCTGATACATTACAGGCCAAATACAGAATCAGTGCCATGGCCTTGGACATGCACCCCACCTGTCACGGCTATTTAACTTGTGACCTTTATCTATTATCTGCCTGTCTCTGTTTACCCTTACCCTACCCACACTATTTCTCCTGCTCCATTTAAATGTACCCTTATTGACTTTTTTCAGCACCCACAGCCCTACCCCCACCTACCCCAGGACCCTTAGCAGCCCCAACCCAACCACCCCTGTATCCTAAAGAAGGATTAATCCACATTAAGAAGCTGCCGCTGGAGATGGCAGCTATCGACTCACAGCAGATCGAGAAGAGCCCACTGACCACCCCCTCCCACCACCAAACCACCCTAATAAAGAATGAGAGCATAGCCCTCCCTTAATTTCTGAATAGAGTGAGAAAGCCTACACCATTGTGTTTTATGTCATCCCAAATACCACTTATAACCCTTATTAGCCTTAAATTCTAGTTCTTACCTAAAGCCCTAGCCGCCTGCCTTTGGTTCAATGCTTGCTTAGCCTCCTGGTCCGCATATAAAACTGTGAGTGTCCATCTTTACCCCTTACATGCTCATGACGAGCTCAGCTCTCTGAATTTGACAATCCCAGTCCCAATCTGACAACTATGGGAAGGCTTTTGGAGCAACTAGACAAAAAAACTGCATGAATCAGAGCCCTCCTTGCCTTTTGGGACCCCGAATAACCTTAGATTACTCAGGCGCTGCCGGTTTCCCAAATCTTCTACCTGTGCTTGCATGGCTAACAGTTGTACTTCATGAGAATGTACTACTTTTGTAGTTGTCTTGACCGTATCGTCTGTCTCCGTAACTCGGATTTGTAGTTCAGCAATATCCCTTGCTGGAACTCCAACTGTACTGTTGACCTTGTTCAACGACTGTTGAATGCTGAGATTGTCAGCTCTAGCCTACGTGTAGTGATCCTGCACCTCCTGCCTTTGCTCATGTATTGCCTGCAAGATTAGCAAGAGTGAAGGCTCCTTAGCTGAACCTGGAGACCCTAGTGATTGGCTGTGGCTTCACAAACCCCCTCAGCATTTAGTGAAGTTTCAATTTCTTTAGGGGTTTGCCTTGAATGATCAGGTGTAATTGATATCATAGGCTAATCCCCTAAGTCTACTTAGGCCCTTTCCAAATCATTAATCTTCTTGGGATCCAGTCCTGTTCTTAAGCCTGAGCCAGACATCCGAGTATTCAGGGATTTCACTCCCCCCTTTGATTGAACCCATTTTCGGAGAGGACTGCTCTCAGGTGTAACTTTTAAACATAAGCTGGAGCCAGCGCAGCTGCGCCAGTTGTTACCAAACAAGTCTGTCCCTTTCTTGAGTATCCTACCTGCCTTGGGTTGTTGATGTTTACTTCCATGGGAAGAACTTGACCCCCTTTGCTCAGTCAGTTTTAGGTTAGCATTGTCCCCCAGAGGTGGTCTCCCTGATCTTGCTTCTCTAGAAAGAAGTGAGCATTCCTTGTTCATCTTTTCCTTATGGGTCGTAGGCAACACTTGGCCCCCAGCATTAAAAACTGATAGATCCAGATCCTGATCCCGATCTATACCTCTGGTAGTAGGATCTAGGCTACTAATCATAGTGCGCCCCCGGTCGCTGCCTTCCTGATCTCTATCCCAAGCAGGAACTGAGCTGCCAGATTCTGAGAGAAGTCTGTCCTCCCATAGTGCAGGCGCGACCTCCACTGCTCCACCTGCACTAAGCATATCGTTATAGTCCATAGCTGTCCCATTCAGATTGTTTCCATTTTGTGCAGGCAGCTCAGCTGAAAACTGTGCATCACTAGCTTGGGCTCTACCCTCAGCAGATGAATTAGGGGGAGTAACACTACTACTGTTACTAAAAAAACTCTCTTGGCTAAGACTTTTTCCAAGATGACATGCTGGTATTGCAGATAGAATGGTGTTGATTACTCTTTCATCAGACGTTTTGACAATCACTTCCCCAGATGACAACAGCTCAGTCACTTCTCCTGACTGTAGCAGCCACAATGCTGGTTTACTGACCCTTGAAGAGCCTCCTCTTATCGCATTCTTCGATGCCGCTGCTACAGTGTCCTCACCCCCTGATGGCAGTCCTCCTTGCATGCCAGAAGTCTTGGCCGCATGGGCTGCCCTTACAGTGACTTTCGAAGGGACCATCTAGAAATACAATGCTATTCCTGCAAGACCCGACCAGTAGAGCCCAGAGACGGGGGCCGGCCAGCCAGTACGCTAACCGCGATGACCGCAGGAGCTACCAGATGCCTTTCACTGCTGAGCAGAGCATCCAGAATGTTTCACAAGTT
Source organism: Lissotriton vulgaris (assembly GCF_964263255.1). NCBI lineage: Eukaryota > Metazoa > Chordata > Amphibia > Caudata > Salamandridae > Lissotriton > Lissotriton vulgaris. The sequence continues at coordinate 741,081,322 of NC_141687.1, read as the reverse complement.
TCTTTTTGTTTCAGCTCTATGATATTGTTTATTGCCGTTAGGCTGGTTTAAAGACCAGCTTCCGGAATTAGGCTTTCTCTATCTCCAGTTCATGGACAGTGGCAAGTAGAGTAGGCAGAGTGGACAGGAGCCACTCGGGTCCTGTGAGTCATGGCGGCTCTAATCCGCCATCTTCCGTCCAAAAAGCAAGTCTCATTTGAATGAGAGAGTTTCCTTTTACTGAGCCGATGATGCATAAGAAGATCCTCTGTGTTTAGACTGTAAATTAATGCCTGAGCCTTTTATTTTCCACAAGTGCTCTTTCCTTTTTGGTTCGTACCTCATCACGAATTGTAATATGTAAAATACACATGAACTCAGTGAAGTCAAAAAATGGGCTTTCCATACATGGGTCACAGATGTCAGTTTCTATATTTAACAAACATGATTTATGAACCTAGTTTCCTTTCTACACGCTATGTCTTTAACTTTTTAATAATTTTCTAACATGTCGGATGGATACAACTGCGACTCTCCACCCACTCTGTCGTACTTTCCTTTCTGCATTAGATAGTCTTATCTGGTGACTGCGAAGGATCATTTGACTCACAGTTCTCTGCCACAGTTCGTACATGCACTTTTGGCCGTACCCCCCTCTATTCAGTAAGTGGCAAGCTAGCAGGGGCTTATATATTTAATGTTCCGATCTGTTCCTTACATTTGCGTGTTGAATCTGTGTCTTCTCTGCATTTAGGAGCTCTGCTGAGTCCACCTACTAAGACCGCCAAGCTCTAAGTTATACGCTGGCAGAACAATTAGGTAATCCCTACCTTTGGGGCGGAGCTAGCCACACCAGGGGATGCCCACAATGTAAGTGTGCTCCTCCAGCCGTAACCCTATCTTGCAACTATGCTGGTCGCTGGACCCTCTAAACTTCCCAACTCTGGCGTAATACTGCTGCGGGTGTTGACGGCAACCTGTCGGCTCGTTCCCGGCCAGCTGTGCCCAAGCAATGAGGAGAAAAATTGCTGCATGTCCTGCGCTGAGCTGCGGCCGGCACTGCGGGGTGAGCAAGCCCCGGCGACAATGACTACGCAAGCGCAATGGGCCGCCAGAACCGGAGTACACCAGGCCTGACCTTGCCACGGCCGGCGCTGTTCACGCCTAGCGCCTGAGTCGCCTACACTTTGACTGCCCGCTGCCTGTTGCAAATCTGGGAGTGGAACACCTCCGTTGGAGGACCTGGAACACAAAGACGACACCGTCGAAGTGGACACGGGCCAGGCCTGGAGCAGGGCTGGCACTGTGAGCCCATCTGTTGTTGTGTTGTGTGTTGGTGGGCCGCGCTGTGCTGCTGCGAGAGGAAGGTTGGCGGCGGCGCTTCACCAACGCCTCCATTATCTTCACCCTGCGGTTCCCGTGTCTGGTAGTCGCTCTTAGCTGAGAGGAGCGGCAAGCTACTATCAACCCTTCCTCTTGGGCGGCATGGCGAGTGGGAATGTGTGATCTGGGCGCCCCCTCGTTGCTGTCCCATCGCCTCATTTGATTCTTGCAGTGACAGTCCTTTCTCTATTGAGGACACAAGCGTACAGGGACTGAGAACCCCTACAAGTTGCTGAGACCCTACATACTGTCGCCCTGGGGGAAGTGTCTATCAAGTCACATCCGGATTCATGCATCGCCTTGCCTCAGGGGTCAAGGGCTCATGGATACAGTGACGAGCTCTGCATGGTGCTGGGGGCATGTGGGGGACCCACGTCTTGGGACTCCCTAGTTGTAGACACCATTTGGCTCCCCATGTGCAGCAGGTGTGAATGGGTGCCTCACAAGAGACTGAATGGACAATCCTGAGGCAGTGTGGTCCACCTTGAGGGGCTGCTAGGCCCCTCACTGCAGACTTGGGGCCAATCCTTAGCCGTACGCAGTGCTCATCAATGTTCAGTGGGGCGGGCACTTTGATTGGCAGCGAGGCCATGGAGAGGGGCATCGCCGCACTCCTTGAACTGAAGCAAAGTAGAACGCACACGCTTTGACTCCCTCTTCGCTGGCACAGTAGCCTACAAGGGGTGCTCATTGGAGCCTGTGAGAAGAGCACTGGGCAGCATTCTTGAACTCTCCCTGCGGCTCAAAATAAGGGAAAGCAGGACCGAAATCAACCTAAATTGCACTTTGAGCAATCGAAAAAGGCCACGGAGCACACCTCGGACGACTCACCCGGCAGCAAGGCAAAAACTTTGGTGATGAGGGCCAACACACCTGTGGACTTTCACATTATGTTCGAGATGATCCAATCGACACTGTCCAACATCGATGAGAAAATTGACTCCCTAACCTGCCAGGTAGATCGCATGTCTCGATAGACACACATAGGGAATCAACATGGCAAAGCGCCGTATATCCGACTCTGAGGATGCACGGCGCCAAATGGAAATGACAAAGGCCATGACAGCTATAATGGCAAACTCAAGGATTTGGAGGCGCGATGACGCCGCAACAATCTACGCTTTATGGGTGTGGCGGAATCGACCAATACTGGCAATATGGAGCGCCTTATCGAGATGCTGCTGATTGCACTCCCTGGCAGAGACACCTTCTCGGAAGTGTTCATAGTGGAGAGAGCACACAGATCACTTGCGCCTCAGCCTGCACTGGGAGCTAGACCATGCCCTATAATCACGAAGCTCCTAAATTATAGAAACTGAGATGGAGTACTCCAAAAGGCCCGGGTGGTGGGCCGTCTTACCGATGAGGGGTTGGACATATCCATTTATCTGGACTTCACCTCATAAGTGCAGGAGGCACGGAAAACATTCTTGGAAGTGAAAAAGAAGCTGCGTGAGTGTAACATCCCCTATGCAATGCTCTACCCGGCTAGGCTGCGTATATCAGATGGAGGCAAGAGTACGATCTTCAGTGAGCCAAAAGATGTGGCAAAGTTCCTCCAATCAAAAACTACTCAACCTCCACGTCGAAGATCTAGTGGTACGCAAGACAAACATGGCGGCACCTCGTATGTTGAATGACATGGTCTCCCATCTGCGACGCACGCTGCATGAAGGATGGTACTGAAGACCCCAGTGACACTATAACTGGACTCAGATAAGTATTGTAATTGTCCGATTGGGGATCAACACAACTGTGTGAACGAGAGAAAATGGTGCATGATCATGTCGCACGGAAATCTGATTCATGTTTGGGATGCATATCCTACTATAGGGGCTATGTGCCCCTTATTGCCCTTTAAGTTCAAGTTAGACATGTTATTTATATGTTGTAAACTAGATAGGATGGGTTAGACGTCCACTCATGTGACTAGATCACCCAGGGAACTGGCTGGCAGCTATAGCCCCTTTGTGCATACCACAGATTCTTGCAATTAAGCATGGAAATGGGTAATAGTGGGGGAGTACTGTTCTATTCTTCTGGGTGTGTCTTCACCATGATTGGGATGGCGATGTGGGAGGGGGTGGTAAAAAGGGTATGTTTAGTAAAATGGTCAGTTCGGATAAGCCAACTGTTGCATACCAAATGATTCATACATGCACGCTATGCTCCCTTGAAAGTGGCTGAAGGAACTAGAGACACAAGGAAATTGACACGCTTGACTTGGAATGTACGAGGGTTGAACAATGCCCATAAGATCAGGAAGGTTCTTGGCGGTAGCACTATTTCTGGCAAAGAAAAGAATAGCAATGAAATGGGGCAGTAAACAGACACCATAGCACACAGATTGGATCAGGGACATGTCATATTGTAAAACACAATTAGATGCGTATGCAGAAGACATACCCCAATCCTCTCGGCCACAAGATTTATGGGACCCACTAGTGCAATAACTTCTCTCCACGCAAACAGGGGACTGCTTATGAACATTGGCTAGCGCAGTCATGGTATGATGTAGGAGGTGTATTTCCCATCAAGTCCTATTGGTGGATGATAGTATGGCCGATAAGCATATATATATGAACAAGGTGCCAGACCAGTGTTCCCTAATTATCTGTTTCATATTGATATGGGTGTAATGTTCTTTTTCAATGTGAAAGTGTTTAGGCTTTAGATCTTCAATCCCAATTCTCACGATACCAGCCAACCCGTTCCTTGAGGTCTGCTGCGCAGGGTTGGTCAATGTCTCTAAGATCAAAAGACTACGATGGGGAGGCAAGGGTTTCTCCCATCTGGCCTCAAGGCTATGGAACTCAATCCTGTTACACCTCAGACAGATCACTAACCGGAGGCTGTTTAGGAAGGAAATTAAGACATGGCTTTTCACCCAATGATGCATTGGTTAGTACTTGTTTAGTTACTTTACTTAGCGCCAAGGCGCCTCTGCATTAGTGCGCTTTAGAAATACCATCAGTCAGTCAGTCAGACCTGTAAATTCAGTGACACTAAAGGCGGTAATATGATGCATATTAGTGTAGAAATTGTACTGTATGCAATGCCATTGCAAGTATGTGTATATACAATGTGTACAATATGAGCTATTTGACTGACCATGTAAAATAAAATAATAAAAAACAAAAATCCCTACCTTTAATTATAGGCATTCACTACCCTTTTGAAACTTCACTTTCCTAATACAGAGTATCCTATTGCCTCTAAGTGCCCCCTGTCCGTACAGTCCTGACGAAGACCCCATCTTAAGGCTGTAATTACCTTGATTACTTTTAAGGGTCGAAACATTGACTACTATTAGCAAACAAGCCTCGATGACTGTAATTCATTATCAGTGTCTATGTAATGCTATGTGATATAGTTGGAACAATTGACTTATGTTCGTCCGGATTGGTCTCACTCTGTGAATTAGATGGATATATGTCACACTACCCTTCCCTTTTCTACTACTCTCACGGTTTCACTTTGACCAACTACACACCATCCTCTCCTTCCCTTTCACTAGAGCAGCTGTCCAATAATTTGAATTGATTCCAGATGAAACAGCAACTACATTGCTACAAATGAATTGAATATTCGCTTTGAAAATAAATCGCATTCCCTGCAGTTTAACTTAAATGGATTTTGTGAATCCTGTTTATGTTTTTGGAAAAATTGTTGCTACTGTGACCATTCTTCTATTAGACTAGAACATTATGGGGCCTATTCACAAATGTAATCTTACACATGAGTAAATCCTCATGTGTACGCTTACTCTTAAATTTTTAAGTAGCTTTACTACTTTTGGCTATTCACCATTTATGAGTGTAAAGTTACTCAATAGTGGAGCTTTACATATCCCCACCATCTGAAAGGTTTGTTATCTGTAAAAATATCATATACTACTGTAAATTTATTAGTCCTAGTGACTTTAAAACCGTGTTTAACATGCCTCATACTTGAGGGAGACTTCAACAATCAGGACCAAGATGGTTCTATGGCAGAGATCTTCAAACATTGTGTACCCCTGCCCCTAAAGTCAGGTCCTCCCTCCTAAACTCCATGGCAAGAATTGGTGAGGTAGGCGAGGATGGTTTGATGCAATTTGGCAGGTATTAAGAGATAATTTCAGGGGTGCTTATCCGTAGCTCATAATCCACACAATGTAAAACATATAAGTGCATCAGACAAAAGATGAATTGACCTGAAACACCACTTCCCATAATTGGTGTGCTGGGATCCCTTGCACTTCTGGACCTCACTGGAACTGCACCGGCTTCTCTAGTAGCTGTGTCCCTGAGAAAGAGGCTATTTCCTCTTCTTCAATAGGAAGTGCCAGTGGATTCAGGCTAGCCTGACTAATATGGGGTTATACCCCGAAACCAGCCCCAGGATGCTTGTTTCCAGTCTAGGGAGGACCTGGCTTGGCAGTTCGGGCTGGACTGTTCCCATGAGGAACAGGGTCAACACTGATTTGCATGTGGCTGGGTCCAAATTGGGGCGGCATGGTGAGCAAAAAAATGATGGTTTATACTCAGATCTTTGTGACTGGGTGTGAAGGTTTACATTGTTTAGCCTTCTGTCCATCATTTGTTCCTTTTGCCGCCATAAGTAGGAAGGGTATGCCCAGACGTGGGCTCCAAGCTCACTGTTTCACTGGATTTAAGCTAGGCTGGCTGATATGGGGTGATGCCCCAAAACTGGTCCCAGGATGCTTGTTTCTGGTCCAGGGAGGACCTGACTTGCCAGTTCTGGCTGGACTGCTGCAATGAGGAACAGGGTCAAGATTGATTTGCATATTGCTGAATCCAAACTGGGGTGGTGTGGTGAGCAAAAGAACAATGGATTAAAACCCAGGTTTTTGTGACTGGAGGTGAATGTTTGCATTGTTCAGCATTGCATTCGTCATTTGTTCCTTTTACTTTTGTCATCCTAAGTGGGAAGGGTATGCCCAGATGTGGGTCCCGTGCTCACTGGGCCACTGGATTCAAGATAGCCTGGCTGATGAGGGGATGCTGTGCAGAAACTGGTCCTAGGATAGTTTTTTAGAGTCCAGGGAGCACCTGGATTGACAGTTCGGGCTGGACTGCTCCCATGAGGAACATGGTCAAGGCTGATTTGCAAAATACTGGTTCCAAACTGGGGTTGCGTGTTGAGTAAAAGAATGATGGATTAAACCCAGATCTTTGTTACTAGGGGTGAATGTTTGCTTTATTCAGCAGTCCATCCATCATTTGTTCCTTTTGCTTTTGTCACACTAACTGGGAAGAGTATAACCAGGCGCGGGTCCCCTGCTCACTGAACCACTGGATACAAGATAGCCTGACTGGTGAGGCGGATGCCCTGAAACTGGTCCCTGGATGCTTGTTTCCAGTCCAGGGAGGACCTGGTTCGCAGTTTGGGCGGGACTATTCCCATGACTGATTTGCATATGGCAGGATCCAAACTGGGGTGGCGTGGTGAGCAAAAGAGTCAATCAATCAATCAGGGAAATTGTAAGTGCGCTACTCACCCGTGAGGGTCTCAAGGTGCTAAAAGGGGGGGCAGCAGATCTGATTACCCAAAGAGCAAGGTCTTGAGTGCCTTTCTGAGGGAATTCAGGGAGGGGGTGCATCTGTTATCTGCCGGTAGCTCATTCCAGGATTTGCTACAATGTGAGAGAAGGATCTTCCGCTTGCTCTGTCTCTGTGGATTTGTGGGGTTTCAGCTAGTGCAAGGTTGGAAGATCTGAGGTTTCCTTTGGGTATGTGGAAGTTGATTCTTTTGTTGAGGTATTTGGGTGCATAGTTGTGTAGGCATTTCTAGGCGTGAGTGAGGATTTTGTAGGTGACTCTTTTATCCACGGGGATCCAGTGGAGTCTTCAGAGGTGTTGGCTGATGTGTTTGTGCCGGGGGATGCCGAGGGCGAGTCTGGCAGGGGTGTTCTTTATTGTCTTGAGTTTATGAAGTAGGGACTTGTTGATTCCGAGCTTCCCCCTTTTTTCTGGGCATCTCAAAGGCACCATCCTTGTTCTCCATCCTTTCCTCTTTCTCGTGGATCATTACCCTGCTGGCGAAGAGGCCTGTGGATTAAGGCTCTGTATAGGAATTCAACCCTGCTGGTCATTTCCTTATCACCATCTTGACTAGCCCTTTTGCAAATACAATCTTCCTGAACAATTAATTCTGACCTTGAGGTGCCTCTGCTCGCAAAGGAAGGCTGGGATGGGGAGGGGGAGGGTGAGATGTGTGGTGTTTGGGGATAGAGAGCAGAATAAAAAACATGCTTTCTTACCAGGTTGTCTGCTCCTTGAAAAACATGTAAATGTTGCTATAGGTTAATCACAAAATATAAAGGCTGCTTTGGAGTCAGTATAGGCTTTAATTAATGGAATAACTTGAAGCTTCATGGTGCCAAATATTTATTTCTTTGAGAGGTAATATAAGGAATATATAAACTGAGTATTGGAATGTGTGCTTTAAATAAACACCTAAAAAGTGTTTGCACTAGATATAGACTGATTACTTATTTCTAAAATATATCTTTTTAAAGCAATTGTTTAATGTTAAACACTACTGGCCTAATTCACAAATGGCCTGGGCAATCAAAGTGGAGGCCACGCAATCGACTGGGTGTTCTGCACTCGGGTGGGACATCCGCAATGGGAAACTGCTATACAGAGGTCCCGCCAAGAGTTGGGGACCCTCACCATGACTGCGAGTCCTCCACCATGACTGTGGAGGCTGTTTGTGAATTAGGCCCTACATATTTTGTAATGTGTAATACAGTTTTAAAATAATGACATATTCACAGTACTTTCTCTCACAGGATCCGGACTTCGTAGGAACTATTCCTCAGAGCACTAATCAGATTTTATTTGTGTGAGTCTCTGGCCAAACGTACAGCCATCTGCAGTGATTGTACCAGCCAACTGACGTTTCATAACAAAAGATTACATTTCCCATCCACTGGTTTAACTTGCATTTATTTTTCATTTAAGGTGTGTCTGTGTTAATTTTCAACAAAATGCAGACCATTTTGCTTTTACCCAAGTCTTCGACCCCATCTCCACTTTCACTAGCCCAGCCTCATGGCACTCAGTATTAGTTGCCACAATTTTATTTATTAACATAAATGTATATATATTCAAACATTTTAATAACTTAATGTATTTTAATATTGATTCCTATAGGTTTTGAAATTAAGTCTCTACCTCCATATTTAAACAGGAGGTCCCTTTTAGCCATAGTAATTGTAGAAGTACACTTTGTGAATAACAGTAGGTTTACTTGTTTGTGGGTGGACTCATTTCCCTCCTAAAGCCTCTCCCCTTGAGTAATATTTGACTATTTTCCAGCCACTCCTCCTTAACCACATTTCGTGCTAAAACATAGGTGTAGATGTGCCGAGATCAAACGATCAGGGTGGAAATCTCTACTTATAAAACACATGAGAAGTGGAGGCAGACAACTCCACATAAAGGATTTTGAATAGCATGTTAAAGTGTGTTGGTATCATTATTACAGTACATAACCTGAAAGTCATCATACATATATGAACGTTCAGACCATCACCTATTACATCTGGTTAAGGTAATATTACTGCTGTTAAAAAATGAAGGCTGCTAGATTTGCGCATTCTAGGTCGTATATTGTACTCAGGCTTACATCTCCATGCCTGCCTTCCTTACAAATTCTTGTCAAAATGTCATTGAAGGATCAAATTCTGCACCAACAGTAGATCTTATTGAATTTAATGACTAACACTCAGAATTGTGATGCAAAGGCATGCCTGCACATGCATGCACTGTGGAAAACAGTTTCATTGAAAACCTTCTACACTGGATGGACACAAAAAAATCCAACGAAGGTAGAAATCACTGATGATAGACATAGACATGAACTGTTACATCTAGTGTGAATATATGAATGGAAGTGACAGAAAATTATATTTTTGAAAGCCACTTTGGAATAAGTGGTATTTCTTACTGTTTCTGGTTAGACTATGGGCATGCATCATGAGAAAATGCTATTTGATTCTCTAGTGGGCTTCTTTTTAAAATGAAATTTGAATATAAAAATAATGTTTTCGAATAGTATTAATGTGATGAAAAAGTGCTGCTGCAGACACATATTTTCTTAACTCTAATTTGCAGAAATCTTTGGCCAGAATACAAACCATTTTTGACTATCGGTATTTTAGTTTGGACTTTACTGTTCCCATTGGGCATGATCAAGACTGATTTGCATATGGCTGGGTCGAAACTGAGGTGGCATGGTGTGCAAATAGCAATGGACTGGCATGCGGCCCTAAATAATTACCAGTGGATTTTACTAATTCAAACATTCCATCCATTACTTTTTTATATATTTTAGTGTGTTGCCCTAAGTGAGACAGGTATGCCCTGAGGAGGGTCCTGTGCACACTGTGTCACTGGAACCAAGCTATGGATAACTAGGGAGAATTAGTCATGGGTTGCTTGTCCTGTGGATCAGTGAGGACCGGTTTAGGCAATTTGGACTAAACTGTTCCCACTGGAGCAGGGTCAAAACTGATTTACATATAGATGGATACAAACTGACGTGGCATGCTGTGCAAAATAACGACAGACCAAGATGTGGTAATTAAGAATGACTGATATTAATTCAAGCATTACATCCATCACTTTTTGGTAGACTTTAGTGTGTCGCTTTTTAATGGCGTTAGTGGTAAGTTAAGGTGGTGTTAGAGCAAATATCTCCTACAATCTTATTATGTAAGCAAATTTCTGTAAGTTGTAATGTGTGACAAGAATTGTTGATCATATTTGTCGTGTGGCATTTGTTATAGTGGTGAGGCATTCAGTTGTTTTTTGTGCTGCTATGTTTTTGTGGGAATTCTAGGGGTACCAATGGATTGTGGATTTGCTTGGGGTGATCCAAGTTAGTAGCCCTTCCAAATTAACCACAATTCTGTCAATTTTGTTTCAGAAATGGCAAAAGTGCTGTTCAAACAAGTGTATGCATTTTCCAACTTTCTGCAACAAGCAGAGTTGCACACAAATGGTTTTTAATTTTTAACTGGTAGTTCATTTTTATGGTCTGGCTTGACAGTGCAGCTGTCATCAAAAACATATATGAGATTCACCAGGAAAGGGGCGTTTGGCTCCGCCTACATTTTTTGGGCAGCTGTCATTTGCTTCCACAAAAAAGTGGTTGCCCTGCCCGCATCTGTCATCATTTTGTTTATTTATGCAGCTGTCTGAGCCTGAACTTTCAGTGGCACGACACATACATGGCACTGTAATGCTATGTGAGATACATGGATTCTAAGGTCTGGCTTGACAGTGCAACTGCTGCCTGTAATCTGTGATCAACAAAAAAGAGCTTTCAGAGTCCTAGTGAGAGAAGTGTTTAGGCTCCACCCGCATGTTCATCCCCTAAGTACAGGATTTGACTGGACCGTATTTGGGAGCTTCCGCTAAAAAGACTGCATATATTTCACTTTTTTCCTTGTGACAATTTCTATACTCGATGCAGCAGGAACTGAGTTGGATATGGTGTCAATGATCATGGCTACAGGCTTGATCAGTTTATTATGAAATGCTGTGGATTATTATTACTCTATTATAAAGCCTACAGATAGGCATACAGATAACAGTACTAGACAAGGGCTTTGATATTGGTCACCCACTGTGACAAAAACCTGGAGGGTTTCATTGTGAAGATTCTTGTTAGGCCCTTTTGAAACGGGTCCCATATTGTTTTGCAAGCTGTATTTTCTACATTATTTCAATTTTATAACTATGTGATGGTTGCAGTTTATGTGCACTTGGATAGTCCTGTGAAGTGTAAGGCAAATGTTAAAAGATAAAGAATCAGTTTATTTGGACAAACATGACGGATTTCATGTGGCAAAGCCAGTAGGTCTGACCTACTTATTATGAAAAGCATGTGTTAAAGAAAATAGGCTTTTTAGGATGCATTGTTATTACACTGTTAGTCAGATTAGATTAGTCAGATTACAGATTAGTCAGGGGTTTTGGTGTTGGGGTTCCATCCAAACAAACTGTTGGAGGGAAGATAGGCAATAATCTTTTTTGGGCTCTAGTATTGCCAACTGTAATTTTGTATACATTTGTACTTTTATGACTGTATACCAAACGAGTGTCTTGTGATATGCTTACACTCAGTATAACAGGTTTACGTTGGTTATTTTGACAAGCCAATGATAAAGGCTATGTACCTGATTGTTCATTATAAAGCGTTATGATAACGGCAGTGGGCTTGACATATGGATGGTAAAAAGCTGATGTTAAGGTCAATAAGCATTTAACCACATGGCTGCTAGGCGTTTTCCCCTCCTGTGCTGCAAATTATTGTTTTACATTATTTCATGACGAGCTGGCCTTGTCATCCGCGCACGGCAGGTAAGCACCATGACGAGCCCAGCTCGTCATTAGCTTCGAAGGGGTTAAGGATGGATTGGTGTTGCTCTGAATTGAAGCCTACAGATCGTTTTTTTGTTACATGGAATCTTATTAATATATTAATAGGGAAGGATTGTGGTGTTTGTTACCTCCTCTGATAAACCATGAACATATTTATAGAAGATTTGCACTGTGAGAACCCTTTTAAGTTGCCTTGTGGGAAAGCTTATGCTCAGTACAGCAGGCCTGAGTCAGCTATAGTAACAGGCAAATTATAACAAATATAGTCTCTATTGATGTGTGTTGGGCTTGGCCCTTTCTGCAGGGTTGCCCCCATACATTTTGCCTTCTCCCCTCCTGTTTTGAGGAATTCATTTTCGGTGTGCACTTCAGTGCTGGTGCTCACTCCCTAAAACATGGTAAAATTAACTTACACCCAATTAGTACATTTCATTTACTTACAAGGTCCTAGTAGGGTAGTACTACAGGGCCTGTAAATTAAATTCTACTATTGGGCTCTGCAGCACTTATTGTGCCATTCTCTTTTTCACTTTGGCCAAGCTCAAGGATCTCCTTTTAATACAAATAAGTCACCCATAAGGTAAGCCCTAAACAGCCCACAGGGCACAGTGCATTATATTTAAAAATTTGGGAATATACTTTTAAGTTTCACATGTCCTGGGGCTGAAAAACTCACACATTAGTTTTTCACTAATGTGAGGCCTATTTCTCCAATAGGATAACATTGAGTTAACTTATTCCATTTAATAGGTGATAACCTTTGTTTGGAGCAGCTAGAAATGTCATGTTTAGCATCTAGGGAATTGTCATTTAATATTCTCTTTAATGGTAAAGTCAGGTTTAAGTGACAATTCGGAAAATACCACTTTTAAAAAGTTGCAAAAAGAACAATTAATGGACAGAATGCAGCACAATGTCAACAGTACAGAGATCTGGGCGTACATCTATTGTTTTTTGCTCCTTTGCCATCCCAGTTTGAACCCAGCCATATGCAAATCAGTCTTGACCCTGTGCACCAATGGGAACTGCCCAGCCGTCACTACCAGGGCAGGTCCTCCTTGTACTGGAAACAATCATCCTATGTTATGTTATGTTATGTTATGTTATTTTGTGTCTTTTATAGCGCTCGGCTACTCAGAAGAGTGTCCCGGCGCTTTATTGACAACCTAAAAAAGACAAACACAACACTTATATTAAAAGAGACAGAGTTAACAGAATACAAAGATCTAGGAAGCAAAAAGCCAAGTTTTCAGGCCCTTCCTGAAAGCCAACAAATTTGGGGTGCTACGTAGTGCCAGGGGCAAGGAATTCCAGAGCTGTGGGGCCCGAAGCATAAAAGAACGACCTCCCATACGAGCCTTCCTCACACGAGGAACGATGGCAAGGGACAGCAACTCTGACATCAGAGATCGGGAAGGATGATAGGAGACGAGCCTCTTCTGAAGGTATTTAGCCCCTGTGGCATAGAAGGCCTTGTGTGCAAGAGTTAAGGCTTTGAAAACTATCCACTGTCGGATAGGCAGCCAATGGAGCGACTGCAACAAGCCCGAAACTCCGGCACGTGCTGCCGCGTTCTGGACCACCTGCATCCGTTGCAGGAGATATTCCGGCAGGCCAAGATAAAGGACGTTGGAGTAGTCCAGCCTTGAACCGATCAAGGCCTGTACCGTGGTCCTTCTGTGGTCCTCAGAGAGCAGAGGGAAAAACTTCCGCAGCATACGCAGAAGACCAAAGCAGGTGCCAGTGAGGGCGAGGATCTGAGATCTTAGAGTCAGGCCATTGTCGATTTTGATCCCCAAATTCTTTGCTACCTGAGACGACCGCCCCGGAGGAGACATGTCACCAGGCCACCATACCTGCCAGTCTGGATCGGATTGACAACCGAAGAAGAGGACCTCCGATTTGTCTGAGTTGCACTTGAGGCTGTTCAGTTGGAGCCAGTTAAAAACAGCCCCAAGGCACTCACGGATGCTCTCGCCATCAAAATCCTTTCCTTTCCGACAGGTAAAGAGCAGCTGAGTGTCACCCGCGTAGGAGACGATCTGGGCCCCGAAGGACTCGGCCAGAGCCGCCAGAGGGGTCATAAAAATGTTAAAAAGAGTCGGGCTCAATACCGAGCCCTGCGGGACTCCGACTCCCAGTGGCGGCATCTCAGCAGAGCAAGAGGAGGCCCAGACCGTTTGTCGGCGGCCAGACAAAAAAGATGTAAACCAGCTGAGCACCGTCCCCCTGAGACCGACCTCATGAAGTCTGATGAGCAGATCCTCATGAGGGACAGTGTCGAAGGCCGCTGACAACTCGAGCATGATCAGCATGGCTCTGCCACCCGAATCCATCGTCTCCTTGATGGCCTCAGACACCTCCAGTATCGCCGTCTCAGTGCTGAGATTAGGATGAAAGCCCGATATAGTGGAATGGAGCAGGTCGTGTGACTCCAGAAAATTAGAAAGCACAATGCTTCTCCAGGGTCTTAGCCAATGCAGGAAGGAGATAAATAGGTCTATAATTGGCCAAGACCTCTGGGTCCAGACCAGGCTTTTTAATGAGGGGGATGACCATTGCCTGTTTCCAAGCCGAGGGGACCACACCCTGGCTCAAAGAGAGATTCAAAAGAGTATTGACCAGCGGGTTAACCACTCCCGCCATCTTCGCCAAAAATTTGGCCGGGCAAGGGTCAAGCGGCGATCCAGATTTAAGATTGGCCAAAAATGTCAGTGACGAAGCCATAGAAATAGTCAGAAAGTCTGACAGGACTGGCCCTAAGGGGATCAAAGGCCCTGGACCAGCCTCAAAGCAAGGGGAGGCAGAGGCCGGCCGCGGTGGAAAGGAGTCCTGAATAAGCTTAATCTTTGTGGTAAAAAAGCAAGCAAGATCCGATGCCCACGTCTCGGAGGGGGCAATCTGGGGCGCATTCGATCGTGGGGCAATAAATTCCCTAACGATTGTGAAGATCTCTTTGCAGGAATTCGAGGCGTCCTCAATCCTCCTAGCAAAGTAGCTCTTCTTCTCAAGGAGAATGTCTCGGTGATAGGCTTTGACCATGGTTTTATATTCTAGTCTGGCAGCTGGATGGTACTGGGCTCCCCAGGCCCTTTCTGCTACCTTTCACTGCCTGCGAAAGGCAAGCAGCGCTCCAGTAAACCAGGGAGCAGAAACCCGTTTAGGCAATAAACGGGGGGCTCTCAAAGGGGCCAGATCGTTCAGCCTGTCCACAAACCAGGCCTGCAAGGACTCCAAATCCCTATCCAAAACCCCCGTAAGAGGGCAAGGATGTTCGCACAGTGCCTGTGACAACATTTCTGGAGTCACCAGATGGTACGCCTATGACGCTGGTCCTTGCTGTCTAATGGCACTGCTCGAGGGTTTCTTGTTGCCCAGTATGTGAAAGTTGACCAGCCAATGGTCAGTCCACAGGACCAGCAGGAGTGCCGTCACCTCTATGGGGGATGTAGAAAAGACCTGATCCAATGTATGGCCTTTGTCATGCGTTGGTTCAAAGAGATAGGGAGCTAAGCCCAAGGGAGCTGTGATGTCAGATAATTTAATCACGTCAGGATCAAAGACATCGTCCATGTGAAAATTGAGGTCACCAGCCAAAATGCAATGGTCAGTACTCAAGGCCAACGTAGACATAACAGACTGGAGCTCATCGAAAAATGTACCAGCTGGGCCAGGGGGTCTGTACACTAACAACCCTTTCACTGACTGATGCGGTGCCAATGATAAAGAAGGCCAGAACCGGAGTACACCAGGCCTGACCTTGCCGTGGCCGGCGCTGTTCACGCCTAGCGCCTGAGTCGCCTACACTTTGACTGCCCGCTGCCTGTTGCAAATCTGGGAGTGGAACACCTCCGTTGGAGCACCTGGAACACAAAGACGACACCATTGAGGTGGACAAGGGCCAGGCCTGGAGGCAGGGCCGGCACTGTGAGCCCGTCTGTTGTTGTGTTGTGTGTTGGTGGGCCGCGCTGTGCTGCTGCGAGAGGAAGGTTGGCGGCGGCGCTTCACCAATGCCTCCATTATCTTCACCCTGCGGTTCCCGTGTCTGGTTGTCGCTCTTAGCTGAGAGGAGCGGCAAGCTACTATCAACCCTTCCTCTTGGGCGGCATGGCGAGGGGGAATGTGTGATCTGGGTGCCCCCTCATTGCTGTCCCATCGCCTCATTTGATTCTTGCAGTGACAGTCCTTTCTCTATTGAGGACACAAGCGTACAGGGACTGAGAACCCCTACAAGTTGCTGAGACCCTACATACCGTCACCCTGGTGGAAGTGTCTATCAAGGCACATCTGGATTCATGCATCGCCTTGCCTCAGGGGTCAAGGGCTCATGGATACAGTGATGAGCTCTGCGTGGTGCTGGGGGCATGTGGGGGACCCACGTCTTGGGGCTCCCTAGTTGTAGACACCATTTGGCTCCCCATGTGCAGCAGGTGTGAATGGGTGCCTCACAAGAGACTGCCTGGACCATCCTGGGGCAGTGTGGTCCACCTTGAGGGGCTGCTAGGCCCCTCACTGCAGACTTGGGGCCAATCCTTAGCCGTACGCAGTGCTCATCAATGCTCAGTGGGGCAGCACTTTGATTGGCAGCGAGGCCCTGGAGGGGGGCATCGCCGCACTACTGGAACTGAAGCAAAGTAGAATGCACAAGCTTTGACTCCCTCTTCGCTGGCACAGTATCCTACAAGGGGTGCTCATTGGAGCCTGTGAGAAGAGCACTGGGCGGCATTCTTGAACTCTCCCTGCGGCTCAAAATAAGGGAAAGCCGACCGAAATCAACCTAAATTGTACTTTGAGCAATCGAAAAAGGCCACGGAGCACACCTCACACATCCTCCTCTTTCCTACTCTTTTCACCCTTTTTTCTCTTACTTGGTTCAACGAGTAAGGGGAAGTGCTCGCACCCGATAAGCAGCAAGCTCGTGCTCATAACGCCTCACCCAATCAGATGGCAGAATTCCCAAATATCGATATCTGTAAATTTCGATATTTCTCCAAAACTACTGAATGGTTTTACACCAAATAAACAAAATATTGGGATATATATAGATAAAACATATTTAAACTTTACAGCAACACATAGTCACTGGAAGATGTCATCAATGATGTCATTTGAGATGTCATCAGTTATGTCATGAATGATGGAATATGTGATATCATCAGCAGTGCATTGCGGGGCGTGAGTTATAGTTAGCTGAACTAACTATAACGGACACATTTCAATGGTTTTGTATGAATAAAATGTCCAACTAACTATAACGTCCCTTAAACTTATGTTTTTTTCTGTGAATTTCTAGCTTTTTTTTAATGCTAATTTCTAACTATAACATCTCTGAAACCTGTGTTTTTTTCAGTGAATTTGTAAGGTTTTTTTAATGCTAATTTCTAACTATAACGTCCCTGAAACCTATGTTTTTTTCAGTGAATTTCAAAGGTTTTTTAAATGCTAATTTCTAACTATGACTACAATGGTAGGACATGTGATGAAAGAGGAAGAAAAATGCAGTAAGAAGCAATACAATGCAGAAAGAGGAAGAGAAGTGCAGGAAGAAGCAAGAGATGTGCAGAAAGAACCAACAGAGGAGCATAACGTCCTCCTGAATTTGAATTTGAATTTAAAATATTTCTATAGCGCGGCGTTCACCCAACGGTTTCTTGGCGCTCTAGGAACATGGAAGGCAGAAGCAGAGAGATAAAAGGAGACGGATTCACTGTGGAAAGGCTTGGCTAAACAGAAAGGTCTTCAAGCCCTTGCGGAAGAGAGAGTAGTCTTTGACTAATCGTAAATGGGCGGGGAGGGAATTCCAAAATGTAGGTGCCAGGAATGAAAAATAGGACCCACCCTTTTTATTTCTCCTAAAACGGGGTACCTGTAGGAGGGCTTGGGACAATGACCGGAGCTCCCTAGTGGGGACATATTCCTTTATCAGGGAGGAGATAAAAGCAGGGGCAGATCCCTGGCGTGCCTGAAAGACCATGCAGCCGATTTTAAAAAGAGAGCGTTGCCGAACAGGCAGCCAGTGTAAGGCCTTTAGAAGTGGCGTAGAATGATGCGAGCGGGAAAGGCCGTACACTAACCGAGCCGCCTGATTTTGCACTAGCTGGAGTTTCCGTAGACTGTAGGCCGGAATGCCGTTGTACAGGGCATTGGCATAGTCCAGCCGGGAGATCACAAGGGCAGACATAATTAATTTTAGTGCCAGAGGGGGAAAAAAACGGGAGACAGTGTGAATAGTGCGAAGAGTGAAAAAGCAGGAAGAGACGACAGAACTAACTTGTGAGTGAAGGGTGAGGTGGTTGTTCATTTTTATGCCTAGGGTCTTGATTGTAGGAGAGGGAGTGGGAGGGGGACCAAAGGAAGAGGGCCAAAAGGAGGAAGTCCAGGGACTAGAGGAGCCACCCGTGAGAACCAGCTCGGTTTTATCCGGGTTCAACTTCAGATGGTTGTGGCTCATCCAGTCCCTGATGAAAATCATAACAGTTTGAAAATTAGAGATAGAGTGGGGAGAAGAGGAAAGATTGAAGACGAGCTGGAGTGACCTCCAGCTGCTGGAGTGCGAAAATAAGAGGGTAGATATAAAGATTGAACAAGAGAGGGGAAAGAGAGGAACCCTGGGGGACACCACAGGTGATCTTGAGGGGAATTGACGTGAAATCCCCCAGCCGGACTGCCTGGGTACGGTCCTGCAGGAAGGACGAGAGCCAGACCAGGGCTGAGCCCCCGATTCCCGCCGCTCTGATACGTGAAAGCAAGATGGAGTGGTCCACCGTATCAAAAGCGGCGGAAAGATCGAGGAGCACCAGAGCCTGGTGTTTGCCCTGGTCCAAGCCCTCCCTGAGTTTGTCCTGGACCGACACCACAACGGACTCAGTCGAGTGCCTGGGCCGAAATCCCGCTTGACAAGATGCCAAGCCGCCGGTTGCTTCCACGTGAGCACTGAGTGCCGAGGTGGTATATCGCTCAAGCACCTTGCCTAAATAGGGTAGCAAGGAGATGGGCCGATAGTTGGTTGGGGTGGATGGGTCAGCACCAGGTTTTTTTAAGATAGGCACAATAGAAGCCGATTTTAGGGCAGGAATTACAACCCCTTGTGCAAGAGAGCTATTGAGGAAGGTAATCGGGGGCTGAGTGCAGACGGAATAAATCCGTTGGAGAATATGGGCCGGACAAATGTCGGCCGGGGAACCCGACTTTACCTTGGGGAGTAATCCCAGGAAAACTTCTTCCGTTAGAGGGGGAATCGAAAGTAAGCAGGATTGGACAGTGGGGGGAAGGGGATCAACATAAGTCGAGGAGGGGGGATATTAGTCTTGATCTTAGAGATTTTATCCAAAAAGTAATGATTCAAAGAATCACACAGGGATTGGGTAGGAGGGAGTTTGGAGGTGGTCCTGTCTGAAAAGGCCAACTCATTAACAATAGTAAAAATTTCTTTCGATTTGTTCTCTGACGCTAAGATTTTGGAGGAAAACTGGGCAGTTTTGGCTTCTAGGATGGATTTTTTATACTCCTGCAATAGTGTGAGGTAGCGAGTTTTCTGTACAGGGCAAGCCTCCTGTGCCCCCAATGTTTTGCTGACGGGTACTGGTGGTAACTGACTTTGACTAACCAAGCCTAGAGCCAGTGCTATGCTAAATGTCACTTAGAAAACACCTACATACAGTAGAGAACACTATGCGTTGGTGAATTTATAAGTGCTTGGGTTTTGGCAAAGTGATTGTATAAGTACATGGTCCTGGTGGGTTACTGGAGGAGTGCATGGGTAGGGACAAGGAGATGGCTGGATGGCATCAGTAGTGCCCAGGGAATTGTAAAAGTGCATGTGTTAGTGCTTGGGCCATTGCATGGATACATGGGTAGTGACTGGATGATTAGACTAATGCAAGGAGAGTGCATGGTGAATTTATAAGTGCTTGGGTTTTGCCGGGGTGATAGGATAAGTACATGGAACTGGCTGGGTGATTGGAGGAGTGCATGCGTAGTGACAGGGTGATGGCTGGACTGTATGGGTAGTGCTCAGCGTATTGTAGCAGTGCATCAGGTAATGCATGGGTAGTGACTGGATGATTAGAGTGCTGCACGGAGAGTGCATGTTGAATTTATAAGTGCTTGGATTTTGGCGGAGTGATTGCATACATACACACATGTCACATTAGGCCTGCCCTCTCCCTTCACCACTGTGCAAATGTGCCCCCTGGCTAGATTTAAGTTGGGGGATTAATTTCCCTTGAATCCTTAGGGTCCCTGGGGCCCAACTAGCCCACCAGGGACCTCCAGTGTGCACCACAGAACTGCTTTGCAGAGAGGTGGTCTGAGGCCACACCCATTTTACACCTCTCTGCAACGTAACTCTGTTGAGTTTACTGAAGGTACCTGGTGGGCTAGTTGGCCCCCAGGGGCCCTCAGAATACAAGGGGACTTAATCCCCCAACTTAAAATGCGCCAAAGAGCACGTTTGCACACTTGTCGCTTCAGGCCCGCCCCCTGCCTTCACAACTGTGCAAATGTGCCACGTGGCTCATTTTAAGTTGGGGAATTAATTCCCCTTTAACCCTGAGGGTTCCTGGGGGCCAACTAGCCCACCAGGAACTTCTAGTAAGCGCCACAGGACTGCATTGCAGAGAGGTGGCCCTTGCCCCTTTTCACACCTCTCTCCAACGCAACTCTGTGGTGCTTACTGGAGATACCTGTTGGGCTAGTTCAAGGGGACTTAATTCCCCAACTTAAAACATGGCACAGAGCACGTTTGCACATTTGTCACATCAGGCCTGCCCCCTGCCTTCACCACTGTGCAAACACACCACGAGGCTCATTTTAAGTTGGTGGATTAAGTCCCCTTAAATATTGAGGGTCCCTGGGGTCCAACCAGCCCACCAGATATCCCCAAGAGGTGACACAGAGCTGCGTTACAGAGAGGTGTAAAAAGGGGCATGGCCTCGGACCACCTCTCTGCAACCCAGCCCTGTGGTGCTTACGGGAGGTATATGGTGGGCTTTTTGGCTCACAAGGACCCCAACCCCCCAGGGCCATCCTTTCTTTTTTTAATTTTTTTATTTATTTTTAGGGGAGGGGGGCTGGGTGGCTCCCCTCCTGGGCCACTTCTGTCCCCGGGCATCCCATCCCCCAGGGCCTGGCCATACATTTGGGGACCGTGGGAGAATTGGGGCTCCCACCAGCTCCCTACCTCCTGCAGGAGCCAGCATTGCTTTTCCACACTGGGAGCTGCTGACATGCAGCTCGTCATGTGGTAAAGCAATCTGCTTTGGATTTTGGAACGCTTCCAAAACCCAAAGCAAGTTTGCTATGATAGGGCAGGAATCATGCTTCCGCCGTGTCATAGCAAACTGCAGTGTCCTGGGTATGGACACCCCAGGATACTGCAGGAGCCGGCCCTGGAAGGTGTTGGTCCCCAGGGCCATTGGGGGCTCCAGGAGGAGGGCCACATGTGTGAAGACCCAGGATGGTGGTGCTCCCCGGGGCTCAGGGTTCGTAAGGGACCCCTGCATTTGCATTTAAGTGCCCTGGGTTGGTGGCGGTATCCAGGGCATGTGGGGGGGCTCTGGCCTACCCCACAGGTACTTTAAATTAAAAATTGAGAGCTCCAGGGAGGTTGTGGTCTCTGGGGTTGTCGTGGGGCTGTGTACACCCCATGCTTTTATTGGCAAAGTGGGGACCACCACCTCCCTGGGGCATGTGGGGAGGCTGGAGTCCCCCCACACATACCTTTTTTTAATTAAAACAAGAGAGCCCCGGGGAGCTGGTGGTCCAAGGGACTCGGGGGGCAGCGTGCCCCCTTAAATAATGAAAAAAGCCCTGGTGAGGTGGTGGTCCCTTGGGCTGCAGGGGCCCCAGCGGGCACCGCTATACATTTTGGCATTGCACCCGGGACCTGGCCCACCGGGGGCTTAAAAATATCAAAGCGCACATTTCATTTTAAAAAAATGATACATTTCATCCGGATTCGCACACCCAGAGCGAATTCAGAAGATTTAAACAACAAAAAAGGTTTATTTGGCCCTGGGGCTCCTCAGCAGGCCTAGGGGGTCACAGTGGCTGTACCCTGCCCCTTTTCTTGTTTGTCATCCTTATTTCTCTGTTTTCTTGTGACTCGGTTCTACAAAGTCATAAGGGGGCTGCCAACACTCCCTGGTTTGGAGTGTTAGCAACCAATTAAAATGAAGCGCGAGGTTGGGAAGGGCCGCGAACCCACTGTGGCCATAGATCTCAATATTTTTGGGTTTTCTCAGCAACTATTGAATAGATTTGCACCATTTTTTAAAAGGTCACTTTCTGAACCAATAACTACCTTTTTGCCATATTTGGTGTAATTCCATTCAGCAGTTCGGGCTGTAGCCTTGGTTAAAAATTTCTATGGGAAATTGATTTTATGAGTTTTATTTTTCGAATTTCTTAGCAGCTACTGAACGGATTTACACCATTTAAAAAAAAGGTCACTTTCTGAACCAAGCGCTACCTTTTTGCAAAATTTGGTGTAATTCCATTCAGCAGTTCAAGCTGTAGCCTTGGCTAAAGTTTCCTATGGAAATTAACATGGAGGAAACACTTTTTGGGGCCCCCTTGTTTCTCCGCCCCCGCTTTACGAATCACCCCCAAACCTTCAGGATCGGAGCTGACTTGGATCGATCTTTTCTTTGGAGAATTTCGCGAACTAGGGGGCATATTATAAAGGGGGGTTATCTCCGCTTTTTTGGCTTTAAAAGCCAAGAAAGTGGAGATAATTTTATCTCCCAATTACCTAGCTGTCGCTAACACCAGTTAGCGACAGCTAGTAGGAGATAGCGACCATCTTGGGCCCCGCTATGCATGTCAGTGATATTTATCACTAATGACATGCAAAGTGGGCGTGCCAAGATGTTAGCGCCTGGAAACAGTCGCTAACATCGCTATCTCATATTACCAACTTTTGGAGATATTCACACTAAGCGCGAATATCTCCAACAGCTAACACCTGCCCCTGAGCAGTTCTTAGCCTTGTTATCCAATGGTAGGTGGATAACATGGCTAAGTGCATTTGCTTGATAATGCATGAATATTACTGACTTTACAGCGATATTCATGCATTTTGGACGATTTTCATCGCTTAGGAGATAAACCTTGATTATATTAAGGCTCCTAAGCGATAAAAATCGGCGATGCTCGGCGATATAATTTCGGCCGCTAACCAAGCTGAACGATATTTTTCGCTCATGCTTGGTAATATGCCCCTAGGTTCTAACTATAACTACCTACTGGTGACCGCCAGTAGGTAATATATATATTTGGGCTGGGTGCAACGGCAAGAAGCTTTTTTCGGTTTAGTTATCGCAAATTCTCCTGAAATCTCTTGCGAGAAAGTTAAGGCAGCCCCCGGACATTCAGTAAAGCTGTTATTAGCAAGGCTATTAAGCATGGATGAATTTTTTATTGTTTTTTAAATGAATACCCGGTGATGCTGGTTATTTATTTTATTCCCAAGCTGCCCTAAAAATATGACAACCCCTCCAGGTAGACCTATAATTTCATCTGTAGGAGGGTTGTTGGAGAATACATCAAAATACATAGACTTTTTTCTCCAGGACTATGTAAAAACATTACCCTCCTTTGTACAGGATTCAAGTGATTTTCGGAGACAACTGAATTAATTTGTATGGGACCCAAGCTATTTACTTATGTGCCTGGATGTAACGTCGCTCAATATGAGCATCCATTATCAGGATGGAATGAGGGCTATTGAGATTTATTCAAATTCTATACGTTTACATCTAGCGCATCACAATAAAATACTTATTGCGATGATTCTATACTGTCTAAACAATAACTTCTTTTTGTTTGCCAACCAGGTTTTTCAGCAAATAAGAGGACTAGCTATGGGAGCTTGTTTCTCCCCTAGCTACTCCTGTCTCCACATTGGTCGGTGGGAGGAAATGGTGCTTAATAGAGATCATAAGGCAGACATAGACAATCACATAAGGTTTTGGCTATGCTATATAGATGGTTTATTTGTACAATGGCAAGGCACAAAAGAATCAGCACAGAACTTTGTGAATAGTATTAATCCGAACAACTTCAATCTTTCTTTTACTTCTAATATTACTAGCACCAGTGTTTGTTTCCTAGACATGGAGCTATATCGAGAACAATAAAGTCAAGACCAGACTTCACTGAAAACCAACTGCAGGAAACAGTACACTACATGCGTCTAGCCACCATCCACGTCATCTCCTCCATAAAATACCCTGTGGAGAAATGCTGAGGATTGGGCGCACATGTCGTCAAACAGAAGACCTTGTGGAAGCTCAAAAATGAGCAAATCAAGATTTCTACAGCAAGGATATAAGGAGAATTTCGTAAACATAGCTATTGATAAAGCCAACAAAATCAATAGAAAGGAACTACTAGTGAAGAAGTATCCTCTAGAGCCTAGTTCTGTTCAGAAGATTGACACTGAAACTAGACTTTTAGTAAAAGGCGGAGCACTATGCAAAAAATAATCAATAAAAATTGGCCAGTATTACATTACACAAAACAAAATCCATGAGGGTTTACCTTGTAAAAAGCAGCCCAGAAGTGATCAAAACCACAAACTGGCTCAGCACACGGATTTGTAAAATGCCAAACATGTAGGGCATGTAAACATGGGACCAATAAAACAATGTATACCTCCCCATTTTCTGAAGTTCCCAAGAGAATTACAAAATGTCTTACATGCCGTACTGAATATGTGGTCTTTGTGTTGGTCAGCACATGAGAGCAATTCCCAACAATGACCACACATACCCGATTGCACGGCATTTTAATGAGATGCATTCCAGTAACCTAGACCATCTACTTTTTGATCGACTCTATTGCAAGTTTGAGGAGAGGGGTTAATAGAGAAGCAAAACGAAGACACTTGAAAACCCAGTACATTATAGAACTAGATACCAAGACCTCCAACTGACACAATTCTAGTGAGGATTTACACACGTGGTTATATTAAATACATAACTATATCATTATTATAACCATTCCTAATTAAATACTAGTCCTCATTTCTGTAGCTCATGTATATTTTATTGAACTATCCTGATAAAATTACCATCGAAGTCTTCAGCCGGTTACCAAAAAAGCATTTATGCTATAATGTAACCCGCAACTGGATTTTTGTTCAAAAATCCATACAGTAGTTACATTTAATTAATAAGACCAAAGGACAAGGGTTGTCCCAGGGAACACACGTTAGTTTTATTTAGATAAACACTGAAGACAAACACTTATATAAGAGATAAGTTTGTCAAATGCAAATTAATTGGGCCAGGCTAAATCTTTGTGATCAGCATTTGGGAAATGTTTCATATCAATGTGGATATTGTACAATCTAAAAAATGTATGCATTTTACAGATATGATCATTGGTTCTTTTACACTATCGTATTAACCAATTTGAAATAGAAACATTATGTTTTTAAACATGTTTTAACACCACCAATTAATTATACTTATAACCTTTTATGTATTTTATATAAGCAGATTGGGTTTAGTATGTGCATTGATATACAATAATATTATTCCTTTAGAACGTTTTAAACTTAAAGATGTTTTGGCTGAATTTGCACAGTCTTATTCAAGAACGTTTGTAAAGAATTTCTACTATGTCTATCTGTTCATGATTTGCATGAGTGTAGCACCTTGCACTTTAAAAGAGATTGCGTAACTCCTAGAGCGCATCATGTGATCAAGGCCGAGTGAGGCCGAAATGCATCATGGCGGTTGTGGTGATTGGGCGAATAAACTAAAAATCTATGCACAAAGTTTAGGTTTGTCTCTGTTTGTTCCCAGGAGAAGTGAAATAACAGTGAATGGCTGAAAGAAATATATATATATAAATATATACATATATATATTTATATATAAACCTACATGCATATATATATATTACCTACTGGCGGTCGCCAGTAGGTAGTTATAGTTAGGACCTATTTTCCATAGAAAATCCGCTACATTCTATTTGGAATAACTTTAGCGCCAGTTGACGAATCTATGCAAATTTTTTAAAACTGGTGGGGCGATCTGGTCCGCTCCTATCCTGAAAGTCTTTAGGTGATTCGTGAAGCAGGGACAGAGAAAAAAGGGGGGTCCCAAAAACGTGTTTTCCCCATGCAATTTTCCATAGGTACCTTTCATTGCGGAAACGAACGGCTAAACGGAATTACACCAAATTTGGCAAAGTTGTAGTCCTTGGGTCAGATTAGTGCCTTTTGCTTATATGGTGTAAATCTGTCCAGTAGTTCCTGAGAAAATACAATTAAAATTACATATATATCTATGGCCTCGGGGGATCCGTGCATTTTGTGCGGATTATAAGTGCACCGTCCCTATCACGTGCAGAATGCTGATTGGCATCCATTTTGTGCCTCGTAGAAGCGAGGATTTAGAAATTAGTGAAACAAGTGTACAAAACGTATAAAGGGGGCAGGTAAGAAATATTTTGACCCTCTAGACCTGCTTAGGGGGGTCCCACAAGGACCCCTAGGGCCCAAAATGGAGAAATGTGCTCTGGGTGCATGGATCCGCCGTAAAAAAAATAAAAATGAAGCGGGGCCTCTGTGCTTGTCTAAAAATTAGCTACGTCGGAAGGAAAAATACCGGGGTCTAAAATTTAGCATTTGAAGCGGGGCAGAGAAAAAAAGGGAGTCCCAAAACGTGTTTTCTCCATGCATTTTCCATAGGAACCATTCACTGGGGCCACAGCCCGAACCGCTAAATGGAATTTCACCAAATTTGGCAAGGTGGTAGTCTTTGGTTCAGACTCTTGCCTTATGCTTAAATGGTGTAAATCCGTTTAGTAGTTCCTGAGAAAATTACAATTAAAAGTTCATATATATCTATGGCCTCGATGGATCCACTCATCTTGCGCGCACTCTAAGCGCACCATCCCGATCACGCGCTAATTGACTGTGTGTGCCTCGGTAGAAGCGAGGATCTAGAAAATAGTGGGACAAGTGTTCAACACATATAAAGGGGGGATGTAAGAAATATTTTGATCATCTAGACCTGCTTAGGAGGGTCCCACAAGGACCCCTATGGTCAATTTTTTTTTTGGGACAAAACTGAGAAATCTGAGTTGGGTGCACGGATCCGCCGTAATAAAAATAAAAACAAAGCGGGGGCTCCTGTACTTGTTTAAAAATTAACTACCTAGGAGGGCCAAATCCCGGGGTCTAAAATATTATGTAGCCCGGGGACTGCCATTCATCGGTGCTACAAAATAAATAGGTGAGGGAGCTCAAAGGTCCGTCTAAGCCCTGGGGATTACCACCCTCTGGGGCTTTTTAAATTTTGAGACGGGAACCGCGTGGTCTCCATTCTGGAGCAGTCAGAAGCCTTGGGGAACACCACCCTCGAGAAGCTGCTCCTGCAGTGTCTCGGGGTGTCTACCCCCGGGACACTGCTGTTTGCTATGACAGGGCAGGAGTCGAGGTTCCCACTGTGTCAGCAAACTTGAGGGCATATTAACAAGTGGCAATTTGCGGCACTTTTTTAAAGAAAGCCGAAAATGTGGTGAAAATTATATCGCCCTATTTACTAGGTGACGCTAAGATGCATTAATGCATGTTAGCACCCGGTTTGCTAAGGGCTCGACTTGTATCTCCAATGCGTTGCAATGTAGGTGTTCTCAGTGGGAAGGTAGGTGTTTCTATGCGAATATAAAAAGGGAGAGGGAGGTATGACAATAGCGTTGTATATACAAGGCAGCCCTGGATTTGAGGACCGATAGCAAAACTCTCGCTAATTGCGGTTTATGTTGGATCCTAACATCTGTTCTGAAGTAGACTTAAGCATGTTTAATATGCAAGGTGGATTGATATGTTAAGTCCACAGTCTTATACTAACAAGCTTTTCACTTGCAAACATAAATTATCGCTGTATTTCTTGCGATATTGGGGGCATATTTACAAGGACTTCATTAAAATTATTGTCGCTTTAGCGTTAGGAAAGTGTCATTAAAGCGGCCATAATAGCTTAATAATAGGCTTTTGAGAATTTGTGAGAATTCCAATAGATGTACAGGTTTACACCACAACATTTTAACTCTGTCCTTTATAATATGCCCCCAAGTTCGCTATGGCAGGTCGAGAGCCTCGGCTCTCACTCTTGCATAGCTAACAGCAATTTAAAAAATTCTTCCATAAGATAACAAAGGATTTTGAAGTCCATTATCTATATATTTTAGTTGTAAGTTGGTGCCGTTAAAGCTGCAACAATTTTAACGCCGTCCTTGTAAATATGCCCCTAAGTTTTGTTATGTCGACAATTCCGTCTCCCATTTAAATAGGCACAAAGTATTTAGCGAAGTGCATTGTGAATCATGAAGCAACACTGTCTAATTGTGATCGATAAAGAATTCGAAGAGTTGTGTAATTCTTTTGCTCGTAACGTACTTAGGGGTAGATTTACAAGTCCCTTGCGCCACTATTCCATCACTTTTAACATGGGAAAAGTGACGCGAATGTGGCGCAAAGGGCTTGTAAATCTGCTACCCAGTGTTCTGTCTTAGTTTGCTTTCCTCTCTGTTATGTAGAGGATCCTGAGTAAATATAACAGTTTCTGTACAGTCAGTACCTTTCAACCCTACCCCCAAACTGCTTACTGCCTGTTACAATAGTAATAGTTCATGCAACACTTAAGTGAGCACACAGGTTACAAGTTCACCACACAATGTTGCTAATCCAAACAGGTACTGTGCTGGAGTTTTTACAATTTTCCATAGGAACTGTTAATCGCAGCTACAGACTCTGATAAAGAGCTGGTAAAGAGTTAGCCTCAGTATTATACTTCTAGTTATAAACATAATTTCTATTTTTAATTGTTTATTGTTTTCTAAGCATATGATTATCACACTAAATAATAATGAAATGTTGTCAGAAAAAGAAGACGTAAATACTTTTTTAATTAACTTTTATTAAAACAACAATAAATAACTAGAAACGTAACTTTAAAATAACAATATAATACATAACCCAGAAACATAACTTTAACATAACAATATAATAAACAAAATGTGAAATGGACTCCAATGGAAGGAGGGTAGGTAATCTGCAAAACAAAAATGAAAATAAGTGTTTAAAATGAGATTGATGTAACTGAATGTGATCAAAGATCACAAAGTAAGGTAACACTTGGCAATATTTGGTTATTTACACTTCTGCAGTGTGCCTGATACATTCCACCTCTCCTATAGGCGCACGGTGAAGAGGTGTCTTTAGGGAAGTGCCTACTGCGCAGATTTACAGTATGGACCAACATGTCTTTAAAAATGATTAAGAGATGAGACAGAATTAAGTGAGAGATCACATCATTATGCAGGACAATATCGTTTATTTCGAACATATTTCATTGGAGGCATTGTGTATCTGGCTGCTCTGCTTACCTTGTGTAAACACTGTGGCGAACAGAGTTCACAACTTGAATTTTGCTTTGGTTCTACACTGCAGACGGTATTAAATTCAGCCTTGATGTTTTTTATTGGCAGAGTGGACAGCAGCGTGCATAACTTTAAAAGAGAAAGAGAAACAATGTGAGAGAGAGATAGAGAGAACAAACAACATTAAAAGTGTTGGAGAGAGAAGCAGGAGAGGTAGTGTTAATACTCAAGAAAATCTTCGTAGCTCACTTTTTTGCCTCCATTGTGTGTCCAAGCATGTGCCGGTTCATAGTGCACCCTCAAGTTTAGTGATCTGAGAGTTAATAATAGCAGAGTAAATAAACCTGCACAAATATATTTATGCTTTATGTCTTTGCACACTCAGGATACTGTATTACATCAACTTACAATGCAAGGAGGTGTCTGTGCGCTCTTTATCTCTCAGAGCACTATACCGCATGCAATCCCACTGCATAGCGGTGAGTTCTCAATACTGCGTACCCACACTGTTGCACCCCATTCACTCCCAGAGTCCGGAGGAGAGTGCCTTTTCTTGCGCACTCAGGGGCAGATTTACAAGCCCTTTGTGCCACTTTTGCATCATGTTTCCCATGTTCAAAGTGACGCAAAAGTGGCACAAAGGGCTTGTAAATCTGCCCCACAGACTGTTGCAACCTATCCATTCTCACTGCCCGGACTTTAATTGTATATTCCTACGCAGCCAAGCGGCTGCACAGTACCCACTCTCTCCGCACACAGGTGGCTTCCGGTTGCTTCGGAAACAAGCTTCTTTGCTCACTTTGTGCCATTGGCGTGATTTAAAGAGGGTGCACCACGTGTCGAAGCAGCCTTCTCAGATGTTGTTACGATTGCCACGCATCATCACAGAATTCTCGAACGTTGAGCTTTGGAGGTGGTGGGGGAGACACCAATTTGTGAAACATAACCAGTTAGATGAAAAGGAAGATAACATTGCGCATCATTTCTTTATCAAAGGAGAGAGGAAGTGAGAGGGTGACTGAAAATAATATTCGCAGCTCACCTTTCTGTCACCGGTGTGTCTTGCAACACGTGCCAGGACATAATGCGCACTGAAACTCTACATCTAAAAGATAGTAAAAGAAAGATGTTATGATGGGTAATTGTTACTATCCTAATATGGAATAGAATTACATCGCCCTTTCACACACCTTCCCTCCCGCATTAAATATACAACTATTTGTACAGTTCCAACTTGTTTAATAATTTTTGATTTATGAACAATTAGTATAGTAGTAATGTTTTTTATACGGTTGTGAAAGTAAGTGGTGCACAGTGATACACGTGGTTTTAATCATAACAAGCGATAGACATTTGACAGATTATAAAAACTTTCCTGCTATTGAAAAAAAAACTACAAATGCCTAAATCGCTGCATCGCCTTTTTGTATGCAGTCTGCTGCCCAACTACTCCCTCCACTGCGCACCCATGCCTCACCTTTTCATGGACAGGGCACCGTCTACATATTGCAGTCCCGCTCTGCCACCAAAAAGTCTCACATATGATGGCGAGTCTTGATATCGCTATGGCTATGGACATAGTCATGCTCCCATCATCATCACAGATAGCTCACACGCTCAGTCCTTGTGGTACCACTAACTCAGTGACCAAGAAAGCCATGCACGGAGGTGTGGGCCCCCCTGTTTGGTGGTTCAGTCCTACATGAAGCGTACAAACCACTAGGACGGGCCATCACAGCGCTTGCAATAGGAGCAACTCTAAAATGGCAAAGAGCACGCGCGCCCCATCTTTTTTATTGGTAGGGTCACTTTTGTAGTGACGTATGTACTGGATGGGTGTGGTGTGGGTTTATACCAGCCATGAGGGAGTGTGTGTGTGTCGTTCTGACAACTAGACCTGGAAGTAAGAAATCACTTCAATGGAAATCTTGTGTTTTCCTGGAAGTGTAAGCGGAGTGGCCTGGACTGACGTATGCCAGTGCTGCGCGAGGCTGTGAATGATGACTCCGGAGCTATGGGTGTGGTTCCGCTGTGAGCTATATGAAAAATCAACTGATTCGGGTGTCCATGTTGTAGTGCTGCTGTCACCCGGGTCTTACACCCAAATGTGTCATTATGTCTGTAAAGTCCCACAATATGGCTAACATGGAAGGTACGGGGTACCATTGACTCTATATTCATCCATAGTTGCACACATAAAAGATGGTGGACATGACGCATTTCTGAGAATATGAATGTTTGTGTTACATTCAGTGGAGTGTTGTGGCTATAGTAATACAGTGCTGTGAAAGGGTTAGGTTGCAGTTTTTGGCACATGAAGTGCAGATAATATATATATATGTATGTGGTCATTCAGGTATACTGTCGAACTTGGGGCTGGAAATCAGTGTTCGAGGTTCGGAGTCGCGTCCACATCCTGTTATTGTAGAGTAATGATGTAATCTACCCGTGCCTGAAAATGTACAGTAAATACGGTGCTCATGTAAATTGTTGCTATAGTTTGGGGTCGACTTTGCGCTATATAAATATGCTAAAAAAATGAAAAACAAGAAAGAGCGCACACTTATAAATTGACTATAGAGTTTCTTTGCAGTATTGGAATGATCCACTTTGTACATTCGTATTTGTAGAATGAGCGAGAGAAAGTTATATAATCGAAGTTTTTGTTATTGGCAGAGGTAAGATGGTTGCATATGCTGTTTACAGCAGAATGTAATGTGGTAGGGTTCAGGAGCAGCATTGTACAAACATAATAAGTACACAGACACAGATAGATATTTGAAGTGGGTACGGGCACATGTGCTCAACTCCATTTTATTACATTGCTGTTGGTAACAAGTAGAATAGTAATCATGATATCATACACACATATTCAATCATAAACGGTTTATGACTTCTGCTGCACAAAGGTAGGAGCACTATATGTGAAATAATACTAGGCATGGGCGGATTTTGCGGATCCACGATCCGCGGATTTTGCGGATTTGCGGATTGTGGATCCGCAAAATACGCGGATTTTGCGGATTTGCGGATCCGCGGATTTGGGGCAGGGCTTCCATGCGAGTGTCACTGAATTTGAGCATCAACTAGTTCGAGCGACCATGTGTGTGTTACTATGCAATCGCCCCGACGGGCGCAGGGGTCCCTTGAGTGAGCTGTCCATCATAGTGGGTAAATGGCGGGCAGACGGTGCAAACCGCGAGTGTGTGGGCGGGGCCAAATGGGCAGGGCTACCATGCGCGTTCAACATGCTTCTTGTGTGTATAAAAGGTCTGAGAAAGATCAGTTCAGCATCAGCAGATGAAGAGAAAGAAACCCCTGGTCACAAGAACAGCACGGGTATTGTGCTCGTGAAAGTCAAGGATGCAAAGGCCTCTATCCAGCATCACAGCTGATTTTCCACGGTAGAGTTGGGAAGAAGGCACACCTGTCCAGCCTCGACGACGCTCACGATTGTTTTTGGGCTAATGAATGAGTCACTGAATTTGGGCATCAACTAGTTCGAGCGACCATGTGTGTGTTACTATGCAATCGCCCCGACGGGTGCAGGGGTCCCTTGAGTGAGCTGTCCATCAAAGTGGGTGAATGGCGGGAAGACGGTGCAAACCGCGAGTGTGTGGGCGGAACGGGCAGGGCTTCCATGCGAGTTCACAAATGCTTCTTGTGTGTATAAAAGGTCAGAGAAAGATCAGTTCAGCAGATGAAGAGAAATAAGCTCCTGGTCACAGAAACAGCACGGGTATTGCGCTCGTGAAAGTCAAGGATGCAAAAGCCTCTATCCAGCATCACAGCTGATTTTCCACGGTAGATTTGTGAAGAAGGCACACCTGCCTCGACGACGCTACAGGAAGGGCATGTTGTAACTATTTTAGGATGGCGCCGGCAAGCTGCCAGCGCCATCCTAAAATACTGACTAAATTAGCTTCAACAGGAAGCTCTAATAGATAAAATAAAGCAGGTGCGAGCACCTGCTTTATTTTATCTATTAGAGCTTCCTGTTGAAGCTAACTTAGTAACTATTTTAGGATGGCGCTGGCAGCTTGCCGGCGCCATCCTAAAATAGTTACAAGTTGACAGGCCAGCCAGGCTTCAACTTTTGCCCCCGGAATCCGCCGCTCGCAGATTTGCGAATTCGCGGTAAATTCGCGGGAGTTCGCGGATCGCGAATTTACCGAAAATTCGCAAAATCCGCGAGCGGAACGGATTTTGCGCTCATACTTAAATAATACACACATGATTCTAACGTAAAGGGTTCATGAGTTGTGGTGCACTAAGGTAAAATTGGTTTATGTGGAGCCTGCAATAATGCGTGGTTCAGGCAGAGTCCACTGGTAAGAATGTCTTTTCGCACTGAATTTTGTCTTAATAAGGCCATTTGGCGATTATTCATGGTGCACTGAGTTAGTGGTACGTCTGGTGCTCAGCGTATGCTCACCCTGCGATGATGCGTGGTTCGAGCGGTCTGTACTCATAGCATTGACTGTTGCATACTGGACTGCAACAACTTTGAGGGGAAAAAAAAACTACCATCGATGGTTATCAATTGCTCTGCAAACTAGGTCTACTGATTGCTCCCCATAACAAATTAAAACATTCCATTTCACGCAGTGCATTCTAACTTTCTCAAAATGGGGATGTATGTCTGGTGGCGATGTTAAAGGTGATGCACCAGAGGTACTTGGTATTGCCAGTGGTGGAGGTACATTTTGGCGCTGTGTTCTACATTCTTCATGAACATAGTTCACAGGATGCAGGGATTAAAAGTACTTGTGCATACTAGCAGTACCACTAGAGGATTTATTGTCTCTGCCTTAAATAAATCAAGGCTAAATTCCCGACTATCTGTAGTATAGATACAAAGCTGAATTCAAGTTGTAAACCCTGCTGTTCGCAGTGTAGATCTTAGGCTGGACTGCCTTATCTGTAATCACAATTGAAATAAAAGATGAAACATATATGGAATTCATTGTTGAAATGTGTATGTTTCAGTGACATTATAGTTCAAGTTATGACCTGGGCTGTCCGCAGTGTAGACTGCCATTGACTGTGGCTTTGCACTTGCAGCGTGAATTTAAACCTAGAGCTGATATAAAAGAAGTTTAAAAAGGAAGGCTACCAAAGGGATATTATATAGGGTTTGATAGACGTTTTACTTTGTTTGGTACTGCACTCTGCAAATAATGAATGAAAAGTCAGTTGAATTCTGCCTGAATAAGGCCACGTGGCGATTAATTATTGTGCACTGATTTAGTAGTGCCTTTAGGACTGAGCATGAATGTAACCTGTGATGATGCATGGTCTGGGCAGGTTGCACTGGGGGTAATAAAGCCTTGTGGAGAATACTTATGGTGTACTAAGTTAGTGGGAAGTCTGGTGTTTAGCGTGTACGTACCCTGCGATGATGCGTGGTCAGGGGAGGGGGAGACACAGTAATTGGAGTAATGTCTTTTGTCAACTGAATTCTGCATACATTTTATTTAAAAGTGATAGTATGCCTGAATGTATCATAAAACTGTTCACTCTTCTTTGCGATGATTTATGGTGCACTGAGTTAGTAGTATCTTTGGCGCTGAGCTTTTACGTAGCCTGCGAATATGCGTTGCCCCGGGTGGCCGCACTCGGAGCAATGTTTTTTGATAAGTGAATTTTGCCTTAATAAGGCAACAGGGAGATGACTTGTGTTGTAGTGAGTTAGTGGTACCTGAAGAACTCAGTGTGTGCGCACCCTACGTAGATTTGTGGTTCAGGCGGGTCTCACTGGTACGATGTCTCTTGCCTATTGGAATGCGTCATGTGCAATCGCCACTCCACCTGAATCGTGAGGCTTTACAATGTAGATCGAAGCCAGTAGTCAGTACAGACATAGAGGAATGTTTTTTGTTGCATCCTTTAACAAAAGCTGAGGACATGGAGTACAATTGTCTCTGCCTTAAAGAAAGCAAGGCTGAATTTCATGCTGTTCTCACTGTTGATCGAAGGCAGTAGTTAGCACAGACATCCATAAATTATTTTTGTCGTATACTTTTACAAAATCTGAGAACATAGAGTCCAATTATCTAAGCCTTAAATAAATCAAGGCTGAATTTCATGCTGTCCGTAGTGTACATCCAAAGCTGAATTCGAGTTGTGAACCCTGCTGTCCGCACTGTAGATTAAAAGCAGTAGTCAGCACAGACATGGACGAATCATTTTTGTCTCTTCTTTTAACAAAATCTGAACACATACAGTACAGTTATCTCTGCATTATATAAATCAGGGGTGAATTCCCTACTGTTCATAGTGTAGATGCAAAGCTGAATTCAAGTTGTGAACCCTGCTGTCTACAGTGTAGATCGAAGGCAGTAGTCGACGCAAACATAGAGGAATACTTTCTTGTCACATACTTCAACAAAATCTGAGGACACAATACAATTGTCTCTACCTTAAATAAAGCAAGGCTTGATTCAATGCTGTCCGTAGTGTAGATCCAAAGCTGAATTCAAGATGTGAACCCTGCTGTCGGCAGTGTAGATCAAAGGCAGTAGTCAGCACAGTTATAGACAAATGCCTTTTGTGACATCCTTTTAAAAAATCGGAAGACATAGAGTACAATTGTCTCTACTTTAAATAAAGCAAGGCTTGATTCAATGCTATCTGTAGTGTAGATCCAAAGCTGAATTCATGTTGTGAACCCAGCTGTTCGCAGTGTAGATCGAAGGAAGTAGTCAGCACAGTTATAGACGAATGCTTTTTGTCACATCCTTTTATAAAAACAAAAGACACAGGGTACAATTGTCTCTGCCTTAAATAAAGCAAGGCTAAATTCAATGCTGTCCGTAGTGTAGATCCAAAGATGAATTCAAGTCGTGAACCCTGCTGTCCGCAGTGTAGATGAAAGGCAGTAGTTGATACAACCATAAGTCTGCGGTGCTGTGGCGTTGAGTTTGGAATGGGCGTGTATCGAGAAGGCACGTGGTCATGGTGGCAGCCATGTGGCAGGGTGAGGACCTTCGCTGTGGCAGGGTTTTTCTCTTTGCAGAAGTGAACCACGCCCAAGGCGTAGGCTAATTCTTTATACTCTTACGCTGGAGCTGCGTACGTTGGACCGGCCCACTCCGCTTCTGCTTCAATTGGTGGGGAGACAACACAGCTACATGACTGAGATATTCCCCGGAGTCTGAGATAATATGGTTGCGAAAACTGGGCAGTACACTAAAGGTATCAATACTATATTTTCACACGGAAAAGTTTTTTGTTTCTATAATGAGTTGTGTATAGCATAACACCGGTACACTGTTGATGTGCGAATTTACTCCCTTATACATAGTTGGTTGCCACATCTCTGAACATTCAGCTATTCTGCGTTTGAGAGGATACAGTATCTTGGGAAGGTCTGTTGTCCTATTTTGTGCTGCCTCTGAGGTAGGATGGGGAGGGGTCCGGGGGGGGGTGGTTGTGGTGGTGGTGGCGCTGGGTGTTGTGATTTTGTTGTGTGTCGGAGGTGCATGTTAGTACGTCTATCACATATTCGTCTTTAAATATGGGTGTGAGTTAGGTGTAATTCACGCAGTAGATAGTTGACGTCTTTACACCAGTTAAATGTTGATGTTAATTGGTTAGTTGTAAGTAGAGGTATCACCTGTTCTTTAAGTGATTTGCGGCAATTTTGTTGATGGAAGGAATCAATTGAACAGTGGTGATATTTGCAGTTTTTACTACCTTGAGAACTGGATGATAATTAAAAAAGATAGAAAAAAAAGATATGCTTAATGAACATTATGTTTAGGAATTATCATTAAAAAAAATCTTGAAATTCACTGTTAAAACCATAGGTTTCAGGCAGGTAATAGTTAGGAATTATCATTTAAAAAAAATTGAAATTCACTGAACAAACCATAGGTTTCAGGCAGGTTATAGTTAGGAATTATCATTTAAAATACCATTGAAATTCATTGAAACAACTATAGGTGTCAGGGGTGTTATAGTTAGCTGGAAATTTTACTCATACAAAACCACTGAAATTCCTGTGTTATAGTTAGTTGTACTAATTGTAACTCTTGCGCCCTCAATCCATTGGTGATGATGTCACAGATGACATCATTCATGACATGGTCAGTGACATCACTGATGACATCACTGATGACATTTCAAATGACATCACTGTAACAGAGGAATTTCAATGGTTTTTTATGAGTGAAATGTCCAGCTAACTATAACACCCCTGAAACCTATGGGTATTTTTCAATGAATAGATAGATACATAGATAGATAGATAGATCAATAGATATTGTCACATTATAAACATATATCTAAAAACATACATATACGTTTATATTTTAATATAGCATTTATTAATATTTAAATGTATATAATTTACAATATATTGTTATATATTACAATATCTAAGATTATTTACTATTATAATCTATATATGTATATATATTTTAAGTCTTAAAAAAGACTTAAAATAGAAAATGTATAATAAATACAAAAATATCAAAAATATAATATCGTTTCACACTAATAAAGGTAAAAATATTCAAAAATATTGTTTAATATTGTTTTTACTATATATAGATATATAAATGTATATAAATATTAGGCATGGGCGGAAGTCGCGGAAGGGACTTTCTCGGACTTTCAGGGATGCCCAGGCTCCCGTGCATGCGCAGTTTCAAGAAGAAGGCCCGATAGACCAGGAAGAGATAACCCCGCGATAGGGTAAGTGTTTTATATCTTATTTTAGGTTTTAATCTGTTTATTATTGCGGGCGGGAGGCGGGCGGGCGGCAAACTTGTACGCGCACCCCAAATATATATATATATATTTTTTTACTTATCTATATATATATATATGTTTTTACTAATATATATATATATATATATATATAGTAAAAACAATATTTTTTTTACTATATTAGTGTGAAAGGATATTTTATTTTTGATTTTTTGTATTTATTATTCTAAAAATAGGGACATGATATTGTTGTTTTCAATATTCTGTCTAAAATCCGAGTAAGCATGGTGTTTAAAAATGGCTAGATTTGCACTTTATTCTGTTTGCACAAAGGGAGCTGTGTTATAACTCTGGGGGGCAGAACGATCACTTACGGGGAATCCTAACATTCAGGTCAGCATTCTGGACACCATTTCCGGCGTGCATATCAGAGTAGAAAATGGGCAAATTATGCTGCCGCGCAGTGGTGCTCTTTCATTGAACTCGAGCAGTATTTCTATACTGTTCCATACCATTTTTTATAGTGTTTCTAACTTTTCATTTTTAAAAGGAAAAGCCCACATGTTGTTTAAAAATTACTAGATTTGCCCTTTATTCTGTTTGCATTAGGGCGCTGTGTTATAGCACCGTGGAGGCGGAACAATAGCTTAGAGACAATCTGAACATTCAAGCAAGCATTCTAGACACCATTGCGGACACGCACGCCCGAGTAGAAAAGGGGCAGATGACGCGTCCGCTGTCGAGTGCGAAAAAGGCTCGCCTAAGGCAAGCCTATCTGCTCTAATCCATGCCTGACAAGGCCCAGAGGCCAGAACCCATGCCGGTCTTTTTTATTTTTAAGTCCTCATCAAGCAAAAAAAAATTCTTAGAGTATGGAGGAGTCAGAGGCCCTGTTATCTAGGTTGGAATGGTTCCACTGCGACCGCCTTTTATCTATCTGGGAATACGGTTTACCTTGTCCTCTGGGGCCCCTTTTTGTCCATATCTAGGTTCACGAGTTTCAGAGGGGGGGTGGAGCTAGTCATTATGACTACTCTGTTCAAGGCAATGCTTGAGATCGTTGCTATCATTGTCTTAATCATTGGAC
This sequence comes from Lissotriton vulgaris, assembly GCF_964263255.1. NCBI lineage: Eukaryota > Metazoa > Chordata > Amphibia > Caudata > Salamandridae > Lissotriton > Lissotriton vulgaris. The sequence goes on along the minus strand of NC_141687.1, from coordinate 741,042,358 downwards.
CGCCTAGATGTTGCCATAATGTATTTTTCCCAAATGCTCCAGAACCTATTTTTCTTACTTTGCCTCCCCTGTTTATCCAGGTTGTATACCCTTAATACTGAGTTAAGCCAATCGGGGTATCTTGGTGGTGTTTGTTTTATCCAATTAATACAAATTTCCCTCCTGGCTAAGAGAATCAATAGAAAAAGGATTCTTTCCGGGGTCTTATAGACTGATCTCTTTGATTAACTCTGACACCAAGTTATTCTCCAAGATATGGGACTCGAGACTGGGCAGGATTATTGGCGGCCTTGTCTCCCCCTGGCAGCATGGGTTTGTTCCCGGACGTGGTACGACGGATCATACCATCAGAGCAATAGCTATATTCGACGCCCATGCTGCCACGGGAGGCGAGGTCGCCATGATCCTGCTCGACGCGGAGAAGGCTTTCGACCGTGGGGTCTGGAGCTTTCTCTGGGACATTCTGCTAGGAAGAGGTTTTGGGCAGAAAACTATTGGACCACTGAAAGCAATTTATCAAGATCCTGTAGCCAGAGTCACGGTCATGGGTGAGAAATCTAATATGTTTTCTATAAAAAGGGGAACACGTCAAGGATGCCCGTGTTCCCCAATTCTTTTCTCCCTATATATTGATCCTCTTATTCAGGCTATATTCGGATGTCCTAGGCTAAAGCCGGTGATAATTAACGGTTTTGAAAACAAAATATTAGCCTTAGCAGACGATTTGGCTGTATTTTCTTCTGACCCCCAGCAGGCAATGGCAATTCTGGTTGATCTGACAAAACAATTTGGTGCCAATTCAGGGTATTTACTGAATGAAGCAAAGACTCAGATTATATGCACATAGAATATAGTAAAGACAGATTCCAGATATGTGGATGCAGCAGTGTATTTGGGGGTAACAATCAATGCTGCAGTCGAGAAAATAGTGGAAGGAAATTATGTACAACTTATTAAATCAATAGAGACTGACCTGAGAAGATGGGATGGTCTGCATCTCTCATTGATTGGAAGGATAAATGCAGTCAAGATGTCAATGTTCCCCAAGATATTATATCTCTTCCGGGCCATACCACTATTCATCGAGGAAGAAATAATGCTGAGCCTGGAATCTGTGTTTATTAAATTTATTTGGAAATACGGTAAGATTAGGCGGTCTACAAACCTCCTCTCTCTCCCAAGGGAAAGGGGGGGACTAGCTCTTCCTAACTTAAGACTATAGCATTGGACCTGTCTTTTAACTCAAATGACTGTACTCTTCCAGCCAGGCGCCCTTAACAATAATGTAAGTCCCGCAGTTTACCAACCCCCCTCTATTTATAAGTTATTGCTAGGAAGAAAGGTGCTGGGCATAATGCTCTGTGAGGTAGATCGAAGATTTTATAAAAAAGCGAGATATAAGATCATAGACATTGTCTAGAGGTTATAGAAGTCTAGTATAAATCTGTGTAATATCCCCAAAATTAATCCATATATCCATATTTGTAATTTTAGTCTTTTTTTCAAGATTAGGGATAGAGAGGACGCTAAAAATCTGGAGGGGGATGGGAATTAAGACTCTACGGGAATTAATGGATGGGGATGGGATTATAAGCTTTGAGGCTTTACAAAAGGGCTTTGGAATCCCAGATAATCATTGGTTTGTATATGCCCAACTGGCTCGCTCCCTGAAGGCTATTAAACCAAAACCGCCACCCCCAGGTAATAGTCCCCTCTTGGACGCATTGACTAATGGGTGTAAAAAAATTAAGTCTATATATAACATCCTTATTTTAGAGATCCATGACGATGTTGACAAGACCGAGGTAGCATGGTCTAATAAACTTGGAAACCCAAATGTAGACATTGACCTGGCCCTGGCATTGAATAAAAGGATATTTAGAGCCACAAATTTTAGAGCCCAGCATTATAAAACGGTGTTTAACCTGTACTATACCCCAGCTAAATTATTTGCATGGGGGGCAGGAGCAGATGATACCTGCCCAAGATGTGTGGGGGGCACAAGCAGACTTACTGCATACGTTTTTCAATTGTAGACTCCTGACCCCAGTGAAGAATGAGATCGAAACATTTTGGGAGGGGCTGCTAGGTCACAAGATCGATCTATCCCCTACCCTGATGATCTTGGGCACTGATTCTAATTTAAATTTGGGCAAGGAGGAAGAAGCTCTGGCCTTTATATCTGTGGCTGTGCTTAGGATTCTGATATCAGCTCGGTGTAAGGATACTGCTGCACCGTCTTTCCAAATGTGGCTATCCAGGTTTCTTGGAATACATAATATTGAGACATGCTTATATGAGCGAAAGGGGGTGAAAACACAGGACTTTGGAAGAAGGCTGTGGGCCCCGGTTACCAATTGGAGGCAGATTAATGCAGCAAATGTATGAATTGTTACCTCGCACATTATTTGATATTTTTATTGGAAATAGGCTTTTAATAACTGAATATTGATGGTCTTATGCACTTTTTCAATTATTGGTTTAAGTATTTATTTAATGAACCTGTTGATCAATTGTTGTTTTTATGTCCGGATTAATCTAATAATGTATTTTACTTATGTGATGCATTTTGATTCCCAATAAAAAAAAATTAAAAAAAGGATTCTTTCTTGGCCCTTGAACAAGTTAGTGGCATGCAAATTATTTCTAACCCCACAGATAATCAAATCAATGCTTACCTCTATTGGTTGTTCTAATACCTCAGAAAGTGTCTTACCGATCTGGTTCCAGTATTCATCTAACATCGCACATTCTTGAAACATGTGTAAGTCATCTGCTCTTTCTGTCCCACATTTGGGACATTTCTTTACTGTATTATTTTTACATTTTGACAGCTTTTTTGGTGTCCAATACGCTCTATGGATTGTGAATAGGTGTTTTTTTTCAGTGGGACAGATTTTACCACATGGCCAGCAATGCTATTTGAGGTTTCCCAGAGATTTGCAATGTCGAGGTCTGGCATTGACTTCCCCTGATGTCTTGAGGGGTTTTGTATTCTTCCTCACCAGATCTTATCAATGCCCAGTACCATTATGCTATTTCTTTTTTTAATAATTCTGTGTTCAAAAGTTTTTGTTCAATGATTTCGTCCCCTTGTATATTTTCTTTTACTCCTTTGATCCAACTGTTTAATTGGTAGTATTTAAATCTGGATAATGTCCCCTTGGTTTCCTGCCGGTCCTACAAGAAAAGTGTTTTCTTAATCCTCGACCAGCTTCATTACCTTAGAGAGGCCCGGACAAGTAAGTGTGGTCACATATTCTCATTTTACAGCAATGGTATTCACTGTTGTCCATTCAAATTATGCCCCCATGCTAAAGTTCCCCCTCAAAGTGTTTTTAAAATGTTTTTATTTAATTGTCACTCGAAGCCTTAGCATGTAACTGAAATCTGGTTACTGCTGGAAGAAGAGGAACCTGACGTTCTGTTTTTAACAGAAACATGGCTGACTAGTATGTCTGATCCTGTTTCTGTTCAAGTTCTCCCCCCTGGGTATTTGATCCAGAGACTTGACTGCAACTTAGTAGAGGAGGTGATATAGTAATTATTTATAAACCAAACTCAATTGGCACATTTCAGCAAGCCCTGTACCTGACTGCGAGAGTCTTTCCTTTGCAATTGGCCTATCTTATGTTTGTACCTTCTCTGGGGTTCTAATATGTGATCCTCCAGAGGTCCTTCACCAATTTTGCAAGGATCTACCTAAGATAATAGCCAATCTAGTCAGCTCCCTAACTAATTTTTCTATATCAGGGGATTTTAATATCCATTTTGGTGACACCTCATTGCCTGTCATAGGTGAACTGATAGATGCCTGGGGGCCCTTCTTCTTAATCAACAAACAAGAGGTCCCACTCACCTCAAAGGACATCTATGTACCCTATTTTTTCTAATATTGAAGATATTCTGGTCAGGAATTCTATCCTGTTAACCTGGTCAGATTATCACCTGATTCCATTTTCGTGGGCCCCTCAGGCTGCTTGTATGCCAGCTGTAACAGTACAAAAATAGGTCCACAAGTGGTCACAGCTTCCTACCAAGTCCTGGGTGTCAATTCGTATCAACACCAGACCCATGTTTGACCCTAATACCGTTACAGCGAATGATATGCTTGTACTCCCTAAGAAATGGACTAATAATAAGATAGGAGCCAATAGAATAGCAAGGTACTCCCCAAAGCTTTTTGAGGTCAAGCAAAACTGTAAACGCCTGAAGAGAAGATGGAGGAAAGATTTCTCAACAATTAATGAAATTGAATACAGAGAGTCTATAAAAGCATGTAAGGTAGAAATCATATGTTCTCAGGACCTTTGTTACGAAAAAAGGATCACATCATCCTCCAACTCTCCATGTAAATTGTTTGCATTGCGACATCTCTTTTTAAACCCCCTCCTTCTTTTGTATCTGAAAATGTACTAATTCATTGTAATAAACTGGCAACATTCTTTAAAAAAAATATAAGACATTAACTCCTTTTTCCCCCAGATCATAGTACCAGAAAAAGTTCTATTTTTGGTCAACCAGTTTCAAACTAAAGATTGTTCCTTAGCGGTAATTCCTCCTTTGAATTTGATTCCTTTCCAACATCTTCTCAATCAACTGAAATATGGTTCCCCTAGAGATGCGGCCCCTCCAACCATTCTAAACCAGGTCACTGACACAGTATCTCCAGTCAACTTGGACTTGATTAATACTTCACTCTCAATGGGACTTGTCCCCCCCCCCCCGTGGAAACGAGCTATGATTAAAGCTCTTTTCGAAAAAACTAATCTGGATCCAGAAGTGTTGGCAAACTATCAACTCATCTCTCTACTGCCAGAATTTTTTTAAATTGCTGAAAAATATGTCAATTCTGTTCTCTCAGTCCAGTCCAGTCCCTGAGCCCCACTGTATTTAATGTTTACATGAGCCCCCTGGCTGAGGTAGTGAAGCGGTTTGGTATCCAGAGTGTCAGCTAGGCTGATGACACTTAGCTGATTGTCTCTTTTAACCAGCTTGATAAGGTGTCAGTCTGGATGGAAGGCTCGTACCTGCCTTTAAATCCCAAGTCCATCAAATGGTCCAGTGATTCGACCAAAAGCACTCAGTTTTGAGCCTTATGTGGCACGTTATATTCCCCATGATTTCCGTAATACTGAGCATTAAGAATGTCAGTCTCAACCCTTTCTACTGGTACGATATAAAGCACAGAAGGCAGAGCAACTGCTGAAGATCTGAGTTCCTGTGAAGATGGGTAATTGTGTCCAGGAACTGGGAGGGTGGGAGGAGCCTATTATGAGGGCGAAAGACTACACATTGGGTAATGAAGAATACCGGAAAGTAACAATTCAGTGCCCCTATATACAGTCTTTATAGTCATATCAAATCAAATCAAATCAAACAGGTATTATAAAGTGCAGCTAATCACCCTCAAGGGTATCCAAATGAGAGATCCAGGCTGCACGGATAGCATCACTTGAATAGCCTGGTGTTGAGTCCCCTTCTGAATTTCTGAAGAGAGGGCAAAGTCTAGATATGGTACTAACATACGAGGATGTATCAAAGCAAAAAGGAGACTGTGATTAATTTGGTTTTTGGTTGGGGAGGTTTGCCATTGTGCAACATTCCGTCCATCATCTTGTGTGTTGTGCTGTTCACCCTATGTGGGAAGAGTATGCCCAGACGTGGGTCTCATGCTCACTACGCCACTGGAGTCATGCTATCCTGGATGATGAAGGCTGATAGCCAGAAACTGGTCCTAGGATGCTTGTTTCCGGTCTAGCGAAGACATGGCTTGGCAGTTCGGTCTGGACTGTTCCCATGAGACACAGGGTCAAGACTGATTTGCATGTGGCCATGTCTGAACTGAGGTGCCTTGGAGAGCAAAACAACGATGGATTAAATCCAGATCTGTGACTGGGAGTGAATGTTTTGCCATTGTGCAACATTCCGTCCATCATCTTTTGTGTTTTGCTGTTCACCCAATGGGGGAAGGGTATGCCCAGATGTGGGTCCCGTGCTCACTATGCCACTGGAGTCATGCTATCCTGGCTGATAAAGGCTGATAGCCAGAAACCTGTCCTAGGATGCTTGATTCGGTCCAGGGAAGACATGGCTTGGCAGTTCGTTCTGGACTGTTCCCATGAGGCAGAGGGTCAAGACTGATTTGCATATGGCCATGTCTGAACTGGGGTGGCTTGGTGAGTAAAATAACAATGGATTAAACCCAGATCTGTAACTGGGGGTGAATGTTTTGCCATTGTGAAATCTTACGTCCATCATCTTGTGTGTTTTGCTGTTCACCCTATGTGGGAAGAGAATGCCAAGACGTGGGTGCCGTGCTCACTACGCCACTGGAGTCATGCTATCCTGGCTGATGAAGGCTGATAGCCAGAAACCGGTCCTAGGATGCTTGATTCCTGTCCAGGGAAGTCATGGCTTGGCAGTTCGGTCTGGACTGTTCCCTTGATGCACTGGATCAATACTAATTTGCATATGGCCATGTCTGGACTGGGGTGGCTTGGTGAGCAAAATAATGATGGATTAAACCCAGATCTGTGACTGGGGGTGAATGTTTTGCCATTGTGCAACATTCCGTCCGTCATCTTGTGTGTTTTGCTGTTCACCCTATTTGGGAAGGATATGCCCAGATGTGGGTCCCGTGCTCACTACGCCACTGGAGTCATTTTATCCTGGCTGATGAAGGCTGATAGCCAGAAACCGGTCCTAGTATGCTTGATTCCGGTCCAGGAAGGACATGGCTTGGCAGTTTGGTCTGGACTGTTCCCATGAGGCAGAGGGTCAAGACTGATTTGCATATGGCCATGTCTGAACTGGGGTGGCTTGGTGAGTAAAATAACAATGGATTAAACCCAGATCTGTAACTGGGGGTGAATGTTTTGCCATTGTGCAACATTCCGTCCATCATCTTGTGTGTTGTGCTGTTCACCCTATGTGGGAAGAGTATGCCCAGACGTGGGTCTCATGCTCACTACGCCACTGGAGTCATGCTATCCTGGATGATGAAGGCTGATAGCCATAAACTGGTCCTAGGATGCTTGTTTCCGGTCTAGCGAAGACATGGCTTGGCAGTTCGGTCTGGACTGTTCCCATGAGACACAGGGTCAAGACTGATTTGCATGTGGCCATGTCTGAACTGAGGTGCCTTGGTGAGCAAAACAACGATGGATTAAATCCAGATCTGTGACTGGGAGTGAATGTTTTGCCATTGTGCAACATTCAGTACATCATCTTTTGTGTTTTGCTGTTCACCCAATGGGGGAAGGGTATGCCCAGATGTGGGTCCCGTGCTCACTATGCCACTGGAGTCATGCTATCCTGGCTGATAAAGGCTGATAGCCAGAAACCTGTCCTAGGATGCTTGATTCGGTCCAGGGAAGACATGGCTTGGCAGTTCGTTCTGGACTGTTCTCATGAGGCAGAGGGTCAAGACTGATTTGCATATGGCCATGTCTGAACTGGGGTGGCTTGGTGAGTAAAATAACAATGGATTAAACCCAGATCTGTAACTGGGGGTGAATGTTTTGCCATTGTGAAATATTACGTCCATCATCTTGTGTGTTTTGCTGTTCACCCTATGTGGGAAGAGAATGCCAAGACGTGGGTGCCGTGCTCACTACGCCACTGGAGTCATGCTATCCTGGCTGATGAAGGCTGATAGCCAGAAACCGGTCCTAGGATGCTTGATTCCTGTCCAGGGAAGTCATGGCTTGGCAGTTCGGTCTGGACTGTTCCCTTGATGCACTGGATCAATACTAATTTGCATATGGCCATGTCTGGACTGGGGTGGCTTGGTGAGCAAAATAATGATGGATTAAACCCAGATCTGTGACTGGGGGTGAATGTTTTGCCATTGTGCAACATTCCGTCCATCATCTTGTGTGTTTTGCTGTTCACCCTATTTGGGAAGGATATGCCCAGATGTGGGTCCCGTGCTCACTACGCCACTGGAGTCATTTTATCCTGGCTGATGAAGGCTGATAGCCAGAAACCGGTCCTAGTATACTTGATTCCGGTCCAGGGAGGACATGGCTTGGCAGTTTGGTCTGGACTGTTCCCATGAGGCACAGGGTCAAGACTGATTTGCATATGGCCATGTCTGAACTGAGGTGGCTTGGTGAGCAAATCAACAATGGATTATACCCAGATCTGTGACTGGGGGTGAATGTTTTGCCATTGTGCAACATTCCGTCCATCATCTTGTGTGTTTTGCTGTTCACCCCATGTTGGAGGGGTATGCCCAGACGTGGGTCCCGTGCTCACTATGCCACTGGAGTCATGCTACCCTGGCTGATGAAGGTTGATAGCTGGAAACCGGTCCTAGGATGCTTGATTCCGGTCCAGGGAAGACATGGCTTGGCAGTTCGGTCTGGACTGTTCCCATGAGGCACAGGGTCAAGACGGATTTGCATATGGCCATGTCTGAACTGGGGTGGCTTGGCGAGCAAAATAACGATGGATTCAAACCCAGATCTGTGACTGGGGGTGAATGTTTTGCCATTGTGCAACATTCCGTCCACCATCTTGTGTGTTTTGCTGGGGAGGTGAAACTCTACCTAAGCAACAGCCACAATCCTTGTCAGAGTGAACCACATAAAGTCACTAAATTCACCTATGCAAAACCCGCCGGCAACGTGGCACAAAAGCAGTCAGACTTAACTCAGAGGCAAAGTGAAAGTATTTATGTAGGCCCAAACAATAAAAAAGCAAAATCTACACAAGAAAAATCACACACCAATTTAGAATTGTTATTTGACACCCACACAACATAAGTCGAATTAGTTGTCCCAGAAAAATGCTTTTTAAAAACATTTAGGTAAGTGTAGGACCTAAAAACACAAAGCGTAACTGCGGGTTATCTGTTCGTGTAAGACCAAGTGAATGTCACTTTTTCAGGCCAACCACGATAGAGCGCGGGATGGATATAGGGAACAAGTTAGTCCAGCAGGAAGAGATCTTCTAAAGTCCAGCATGAAGAGTTACGTTCACAATGGAGGAGGCCGCAAGGAGCAGCGAGAGCATCGCAGATGGCGCATCACTGTAGCACGAAGAGCAGGCTGGGCATTACTGATGGTCATTGTTGAAGATATCTTTTGGTGGTCACAGTGGCGAATCTCGTGTTGACGGTCATCACTGGCAGTCGCTGTACCACCAAGAGTCGGACTCTGTTGTATGATGGAACCCCGCATTCATTTACCACGCATGCCTTTACAAGGCAGTGTCTATACCAACTGCAACATTACCACACATTCCTTTACCATGTAAGCCATTACGACGACTTGCCTTAGGGGGGCACTGGACTTTGGTATAATTTACTATTCCAACTCCATTCTTCACAACAGTAGGGAAGGTGTTGCACTCCAGTCCAACAACACGACCTCTAAAGCAAGTTGTTGTAAAGTCTTGCAAGGTAAAGGAATGAGTGTTAACATCAGAGTCAGGGTAGTGTCTGCGTTGTGAAGGCAGGTTGTTGTACTGCCTGTGGGTTAAAGGATGTTTACACGGTTGGCATGGGTGGGAAGATCTGGCATCAACTGACCTGTTCACAGCCAAGAAAAGCCCAAAACATCAGGATTTCTTCCCACTTCAATGATGATCTCAAATGAGGCCACACCTAGAATCCAGGGCCCAAGAGGCATCTCTTGGGGATCAGGAGCTCATTCTAGCAAAGGTCAGTAGGGCTCAGGCAGGTTCAATTGCAGGTCAAGGTAACTCCAGTTGCATCAGGTCAGCTGGAAAGTTCCAGATAGGTCTCTGGGGCTTATTGTGTCCCTGTAGCTCAGGACACAAGGTCAGTCAGCTGACCCTTGGCCGGAAGGGTAGAGGTCCAGTCTTCCTTCTCAGCAGGTAGGGAAGGCCTCAAGCAGTAGGGCAGGAGGTCATCCTCTTTCTGTAGTATCCACAGGTCCAGGAGTTTACTAAAGAATCTGTCTGAGAGTTGCCATTTTATAACAGGTATACTCTTTGAAGTAGGAGAAGATTCTGGAATTTCCCTCTACAGAGGAGTCTGGAATTTCCTGCCTCCCTGCCCTGCTCCCAGTCTGCCTCAGGGCACAATAGGCTAGTGTGAAGTCCTTTGTGCATGTGGTAGGTGACAGCTTGACCCCTGTATTAAGCCAGGATGGCCCAGCCTGCCAACACCCAGACCCTCTGTTGTGACATCGTCTGGGAGGAATACACAAAGGCCAAGTGTCAACTACACCCAGTCAAGTGAACCCTGGAAGAGGCTGCAGACACCAAATGGTTAGGACTAGGCATGGGCGAATTTTGCGAATTCGCGGTTGGCGAATTTGTGTATTCATGAATTTGCAATCCGCAAAATCCGCAAACTCTCGCGAATTTGCAGATTTTTTCTTTATTTTTGTGTTCGCAAGGGTTTCTGCTAGTTCGCAAAGGTTTTGTACCAGTTCCCAAACGCCAACTTACTTGTAGGGTCGCAATGGTCGCGACTATGTTGTTTCTACGTCTGGTTCATCACAGCACCCTCTGTTTCACCACTGCCACCCTCTGGTTCACCCATGCCACCCTCTGGTACATCACTGCCACCCTCTGGTTCATCACTGTAGATTATGGGGGAAAAAGCACACCTGCCCTGCTTCAACGGACATGAATTATTTTGGTTACAAATGGGGGTGGGGTCGCACACTACTCACACACCGGCGGTGTCGCCCCTAAGGACTCTGGTCAATGTAGGAAAGTGTTCGCGGTGCATCATCTTTCGATCTTCTGCTATCTTCGCTGTCTTCGCCATTCCTGGACACGTGTTTCGGGGTATTACCCCTCATTAACAGGGATAGGCAGTGTTCTGGGGTTGCCGATGGCTGCCAATATCTGCCAGGTATAGTACCACTCCGGCGCGTAGGTGCGGGATCCCAGGCTCGTCAGCCCGCTGCTCAAGGGAGCTTTAGAGTTACAAATGGGGGTGGGGTCGCACACTACTCACACACCGGCGGTGTCGCCCCTAAGGTCTCTGGTCAATGTAGGAAAGTGTTCGGGATGCATCATCTTTCGATATTCTGCTATCTTCGCTGTCTTCGCCATCCCTGGACACGTGTTTCGGGGTATTACCCCTCATCAGCAGGTATAGGCAGTGTTCTGGGGTTGCCGATGGCTGCCAATATCTGCCAGGTATAGTACCACTCCGGCGCGTAGGTGCGGGATCCCAGGCTCGTCAGCCCGCTGCTCAAGGGAGCTTTAAAGTTACAAATGGGGGTGGGGTCGCACACTACTCACACACCGGCGGTGTCGCCCCTAAGGACTCTGGTCAATGTAGGAAAGTGTTCGCGATGCATCATCTTTCGATCTTCTGCTATCTTCGCTGTCTTCGCCATCCCTGGACACGTGTTTCGGGGTATTACCCCTCATCAGCAGGGATTGGCAGTGTTCTGGGGTTGCCAATGGCTGCCAATATTTGCCAGGTATAGTACCACTCCGGCGCGTAGGTGCGGGATCCCAGGCTCGTCAGCCCGCTGCTCAAGGGAGCTTTAAAGTTACAAATGGGGGTGGGGTCGCACACTACTCACACACCGGCGGTGTCGCCCCTAAGGACTCTGGTCAATGTAGGAAAGTGTTCGCGATGCATCATCTTTCGATCTTCTGCTATCTTCGCTGTCTTCGCCATCCCTGGACACGTGTTTCGGGGTATTACCCCTCATCAGCAGGGATAGGCAGTGTTCTGGGGTTGCCGATGGCTGCCAATATTTGCCAGGTATAGTACCACTCCGGCGCGTAGGTGCGGGATCCCAGGCTCGTCAGCCCGCTGCTCAAGGGAGCTTTAAAGTTACAAATGGGGGTGGGGTCGCACACTACTCACACAACGGCGGTGTCGCACTAAGGACTCTGGTCAATGTAAGAAAGTGTTTGCGATGCATCATCTTTCGATCTTCTGCTATCTTCGCTGTCTTCACCATCCCTGGACACGTGTTTCGGGGTATTACCCCTCATCAGCAGGGATAGGCAGTGTTCTGGGGTTGCCGTTGGCTGCCAATATCTGCCAGGTATAGTACCACTCCGGCGCGTAGGTGCGGGATCCCAGGCTCGTCAGCCCGCTGCTCAAGGGAGCTTTAAAGTTACAAATGGGGGTGGGGTCGCACACTACTCACACACTGGCGGTGTCGCCCCTAAGGACTCTGGTCAATGTAGGAAAGTGTTCGCGATGCATCATCTTTCGATCTTCTGCTATCTTCGCTGTCTTCACCATGCCTGGACACGTGTTTCGGGGTATTACCCCTCATCAGCAGGGATAGGCAGTGTTCTGGGGTTGCCGATGGCTGCCAATATCTGCCAGGTATAGTACCACTCTGGCGCGTAGGTGCGGGATCCCAGGCTCGTCAGCCCGCTGCTCAAGGCAGCTTTAAAGTTACAAATGGGGGTGGGGTCGCACACTACTCACACACCGGCGGTGTCGCCCCCAAGGACTCTGGTCAATGTAGGAAAGTGTTCGCGATGCATCATCTTTCGATCTTCTGCTATCTTCGCTGTCTTCGCCATCCCTGGACACGTATTTTGGGGTATTACCCCTCATCAGCAGGGATAGGCAGTGTTCTGGGGTTGCCGATGGCTGCCAATATCTGCCAGGTATAGTACCACTCCGGCGCGTAGGTGCGGGATCCCAGGCTCGTCAGCCCGCTGCTCAAGGGAGCTTTAAAGTTACAAATGGGGGTGGGGTCGCACACTACTCACACACCGGCGGTGTCGCCCCTAAGGACTCTGGTCAATGTAGGAAAGTGTTTGCGATGCATCATCTTTCAATCTTTTGCTATCTTCGATGTCTTCGCCATCCCTGGTCACGTGTTTCGGGGTATTACCCCTCATCAGCAGGGATAGGCAGTGTTCTGGGGTTGCCGATGGCTGCCAATATCTGCCAGGTATAGTACCACTCCGGCGCGTAGGTGCGGGATCCCAGGCTCGTCAGCCCGCTGCTCAAGGGAGCTTTAAAGTTACAAATGGGGGTGGGGTCGCACACTACTCACACACCGGCGGTGTCGCCCCTAAGGACTCTGGTCAATGTAGGAAAGTGTTCGGGATGCATCATCTTTCGATCTTCTGCTATCTTCGCTGTCTTCGCCATCCCTGGACACGTGTTTCAGGGTATTACCCCTCATCAGCAGGGATAGGCAGTGTTCTGGGATTGCCGATGGCTGCCAATATCTGCCAGGTATAGTACCACTCCGGGGCGTAGGTGTGGGATCCCAGGCTCGTCAGCCTGCTGCTCAAGGGAGCTTTAAAGTTACAAATGGGGGTGGGGTCGCACACTACTCACACACCGGCGGTGTCGCCCCTAAGGACTCTGGTCAATGTAGGAAAGTGTTCGCGATGCATCATCTTTCGATCTTCTGCTATCTTCGCTGTCTTCGCCATCCCTGGACACGTGTTTCGGGGTATTACCCCTCATCAGCAGGGATAGGCAATGTTTTGGGGTTGCTGATGGCTGCCAATATCTGCCAGGTATAGTACCACTCCGGCGCGTAGGTGCGGGATCCCAGGCTTGTCAGCCCGCTGCTCAAGGGAGCTTTAAAGTTACAAATGGGGGTGGGGTCGCACACTACTCACACACCGGCGGTGTCGCCCCTAAGGACTCTGGTCAATGTAGGAAAGTGTTCGCGATGCATCTTCTTTCGATCTTCTGCTATCTTCGCTGTCTTCGCCATCCCTGGACACGTGTTTCAGGGTATTACCCCTCATCAGCAGGGATAGGCAGTGTTCTGGGGTTGCCGATGGCTGCCAATATCTGCCAGGTATAGTACCACTCCGGCGCGTAGGTGCGGGAGCCCAGGCTCGTCAGCCCGCTGCTCAAGGGAGCTTTAAAGTTACAAATGGGGGTGGGGTCGCACAGTACTCACACACCGGCGGTGTCGCCCCTAAGGACTTTGGTCAATGTAGGAAAGTGTTCGCTATGCATCATCTTTCGATCTTCTGCTATCTTCGCTGTCTTCGCCATCCCTGGACATGTGTTTCGGGGTATTACCCCTCATCAGCAGGGATAGGTAGTGTTCTGGGGTTGCCGATGGCTGCCAATATCTGCCAGGTATAGTACAACTCCGGCGCGTAGGTGCGGGATCCCAGGCTCGTCAGCCCGCTGCTCAAGGGAGCTTTAAAATTACAAATGGGGGTGGGGTCGCACACTACTCACACACCGGCGGTGTCGCCCCTAAGGACTCTGGTCAATGTAGGAAAGTGTTCGCGATGCATCATCTTTCGATCTTCTGCTATCTTCGCTGTCTTCGCCATCCCTGGACACGTCTTTTGTGGTATTACACCTCATCAGCAGGGATAGGCAGTGTTCTGGGGTTGCAGATGGCTGCCAATATCTGCCAGGTATAGTACCATTTTTTTTTTTTACCAAGAGCAATAATGCTGCTGATTACATTGGTGGTAAATTATATTTCAAAATCTTCTGTGCATTTCAGGTGCACTGCTCTCCTTCTCAGTAGCGTTGCTACTATGCTTATTTGTTTTCGATTTTGTGTTCATTTCATTGGCCTGAGAAATTATGTATGAGTGTAGTTTAAAGAACTGCGTAATAAGGGTCAGATTTGTAATTACCGGCACATCCCTGCAAAGTGGGCCCAAAACGTCACCGAAGCGTTATGCATCTGTGCCGTAAAGGCGGCGCATTGCTGGAGTTGTGTCGCAATGATGGAGCAGCTCCAGCAATGCTTTGGGGTTCCCTATCTCCCCAATGCTGTGTCAAGCCGTACGTCTGCTTCAAGCAGGTGCAGGGTTTGAGTCACGCATCATTGTCCTAAAAGTGACTGATTGAAATCTTGTAGATTTCCCTCAGCCACTCTTAGGATGCGTTCCTGCGCAGGAACGCCCTCCCTTGCGACGGAACGCCCCCTGATGGCGCAGGGCTTTACAACGTGATGCATCTCCCATATGCGTCACATTGTTCATATACGCCGCACCATGGCGCCTCTTTTGTTCTGCCTCTGCGTCACAAAAGTCACGCAACAACGGAGCAAAAGAGCCCCAAGGGGCTTGTAAATCTGCCCCTACAGACTCAAGTCCAGTCCTTCCTTTGTACACCTGGCAATAAGAAGAAATTGTGGTGGTGGATTGATAGTTTGAGTATTTTAATGACTGGTTAATGTAGTAAGAAACTTTTTAGTGTTGTCACTGATCTGCAATCACAATGGAGTTTGTCTGTCACTTCGCGTGCTGCGGACTGCTGCCTGCCAATCCTAGGCGAACCTTTTTAGTAGTTTGTTTAGTGAGTTACATAACTTTCCAAGTCGACGGTCCGCAAATCAAGCAATACTAACATCGTAGTAGACCACATGAGGTCAATATATCCCGTGGAATAGTTGTCTATTTGCTATTTCGTCAAAATATTTTGGTATTGTTCTTTCAAAATGTTTGATTTGGTTGACAACAATCATCCATGTTTTCGGGTCGTTCTTTCTTTCATGTTGTACATCAGCTCCCCCCAGGGGCAAGAGGACATTGGAGGAGGCTGCTGCTGCTGAACAAGGCCAGGATCGATCAGGCGAGGGCTTTTTTGCTGGCCCCGGTAAGTTTTAATTTTAGTATAGAGTAACTATTTTTTCCTAGCGTTCCTCATTCGATTTTTTCTAAATTGTCTTTGATCTTCTTGTAGACTGTATCTAAATTCCTATCCTGCCTCGACTTTGACTCCCTGTGGTATTACTAGATTATTCTTATTAGTATGTCTGTGTAGCTAACTAAGATTGCACATTTTGCAAAAGGTGTTAAACGAAACTCCCATTCTAGTCAGCAATTGCTCTATGCACTGAGTGCAGTCCTCTGGGATTGTCCATAATGTCTTTTCAAGTCTTCTAAATGTTTATGCTTTGACAATTACCAACAATAAAAAGGTGAATGATCACCAAGAAAGAATAAGATACTACTTTACTTTTGGTTTGGATAGGAGGACAATCCATACTACTACTGTTCCAGGGACAAATCTGCACAAACAGAACTATGGACACTAAATGGTGCACTGTTTATCAGTTATAATAGGTAGACTTTCCACATACCTCAGTGATATCAGACTTTGAAGAACCCCCAATCTCCTTACTGACTAGATAGTGTGGCAGAGTCATTTAGCTCCCGAATTCATTGATGATTGATTCCCAATGACGATTATCGAACGCAGGACTGGAGTACGGAGTCAGAGTCCAGAAGTGTCAGAGGCACAGACTCATGCTTGCAAATTGCAAAACCTTTTGCCCATTCACTCTTGACCTAAAACCACAGAGTCTATTTAAGTTTTAAAGCTTTATTAAAAGTAAAAATATTTATTAAAATCAAGCTTGTCATAAAACATAAACGGTTGATTAAAAATGGAAAAGTGCTTATAGTGATTTATTTCAACCATTTATTGTGGGCTAGCCGAGCCCTCACCTGGTTTGAACTTTAATTTTTCTTTTTGGTGCTGAATCGTTGGTCCCTCCGTCCCAGTGATGATGATTTGTTCTTAGAAGTGAAGCTTCTGTCTGTTATGCGAAAAATGGTGCGTGTTAAAAAGCAAGCATTCATCAGTTGTGCCAAAAAGTGCAGCAAGACAACACCCTTCCCTGGAAAAAGGGACATTTTTACTTTAGAGTAGACAGTCACAAATGATTAGATTGGTTTCTGTATTCACATGTCTTCATTCCTAGACAAAAGACTAGTGAGTGGTGTATGTCTATGACATTTAACATTCTTAAATTTACTTTGTAGGTGGAACATCTGGTTCTGGGCCCAGCGCGGAGGTGGAGGAGGAAAGTTCTGGGGATGAGGCGGTGCAAGTGCCGAAACAAACTGCTGTGCAGGTTGCCACGGTAGTGGCGGGCAGTGGTAAGCTCTTATATTCCTTACTTATTGAGATTGCAGACTGCATAGTGTGCTCCCCGTGAGAAAACATAAGGTTTGTCCAGATGAGAGACATGAAGAAGAATGATTGACATATAGTTTGAATGGATGGATGCCTGGATCATGGTACTATCTGACTCTTAGATAGCATATGTGTATCTAGAGAGAGTAGACGGTCACTGGATGAACTAAGTGTTACTTTGAAGAGCATGTAACACCGCATCCGCGCGTCCGTCCCAGTGTAGGAAAGGCAAGGAAAAGAAGTTGTAATTTTGTCTGAATAGTAGCAGTAGTTTGTATTGCAAGCACAGCATATATCCGGCTATTACGATGGCCACTCACTACCTCTGTTAATAAGTTTAGTAGAACTCGGTCATTCATGTGTGGATGTATCACTGTTTACTCAATAAAAAGCAAAGCACCTAAAGTCATCCCATATGTAAGCAAATACATACCATGTGCAGTGATAGATAATCAGATTATTTATCTTCTTTTTTTTAGTTCAATGAAGGTTTATTGATCATAGTAAAAGGCATAAATACAAAATACAATGAAAAAATTGTGGGGGAGAAAGTGGGGGAGGAAGGGAGAGCATAAGAAGAAAAAGCAATGTACATTATGAGGATGTAGGAATAACAATAAACTTTTCATGGGCAATAAGGATAAAAATGTCAGGATTCCCGGCACGCTGGTAAATCACTGCCTGCAGCCTGAGTGAATTACGGGAATCAAACTACAAATCCCATGATCCTTTGAGCGTTGCGCCGGAGTGATGCTATGCGACAGGAAACGCATATATTGAAACAAGCAGGAAGACGCGCTGCTGATTATTCTTGTATGGTGGCTTAGCGTTTTGTTCCTGTTTCTTCTGAATCTTTGTGGGAGTGTTAATGTGCTCTTTGCACTCCAAACGTGGAGGATTATTGGCTGGGGCTTTGGAAGCGCCCGCATCGCTGGGACCCTGTAACATCCTGTGTGTTCCTCCTGTGGATTATCAGCTGGGGCTTTGGAAGCGCCCGCATCGCTGGGACCCTGTAACATCCTGTGTGTTCCTCCTGTGGAGTATTGGCTGGGGCTTTGGAAGCGCCCGCATCGCTGGGACCCTGTAACATCCTGTGTGTTCCTCCTGTGGATTATTGGCTGGGGCTTTGGAAGCGCCCGCATCGCTGGGACCCTTACAGCAGGTTTTGTTTTGGGGTTCATTCTTGTTATTGTTGCTTGGAAACTCTGTGCCGCCTACCTGCTAAACATTTGAATTGACATTTGCTTGTCTTGGTCTTCGGGGTTCTTTGAGCGCCTGGAGTCATTGCGCTATTTTGCGAAGGCATTATAAACTTGATTCTTTTGTAGATTGGCTATCTGCAGAAGTGAAGGTTTGCTACTTTACTTGGGCTGGGCTGCCTTTTGTTTTGGTTCATTACGAACCGCAGTAACTTATTCCGGGGGAACGTTGTGTTTGAAGAGATCATTGTGACTGAGCTGAATCATTATCTCCACACACACACTGCTGATACATGAAGTAATGTATTATGGAATATTATCTGAGGGGATGAATGATAATATCCTGTGAAGGAACAAGAGCGTTATGGTTCTTTCTCTTTAATGGAGAAGGGTAGAGAGAAAAAGGTGCCAGAAGTCAAGAGGGCAGTCAGGTCTTCCTCATTCCGAATTGGGTAGGTGTGTCCTCATCTTTCTACATATTAGCACAGTGGTTATTCTTTGGACGCCAAGTAATAGTGAGATTGTCACTTTTATTTTACAGTAGGAAACCTGGGGGATGAGAAGTTGCCCATTCTCTTTACCCGATATATTCAGCATTCCTGTTTAGTTCTTACAGGGGAGAGACGAATAGCTTCTGTGAATTGTAGGTTAGTATATAGGGTGACAGTGCCACTTATTTCTTGCTTTGTACATTTACAGGTCTCCAGTTCCTGCAGCCCAGCTGTTCCCCTCTGGACCTTTTTTCCCCCCGCTTGATCTCCTTAACAGTCTGAGAACACTCATTGCCAGACTTGGGATGATCTAGAGGAGGGCCCCTTTACAGCATCAATACAATCCTGGGGATTAGCAACAAAGGATTCTGACAGAATAATCGGCCCAAGTATTCATATCCTCCCGGTTGTATTGATAAAAGGATGGCCTCCATGGATGACGTGATGGAGGCTTTAGGCCTAGTACAAGCAGAACTTTTTGCATCACGTCAGGAAACGGCCGCACTACAAGCACGGGTAGACGCGTTACAGCGAAAACCTTTTGATGTAGGAGCCCCTCAACCTGCTTCAGTGATGGTAGAAATGCCCTCACCAGTTCCGTTAGCACCCCGGAACAATTTCATGGTGATAGGAAGAAGGTGCAAGTGTTTATGACACAAGTGATGTTACATTTCACTTGTAAACCAAAGTTCTTTTTGACTAATCAAGCTAGGGTTTCCTTTTTGATATCCTATCTGGGTGGAGAGGCAGCGCAGTGGGCCGTCCCTATAGTTAAGAGCAATGACCCCATTCTGTATGATTGGGATCTGTTCCGAGCAGAGTTCGAAAAAACATTCGACAGGAGAGCAGAAACCTTTTCAGCAGACAAGGAATTGCTAGTACTTAGACAGGGATCATCAGACTTAGTCACTTACCTGAATCATTTTAGGATACTAGTAGCAGAAACGGAGTGGCCCGAAGCAAAAAAACTGTATTGTTCTATCAAGGACTCACAGAGAATTTAAAAGATGTCATAGCACAGGTCGAACCCCAAACCACAACTTGGGCTGCTCTTATCGATTTGGCATTGAGATTGGACCATCGTTTAAGGGAACGAAAAGGGGATCATGGAAGAAAAGATAGGCCTATAACTATGGGCGACAAACAGTTCGGTGGGGAAAAGCCAGAAGGAAAGACGGAACCAATGGAAATCGGAGCTGTAAGAGCTTCACTGACACTCAGTGAAAGAGAGCATCGCCGCAAATTTGGGTTGTGTCTTTACTGCGGGAAAAAGGACACTTTTTGCGTGAATGCCCTATAAAACCTAAGGGAGGTCATTTTCGTACGGGACAATTGGCTGCTTCCTCTGTGGAAAAAGGGTTGGAAAACTCCAGTGCTTGAGTCCATCAGAAGGGAGTAACTCAAGCAAGCAACTTATCCCTTCAGTTACGTATGAAGATCATGCCTGTACTCGTCTGTTCCTTCTGGAAATGGAGTTATGGATTGACCAAGCCTCAAAACAAATCAGAGCCATGGTGGATTCGGGAGCTACGGGCTGTTTTATGGATAAGGAGGAAGCTCGTAGATTGGGGGTGACTCCAGTATTGAAACAAGTTCCTGAAGTGGTGTTCGCAGTTGACGGACATGAATTGGAATCAGGCCCGATCAATCAACACACTCCTGAGTATGAGCTTTGGTGTGGAGGTTATCATAAAGTACTTCTTTCACTTAACCTCATCCATGCTCCTCATTATGGGGTGATATTGGGACTCCCATGGTTGAAGAAACATGAACCTACAATTCATTGGACCGAGCAGTCTTTAGATTTGCACTCCACTTAGTGTCAAGAGCATTGCAACATTGAATCCCCCCATCCTTCAACTGTTTTGGCGACCATGCATTACATAACTACCGCAGCCGAAAAGGTGGTGTCGTTACCAAGTTGTTATCAGGAGTATGTTGAAGTGTTCAGTGAGAGTAAGGCTGAGGTATTACCACCGCATAGGGAATACGATTGCCGAATTGATTTGGTACCTGGATCTGTGATTCCATGCGGTAGAATATATGCACTCACTCAACCAGAAACAGTGCATCTCAGAAAATATCTGGATAAGCTATTAAATTTAGGATTCATTTGACCTTCTAGGTCCCCAGCGGCCTCTCCTCTTTTCTTTATACCCAAAGCGAACAGAGAATTACGCTGTTGCATCGACTTTAGAGCGTTACATGCCATTACGATCAAGAATCAATACCCGCTCCCATTGATTCCGGTACTTCTGGAACAAGTACGAGCCGCCAATATCTACACGAAATTGTACTTAAGAGGGGCATACCACTTAGTACGTATGAGACAAGGCGATGAGTGGAAAACCGCCTTTAAGACGCGGTATGGGCTCTTTGAATATCATGTGATGCCCTTTGGGCTCTGTAATGCCCCAGCCTCCTTCCAATTTTTTTTGAATGAAGTATTACGTGAGTTTTTAGACATCTTTGTTGTGGTATACATAGATGATATCTTGATATACTCAAACACTGAGCTGGAACACCAAGATCATGTATGCCAAGTCCTTCAAGCATTACAGCGGAATCTTCTGTACTGTAAATTGACGAAATGTGAATTTCATGTTACCACCGTAGAGTTCCTAGGGGTCATGCTCAGTCCGTCTGGTCAGGTGATGGCTGAAAGAAAGGTACAAGCGATTGTGGAGTGGCCTAGACCTAACAGCATCAAAGACATTCAAAGCCTCCTAGGATTTGCGAACTTCTCCCGGAGATTCATAGCGCATTTCTCTGAGATGGTGACTCCGCTCACAAGGTTAACCCGTAAAAACATCCCGTTCTTTTGGAGCACAGCAGAACAAAAAGCGTTTGAACAATTGAAGAAAGCCTTTGTCACAGCCCCAGTACTTACACATGCCAATCCTGACCTTCCTTTTGTGGTGGAAGTAGATGCTTCAGAAATGGCAGTAGGGGCGGTCCTATCCTAAAGAAATGAGAGTACAGGTCACCTCCATCTCATTGCATTCATGTCTCGCAAATTAAATGCAGCAGAGCAAAATTATACGATTGCAGAAAAATAACTTTTAGCAATAAAAGACGCGTTTACAGAATGGAGGCATTGGTTAATGGGAGCGTCTCATCAGATCACGGTGTATACCGACCATCAAAATTTACAGTTTATGCGGGCAGCCAGACATCTCACCCCCAGACAACTCAGATGGATGTTGTTTTTTGCAGAATTTCACTTCATAGTCAATTTCCGTCCAGGAAGTGAAAACAGGAAGGCGGACACTCTAACTCGCCAAGAAAACAATCCCCCTGTTCTAATTGCACCAGAGAGGAGCATCATCAAACCTAGGAAGGTGTTGGGAGTGATAGGCATTGAGGATTTCCTCCAAAAGATCAGGAGAGGTATCCGAACATTCAAATTGAAGACTTGGTTTCGAATGCATCCGGAGTGGAGAATAGGACGGCTTGGTGTGAGAAACTTTGTATTTCTTCCTCACTCTCCACAAGCTTTCATCCCCAAACAGACGGTCAGACCGAACGTTTAAATCAAACACTTAAGCAATATCTAAGATGTTTTGTGGATACCATCAATGATGCATGGGTTGACTGGCTGTGGGCAGCAGAGGTGACGTACAATGATGCGATACATTCTTCTACTCAGTACACTCTGTTCTAATGTACCTACGGTTTTCACCCACCGTTTGCCCCTTTGAGTGTGCCTTCCAGTAAGGTTAAGATCCCTAAATTGCAATCCCGCTTGGTTCATCTACGTAGCACTGTGGTACAAGCACGAAATAACCTGGAGAAAGCTAAATGTAGGTATAAGTTACAGGCAGATAAGCACCGCAGGTCATGTCCAGAGTACGAAAGAACAATCACTTGGGGGTATAGGGGGAAGGGAATAGGTAAGGCAGCCCCCCACTCATACAGTATTTAAACAATTGGAGCCTCACCTATATGTATACACATCCACATAGTCCAGAGTACAACAGGGGGGATTGGGTGTGGTTGTCCACTAGGAACATTCGATTTCGCAAGTACAGTGTTTTCAACCCTAGGTTCATTGGACCTTAAAAAGTGATCAGGCACATAAACCCTGTAGCTGTGAAATTGCATCTTCCAGCTCATTTCAGGATACATCCGGTGTTTCATGTGTCTCTTCTAAAGCCTGCAAAATGTCCTGGCAGTAAGCCCCCGTTGCCTGTGACAGTGCATCAAGACATTGAATATGAAGTAAGGAGTATTTTGGATGCAAGGAGAGTTCGAGGCAAACTTCAGTATTTGGTATCCTGGAAAGGGTATGGACCTGAGGAGGACTCTTGGGAGCCTGTTACGGCTGTGCATGCTCCCAGACTTGTGTGGAAGTTCCACCGTTTGCATCCTGGCAAGCCTGGAGGCAGTCAGTGAGTTTCAGAAGGGGGGGTGTTCTGTCAGGATTCCCGGCCGCTGGCAAATCACTGCCTGCAGCCTGAGTGAATTACGGGAATCAACCTACAAATCCCATGATTCTTTGAGCGTCGCGCCGGAGTGATGCTATGCGACAGGAAACGCATATATTGAAACAAGCAGGAAGACGCGCTGCTGATTATTCTTGTATGGTGGCTTAGCGTTTTGTTCCTGTTTCTTCTGATTCTTTGTGGGAGTGTTAATGTGTGCTTTGCACTCCAAACATGGTGGATTATTGGCTGGGGCTTTGGAAGCGCCCGCATCGCTGGGACCCTGTAACATCCTGTGTGTTCCTCCTGTGGATTATTGGCTGAGGCTTTGAAGCGTCCGCATCGCTGGGACCCTGTAACATCCTGTGTGTTCCTCCTGTGGATTATTAGCTGGGGCTTTGGAAGCGCCCGCATCGCTGGGACCCTTACAGCAGGTTTTGTTTTGGGGTTCATTCTTGTTATTGTTGCTGGGAAACTCTGTGCCGCCTACCCGGTAAATATTTGAATTGACATTTGCTTGTCTTGGTCTTCGGGGCTCTTTGAGCGCCTGGAGTCATTGCGCTATTTTCCGAAGGTATTATACACTTGATTCTTTTGTAGATTGGCTATCTGCGGAAGTGAAGGTTTACTACTTTACTTGGGCTGGGCTGCCTTTTGTTTTGGTTCATTACGAACCACAGTAACTTATTCCGGGGGAACGTTGTGTTTGAAGGGATCATTGTGACTGAGCTGAATCATTATCTCCACACACACACTGCTGATACATGAAGTAATGTATTATGGAACATTATCTGAGGGAATAAATGATAATATCCTGTGAAGGAACAAGAGCGTTATGGTTCTTTCTCTTTAATGGAGAAGGGTGGAGAGAAAAAGGTGCCAGAAGTCAAGAGGGCAGTCAGGTCTTCCTCATTCCGAATAGGGTAGGTGTGTCCTCATCTTTCTACATAATAGCACAGTGGTTATTCCTTGGACGCCAAGTAATAGTGAGATTGTCACTTTTCTTTTACAGTAGGAAACCTGGGGGATGAGAAGCTGCCCATTCTCTTTACCCAATATATTCAGCATTCCTGTTTAGTTCTTACAGGTGAGAGACGAATAGCTTCTGTGAATTGTATGTTAGTATATAGGGTGATAGTGCCACTTATTTCGTGCTTTGTATATTTACAGGCCTCCAGTTCCTGCAGCCCAGCCGTTCCCCTCCGGACCTTTTTTCCCCCGCTTGATCTCCTTAACAGTCTGAGAACACTCATTGCCAGACTTGGGATGATCTAGAGGAGGGCCCCTTTACAGCATCAATACAATCCTGGGGATTAACAACAGAGAATTCTGACAAAAAAGAAGAGATACAACAATGATTCAATAAAAGTAAATGCAAATTAGGGTATTCAAAAAATTATGTTAACAAAGAAAGCGGGATGAAAAAGGGTATCAAGGAGGTTTAGGAACCTCTTGTTGAGCAGAACGTAAACAAAAGGAACGAGTTGTGCAATTATCTAAATACATAGTGACAGGAAGCCATAATTCTGCACGTTTAGCTGCCATCTGGGCAGGAAAAACAAAAGCAGTATCAAGCCTATGATTTTGACAAACATTATACCACCAAGCTTGAAAAGTAATGGTAGAGGAAGACTTCCAATTAATAGTAATTTGTTGAAATGCAACAGCCAGTAGTAAATCAACAATACGAACATAAAGATCAGTCATATCCCAACAAGGAGAGAGACTTCCCAAAAAGATGTGGATGGGAGAAAAGGGGATACATGTGTGAAAGATAACATTAATTTGTGCCCAAAACTGTCACCAAAAGGCATGTACATTATTGCATAGGAACAACATGTGAAATAAAGTAGCATTAGGTAAGGAGCAAGACCAACATACATCTGGGGTGGTAGGGAATCGTTTGTGGAGGGTAGAAGGAGTCTGAAGCAGTCGATTATATATGAAAAACATAGATTGCGTCAAGGATGCCGCCTAGAGGTTTTGCGAAGTTTTGCCCAAATCTTGTCCCACAGAGATATTGGCCATGATGTAGATAAATCATTTTACCATTGCTCCTCCACCTTGGATTTGGGCCTGGGGAGTGTAAGTGCATGAAGGTGCTTATAAATAACAGAAGCTTTGGGAAGAGCTTGTAGGATAGAGTGATGTGGGAGAGTGAGGTTAGGTGAAACAGGAGGAGAGCTGTTTGCAGGAGTCTCGTATGAACCTCCATTACTGCTTCTTTGAGCAGAAGATATTTGGGAGCAAAGGAGAAGGGTAAATATAAGGTGGAACAGAGGGTGTGGAAATGCAAGAAGGTGGATTGTGAGAAAAGCTGCGAAATTCAAAGCAACCCCTTGGATCTCCAAGACTTCCTGTAAAAGGGTTTACCTCGGATTAGGAGGTATTTATTGTGCCAAATAGTGGATGAAAGGAAATCGACAATATTCGCAGGTGAGGGGGGATTAGAGGATAAAAGAAGTTTGATAGTGAATTTATGAATGAGAGTAGGAATCAAGGAGGGCTTGCATGAAAAAGAAATATATTCAGCAAAGGAGAAAGGGGAGAGGAAGAGGCGTTCAATCTTGGTCCACAGAGGGCAAGGGGAATCAGGGTCTTGTAACCAAAAGGATGCTTGACGTCACAGAAAAGCCTTATGATAGGCTGGGAAATCCGGAAAATTAACTCCTCCTTGAGGGCGAATGAGCCAAGCAAGGGACATTCTGTGTTTTTTGTTGTGCCATAAAAAGGAGGACAAGATTGAGTTAATTTTCTTGAACAATTTGGCTGGGATAGAGACGGGGATATTGGAGAGTGTGTATAAAACAATGGGGGAAAGCATCATCTTAATGGTGTCCAAACGACCCCACCAAGACAGGTAAAGAGGATGCCACCTGGCTGTGAGGTCGGATAGTTTCTGAGTGCACTTAGTAAGGCAAAGGGAAACAGTGTCAGGGATGGAAGGGGTGATGTGGGAAGGGTTCCAGGTAAAATTGGAGGCGCTAAAGTCATGTTTAAAGGTGAATTTTGTCAAGGGAAGGATCTCACATTCATCATTATTAAGCTTATAAACAGAGATTAAGGAATACTGCTGTACTTCCTCCAAGAAAGCAGGGATGGAGACTGTGGGATTCAAAATAAAGAGCAAAATATCATCTGCGTAAGCAGCTAATTTAATGGGGGATTCTGCTGTCTGAAAGCCATGAATGTCGGGGTTCTGGCATAATCTGGACAAGAAAGGTTCTAAAGCAAGATTGAAAAGAAAGGGTGAGAGGGGGCATCCTTGGCGAACTCCTCTACCAAGGTCAAAGTAGGGGGAAATTTGACCTTTAGCAAAAACTGCAGCCCTTGGGTGAGTATACAACAGCGAGATTAGGGAAATAAATGTAGGGCCAAAACCAAACAATCCGAGAATGTAGAAGAGGTAAGGCCATTCAACCCTGTTGAAAGCCTTTTCAACATCTAAGGCAATCGCCGCAAGGGAATACTGGATGATTTTGACAGTATGTTAAATAAAAGCCTTGTGTTGTCAGTGATGTAACAGCCTTTAACAAAGCCGGATTGTTGTTCTCCTAAGAGGTCAGGAAGTAGATGATCCAACCTCATTGCCAATGTCTTGGCGTAGATTTTATAGTCAATATTAACAAGGGATATGGGTCTGTAATTCTTGCAATATTGCGCGTCTTTTCCGGGCTTGGGTATTAAACAGATGTGTGCATCCGAAAAGGACCCTGAGGAGGCACCTAAATCAGCAAAGGAATGGAGAAGAGAATGCAGCTTCGTAAGCAGTAATTTGGAGAAATGAAGGTAAAACTCAACGGTAAAACCATCTGGACCAGGGGCTTTGTTGAGTTTAAGACGCTGAAGCGCGGTGAGCAGCTCTTTCTGTGAGATGTCAGTCTCCAAAGAGGAAAGATCAAGAGGGAAATGAGCAGGTGGTTGAATAGTTGAGAAGAATTGTGAAAGAGAATGGGGAGAGGGTTGGGTGTCAGATGTGTATAGGGACTCGTAGAAGCGGGAGAATGTGGCAAGAATGTCGGCATCTTTGTGTTGTAAGTGTGCATCGGTGTCATATACGGATTCAATAGTCATCTTGTTGTGTTTGACCTTCAGGTAATTGGCAAGGATTTTCCCAGCTTTGTTCCTACCACCATAGAACTTAGCACTTGACTTGAGTAAATATAAGGAGGCATCTTCAGTAGACTTTTCATTTAATTTAAGCTTGGCAGCGACCTAAGTTGTCAGACTATCTTTGGAATGTGAGGTGAAATAGGCGTGTTCCAATCGCTTAATGTCAAGAAGGAGGGTTTTAGTGAATTGGCGAGCAGTCCTACATTTCTTTGCGACATAGTTAATAATGAAGTCGCGCGCAGCTGCTTTGAAAGCGTCCTAAACAGTGTGTTTCGAAATGGGCCGAATATCGTAAACAGAAAAAATTCATCGAAAAAGGCGGTGAAAGATGTGGAGAATTTGGGATCCAAGAGGAGGGTATTGTTAAAACGCCATCTCCTGGGACCATCAACTTTAGGAAGCACATCAAGGCTGACTATGACAGGGGCATGATCGGAGAGCAAAATCAGACCAATTTCCGCTGAATTAAGCGTTTGAGCAAGATCATGGGAAACAAAAATGTAGTCAATCCGTGATTGTGAGCGATGGTATGGGGAGTTAAAGGTATATTCCTGCAAAGTCGGGTTGCAGAGTCGCCAAGAGTCAACAAGCTTATGTTGGGATATAGCTTGAGTAAAAAGTTTGTGCGATTTAGTAGGAACATAGGTGACATCAGATTTCCTATCTATAAACGGATCAAAAGGTTAATTGCAATCTCCCGCAAGGATAAAATTGTCATCCATGAAATGGGTGATGCATGGAGAAAACTTAGCCCAAAAAAGGGGTTCACCATTAGTGGGGCCATAAACATTAAGAAGAGATATTGGAACACCTCTAAGTGATAGTCTGACATGTATCCATCGGCCATTAGTATCAGAATCTTGGGAAATGACAGTGAAAGGGAGAGACCTGCGACATACAATTGCAACACCATTGCGTTTACCATCACCTTGAGAATTTAAAACTGCACCTACCCAACCTCTTTTAAGCTTAGCAGACTCCGTGTCAGAAAGGTGAGTTTCCTGGAGAAACGCAATGTCAACATTCAATTTGGCTAGGTGAGATAAAATGCGTTGACGCTTAATTGGGGAATTGATACCCTTGATATTCCAGGAAGTTAGATTCAAGGACTTAGCATGTGCAGTAAGGTAATGAAACCGTAATAGATGCAAAGATATCGTAGAGAAAATATGCAATAGAGTATAACGTATACAAAAGTAAGAGAAAAACCCATGAAGAAGGAAGAGTAAAAAGGAAATAAAGAAAAGATAGAAACGGAAAAAGGAAAAAGGAAAAGAGAGAAAAAATTGGTGAGATCAAAAGAATGTACAACAAGAGAGAACAAAGTAAAGACAGGAAGGAAGTTCAGGTGTATTAGAGGAGGAGGAAAGATAAAGCAGAAATATCTACATCCTGAAAAAAAGAGGTTATGACTTCTACACAAACACGAAAATGAAAAAGAAGTAAAACTATCAAGCAATAGGGAAAAGTGGTAATAAAAAGAGAAGAAGAAGATAAATGTCCTGGGGAAAATATGTAGAAGAGACAAAAATAAAACCAAAGAAGGGGGGAAGAAAAATTAAGAGATTCAGGGTGTTGAAGTAAGAGAAGGTATGAGAAAAAAAGAGCAGGTGGGCAGGAAACCAAAAATATAACAAGAACCAAATGGTAAAAAACACTAGGAAAAAGGGGAAGATAGGAAACTTACATAACATCTGGAACAAGACAAGGCAAAGGGTGGGAGGGTGGAGGCCACGAGAAGAATGACGACGCAGCCACAGCTCAAATGGGGAGACGAAGGAAGGGAGAAGACCCAACGGACCTCACGAACACAGGGAAGGAACCAGAAGAGCCGGAAAAACAAAAACATCTGTGTAAGAAAGAGAACAAGAGATTTAACATATCAACAAGTAATATTCATACAATATATACTGTGAAACATAAGTAACCATCATAAATATTAACTAAAGAACAGAGAGGCAACACCATTGCAGTGACAGAAGATTACTTAGAGGTTGAGGCCGAGGCAGTATCCATCGTCTAACTGGAATACGAATAAAGAAAACTTTTCAGCTTCAAAGGGTCATCAGCAAGCAACACGAGCAGCTTGTTACGCTGCTGCACAGCTTCATGTTGAGAGCGATTCTAGCTGTACTAGCTTGACCTTTACTATTTTTAAAAATCGAATTGTTATGTTGTGTATTAGACCTCCGTTTTAAATTACCTTGTTTTTTAAAATTCCACTTTCTAGCGCACAGCTATTTTGACGCTGACACACACTCTTGAGTAAAACTTTTCACTCGCTCGATACCTGCCGAGTTAGGGCAAGGCACCGAGCATCAGGGATTCCAGTGGCGGCCATCTTAGTGCGGGACAGCGCGGTGAGAGAGCGCTAGTCTCCGCCATAAAAGGAGCCCCAAACAGTGTCTTGCGAATTTCAGCAAGCAGCACGAGCAGCTTGTTACGCTGCTGCACAGCTTCATGTTGAGAGCGATTCTAGCTGTACTAGCTTGACCTTTACTATTTTTAAAAATCGAATTGTTATGTTGTGTACTAGACCTCCGTTTTAAATTACCTTGTTTTTTAAAATTCCACTTTCTAGCGCACAGCTATTTTGACGCTGACACAAACTCTTGAGTAAAACTTTTCACTCGCTCGATACCTGCCGAGTTAGGGCAAGGCACCGAGCATCAGGGATTCCAGTGGCGGCCATCTTAGTGCGGGACAGCGCGGTGAGAAAGCGCTAGTCTCCGCCATAAAAGGAAACAGTCCTTCTCCGCGTTAGCGGACGCGTTTTAGCGGTCGCACCTCGTCTTCGCCGGAGTCCAGCCAGAGTCAGCCCGTCTGTGCCCGTCCGGGCCAGGCCGGGACATAGGGCACAGAACTCTGCCTCTCCCTTTGCACAGGTATGATGCTATCTGGAAAGGCTCTCAGAGCGCTACGCCCTGCTAGACATGAGAAATGTATTACGCTGAACCCTTTGTGTGCTGGAACACAAACTTGCCCTGAGTGTTCTATTACTCTGTCCAATCACCAGCCTTATCCGGATACTTCTCATGGCCCCTTCCATAAATTCCCACGGCAGGAGGACTGTTCTAGTACTTTTACATTCTACCTGGTAAATTGCCGTTCATTACCCCAACATAAACTAGATATCTTCCACCTCCTACTGGAAGAGAAGCCCAGTGCGATTTTTCTCACAGAAACCTGGCTTCACGACAGTGCAGGCCCTGATGTGGCCACGGCACTCCCCCCGAGCTACGCTATTGTAAGGAGGGATCGTATTGGCCAAACAGGAGGGGGCATTGCTATTATTTATAGAAGGGATTTCATATGCCATTTCGAACCTGCAGACATTCCCAATTGTGAAGCGGCATCTTTTAAAATTATCCTCAGCCCTAACTTTACCTTTTCTGGCCTACTTGTCTACCGACCACCAGTTAATAACCCTACTTGGTCAGAAAATTTGGTAAACCTCATATTACCCCACCATTTAAAAGCTCAAAATTTTACAGTACTCGGGGACCTGAATCTCCATTTGGACGACGACAACAATAAGACCTGTAAAAATCTTATAGATGACTTCATGGCTTTAGACATGACACTGTGCACTAAGGGCTCTACCCACAAAGCGGGACATCTGCTTGACCCTATCATCTCTAACATGAAAGAATTATCTTGGATGAACACCACTCCCATTTGCTGGTCAGATCATTTTCTCATACTCTTCTCTATTTCTCTCAAACCCACCAAACGCCCATCTACTACCCCTTCTGACTCCTTTAGGAGAAACTGGAAAAACTTAAACTTAGAGAACCTCAATAGTGCATTGAATAAAGATCATCCATGCCTGGATGGAGACATGGAAAATTTATCTGATGCCATACAGACATGGCTAAATGATGCAGTGAACGCCAGTCTGCCCTTATCCCGCTGTAAAGGGAAAGTACATCGTCCCCCGGCCCCTTGGTTCACAGAGGCCCTTAAGAAAGAAAAATCCACCTGTAAGAACTTAGAGAGGCAGTGGCGTAAGAACTACGAACTGCATCAAAAAGAGATCTACCGCAAGGCCAGAAACAACTATCACTCGGCATGTATGAAAGCTAAAGCAAGCTACGTGACAACCACCATAAATACAGCTGTAAACAAAGCTCAGACGCTTTTCCACACTGTGAAGGAATTGGCTGGAGAAAACTCTAGAGCGGAGGCGGCCCCACTCAATACCCAGCAGTGTCAGGATCTGGCGTCCTTTTTCACTGAAAAAATTGAGAAGATTGTCTCCAATATCCATAATAATAGCACTACCACTCATAATCAAGAGGACACCTCCCTAATTGCTAAAGGAAACTGTCATCTTGAAGCCTGGCCTCCTATTACACCAGATCAATTGAGGAAGCTTTTAAAATCTATCAAATCGGGTTCCCCTCGTGACCCCATTCCCTTCAGTATCATGAGCCAACTGGAGGACTCTACCCTGACTCCCATCACAGATACACTCAATGCCTCCATGGAACAGGCCTCAGTTCCTGCCTTATGGAAACATGCCATAGTCAGCCCTCTGTTAAAAAAGCTGACCGCTGATCCTACGATATTGGCCAACTATCGGCCAATATCGTTACTCCCCGCCTTTTCCAAAATGTTGGAAAGACACTGGGCCCGATTCACAGAATGAACTTAAGACTCAATCCTAAACTTACTACTATTTTGGTATTCACAGAATGCACTTACTACTTTTGGCATTCACAGAATGCACTTACTACTTTTGTTATTCACAGAATCAACTTACTACTTTTGGTATTCACAGAAGTTAGGATTTTGTCTTAAGTTGGTCTTAAGTCTGTCTTAAGTTTGTCTTAAGTCTGTCTTAAGTCTGTCTTAAGTCCAAATATCCAGCAGCATCCACAAAAAGTAATCCTTCAAGGTCAAGATCCAAATCAAAGTGACCAGCACATGAAGAAAGCACTGGGAGGAGCCTGCTGAACAGGAACAGGAAGTTGGAGACTGTGGGGCACTTCCTTCCCCCCCCCCCCAAAAAATGGACACCTTGCAAAAAAAAGTGCAGGCAAATGTCAACCCGAGGAGTTATTCTGATAAAAATCATCATTTTCAGAAGGTTTATGCTGCTTGCTGGTGGATTTCTTGTGCAGAATTGCAAATTTTGCAATTTCCCGGTGCGAGATTGTTGCTGCCCGCTGCATCTATGTGTTTGCAATGGCGAACTCTCGCGATGCGTGCTGTGCAAGGTGGCAGGCCACGATGACGTAATCGCGGTCGCCAAACTCCCGCAGGATCCTGCAGCAAGGTCCAAAATGGCGCAGCACACGCAAAATATGGAAAAAAACAACTCTGCAAACGCTGAATGACGGTAAGTGAACGCCGCCCGCCGCAATATTGTATCACCAAGCAAAGAAATCCGCTGCGTGCGAATTTGAGAGTTTGTGGATTGCGAATTTGCCGAAAATCCGCAAATTCCGCGAGCGGAACAGATTTTACGCCCATGCTTAGTTAGGACTAGAAAATGGCAACTTTTGAAAAGGTTACTCAGTGAAGTGAGTGGTAAAATTAATTTCTAAGGGGTACTGATTCTGTTGAACCACATAAGGCAAGAAACATGTTGACCCTGATTCACAACTTATGCGCTTTCAGGTTCAGCAATTCTGAGGACAGCCACTATGTTTTATACTTATGACAAGGGGTCATTTTTAACCACTCACTTCACCACCCTACACCCACAGCACCACCACATATACTCATTGTCAGGGCAACCAACATTAAAGATCCTGGCAAAAAGCCACTTCAGGGTCCCATTGGGCATTGTAGCGCCAGCCCAATGAGGAGCTGCCATAATGAAGCATGACACAATTCTGGGTGTGTGAGGGCCATTGCCTCTGATCAATCGGATCACCCAATCCTGTTTATCAGTCCCCCCATTTCCTACTGACAGCTACCACTTTTCTCTCTCTCATTTGAGGAACAGAAATCAAAGAACAAAAATGTATTGCATACGCTCATAGGACCTTTTGGTATCTCAGTTTGCAGTTTCCTGATCCAAAACTGTTCTTTTCATAGCGATAGTTTTCTATTCCTAGTCCCACATTTCAATGACACAACTTTCAGTACTGTATATTTCAATTGTTTGCTGTTGTGTCATGCTGCATTAAAATGTACCGCTACAGTAGGTGAAGGCTTCTTGGGGGCTTATAGTCAGTCCGCCCGCCATCATAACAGAGATGGAGCCAATCGCCAGACGTGCAGCGGTCTCACCGGCCCAATTAGGATGCGCACAGCATTTCCCTGCACCAGGTGGCAGGCACCACGAAGTGCCTGCCACCTGGTGCAGGGAACAGCAGGAGGGTACCATGGGTACCCCCCAAGTGCAACCCCCCACCCCCGGAGGCCTGCAATGGGCCCCCAAAGCCTATCCGTGCCAGACTTTTCAGGGCGGCATTGCCACCATGGAAATGTCTTGAAAACACCCACATCATAATATGGCTGACTGTGCCTGCTAGGCACCACCACCATATTACTGGCCCAACTCCACCCGGCCAGCAATCATAACGATTGCCGACCGGCAGAAAGCCTTGGACGGACTTTGCATTGGCAGCAATACCCACTGCCATCATAATATGGCAGGGGTATTTCTCGTTACGATGGCCACCACCACCAGCTCGGCAGTGGCAATCGTCATGCCATCTTAATAAGCCCCTTAGTTCTGATATCACTCTGGTGTTCAATTAGCTAGCTTTTGATTTTGCTTTCTGTTTTTTTTATGTAGGCTAGCCCGCACAGGCATTCTAAGTGTTATCAAAATGTACAGGAACATGTGGAAGACTTTGAAACCTCTGAAAAGCTGGATGCCAACCACACTAATGAATTTCTTAAGGTATTGAAAATTGTAATCACTCAAACCACTTGCAATGGCATTATCACCTAGATGGAAAAGCGATACCTGCTTCCAGATAATCCCACTGTATCCTACCATGTACATGTTACCTAAGAGAAATATTCATTGAAACCCACATTCAGGCCTATTGTATCTACAGGTTCACTGACACAACATTGATGTAAAAAATATTTATGTAAAAAATATCTAAGAAAGAATATAGACCTCAAAAATATTAGCTACAGGTAAGTACAAAAATATTGACTAAAAAATATCAATGTAAAAATAAAGATGTATAAAATATTGACTTTTAAATAAATATGAAATAAAATAATATATATGTACTATATTCTATATTAAATATAATTGTAACTAAATAAAATTAATTTAAAATACATTTTGATAAAATATAACAAATACACTTAATTTAGAAACATAAACACACAAAAATGATAATTTATACATATATATTTACTTTAAAACAATTAATAAACTATTATATTTAATTTATGTTAAAAGTTTAAAATAATATACAAAAAAACTAAATATATAAATGATTTAAAATATAAACAAAATCTATAATAAATTAAAACATTACACTATTACAAAAATATTTAAACTTAAATGTCACAATATAAGGGGTAAAAATAACTATTCCCACTCCACTGAGTGCAAATGTAGAGTAAGTGTTGGATAGCGGAGGAATTAAATTTACTATTCCATTTCCAATGAATACA
Source organism: Lissotriton vulgaris (assembly GCF_964263255.1). Classification (NCBI taxonomy): domain Eukaryota; kingdom Metazoa; phylum Chordata; class Amphibia; order Caudata; family Salamandridae; genus Lissotriton; species Lissotriton vulgaris. The sequence continues at coordinate 741,007,695 of NC_141687.1, read as the reverse complement.
GAAGTAGGGAAAGTGTTGGACAGCTGAGTGGTAAAAACTACTATTCCCACTCCAGTGAGAACACCAGTAGGGAAAGGGTTGGATAGGGGAGCGGTAAACATTTCCGTTCACACTCCAAAGAGTGCAACAGTAGGAAAAGTGGTGGATAGCGGAGGGGTAGGAATTACTATTCCCAGTCCAAAAAGTGCAACAGTAGAGAAAGTGATGGAAATTGGAGGGGTAAAAATTACTATACCGAGTCCAGTGAGTGCAACATTAGGGATAGTGTTGGATACCGGCGGGGTAATAATTACTATTCCCACTTCAGTGAGTACAACATTAGGGATAGTGTTGGATAGCGGAGAGACACAAATTACTATACACACTCAAACAATTAAAACAAAAATACAAAAATAAAACAAATTCAAAAAAATCATAAAAATAAATAAACAATATTTACAAAATGAAAAATAAAATATATTAAATATATAATAAGGCAACATATCATAATAATAATTACATATAACAATATCCTACATATAATATATAAAATAAATAATACATCCATTTAGAGGTTTTTTTAAACTAGAAAATATTTACAAACAAAAAAATTAATACATAAATGTATTTATTTTATTTCCTACCCTTAACACCATACCAATAAAAAAACACTTCAACATTTTTAATTACATTCTCTTCCATAATTAACATAATTAATAAACAATAAAAAAATATTATAAATAAAAAAAACGAATACACATTAATTGACTACTCACTCTTTAACAGTATAATATCCACAACACACACTTAAATGAAACTACAAAATAATAAAATACTATGACTATTAGCAACTTATAATAAAGTAATTAAAATATATTTAATACCCACCCATTACCCCTTCAAAAGAAAATCAACACACACAAAAATAAACAATTACCCAAAATAAATATCAAATAATTAGCATTAATTAACAACTATGTATTCATTAAATACAAATTACTTCCAACCATTCTTTTCCTATAAACACCACAACAATCATCTAAAATTATTTAGACAATTACCATGATGTATTGCCAATTAATTAATTTAAATTAATTAACCAATTAATAATTATTTAATAAAACATACTTTACACATTTAAAACTATAAAACCTCAATTAAACACATATTAATAAAGAACATAATCAATTAATTTAATATAATTAACTTACTTCCCACCTTATTCCCTTATAAACCCACTACTTGCTATATAACTAATAACGCAAAATTCAAATATAAAAAGTCAATAACCACTAAAAATGTAACACATATATTTTAAAAATACAATTATTATACGAAGAAATGCATCACAAACATATAAAAGATATTCTAAAATACACAACAATAATAAAAAAATTATATTTTTAACAACTATATTTTTGCAAACAATATTAAACATTTCGATATTTTTAAAATTGATAATACTAACCATAAGTCAGAGGTCTTCAAACTTTTGGATGCCGAGACCCCCCCTGTCAACATTTTGATGTGTAAGGACCCTCTCCTGACAAAAATATCTAAACCTGTAGGCAGGACTACTGGAATTATGAGGCAGTTGAGGACCAAATTACGCAACAGGCGTGACTAAATTGTTTGGGAAGAAAATGTAAATGATGTTATGGGATGCCGGGTATTTTGGGATAGCATTGCTTCATTATTTTGAAATGAATTTTTTACACACAGTAACACTGAGGAAATAATTCACCCCAACAGTACCTGTTTATAACCAAAATACAGCAATTGACATCAGAAAGATTTCTAGTCAACCTTTGTGAAGGGCCTTCCACCCCGCAGGAATACATGCTGCCACATTAGAATCTCACCTGGCCCTGTCCGGGAGAAGCAAGGGTCCCTTAAAACCCTGGTTGTTTCGTGCAGAGTTAAGCAGTTTACACATGCACTTTTCCTCTCAGTCCCTCCCTTCCATCCTTCTCTCTTCTACCAAACCCGGATCCCTCTCTCACTTTGCAGGCCATTTTCTTTCACCCCATTTTACGACTACTGAACCCTCCCCATTCAACCTCTCACTTCACCTTTAATCACCTCTTGCCATTTTGTCTTTTCACTTCCTTCATCTCTAACAGTCTCTCGCATTTATCTCATGGCCTCTCTGGCCCCTATACCACCATTCCCCTCAGCACTTCTCGTTCACCTCATCTCTCCATTCAATGTTTTGTCTATTTGTATCTTAAACCTCGACGGTCCCCCTATTCATCTTTCACATCACCCCTTTGTTCTAAAAGAAGCCCTCACCTTTGGCTCACACTCACTTCTAGCATGTCCACACTTCTCTTCTGCAAATGACATTTCTCCTCATCCTTGACCTCTTCACTCACCGCCACGGAAAGGCATCTAAAGAAGCCCATGTTAATATGGATGGCGGTGTCTGATGGACACCGGCACCATATTAAACCTTTTCCGCACCGGTCACAAGGTGACCAGGGTGGAAAAGCCGCAGACGGTCTTTCCGTCCGCCACGGTTCCCCCGCCATCCTAATTTGGCGGTGGGTCATTTAGGTGAGGATGGCGGGTGGATTGCCGAACCAGGCCGGCAGTGGCTACCGCCAGCCTGGCGGGGGCAATCCGCCCGCCATCCTAATGGGCCTCTAAACCTCTGTAACTAGTTTACAAAGGCATTTAAATATGTAAATCATCTTTAAAGACCTGTGAAAAACTCTGACGGGCGTGACGAACAAAAGACTGCAGACACTGCCCAGCTGAGGCCCAGCAGCTCGGGATGCACTGCAGCAGCCCGGGCTGAGACACAGGACAGGGGAAGAGGGGGGTTGAAGCCCTTGGGCCTGAGCAGAAGTGTAACTGGGAATGCGCGACCCCCTTTGCATCGCTCCAAGGCCCACCTGGGGGTTGCACCACACAGTTTGAAGACCCCTGCCTTAAATTGATATTCTTAACCACGTTTTTCTTGCTGTCAATATTTCTGAACCACGATATTAATGACTTGATATTTGTGCAACTCAGTAATTTTTACTCAATATTCTGTCCCTGCACCCTGTCTACACGTGGATCTATTCATGAGAATACAGGCAAATTCATAGATCAATATCTACAAAGGTTTGTGCAAATAGGTTCTTCAAACATACAAGACACCACTAACTTTTTGAACCGTTTGGAGAAATTAACTGTAGAATATCTTCAGGGTAAGCTGCTTTGTACACTTGATGCGAAGTCTCTATATTCATCCATTCCCCGACATTCTAGTTTCCAGGCCCTCGAATGGGCTTTGCTACAGATGGATTATGTTGGAGTTGATGCAATTTACATTATACCACAGCTATTTCAAATGGGGCAATGCATTTTATCAACAACTGACTGGAGCCAGCATGAGAAATCATGCTCCCCAAGCTATGCTGTTACCTTCATGTTCAAGTTTGATCAAGATCCTATTTTATCTCAGGGACTTTGGATCAACAATTTATTTTTATTTTTAAGATACATTGATGACATATTTTTGATATGGATCCAAGGATATACATGAGGAAATCATCCAATTGTTGAACCTGGTGGGTACTAAATTGCAGTTCACTAGATTCCATGGACTGAATGGCCCATCAGGGAGTCGGCCAAAAAGAAGACCTGCTAAGCTCAACCCTTACCCAAAACACAAGCACTGGGACAAGCTCGAAAGACTGAAGGGCCTGATGGCAAATCTGCCAAACTGATTCCCACCATAGAACATTAGCACCAGGGCATGCTTCACTGACTGAAGAACACAGCGGTGAAGGCACCAAGTTCCCGCCTCTGCTGGAATGCAAGAACTGGGTAAACTTTATGGGTTGAATGGCCCAGAAACAAAGCTGGCAAAAGGCAGTACCGTCAAGCTATCTCCACCCTGAAACAACTGTGAAGAAGCAAATTGCATGGACTAAAGGGCACAGTAGAAAAGATGTTAAATCCAAAACCTCCATGCTCCCCTAACCTAAACACAAGCGTCAAGGCAAGCTTTACTGACTGAAGGCCTGGTAGCAAAGTCAGAAAAATGCAGAACTGCCAAATCCCCTCTCCCCAGAATACAAGCTACAGGCTAGGATTGTTTTCCCAAAAAGTCCTAGCTATAGAATTATCTTCCTAGCATGGACGAAGGCTTCTTACAATTGGGTTCAATAGGTGAGGAAGGTGGGGCACAAGGCCTGGCAAGAGTCCAAACTTTGCACCCTAGAGTACAACTTTGAGATCATTGGTCTTATCCCTTCTGCAGACAACCAAAGGCTGTCCACTGTTCACATTAAGCAATCATGAAGGACTGGTTGTAGATACTATCCGGAGGTCACACAATGCACATTACTCTCTGATGTGCACAGCCAAAGGACACCTTTTGACATTGGTTCTAGGAGTCTGGTCTACAATGCCTTGTGGTCACACTTTACTGTGTACAGCTAAAGGACATAAATTATGCACAGTATCTCATGGTGAAGGTTTGGTAGGTATTCCCTGGTATCGTTAGAACGGAGGGGCATTCCATAAAGCAGTATATTCCGACAATCCCTAATTCATATGTCTACATACCATGTCTTAAAATGGTTAAGTTGTCTACAGATATTTTCAACAGTTTTTCTACAGATCCTGCATCTATTCTCTACTAGTCACAGTAGAAATGACTGCATATCAATATTTAGACAAACTTTTTTTGAGGTGGAAAAACACTTCCCATGTTGAATATGATTAAACAGAAATTTACTGAAAAAAAACTAAGATCAAAGTGAAGTTATTGTTAGATTGTCCCATAAGAGCCTAAAGTAATTTCATTAAGACCTGTGAAATCCACTGAAAAAAACATGGTTAATGTGCATGTATGGTTACAAACTAAAAACTAAGAACACAGAAACTGACCAATTATTGTTCAGTGAACTAAGCATAACTGGTGCCTTATCGCGCACTGCTTAAAACCTCGCATGGTACATCACTCATGACATGTTATGGGACTTCATTATTGACAAAAATGCTTTTTCAGTGACAATTGTAGGTGAACCATAACAACACAGTGGTCACTGCCACTGTGAGATGTGTTTGTGTGTGTAAATGTGTGTGTGTGTGTTTATATGATTTCCTACACCTGAAATATCACAAAACAAATATCAGTATGAGGCAATGGGAACATAGTGTTATGCAGTAAATAAAGATCCATAGTCCATTGTACTGGATGGCAACTACTGGAACATTAGGTAACATTAGCATGATGTTGAGTGTGTAAGGTACTGTGAAGAAGGATACATGACTCTATGATTTGCTGCAATGGGTGCATGGGTGCATTTAGTAGGGTATAAGAGACATATAAATATATTGTACTTATTATATTATAGAATCACATGGTCATAATCCTCATACTTATTCAGAGAGAGATATGCTTAGACAATTCAACATTGACGTTGAGGTAGGCATGGGCGGAAAATCCGTTCCGCTCGCGGATTTTGCGGATTTTCGGGAAATCCGCAATCCGCGAGATTTGCGAATCTCCCGCAAAATCCGCAAATCCGCGAGCAGCGGATTTTGCTCGCACTGCTCGCACTGTTCGCGTGAGTTCGCGTGAGTTCGCGCCCCGCGAATAAGTGCAAAATTGCAGAAATACGATTTTAGCAAAACTGAAAGTAACTACTTACCAGGTTCAAAAGTTCAGGCTCATCATTAGTAGCCATTTCCTGTAGTGCTTCCTGAGGGGCCCCTCCAGAGTTCAGTTGCCAGTTGAAACTATTATGTGACCCTGCTCTGAACCTCAGAATAGTTACACATATGCCACAAAGGTCCTGAATTACAGCTAAGGGAGACAAGCAGGAGCCAGGCTGGAAGTTAAAATCCATTAATCAGCCCCTAATTCATTATTGTCAGTTGGGGCAGGGCAGGTGTTGTAACTAATTTTGCAACAATGAAAGCACTTAGCAAGTGCAAAAGATCACTAATCAGGGCGCACTAAGGAAGCAGGTGCCAGCTAAAAAAATATTCTGTGACACATTAATCAGCCCCAAATTAATTCAGGTCACTTGAGGCAGGGAAGGTGTGCTTTGCTTTGCCGAAAATAATGTACACTGGACAACCAGAGGGTGTGGTGATGAAACAGAGGGTGGCATGGGTGGGCCAGAGGGTGGCATGAGTAGTCAGAGAGTGGCAGTGGTGACAGAGAGTGGCAGTGATGAAGAAGAGTGTCCCAAACAGGCTGGACACGTAGAAACAACAAGTTCGCGAAACTTGCGACCCGACAGGTAAGTTCGCAATTTGCGAAAGTGTACAAAACCCTCGCGAACTGGCAGAAACACGGGCGAACACAAAAAAAAAAAAATCCGCAAATTCGCGGATTTTGCGGATTGCGAATCCGCAAATCCGCAAAATTCGCGAACGCGAGATCCGCAAAATTCGCTCATGCTTACGTTGAGGTAGACTGACCAGGCTCTGGAATCTCTCTGTTGTCTGAGGTCAGATCATATATTATCTCCGTCAGAGCAGTAGCAAAGAAGGTGACAACAGTTGTTGAGGCTCTGACAAACCAAAACCTGCAAAGTAAAGGATTACATGATATGGATGAGCATATTTGAGGCTAAGGGCTTTATTAGGAGGCTGGCTGACCTTGAACCGCAAGACTTGCGGTGGCGTAGTGGTGGCGGTCTTCCAACTGCCCTATCACAATCGGCGCAGTTGGGGCAACCTGGGACCATGGCAACCGCCAAGGATCAGAGATCCCGCAATTTTCAGGAAAAGCCAATAAAAGGATAGCTATGAGGAAACAAAGGAGGCCTTCGAGGGCCCCCTTGTGCCTCACCTCATGTGGATGCACACAAGGGGGCACAAGATGTGCCCCCCTTTGTGCATGAACATCATCACCTGCATGGAATGGACTGCAGCAGTCGATGTCATACAGGTGCAAAAGCCCATGTGCTTATTAACAAATCCATGGTGGGTTCAATTTCAGTGCAAAGAGGGACAAGGCAGGGATGTCCATTGTCCCCTGTTCTCTTTGCCTTCTTCATAGAACCACTGGCGGTGGCAATCCGGAATTCTATAGATATCCTTCCACCTATGGCCTCTATGGATAAAATCAAATTATATGCAGATGACATAATGCTTCTTCTTAAACCGGAGATGCATTCGCAAGGACGGGCTCTTTCTGTTTTTGCTGAATTTGAAGCACTTGGAGGGTATCGAATCAATAGGAGGAAAACCGAGATTTTAATCTGTGGTAGTATAACTCCCGAATTACACCCGGATTTTCAAAACTGTATTAATAATAGACCCAAAAGATATTTGGGTGTCTATTTTATGCCATCTGTAAGTGAATTGTACTTTTTGAATTTTGAACTCTTAATAAAAAAAGTTTGCGATCTGTTTTCACGATGGAATACCCTACCTTGTCCATTCTAGGCCGGGTGGCATCAATTAAGATGTCGGTTCTCCCCCTATTTAATTTTCTGTTTTCCACTATCCCATGTTCATTACCGGGCTTTTTCTTTTCGAAAATTGAATCGATGTTCTCAGCTTTTGTCTGGGCTAAAAAGACACCTCGAATTGCCATAAATACTCTATACGAAGAAAAAGAACAAGGAGGTCTCGCTCTCCCAAACCTTAGAGATTACTACTTTGCTTATTTTGCACAGTATCTCTCAAGATTCAAACATCCAATGTCAAGTCAAGTACTGTTTATACATTTCTTTTTTGAAACAATATGCAAAGAAGCCAAAATCTCTTCTCCATTACCCATACCTAAATCTCCTAAACTAGTCCGATACAAGGTTTTAAATTGGTTTTTTTAAAAACGAGACGCCATGTTGAAGAGATACTCACTTTCTCTCTTTAGTTTAAAAACTCCATTTAGTGATGCTATTTTAGGTTTTGGTATTAAAATGGGGCCAGAAATTATACAAAATTGGGTCAGACTGGGGTTTACATCACTACTGAATTTCGTTGAAAATGAAGCTTGGCTAACTCCTACCGAGATGCTTTCTCTAACTGGGGGAAATTTTCTTCTTATGGGTTCTTATAATCTACTATATAAAGTTTTTGTTCAAACTGACTTAGTACAGATCAGTCAAGCCTCAGATTTATCCAATGATCTCTTTTGGTCTTCACTATTCATGAAACCAGGAAAATGGAGAAGAGTCCTAGCACAGAGTAGAGAGGAGGATCTGAGTACTAAAGCAACTAAAAAATGGCAGAAACATGAAAGTCTCTACTTAACAGTCAATATGTGGAAAACATTAAATAAGTTTAATTTCTCGATATTGAGAGGCGCTAACTGGAGGCGAATGCTGTTTTTAGGTAAATGGCTGCTATATTATACACCTGCAGTCATTGCCAGAATGTTTAGTAATTCATCTCCCATCTGTTTTAGATGTTCTCGACCAGATTTGGCTAATCGGTCTCACATAGTAGCCTTATGCCCCCGAATTGAGGCCTTCTGGGAGGGCATTTTTTCTTTGCTTTCACTTCATATGCAATGTACGATTATTAATTATGAAAGACTGATTATATTTGGTATTGATCCGGAACTTAATCTGGTTGAGTCACTAGCAAAACTGGTATATATTATTGTAGCGGTGGCCAGATCACTGATTCTTAAGTATTGGAAAACAGATGTAGTACCCTCTTTGGATGAATGGTATGAGAAAATGAAGAGAGTAAGGAAAAGTGAACTTAAATATGCACAAAGGATTGGGGGACTCCGTAAATTTGAAAAAATATGGGGGACGTATTTTGATTAAATCTCTATGTATGTTTTTGATATGAAATTTCCTCTTTCAGGCTTTATTCTTTCTTGAGATGATGCTGTATTGTTTTTTTTTCTTTTTTTATTTGTTCTTCAGCTTATCATTCTGTTTTTTGGATTTTCTGTAATGATTGTTATGAATGAACTGTCAAGAACTGAATAAAAACATTTTTTTTAAAAAATATATATATTATCTCCGTCAGAGCAGTAGCAAAGAAGGTGACAACAGTTGTTGAGGCTCTGACAAACCAAAACCTGCAAAGTAAAGGATGACATGATATGGATGAGCATATTTGAGGCTAAGGGCTTTATTAGGAGGCTGGCTGACCTTGAACCGCAAGACTTGCGGTGGCGTAGTGGTGGCGGTCTTCCAACTGCCCTATCACAATCGGCGCAGTTGGGGCAACCTGGGACCATGGCAACCGCCAAGGATCAGAGATCCTGCAATTTTCAGGAAAAGCCAATAAAAGGATGGCTATGAGGAAACAAAGGAGGCCTTCGAGGGCCCCCTTGTGCCTCACCTCATGTGGATGCACACAAGGGGGCACAAGATGTGCCCCCCTTTGTGCATGAACATCATCACCTGCATGGAATGGACTGCAGCAGTCGATGTCATACAGGTACTACCTTTGACATTCCCATTGAGGTGCCGGTTTCATAGGCACCACCCTGGAAACGTGAAAGAACTGCCCGCTGGACAGGAGAAAACTCCTAATCTGGCGGGTGGTTTGTACTTGGCTTTGGCAGTGAGGGAGTGGGGCGGTCCCCCTCCTACACTGCTACACTCATACTGAGGGCCCTAATCACTTACAACATAAGTATGTGTTGAGTACATTCTGCAATTTTCCAACAAGAAACACTAATCACAATGTTAATATTCGATAAAGATGAGCATTTCTGACATGTGTGGTTGTGACATAGATAGCAGAGAGGCGCACAGGGCTCGATGGTATGGATGCATTGAAATTAATGTCCTGGTTCTTGCCCTGTCACAGGAACACCCACAGCTAATTCACCTGTTTCAAGTACTGCACTAAACATAGGAACAGAAGTAAAAAAAGACAGATCATTTTAATCAGTTTTCACTCTAAGGGACTGCATATCTGTGAGGGGGAGATGTCCGCTGTTTAAAGACAGTGTGACGTGAGTGGGGGGTTTTGAGGAAGACGAAAGCTAGGCTAAAGATGCAATTACATTTCTCTTTCTCTTGAGCGAGGTGTGTTGTATCCTGGAGGTTTCAAATGGTTTCTGGCAACCATATGTACACGCAACACAAGGGGGAATTGGGTGGAGGTCAATGCGTGGGCTTTATTTATCTGCTACGTGGGTACAGTTTTGTCAGGTGTGTGTGTGATAGTACTCTGCTAACAGAGTATGCCTTAAAGCTTCTCATACAGTTCCTTAAAGTATATTTAGCATCACAAATGTTGCAATTCCTTTCCATCCCTCATATAAAGGGTAGAGACATGTATTCTTACTACTGGGTGGAAATCACAAACATGACTTGCTGAATTTCTCTCAGGTGAAGAATTGCATCGAGACACAAAGTGATGTACGAGGTAATCCATGCCCGTAGATTTCCCAAAGTGAAAAGGGCACGATGGATTTGAAAAATATATAACTGAATATTGTGAGATGGAAGCATGTTTGTGTTAATTTTAACACTATACCAATTTGCCTCATTTTAAAAGCTATTTTTTGTGAGTATAGTGATGTTTAATTTAGCATCGCTCCTTGTGGCATCTTTGAAAAGTAAAAGTGACAAGGTAATCAAGGCTGACAAGTATGGATTCAACCCTGCCAACTCTAGTAATAATGAGAATTGATATTTTCATGTTTATAGTTTTCTAACGAGGTTGACAATCAGAGCACTTCAGAAGGTGCTATGAAGTCACCTCTTGGGAAGATGTCCTATTATCAATTGAGCTGTCTGATCAGCATGACAGTTTACAGATGGGAAATTGGCCGATACATTTCCACTATTATAATATATAATTGGAGAAAACTGTGAAAGAAAGGTTTCCTGCACCTAAACACGTTTTCCGAAAATTCCACAGCATTTCAATGAATAGGTATGAGATCAGTGTAAGGATTCTGACTTTATAATAAATCGTGTGTACCTGCGCTGCTTACCTAAATGTACACTTCTTGGGAGATTTGTACACTTGATGTTGTGCTAGAATTGTAAAAACTGACTTCTTTTGTCTAATATTTGTTTATTGAGTTTTCTGCAGATTTGAAAATCTCTGCGTTTCTAAAACGTCTTGCAATTAGGATTAACAAATCAATTTAAGCGAATGAGCACTATTTTGCAAGAAATTTAACTACTACCAATATGTGGACATTAACGGAGCAGTGTGTGGTATCTGGTTTCCAGTGCTATGCATCTTTCCTGCTTCCTTTTCCTTGCTGCTCAGCCAGTGAGGATGTGCTGTGGAATGTTGCTGTGCATGGTGAGGTAATGGAATGTTGGGTTGTCAGTTGAGAGTATAGGCTAAACGGCAAGGAAGCTGCTCCTGAGGGGGCTCAATATTTTTAGGACGTATTGGATTGATGTCTGTTACCATCTACAACAGACCACCTATGAACAGCATCAATAAACCTTCATTAATCTACACCTCGGCTACTGGACTAATTTACCTTCATTACACAGTGCTACTCAGTTTGTACACTAATAACCCCTTCTAAGGAGGAAGAATATAGCATTATTACGCTTTAAAAAATCGTGCGGATAAGCACATGCTCCTTTAGTGGCACCCTGCCACAGTGAAAATGGTATGGTCCTCATTCGATATCTGATGTGTGACCACAAAAAATCCCCACTCGGCTGAGATGTCACACAAAAGCGTGATAATAAGTGATTTGGCAAGCACTAGGAACCATGTGTGCAGCCTTATGCATCTATCATGCTATCGATTTGCAAATATTAACCAAAACCAGAAAAGGATTTTCTCTCCAAGGACAGTGATTTGCCAATGAAATAAAGGGTGACTGCGCAAATACCACCCAATCGTAAACGAATAAGGGAGCATTAATGTTCCGAATATTTTGACACAGTTTTCTGAAAATAGATAAACTACTTATAACCATAAGTCTACCACATCCAGATGACGATTGAGGGCCAGATGATGGGCACAATGGGCCGATGGACCTCTGTGGTCATGGTTGTGGTGCATGGACCACCACACCAGTGGTTCAAATGCCTTATTATGAGTTTGGGAGTCGGACTGCCAAAGGAATGCTTCTGCAGTGTGATGCTGCAATACGCTTGGTGGGGCTGCTGTGGCACAGCCAAGTATATTATGAGTTTCCAGATTGCCTCACTTTTCAGAGTGGTGAGCTCACCATAAACATTGTGGCAGTGAGGAAAAAAAGGGAGCCCTGTTGCCTCAGCACCATGCGATGTATGCAGGGGGTACATGGTATGCCCCCCTGTTTTCACACACCCCTTGCCTGCAAAGGACCACCGTACAGACCACCAGTTAATTCGTAATCTGGCGACGGACAGCTGCGAGGTTTGGCAGTGGGTAGCGGGCGGTGGTGTGGCGGCCTGCTTGCGCACCACTACACTCATAATCAGGCCCTACGTTTCTGAACTTTTTTTGGCCTGGGGAAGATAAAAGAAAAATAGGACTGTTAAATGAAGAAAGAGTATAAACAAATGTTACCCTGATTGTTTTTGCTTCTATAAATGGAAAATACCCCATTGACCTACTAAAAATAGATAGTTCAGTAAATATTCACTCTCTCTGGAGTGTTTACAGGCTTCCTTATTTAAAGTAGTAGTATTTACTCAGCCATACATTTTGAATAAATTATTTTGGAATGAGAAATTAAGTAGCTCAAGGGGAATATGTAATCTGTAGACATACTCTGATCAGCAGAATGTCCTTATCTATGCACTGTGCTAAAAATAAAGCTCTTATAAATTCAGTCATGCACTCTCATTGCAGAACTGTAATCATCCAGTCAGTACCCAAGTAATTATGGAGCAAAGTAGGCCTCAGGCCATGGACTGCTTTAAACTCCTATAGACTATGCTTGTAGTCTTCTATGCACTTGCAAACCTACCTTTTATATGTTCAAATCCCAGGTCTCTATCCTTACACTTCCACCAAACACTCTGTCACTCCTCTTATAGTTTTGTAGTTACTCATTGATCAGTGTGTAGTACAATACTGAATCAGCAATCACAGAGTGTTTGCTGGACGTGTAAGGATACAGACTGGGAAATTGAAGGTATAAAAGACAAGTTTTCCGGTGCATAGAACAGTGCATGCATAGTCTATAGGGGTTTGAAGCAGAACATGCCCTAAGGCCCACTTTGCTCCATGAATACTTGGGTACTGGCTGAATGATTACAATTCTCCAAGGAGAGTGTCTGGCTGAATGTATAGCAGCTTCAAAAAAGAAAAGTGTATAGATAAGCACATAGTGCTGTATGGCTCACTACAATACTGAAACAGAAGTGTGAAAGTGTTTAGTGGAACTGTAAGGATACCGACTGGGCAATTGAAGGTTTAAAAGGCAGGTTTGCAGGTGCATAGAAGAGTGCATGCATAGTCTATAGAGATTTGAAGCAGTCCATGCCCTAAAGCCTACTTTAGCGGAAGACTACTTGGGAACTGACTAAATGCTTACAGTTCTGCAAGGAGAGTGTCTGGCTGAATATATAGCAGCTTCACTTTTTGTACAGTGTATAGATAAGCACATATTGCTGTATGGCTCACTACAATACTAAAATAGCAGTAGCAGAATGTTTGGAGGAAGTGTGAGGATATAGACTGGGCAATTGAAAGTTTAAAAGCCAAGTTTACAGGTGCATAGAAAAGTGCATTTATTATCTATAGGTGTTTGAAGCAGTCCATGCCCTTAGGCCTACTTTGCTGCATGACTACTCGGGTAGTGGCTGAATGATTACAGTTCTCTAAGAAGAGTGTCGTGCTGAATGTGTAACTGCTTCACTTTTTGTGCAGTGTATAGATAAGCACATATTGCTGTATGGCTTACTACAATATTGAAACGGTAGTGGCAGAGTGTTTGGAGGGAGTGTAAGGATAGAGACTAGGTCATTAAAGTACATGCATAGTAAATAGGAGTTTGAAGCAGTTCATATTATAAGGCCTGCTTTACTGCATGAAAACTTGGGTACTGACTGAATGATAACAGTTCTGCAAGCAGAGTGCCAGGCTGAATGTATAACTACTTCACTTTTAGTACAGTGTATAGATAAGCACATCCTGCTGTATGGTTCACTACAATACTGAAACAGTAGTTTGATAATGTTTAGTGAAAGTGTAACAATACAGACTGGTGAATTAAAGGTATAAAAGGCCAGTTTGCAGGTGCATAGAAGATTGCAAGCTTAGTCTATAGGGGTTTAAAACAGTCCATGCCCTAAGGTGTACTTTGCTTCATGATTACTTGGATACGGACTGGATGATTACAGTTCTGCAAGGAGAGTGCCTTACTAAAATTATAAGAGCTTAATTTTTATGACAGTGCATAAATAAATAAGGACTTTCTGCTGAATGGCTCACTATAATACTGCAACAGTAGTGTGATAGTGTTTAGTGAAAGTGTAACAATACAGACTAGCGAATTGAAGGTATAAAAGGCAAGTTTGCGGCTGCACAGAAGACTGCAAGCATAGTCTATAGGAGTTTAAAGCAGTTCATGGCCCAAGGCCTACTTTGCTCCATAATTACTTGTGGACTGACTGGACGATTACAGTTGTACAAGAAGAGTGCATGACTAAATTTATAAGAGCTTCAGTTTTAGCACAGTGCATAGATAAGGACATTCTGCTGAATGGCTCAGTACAAAACTGAATCAGCAATGATAGAGTGTATGCTGGACGTGTAAGGATAAAGACTGGGGAATTGAAGCTATAAAAGACAAGTTTGCAGGTGCATAGAAGACTGCATGCATAGTCTATAGAGGTTTGAAGCAGTCTATGGCCTAAAGCCTGTTTTAATGCATGAGAACTTAGGTACTGAATGGATGATTATAGTTCTGCAAGGAAAGTGCCTGAATTTATAGGAGCTTCAGTTTTAGCACAGTGCATACATAAGGACATTCTGCTGAATGGCTCAGTACAATACTGAATCAGCAATAACAGAGATTTTTCTGGAAGTGTAAAGATACAGACTGTTAAATTGAAGGTATAAAAGACAAGTTTGCAGGTGCATGAAAGACGGCATGCATAGTCTATAGAGGTTTGAAGCAGTCTATGGCCTAAAGCCTGTTTTAATACATGAGAACTTAGGAACTGAGTGGATGATTATAGTTCTGCAAGGAAAGTGCCTGACTGAATTTATAACTGCTTCAGTTTACCACAGTACATAGATAAGCACATACTGCTGAATGGCTCACTACAATACTAAAACAGTAGTGTGAGAGTGTCTGGTGAAAGTGTAACGATACAGACTAGGAATTGAAGGTATAAAAGAGAAGATTACAAGTGAATAGAAGATTGCAAGCATAGTCTATAGGGGTTTAAAACAGTCCATGGCCTAAGGCCTACTTTGCTCCATGATTACTTGGGTACGGACTGTACGGTTACAGTTCTGCAATATGGTGCCTGACTAAATTTGTAAGACCTTCATTTTTTGCACAGTGCATAGATAAGGACATCCTGCTGAATGGCTCACTACAATACTAAAACAATAGTGTCAAAGTTTTGAAGGAATTGTAGAGGATACAGACTGGGCAAAGCATTTTAAAAATGTATAAATTAATCTATAAGTGCTACACTCTTATTACAATGAATGTTTTACTACATAGTGCTCAAACCATTATTATTATATAATTGTGGTAAATAATTTACCGTATACTTGTTTTGCCATATAAGTTACAAGAAAATAGCTCAATCAAATGAGAGGCAGAGTCCGTGATGTCTGAGTCATAAGGGCTTTAATCATAAATGACAAAATGACTCGAGTCAATGGAGATCTCGTCCATCAATACAAGGGTTCGGGTATGCAATGATGGCAGGAAAAGATGTCAACGATTTATTCACAGTACATGACATATATAGTAAAATGACACAATAGTATTGAATACAGTAGGCGTGACAAGTGAAATGTATATGATAAGAACACATGTGCGTAGCAATTAGGCGTGAATATGGGTGTGCACAGAGGCGTGAACTAGAAACGTCACAGAAAAGTGTCATTAGTGGGTGGATGCTTAAAGAATTCTTGCAGAGTCAGCTGAAACCTAAGGCCTGGATGCGTGCGCAGCTAATATGACGTGTGATTGACGTGTATCTAGAGGAAGCTAAGAGTCTGACTTTTGACACGAGTAGAGAAGACAGAAGTCTGGCATGTCAGATCGACCTGTCCCTAAACATATCTGATATCTGGTGTTTGGAGGATGTTTATTCTAGAGTAAAAGGTCTTTCGGGCAGAGGCTATTCTATACTGAATGTATGCGTGTCTAGGTGCAAAGGCTCCAAGACGGGGCCTACCATGGCAACGGGAGTAATGAATTGCATGAGGGAGGACAGGAAGGCTTGGCCCTTGCTCTGCAGTCAGGGGATATGTTTTCGTATTTCACTAGACAGGAATGTGTTTTCGAGGAGCTGAGCTGGCTATGCTGATAACTTGAAGGCAAAATACTGTTTTTGGCAGGCAGACCAGGCCGAGCCGGGCACCGCTCGCTTGGCAGGAAGTAAGGCAGAGGTCAGGGATGCATTTCCAGGCTGCAGCTTTCAGAGGCAGAGGCAGAAATGGCTTGAAGACAGAAATCAGGGCCTAGCTCGGCAGAGCCAGGAAAACGTGAAAGTGCACCACATAAAGACGGTGGCACGGCATACTTAGGAACGGAATTATCGATCCATTCATGGTGGATCTGATAGAGGACATGTTAACGTTGGACGCAAATGTATTTGCGTCATCAGATTCGGTTGTGGAGGGAAATTACATGCACTTGAAACTCGTACATGGAGCCGTTGGGGTCTACGTTAGGGGACACAATTCACCATAAAAATTCCAATTACCTCATTCCCTCCTTGTCCCCTACGGACCCTTCATGATATATCGATTTTCATGAGACCATCTATTTGTTCATATAGCATCATTTGTTCTTCTTTCTGTTTTCGGGAATGGGAACGTGCACTTGAATGGGGAATACAAGCTGTGGCGCACAAGCCGCAAATCGCTGGCCCACATTGTAAACATAGACAACAACTGAATACTATGGCCAATATGATTCCTAGGAATGACAGTAGCTTCCATCCCCAGGCCGTTACTACACTCCAGAGCCAACCGGACCAAGTCCAGGAGCCTGGATTCTGGTGTATCAGATGAGCAATCTCGTGAAGTCTGGTAATAGCTTTATAGACTGATGGCGCATTATTTGGAATAAATACGCAGCAACGGATCCGATGACTCTACAAGCCCCGCCCCTATCAGCCAGGATGACGTCAAGGACAAGGCGATTCTGAAGAACAACAAGTCTCATAGCAGACTGCTCCTCTGTTAAGTTGCCCAAAGCTGAAGTAGTCTCATTCACTACCGCTTCGAGAATACTGGTTAATCTACGTATCAGTTTACTATTGGAGACAGTACCTAGATAGGGAAAGAATCCTTTATTGAAATCTGTATATTGTTCCCAGGTAGTTTCAGTCTGATCAACTAGTGGGAGGTCTCTTCTGTGTCTAACAATATTAAGGCGGGAATTCCTGTGATAATCAGATGGGGCTAGGAATACTGGTGGCAATAAGAATGCAATGAAACAGGTACCATCCCAATCTGGAGGTAAACGGACATAAGCTGTCTGACCACATATAAAATAGGAATGTCGGGAAGCTTTGAATGTAGACTTGCCTTGATCACTGAATTCGACCACAGTAGTACAGTCACTGTGACCTAGATGTACTGAACCATTCTTTCTGACACATAATACACCTTTTGCTGGTAGAACTGATATGGATGGCAAGTCTGGACTGGTTTCTGACTGAACATTTAGAATCATGAGGTTAAGTGTGAAATTGCCTAATCCATACACTTCGTTTTCTAGATCTGTCCCTGTCATTTGTGGAAGACCTTCTTCGTTCGGGAAACATGCTTTGTTCATGACAGTGTTCAGATTTCCCCATATCCAATTGCCTTGGGAAACCTTGGAGTCAGTGTCTATAGAAGATATTAAACTAAACCAGGCACCACAGGAACCATTATGTGTAAACGGGTAAGGAAAGAGAGGTAGAGCTCCCTTGTAGTTCTGATAAGGAGGAAGTCGGCCACATATCCAACAATTAGTAGCATTGCTGGTCTGATGAGAATGGTGTAACATACGAATGAATGTGTTGTTGCGCAGCGCAAGTCAGTAGGACAATTCGTGGGGGGGTAGAGTACTAAACGTGTGCTCTGCAGTGTTATTAGAAAAAGAAGGTGCAGGAGGAAAATACATATAAAGCATCCAACTCGAAACAATAATTGTAAGACTCAGAAAAAGCATAATAAGTAAGGTGCAGATGCATCTGCTCCAGAGACTTTTACGATATTTTTGCTTCTTGGTCTCCTGTCTATCTCTCTCTCTATTTGGGTCTAACTTAAACATTGTCAGAACTGCCTAACCGCTTCACCCAGGGGGGGACTTAAACAATTAAACTGTCTGACTTACTAGACCTCAGCTTTTGCCTGTACTCCTCTTGGGGAGTTATCTCTAGCAGGGGGAGTTTGGTATCAGTCACTGGTACGTGGGCGTTCTGGGATTCAGAGTTTGGCGGTAGTCCATAATGTCTCTTCACGTGACTTGAGTGGAGCCAGCCCTTACGGCCCTCCAACTTGACTGCAGTCCTTGTAGTTAACAAAACAAGCTTCGGCTCCTTCCAGCGGGGCTCCAGCGGGCTCTTCTGATCGAAGTTGCGGATGTATACGAGATCACCAGGGACGATTTTGTGTGGCTTCACCTCGGTGTTGTCTGGGAAGGCTGCCGCGACCTGTGAACGACATGATTGTAGTGCAGACATCAAGGAAGCAAGGTAATCTGTTAACATAGTGCTTTCAACATCAGTAATCTTTCGCGGCAGAGGCGTCCCCCACATATTAGGAGGTCTACCGAAGACCACCTCATACGGGGATAGCCCTGTTCTAGAGTGAGCTACCATTCGCATATAGAAGAGAGCAACTGGCAATGCTATTATCCAATCCACTCCCTTTTCTTTACACACCTTTGCAAGGCGCGTTTTCAGAGTCTGGTTGTGTCGCTCCACGAGACCTGCTGCCTCCGGATGCCGGACACAATGAAACTTCCACTGGTACCCCAATAGAAGAGAGATCTGCTTCATAAGCTCAGATGAGAATGGCTGACCGTTATCTGAATATATGACACGGGGCAAACCATATCTAGGGAAAAATTCGCGAACCAACTGCCTGGCAGTGGTCGGGGCAGTGTAATCTGGGACGGGATATGCTTCTGTCCATCTGGATAGGGCACATACGACTACGAGGACATACTTAAATCCTCGGCATCTGTCCATTTGGATATAATCCATCTGGAGGACTTCAAAAGGATAGTCGGGAGGATGGAATCCACCTTGTTCTACGGGAATCCCTTTTCCTGGATTGAACTGACAACAGATCATACAGGTACGCACTTGCTGTTTTGCTGCTGCTTGTAAATGCTTGTTGAACCAAAGGTTCTGTACACTGTCTAACATGGCTTTTTCTCGTAAATGTGCTGGACTATGTGCTGTGTTAACGATGACTTGAACCATAGAGTCGGGGAGAAACCATGTGGTCTTTCCCCTCGTCATCCACCCTTGGTCTGTCTGGACCCCTCCTTGTTCAGCCCATTTCTTTATTTCATCTGGAGTGGCATGTGTCTGTATGTCGATGGCATCTAGTGTGGGGTCCCTGACTGTCATGCAATGTGTCTGTGATGTTGCGTCAGTCTTTGTCATGTCCGTCGTTTGAATATGGGTTAGTGCTGTATATTTCGCTGTCCGATCTGCAAAGTCGTTGCCCTGAGAAATCTTGTCTGTGACTTTCGTGTGTGCCTTGCACTTCATGATGGCTATGGCTGTAGGCAAATGTATTGCTTCCAATAGGGCTTGAATAAGGGGACCATGCTGTATCTTGGCACCGTGAGAGGTCAAGAAACCTCTTTCTTGCCAGAGGACACCGAAGTCGTGTACGACTCCAAATGCATAACGTGAGTCTGTGTATATGTTCACTTTCAGATTCTTGGCACGTATACAGGCTTGTGTCAGAGCGATGAGCTCTGCTGCTTGGGCTGACAGGGTGTCAATGCGATGTGTTTCTATGACTTCAGTTTCAGTGGTCACTGCATATGCGGCCACTAACTCTCCTGTACTTGTCCTTAAACATGAACCATCCACATAAAGTGTCAGGTCGGGATCAGGTAATGCAACATCTGTCAAGTCCTGTCTGGTTTTCGTAACTGTGTCAATTACATCTACGCAATCATGTGGAGTGGGATCCGTCGTGCTCGATGGTAACAGTGTAGCAGGATTGAGTGTGTTACAGCGTCTGATTTCTATGTGTGGTTGGAATAATGTCAATTCATAACCTGTCAGTCGTGCTACAGTCAAGTGTTGAGTCTGGGTTCTGTTTAAAAGAACCTCTACAGAATGTGGAACTTGTACTGTCAATTGATGTCCTAATACAATGGAATCGCTTTGTCTAATTGCTAGAGCTGTAGCTTCAACTGATTTCAAGCACGCAGGCAAGGCCTGGGCTACTGGATCCAATGTACTCGAAAAATAAGCACACGGTCTGTGTTTGTCTGCTTGTAACTGAGTGAGAACCGACAACGCTGTGCCATCGCGTTCTGTCACAAAAAGTGTAAAAGGTTTGCTGTAACATGGTGTTGCTAAAACTGGTGCTTGACATAAGGCTTTCTTTAATTCGTCAAAAGCTTGTGTATGTTCCTGAGTCCAAGGGAGAACAGTCGAAGAGGCTGCCTCCTGTGTTGTCAACTGAATGAGTGGTTTAGCTAGAAATGCATATTGTGGAATCCATTGTCTGCAATAAGAAGTGAGTCCAATGAAGGCTCGTACTTCTTTCTGTGTCTTGGGTTGCGGAAGATGTGCAATTAACTGAATTCGTTCAGGTGTCAGCTGCCTACCCCACTTGGTCAGCAAGTGCCCAAGGTACACCACTTGCTGAGCACAGAATTGTAGCTTCGAAGGAGACACCTTGTGTCCCTTGTCCGCCAAGAAAAGCAAGACTGTCAGTGATGCTTGCTCACATTCAGGTTCGCTACGGGCGGTGATCAACAGATCATCGACGTATTGAAGTAGGGCAGTGTTAGGTGGCATGTGAATACTGTCAAGTTGTCGTTTTAATGCTTGGCTGTAGATGCTGGGGCTTTCTGTGAATCCTTGAGGTGCGCGTGCAAATTTGAAGCTTCGGCCATTTAAACAGAATCCGAAGAGGTATTGGCTTTCGGGGTCAATAGGAACACTAAAGAAGGCGTTCTTGAGATCGATTACAGTGAAGAACGTCACTTCGGAATCAATAGCAGTCAATAGGGACGAAATGTCTGGGACCACGGGATATTGTGGTACAATGCATTTATTCAGTTCTCGTAAATCGATAACTAATCGATAAACTGGAGGTGCATTTGGATCAGTACGTTTAAGAATTGGAATGATAGGGGAATTACAAACATTGGAGTCGGTTTCTACAACCACTCCTTGTGCAATGAGCTCGTCAATGATTTTCAGTAAGGCCACTACAGCATCTGGTGGTAACTTGTATTGTCGAATGCGTGGTAGTACTACTCCTGGTTTGAGTGTGACACGATATGGAGTAATGTGCATACAACCTACATCAGTGGGGCCTTTCGCCCATAAATGTGCAGGAACATTCTGCAACCTGGGGTCAAAATCTCTCAATACATAATGTCCCTTGAAATCACGAAGGAACAACCTTACTCCTTCCGGAGAACAACAAATTACAGCTCCTAGAGCTTTCAGAGTCTTGATACCAAGTAAGTTTTCAGGACATGATTTCGTGAGCAATAAATCTGTGGTGCGGGACAATGGACCAACTGCAAGGGGAACTGGTTTCGATACTTCGTTAACAATAGGCTTTCCTGAAAATCCAAGGGAAACATTTTGCGAGCCTGAGAGGGGTGCCCCTGGAACCTCGTCGTGACTGATGGTTGTCCTGCTTGCCCCTGTGTCAATCAAAAACTTTCTATCTTTCCCTAATACCTGACTATGTACATAAGGACCCTCTTGATCTACAGGAACCTCAATAAGAGGCAAGCCAACCTCCCTCTCTAGGCTGTTTCATGTGTATTGCTGGTAATCGGGGTAGTCGGATTGTGCATACTGGTACATCTGCTGTGTGACATGTTGTGTTGCGGCAATGGGCTGTGGCTGTGGTACCGCTACTGTCTGTTGTGGTATCTGCATAGGCTGTATATTCTGTGGAACGTGTTGTTGGACCTGGTCCTGTCTAGGAGGACGCGGTCTCTCTTTAGTTTTACCTGTGGCTATATTGTCTTTCAAAACTGCACAATCGTTAACATAGTGACCTGGCTGTTTACAATAGTTGCATGTCCCTTTAACAGGAGCTGCTGTATTATTGGACTGTGATTGTGTCGTACCCCTTTTATGACCGTCACCTGGAACTGACTGAGCAACTAGCATTTTCATTTTCGTGTCTTTCATACGTCTCTGTTCGTGGTCATGTTCTTCCCTGATTCTGTTCTGGTGATACTGTAACATTTGTAACATTTGTGAAGGCGAATTAGCTTGCCATGTGCTCTCGACTTTCAGTACACAGTTCTTAACCTGGAGCAATGAATTCTCGACTAATTTGGATACAAAAAGGTGTGGGTATGACTCGCTACTTGCTTTCAGGCCACTAATAATAATAAAACATTTCTCAAATCGGGAATAAAAATCACTAGTGTCTTCATCGGGTTTCTGTTTGCAGGCTGAGATAGCATCCCAGTCCTACTTTTTAGTTGCTAACAACCTTGGCAAAACCTGTACTAACAATCCTGGTAATGCTTTAGTTTTATCCCCAAGACCTAAACCTGGGGTTCGAGTTGTTTCTTCTGTTTCTAATGCAGCCCAATCAATCTTTTGGTCTCCCACCTCCCATTCTTTTTCTTTGAGTTTCTCGTAAATACCGCCAGGCAATAACACTTTCAATATTTTCATAATGTCGGGATAGGTGTAATCTCCCATGAGTAACATGTCTTTTATTTCACGGTGAAAACCTGCAGGGTCTTTATCATGACTGGGCACTATTTTCTTCATTTCCAATAATTCCATTTTAGTTATGGGCGTGTATACATACACACGTGTAAGGGTATCATCAGTATTCCTGACTGGATGTACTTCTCGTAAAGGATTCTGTTTGTCAAAGTCAAAGTGAAATGGTTTCCGGACTGGAGGTGGAACGGAAACGAGATGTGGAGTTAAGAAAGTTCTATATTTGTGACGTTGTTCTAAAATCGTTTCAATCAGATCGGTACCTAGACCTCTCCATCTTCTTAGGAGTAAGTCTTGCAGTAAATTATATAACGGACCTGGATCGGATGCTTGATTTTCATACTGTATAATGAGGTGTTGGGTCATGTATATACCAGCTAATCGCTGTTCTTCTGGAGTAAGACTCAAAAACTTTTGCACTACTGAATCGTCTTTATATATGCTCTCATCTCCGGCCCACTGTACTGCGGACCGGGCTAGTTCCTGCTCACGTAAGGTATTGAGTTCTTGGTAACCTATCCTTTCTTTTAATACTTTATCAGTCATTTGGAATACATGTTCAAGGGTACATCGCTCTGGTATCGGACAAAGGTAACGTTTCTTGTTTTCTAAACGAATGGGTCTATCGAAGGGCCTATCAAGAGGGTACGATCTAGGGAGTTTCTCTCTACCTACATATGCTATCATTTTTGTATCTGACTGTTGCGAGGTTTCTGCTAGATTATCTGATTCATCCTCCTCCTGCGAAGAGGTTGGATCGTCTGATTCGAGTGGCTCTTCAGATTCTCGACGGGCATGTATATCTATTATTTCTTTACAGATCTTTCTAACCATAGCATGTACACATTTCTCTTTATCATGTTTACCCTCCGCAATATTCTGGCTCCATCTGGTCAATCTATTCATCTCAACTTGTGGAAAACCTGCCTGATCTTGTTCTCCTATCAAACAATTAACCAAAAATTGCATAATTAAACCTTTGTTCTCAACTTTCTGACGTGACATGGCTTCACCAACACTATCCGGTCCTTCTCCTGTTCTAATAAAATGATACAATTTGTCTAGATGGTCTGGCATTTCTGGTAGTAATTGCAAATAATCTGTAACACGTCTTAGACGTAGGGACGCTAACAACATGGGTCCTGTTGTACCAGGCACTGTGTCATATCTGCAATCTGTAAGCTGTTCTCTAAGCTGTTCTGCCGGGGCACCTTTAGGTGTCCGCAACATTGCGAATTCTCTCATTGTCACTCGATGTAACTGTGGTGGAGTTTGATAACCTCCTGTAGCACCTCCTGAGGCGGAGGCTTGAGCATAACCTGGCTGTAGGGTCGGTATTTGTTGTAACTGGGTTGGGATCTGAATGGTGCTAGTCCCAAAAGGATTAAGCGGATGAATAGTAGGGGGAACAACGGGTACGGGTGCAGGAAGCGGACCGGGAGGAAGCGGTCTGGGAGGGGTCTGCTGTTGAGGACCTTGGGGCTGAAGATTATCAGGTGGTAGGTTATTGTTAGCAGGTGGTACATGGGCAGGTACATTGGTATATGCGGGAGCTACATCGTCTAAATAGGAAGAAAGGAAAATGTCTGCTGCGGTCTTATGACGTAATTTAGTCGGAACCAATGGAGGGGGCAGATCTTTTGGTATTTCCGGGGTCGCCTTGGGCAGGCCCTCGGCCAGGACTGGATACAATCCTGTCAAAATGGCATTACTCTGTCTGTCGTGTTGTTCCATTTTAACTCGTTCTCCTTCTTCTAGTAGTTCTTTTTCTTTGGCTTTTTCAGACTCCTCTCTACTTTTATCTGCTTTTCTGAGTGCTTTCTCTGTCCGTCTATGTGCTTCTTTACGCCATAATTCAATGGCATCTTTCTGTGACTGTCTGGCTTTCTTCTTCCACAACGCTTCTTCTACTCTCATGATGCACTCGGCATCCCATGTCCCTGTAACGGGCCACCTCTGATTCTCTGCCAAGTCTTTCGTGTAGTCTGCCCACAAATCGAGAAATAATATGGCATCTAAGCCGTTCTTGTGGTACATAAAATGCCCAGGAGTGTCCCTGGGTGGGATGGGAACAGCTTCCTCGAGTATCCCTTTTCTAGTTCCTATCTGTCGTAATTTTGAGAATAAAAGGCATTGCTACCTCAATCTAGACACTATACACAATAAACACAGTAAGAATAATGCGAACAATCACTCATACCACGACATTAAAACACATTGAAACATTTCTAAACGAATAACAACTATATACTTGAATACTTGATGCACTGCTAAACAGTACAGATACACTGCTAAAACAGTGCAGACCGGGTCTGTGTACCCAAACCCGTCTTGACCGGACACAAATTAATGTACCTGTCTAGATGCGTCCCCAGCAACGGTACTCACCGGGAAGCACGGAACGGAAGGCCTCGGAAACACGACTGGACTGGACTGGACTGACGTCACTGCTTCTGCCGCGCACTACGCATGCGCCTCGACTCTACTGGTGGGCCTCTCGATACCTCGGACACTGCTCTCTCGGCTGGGCTCTGGTCGGGATCCTCCGCACTCCTCACCGCCTCGTCTGGATGTCGGCCGCAGTCTCCGTCACCTCCGTAGGCCTGAGGGAGACACAGGAAATCCTGCAGATGCGCATGGGGTCCGTCACAGCTGTAGTCGGGGGCAGAGTCTGCGACGCATCACCGGCGCGTGGGGTGGGGAAGGGGTCCCTATTCGGGCGCCAAATTATGTGGTAAATAATTAACCGTATACTTGTTTTGCCATATAAGTTACAAGAAAATAGCTCAATCAAATGAGAGGCAGAGTCCGTGATGTCTGAGTCATAAGGGCTTTAATCATAAATGACAAAGTGACTCGAGTCAATGGAGATCTCGTCCATCAATACAAGGGTTCGGGTATGCAATGATGGCAGGAAAAGATGTCAACGATTTATTCACAGTACATGACATATATAGTAAAATGACACAATAGTATTGAATACAGTAGGCGTGACAAGTGAAATGTATATGATAAGAACACATGTGCGTAGCAAAGAGGCGTGAATATGGGTGTGCACAGAGGCGTGAACTAGAAACGTCACAGAAAAGTGTCATTAGTGGGTGGATGCTTAAAGAATTCTTGCAGAGTCAGCTGAAACCTAAGGCCTGGATGCGTGCGCAGCTAATATGACGTGTGAATGACGTGTATCTAGAGGAAGCTAAGAGTCTGACTTTTGACACGAGTAGAGAAGACAGAAGTCTGGCATGTCAGATCGACCTGTCCCTAAACATATCTTATATCTGGTGTTTGGAGGATGTTTATTCTAGAGTAAAAGGTCTTTCGGGCAGAGGCTATTCTATACTGAATGTATGCCTGTCTAGGTGCAAAGGCTCGAAGACGGGGCCTACCATGGCAACGGGAGCAATGAATTGCATGAGGGAGGACAGGAAGGCTTGGCCCTTGCTCTGCAGTCAGGGGATATGTTTTCGTATTTCACTAGACAGGAATGTGTTTTCGAGGAGCTGAGCTGGCTATGCTGATAACTTGAAGGCAAAATACTGTTTTTGGCAGGCAGACCAGGCCGAGCCGGGCACCGCTCGCTTGGCAGGAAGTAAGGCAGAGGTCAGGGATGCATCTCCAGGCTGCAGCTTTCAGAGGCAGAGGCAGAAATGGCTTGAAGACAGAAATCAGGGCCTAGCTCGGCAGATCAGGAAAACGTGAAAGTGCACCACATAAAGACGGTGGCACGGCATACTTAGGAACGGAATTATCGATCCATTCATGGTGGATCTGATAGAGGACATGTTAACGTTGGACGCAAATGTATTTGCGTCATCAGATTCGGTTGTGGAGGGAAATTACATGCACTTGAAACTCGTACATGGAGCCGTTGGGGTCTACGTTAGGGGACACAATTGACCATAAAAATTCCAATTACCTCATACAGACTAGGAATTGAAGGTATAAAAGAGAAGATTGCAAGTGAATAGAAGATTGCAAGCATAGTCTATAGGGGTTTAAAACAGTCCATGGCCTAAGGCCTACTTTGCTCCATGATTACTCGGGTACGGACTGTACGGTTAGAGTTCTGCAATATGGTGCCTGACTAAATTTGTAAGACCTTCATTTTTTGCACAGTGCATAGATAAGGACATCCTGCTGCATGGCTCACTACAATACTAAAACAATAGTGTCAAAGTTTTGAAGGAATTGTAGAGGATACAGACTGGGCAAAGCATTTTAAAAATGTATAAATTAATCTATAAGTGCTACACTCTTATTACAACGAATGTTTTACTACATAGTGCTCAAACCATTATTATTATATAATAATACATTTATTCTTCTAACATCTCATAATTTAACAGAGCTTCTAAAATAATTTCATTAGGTATTTCATTGATATAAATTTCCTGGTTATTTTCAGAATTTATATGATCAAACTCAATATCATCTAATGCTTCCACAAAATCAGCATCCAAGCTTTCGTCTAGGAAATCACAGCTGATATGTGCAGCACTAATTTCTTGTTCTTCATTTTTGCTGCCTTTGAAATGTACGTTTAGCTCTTCTATGAGACTGTTGCTAATTTCCAAACCGTCTTCACTCATGTAAAACTATACACAATCTTCATATTAAAATGTGCAACTTTTATTATACAAGGATATATATTGCTCTTTAAGGATCTTTTCTAAAAGTCTTTTATTGTTTTAACTCTTTTACTTTTAGAACAACAGACCTATTGCCCTACTACTCATCATTGACAGGATTTACAAACGCTTAAAAAATAACCCAATTTCCGTATTCATGCACAGTTTAAAATAAATACAAAGAGGAAAATAAATACTTTTCTGTTTGTATTTATCTGTAAAAATCAGTAAAATCATAAATCAAGCAGCCCTACTTATAATTGTAAGAATTTTTTCAACTTAATTAGCAGTAATTAACATATAAGTGTGGTAAAAGTATGACACAGCACCTATAATAACTGACTTTCAACAACACTGTTCACAGTTCGATTCAATAGTCCATCAGCATCTTAGCCCACCACTATCCCACTGTAAGTAATACCTTGCTTTATCTTCCCAACGCCCCAAGCACCATCACACCTTTCCGAGGGTAGGTTTACGATTTACAAATGCTAGCATTTTTTAAATTAAGAATAATAATAATAACAAATAATAATCCTTTTTTTTTTCTAATGTTTACAATATTTTTTTTAAGACTTCTACTTACATGTTTTTAATCATGAAAAGGAAAAGAACACAGTTTACAGAGTAATACTTTTTAAACTCTCCAACGTATGTAGATAATAATACCTTATACGTGTTACTATCGAAATCGAAACCTTTACAGCTTCACAGATTGGAAAATTTCCCAACACGTGCAGAAGTAAAACAGTTAAAACATAGGCATGTGTAAATTGCAAAACGTGCCATCTACATAGGCGGAGCCACATCTTCCTTCCGTAGACTACTAAACAACCAAAAACTATATAAACCACACCTACTGTGCAATTAGTTTAGTTTTCGAGAGTTATGTCTGAATCGCCAATCTGTGTTGCAGGTTCCGTTTTCTAGCATCGGAATCTCTTTTTGCGTCAATAAACATATTCCGGAGTTGTAAGTTGTTTAGACATTGTACTTAGTTATAATTTGTGGCTATTTGTCAATATTTAAGCATTTATATCTACAAAAACATTTTATTGCATGTTTTTCGCTTTTTCTCTGTAACGTCAGCAGCTTGTTTTTAGAAACCGATAGATTACAACAAACATTGCTCTTTTTCTGGCTCCTGTCAGGTTATATATTGTGACTTTTTATATTATAATATTTACACTGTACTTCGCTTGAGAGGAGTTGGTGACCCGTTGACGCAAACCTTGACATATACAATCAACGTCACCATCTCCCAATTGGTATCATGTTTTCCCCTAGAGATCTTATAGTGTTAATAGGTATATTATAACATTAACAGTTATGATGATCTCAGTGGAGTTCATGATCCGTCGTCACAAAGAGTAACAATATGTAAGCAACGTTACCGGCTTCCAGTTTTCAGTCTGTTTCCCCCTCATGATCATGTGCTGTGAGAATATATACATTTTATAATTCTCACCGTCATGATCTCAGAGGAGTTTATGACCCGTCGCAACGAAGATCAAACTTTTTCACCTCCCAGAGAAAAGAAGTTAGGTAAATAATTACCACTCAAAAGTATTTCATTATGGATGGTCTGTTAAATAGATAACTTTATTTTCCTTTTCTTTTACTGTAACAATGGTATCAATCGTTATATTATAATAGATTGTCCTATTGCTATAGAAGAGGAATGAGAGATTTTTCAGCGCCATCTGTAATATAACTTTCAAATATTAAAAAGTACTTGATCAAATATTTTTTTCAAGAAACATCTTTTATGAAACTGCTTTTAAAAAAAATATAGCTAGCAAGCATACTTTGGTACTTTAAATATTTAATAAACCCTACATTTCTGAATGGTATTTTCTAATTTCTATTCGTATTTGCTGTTCCTATTCACCATCTCCCTAAAGTATATATAGGACCTGTACTGAATATTATAAGAGTACCATCCTATATATTCTTTAGTGAGTATGTGATTTGTTAGCGGAACAGTCTGCAACCTCTAAGCACTACGATGGAACGTTCCTGAATTGTACAGAATACAAATTTGAAAAATAATAATGCATACATTTCTATGTAATATGAAGTCACTTGTATTTAACTATTTTTTACTTGTTCTCTTGATCTTAGATAATATAGTGCTGTAGTGTTTGTTGTAGCACTTCTATTCTACTATATCTAAAAGTAACTGATTCCCTCTTACATCATCAAGAATGTGGCGCAACACTTGTACAAACTGTACCCAAAAAAAGAAGGATATAGCCTGCTTTACTGATATTTTATGAAATTCCATTTTTAATTGTCACCCCTTTCATATATACAGCAACAGTTTCTGAAGAAAGTTTATTTGTATTTGCTTAATAAAAACTGTTTCAAACCTAGACTGAATTTTTTGCTGCACAACCACACGCCCCCCTCAGGAAAGTAAACACCACATTATAAGTAAATAGTACTCCTAAGAAGTATGTCACCCACAAACTTAATTAAAAAAAACAGCGCAAGACACAGTCATTTTTCCGCCGTGATTTATACACCACACAGCAAATATATAAATGTCCCTTGAAAAGTATAAAAAAAAAATCCCTCATAATCCCTCTCCACCACCTTATGGGCACTGTACAGAGTTAATAGTGTTCCCAACCTGCCCTCTACTACTTTCTTTTCCCATACACCTTTGGAAATACGTCACAATATCACTGACAAAAGTGAACCGTTCCCACCCAATAAGGAGCAAACTTGTGCTCGGAACACTTTAGCCAATAAAATGTCCATGTTGTTCCGCACAGGAGGAAGGAATGACTGCCAAAAACGTATACTTTTAATACTTCACAGCCAATGAACATTAAGTTTCGTAAAGTCCCGCTTGGAGCACAATACCATAATACCCCCCGAACAGGAAGGAATCGCTAACAGTAATTTTCCACTGACTTCTTCTACGACTAACGGTTCCTATGAAAAAAATATAAATCTCCAACACCGTAACTATTTCAATTAGCAACATATTGTGGTGAACTTCTAACCTCTTTGCTCAGGCAAGTGTTCCATGAACTATTACTATGGTAACAGGCAGAAAGCCGTTTGAGAGTAGCGCTGAAAGGTACTGGCTGTACAAAAACCGTTATATTTACCCTGGATCCTCTACAAGACAGAAAGGAAAGCAAACTAAAACAAAACACTGTGTACCACATTTACAACCCCCTTGCGCCACTTGTGCGTCCACGCCCCCTACAAAATTAAAAGTGTGTGGATACTTCTGTTTGCTATGAGAGGGCGAAGTCTTGCGGCTCCCGCCCTCCCATAGCAAACTTAGTTTGAACTTTGAAAAACACAGCAGTGAAATCTGTTCTCACTTTCAAAATCCAAACAAGATTGCATTTCCACATGCAACTTAGCATCTCCCCATGTGTCAAAGCAATGCCGGATCCAGAAGGACACGAGGAGTCAGCAGGACCGTGGGGGCATTGTACGCTCCGTCTTTTTTATAGATAGGGTCACGTGTGTAGTGATGGATGCACTGGATGGGTGTGCTGTGGGTGTATACCAGCCATGAGGGGCTGTGTGCTGATCTGACAATTAGATCTGGAACTAAGAAATCACTACATTGGAAATCTGGACCAAATACTGTTGTTGTGTTTTCCTGGTAGCGCAGATAAGGTCACGTGTGTAGTGACGGATGCGCTGGATGGGTGTGGTGGTGGTGTATACCAGCCAAGAGGGACTGTGTGTGCCGATCTGACAACTAGACCTGGAACAAAAATCATTACAATGGAAATCTGGACCATATACTGTTGTTGTGCTTTCCTAGGAGCGTAAGCACAGTGGGCTGTACCAACGTATTCAGTCTCGATTAATTTACACCTCCCCCGGGGCTTTTAAATGTTGGGAAGTGGCCGCGCAGCTTCGGGACACTGCAGAAGCTGGTATTGGGGCGTGGCAGTCTCCAGGGCCTTCAAGGGCACTGGACACAGGGTCACGCAGTCTGCCACATACAATACACTAAAAAGAAGAGAAAGTGATGAGAGATGATTTCTGATGTGTTTACGCTTCAGAGCCTGGATAATCATTAAATGGGGTCTTGCAGTGCAGTGACCCCGAAAGGCTTCTGGAAGAAGCCTTTCGGGGTCTTGCGAAAGCAAGTCATCTTTAATAATTGCCTCTCGCTGCGTGTACATGCAAACGTATCTGATTTGCTCATATGTTAAAAACAGAAACTTTCAACATCTCTTTTTGGTTGGTTGTGAAGCATTGTAGGAAGACTATTCACCTGTGAGGATATCCAGGTGCTGGGGGAGTATGTGGGGGGGATTTGTGCAGCTTTCGTCATTCGAAAAGGCAAGTGTTATGGCTCTTCCTGAATGCTTTCAGTGTGGGGGTTCATCTGATGCTGAGGGGAAGTTCTTACCATGTCTTGACCATGATGTACGAGAAGGGTGTGCCTCTTGTCTGGTTATCTCATTACAGAGTATTTCAGCCAAGGCCTGGTCAGAGGAGTAGGCCCCCCTCAGGGCCACCCATTATTAATAAAAACATTCCCCCCGGGATTTTGCCCCGCAAAGGCCTAATTAACAATAAAGCAGACTTTTCACAGCATGAGTAACATATATATATATACCTGCTCTGGTGCCACCCCAAAACAAAAAAATATATAAAAAACACACACACACACTTTGGAGGGGGGATACTGTCACAGCTGAAAATTTTGTCAAAGAACTAAATGAGAACAACTTGAATCTTGCATTTACAAGCACGATAAATAAAGGCAGTATAGAATTTCTGGATATAATGGTGAGAGCAAAAAAACTGAAACTAGAAAGTAAGGTATTCCGAAAGCAAACAGTAGGGAATAGTATTCTGAGTGCAGTCAGTTGCCATCCCAGAAATCTCATCAACAGTATCACGTACGGGAAGCTGTTGAGAGCTAGAAGAAATTGTAGCACCAATGACACCTTCCAAAGAGAAGCTAAAATCATGCAAGAAAGATTTAAAGAGCGAGGATACTCGCAAAAAACAGTAAAGGCAGCATATGAGAAAGTGAGCATAATCAACAGAGAGGACTTACTTGCTGAAAAGGAAGAGAGTAATAAGAATGAACCAGTGAGATTTATCACCACCTTCAATAATCAGACTTAAGAAGTGAGAAAATGTATAAGTACATTTTGGCATGTACTAGGAACAGATACAACTATAAAAAACTGTATTGATGTTTATCCCAGTATTACTTACAGGCGATGTCCAGCGTTACAAGACATACTTTGCAATAGCAATTTGCCATATGAAAAGAAAAAAACATCCATCCAAGGCTTTTTCAAATGCTTCTCCTGTAAAGCGTGAAAATTTAGTAACAACTGTAAACAAATCACACTTTCAGGAAACCAGAAACCATTTATCATCTCGAAGCATTTAAATTGGAAGACAGAGTTCTGTGTTTATGCCCTAATATGCCCCTGTAAATTGGTGTATATTGGTAGCACCATAAAGCCAGTGAAATTACGCATACTATAGCACATGCGAGCTATCCCCAATGATGATAAACAGTATCCAATTGCTCGCCACTTCCAAAAATACCATAAGGGAAATGCAAACTTGTTACAATATTGTGCCCTAGACTCAATTCCAATATCTGAAAGGGGTCGAAATAGGGAACAAGAATTGCGTAGGCTAGAGTCACGACTAATCATTAAATACGAAACTATGCAGCCTGGAGGGATCAATAAGGATGAGGAATTGGCGCTCCACCTAGGCTGAGAACTGCATTGTGTTTTTCATATTATATGAATGGAATTGTACCGCTGTGTTGCTATTCAGAGTTTGTTAAACATGTATTTAAAAAATGGTATTTGACCAACTTTAATTGATTTGCACATTATTCACTTGTAGAAGACGGAGTGTTTTGCCCAGTATGAAGAAATTCTGAGCTTTGAAGGAACATTGAGAGAAACAAATCGTTTCAGCCCACATGGGCGGAATTGTACAATTTATATAATTTTTTCTAAATATGACAGTCAAACTAAGCCGTGATCCATATGCCCACTTGGGCAGAATTGTATCAAAGTTTGTAAATAGTACACATTTTTGATAAAATACATGAATCGCATGTCATCCAAAATTTACGCCCACTTGGGCTATGAGAACTACAACAATTTTCAATATCATGTGAAGTTTAGAGATCTTTTATCTCAAAATGTGATAGGTTGATTTAAAACTGGTTATAAATGCATTAATCATATGTAAAACAAATCACAGCGAAAATATGTAAATATTATAAGTATTGACTATGGATGTTTAGTTTAAAAATACTGTTCCAACATGGCGACTCAGTATCTAAGAGAAAACAATGGGCTGAGTAAAATCCGTAGTCCTCTTTTTATCGTTTTGCACTATATCACCCAAACACTGTGTATTTACAACTGACCCGTGACCAAGGAACCGGCTGGTTCCGAAACGCGTCGGGCAATGTTTGCCACTGCTGCATAAAGAATAAACTGCTTCACGTAAGAATTGATGCTTACATTACGCGCTGCGCGCCGCGCCGCGCCCTGGATCGCTTCCGGGAAGCTGCGCCTCGCGCACCGGAGCACTTCCGGGTGCGCTAATGCGGCGCGTCATATGACGCATTACGCGACAACGCAGGTCCAGAATATAGTCAAAATGTCTCCACCAACCAGCGATCGGAACACAACCCCTTTCAGCAGTCCAAAAAGTTCTGTTAAATGACAACAGAAGGGACAGGCAACGAGAACCATCAGTCAAAGAGGGGAGGGCAAGTTCTTCTCTACCGGGTCACGTTGGGGCTCCACCGGAACTGATCGAATTGATAGTCTACAGTGTTTCTGGATGTTTCAGACTGAAGCTGGCGTCAGCATGAGAGCACCCCGTGGCTACGTCGTGGCCATTCCGCGAGCAATCATGGCAGTCGCTCCCCACCGGAAGTCTGCGGGAGTCGGGGGTCCCGGTGACTGTTGTAGAATCTTTAAGGCTGAGGGGACTCTTTTGGGAATGGGGCCCATGCCCTAGCAGTGAAGCGTCCGAGTTCCACGGTTGCCCAGAGCCATCCTTGCAGGCCAGGCCCAAGTCTGTGGAGCCGACCGCCATTTCGTGAGCTCCGTAGCAGCCGTCTGTCGCTGTACCGCAAGATTGGGTGCAATTCCGTTGGATGGCAGGTGAGACGTTGTAATAGCAAGAGCAGGCGCAATTCAGCTGGCCGAGCGAGGCACTGTGTCGCAAGAGCGGGCGCAAGTCAGCTGGTCGAGTGAAGCGCTGGGGTGTAGCTGAGAAACCTCCACCTGGGGCGGTGGGGGAGGCTCGTTCGCGCCGCCTCTCCCTTCTAGTGCACCCCACGCCGTCTCCTGGCGCAGGTATATGTGATGGTCGGACCAGGGCACCGCAGGACGTGTCTTCAGGTCAAACGGATTGTGGGACAAGGTCCAGAATGGAAGAGTCACTAAAAGGCAAAAGGTTCCGCCTGACCCCGGGAGCCGGCGGCCTATGTCTGGGGCGATCTTAGGCCACACCAGGGCAACAAGACTTGGGGAGGGGGCAGGAGCCAAGCGTCCCCTCCGAGTCTGCGCCATCACACCGCCCCTCGGGGGCCTCCGTCAAGCGGTTCAGGGAGGCAACGCATCACATTGTTTTCCAATGCAGTCAGGTCCACAAACAGCCCCCACTTACTTTGAGAATAGTGAAGCTGCAGCAGGTGCAAATAAGCTTCATACAGTGTTACAAGCGCTGCTCGGAACCCTCAACTATGGC
The DNA here is from genome assembly GCF_964263255.1 of Lissotriton vulgaris. Classification (NCBI taxonomy): domain Eukaryota; kingdom Metazoa; phylum Chordata; class Amphibia; order Caudata; family Salamandridae; genus Lissotriton; species Lissotriton vulgaris. Next base: position 740,972,393 of record NC_141687.1, on the reverse strand, counting down.
ACCCAACATCCAGGACTTATGCCATTTGTGCAAGGCAGTGACATCGAAGCATCTCAGGGACCAAGCAACATACTATATCCAGAGTCCTTCCCACAGCCTCTGCCTTCCTTCTTACCTAGTTATTGTTCTTTCACTCCCACTCCAGGCTTTTAGTCTGTGGATGGAAAACCATGAACCTACACTCACCTATGAAAATCTTACTATTGATGGTTGATTTTGAGCCCCAAATACAAAGGCTTGTTTGGATCGATGTTGCAGCAGGCTGCCATGTAAATAGTTATTTAATAAAACGTTTTACCCTGTTACTTGCTGATTTTGAGCCCCAAATACAAAGGCTTGTTTGGATCAATGTTGCAGCAGGCTGCCATGTAAATAGTTATTTAATAAAACGTTTTACCCTGTTACTTTGCTGGTGTGTTGTATATATTTATAATATTTGCATAGGGTTTGTCGTTGTTTTGGGCGGGGTGGGCGGCGGAGCGAGCTGTCTTGCAGCCATCATGGGGCCGAGCTCAGTTCCTCTCACTAGTTTCATATTTCTCATGAGAGGTTGTTCCTAATGTTTCTATTTTAGCAAGGTCAAAAAGAGATCCCATTAGTGGCCTACTGATTTTGCTTGATTCCTTTTGTTGTTTCTAACGATTTTTCACTGTCTGCAAAGACTAAACAGAGTATTGCGACTCTGTGCTTGTTTGTAAATAGAGAATGAACCAAAGAGAACCAATTCTAAAACAGTAAATGCTTGGATAACAATCAATCAAATGGAGAAGGAAGCAGGCACGACGGATTACAACGGGGGCAAAGGCCTGCGTTACCTACCCTTCACTATCTGCAAAGAGAGAATACTCCTAAAAGAAAAAAGGGGGGGAGGGGGCAGCGTTCAAAGCACATCAGCGTGCATAGACACGAAAATGTTTTTACCTACCAAGTCAAGTCAAGTCAAGTCAAGTCAAGTCCACATACTTGACATTTTAAAGCTTTTGATATTTGCTATTAAAAAACCATTGCAATTCACTGAAAAAATCATAGGTTATAGACCATATATAGTTAGGAATTAGCATTTACAAAACCTTGAAAATTCACTGAAAAAAACATGGGTTATAGACCATATATAGTTAGGAATTAGCATTTACAAAACCTTATTTTACTCACACAAAACCATTGAAGTTCGCATATATAGTTAGTTGCACTAACTATATATCGCGCACCCACAATCCACTGCTGATGATGTCACATATTACATCATTCATGACATGGTCAATGACATCACTGATGACATCACTGATGACAACTCAAATGACATCACTGACAACATCACTGATAATATCATTCATGTGATAATACGATGAACCTCTTCAGACTCTAATATAACCTTAGATACAATCAGTGTAAACAGACACTCACAGATTGTCACTCACCAATGGAGTTACTCATACATCTAGTCAGTCATGCAAAGAATCAATCACACCTCCATTTCCTCAACTATACAGTTATACACACCTTACTAATTCAAACATATTCTAACACATATTTACTCTCCTATACGATCCCTGATACAAGTTCACAATGATCCATACAGCCACTCACACATTCATTGGCTTTTATGCACGGTTATATATGTCAACTCTCACATGTACTGTGTTTTACATATGTACTTACTTTGACATGTTGCACTGAGATATCCATTCACTCACCAATACACTCATGCACACAGTCAACCGCCCATGCAGCTGTTTCCACATGCACTTTTGAACCCATACATCTAGTGAATCAACTGCTCACACATCTATGCACAGAGTCATACACCTCCCAGCCACTCACACAGATACTCATTCTCCCATACAAATACTTGGGCAACCAATGAATATCCGATATAGTTACTCATATAGCTACTGATTAACACATTCAGCAGTTTACAGAACAACAGACATAATGATGCACCAATTAAGACAGTTTAGTCACTAACCCATGCACTCAGTGAGACACATTTAATCACTCTCTCATACACTCAGTCATGCACCTACTAAATTCTTCATCCAGACACTTATACATCCACTCATTCTTCAATATGTAAGACATATTTTATTTTTACAGAAACATACAGTCATTGGATAATGTCATCAGTGATGTCCTTTGAGTTGTCATCAGTGATGTCATTGACCATGTCATGAATGATGTAATATGTGACATCATCAGCAGTGGATTGCGGGTGCGCGATATATAGCTAGTGCAACTAACTATATATGCAAATTTCAATGGTTTTGTGTGAGTAAAATAAGGTTTTGTAAATGCTAATTCCTAACTATATATGGTCTATAACCCATGGTTTTTTCAGTGAATATATATATATATATATATATATATATATATATATATATATATATATATATATATATATATATATATATATATATATATATATATATATATATATATATATATATATATATATATGTGTTTGTGTGTGTGTGTGTGCATATATATACAGCCCTGAGATGACAAGCAGGGTGCTCCCGCCTCCATTTCCTGTTTTCTTTGGCTTCGAGCTGACGAGCTGATGAGCTCTTCGGTGTAGCACCTGTGTGCCTCGGATAGGTACTGTGACCTGCGACGACCTGGGCTCCTTCTCAGCAACCCCCAAAGACTTTTTCCATGTTCCTAAGTACTACATGCTCTCTACTGACGATGGGCTAAACCCTGAAACACTAGTGTCTAGAGATATCTGCACTGCCAGAACCAACAATGGTTAAAAACTACAGCGACTTGAAAATGCGAACTAACTGCATTTACCAAGGTGCAATGAGGTCTAACAGCGCTGAGATGACAAGCAGGGTGCTCCCGCCTCCATTTCCTGTTTTCTTCGGCTTCGAGCTGACGAGCTCTTCGGTGTAGCACCTGTGTGCCTCGGATAGGTACTGTGACCTGCGACGACCTGGGCTCCTTCTCAGCAACCCCCAAAGACTTTTTCCATGTTCCTAAGTACTACATGCTCTCTACTGACGATGGGCTAAACCCTGAAACACTAGTGTCTAGAGATATCTGCACTGCCAGAACCATCAATGGTTAAAAACTACAGCGACTTGAAAGAGCGAACTAACTGCATTTACCAAGATTCAACGGGGTCTAACAGCGCTGAGATGACAAGCAGGGTGCTCCCGCCTCCATTTCCTGTTTTCTCCGGCTTCGAGCTGACGAGCTCTTCGGTGTAGCACCTGTGTGCGTCGGATAGGTACTGTGACCTGCGACGACCTGGGCTCCTTCTCAGCAACCCCCAAAGACTTTTTCCATGTTCCTAAGGACTACATGCTCTCTACTGACGATGGCCTAAACCCTGAAACACTAGTGTCTAGAGATATCTGCAATGCCAGAATAAACAATGGTTAAAAACTACGGCGACTTGAAAGTGCGAACTAACTGCATTTACCAAGATGCGATGGGGTCTAACAGCGCTGAGATGAAAAGCAGGGTGCTCCCGCCTCCATTTCCTGTTTTCTTCGGCTTTGAGCTGACGAGCTGACAAGCTCTTCGGTATAGCACCTGTGTGCCTCAGATAGGTACTGTGACCTGCGACAACCTGGGCACCTTCTCAGCAACCCCCAAAGACTTTTTCCATGTTCCTAAGTACTACATGCTCTGTACTGACGATGGGCTAAACCCTGAAACACTGGTGTCTAGAGATATCTGCACTGCCAGAACCATCAATGGTTAAAAACTACAGCGACTTGAAAGAGCAAACTAACTGCATTTACCAAGATTCAACGGGGTCTAACAGCGCTGAGATGACAAGCAGGGTGCTCCCGCCTCCATTTCCTGTTTTCTCCGGCTTCGAGCTGACGAGCTGACGAGCTCTTCGGTGTAGCACCTGTGTGCGACGGATAGGTACTGTGACCTGCGACGACCTGGGCTCCTTCTCAGCAACCCCTAAATACTTTTTCCATGTTCCTAAGTACTACATGTTCTCTACTGACGATGGGCTAAACCCTGAAACAGTAGTGTCTAGAGATATCTGCACTGCCAGAACCAACAATGGTTAAAAAATACAGCGACTTGAAAGTGCGAACTAACTGCATTTACCAAGATGCAACGGGGTCTAACAGTGCTGAGATGACAAGCAGGGTGCTCCCGCCTCCATTTCCTGTTTTCTTCGAATTCGAGCTGACGAGCTCTTCGGTGTAGCACCTGTGTGCCTCGGATAGGTACTGTGACCTGCGACGACCTGGGCTCCTTCTCAGCAACCCCCAAAGACTTTTTCCATGTTCCTAAGGACTACATGCTCTCTACTGACGATGGGCTAAACCCTGAAACACTAGTGTCTAGAGATATCTGCACTGCCAGAACCAACAATGGTCAAAAACTACAGCGACTTGAAAGTGCGAACTAACTGCATTTACCAAGATGCAATGGGGTCTAACAGCACTGAGATGACAAGCAGGGTGCTCCCACCTCCATTTCCTGTTTTCTTTGGCTTCGAGCTGACGAGCTCTTCGGTGTAGCACCTGTGTGCCTCGGATAGGTACTGTGACCTTCAACGACCTGGGCTCCTTCTCAGCAACCCCCAAAGAATTTTTCCATGTTCCTAAGTACTACATACTCTCTACTGACGATGGGCTAAACCCTGAAACACTAGTGTCTAGACATATCTGCACTGCCATAATCAACAATGGTTAAAAACTACAGCGACTTGAAAGTGCGAACTAACTGCATTTACCAAGATGCAACGGGGTCTAAAAGTGCTGAGATGACAAGCAGGGTGCTCCCGCCTCCATTTCCTGTTTTCTTCGGCTTCGAGCTGACTAGCTGACGAGCTCTTCAGAGTAGCACCTGTGTGCGTCGGATAGGTACTGTGACCTGCGACGACCTGGGCTCCTTCTCAGCAACCCCTAAATACTTTTTCCATGTTCCTAAGGACTACATGCTCTCTACTGACGATGGGCCAAACCCTGAAACACTAGTGTCTAGAGATGTCTGCACTGCCAGAACCAACAATGGTTAAAAACTACAGCGATTCGAAAGTGCGAACTAACTGCATTTACCAAGATGCAACGGGGTCTAACAGCGCTGAGATGACAAGCAGGGTTCTCCCGCCTATATTTCCTGTTTTCTTCGAATTCGAGCTGACGAGCTCTTCGGTGTAGCACCTGTGTGCCTCGGATAGGTACTGTGACCTGCGACGACCTGGGCTCCTTCTCAGCAACCCCCAAAGACTTTTTCCATGTTCCTAAGGACTACATGCTCTCTACTGACGATGGGCTAAACCCTGAAACACTAGTGTCTAGAGATATCTGCAATGCCAGAACCAACAATAGTTAAAAACTACAGCGACTTGAAAGTGCGAACTAACTGCATTTACCAAGATGCAACGGGGTCTAACAGCGCTGAGATGACAAGCAGGGTTCTCCCGCCTATATTTCCTGTTTTTTTCGGCTTCGAGCTGACGAGCTGACGAGCTCTTCGGTGTAGCACCTGTGTGCCTCGGATGGGTACTGTGACCTGCGACGACCTGGGCTCCTTCTCAGCAACCCCCAAAGACTTTTTCCATGTTCCTAAGTACTACATGCTCTCTACTGACGATGGGGTAAACCCTGAAACAGTAGTGTCTAGAGATATCTGCACTGCCAGAACCAACAATGGTTAAAAACTACAGCGACTTGAAAGTGCGAACTAACTGCATTTACCAAGATGCAATGGGGTCTAACAGCGCTGAGATGACAAGCAGGGTGCTCCTGCCTCCATTTCCTGTTTTCTTTGGCTTCGAGCTGACGAGCTCTTCGGTGTAGCACCTGTGTGCCTCGGATAGGTACTGTGACCTGCGACGATCTGGGCTCCTTCTCAGCAACCCTCAAAGAATTTGTCCATGTTCCTAAGTACTACATACTCTCTACTGACGATGGGCTAAACCCTGAAACACTAGTGTCTAGACATATCTGCACTGCCATAATCAACAATGGTTAAAAACTACAGCGACTTGAAAGTGCGAACTAACTGCATTTACCAAGATGCAACAGGGTCTAAAAGTGCTGAGATGACAAGCAGGGTGCTCCCGCCTCCATTTCCTGTTTTCTTCAGCTTCGAGCTGACGAGCTCTTCAGAGTAGCACCTGTGTGCGTCGGATAGGTACTGTGACCTGCGACGACCTGGGCTCCTTCTCAGCAACCCCCAAATACTTTTTCCATGTTCCTAAGTACTACATGCTCTCTACTGATGATGGGCTAAACCCTGAAACACTAGTGTCTAGGGATATCTGCACGGCCAGAACCAACAATGGTTAAAAACTACAGCGACTTGAAAGTGCAAACTAACTGCATTTGCCAAGATGCAACAGGTTCTAACGGCGCTGAGATGACAAGCAGGGTGCTCCCGCCTCCATTTCCTGTTTTCTTCGGCTTCGAGCTGACGAGCTGACGAGCTCTTCGGTGTAGCACCTGTGTGCCTCGGATAGGTACTGTGACCTACGATGACCTGGCTCCTTCTCAGCAACCCCCAAAGACTTTTTCCATGTTCCTAAGTACTACATGCTCTCTACTGATGATGGGCTAAACCCTGTAACACTAGTGTCTAGAAATATCCGCACTGCCAAAACCAACAATGGTTAAAAACTACAGCGACTTGAAAGTGCGAACTAACTGCATTTACCAAGATACAACGGGGTCTAACAGCACTGAGATGACAAGCAGGGTGCTCCCGCCTCCATTTCCTGTTTCCTTCGGCTTCGAGCTGACGAGCTGATGAGCCTTTCGGTGTAGCACCTGTGTGCCTCGGTAGGTACTGTGACCTGCGACGACCTGGGTTCCTTCTCAGCAACCCCCAAAGACTTTTTCCATGTTCCTAAGTACTACATGCTCTCTACTGACGATGGGCTAAACCCTGAAACATTGGTGCCTAGAGATATCTGCACTGCCAGAACCAACAATGGTTAAAAACTACTGCGACTTGAAAGTGCGAACTAAATGCATTTACCAAGATGCAATGGGGTCTAACAGCGCTGAGATGATAAGCAGGGTGCTCCTGCCTCCATTTCATATATATATATATATATATATATATATTACCTACTGGCGGTCGCCAGTAGGAATTTATAGTTAGGACCTACATTCCATAGGAAATCCACAACATTCTATTTGGAAGAACTTTGGGGCTGGTGGACGAATCTTCGCGAATTTCTCCAAGAAAATGGCATGCTCAGTTCCGCTCCTTCCCTGAAAGTTTGGACATGATTCGTCAAGTGGGGGCTGAGAAAAAAGGGGAGTTCCAAAATGTGTTCTCCCCATGCAATTTTCCATAGGGACCTTTAGCCAGGGCTACAGCCCGAACAGCTGTCCGAAATGACACCAAATTTGGCAGAGAGGTAGAGTTTGGTTCGCAGATTGTGCTTTTTGTTAAATAGTGTAAATCCGTATTACAAGTAAAATCATAGCGATATCTAGAGACGGAGTACGGCACGCGTACGAAAATCGATTCAATTACGAGCATGAGCAGTATGCTGATTGGTTGTCAACTGTTTGTCAACACTCCAAACCAGGAAGTGTTGGTAGCCATCTTGTTCGTCGCTGGAGCTCTTGATGGCTCTGGGGACCACTATCTCTCAGAGCCTACTCCTGCAGTGTCCCTTTGTGTCTATCCCCGGAAGACTGCTATTTGCTATCGTATGGCATGGAGTGTTGCGGCTCCCACTTTAGCATAGGAAACCGGTTTCCTATTTGAAAGAGAGAGCAAGTTAAGCTGCTGTGTCTTTCAAGTAGGAAAGCAGTTTGCTTTTCGTTAGAGAGAGCAGCATATAAACTGCTCTCTCAGACAAAGCAATGCCGGCTCTCGAAGGACGTGGGGAGCCGGCTGGGACCTTGGAGGTATTGGTGTTCCCTATACTGTCCCTAATGATATTTTTTGAGTCCCGGGAATGGGTTCCTTTGCAGGTCCTTAAACATTCATACATTTAATTTGTGTAAAGTCAATTTTTTATGTTGGGGATCGAAGTATTCCTCTAGTGACTTTGTCATCCATGTATGTTTTTTACTTTTTCTTTATTTGAATTCCGTTTTATTTACAGTATGTTTCTACCTCTTTTAAGAATGAGTTCCACAGCGTAGCGTCCATTGCAGTGTTTGTAGCTTTTTCGTTCTTTTGCTTACTTACCAGTTTGTGTTCAAGATTCGGTCTCCTATTTGTGTAGACATGTACTTTACTCCTTTTCTTTGCTTCCCTCCACCCTAATTGACAACATAATGGGGTGAGTCAAAGCATGGCACTGGTGTCATTAATATTTAAGTTTGCAGCACAGTAGGTAGGATAAATAAATAAAGCACTTGACACAATGCAGAGTGACACTATTTATTGTATTTAATTTTCAAATATTTTCAAAATAAAATACACTCATGTACAAATATTGTTGCTTTATTTGCAAGATAAATATCTAATATAATTCATATGAATCACCACATATGATGATATTACAGTAAATATTAAATTAAGTGTTTATGTTTTTGTACAATCACCTACAACTTAAGAAATTCAGTATGGAAAATCAACAAAAGAATGTGGAAGACAGTTACACTCATGTACAAAATATTGTTGCTTTATTTGCAAGATAAATATTTAATATAATTCATATAAATCACCACATATGCTGATATTACAGTGAAGATAAAATGAAGTGTGTATGTTTTTGTACAAGGACCAACAACATAAGAAATTTAGTATGGAATATCCAGAAAACAATTTGGAAGACAGTTACAGTCATGTACAAAATATTGTTGCTTTATTTGTAAGATAAATATTTAATATAATTCATATGAATCACCACATATGCTGTTATTACAGTAAAGATAAAATGAAATGTTTGTGTTTTTGTACAAGGACCTACAACATAGGAAATTCAGTATGGAAAATCACCAAAACAATTTGGAAGACAGTTTCGAAATTAGTAACAGTGTCAAAGAAGAGCTGAACATACTTTTTACAAGTAGCGAGAATGAAGAGGAAGATATTAATGCTGCAGATATTAGCTGTGATTTCCTAGACTAAACCTTAGATGTTGATTTTCTGGAAGCATTAGCTGACATCGAGTATGATCATATGAGTTTTGAAATTGATAGTCAGGAATATGAAATACGTGATGAAATTATTTCAGAAGTTCTGTTAAGTTATGAGATGTTATAAGAATACATTTATTAAAGTGGTTTGAGACATTCTTGTTGCAGAATTGTAATCATTCAGCTAGTACTGAAGTACTCATGCTTCAAACTGAGTTTTAGGGCATGGACTGCTTCAAACCCCTATACACTATGTATGCAGTTTTTGATGCACCAGCCAATTTTTTCTTTTATACCTTTAATTGCCCAGTCTGTTTCCTTATACTTCCAGGAAACACTTATACAGTTCAAGAAAGGCAGTAAGTGTTTACATTTATTACTGCCTTTGGCTGGGGTAGTTGTTACAACAAAAAGGCTCGATAAAGGGCCTGCAGTTTGAATACCAATATGAAATAGATAACCATAGACAAGAAATGCAGCAAGTAAGTGTGTGTGTACATGTAGATGGTGTGTTGATTGAGTGGAAGATGAATAATGTAAAAAATAAGAAAAGCTGCAAGTGAGCAAATTACCCACTGCCATTCACGGGTAGTAGTTACCAAGAAGGCTCAATAAAAGGCCTGTACTTTGAATTAGAATAACAAACAGAAGATAGACCATACTGGCTCTTTTTTAATATTCGTAGACTTTTATTAAGCTTTTTATTATATATGAAATGCAGGAAATGTGCGAATTACCCACTGCCATTCATGAGTAATAGTTGCCAAGAAGGCTCAATAAAGGGCCTGTACTTTGAATTTGTATTACAAGAATATTAATTGATAACCCCAGCCAAGAAAGGCAGCAAGTGTGCAAATTTCTCAGTGATTTCGGCCGGGGTAGTAGCTACAACAAAAAGGCTTGATAAAGGGCCTGCACTTTGAAAAGGCATATGAAATTGAACAATAATTGATAACCCCTGTCAAAAAGGCAGTAAGTAGGTGTGTGTATGTGTGGATGATGTGTTAATTGAGTGGAAGATGAATTAGGTGCAAAATAAACAATACCTACCGCCTTATCAGGTAAGTGGATGTTTAGATTTCCAGTCCATTACATAGAGTGGGAGTTGCATTCCACAGTGAGAGTCTTGAGAAACTGCTTCCACATGTAAGTAAGCAAGGAAGTGCATAAAGTACACACTCCCGACACTGGGTGGTAGTGTTGAAAAATAACAATATTGGCCCCTTTCAGTTGTTATAAAAAAGGTGAAAAATAAGAAAGGCTGCAGATGCGCAAAGTACCCACTGTCTTGTCAGGGAAGTGGATGTTTGGATTTCGAGTCCATTACACAGACTGTGCATAGGATTCCGCAATGGGAGCCTGACAAATGGGTACCATATCTAAGCAAGCAATGGAAGTGCACAAAGTACACATACTGTGCGGTAGAAAGGATGCAAGAAAGGACGCAAGTGTGCAAATTACCCAGTGCCGTTCACGAGTAATAGTTAGCAAGGAGGTTCAATACAGGGCCGGTACTTTCAATTTGTATTACAAGAAGAATAATTGAGAACCCCAGCCAAGAAAGGCAGCAAGTATGCACATTTCCCACTGCCTTCGGTTGGGGTAGTAGCTATAACAAAAAGGCTTGATAAAGGGCCATGAGTTTGAATCAGAATATGAAGTTCAAGAGTCATTGATAACCCCAGCCAAGAAAGGCAGCAAGTAAGTGTGTGTACATGTGGATGATGTGTTCATTAATTGGAAGATGAATAAGGTAAAAAGTTAGATATGTTGAAGATGCGCAAAGTAAGCATTGTCTTATCATGGAAGTAGATATTTGGATACCGAGCTCATTACAGACTGTGCGTCGGAAGAAAGGATGCAAGTGTAGAAATTACGCACTGCAATTTACGGGAAGTAGTTAACAAGAAGGCTGAATAAAGGGTGCGTACTTTGAATTTGTATTAGAAGAAGAAGAATTTATAACCCCAGTCAAGAAAGGCAGCAAGTGTGCATATTTCTAACTGCTTTTGGTGGAAGTAGTTACAACAAAAAAGGTCGATAAATGTTTAATGAGTAATGTTGAGGACAAATATGTTTCTGTTTTTTATGAAGTTGATAGACTGTTTCACGTTACAGAAAAGTTCATCACAATAAATGTATAGAAATGTAAGTTTACTAAAATCAAGATTAATATGTGAGTATGGACTGCTTGCCGAAGATGCTGTTGCAGCAGTTTATGTGGTTGGTGCAGCAGCAGGTCAGTTGACCTGCAATTTTTGTGTTGCAGCTCAAGCAAAGTTGTTGTGGTGCAAGTTCTTCACGTGTCGCACTATATCTGCTGTGGGAAAGAAGTCTTTTTTAGATGGATTAACCTTTGAAAAAGTTGTTTGGTAAATTTTCCAGATTACTTTTGGAGCATTTACCTTCGCCTGGAGTATTAGCTATGACAAAAAGGTTTAATAAAGGTCTTTGACGTTCAATCAGAATATGAAATTGAAGAATAATTGATAATTCCAGTCAAGAATGGCAGAAAGTGTGCAAATTAAGCACTGCTTTGGGCTGGGTTAGTTGATACCAATCACAAGATGATGTGAAAAAAGTAATGTTGAACATAGAGATGCTCTTGCTTCCTGCATTTTATTAGGTTGATAGACTGTTCCCCGTAAGACAAAAGTTCATCACAATAAATGCATAGAATGTTAATTTCACCGAAATGAGGATCAATTTGTGGGTTTGGATTGCTTGCTGAAGATGCTGCTGCAGCAATCGATGTGCTTGGTGCAGCATCAGGTGGGTTTTCCTGTAACGTCCGTGTTGGAGCTCTAGCAAAGTTTTTGGGGTGCAAGTTCTTGATATATCAAATCATACTTGGTGTGCCAAAGGAGTATTCTTTGGATGCATCACTCCTTTAAAGAGTTGTTTGGGAAATTTTACAGGTTACTAACGGAGCATTACTCTTTTTTTGCTCTTCAGGGATAGTAAATAAGTTCCAAATTAGAGTTTTTTTCTTCTTCTTTGGAGGCTGTTAAGGAAAGAAATCTCTTTTTGAAGAAAAGGAGGAAGATGAGTGCATTGCTGTTATTATGGTGATTTTCTTTCTATTTGACAGGATTCTCAGAAGAGATGGTCCTTCTTAGGAACTCAAAGTAGAATGAATAAAAAGGGAGGGATCTTTGAACAGTTGAAATAGGAAGTGTTATGAACTAATACACTATAATACATATATTTCTGGCTTTTTCTCAGGTAAATATTTACTTTGTAAGACTTGTTGTTTTAACTTGTGTACTTTTGGGTATATTACATGTGGCATATTTTCTAATAAAAGACAGCACAGTATCATCTGACTCAGTGGCAAATTTGGGAGCATCTTTGATCCATGTTAGTATATGTATGTGAGAAGCATCCTTTGGTTGACACTCTTCTGCCCAAAAGAAATCCAAAACCTTTCCAAGAGGAGAATTTTTTTTATTGGTGATAACAGATATTATAGCTTTGAATCTATGATTGAAATACATGTATACATTAACTGGAGCCAAAAAGCACAATTCTCCTGGTGTCTTGTATTCAATATTTAGTATCTTTGGATTTCTGTCTTGAAGAAATTGAATTAAATCATCCCAAGAGTACTCAGCACAGCTCACATACACATTTTTTGGAAAGGGGCGACCACTCGGTCCCCCCGAACGTATGGCAGAGTGCCTCGATCCCCCCGGGAAGCCATTTTGGGCGGGAGGCGCGTCTCGGCTGGTATGCCCGAAGCGGCGTAGCCGGGGCGCGCTTTTTCCCGCCCTAGAGTGGGCTGGCCTAGACACTGACGCGGCTGGCCACGCCCTCGGGGCAGGCAGGGGCGGGTTTACGCCCGCCCTGAAGACGGATAAAAGGAGAAGCAAGACCAGAAGACATCCTCTTGTTCCTGTGCTCTGAAGCTGCACCTCCTCGCTGCACGTGAGCTCGAGACGGAACGAAGAGCCAATTTTGAGCGTTTTAATCGTTCTTGTTTGTTTTACAGTTACTTCGTTGGAGAATGCCGAAGAAGGTGGGAAAGCGCATGACTACTGACCAGATGCTTCGTGTTCTCATGAAGGAGATGTCCGAGCTAAAGAAGCGGGTGGACAAGAATGAGGAAGGGGGTCCAAAACGTCCTTTTCCGGGAGCAGCCCCGGGAGGGAAAAACAAGAGGCCCAGGAGGGGGGCAGCGGGTGAAGACATCCCGGGTCCCAGTGCCCCGCTCGAGGCTCCAACTCCCGTGCCGGAGGAGGGGAATCCAATTCCCGTTGTGGTCACCCCCGTGTCCGAGGATGATATGCCGCCCGAGTTGGCAGCACAATTGGCAGCGTGGTTGGGTAAAGGTAACGAGGGCGCCACGGCTGTCGATGCGCAGGCGCTGATGAAGCAATTGCGTGAGAAACGGGAAGCAGCCAAGGTGCCCGTGCCGACTGCAGTAGGGGACAAGACACCAGGGACGATTGCGACCACAGAGGCAGCGTCAGGTGCAGGTAAGCGGCCATTGCCGATCGCGAGGGATGAGTCAACACCCTCGCGGAGAGAAAGGTTGGGGCAACATGTTCCTTTGGCAATTAAGGAAAAGATTTGGGCGGGGGAGTATGTGAACATTTTCTCACTGCTTGTTGATCATTATGAGGTAGAGCATGTAAAGAGTCAGAAGGATCTCATGCATCCGAGTGTTTGGCGCGCAAAAATGGCCGCCTTTAAAGTGAATGAGAATATCGGCAATTGGGGCAATGCTTGGGGAATCTTTACATCAATCTTGGGGGAACGTAGACCTGAGTTGCTTTCCGAGTTCCCAATCTATCAATCACGAATCATGGGGTACTCGACATCGCACCAGGGTAATCATTGGTTCTGTTACGATAATCTGTTCAGAAAGGAAAAGGAGCATAATAAAAGTTTAACCTGGGATTGTTATGATGCCTTGACTTGGGATAAAATGAAGGAGTCAGGGATGTTAAAAATGCCGTTGGTGGGAAGTAATGTTGGCGAATCCTCCCGGCAATATTCGGGGACGCCCTTTCGATCAGGTACGGGTACCGACGAGTACTCGAAACCTGCCGGCAGTACCGGGAAAAAGGGTTTCTGCTTTAATTTCAACAGGGGAAAATGTACTAGACCCCAGGGATCGTGTAAATTCAAGCATGAATGTAGTGGTTGTGGGTCGTCCCATCCTGAGTCCTCGTGCAGAGCCAGAACGGGTGATAATGGGGGGAGAGGAGGTGCCAAACAGGTCTAATATAGTCCGAGGGGCGCCTTTACCTACCCCGATTGATACCCTGGCGATGATTCCCTGTGGCTCAGTGAATACCCGGATCGTACTTCTGCTGGGGTGCTGCGGAACGGGTTTTCGTATGGTTTCCGCATCCCGGTAGGGGACTTTCAGGGTGTGGGAAAGTGTAAAAATCAACTTTCCGTCCTGCAGCATACGACCGTGGTACAGGATAAGATCCGAAAAGAGGTGACTCGAGGTCGGGTCGCCGGCCCGTTTAGTGTACCCCCGGTCCAGAATTTTGTTTGTTCTCCCTTAGGGGTAGTCCCCAAGAAAGACCCCGGTGAGTTCCGACTGATTCACAATTTATCAGCTCCGCGAGGTCTTTCCGTAAATGATGCAATCAATCCAGAAGTGTGTTCGGTGCGGTACGCATCCTTCGATGAGGCCGTAGCCATTTTGAATCGCCTGGGGCCCGGGGCGCTGATGGCGAAGTCAGATATCGAGTCAGCGTTCCGACTGCTCCCGGTACACCCAGACGACCAGCGTCTCCTGGGATTCAGGTTTCAGGGTTGTTATTACATGGATAGGTGTATGCCAATGGGGTGCTCTATATCCTGTGCTTATTTCGAGAAATTCAGTAGTTTTCTACAATGGGTCTTCACAAAGAAAACAGGTTTCCAAGATGTAATGCACTACCTTGATGATTTTCTGTTTCTTGGGGCGGCCGGGGATCTTGAATGTGGCCGGGCCTTGGCCGAATTTTGTGTGTTAATGAAACAGTTTGGTGTGCCATTGGCGCCGGGTAAAACAGTGGGTCCTACGACTTGCCTCGAGTTTCTGGGGATCGAGTTGGACTCCATTGAAGGGTGTTTCCGTTTGCCAGCGGAGAAAGTGTTGAAGTTCAGGGCTGCGCTTCAAATGTGTATAAATGCATCAAAAGTTACGCTGCAACAATTACAGCAGTTGGTGGGACAGTTGAATTTTGCCCTGAGGGTAATACCAATGGCCCGCCCCTTTTCCCGTTCAATTGCCCAAGCGATGGTCGGCCTTAAAGAGTGCCATCATCGCACGAGACTATCGGCCGAGATCCGCCAGGACATGCGTATTTGGTTAGCATTTCTGGCGGACTTCAATGGTAGAATCGTCTGGAATGAACCAGCCGTGTCTTCTGAAGAGCTGGGGCTATGGACAGATTCAGCAGGAAGCATAGGTTTTGGCGCCATCTTCGGCACGAAATGGTCGGCACAAAGATGGCCGACATGGTGGCATGAGAATGGTCTGACGAGTAATATTGCTTTCCTGGAACTGTTTCCCATCTTGGTGGCCTTGAGAACATGGCCTGATGGGTTCAAGGATCAATCTGTCATATTTTGGTCTGACAATATGACCGTGGTCGAGTGCATCAATAGTCAGGCAGCACGTTGTAAACTGATTTTAAGACTGCTTAAGGAAATTGTTTTACTATGTATGCAATTGAACGTGCTATTCAGAGCAAAGCATGTGCCGGGGGTGATGAATCAGGCGGCTGACGCACTGTCTCGTTTTCAAATGCAGGCTTTTTCGGGTTTCCTCCCCTCAGCGGACCCAGAGCCGGCACCCTTTCCCGAAGCTCTCTGGTCTCTCGGTGCCCCGAACTTCATCACCTCGTGGGAGAGAGTCTAGCACCAAGGACGAGGAAGGCATACGAAGGGGCGTTTCGGGCCTATTTAGCCTTTTTGGGGAGTGATAGAGAGCGACTTTGGGGTCACGAGGAAGGGGTAGTGAATTTCCTGATGTCCTTACGTAGGGCTGGGAAGTCGGTGGCTACGGCCCAGAGGCATCGTGCTGCCATTTCCTTTGTTGCCAGAGCGCACGCTATCCAGGACCCAACAGCGTCTTTCGTTGTACAGAAAGCGCTGCGTGGGTGGCAACGCCTTGAGGGTCGCAGAGTAGATGAAAGGCACCCGATAGGTTTGGATAGATTGTCCCAGTTGTTGGCCACACTCCCGGCCACATGTTCATCTCAGTTTGAGGCGGTGCTGTTCCGAGCCGCTTTTACGCTAGCATTTCACGGAGCAATGCGCGTAAGCGAACTAGTTGCAAGGAACAAACTGGATGTGGCAGGGGGTTTGTGCCAGGAACACGTTCAGATCAGGGGAGAAACAATGACTGTCTCCTTTGTAAAATCCAAGACTGATCAAGATGGGATGGGTGACTGCGTCATCATACGCAGGATTCCTGGGTCCTCCATGTGTCCGGTAAAGTGTTTAGAGGATTACCTAGCACGAAGGGTGGCATCATGGGGGGGGGCTTTGTTAAGACACGCTGACGCCACCCCACTGACGAAATTTCAGTTTCAGCGGGTGCTTGCGATGTCAATTGCCGCTGCGGGCTTGAACCCGGGCGAATTTGGGACCCATTCCTTTCGGATAGGGGCTGCGACGGAAGCTACAGCCAGGGGTCTTAATGTTGAGCAAGTGAAACGAGTGGGGCGTTGGTCCTCCAATTGTTACAAAAGATACGTGCGGTTGCACATGTTGTGAAGCTGTAATAATGTACTCACGCTTCTTGTTTTTGTTTGGTTTTCAGTTACGCAAGCCTACGAGGCGGGGCGGACTATGCAGTCGACCCTACACCGGGCCAGCGGTCAGACATCACCGGCTGTGAAAAAGGAGGTGTGGGTCGTGGGCCACTCATACGTGAGGCGTGCCGCAGACGTATTCAAAGCAGGTGACATGATTCACGTAGCTGGGGAATACGGGTACAGGATGTCCTTCTACGGAAGGGGCGGTCTCTGTATTGACCAGTTTCAAACATTTTTCGAGGGTTTGTTAGGGCGGACAAGGTCACCGCCGTCTATAGTTATAGTGCATGTTGGGGGTAATGATTTGGTCACCATCGGTAGACGACTACTCCTGGAGGCAATGCTTTCCACCGTAAGTTGGTTGGCGAGGAGAGTTCCGGGGTGCACGATTGCATGGTCCCATTTGATTCCACGAAAGGTGTGGCGGGGGGCTATCTCTATTCCTGCTTTGAACCATTCTGTTAGAAAGCTTAACAATAAAGTGAGTAGGTTGTTCCGTTCCAGGGCATTGCATTCTATTTCTCATGGCTGTATTAATGATGACAGTATGTATTCGGGGGATGGTGTGCATTTGTCGTGGGTGGGGAATGAGTTACTCTTGGCATGGTTAAAATCGTTGAAACATGACCTTTAGGTAGGAGTTGTGTGGGGGGTCCGGATAGCCGGTCAACTATCCGGCCTGTGGCGGTAAGGTCATGATCGGTGAGCACTAATTGGAAGATCCCTATGAGTGGGCGTCACCCAACACGGATGGGAGCGCTCGGGGGAGGTGGCCTTTGGCCCCTCAACGGGGAGGCGGTCCCTTCTAAGGATGGGTCGCCGAAAGAAGAGGAAAGGCGGTCAAGGCCCCTTCCTGTGTAGGAGGGGTTACAGCCCCCTCCTGGGGAATTTCCCGGGGCCAGTGACATCTGCGACGGCAGATGCGGTAAGTTGTGTGGGGTTGGGGGGAGGTCTACTATACCTTCTAGATACCTCACACGAGTCTTCGAACGACCTTTAACTGGCGTCGAGTTGATAAGTGCCCCCGTCAAGTCAAGGGAAATTGGTAGTAGTTGCACTTGAGTACGCCTCAGTGCTGTCGCCCCTCCAAGTGGGGGGGTATGTCTGGTTAGGGATCTTGACACCGGTTACGACCTTGCCGTTGGCCCTTAAACGTTAGGATGTACAATTTCAATATTTCAAGTAAATGTTTTGTAGGATGTTAGTTCGGCTAGGAGAACCTCTGTATTAGAGAATCTGTTAAGGTTAGCCAAACATCGCAATGTGGTATGAAATTGTACATTAATGTTTAAAATGTTTATAATTTTTTGTTTTAATAAATACGGCCGGGAGGGTCACTCCCTCCCACTTCCAAAAACTTCAAGAACTGTTTCCGGTTTCCCTCCTTTGGGGATTGTGTTGAGAGGGGGTGGCGGGCATCTCAGCCATATGGAAAGGGGCGACCACTCGGTCCCCCCGAACGTATGGCAGAGTGCCTCGATCCCCCCGGGAAGCCATTTTGGGCGGGAGGCGCGTCTCGGCTGGTATGCCCGAAGCGGCGTAGCCGGGGCGCGCTTTTTCCCGCCCTAGAGTGGGCTGGCCTAGACACTGACGCGGCTGGCCACGCCCTCAGGGCAGGCAGGGGCGGGTTTACGCCCGCCCTGAAGACGGATAAAAGGAGAAGCAAGACCAGAAGACATCCTCTTGTTCCTGTGCTCTGAAGCTGCACCTCCTCGCTGCACGTGAGCTCGAGACGGAACGAAGAGCCAATTTTGACCCACCCACCAGCCCCTGATGACAGCAAGTGGTTTTGAACAAAGTTAATGGCTAACTCTGATTTTCGTTTACAGGTTGTGGTATTATCGTGATGATTTTGAGTATGTAATAAAGAATGTCGATTTGTGGTACGTTTTGCAAATAAAGAAATTCTGCTTTAGTGTTCATTGGTAGCATGCTTTTAATGAAAGTATAGTTGCTACTGTGATTTTAGTTTAGTCATTTAGTTAGCATTGTCGTATTTATTTTGGTCGGGCGGTAAGGTCATGATCGGTGAGCACTAATTGGAAGATCCCTATGAGTGGGCGTCACCCAACACGGATGGGAGCGCTCGGGGGAGGTGGCCTTTGGCCCCTCAACGGGGAGGCGGTCCCTTTTAAGGATGGGTCGCCGAAAGAAGAGGAAAGGCGGTCAAGGCCCCTTCCTGTGTAGGAGGGGTTACAGCCCCCTCCTGGGGAATTTCCCGGGGCCAGTGACATCTGCGACGGCAGATGCGGTAAGTTGTGTGGGGTTGGGGGGAGGTCTACGATACCTTCTAGATACCTCACACGAGTCTTCGAACGACCTTTAACTGGCGTCGAGTTGATAAGTGCCCCCGTCAAGTCAAGGGAAATTGGTAGTAGTTGCACTTGAGTACGCCTCAGTGCTGTCGCCCCTCCAAGTGGGGGGGGTATGTCTGGTTAGGGATCTTGACACCGGTTACGACCTTGCCGTTGGCCCTTAAACGTTAGGATGTACAATTTCAATATTTCAAGTAAATGTTTTGTAGGATGTTAGTTCGGCTAGGAGAACCTCTGTATTAGAGAATCTGTTAAGGTTAGCCAAACATCGCAATGTGGTATGAAATTGTACATTAATGTTTAAAATGTTTATAATTTTTTGTTTTAATAAATACGGCCGGGAGGGTCACTCCCTCCCACTTCCAAAAACTTCAAGAACTGTTTCCGGTTTCCCTCCTTTGGGGATTGTGTTGAGAGGGGGTGGCGGGCATCTCAGCCATAATAATATTGATTCGTTTTTTAGTAGATACGTTTCCTTTTACTCTTTCCTAACATTCACTAATTCTTGCCAGATTTTCATACTCCTAGTAGGAATGCTATTAACAAGAATAATTAAAGGTTGATCTTCTATATTTTCTACACCAATTGTTTTAATTTTTTATAAAAAAAAATCTGCAGGCAAATATACAACTCTTCCCTTTAATCCTGTTTGTAAATCTGAAAAAGGCAATTTTCGAGCCTTAGGCTCCATACGAACAGTAGCCTGAAATGGTTGCACATATTGAATAAGAATGGACTCATAGGTATTTAAATCCATTAGTTCAGAAGGAATAATTACCAACTCAAAATTAATATGCACAGCTCTAGCAGGCATTTTGTTCTCATCTAAGTTGCTATAACAATATTTACAAATACGTAATCAGAACCCACATCAAAAGAATTCTCTACTAACAAATACGTTTTGAAATGCTTTCATTCATTATTATTTTCCTTTTTAAATACAGATGAACATTCCTGGCTTAATTTTTATAATGAGTTTGTTGAAAACAAATAGAAGAATAATTTGGCGTTTAAAGTGAAATCACCTTAAACTTTGTAAGATCTTGCTCAAAATTTTCTACAGTAGAGCATTGTATATTCTTTTTCCCATTTTCTTCTATTAATATCTAAGTTTCTGCACTGTCTTCCTGAGGACCAAAGTAAGTAGGTGAATTTCATGAGAGACATTCGTTACATCTGATACAGATGCACGGAAAGAGTACTGTTTCACTTTTTTTAACATTAGTGCTGGAATTTTTGCGTAATACAATGTTCTGACTAATTTCCTCATTTGAGTTTGATGAACTGGTAACATTCTGAATTGGTGAAAAACACTTCTCTATACATTTTTAGAAAGACAAGCTAGAGAATAACTTTGCAAACCAGTATTTTCTCTCCCTCTACAAGACTGTAGTGCTTGCAACATCTAAATCTTTTATTTAACACTTTTCTTAATATAGTTATGTAAGAATTTGCCTAAAAAAATCAATAGATTCTTGAGTTACAGTTTAACATCATTGGTGCGGTGCAGATTTACCCCCTGCGCTGACAATGTTTGATTCCCATTGTTCATGACGAGCTCAGCTCGTCATGAGTGTATGAGAGGTGTACCTCATGACGAGCTGAGCTCGTCATGAGCATCGAAGGGGATAAATACTACTACAATTGCAAGTGTTCACTGGAGCTTTAGGACGTTTCCCTAAAACTTGTTTTGCATTTCTAGGAACAATGTTGTCTTTCACAATAGCACAACCATTTCTAAGCTCATAGGCATGACCACTAGTGTCAACTGCATGTAAGAAATCATTACTCTGAAGATAGCTGTCATTATTAACAAAAGGCTCAGAATTTGAACTATGGTTTCATTCACCCAAAAAAATTTACATCTGTTACTTACTCTTTTCCACTCACTTTTGCCCCTCATTAAAGGGATTGGTTTATCTAGTGATCAAATTGTATTGATTACTATAACAAATAAATAAAAATCCAATTTGAAAATCTTGTCAAGTAGATTTTCTAGTTTTGTTTTTCTTATAAAATACGTTAAAAAAATAATTTCATTTTCTTAATTAAATTCGTCACAACTCTATTATAAAATACAAGAATAATTGAGAACCCTAGCCAAGAGAGGCAGTAAGTGTACAAATGCTATACTGCTTTCGGCTGGGGTATTTGTTACAATAAAAAAGGCTTGATAAAGGGCGTGTACTTTGAATACAGGTATGAAATAGAAAAATAGTTGATAACCGTAGCTAAGAAAGGTAGCAAGTAGGTGTGTGTATGTGTAGATGATGTATTGATTGAGTGGAAGATGAATTATGCCAAAAATAAGAAAGGCTGCAAGTGTGCAAAGTAATCAGTTTATTTAGGTGGGGAAGTAGTTACAACAAAAAGGCTATATAAAGGGCCTTGACTTTGAATCAGAATATCAAATTGAACAATAGTTCATAACGTCTGCGAAGAAAGGAAGTAAATGCGCAAATTTCGCACAGCCTGCTGCCGGGGTAGTATGTATATGAAAAAGGCTCGGTAAAGGGCCTTGACTTTGAATCAGAATATCAATTTGAAAAATAATTTAAGTTTATCACAATCAACATTAATATACGACTATGGACTGGTTGCCGAAGATGCTGTTGCAGCAGTTGATGTGCTTTTTGGAGCAGTAGGTGGGTTGCCCTTTAATCTTTGTGTTGCAGCTCAAGCAAATTTGTTGGAGTGCAAGTTCTTCATGTGTCGCACTATATTTGCTGTGCTAAAGAAGTATTTTTTTGGGATTATTCTTTGAAAGAGTTGTTTGGCAAATTTTACAGATTACTTTTGGAGTATTAACCTTCGGCTGGGGTTGTAGCTATGACAAAAAGGTTCGATAAAGGGTCTTGATATTCTATTAGAATATCAAATTGAGGAATAATTGATAATCCCAGCCAAGAAGGGCAGCAAATGTGTGTATCTAAAGCAACAATGTTCTATGGAGTGTGTTGATGTGTGGTCCAAGCACAACGCATTGGTAGCAAAGTCTTTAAAATCAAGTTTTCTAATAAATATTTGTTGTCCATTCAAAGAAGTTGAAGTTGATCTTTAAAAAGTATGATATATTTTTTTCTAAATAAGTCATCTCATTCTATACGGTCACGTGGTGATGAGTTGTGGTGCACTGAGTTAGTAATACCTTTGGCGCTGAGCTTGAATGTACCTTGTGATGATGTGTGGTCGGGAGGGAGGTACAGTAATTGAAGTAATGTCTTTTATTGATTGAATTCTGTATCAATTCCATTTAAAAAAACATCATGTCTCTCTGTGACATAAAACTGTTTACTATTCTTTGTGATGATTTATGGTACACTGAGTAAGTAGTGCCTTTGGCGTTGAGCTTGTACGTTTCCTGTGCAGTGTAGATTGAAGGCAGTTGTTAACAGACATAGACGAATCGTTTTTGTCACTTATTTAAACAAAATGCGAACACATATAGTAGAATTGTGTCTGCATTAAGTAAATGAAGGCTGAATTTCCTAGTGTTCAAATGTTAAGAAAATCTGAGGACATTGAGCAATTGTCTCTGTTTTAAGTAAATCAATATTATATTGAATGTTTTCTGTAGTGCTGGCGCTCTCGGTATCTAGTTGTGAACTCTTCTGAGTTCAGAATTGATTGAAGGCACTTCGAAGCACACATAATGAAGAGAAATTTACATGCAAAACTAAATTGAAGTTGTGAACCCTGCTGTCCGTAATGTATATCGAATGTACTACTTGATACAAACATTGATGAATGCTATTTTGTACAGTTAACAGAATGTGAGGACACAGTATAATTGTCTCTGCCTTAAGGAGAGCAAGGCTGAATACAATGCGGTACTTAATGTAGAAGGAAAGTTCAATTCAAGTTGTGAACCCAGCTGTCTGCAGTGTAGATTGAAGGCATTTGTTGACACAAAGATCGATGAGTGCTATTTTGTCACAGTTAGCAGAATATGAGGACACAGTACAATTGTCTGTCTTAAATAAAGCAAGGCTAGATTCAATGTTGTCCTTAGTGTAGATGGAAAGGTGAATTCAAGTTGTAAACCCTTCTATCCGCAGTGTAGATTGAAGGCTCCAGTGAGCAACGTTATAGATGAATGCTATTTGTGAGATTCTTTTACAAAATCGGAAGACATAAAATCCATTAGTCTCTACCTTAAATAAAGCAAGGTTAAATTGAATGTTTTCTGTAGTAGTGGACGTCCTGGTGTCAAGTTTTGAGTTTTTACTGGCCACAGAATATATTGAAGGTAGTTGTAAGCGCAGATATTGAGTACAAATGTAGTTCTAAAGCTGAATTCAAGTTGTGAACCCAGCTGTCCGCAGTGTAGATTGAAGGCAGTTGTTGACACAAAGATCGAGAAGTGCTATTTTTTCACAGTTAACAGAATCTGAGGACAGAGTACAATTGTCTGTATTAAATAAAGCAAGGCTAGATTCAATGTTGTCAGTGTAGATGGAAAGATGAATTCAAGTTGTGAACCCTACTGTCCACAGTGTAGATTGAAGGGTTTAGTGAGCACAGTTATAGATGAATACTATGTGTCACATTCTTTTACAAAAATCAGAAGATATAGAATCCATTAGTCTCTACCTTAAATAACGGATGGCTGGATTCAATGTTTTCTGTGGTACTGATGTGCTCGTGGTATGAAGAGGTACATTCTCTTGTTCGTAGTGTACATTTGAAGGTAGTACTGTATAGACATTGAGGAATGTTTATTGTACCATCCATTAATAAAATTGTGTCTGCCTTACATAAATGAAGGCTAATTTGAATGCTGTGGATAGTGTAGATGGAAAGCTGAATTCAAGTTTTTTACCCAGCTGTCCGTAGTGTGGATCAAAGGCAGTAGTTGACAGAGACATGGAGGAATGCTTTTTGTCACTTATTTAAACAAAATCTAAAGACATGCAGTAGAAGCATCTCTAAATTAAAAAAATGAAGGCTGAATTTCCTACTGTTCAAAGTTTAAGAAAATGCAAGGACATTGTGAAATTGTCTATGAAGTGCAGCAAGTATGCACATTTGTCACTGCCTATGGTCAAGGTAGTTAATAGAACAAAAAGGGCTTGATAAAGGGCCTGCACTTTGAATAGGAATATGAAATTGAACAAGAGTTTATAACCCTTGCAAAGAAATGAAGGAAGTGCGCACATTTTCCACTGCTTTCTGCCAGTGCAGTATCTACATGAAAAAGGCTTGATAATGGGACATGATTTTGAATTGGAATATGAAATTGAGGAGTAATTGATAACCACAGCCAAGAAAGGCAGGAAGTGTGCAAATTTGCTATTGCCTTCGGCCGGGGTAGTAGCTACACCAAAAAGGCTCGATAAATGCTTTTGAGTTTGAATCAGAATATGAAATAGGTGTTATACTTAGTTTAGTTTCCACTGAATTAATGGTACCTGAAACAACAAGGTTTGTGGAGCTTGTGAAGATGTGTGGTCCAGGTAGGATGTACTAATAGTAATTTGTATTGGTCTTGTGAATTCTGGCTTAGTAAGGACAATTGGCTATTTTGTGTTGGTTTGAGGTAGATTACTTTATTTGGTACTGTACGTTATACGTAATGAATGAAGAATCAGTTAAATTCTGGCTGAATATGGACTTGTGGTGATGGTAGGACGTAGCGGTTACCAAGACTTCATGGTTACATGTCATTGATTACACCTGCACACTATTGGTAATTTAGTGTGTGTGAATGCAGCGATGATAAGTGGTGGAATGAGGTAGTGGCACCTGAAGGAACAAAGTTCTGTGAAGTCTGTGAATATGCGTTGTCCAAGCAGGACACATTGGTAGCAAAGTCTTGTAATCAAGTTTTTTTAATCAATTTTAGTTGTTCATTCACAGAAGTAAGTTTAACTATATCTTCAAAAAGTAGGATATGTTTTTTTTTGCAAATAAGTCATGTTTTTCAATACAGTCCTGGGTTGATGATTTCTGGTGCATTGAGTTAGTAATACCTTTGGTGCTGAGGTTGAACGTACCCTCTGATGATACATGATTGGGGCGAGGAACAGTAATTGAAGTAATGTCTTCTGTGAATTAAATTCTGCATCAATTCCATTTAAAAGGAATAGTATGTTTCACTATAACATAAAAGTGTTCACTCTTCTTGATGATTATTTATGGTGGAGTGAGTAAGTAGTATCGTTGGCGCTGAGCTTGTACGTTCCTTGCGCAAAGTAGATTGAAGGCAGTTGACACAGAGATAGACGAATGCTTTTTGTCAGTTATTTAAAGAAAATGTGAAGATATTTAATTCCCTCTGCATTAAATGAAGGTTGGATTTTCTACTGTTCAAAGTTTGTGAAAATCTGAGGACATTGTGCAATTGTCTCTGTTTGAAATAAATCAAGATTGTATCGAATGTTTTCTTTAGTGCTGGTGGTCTTAGTATCTAGTTGTTAACTGTACTCAGTGCTGAAATGATTGAAAGTTTTTGTCTGCACAGATAAAGAAAAGAAATTTACATCCAAAGCTGATTTGAAGTTGTGAACCCTGCTATCTGCAATGTAGATTGAAGGTACTAATCGACACATAGGTCGATGAATGCTATTTTGTACCGTTAAAAGAATCTGAGGACATAGTACAATTGTTTCTGCTTTAAATAAATCGAGAGTAATATGTCATACTCTGTTTTAAGAATTTGTTGCATTCTTAAATGCACAAAGGCAAGCATTAAGTTTGATACAATGCTAAGGTCATGAATAATGAGAAGTTCCATTTTCTTCAAGTGTCTTCACAACAAGCTTCTCCAGATAGCTTGTGGTATTCCAATTTGTTGTCATGTTCCACAGGTAGTATAAGTAAACGATGTAGTGTAGCATTGAAAATGTTAACATTTGGTCATATTTTGAATATAAGGAACTTATTACAAATGTGCAACAAGGAAATGATGTTGAATATGGAACTATTCTACAAGAAATAAAAATTGTAGAAATGACCGAATATGGCAAAAACGTTTTACAGAGATGATTACTTTGAAATTTGTTTCCAAAATAAAATATTGTTCCTAAACTGGTAGCTACTTTTAAAATAATTGAGAACAACAGTGAAGAAAAGCAGCAAGTGTGAAAATATCCTACTGCCTTCGGCCAGGGTATTAGCTACAACAAAAAGGCTTGATAAAGGGTCTTGACTTTGAATCAGAAAATGAAATTGAACAATAATTGGTTACCCTAGCAAAGAAACACAATTAGTGTGCAAATTTCCCACTGCCTTTGGCCGGGGTCGTACGTAAAAGAAAAAGGCTCAAAAAAGGGCCACGAGTTTGTATCAGAATATGAAATTTACGAATAATTGATAACCCAAGCCAAGAAAGGCAGCAAGTGTGCAAATTTCCCACTGCCTTCGGCTGGGGTAGTAGCTACAACAAAAAGGTTCAATAAAGGGCCACGAGTTTGAATCAGAATATGAAATTCAAGAATAATTGATAACCCCAGATTAAAAATGGTAGCAAGTTGGCGTGTGTTATGTGTAGATGATGTGTTAATTGAGTGGAAGATAAAAAAGGTGAAAAATTAGAAAGGCTGCAGACGTGCAAACTATCCACTGACTTGTCAGGGAAGTGGATCTTTGGATTTCCACCACATTATACGGATATGGGGGTCAAACTTTGCAGTGGGATGCTAAGAAATGGCTACCACATTGAAGGAAGTAATGTGAGTGCATTAAGTTACGACTGTGGGTGGTAGCGCTGAAAAATTACAACACCAGGCCCATTTTAGGGACTGTAATTTGAATTAGAATAATACTTGGCAAAGGCTGCAAGAAAGTTAGCAGGTAGGTGTGTTTGAGGTAGTGTATGCAGAATAAGGTGAAAAGGAAAAAAGATAGCAGATGCAGAAAGAACCCACTGTCTTGTATAGAAAATGGGTGTTTGGTTTTCTAGTCCATTACAGACTGTGAGTCAGATTCCGCAGTGGGAGCCTGAGAAACGGGTATCTCATCTAAGGAGTTAAGCAAGTGCACAAAGTGCACATACTGTGCGGTGGAAAGGACTCAAGTGTTTAAATTACCCACTGCCATGCACGGGTAGTTGTTACCAAGAAGGTTTAATAAAAGGTCTGAACTTTGAATTACATGAAGAATAATGGATAATTTCAGCCAAGAAAAGCAGCAAGTGCAAAAATTGGCTACTGCCTGCGGCCGGGGTATTAGCTACAACAAAAAGGCTCGATAAAGGGCCTTGATTTTTAATCAAAATATGAAACTCAAGAGTAATTGATAACTCCAGCCAAGAAAGGCAGTAAGTGTGTAAATTTGTTGCTTCCTTTGGACGGGGTAGTTGTTGCAACAAAAAGGCTCGATAAAGGGCCTTGATTTTTCATCAGAATATGAAATTCAAGAATAATTGATGACCCCAGGCAAGAAAGGTTGCAAGTGTGCAACTTTCCCATTTGCTTGTGCTGGGGTAGTATCTACATGAAAAAGGCTTGATAAAGGCCTTGACTTTGAATCAGAATATCAAATTGAACAATAATTGACAACTCCAGCGAAGAAAGGCAGCAAGTGTGCAAATTTCCCAGTCCCTTTGGAAGGGGTAGTTCTTACAACAAAAAAGCTTGATAAATGTCTAATGACTAATGTTGAGGACAACGATGCTCCTGTTTGCTTTTGATGAGGTTGATAGACAGTTTCACGTAACATAAAAGTTCATCGCAATAAATGCATAGAAATTTAAGTTGATCAAAATCAAGATTTATATGTGAGTATCGACTGCATGCTGAAGATGCTGTTGCAGAAGTTGATGTGCTTGGTGCTGCAGGAAGTGGGTTGCCCTTCAATCTTTGTGTTGCATCTGAAGCAAAGTTGTTGAGGTGCAAGTTGTTCATGTGTCGCACTATATTTGCTGTGATAAAGAAGTATTTTTTGGATGGATCACCCTTTGAAAGAGTTGTTTGGCAACTTTTGCAGTATTAACCTTTGGCTGGGGTAGTAGGTACAACAAAAAGGCTTGATAAAGGGTTATGACTTTGAATAAGAATATCAAATGTAACAATAATTGATAACCCTAGACAAGACAGGTAGCAAGTGTGCAAATTTACTTTTGCAGTATTAACCTTCGGCTGGGGTAGAAGGTACAACAAAAAGGCGCGATAAAGGGTTATGACTTTGAATCAGAATATCAAATTTAACAATAATTGATAATCCTAGACAAAAGAGGTAGCAAGTGTTCAAATTTCCCAATGCCTTCGGCCAGGATAGTAGCTACAACAAAAATGCTCGATGAAGGGCTTGCAGTTTTAATAGGAATATGAAATTGAACAATAGTTCATAACCTCTGCGAAGAAAGGTTGCAAATGCACACATTTCCCATTGCCTTCGATCGGGTTAGTTGATACAACAACCAGGTTTGATAAAGGGTCTGCACTTTGAATAGGAATATGAAATTGAACAATAGTTGGTAATCCTTGCTAAGAGAGGCAGCAAGTGTGTACAATTCCTACTGCCTTCGGACAGGTTAGTACCTACAACAAAAAGGTCGATACAGGGCTTGTAGTTTGAATACAGATATGAAATAGAAGAGTAGTTGATAACTGTAGCCAAGAAAGGCAGTAAGTAGGTGTGTTATGTGTAGAAGATGTGTTGATTGAGTGGTAGATGAATAATGTAAAAAATAAGAAAAGCTGCAAGGGTCCAAATTAACCACTGCCATTTACGGGTAGTAGTTACCAAGAAGGCTCAATAAAGAGCCTGTACTTTGAATTAGAATAACAAACAGAAGATTTGATAACCATAGAGTATAATGGCTCTTTTTTTATTATTGGTAGGGTTTTGCTAAGCTTTTTTTTTACACATGAATGGCAGGAAGTGCGCCAATTACCCACTGCTATTCACGAGTAATAGTTACCAAGAAGGCTCAATAAAAGGCCTGCACTTTGAATTTGTATTACAAGAAGGATAATTGATAACCCCAGCCAAGAAAGGCATTAAGTGTGCCAGTATAGTTGCATGAGTGGTTGTGTGACTTTCTATACGACTGATTGAGTGTATGTTTACATATTTGCATGGATGCGATAGTGGGTGTGTTAGTGTCTGTATGTCTGTGTGATTGGATTTGTGAGTCTCTGTATTGGTGAGTGACTAATTGAGTGCATGAGTGGCTGTTCTGGTGAGTTAGTGGGTATGTGAGTGGCTGTATGAGTGAGTAGATGTGTGAGTGGCTGTCTGGATGAGTGATTGGTTGTGTAATTACTGGTATGTGTCTGTGAATGCATATGGAAGGGTTGTGTGGGAGTGGATGTATTAGAGGTTCTATGAGGGTGTGAGTGGTTCTGTGGATGATGTCATCATTGATGTCCACAGTAATGCCATTTGAGATGTCAAAAGTGATGTCATGAGTGATGTCACTCCCTCTCCCTTTGTTGGGGAGGGTTCCAGCAGTAGTGCCTCTGAGTATCAGAGTCTCCTCTGCGAGAGCCCACTGTGTTAGGGATCTCTCACATAATGGAAATAGGCATTAATTGGCCTCCTTGAATGTGCTTTCCAGTCCTGGAATCTCAGATAACCCTCTGAGAGAGTCCACAGTGTTAAGGGAGTGTTCACTTAGCTGAGGTCTGGGATAGTTCTCCTTTATCTCTGTATGGCACCCCTTGCCAAAAGCACTCCCTCTCCCCTTTTTGGGGAAGGATCCAGTATGTAGGCCTTGGAGTCTCAGAGACCCCTCTGAGAGAGTCCACTGCATAAAGTGAAACCTCCCGCAACAGAGATGGGGAAATTATACCACTTCCTCTGGGATCACAACTTACTGGACTTTGGAAGCAGCTTTGACTCATCTACCTGTTTGTGTCCCCATCACCCTCCCCTCCTCTTTCCATGCTGTGTCTCTCACCCTCCCCTCCCCTCCTCCCTCCCTTCTTCACTCTGTATACCTTCCCTGCTCCTACCCCCTCCCCTCAATCTCTCCCCATGCCTGCTTTTCCCTTACGTATATGTCATTATTGTCTATCTCGCCCTTACATGTAACTATGATGCCATGCTCTAACAACTGTGTAACCTTTATAACGATGTAACCTGCAACTATGGTCTGATAATCATGTAAAGCTCTCTGATACCTCCGGGTCTAGCCAGCGCTCTGTAAAACCTTTTAAATAAATAAATAAAAAAATGAGTGATGTAATATCCGGTCAAAAGCAGTGTATTGTGGAGGTGTAAGGTATACTTAGCTCAGGTAACTGGAACTGCTGAATGTGTCTGATTTTGTACGAGTGAAATTCGAGCCTAACTATAATTTCCCTGTAACCTTTGATTTGTCTGTGAATTTCCAAGGTTTTATTTAATTTGATTTCCTAACAATAATGTTCCTGTAATCTTAGTTTTTGTCAGTAAATTTTTAAGGGTTGTTATTCTATTTTCTAATGATAACGTTCCTGTACCCTTTGGTTTTTTCAGTACATTTTGAAGTCTTTTAAATTATTCTATTTACTAACTATAACATCACTGTAAGCTTTGTTTTTCAGTGAACATCTTAATTTTAACAAATCCCACATTGTAACCTTTAAAATTTGAGAATGGGTGTATGACTGGCTGTATAGATCAGTGACCGGGTGTATGAGTAGCTGTATGGCTCTGTGAGCAGATGTATGAGTGGGTTTCTGTGTGTGTGGATCTATGTGTTTGTAAATGTAAATGTAAATGTAAATGTGTTGTATTTGTATAGCGCGAGTGGGTGGGTAGGTGTTTGCGTGGGTGTGTGAGTCTCCATGTGGGTCTATAACTCAGACTCTGAAGGCCTGCACCTCCTGCTCCTGGAGAGAGAATGCCAACAAAAGTAGAGAGATGACTCCCAGACATTTCTCCCAAATTATGGCTTGTCAGCATATTTTGTCTCAACTGTAGTACTACTCTCACAGCTGGTAAACAGTCTATCAAAGTTATTCTAGATTCAGCAAGGAAATACATTTGCTAATTTGTATTTAATTTACTCCATTATTTGCACAGTTTTTGTGTTTGTGGTTAGACTTTTTTTCTCTGCTCATTGGCATTTTGTTTGAATAAAAATGCAAACAAATAACAAAATGTTAGAAAATAAAAAATGCAAAAGAAATACAGTTCCAAAACAAAGAAGAACCACCTTTCATGGTTAAATAAAAGTATAAACAGTATGTCTGCGTATATATAAAAAGGAATGGTTATATAAGTGTGTGACTGAGTTTATTAGTGGCTGCATGGGTCACTGATTGGGTGTGTAATTGTCTATATAAGTGAGTGACTGACTCTATGAGTGGGTGACTTGTGGAGTGAGTGCCTGTATTCGTTTTTAAGTTACTGTATGAGTGAATGCATGAGTGGTTAGTAGTGAATAAGCGGGTATTTGTGTAGCTGTATGAGTGTGATAGTGAGTCTGTTAGTGTGTATATGAGTATGTGAGTGAGTGTTTTTATAAATGCATGTGAGGTTGCTTGAGAGGATATATCAGTGAGTGAGGAAATGAATGCATGACTGCTTCTGTGTATGAATGAGTGACTGTGTGAGTAGCTGTATGTGAGAGTGAGTGAGTGGGTGTACAAGGGCTTATATGGGTAAGTGAGTGACTGTGTGAATTTCCATATAAGTGAGTGACTTGGTGTGTAGGTGGGTGTATTGGTGAGTGAGTGGGTGTTTTGAATGGGTGTTTGATTAAGTGAATTGAGGTGAGTGGCTTTATTGGAGAGCGAATGGCTGTATGGGTGAGTGAATAGGTATGTAAGGGCATGTTTGGATTTGTGGTGAGTGTGTGAGTGTTTGTATGGGTGAGTTAGTGGCTGTATTGAGTAGTGGTATCTGTGAGTGAGTCGATGTTTTAGTGCTTCAATGGATGCTTGAATGGGTATGTAATTGGTTGTGTGGGTGTATGAGTAGATCGAGTGTTCATCTGGTTGATTGTGTGAGTGAGTAGCTCTGTTGAGAGGTTGTTGTGGTAAGTGAGTGGGTGTATGAATGGTTTTATGGGTGAATAGGTGGATGGATTGAGTAGTTGTATGGGTGAGTGGGTTACTGTGTAAGTGATTGTATTTGTGAGGGAGTGTAACTGACTATATAGGCTATATAAGTGAGTCTGTAGGTGCATATGTAGTGGCAGGTGAGTGACTGTTAGTGTCAGTGGCTTTATGGGTCAGTGAGTGACCATATGGGTGACTCTCTAACCAAGCAGAGTAACCCTTCACTTCCAAAAGGGAGAGGGTAGTATAACACTAAGATCAAAGTAAAACTCCCTTTTGTGCATATCAATCACCACAAAACCCCACTTAGTCACTTGAGCTAAATAGATATGCACTAAAAGAATTAAACCATTCACAGAATTCTAATAAATAACAAACTCGCTCTTTCTCCTTAAAATAAAAAACAGAACCTGTTTATTAATTACAAATAATACTGCTAAAAACAGTCATGTATATCTACCATATGCCAAATATTATGCATATTTTAAAAAACATACAAATGTCCTTATTATACAATATTTGTACTGTTTCTAGTTAATTTCAGATCAATAAGTCACAAGAGATTTTTGACAACTCATGAATCCCAACTTTCTTTTTAGTTTCCTATCAAATTGTTTCAGATGTCAAAAGGAATGGGAATAGTTGAGAGGAAGGATCCAGTAATAAACCCATCATCAAGAGACCTAAGTTAGAATGAGATAGACGTAGTAGACAAAGGGTGAGTTTTTGCTCCAACTGCATTAGCCATTAAGTTTGAAGTAGATAGAGACATGAGGGACCTATTTAGAAAAATTCGGCGAACAATTGTTTTCCAGGGTAAAAAACTGGAACCAAGACATTTCACTCTGTTCTTAAACCATCCTCCATATGGACCCTCACCGGACAGTTGGTAGTTAAAGAAGAAGAAACATTTGAGAAAGTTATTGAGAGCATAGTTCATGCAGTTCTGCTATGCGGAACTCCACGAAGTTCCATAAGTGGCAGAGTGCAGTGCGAACTGCAGTTTGTGCTCGTATTCCTGCAGCTTGGGCAGAAATTCCACCCGAGCGGCAGCTCATGCTTGAAAACTTACCGTTCGCAAACAGGGAGAAATTCATTTGCACATCGCACAGCAGTGTTTTCGGCACTATAAAAGCTCCGCGGAGTGCAGAAAACTCTGCAAACTCCGCGAACAGAGCGTAGTTCACCACCCAGGCCTTTTTTATGGTGATTGATACACTCATATGGGTAAGTCACTACTACGATGAGTGGCTGTATGGTTCATTGAAAGCTAGTGTGTGTGGCTGTGAGGGTTAGGAAGACGGTTGAGAGTCACTACTATGATGAGTGAGTGGCTGTATGGTTCCTTGAAAGCTAGTGTTTGTGGCTGTGAGGGTTAGGAAGACGGTTTGTGAGTAGCTGTATGGGTAAGTGAGTGGGAGTGTTAGTAGTTGTATAGGTGAGTGAATGGGTGTGTGAGTGGCTGTATGAGTAAATAGGTAGGTCTCTGAGTAGCTGTATGGGTGAGTGAGTGGCTATATGGGTGAATGTCTGGGTGAGTGATTGGCTGTGTGAGTGATTGCTATTTTCAGTGGATGCATGGGTGAGTGCCTGTTAGTGTTTGTGACTGTATGGATAAGTGAGAGGGTATGTAAATGGCAGTACAATTGAGTCTTTTGTAACTGACTGTATGGATGAGTGAATGGGTTTGTCAGTGGGTGTTTTCAGTGAATGAGTGGGGGTGTGATCTTCTCTATGACTGCAATAATAGGGTATATAAGTGGTTGTGTGAGTGAATGGCTGCTTGTGTGAGATGCTTCATGGGTTAGTGACTATTGTGTAAGTGTCTGATTGATTGATTGATTGAGTAAGTCGTTGAGTGACTGACTGTTAATCAGCTTCATTAAAATGAAAGTTTATATTTTAAAAAATAGCAAAAACAAACTATTAGGAAATTGTGGCAAGAGTACTTTATGTTTAAAAACACTGTCTAGATGCCTGCCGAAGATGGCGTCGGAGTAGGACGCTTCTTCGAGCCTCTCCGGCGCCGATCCAGCATAGCGTTGAAAAGCAAGGTCCAGGGCGTGCTGACCAGCTCCAAAAGGGCGGCGGAGGTCACGACACCTAGGGGAGCGGTCCGGTGCTATGGGTGGAGCGGAGCGGCACTTGCAACGACCGCAGGCGTAGTGGCGATTTGAGGCCTGAAAGCACCAGCCTCGCGTGGAAGAGAGGCCGGCTCCGGAACTCGGCCGCACCTAAAGTTGCGGGGGGAAAGGCCCGCATCGGACTCGGTGCTCCCGGTCTCCCCTGCACCTGACAAGGAACGAGGAGCGCGACTTGCCTGTGGGAGTGGCAGCTCTGGACACCGGTACACACCGTGGAAGGGAGACGGCAGTGAGGAAGGAGACCCGGAGGCGACGGACCCGAGAACCACCTGAGGTGACCACCTGAAGGGAGGACCGGAGGCGCCTGAGCGATCGTCGGGGGCTACGCCCGCCCACGGGCTGCCGGGGTGAGTTGGGTCGCCTGGAGGGAGCACTGCGGTTGCTGAAGGAGGGAGCGAGGAGAGCCGGTATTGAGGGATAGGGCCCGGCGGGAGGGCGGAGCCGGGCCCTAACTTTAACCACACCGCAGACTCTGCCGGAGTGAAGCTGCGGTGGCCTTGACCATACTACCTAAGTATTTAAGGTCAACCGGTGGTGGTGCTGGAGCCGACAACTGGGGAGCACAGAGGCCCAGGACGGCAGGGTACCTACACCGCCATGATGGCTACCTGAGCGAGCCGGAAACACTACTGTTGGTGACGGTCTGTGGCTTGAGAAGAGCCACGGGGGGGGCACTGCAGACGTGGTATCCCGGCACCGGCGGAGCGCTGTGGCTCGGGGCCCGGAGAGGGGTGAGCTGCTGCCGCAGGGACGTTACACTGATCACTGGCTGAGCACGTCCTGGCAGGAAAAGTCGTGGCGCCATTTTTGATTGGACTTCCCTGGTGGGATTTGGTGGCTACTGCCTGCTGATATCACTCGCCTGAGCCTGGGCTGAAGGTGGGGGAGGCCTTGCATTGCCTTATACGCTCTACTTTCCTGGGCATTGGTACTGTGGGACGGGTGTTCCCTGCTCCCTTCTGGTGCGGAATATCTTCTGAAGAACTACCACACAGAATATCGACAGGCGGTGAGGCCTCGGAGGGTTTCTTGGACGGAGGGGAGGAGATCGTCCCCTGTTTGGGCTGGACAGTAGGGGACATCGCACCATCTACGGACCCGGAGATCCCATAGTGACCTGTCATCTTGAATTTCCGGGGAGTGAGGGTCGCCCACGGCAGAGTGCTACGCCCGGTCCACCACGATGTCTAACACGCTGCGCAAGGGGCGTCCGGGGAAGGATGGAACCTCTAAATCCTCGCAGCAGCCAGCATCTCCGGGAGCCAGTGGCTCGTCGAGGCAACCGGACGACGAGGCGCCTGCAACTAAGGCCTTTATGTCTGAGCTCTTTGCCTCCATTAAGGAGGATATTTCTGAACTCCGCACACAATTGGTGTCGGACCTCCGGGAGGTGCGGGGAGATGTGGATGGAATTGGCAAGAGGGTGGCGACCCTAGAGGACCATGATCTGAGTGTGGCGAGCGATGTGCACCAGCTGCAGCAAGATATCATCCGTCTCACAGAACAGAGCTTGGATTTGCAGACCCACGCGGAGGACCTGGAAAACCGTTCCCGGAGGAACAACATCCGCATCCGCGCAGTACCGTGGGACGGTGAGGCGGGGGACCTGCGTGGCTATGTTCAGGCTTTGTTTTTGCAGATTCTGGACGAGGAGGATGTGCAGGAAATTAAGATGGACAGAGTGCATAGAGTGGGGTTGCCCAGGCGTGGAGGGGGACCCCTCCTGACATCCTCGTTTTTGTACACGATTTCCAAG
Organism: Lissotriton vulgaris; assembly: GCF_964263255.1. NCBI lineage: Eukaryota > Metazoa > Chordata > Amphibia > Caudata > Salamandridae > Lissotriton > Lissotriton vulgaris. The sequence continues at coordinate 740,936,448 of NC_141687.1, read as the reverse complement.
TGAAAGAACGCATCCTGCATAAAGCCAGAGCTATCACATCAATACAATTCAGGGACCATCGTCCGCAGCTCTACCAGGACCTAGCAGCTTCAACGCTGCAGAAGAGAAGGGAGTTCCGCCCAGTGACCTCCTTCCTGCGGGAACGCAACATCTCCTACTCCTGGGGACACCCCTTCAGGATCATCTTCCGATGGCAGAATCGGCTGGCACAGATTTGCTCCCTCCAAGTGGCGAAGGACCTACTGGGTCTGAACGACGTCGCGCCCTCTCAGGGGGCGAGCACTTCTCCATCGCGGAGGCGTCATCGCTCTTCCTCCTGGCACAGAGTAGGCGCATCTCCAGATCGGCGGCGGCCTGACCACACCGCCAGCCTGCAGGAAAGGGGAGACGTGGTGGCTTCGGTGGCATCAGCGACTTTGGCAGATTCCCAGCAAAGCTCTGGAGCGGCATGATTCCTGACCTAATGGCGGATTGGAGCCCGAGGGGGCGCCGGCCCTTAGGTTCCGGGGGTATGGTTGTACTTTTGGAGGAGACACCCCGGAACGAGGCCTTGGGGGTCACTGAGTTGGGACCCCTGCCCCGATTCCAGTCCGGAGGGACCCTTACGAACTTTGGTCTACTGGAACTGATGAGTACCATTTTCAAATTCAGGGTTTTGAGTTTTTTCTTCTTGTTGTTCTTTTCTTTGCAGGGGGGGTTGGGGGATGGGGGGTCTGGGGTGACGGGTGCGGGGGGATTCCAGGGGGGGTTGGGGGATGGGAGGGTTCTGGTGAATGGCTGGCTGGTGCTGTGTGCGAATGTTCCGGGCGGGTGTGGTCTGGGAGGGGCTGTTGCTAAGGCTGCTACAAGCTGGCGGGGGGCTGGGTGTTGCCTGGGGGGGGGCCCTGGATTGCCCATTGACATTGCCTCTGGCTGGAGGGCTCCTGAGTACGGGAGAGGGGAATCAAGAGATGGCTGTAGAGAGTTCGGGTTTTTGTCTGCACTATGCCAGTTAGCATAGGGCCTTGGAATGTCAAGGGTATGAACTCACCGCAGAAGAGGCAGAAGGTATGGAAGTATGTGACTGACCATCAGCTGGATATTGTGGGACTACAAGAAACTCATTTAGCACGGAAGGATGAGTTACGCCTTCGGCATAAGGCATATCCCATTATATATAGATCTTCTGCCACCACGAAACATAGAGGGGTAGCCCTCATCTTCCGCGCCGCACTGCATTTCCAACCTATAGAGGTACGCAATGACAAAGATGGCCGATGGCTGATGGTAAAGGGGCTTGTTCAGGGGCGGCTGTGCACCTTTGTGGTAGTGTATCTCCCCAACTCTGGTCAAAACAAATTTCTACAAAGCCTGTTGCAAAAAGTTGGGGACTTTGCGGAAGGGCACCTGTTCCTTTTGGGGGACTTTAATTTGGTGTGGGATAAGGTGGTGGATAGCTCTGGGGGCCACAGGGCTGGCACGGGGTTGTTTTCTACATCATCGCAGCAGGTGGTGGGGGAACTGGGGTTGATTGATGGGTGGCGTTTTTTTCATCCTACCTCAAGGGACTACACGTTTTTCTCCCATGTACACCGCTCCTACTCCCGACTGGATCACATTTTCCTCGGCCAATCTCTTCGAGGAGATGTCCTTGATGCCACCATTCTTCCAATATCAGTCTCGGATCACAGTTTGCTGGTGCTTAACCTCCGTTGGTCGTCCTCTGGTGCGGGTCAGCGGAAGTGGTACTTCCCGGCCTCGGTGGTCAGGGAGGATACTTCCAGTAAGGCGCTGCGAGCTGCCATTAAGGAATTCTTTGAGCTTAATCCCCCATCTGATACATCTGTCTCTAACACTTGGGACGCATTTAAGGCGTCAATCAGGGGCACGTGTCTGGGCCTCAATGCGCAACTCAACAGACTGAGACGGAAGGACCGAGAGGCTTTGGAGGCTGAGGTGGCAAACCTTGAGCAGGGTCACAAGCTTAACCCCTCGAGAGTGACCCTCCGACCATTGACGGCGGTAAGGGGGAAGTTGAGGGCTCACTACAACAACAGGGCCGAACTCACGCTCTTGAGATTGGGGCGACAGTCTTACTCCTGTGGGAACAAGGTGGGTAGGCATCTGGTGCGTCAATTGCGCGATAGGAGGGACTGCGAATATATAGGAGGGATTAGAGATGCAGCGGGTGTATTGCAGCATCGAGATGAAACGAAGGCGGACATTTTTGACCGCTACTATGCGGACCTCTACACGGGGGACAGTCTTGGAGCGGAAGCCCAAAGGGAGTACTTGCGGCGCCTGCCCCTGCCCCAGATATCTAAAGAGTGGAATGAGTTGTTGGAGGCGCCGATCACTAGGGAGGAGGTCCTGGAAGCCATTAAAAATTTAAAACTACACAAGGCACCGGGCCGAATGGCTATTCCGCTGTCTTTTACAAATCGTACGCTACGGAGTTATGTGATTTCCTAGTGTCCCTTTTTAATGACATGGCTGTGTCCGGGTCTTCTACGGGTTCCTTGGCGGAGGCGGTGATCGCGGTTCTACCGAAGCCTGGGAAGGACCACGCGCAGTGTGCCTCGTTCCGCCCCATAGCGTTACTCAACATTGACGCTAAACTATACTCAGCGATCTTGGTGCATAGGATACAAGATCTGATGCCTGCGATCATACACCCTGATCAATCCGGATTCATCAAAGGGCACCAGACCCACGACAATACACGCAGGGTGGTTCATTTAATTGAAAAGGTGGACAGGTTCCGCATTCCGGCAGTTCTTGTGGGTCTGGACGCGGAAAAGGCTTTTGACCGGGTGGATTGGGGTTTCCTGTTCAACACGCTGACGGCCTTTGGGTTTTCGGAAAAATTTATCACCATGGTGAGGGCAAATTTTTGCAGCACCCGGTCACGAGTGGTGGTGAATGGCCATATGTGGGCGTTCTTCCCGCACTCTAGGGGCACCAGGCAGGGCTGCCCCCTCTCCCCCCTACATTTTGCGCTAAGCATTGAACCTTTGGCGATGGCGGTTAGAGGACATGAGGGAGTTCGGGGCTTACCGTTCACAGGAGAGCAACATAAGATCACACTATTCGCGGACAACGCCCTATTTTCTGTGGCGGATCCGGAGCGTTCGCTGCCCTGCATTAGGGAGCTCTTGCTAGAATATGAAGAGGTGGCTGGCTTCAGGGTCAACTACAGCAAATCGTATATTTTGAATCTGACTCTCTCGCAGGCGGAGGTGGACCACGTGCGGCCACTGACGCCTTTAGCCTGGGCCACTGGTTCAATTGTCTATCTGGGGGTCCACTTGACCCCAACGGTGGGCAAACTGTTCTCGGCTAACTTCCCGCCCCTCCTGGAGTGGACCCGAGCTGAAATGGATAGATGGAAGCCCAAATTTTTGTCATGGCTGGGCAGAATTCACGCAATTAAGATGGTTCTTCTTCCTAAATATTTGTACCTATTTCAAGCTCTGCCCATTCCGATAGACAGTGATTACTTTCGGCGGCTCAAGACACAGCTACTGCGATTTGTTTGGCAAGGGGGCCGGGCACGTCTATCCTTTACGGTTCTGCGCCGGCCTAGATCGGAGGGCGGGGTGCGGCTTCCAGACCTGCAGCTTTACTACAGGGCGGCTCAACTGAGGGTTCTGGTGGAGTGGTCGCAGCAACTTTCAGAAAAACATTGGCTGCACATGGACCGGAGCGTGGCTGGCAGGACAATATGGGATCTGGCCTGGAAACCGAAGAAGGACCATCCCTTGAATGCCTATATCAGTACCCCCACGGGTACCACGCTGAAGGTCTGGGATACCTTGGCCACGGATGAACGTTGGACAACGTTCCCCTCGCCGTTTACACCCTTACATTTCAACCCGGCTTTTCCACCGGCGCTTAGAGAGGGGGCTTTTGATGCATGGAGGGAGGGTGGCTGTAGGGCTTTGACCCACCTGTTTCATGGAATGGACCTCCTTACCTTTGCTAACTGTATGCGGGACTACCGGGTCCCCCAATCTGACCGATATCGTCATGTACAGTTATTGCATTGGGCCACGTCACCGGGAATACTGGAGGCGGCCACGAGACCTCCAACGCCATTCGAAGCTTTTTTGCTGCGGACGTCTGACATGAAGGGCGTTATCTCCTTCCTGTATCAGCTTTTGCTTAAATCGGCAATGACGCCTAGGCCACGCTATATGGAACAGTGGGAGGAGATGGTGGGGAGAGATATCACCGATAATGAATGGTCGGCGCTTTGGCGGGATCTGACCAAGTTTAATCACTCGCTACATCTGAGGGAAGCTCATCTCAAGACCCCCACGCAATGGTACCTATGCCCAACCAGGCTCCACCGCATATACCCAGCTACTTCCGATAAATGCTGGCGGGATGTGGGCTCCTAGGGGACTTTCGCCATATCTGGTGGGACTGCCCAGTGATCCGGCCATATTGGGAGGAAATTCTCTCACATATCAGAGACATTCTTCAATATCCTATAGAGGACTCTATAGCCTCTGTCCTGTTGGGCCTTCGTGACCCCGGCCTTGAACATCAGACTCGGGCTGACAAAAAGATTTTGTGGCTTTGCCTGGGGGCGGCCAAGCTCACGTTGGCCGCTGCCTGGAAACGTAAGGAGGCGCCAGCAATCTCTCTGTGGCACGCACGACTATGGAAGCTTCTAAGCTTGGAAAGAATGGCGGACATCTTCCTCGGTAACTTCAAGAACTTTCAGCTCGTATGGGGACCCTTGGTTACCTTCCTCTCTAAGGGGTTACCTTCGGCTGTATGCCCAGCATCCCTGCGATCCCTACATCTCTTTCAAGTCTAGTATGGTCCTTTGAATGAGTGTGGGTAGGTGAGTGTCACCACCATGGGGTAGGGGAGTGGGAAGGGGAGTTAAACTTTTCTGGTTTCTGGGTTCCTGAGGTGCACGCTAATGGTTGATGACACACCCGACTTGGATATATAGGCCCGTGGGCCTGATAGCTCTAGTACTTATTCACTTGCATTGTAAGACACCGGTGGGTGGTTGCCTGGAGCTCGTGATTTACGAACCTTTGATCATAATCAGTGCTGTTGGACTAGACATGACTCTGCTCAGTGGGATCGCCAACCTCCAGATTTCGATTTCTGCCCCCTGCGTGGGGAAATGTGCGGCACCTCAGTGCTCTTTCCTATGTTTCATTTTGTTCTATGCAAAATAAAAATTTTAACCAATATGTCTTTTGTAGAGAAAGTAATTTTGCGACATCTAATAACCTTCAACTGAAACCGCTATGGAAAATGGAAGAGAACATAAGGATATGTTAGTATGTAATCTTTGAAAACTCAGAATCATAACAATACACATTTCCTATACTGTAAGACTGTAGTACAATGCAATAATTTTCCCTTTTTAACTGTTCTCAGCTGTCATACTTCTTCACCATAAACAGTGGTCTGAATGAAGCACAATCCTCGAACAGTGGAAAAAACAATCAATGAATTGTAAAAAAAATAATAATAACTGCACAGGACATCACTGTAATTAAGTCTACGCATTGCACTCACTATATATTGATTAATTAATAACTTTGTCTGAACTTACTAAGGTAATGTTAACAACCCTATGTTAAAATGGAATATTATATTATTATTTCTGCTACAATATTATAAATATATGCAAAGCACTCTTAAATTCTAAAAAATTTGAAAACAGCATGCCTGTTAGGCCAAATGATATTTAAATTGTGGTCATCTATGAAAGACAGCATCCCATAATGTAGTCTTTCTCTACAAATTGTATGTAGAAGTTTGGTTGCTGAAACAAAGGAGGTTATTTTTTTAAATAAAGGCAGTTTTTGCTTTCAACTTAAGGCTGTTGTGGTTGGATTATGTCCATTCAGGTTATGACTTGAATTATACAGGGTAGTATTTTGATGTGGTATTAACGCCTTTGTGAAAGATAAAAGGACTGTTGAATTTTAAAGTAGACTTTACCCCCAATAAACTGAATAAAGTCTAAAAGACTGATGAACCACAGGACCTTGACAAGACCGCCCAAATTCAAATCTGAAAATGAAATCCATTTGCAGAAAGCTTGGAGGGACATGCAGCCTCTGGCGTTCATGATGTGTAAAACTATTCAGTTTATCTGAACTCTGTTTAGCACTTTGCAATATAATGCATAGCATTTGAACTTTGTCAAAACCATTGTATTTCTTGCCTTGCAATAACCACCACATGCGCTTTTATTGAGGTCATGCCAAATCTTGTTGCTATGGACTTCTGTTAAGAAAATTTGCACATTTGGCTACTTCTTCTATCATAAACTCAGAGTGTTTTACTTTATCTCAATACTACTGATATCATTATCTACCATGCTCTTAAATATTTTCACATATGGTGCTATCTGTACTGTGGTATGTTTTGCTGCTTTGGTCTTACAACCTCACTTTTATTAACCTCGGTATTCACAGCTATTTTTAGTAATCAGCACCGTTTGTATCTGCTTCTAATCTCAAGTTCGTCTTAGTGCACTAAACATTAAATGTAATCTGATGATATTGTTTTAAAAGTTTTTATCAAGGATTTTTAACTTCTTTTATGTGTTTGTGTTACTCAGATATTGCTTACTTATCAATGCCTCATGTATTGCTTTTGTTCAGAGTATTCAAACTGACATTGTAAAGATTTTTTTTAATCATACAGCAAAATTATCAACTATTGACTGATGAACCACATAGAAGAAACACTGAACACCACTTTATATCCATATTTTCTCCTTAAAACGTTGGTTAATGAAAGAAAAGAGAAGAGTTTGTTCATTTGAAAGAAAAAGTTGACGTCATTAAATTCCATTCATCTTTTTCACTCTTTATATAGACAGTGTAGTGACCAGTGGTTGTATTAATGCCTTTGTGAAAGAAGATATCTGAAATAGTAAAGGTATTTCCCAAAAATGATCTTTGAACAGCTTTAAAGTTTGTAATTTGAGTTTCCAATTTGAACCATCTCCTTTGTAGACTTTCTAAAAGGTATTTTCCAGTTCTTGTTAGGATTAACATACAGATAACATCTGATCTACACTTTGGGCAGGACATATATTGTTTAGCCTTCTTTGACAATCTGTTAAAAGTCACACTTTCAGAATCTGGTAATATGAAATAGAGAAAATGCTCACAATCTATTGTAGTGGTAGAGAATAATCTCAGTCTTCACAGACATGGTTCCATGTGTAATTCAGTCAGAATAAATCATCGATATTTCCATTTCCTCTTCTTATTCCCCAAACATAACCATAATAAATTCTTGAACATCTTGACTGTAAAAGTAAACATTACTGATCCAGTACATATATCTAAAAGAGCTCCAATACCTGAAGCAGAATGAATCACAGGTCGGTTAGGCAGTAAACGTTGCAGTAAGTGTTACAGTGCAGAATGCAATCTCTTATCTGCTTTTGATTTAATTTGGTTGACCAGCTGTAGTAAATGAAACAGTACATTGAGAACAACAATATTTGCCTAGCATAAGACACCTGAACTATTTTCCAACTAGTAACCTACAATATCCCAGCCAGTTTTCAGTGTTCTCTTATTAATAGCTTCCAGTTTGTAGTTGTGTCATTTCTTTTCTTCAGCATCTGTACACTATTTTGCAATATTCCATTTTGGACAGATTGTTTATATCTCATAAATAGGGTATGTGTCTAAATGAGAACCATATAGACTTCTTAACCAATTGTACTCTCCTACACAATTTGCATTGATCCTAACATTCTTTTCATCAAAATCAATTAGAAACAAACTCAACAAAGTTCTCACTGGGGACAATGCTACATATGACATTCTTTCTTTAAATACAGTACTTCCAATATTTACAAAAGCTGTATCTACACTTGTGATGTATGGATAGTTACAGCATATGCCAGACAGTGTGTGAATTGATGGTGCAGCACATATACTTTTTTCACTAGCAAGAAACGTACAACACAACAGCTAATTTGCTTCATGCCATCAATCTAATTAACTTTTATGGCCAAGTACTCAACTTCATCTCTATTTGGGAAATTATTAAAACCAAGTACTTTACATATTGAACTATTTACTAACCCTTCCTCTACATTTAACTTACTGCACAAAATTACTCAACAGTTTTTTGCTGAAATGTAACCGCTTTTCTCATCCTGCAGTTTTTGAGACAGACTTTTACAAAGTATCCAATTTTGCTTGTAGTTTCCCTGTGAATAGTATTGTGACTCCCTGATGTTCCATTTTAGTAATTGCTGTAATTTTCAAAATATATTTTTTCTCCAGTTGTTTTAATTGTTCATTATACTTGAATAAATTACATCAGACACTTGACACATATTTTTCAGATATTTTCACTGGTTTCCTGTATTCAAAGTTTAACCAAATATTTACATTACCAATACTCCCAAGATCATTTCTTGTTTCATTATGCACAGGGGTTTTGAACATATGTTATCCTTTTTACTGCAGTGAGTTGCTGTAGGTCACGAAATACAATCACATTTTTTCCTCCAAACATCACATCCTAGTTTGTTCTCAAAATCTGCTGCATTCTGAAGTTCATGAATGCTAGGATTAAGTTGGATAACATACTGGCATCATCAATTAGTATAAGCTTCAGTTTCTTCAATACTCTTGACAACTCATGGCAAGCTTCACCGGAAAGTTTCTGGTATTTGAGTTTTTGGTATTCCAGTTTATTGTCATGTTCACCAGGTAGCATTAGTAGATGAAAAGTAAGCCCTTAAATGTTATGTGCAGCTAATCCTTTGGGTGCTGTTAATAAACGTGACAAATTTGATTCTGTAGGCTTCTGTAGATAAACCATGAGAATTTAAATTAGGAAGCTTTTTCCAGTGCCTGCTTGACCAGTGATGTATAGTAGTATTTGCTTACATGAAAAACAATTACACTGTTTCCTCTCGTGGGAAAATTCATGTCCTATTTTATCTTTAACTTCATTGTAAATGTTTTTTGGGCTCATTGTTCACTTGTTCTACTAAATGTTCAAAATCCATAATTTCCTCTCCTGCATGCTGCATTGCAGTCTCTACCTCATTTCTTGATAAAACAGCTTCATTTTGAACAATTGGTTCTCCAAGAGGATTGTTATGAACATTCTAAGAGCTGTTTGAGCCTGACAATTCCATCTCCATGGTAGCGTCTTGTGTGGAGACAGTTTCTACCAGAGAACTGAAAGGCTGGCAGCTGGAGTTGGTGGTTCAGTATTGTAAGAAATATTTCATGTTCTTCCAGGATGACATTTGGTCTACGGAAAAGAGGATTTGGAACATGACAGAGTTTTGAAAATTGTTTTACAAAGTCTGGTCAACAATGGATTGACTGTGAATAGACTTAAATTTAAGATTGGTGTGTCTTCCATAACTTATTTGGGACATGTTATTTCTGGGGAGGATAATCAGTGTATCCAACCACAACTGGATCTGGCTAGGAGTATTGTGGATGCCCCATCCTCAACAGATAAAGAGCAGGTCAGGTCCTTGCTTGGTCTTGCCGAATTTTGCTACAAGTTTGTTCCAGGTTTTGCCTCCAGAGTTGAACCTATCAGGGCCCTTCTTAGTAAAGGAACACACTTTTCTTGGTCACCAGAGTGTGTTTTGGCTTTTCATTCCATCAAGCAGGTAATAGGTAGGATGCCTACACTTGGTCACTTTGACTCCAAGAGGAAAACTTTCTTAACTACTGACGCCAGTTTGCGTGGCCTTGGAGCTGTACTTTCCCAAATTGATGGAGATGTAGAAACAGGAATTGCATTCGCCTCAAGAGCATTGAAGAAACCGGAGCAATAGTATTCTTGTATTGAAAGGGAGGCTCTGACTATTGTCTGGGCAATTAAACACTTTGGGGTATTCCCTTTTCAGTTAGATCTGGTCATTGCCCCTTAGTTCAGGTTTTCTCGTGTGCGGAGATTGAAAGACTCACCCCTAGACTTAAACTTTGGAGTGAGGGGTTGGAAGATTATATTTTTTTCAAGTACAATATCTACTGGGCTCTGCCAATTAGGCAGCGGATTGTCTATCAAGACTCCCCTTTGACTGTTGCAAATATGTTTTGGACTGTGATGCTGTTAGTGTTTGCTGGGTGAAGGAGCCTGCTATCCAAGAGCTAGAATGGGAACAAGCTTTTGTTGGCAGATGTGTTGTTACCTATTGTTATGGATTTTGTTATAAAAGGATGGCCTGGCAGCAAGAAAATTAATTCTGATCTATTACTCTTCTGGTCCATTAGAAATTAACTTACTCTATGTCAAGGTCAATTCATGCATGGTGAGAGAGCCCCCCTGATACCCTGAAACCAAAACTAGTGAATCTCGCTCATAAGGGGCACTTAGGGTCAAATCATAGAAAGTCTCGTCTACGAGAGAGGTATCGGTAGCCCAGGTTGGATAGCCATGTTGAGAAAGTAGTTAAAGAACGCTGTCAGTGTGCTTCCAATTATAAATCCCAAGTCACTGGTACTGCTCCCTTGTCACCTGCTGATGTTCCACACGAACCCTAGATCAAGCTTGGTCTGGATCTTATGTGTTCCTTTAAGCTCTTTGGTCCTTCAGAGCTGTTTGTGATTCTCTTGGTTGACTACTCATCCCAGTGGGTATCCACCAAATGTGTGAGCTTTGTCAACACCAGAGTTGTTATTAATTTTCTTAAAGATGAGATTGCGTGTGAGAGCATACCTAGGTTCCTCATCATGGATAATGGAGTGCAGTTCATTTTGCAGGAGATTAAAGACTTTTTGAGGGACTATGGCATCGCTCATCAGAAGACCACGCTCTATGTACCGCAAGCCAATGGACTTGCAGAGCGCATGAACAGGGTAATTAAGGCATGTGTGCAGAGGTCAGTTGAAATGAAGGTTCTTCTCAAGGATGTCCTAAGGGATACGTGGTGGGGGCATCGCACTGCTCTTAATGCTGCCCTACAAAAATCTCCCTTTCAGATACTGAGAGGGAAAGTTGCTTTATCCAAACTCAATCCAGGTTGGTTACCTCTCATCGAGGGTCCAGTTCTGGTTAATAGGTCGGTGCGAAAATCAACTCTTACCAAGAGAGGTACAAGGGGAGGTTTGACTTTAAGAATTCAACCAAAGCCACAACATGGAAGGTGGGTGACTTAGTGCTTATTAAAAGACCACGGTGGCACAGGGGGGGGATCACTGATTTCATGGGCCCTTTTGTTATCACTTCTGTTTACAAGAATGTGGTCACAGTTCATAATGGTAGCAATTGGAGCATGTTTCGCCTGGTGAAATTTCGGGGTGACAAATCCTTGTTTCCATCATGTTCTGATGATTTGCCTGGGCTGAGTTTGGCCAAGTTTGTTCATCCTCCGAGTTTTCATTCACGAGGTCCATCTCCAAGGTTTCTTTGTCCTCCAAAATGTTATGAAGACTATAACATGTATTGATCTTTTTTGTGATGTTTTGAACTCGTTATGCCTTGTTTTCACTTGTGCATTTTTTTTTTTCATGCCTGTTTTCTTTCTCTTCTTCTTTTGTTTTCTCTTTTCTTTGTATTATCAGTAAGGGGAATGTTTTATGAACATTCTAAGAGCTGTTAGAGCCTGACAATTCAATCTCCATGGTAGCGTCTCCTGTGGGGACAGTTTCTACCAGGAGATCTGAAAGGCTGGCAGCTGGAATTGGTGGTTCAGCGTTGTAGAAATAAAAGACAAGAAACTTACCAGTGAGTCTCTTTATAACTAGGGGTGGGCGGAATTTGCGTAATCGCGTTACGCAAATCTCCGCGAAATGATAAAAAATCTCCGCGAACACGTAGAAATTCTGCAAACACGCGGAATTGCTTGTTCGCGATGCTTTTTTACTGTTCGCAATTGCTGTTTGCGTGCTTGGGAGGAAATATCTTGTGAACACGCATTTTGAGAACACGAAGAAGCAAAAAAGTTTACGAAGTCGCAAAAAGCAGAATTTTGGGCAATTTTGCGTTCTCTGCGGAATGCGAAAATACGCAAATTCCGCAAAATTCCATGAAAGAATGGAATTTACCGCCCAGGCCTATTTATAACACACATGGCAGAACCATGGCTGCTTTGTAAACTCAATGTTCAAAGTAAGGGTGGAAAGACTAGGCACTCTTTGCTGTCTTTCACAGCGTTGAATGATTCTTCATAACAGTCATAGTTTCCAAGAAATTCCGATTCAGCATGGCATGCCTTGATCAACTGCAAAAGTGCCAAGTAGAAAAACTCTCTTCTCTCTGTTTTTCTATCAACTATGCTTTTGGTGGTTAATTATATTCCCTTTGTTGTATCTCACCAAGCAACAGTCACATTAAAGTACTTCATATCTTCCTTCTGCAATGTTTTATTTACAATTACTTATATATTTGCAGTGCTGAAGGAATTCATAGAGACACATGTTTCGAAGAGGAGTACTCCTTTGTGGGTAGTATGTATCCACCATGTTAGTTTTCAGAATATGTCTACTTTCTGGATTGAATTCTGTGAGATACTGTCTTTCTGGGAAAGACTTTAGTACTCCTTTTCAACTGCTTGCAAGGCATAGGCTTACTTAGAAGACGCCTCTTGACCTATGAGAAGAAACTACTCGAGCTTGACCTGTCTGAGCTTTCATTAGAACATGTTTCTCTGTGGGAAAGCATTTTCAAGCCCAAGCTGTACAATTTCATGGTAAGACTCTTTTCTGCAGAAATCTCTGACCTGCGGGATTATTAAAACAGGCGTACAGGAATCATGTGCATTTTAAAAAATATTGCCACGGATCCCAATGTTCACCCAAAAATTCATGGCAAAATTAATAAAAACATTTTTTTTTATCCCTGGTGGGGTCCTTGTGGGACCCCCATCACACCTGTGGGGTCAGGATCTTCCTACCATACCCCCTTTAGATTCTTTTTCACTTTTTTATGGGATTTTACTTCAAGCTGAGTCCCAAGATGGCAGCCAACACTTCCTGGCTGAAGATTTGGCAGCCAATCAAATTTTAGTAGGATCCGTGAGTCTAATGCAAGGATTCACATCCCCAGATAGCTATGTTTTTAAAACTTTAATAACTAAAACTACTGAACAGATTTACACCAAATTTGGTATGATTGCGTTCAGCGGTTCAGGCTATAGTCATGTTCAAAAAATGATTGATTTAACATTGATAAAACATTTGGAATGCCCCTTTTTTCTTGGCTCCAGCATGAAGGATCACCCTGAAACTTTCAACACAGCAGCTGAACTAAAAGGAAGGGAGTGGTTTGAAGATTTGGTGATGATTCGTCAAGTGGCGCCAAAGTTCACGGCAAAACATCAAAAGCTTTTCCTATGGTGTATATATAGGTTACAGGGACGTTATCGTTAGGAAATGGAATACAAAACAATCTTAGAAATTCACTGATCCAAAAAGGTTACAAATACGTTATAGTTAGGCTCAGGTTTCACTTGTTCAAAACTAGAGAAATTCAGCAGTTATAGTTAGCTGAGCTAACTAGAACTCGTGCGCCTCCAATGCACTGCTTATGACCTCAGATATTACATCACTCATGACATGGTAAGTGACATCACTCATGACATCACTGAGCTTCTCCCTCTCAGTGAGGGGGGTGTAGACCGCACTACAACTAGGTTTGTAGTGTGAGGAGATCCCTGATGATGAAGCATGCCACCCTTGGGTGGGTGAGGGGAATCATCCTAAGAAAGCTAAGAAAGGGATACTCCTACACCCCAGCAACACATCCTTAGACCCAGTTGCCCATATTGTATTTTCATTTGCAGCTGCTGCCATCTCCTCCTCCTCGGGCACCAGCCTCTTGTACTCGGCATCAATGGCCTCCAGGTTCCTCTGCGGGCTGCTTTCTCCTACCTGTTAGGTGGTGTCGAATCAGCAGGAGTAGCTATGTTAAGTAAGAAAAAAGACAAATTGTAAACAATGCTCTTAGCAAAACACACTAAAATATTTAGGGGGATAGTAGTAGTACATTTGCTGGTATCCTCGAGCCATTAGATTTTGATGTGATTAGATTTTCAGGCATTATGCACTAGGGAATATACAAGTATTCTCCTCTCCTTGGTTGAGCTGAATAAATGTAGGTGTGCTAGCTCAGCTGAGTCCCTAGACAGACATTCTTGTATAGTGTTACTTTGCTACTGTCTGCAGGTGGGACAGCTTTACTAGAGAATTATCTTATTCCTATCATGGCTATGCTCTGTTAAATGCCTCAATTTCACCCTGACTACAAGGCAGATGGATAGTTACTTACTATGAATGATATACGTCAGGTCAGGTACTGTATAAAACAATCAGAGAGACATCCTTCTGTCTGGCCATGGCAAAAGCACTGTCATACAGTCCAAGGAAAGGATTAAGAAACAGGATAATGAATTTGGCACGTTGATCAGAGACTATCGCATCCACAAAATGCAAAACCCCTTTTTACTCCCTGGCCTACCCTTCCATCACCATATTTGACATTACTTTTTTCCAACAAAATAAATTAACTTGGAACTAAGGAAAATAATTATTAACTGAGTCGACTGCATGTAAGTTAGGAGGGTTAGGCTGGATAGGTAGAGGTTTCATTGATCATCATCTTCAAGTGCCTAAGCCTTTGTAAGTAGTGAGTCACTTTGTTTGGCAATTGTTGAAAGGGAAACATTTGAACTGACTTAATACGATATGGAAGCAATAATCAAAAATATCCGTTGGCCAGAAGAAAGTGGTGTATGCAAAGACTGCTATTTTCAAATTTTATGGAAGGCTGGGACAGAAGGATTGATGTACTAGGAAGTGATTGAGTGGGCACTGGGAGTGAAGGGAAACACAACTGATTTTCTCATTGCCATGAAACTTGTAAATCGGCCTACACATTAACTGAAGCAGAAGCACATTGCATCGCCAGCAATGAAGTACCAGTGATGTAACCATGCAGGCGATGGGTCACAATAACTGAGGCAGACACATTTTGCACAGCCAGCAATGAAGTGCCAATGATGTAACCATGCAGCCATGGGTCACCCATGGGTGTCACTAGCAAAATGCCATGGGTAGGTCAGGAGGGAGAGAAATTGAGGAAGATGGTTGGGTAGGAAGGATACATAATATGTTGCACTTGAAAACTACTGTGAGTCAGGGGAGTAGTCTGAAATACCGCCTCAACCCTTTGAATCAAAACCCTTGATAAAAACCATTCCATGCAAGTAAAGGGGAGAAGGACATCAGTACAGAGGAGCAGCCTAGTCCCTTGTTTATTCTTCTTCCCAAGGATGTTTCCATTCATCACTGCATTGTTCTTCTAGTCTTTTTATTCTTCACCCTTGGCTTTGCTACATTGGGGCCGATTCACAGAACTAACTTAAGACAAAATCCTAAACTTACTACTATTTTGGTATTCACAGAAGGCACTTACTCATTTCGGTATTCACAGAAGTTAGGACTCCTAACTTTAGGACTCCTAAATGCCTTCTGTGATTACCAAAAATCTTAAAGTTAGGATTTTTCTCAGTTTAGGAGTCTTAACTATACTACTCCTAAACTGAGAAAAATCCTAACTGTAAGACTTTCGGTATTAACAGAAGGAGTCCTAAAGTTAGGAGTCCTAACTTTATTACTCCTAAATTGAGAAAAATTTTAACTTTAAGACTTTCGGGATTCACAGAAGGCATTTTGGAGTCCTTAATTTAGGACTCCTAACTTCTGTGAATACCAAAACGAGTAGGTGCCTTCTGTGAATACCAAAATGAGTAAGTGCCTTCTGTCAATACCAAAATGGTAGTAAGTAGAAAAAAATATTAGCAATAGGATTGAATACATACGTAATACTAATATTTATTAATAGTGACTTAGTCACCGAGCCCAGCAACCTCAACCCCTAGCCGGTTCAGCAGGTCCTGCTCTTGGTCCAAGATGTCAGTCCACTATCTGATTATGGGTGCAGGGGACCCCAGAGTAGTGATACACTGTCTGGTTCACACTCAACTGGGGCTCCTGAAGTGTGTAACTGATGCCTGCTGCCAGGTTGGAGGGGAGGTAGCACTGGATGTAAAAACCCAGCACTGCCAATATCAGAAAACAATGCCCAGGGCTGCACCCATTCCTGATGCTGCCTTCCGCAAGGAAGGCTGCTCCTTGTTGCAGGCGTTTTTGGGGCACCCTTATCAGCCATGGTGCTGGGGGAGGGGAGAGAGAGAATCTAGAGACACGAATAAGAGACAAGGAAGTAAAAAACATTCGAAAGGAAGTAAAGCAAAGAGTTAAAGTATAAAACAAACAAAAAAGTAGAAAATACCATAAAATACACACTCCACACTCAGAGGACAAGACAAAGGGTAAGATGATCAAATAAAGAGATGGAAAACAAGTTTTAGAACAGTAGGATTACAAGGACTGAGGAAAGATCAAAAAGTAGGCCCCTGCACCATAAACAGAGATAGATGGGGGCACTGTAAGTGACTGCATGGTGCAGTTTGTGTGATATTTCCACCTGAAAATTCATTTATATTGTCAAATGGTGGAAAAATCATGCGGATGGGCAGGACAAGGAACTCTGCCCACTGTGCATAGTTCAGCGTAGAGCTGCTATGCGAATTCCACCCCCTTAATTCGTATATACGCGTCGTGATAATTGGGAGCACCGCAACTAAATAAATAATTTTTCCACTTATCTTGGGTCCGCGTCCGTATTTGCAGCCTGGAGAAAGCCTGCACCTTGCCGGATTATTCTTGGAATATATATATATCTATATATGGTGGACTGTGGCTGAAAATAAATCTACTTTGCACCTACTTGGGTCCTGGCTCCTCTGTCTCCTGTGGCAATGTGTGGTCTGATCGAAAGGACGAAGGAAGTACGCTGATATATATATACCATAGAAATTCCCCCGTTATAGTTAGTTTAGCTAACTATAACTTGCGCCCCTCAATGCACTGCTGATAATGTCACATATTACATCATTCATGAAATGGTCAGTGGCATCACTGATCACATCACTGATGACATCTCAATTGACATTACTGATGACATCCCTGATGACTTCATCCAGTGACTGTGTTTTTCTTTAAAGTTTAAATATGTATTATTTACATATATATATACCAAGGTGTATTGTAGAATGAGTGGGTGTATACATGTCTGGATGGAGGATTTAGTAGGTGCATGACTGACTGTTTAAGTGAGGGATTACAGGTGTCTTACTGAATGCATGGGTTAGTGACTAAACTGTGTGAATGACTGTGTCAGTCTGTCTGTTGTTGTATAAGCTGCTGCATGGATTGGTCAGTAGCTACATGAGTGTCTATATGGGTTATCAATTGGTTGCCTGAGTATTTGTATGGGTGCCAGGGTGTGTGTGGTGGGTAGGAGGTATGTGAGTCTGTGCATAGATATTTGAGTGGTTGATTCACTGTATCTATGGGTTTAAGAGTGCATGTGGAAACAGCTATATGGGTGGGTGAGTGTGTGTATGGGTATGTTGGTGAGTGAATGGATGTCTCAAAGGTACATGTCCAAGTAACTATATATATAAAAGGCTGTATATGTGAAAGTTGGAGTATATAAATGACTACACTTGAAAGTCAGTGATTGTGAGAGTGGCTGTATGGATGAGTTTGTACTTGTATCAGTGATTGTAGAAGAGAGTAAGTATGCATTTGTATCTGTATGAATAAGTGAGGCTGGGTGTGTATAACTGTGTAGGTGAGTAAATGGAAATGTGATTGATTCTTTGCGTCACTGACTAGGTTGTGTGAGTAACTCTGGATGAGTGGTGGTGTTTGAGTGTATGTATAGGTGTATGAGTGCTTATGATAGTGTTATATTGATGAGTGACTAGATGTATGAGAGATTGTATGGTTGAATGAGTGGATGTGTGTGTAGAACTAGGAATCAGTAAGTGCATGTATAGTAACTGGTATTGGTGTGTCGATGGTTTGAAAATAGTAGTACACTGTATTTTACAGTGGTTGTATCAAAGGTTACATTAAAGTGTAAGGAGGTGGATCAGATTTTCACTTGGATGATGTCATCAGTGATGTCATTTGAGATGTCATCAGTGATGGCATCAGTGGTGTTACTGACCCTGTCATAAATTATGTAACATGTGACGTCATCAGCAGTGCATTGCTGTGGCGCAAGTTATAGTTAGCTGAACTAACTATAACAGGGGCATTTATATGGTTTTGTATGAGAGAAATGTCCTTTGAAAACAAGGAGAGGGGCTCAAACAGTCCGAAGAGACAGAGAACCAAAATTGACAAGCAAATAAAAAGATTCCCTTTGGACTAAACAGTTTCAAATCACTCCACTCTAAATCAGTACTGTCACTCTCTATTATATTTAATACTTGGAACACCTCCATAAGGAATACAACGAAACAATAATTAAAGACACGTTTTTATACATTTAATAAAAATTCTGAATAAAATATCACAGTATTAAAACATTAGGTAAACACATAATGAAAACATATCGAAATCATAAAGTGCATTCTAGTTAAGAAAGATAGACACATTTTTCAATGCATACATCCTACAGGAAACAGTACATGATTATGACAAAACTCAAACACTTTTTGGAAGGATCATATATAAGGCAAATCAAATGAGCCTTTGCAAAGTTAATTCGAGAAGATTGTAAACAAGGCAAGGGGCAATAAAATCTGGCCTCTACATTTCTTTTCTCAATTCGAATTTTACAAAAATGTATGAGTCGATGCGTTTCGGCGGGCCCAAATGGATAATGCCACCTTCTTCAGGACTTGAATAAATATTATTCCTTCCTTCTACTTTTTAGATTCAATGCATATATCTAGAGAGACACAAACATTTCACAATTAAAAACCAATATAGATACAAGGTTCATATAGCAATACTTCAATTGTGCAAATCACTATACATCAACTTTTTATCACTATGTCTTAAAGCCATCTTTTTACATATTGCATTAAGAAACATCAACGAAATACGTATGAACATATACTTTAATATAAAGAACAACAGTTACATGCCAATTCCGTATATTTCCTATTGAAGGTGCTCCTATACCTGTTTCTTAATAGCATCACTGCACCACACCACGCACAGCTTATAACTCACCACCCAAAATTATTGAATATAGAATGTGTTGTTAACACCAGTTTAAAGCAAAGCCTCCTTTTTTAATTCAAAATACCACCATTTATATATAAGTGGTGCCTACTGTCATTCACTTAAATCACCCATACTCTATTAGGGTGCTGATTTGTATAAAGACAATACCTTAATTTGAATCCTATCTTCTCATGTATGAAACGAGTCTGGTAAGTCAATGCAGGATACCCGAAGAGACGGCATATGCCTGTTATATTAATAGATACTATCCTCAATAACAAGTTCCATCAGTAAAGAGGATACAGAGTAATCATAACGTTAGAACATAAAATGAACCCTTATAAAGTCCTCACCTTAAAAATTATGTACAACGGGTTTCAATTGCGTTCATGTTGAATGACTCATTTGGTCTTAAAAATAATTTTTGTAGGACTCTTTAATTCTGTTATCTTTTGGTGAGAATAAAAAGTCTATAAAGAGAGATCAGACAAGGGCACGTCTCAGTATCCACCATGTGCTGTCATAGAAAATGTACTTGAATTGGCTTACCCACTATCTACTGAGCTCACCTTAAATCTGTAGCGCTGTCACAGCCGTCAGTGACTCTTTTAATCGTTCAGATGTACACTATAGTTTCGTCTTTTCATTCTATTTTTAAAGAAATTTGAGTTCCACAATGGAGACAAAAAAAAACCAGGACAATGACATCGTCCCTCCACCTCTACTAATAAACTTAGAGCTAATTGCAAGCTCATACCTAACTGCACCGTTATTCTGCTACATCTTAACTCATGGTTCATGTACTCATTCCGCAAGTGGACGAAAAAGTGCCTCACTCAGACCTAACATTGTGTCCTAAACGTACTGCAATCACCATACCCCACGTATGTTTCTACATATCCTGCTTGTTGAGAAATGTCCAACTAACTATAACGTCCCTGAAACCTATGTTTTTTTCCAGTGAATTTTTAAGGTTTTTTAAATGCTTATTTCTAACTAAAACATGCCTGAAACCTCTGGTTTTTCAGTAAATTTCAAAGGTTTTTTAAATTCTAATTTCTAATTATAACATGCCTGATACATGTGTTTTTCAGGGATTGTCAAAGGTTTTTTAAATGCTAATTTCTAATACTAATGTTCATCAAACCTATAGTTTTTCTGTGGTTTAAATTATCATCCCATTCTCAACCTGGTGAAAACTGCCGATATCGCCAGTGACAACTAACGCTAAGGATATGCAGATAGGCGTTCCAGTGCAAAAATAGCACAAAAAACACCCCTTCCCGATATTTTCAACAACCAGTCAAATCGGTGATGCGATCCAAAACAAGGCCAAAAGCTGCGTTAGCAGTAAGAATTTAACATCTGCCTTTTACTGGTGTAAAGCAAGATGACTACCTACATTATGAAAGGGAGCACAGCCCGGAGCCACATCTGAAGACCAACACATGTCATAGAGCTACTGATCATGCAACTCCAATACCCAAGAAGGCCACAACACCTACCGCCACCATCCCCAGGACCTCCCCCCAGGACCACACACCCCCTACTACCACAGAGGCAGCGCAGTACAGGACAGCGGACCTTCCCAAAATGACATGGCCCCTCAGCCGCACAATAGCTGAATGTAGGGAGATGTGGGATTCTAGTATGTGTGAAGGATGCAAGTCACCCATCAATAACAATGCACACAATGCCAAGTGTAGCGGTGATGTGCTGGACAGACCTCACTATGCAGAGCACAGACCTCTCTATGTGTGCTTGTAGTGTTGTGAACAGTGGATGCAACCATGTTACCTCAGGCAGTGGGGAAGATCTCGATCACGTAGCTGTGTCGTCCCCCCGTAAGCGAAAGCGGAGTGGGATGGTCCAACGTATGCCCTCCAGCGTAGGAGTGCGAATAAATAGGCCGGGGGTCTGGGTGTGGTTCACTTCTGGGAAGGCCAACGTGTCTGCCAGAGTGGCGGCTTTCACCCGGGACCACCAGCTTCCTCGTCACAGGCCCCCTGTGAACCCAGTGGCACAGCGAGGCAGAGTTATGTCTGTTTAGACTACTGCCTTCGATGTACACTGCAGACAGCAAGGCTCACAATTCAGGTCGAGTCACATTTGCAGATGATGCAGTTCAGTAGGCAGCAGATATTGCTCCCAGTGCGGCCGGCCCGGACCACGCATCATCGCAGGGTACACACATGCTTCAGGTGCCACTAACTCAGTGCACCACAAGTCATCGCCACACAGCCTAATTAAGGCAGAATTCATTAGACAAAAGACTTTACTACCAGTACGGCCTTCCCGGACTACGCATCGTCGCAGGCTCTGCACACGCTGGTTGCTTCAGATGCCACTAACTGTGCAGCTCAACTCAACGCAACTTGGCTGTGGGCCCTTGCTGCCTCCTGCCTACACTGCGGTCATCTGGGCTCACAATTAAAATTGAGTCTTGATTCATTAACTGCAGAGTCCAGTAGGCAACTAAGTATAACGTCCTTAAAACCTACATAATATCCTTTTAGTATCCTTGCTTCAAGAACTTGTTTTGTATCAGTTATAGCTTTACTATAATGACCGAATTCATCTTGCAAGTCTAAAGGAACACTGAATGACAGTCTACGCTATTGATTTATTAATTGCAGAGTATAATGTCCTCTATGTCCTCGGATTTTGTCAAGAGCAAGTGACCAAAAGCATTCCTCAATGTCATTGCTGACTACTGCCTTCAAACTACTCTGCGGACAGCAGGGTTCACAATTCAGATCGAGTCGCGATTGCAGATAACACAGTCCAATTATATACCAGAAGACAGGCGGACAACAGAGTTCAAAGATACTGCCTGCCTGTCTTACTAAGCCTGTGATTGGATACTTGTAGGATTACACAACTAGGAGTAGAAAGAATGGTATTATTTTTGTCCCTAGTTGCACCCTCCTTCTATGTCACAGGCTCGAGGTCTGTTGTCCGCTTGTCTTCTGGTATATAATTTGAAGGACTGGTGCTTATTTAAAAATTATTGTTATGTATTGTATGAATTCATTTTTGGTAAATGCTTCTTTTGGTGTCACTGAAATTTGAGTATTGTCTTTGTACATATTGAACACTTTAATATATTGTGCACATTGTTTTCTGAATGCATTCTTGATTGTTTGATAATTGTGCTTTTGATGACATACAAAGAATCAAATGAAGAAGTCGAATAAAATAAGAAATTCAAATAAAACAGTTGATCACTCAGTACTTACAGGCTGGGTGTGATCAAAGGATAAACAAGTAAACCTGACTGGCTATTTGTTCTGTTCAGTAGATTTTTGTGGTCCAAGCCGGTCAGAGACAGGACCCAAACCTTTCTTGTTGCCCTGTTGGTGTTACTGGTATCAGTAACGTGATGACATTTCTCCCCCTGAGACTCATCCTTGACGAAACGTTGAGCCTACAAGGCCTCTCCTTTCAGCAGATATGTTTAATATAGTGACTTATACCTGCTTCCGTCCTCGTGTTTAATTAAATTATGAACCTGACTATCCCTTATTTTATTGTACCCTTAGGTGCCCCTCTCCCTTAACTCTCACGTCTGTCCAGAGGAAGACCCCGCCAGTAAGGAGTAGAACAAACCTATATAGTTTCAGGGGTTGAAACTTCAACACGTTACTGATGCCAGTATCACCAACAGTGCATGCCACACTGTGAGTTACTACTGTACATGGCTACGTAAAGTACTGTAATCTATTTGATACGGAATGTGTTAGGAATGTATTGCATTCAATAGCATGCCAATAGCATGCCTATCAATTTGCTTGTGATACCCTCTAGTATTGTTTGTCACTTGCCTCACTACCTCACTTTAAGTCACTTTCCTTCCTCCCCTTCCACTTAGTTGGGCACACCAACAATGTTTTTTAATGTTTTCTGTGAAATGTTTCCTTGAAATTTGCATCAGGTGCTTAGTGTGATTAAATAACACTTGAGCTCCATTTAACTTGCTTTTGATTCATTGTTCATGATACAATTGTATTTGACCACCACGTTCTATAGTGTTCTACACCCAGGTCCCATTGATTTTGGGTATAGCCTTCTCTATAATGACACAGTCCAACAGGCAAGAGACTTTGCTCCCAGTGCGTCCCACATGGACCACGCATTATCACTGGCTCCACACACACTGAGTGCTTCAGGTGCCACTAACTTTGTGCAGCTCAAGTCAATGTCATGTGGCTGTGGGCCCTTCCTGACAGCTGCCTCCAGCCTACACAGTTAGCACAGCTAACAATTCAAGATTAATACAAATGTAAATTGTGTAAGAAACTATAATCGGTTAAGAAGACCAAATGCTCCCAAGCTGTACAGCGCAAGTCAATGTCACATGGCTGTGGACCTTAGCTAACCACTGTGATCAGCAGGGCTCACTATTTAAATTCAGTCTCGATTCAGTAGTTTCAGAGTCCAGTAGGCAACTAACTATAACGTCCCTGAGACCTACATATTCAGCATTGCTCACAATTTAGATCGAGTTGCGATTGCAGATGACGCAGTCCAGTAGGCAACAGACATTGCTCCCAGTGCGGCTGGCCCGGACCAAACATCATCACTGGCTGCGCACATGCTGAATGCTTCTGATGCCCCTACCTCAGTGCACCACAACTTAGGGACTCTTTATGATAGAATCTTTTCTATATGATTTCAGATCTGCAGCCCCTATCTCAGTGCAACATAAGTCATGGACCGTGTATTATTTCACATTTGGGGCTCCTACCTTAGTGCAGCACAAGTCATAGAGCATTTATGATTGAATCTCAGTGTATGATCCGATAATTACTGTTGTACCTGTTGCCATCACCAACCATTCCTTGAAAGCTGTCTTACACTCATCCCACACTCATCCAGCACAGACGTCACTGGACATGGGACACTGGTAATAAAAAGGGGCTTAGCGCACATGCCCCTACCCAGTTTCACTATCAATCTAACTGTGTCCATATGTTCATTATTTAGGCATGATGCTGCCCCTGGGCCTTAGCACATTACATGGTACTGTGGATAGCGCATGCAACCATGTTACCTCTGGCAGTGGGGAAAACTTTGGTTATGTAACTTTGTCTTGGTCACTGTATAGGTACATAGGTAGACTTGATCATTTAAGTACAGCAAGGACAGTGTATAGTGAAATGATAAGTGATTGCGGATTGGCGGAGTGATTGGATAAGAACATATGTTGGCGGAGCCTAATCCCCGAGCACAAGCTTGGCTCTGCTTGGCTGCCCTTCATGGGCCAAAAACTGAAATATGGGCTTTGCATGGCGCTGTATTGATGCAGCTGCAACACTCCATTGAATGTGCAATAAACATTCATATCTACACAGATATGTCATGTCCACAATCTTTTATGTGTGGAAGTATGGATGAATGTAGGGTCAGTGATTCCCCCTATCTTCCTTTTTTGCCATGTTGTGGGACTTGGGTTACAGGGTGATACATTGGCGCATGCAGCGCGCATTGCGGCAACACTACAACAGAGACACCCACATCAGTTGATTCCTCATACAGTCCAGGACGGAATCACACCCACAGCTCCGGAGTCATTATTCACAGCCTCACGCAGAACTGGCAAACACCAGGCCAGCCTACTCAGCTTACGTTTACAGGGAGGAACGACAATGCTACATATCCCAGGTCTTCCCTCTAGTGATCCCGGGGTCTATTATTGACTATTTATTTATGTCCCCAGGGATCTTAAATAGGGTAATATCGTATAATACGTTGGTGTCATTACATAGTGATCATAACCCGGTAGTAGCTGAGGTAGCCTGGGGGCAGCACATGGGGCCTAGGCCCCAACCACAAGAGGTCTGCACCACAGTACGCCCAGTGGATCAGGGGAGAAGGCTCAAATGGGCGAATGTGGTGCCTGAGACCTTCTATGCAGAGCTTCTACCTAAAATTCATGGCCATCTAGTGGTCTGTCAAAACGTCATGGCCCCGGTCCATGAAATAACGGAGGCTTTTGAAGCAATTTGCAACCAAGTAGTGACTGACCTCTCAACCAGCACGAGGAAGGGAGCCAGCAAGCATCATCGCTGGTTCGATGCAAACTGCTCCAAGGCTCACAGATCGCTAATGCTTGCACTCAAGCATTTACCAAGGGACAAGATGAATATAGCGTACCTAAGGAAGCAATATAAGTTGGCCATTAAATTTAGGAGTCAATTAAGAAACAAGCTTGGGATAACCTTCTTAATGTAGATATTTTAAGGGATAGTAAACAATTCTGGACTATAATAAACCAGCCCTTTTCTCCGATACGCCGAACTCCTACTTGGACTGCGTGATTTCGGATGAAAAATGGATTAGTCACTTTAGTGCAGTATATGATGGGGAGTGCATTGACTTTACCCTCACTCCATTTGTTGCCCCTGAGACCACTCCCCTGAGCTTCAACAAAGGTGAAGTGGAAAAAGCTATCAACGATACTTCAAGGAACAAGCTCCAGGCCCTAACGGGGGGCCGGCAGACCTATATAAACATTCCCCCGGCCTATGGGCAGGCGTATTGACCAATGTGTTCAATGCAGCCATCGGTAGTGCCCACCCAACTTCATGGGCAACATCTATTATTGTCCCAATTTTCAAGAAAGGCCACCATGATGACCCAGGTTGTCACAGGCCTATATCTCTCCTGGACTCTGCCGTTAAGATCCTAGGCAAAGTCTTGTTAACCAAGCTGAGGGAAAGTATTGAGAATTGTGGTGGACTGGCCAACATTCGATACGGGTCCAGGGAGAAGAGGGGAACTATGGAACAGTGCTCCAACTTGCACCTTCTGATCGCCAAGCATACGGTGGCCAAGAAGGGGTCTTTATTTCTAGAATTTATGGACCTCTCCCAGGCCTTCGACTTGGTGAACAGATCGAAGCTCTGGGTGATGTTGTTGAAGATTTGGATAGATGGGGCCTTGGTTAGAATCATGGCCTCTTTACATCAGGACTTGTCCGCCAAGGTCAGGGTCAACAGGGAGGGAAGATGCATTCCCCATTTTAAATCCATGCATGGGGTACGGCAGGGCTGTAAATGAGCCTACTGTTCACCATATATATCAACGGTCTGGGGAAGTTCTTGGAGGAGACAGAGGGGGATGTTCCACGTGTAGGAGAAGTTAAGATCCCTGCTCTCCTATACGCGGATGACGCAGTCCTTATAGCCCGCACTGGTTATGCCCTGCAGAATTTGCTGCATGCTTTTGGCACTTTCATGGACGATCTGGACATGAAGGTCAATGCTGCTAAATCCCATACAATGATAGTTGGAGCACATAGGCGTAAAGGGATGACTAGAACTTTTAGATGTAAGGGACACAAGGTCTCTAGAACAGCTACTTTTCCTTACCTGGGGGTGCTTTTCAACGAGAGGGGGTCGTGGGGCCCACAGGTTAGGGCAAAAGGCCTTTCAGTTGCTAGGTCATCGGCAGCCCTTATGGCCTTCTCAAAAAGATTGGGGGCCAATGAAGGCCCTTATGAAGGTTTATAGTTCCAAATGTATTTCAATCGCCATGTATGGGGCCCCAATCTGGGGTTACGCACAGTTGGAGCCCATACAGAGAGCAGAAAATAAGTTTCTACATTCCTTATTATCAGTCCCTCCTTCGACCCCAACCTATTCTATCCACGCGGAGGTGGGTTTGGACTACATCACAGGTAGGCTTAATTTGGCTCCGCTGATCTTTTGGTTAAGGATGTGGCTTAACAAGGAGTTAACCTTAAACCATTCCATAATGGAGGATGTCATGTCACTTGAGCACTATAAAAAGATCCCCTGGATGGATTTCCTGAGGAAGTCTTTTTTCCGACTAGGGAGACCAGAACTTTTTGAATTTCCGACATGCATAAGGAATATAGATGCAGTTGCGGTTAAGAGGCAGTTCCTGACCCTGGCAAGATCTAACCGAGAAGAAAAAGAACCCCAGAAGCCCTCGGTGAGGTCTCATTACATACTAACAAGCTCTATTGCCATGGAACCCTTAGTATTGTTACCAGACCTTCTCATAGGTTCCTCTTGACTAAATTCAGATTTAATTTGATTCACTATCATCTGGGAAACTATCATAATTGGCCTAAACCAGAGTAAGCTCCTCCCTGCTCCTGTGACAACTTTTCAACCCAGGACACCATACACTTTGTCATATTTTGCCCATTGTTTTTACTGCCCAGAAAGAAATACTTGCTCCCGATTTTAAGGGAGGCTGGCTTCACACAAGTGAGACCGGCACTTCTTTATCTACAGTCCTTGAGCACTACTCGCTTAACATTCTGTATGGGAAGTTTTTTTGCTGAAGCAGCTCATATTAAAGCCAGATATGTAAATATTGATAGCATCCAGTGATTGCATTTCTATAGCTGCTTAGATTGACATTTTGCAAGGCCACTTGCTTTTGTATAAACTCCCTAATTAACTGTTTTTATGGATTGTAATTTTAATATTTTTGGATATATTGTAAACTTTTAAAACATGATTGTAGTTGAATCAACTGTTGCAAATGTACTTGGCACTTTTTGTATGAAATGTATGTCTTTTTATGATTTTATCCAAAATCGAATAAAAGTATTTTGACTAGTGATCTGCTGATCACAGATCTAGTTGTCAGCATGTCACAG
Organism: Lissotriton vulgaris; assembly: GCF_964263255.1. Classification (NCBI taxonomy): domain Eukaryota; kingdom Metazoa; phylum Chordata; class Amphibia; order Caudata; family Salamandridae; genus Lissotriton; species Lissotriton vulgaris. The sequence continues at coordinate 740,908,752 of NC_141687.1, read as the reverse complement.
CCACTCCCTAATGGCTGGTTTAAACCCACACCACACAAATACAGCACAGGCATCACAGAACATGTGATCCTATCAGTAAAAAGGGCTGAGCATACGTACTGGAGGCCATTTCCATTGTATCCCATGACTTGAAGTACACAAAGTTGGTGGCAGCTGAGGCACTTTGCCCGACACGGGTCTCCCGCCACGTGGCGATGACTCAATTTTCACTGAGTTAGTGCAACCAGAGCTGAGCTGGTGTGCAGCCTGCGATGGTGCGTTGCCTCAATACACCATCCAGGCTATAAAGACCGGATTTGAATTTTTTTTATATGAAAACCTGGTTCTAACTATATGTACCTACTAGCGACCACCAGCAGGTAATATATGTATTACCTACTGGCAGTCGTCAGTAGGTAGTTATAGTTGGACCTATTTTCTATAGGAGAAGCGCAGCATTCTATTCCCAATTACTTTGGCGCCAGTGGATGAATCTTTACGAAATTTTCAAAACTAATGGGCCACTCCGGTCCGCTCCTATCTTGAAAGTTTCGGGGTGATTTGGCAAGTGGGGCTGAGAAAAAAGGGGGTCCCAAAACATGTTTTACCTATGCAATTTCACATAGGAAACTTTAGACACGGCTACAGCCTGAACTGCAGAATGGAATTACACCAAATTTGGCAAAAAGGTAGCCCTTGGCTCAGAAAGAACCCTTTTTGTTAAAAGGTGTAAGTTCGTTCAGTAGTTGCTGAGAAAATGAAAATTTAAAAAGTTTTGATATCTATGGCCACACACCCTACAGATTATGATATGCACACCCTGCAGATTAGCACCCGCTCACCCTGCTGATCACAAGCTTTATTCTAATTGGCTGTGAACACTCTAAACCAGGAACGGTTGGGAGCAATCTTGTGCCTCGGTAAAAGCGAGGAACAAGATGGTACTTAAATGAAGGTGGAAAACAAGAGGAGGGGGCAGGGTTGAAACAACCTAACCCTGTAGGCCTGCTTAGGGGGTCCTACAAAGAATTCCAGGGCTAAAAAATGCTTCTTCTTTAAAAAAAAGCCGAGATGCAAGCTGGGTGCATGGATCCAGCTGCAAAAAATGAAAAAAACGAAGCACGGCCTCCCGCTCTTTGTTTAAATAAAGCCCCCGGGTGGGCCAGGTCCCGGGGGCAGGAAAGGAAAAGTGTAGGGGGGGTGAACCCCCCACACTGCCCAGGGGAACGCCACCCCCTGTTGCTTTCTTTTTAATGAACCTACAAGGCCCCCAATCCCCGGGGACTGCCTCCTACGGGGCTTTCCTTACATTTTTGTAGGGGGCGCACAACCCCTGCTGCCCAGGGACCGCCACCCCTGGCCGTTTTTTAAACAAAAGTAACCTGTGTGGGGGGGGCCAAGCCACCCCACACGCCCCAGGGACCGCCACCTCCCCTGGGCACTAAGAATGCATTTGCGGGGGTCCGTTACAGACCCCCAAGCCCCGGGGACCACCACCACCCCAGGGCTTTGTAATTGAAGGGAGGTGGGGAGGGGGGTTGTGCGGCCCCCCCTACTGGAGCCCTTGATGGCCCTGGCCCTTCAAGGGCCCTGGGGACCACCACCCCCCGGGGCGGGCTCCTGCAGTGTCCCGGAGTGCCCACCCCTAGGACACCGCTTTTTGCTATGGCAGGACAGGAGCCTCACGGCTCCCGCCCTGCCATAGCAAACTTGGTTTGGATTTTGGAAGAGAGCGCAGGAAACCTGCTCTCTCTTCCAAAATGCAACCCAGGTTGCTTTTACACACAGGGAACTGTATGTTATCAGCTCCCCATGTGGAAAAGCAATGGCGGCCTTCAGAGGACGCGGGGAGCCAGCGGGACCGTGGGGACATTGGTGCCCAGGGAGAATATAAATTAGTGACAGGAGCAAATAGTTTTTTACGGACAAATTTGGAGTCACTACTCCAGTGCGGCGCTCAGCGCGGCCCCCTGGTGTGAACACGCTGTGTGTGCGACTCCCAGCGCGGCCCTCTGGTGTTAACACGTTGGATGCGCGACTTTCAGCACAGCCCCCTGTTGTGAACGCGTTGGCTGCGCGACTCCAAAAGCGTTGGGTGCGCGACTCCAAACAAAACAAATGTAAATATTTTTTAAATATACATCAAGCTTATATGTTTACATCTTGGGTGGCTCTAAAAAAAAGCACTTATGTTTATTGGGAGATTTTGGTACCTACAAGTATGTACCTATGCAGAGTCTAAAGCTCTTGAGAAAGACTCTGTTACCCACATCTGTAAAATGTACACCATCTATCCTATTGATGCCATCCATATTAAAACGCGGATTGTTGTTGTAAATGGACCCCATTCTATAATGTCTGAGAAATGTGTAACCAATAGAAATGTGTGTTAGCTTTTGAATTAATCTGGGAAGCAATGTGATTTGATATTTACAGGTATATGTGTGCAGAATGAGAGGGAAAGTTTGCAATTTTTGGGTTTTGCTAAGAGCAGTGCAGTACATTCATTGTGTGCATAAGAAAATCTGGTGTGTGATTCAGATATTTCATGATCTACAAATCAAATTGAAAGGTGAGTTAATTATTTGTGAGATGTTCTATGTGGTGCCTTTCTTTTTAATCATACAATATAATTAATAAAATTTGGAGTTAGTGATATGTTTTCTAATGAAGAAATATTTATTCAATTTTTTTATAATGTACTTAAATGTTGTTCAATGTATAGTTTGTATACTATTATATTATCTCTTTGCTGACTGCTTACAAACTTTGCTGTCAACTATGAGTAGTATTACAACCCAGTCACTGCTTATGCATATAGCTGCCTAAATACCTATCTTGTTGTCAACTATTAGTTGTATTAGAACCCAGTCACTGCTTATGCATTTGCAGAATGCTTCAGGCATTCACACAAGCAATGCTGTAATGAAATGTGTAGAATGCCTGCGGTCACCTAACCTCTTCCAAACTAGTGAGTCTCTTCTGCTAAAGTCCAGGGAATAGTCTTGCCTGTCTGCAATCACACTGTGGGTCTATGTCCACTTGTGCAACAATTCTGACAGAAGCATGTGGTTACTGCATCTCTTTGCTGACACATAACAGCTTAAAAACTTTTCTGTTGTCACTTTTTAGTAGTATTAGAACTCAGTCACTACTTATGCATTTCAATCAATCAATCAATCAATCATGGCATTTATATTGCGCACTACTCACCCGGAAGGGTCTCAAGGCGCGTGGGGGGGGTCTGCTACTGCTCGAACAGCCAGGTCTTGAGCTGTTTCCTGAAGGCGAGGTGGTCCTGGGTCAGTCACAGGTGGACGGGCAGGGAGTTCCATGTCTTGGCCGCTAGGTAGGAGAAGGATCTTCCTCCGGCGGTGGCTCTCTGGATGCGAGGCACGACGGCGAGGGCGAGGTTCGCCGATCGCAGCTGGCGGGTGGGCGTGTAGAAGGTCAGGCGGTCGTTGAGGTACCTAGGGCCCAGGTCGTGGAGGGATTTGTGTGCATGGGTGAGGAGTCTGAACGTGATCCTCTTGTTGACAGGGAGCCAATGTAGGTCTCTCAGGTGGCTCGAGATGTGGCTGCGTCGGGGGACGTCCAGGATGAGTCAGGCGGAGGCATTCTGCATGCGCTGGAGTGTCTTCTGAAGCTTGGCTGTTGTTCCGGCGTAGAGGGTGTTTCCATAGTCCAGTCCGCTGGTGATGAGGGCCTGGGTGACCGTCTTCCTTGTCTCGGTGGGAATCCATTGGAAGATCTTGAGGAGCATGCGGAGTGTGTGGAAGCAAGATGAGGAGACGGCGTTGACTTGCCTGGTCATCGATAGGGAGGAGTCCAGGATGATGCCCAAGTTGCGTGCGTGGTCTGTTGGCTTGGGTGTGGTGCCTAGGGTTGGGGGCCACCAGGAGTTGTCCCATGCGGAGGGGGGTGTTCCCAGGATGAGGACTTCTGTCTTCTCCGTGTTCAACTTTAGGCGGCTGCTGTTCATCCATTCGGCGACGTCTTTCATCCCTTCGTGAAGTTTCGCTTTGGCGGTGTCGTCGTCTTTGGTGAGGAAGAGGATCAGCTGGGTGTCATCGGCGTAGGAAATGATGTTCAGGTTGTGGTTGCGAGCGATGGCAGCTAGTGGTTTCATGTAGATGTTGAAGAGAGTCGGGCTGAGCGAAGATCCTTGCGGGACGCCGCAGATGACTTCGGTGGCTTCCGAGCGGAACGGCGGGAGGCGTACTCTTTGTGTTCTTCCAGAGAGGAATGAGGTGATCCAGTCCAGGGCCTTCCCCTGGATGCCGGTGTCGTTGAGTCGTTGGACTAGGGTGCGGTGGCAAACAGTATTGAATGCAGCGGAGAGGTCTAGGAGGATGAGTGCCGCTGTTTCACCGTTGTTGAGCAGGGCTCGGATGTCGTCAGTGGCTACGATGAGGGCGGTCTCGGTGCTGTGATTGGCTCTGAATCCGGACTGCGATGGGTCGAGGGATCCGTTCGTCTCGAGGAAGGCGGGCAGTTGCTTGTTGACAACCTTTTCGATGACTTTGGCCGGGAAGGGAAGGAGCGAGATGGGGCGGAAGTTCTTGAGGTCGGTCGGGTCCGCTGTTGGTTTCTTCAGTAGTGCGCTGAGCTCGGCGTGCTTCCAGCTCTCAGGGAAGGTGGCTGTGTTGAAGGAGGTGTTGATGATGTCTCGGAGATGGGGTGCGATGGTGGGGGCCGCTTTGTTGAAGATGTGGTGGGGGCACGGGTCGGTCGGCGATCCGGAATGGATGGTGTTCTTCATGCTTGTCGTGTCTTCGGGGGTCACCTCGGTCCATGTCTGGAGGATGGCGTCTGGGTGCGTAGGTTCGACCGGTGGGTGCGGGGGTTAAGCGCTGAAACTGTTGTGGATGTCGGAGATCTTGCGGTGGAAGTACGAGGCGAGGGAGTCGCAGAGGTTCTGTGAGGGGGTGATGTCGTTGTTGCCGGTGCTGGGGTTGGAGAATTCCTTGACGATGTTGAAGAGCTCCTTGCTGTCATGGGCGTTCTTGTCCAGTCGTTCCTTCAGAGATTTCTTCTTTGTGGTGCGGATGAGCTGGTGATGTCTGCAGGTGGCTAGTTTGAGGGCGGTCATGTTGTCGGTGGTCTTGTTGAGAAGCCAGGTCTTCTCGAGGGTGCGGCAGGCCTTCTTGGAGTCCTTGAGTTTGTCTGTGAACCAGGGAGCCTTCTTGCTTCTGGGTCTGGTGAGTGGGTCCTTCAGTGGAGCGAGGTCGTCAGCACTTGTGGTCAGCCACTGCGTGAGGTTGCAGGCTGCTGTGTTAGGGTCCGTTGTTCTGACGGGTGGGTTCTGGCTGAGGGAGGTGGCGAGCTGGTCAGCGGTGATCTTGCTACAGTTCCTGTGGGGAACCTGCTTCGGGTGGTGGTGGACCGTGTTCTTTGCGACACTGAAATGGACTGCAATGATTCAGTCATTCACACAAGCACTGTTGTAGTCAAATGTGTAGAATGTCTGCGGTCACCTAAACCCTTCCAGACTAGTGAGTCTCTTCTGCTAAAGTCCAGGGAATAGTCTTGCCTGTCTGCAATCACACTGTGGGTCTGTATCTATTCTTAGAATCATACTGACAGAAGCATGTGCTTTTTGTAAATCTCTCTGCAGACATATAAGTGCTTAAAAGCTTATTGTGACGATAACTATTAGCACGATGAGAACCCAGCCACTGTGTATGCACTTGGAGAATGAGTGAGACATTGAGAGAAGCAGTGGAACAGTCAGATGTGCTCAATGTTACGGTCCCCTAACCCCTTCCAGACTCCAGAGTCTCCCCTGCTGTATTTGTTGCCGGCAAACTCACTATAAAAATCAGACTAGGACTGTTGATCTCTATTTACAAAGTGTAAGAGAAAATATTGATACACGGAAGGACTATGCCACTTATTTGTTGGTAGGGAATTGTTTTGATTTGGGTTCTGATCAGCGTATTTGTAAAATATTGTTATAACAAATTAGACGAGAATAAAATGCCCGCTAGAGCTGTCCATAATAATCTAGAATTGGTAACTATTCCTCCAGAACTGATAGATTTAAATACGTATGAGACTATTCTGATTCAATGTGTGCAACCATTTCAGGCTATTGCTCGTATGGAGACTAAAACAGGTAAATTGCCTCCTACAGATTTACAGAGAGGATTTAAAGGAAGAGTTGTATATTTACCTCTAGATTTAAAGAAACTATTGTTGTAGAGAATGTAGAAAGTGATCCACTAGTTATTCTAGTTAATGGTGTTCCTACTAAGAGTAAGAAAATCTGGCAAGAATTAGTGGATGTTAGGAAAGTGCAAAAGGCAATGATTAGAAACGAATGGCTACTACAAATGGTTACTACAGAAATGTGTAGGTGTATGTGGAAGAAGAAGAAATACTTTTAGGAGATGATACTGAAATGTCAAGTGGCCAAATTGAAAAAGTGGATATGTCCAAAAGTGAAGAAATCTATGAACATTATAGTGTACATCCACTTCAATCGAAAGAAGCGATAGGGAATACTATTGAATTATTCCAAATTAAAAAAGCAAGGGGTATTCCCATGAGTGTATTGGGAAAAAGTTTGGAAGCTCATTGTTTTCCGCAGCTATTCCCAACTGGAAAAGGTGGCCAATATGATGAACGATCAGTGCAGATTCCTGCGTCTGAATATCGGACAACAAGATTGTATGCAGAAGATCTTAACCTTCGACAATATATCCCATATACCGTCCTTCTTTTGTTTGAGAGTGACTTGTCTGGACTTTCATATGCAGGTAACCACATATTAAAAACAGGAGTACATCTTCAAAATGTTTCTGCCAAGGAATTTATGGATAAAGTACATCAGAGAGATGGTCATTTAAAATCTCAGCTGATTAATTTTATGGCATGTCAGCATGGTACTAATGAGTATTGATATCGTCGTCATGGCAACAAGTCTTACAATTCCAAAGTCATCGATGTGGAAAATACTGTTGACAAAAGTACAAGTCGAAGGAAAAGTTTTATACCAAATGTCGTTTTGGATTTCCACGTCCTGTAATATCCAAAGGAAGAGTAAACAGGTTTATGTCTGCTGGGAGACATACTGTTACTAGAAAATCTCGCAAAAATACATGCAATTTGTGAAGAAGTGAAGAGTCAAAATATATCAATAATTATAATTCAGTTATTCTCTCAATGTGGAATGCTAATATGGATATTCAATATATTGCGAATAATTCCATTCTCACCAGAAGAGTCTTAGTAAAAAATTGTACAGTTTTAGTTTGAAGATGTTATTCCATCGAGAAATTGGAGCGTGTGAATGCTCAGATCGGTTATTATCTGCAAGATTATACTCAAAATCTAGAAGACTAATTTGGGTGAGTCTAAGTCTTACCACAATGCAAAATTGAGTACTTAAATCTGTACAAGAAATTGAATATTTAGCAAAAAAAGAACCGGAAAGTACAGATATTGTCAAAATAAACATGTTGAACACATATTATCCAAACAGAAGTCATCATCTTGAGAACATATGTCTTTATGAAGTGCTGCAATATTATATATTTAAACGGAATACTACAGAAAACATAAATGAAGGAAAATATGCAGTGATTGGTTACGAAGGATGTTTGGTGAAACAAAGGGAATGAAATTTGATTAATCACAGAAAACTGTGCTGTGATACTCCTGATAAAAGGGAATTTTATTAGTTAGCACTTTTGCAACTCTTCAAACCGTGGCGTACAAAATTGAAATTACTTGGAGATTTTCAGAGCTATGAAGATTCTTTTAATGCTTGTACAGATACCATAGATTATAATGTTTTTCTAATTATCTAAAAATGTTGAAATTGATCAAAAAGCTACTATTGCACCTGAGATTGCTAGAGACAGTGCTCAAGACAGTCAAAGTTCTGCTCTATGGAGTCCAGATCCACTAGGAAAACAAATTCTTGAAAATGAAGCAGCAATCACAATGAATGAAGTGGAAACAGCAATGCCTCAAGCTCAAGAAGATATTATGGACTTAGGAAACTTGGAAGACCAACTATATGTTGAACAGAAATAAATATATAAGCATGTGAGACTACAGATTTACCATGGATTTTTTCATGAAAAGAAAGAAAGCACATGCACATCATTCCAACCTATCTGAATGTGTGACAGTGGTCAAGCTGGAACAGGAAAAAGTTTCTTAATTAAAGTATTGACCAGTTATCTACAGAAAACAACTGACTCACATTTGTCGTGTGTTGTAACTGCTCCAACTGGGTTGACAGCACACAACATTAAAAGAATTACATTGCATTGTTTACTTATGCGACCTGAGGGCATGAAAATACATTGGAATATAATAAAATATCTGGAGAAGCTTGCTATGAAGTTTTAAGAGTGCTAAAGAAAATGAAACTTCTGACTATTGATGAGGTAAGCAAACTGAATGCTTGCTTTTATGCATTTAAGAATGCAGCAAATTCTTAAAACAGAGTACAATGTCGTATTTGGAGGAAACATGGAATAGTTTTTGGAGATCTACTGCAACTTACTCCCGTAAAAGGACAACCAGTATTTAAAACACTTGTGCATGAAGACACCAGAAAGTAGAAAGAACTCATTACAAATATGCTACAAGCAAATGATGTTGATTACAGAATTGGAGTACTGACAGAACATAGCACACAAGCTTTGCAAAGTCAACTACTTACAAACTTGTTTCCAAATGAAAACATATGTATGAAAATTGCAGAAAATAATTCTATAATCTGCTTAATGCCAATACTGCGCGAGTGTTCTATATTCAATGTTCAATGAACAATTTTTGAAGCTAGAAAATGATCAAATAATAAAAATGAAAGCCTTTGATAGAATAGAGCATGAAGGAATCACTATTATTTTGATGGGAAAATTGAAAACAAAATTGGATTATTTAGAAAAATCTGTATCTGAAACTGCTGGTTTAGAAAAGAATTTACATATATGTGTAAATTGTCGGGTAATTTTACGGTGTAATTTGGATGTGGAAAAAGGTTTAGTAAATGGAGCAATTGTTAAAGTTGTTGATTTTGTTCATTATCAAAATAAAGATGGATTCGAATTTTTAAAAATCAAATTTGATCAAATTGAAGAAGTAAAACAAATTGGTTGTTGTTCAGTTCATTTTTTGCTTGTTAAAGATTTATATGTTCTTAGAAAATAGTTTCCTCTTTCTCTGGCATATGCAGTGACTATTCATAAATCTCAAGGTTTAAGTGTAGACAGTGCTTTGGTGAACATTTGAAGTACCATATTTGAAGAGGGTATGGAATATGTTGTTTTGTCCCGAATCCGAACTTTATCTGGATTGTATTGATTGATTTTGATGAGAGAAAGTTTTGTGCAGATGCAAACTGTGTAAAAGAGTGTAATCAGTTAAGAAGAGCATATGCTACCTATTTAGGTGAATATCCTGTATTTGAAAAGAGTGTAGTAGGTCAAAAAAGAAGATATGAGATTAACTCAAGATAATGTTGAGATTGCAAGCAAAAAGAAAAAGGACACTATTGAAGAAATTGTTGGGTATCAGTTAGAAAATAGTTCAGGTATCAACTGCTATGCTAATGTAGTGGTCACTGTTGTAGTGGTCACTGTTGTTTTTTTCCAAAAAAATTTCAACAGCAAATTATCTAGAATCATGAAAAAAGATTTTGTTTCTTGTTGCATTGTATTTATGAAAAATTGAGAACTGATAAAAGGAAAATATATTGTGTTTCTGATATTCGTAATCTTTTGGATATATGTTCTGGTTCTACAAAATGTATGCAGAATATTCAACAAGATGCTCAGGAATTTCTAATGTACATGCTTGCAGTATTGGAAAATGAAGGAATAGAAATTGAAAATCTTTTTGGTCTTTGTTATAAATGGGAACATGAATGTGAAAATTGTACGTTTACATGTAGCACTAACATAGATACTGAAAGATCTATACATTTGACATTACCAGACTGTAAAACAGTGTATTTCAACAAACTAGTGAAAGCAGTAAATCAAAACATGGAGGGTAGCCAATGCACATCAGAAATGTTATCAACATTATTTATACAAAGATTTGGAAAATATTTAATTTTAATGATACAACGTTGTTCAGTTGATGGAAGAAAATTGGAAACTTTAATTTAAACATTTTGTAGCAAGTCAAGTATCATTATCAGGAAGAACGTTTGTAGCAGTAGCAAACATATTCCATGATGGTTCTTCTACAACATCTGGACATTACACTGTATATTTAAAATGCAATAAAGGATGGACATATTGTAATGATGCTCAATTTGTTTTAAAACAATGTTTGCCTAATGAATTACCAAATTCCTACCAAATATTTTTAAAGCCAAAGTTTTAGGAACATAATTCAGCCGATTAAGAATATGTTAAAATGTATTAATATGATTACTATTGGACAATTTTAGTATAAAGGATTTCAGGTATACCATTTGACCTAGAGGAAAGGTATTAATTTAAATTAAGGACATTTTCACATCATATATTTTTAAAGACCATCATTTAAAGTGGATGGAAATTATAAAGAATTGTTCATTGAATTATTATTTCAGTTTTTTCATATTGAAGTAAGAAAATTCTCTTAGAAAGAAGCATTTTATATATGTGTGATTTCAAAAATATGGTATGTTATTGAGGATGTTGTTGTTATACAATGTTGAGAAATAGTTGAGTATATTGAAAATAATTTTGATATAATTCATATGATCGTAAAATTATGTTGTGTTATAAAAAGTATATTATTATATATTATAACTGTATTTTTTCTCCTCTTTCACTGATTATAATTGTAAATTACAACATTTTCAGAAATGTAAATTATGAAAACCAAGTAAAAGTTGTTAAGCAAGTTAAGATTTAGTAATGCAAACACTATCGATGCACTACTACATCCAGCTCTGCACTATGTATATAAACTTTTAACTAACTACTATGCCAAGTAGTACCTATGCAATCTAGGAATACTCATGTCTATCCTATGCATTTTTTCAATTACCCAACCAGAACTATGTATGTATGATATCAGTCTGCCAAAACCTAAGCACTTATAAATTCAGCATGTATTCTCTTTACAGCTAGTCAAGTACCTAAGGAATGATATAATAAAAAAAACTAGTACAAGTACAATATTCTGTGCACTATGTATACAGACTTCTAATCAGCTACAAAGTATTGATACAGTCTTTTAAATACTCAGTTAGTTCCTATGCAGTCTAGAAAGCCTTCTGTCTGTCCTATGCTCTTCTCCATTCACCATCCAGCACTATGTATGTATCCTATTACTTTGCCAACATCAAAGCACTTATAAATTTAGCTTGCACTCTCTTTGCAGTACTGACATTACTCTAATTATTAGTCATATACCTAAGGATTGGCCTAGCCACTAACCCCAGTACAAGTACATTTCTTTATATACTATGCAGACCTGCAACAAGCTACAAAGTATTAATACACTCTTCAAAATACCCAGTGAATATCTATGTAGTGTTGGAATCCCTCTGTCAAAGGATCCCATGTGACCTGAAAAAAAGATTTGATTGGTTCATAACATTTCCCATTCTACATATTGAAGGACGTAACCATTTCAATGATTGTTGTTGGAGCTTCTTTGGATAGATATCTCTGTGCTTACCTCCTGTCACTCTCATGCAATTCTTCAACTAGCATTATGTTCCTATTGTATCAGTCTGCCAATACCTAAGCACTTATGGGGCAGATTTAGAAGCATACTGTACCAACAATAAGTCACTTTTTGTAACATAATGATGGCGGCAGACAATCCTTCATATGTTCTATGAGAGGAAAAGGCACCTTGCATAGCTTTTCTTCTACTTGTAAATATGACCTCTTCATACACACCACTTTACATTAAAAGGGCATTCCATGGCTGTTGCTGTGGGTGTTCCCACGCAACACTCATAGAAAATGACACATCTCCAGATTTGATTAAACAAAAAGGACTAGCTTAAGTTGACCAAAGTGTTACAGTACTCAAATTAATTCTGTCACGGGCACCTTGTTGGTGTATTCATGAAGCCCTCACCTGCCAACCTAGTTGGTGGCATGCTTCATCATCGGTCCCACCCAGTGACACTTATTATGTCCCGGGTGTGCTACGACGCCTGATTACAGCGGAGCTGGTATATTGCTGAGAGTGCAGTGAGGTTGGGTGAGTTGTGATTTAAAACGGCTTGGTGGTGGTCCCAGTACCTGAGGGTAAATTAAATTTTAATAACTGGTCCGTCACCAGCGGTTAAAAGTAAGGCTACAGGATGCGTAAGGGTGGCGAGTTACTGCCCCCTGCGTCCTTCAGATGGTCGACATGTTTCAGCCAGTCCCTTTGAGTGTTCTGGCTTTCCTCAGGACCGATTTTTAAAAAGGTGTGGTGAAATAAAACAGACTAGTGTTGTGGTACAGACTATGTGATACACACACTAAGGCGTTTTTCTATATGTGAGAGGGGGATTCCCTTCTCATGCATACCTGTACAAACAAACATTAAGAACAAGGACAAAACATTTACAGAGAGAAGTCAGTAGTCAATTTAGACATATGGTCAACAATGCTTTGGTGGCCGGATCTATAGTGCAAGGTGAGAGGACTATAGTCGGCTAGGTGTGATGGTACTGGTGGTGCCATCAGAGTGAAAATACGCGACTAATTAGGATCGTGGTGTGGCTAAAACACAGAAATCACACTGAAAGGAGTTGACTTAGTGTGGCAGGGCGCAAGAAAATGGTTCTTACGGTTTGGGTTATTAGCCAAAGCTTCCTGGAGGGAAGCGGTAAGGGGATGACCCTATGGGAGAAAAAGAGATAGGCTGTAGGGGTTAGGGACCTGTGAGGAAAGAAGCACTTACCCAGTTTGTTGTTTGGAGGCTTGTCAGGTTTGTCATACTCACAGTCTTTCTGGTCAGAGCCTGCCTTGTACCTGTTGTCCCGCCGTCGTCCTCCGGTAGAATGAGCCTGTCGGCGTGTGGGCTTTTTATACTATGGTTAACAAGGTAATGATGAGCACCTGTGGGAATAGTAAGGGTGGAAAGACTAACCCTTTGTGTTGTTGCTGCTCATGCTCGTGGTTTGCACACTAGTTTCTAGTGCATGCTCAGTATGTCAGCGCAATTGCTATGTTATTGCTCATGCTTGTGATTTGCACACTAGTTTCTCGCACATGCTCAGTATGAATGCGTGGTTATAATGTTACTGCTCATGCAGGTGATTTATACTCTAGACTTTTGCATTTGCTCAGTATGATGGCGCGATTGCAATCTGTGTCATAAAGTATTTAGGTACATGTGTTGTTGATGCTCATGCTCGTGGTTTGCACACTAGTCTCTCGTGCATGCTCAGTATGTTAGCGCGATTGCGATGTTATTGCTCATGCTCGTGATTTGATCACTAGTTTCTCGCACATGCTCAGTATGAATCCGTGATTATAATGTTACTGCTCATGCAGGTGATTTATACTCTAGTCTTTTGCATTTGCTCAGTATGATGGCGCAATTGCAATCTGTGTCATAAAGTATTTAGGTACATGTTGCAACAAAAATATGCCGCCGTTGGTACGGGGAAAGGGGCAACACCCGTGTTAGGTGTGGCATGGTCTTATCTGCGCTGGCGCGAAGGGATCGGCGTTGGCTATGTCTGCGCTAATATTGGGGAAACATGCCTGTGGGACACGCCGTGTCCCAGAGTGGTTCGGCCCGTTAATCACTGCTTAATGCGCATGTGCTGTTAGGCGCTGCGCTCTAAAGTTGACATGGCAATATTAAGGGGGTTAAAGCATGTGCCCATGATATGGCAGCCTAGTGGTACACACATGGCGAAGCATGATCTATGTCTATGTACAGAGGGACTATGGCACGGGAGACAGACCACTGTACACAGGCGAGGTAATTTTGACTAGTGTAGGTCTAGGGTGTGACTGAATTCCACGGTATGGCGTCGTTGAGGCCATTGGTTTGGGTGGATAGGCGATATATCCAACGTTGTTCCTTGCTGAGTAATTTCTTCTCATTATCCACTGCAAGTTCCGGTAGTTGTTCGATGATGGTCCAGGTCAGATCTTTGGGAGTGTGTCCCTGGCTGATGAAGTGACTGGTCAGTTTACTAATGTTCTTCTTGCACCTGATTGTGCTCCTGTGCTCTGTGACTCTAGTTCTTATTTTGCGGGCGGTCATTCCGATGTATCGGAGGCCGCAGCTGCAGGTAAGTAGGTAGATCACGTTACGTGAATTACAGTTTGTGTGGCTGCGTTGAGTCCACACTTTGTCTGGTTCTAGTATCAATGTTTTCGTATTGCTGGTAAGATGGCACACGCTACAGTCATTGCATGGATAATGTCCAGAGATTTTAGGCAGGCCCCACGCATTCAGGATAGTGTTGGGTTCTCTATTGGTCAGGGGTCCGGGGCGGGTGCTCAGGAGTTGGTCTTTCAGGTTGTTGCACCTTTTGTAGGCAAACCTATGGGTTTCCCATTGTCGTTGTCCAGAGTTTAGGATTTTCCAGTTTCTGCGTATGAGTTTCGCCACCTCATTGGAGGCTGTGTTGAATGTGGTGACACACGTGATGGGTTGGTCACACTTGTCCTTGGGTACAGTTTCCAGAAGGGCCTCCCTATTTTGGTTCCTGGCTCTTTTCTTTGTTTTGTTAATGATGGCCCGGGGGTAGCCTCGTTCCTCCAGTGTCTTGGACAGGTCTGCCGACTGATTTTTGTAGTCAGTTACTTGAGTGCAGTTTCTGCGTATACGCAGAAATTGTCCAAATGGTAAATTTTCCCTTAAAGGGCGGGGATGGAAACTTGTGTAGTGGAGGAGTGAGTTCCTTGAGGTAGGCTTGTAATAGGTGGTAGTGATCAGTTGGCCATCTTTGGCCCATATGTTCAGATCAAGGAATGCCAAGTGGCTTGCACTCCAGGTGCTTGTGAATTTCAGGTATGGGTCTCTTTCATTGAGCTAAGTGAGGAAGAGTTGTAGAGTTATTTCTGATCCCTGCCAGATCATAAGAATGTCGTCTATATATCGACGCCATGTGAGAATATTCCCGGTATAGGGATTGATGTTGTGGTTGATTTGGGTCTGTTCAAAGAGGTGGACATAGAGTCCTGCCACGCTGGGGGCGAAGACGCTGCCCATTGAAGTTCCATTGGTTTGGAGGTACAGGCTTCCCTCATACTCGAAATAGTTTTCCTTTAGTGCTATTGTGGCACATTGGAGGATGAAGTCTCTGGGTGTGCGGTGCGGCCATGGGGACTCCATGAGTACCTGTCTCAGGACTTGGATGGTGGCGTCCTGGGGGATACTGGTGTAAAGGCTTTCAATATTCAATATCCAGGCTCTCCAGATTTATCATAAATCATAAATCTGGAGATGTGTGGGAATGCTGCACCATCCTCAAGTTGGTGTAGCAAGGCACAACAAGTAGAACTGTTTTCATTTCTCCTCATTTTTTCCTCTTTCAATGTATGCTGCATTGCTCAGCATACACTGAAAGAGGAAAATGCCTTTACTGATTGTTTTTGTGCAGGAAGGTGTCCCTTCCTGCACAGAAAAAATCTCTCCACAACACAAACATGCTTGCACCATGGTGCAAGGATGCCTATGTCACTGTATGTCTTCAGTTTGTACAGCAGTGCAGAGGGAAGCAAAGAGTTGTAACATATTTATGTACATATGTCACATCCCTGTGCTCCGGAAGTACCACAGCACTGTGCAGCTAAAGATCTTACAGTGCCACGCTGCAGCACTTCCTTATAGTTCTGCACTTATACATTCACCATACATTACTAATGCCTTCTTTCAGTCAATTATGCACTACACATACATTGAACCAAACATTCACACATCATCATACAAATATAGTTCTTTGTTTAACCAGAGAAGTTAGTCCTGAGAAGAACTTTTTTCTTTTATTTTTTTTGTATTTTACTGAACAATTTTGTATTTTTTTGGTGTTTTTTTTAAAAAAAAGAAAAAGAATGAAAAAAACAGGAAACTTCAGGAATTGTGTGGCATTCCTAAAAAACAAAGCAAACAAAAAACTAGCCACAATGGTTCCATTGCGCAGCACAAACTGCTTCAACAGACTGCTCCCCAAAAGAAATACGTTTCTTGCACTTGACGCAGTGCTGTTCAAGAAAAGCAAACTCAGGGCGTATGACGGGTGGTGATGCAGCTGTTGATGTTCCAGAAGTACTAGGAACTGCAGGTGGAGGGTTCCTTTCTGCTCTTCTACACTCCTCCCAAGCCAGATTTACCGGATGTAGGGTTTTTTAGATGTTTATATATCAAATCAGTACCACAAGAATACTTCTTTTCAACACTGCCTCTAGATAAGACTTGCTGACAAATCCGGCAGGCGACCTTTGTGGCATTTACTTTCTTTTGTCCTTCTGGAAAAGTGAAGAATTTTCATACCACTGACTCTGGCCTTTGAGGACGTGGAGCTTCTGGCAAAAATTCTTCTTCAGAAGAATGTTCCTCTTCCTGTTGTCCTGAAGCCATTTTCTTTTTTTAAAAAAAATACTAAAAAAAATAGTGAAATTAAGTTTCTTCTAAGCACAGAGATGACTCTCCAAAGATGCTCAAAGAAGTATGAGGGTCCATCAATAGTTACAATGGGAAATGGTATGAAGCAATCAATTATTTTTTTTTAGGGCACATTTAAATGTAATATAAGTTTATTACAAGTAAAACTATATTATTTTTATGAATACCTTAGATAATGTTTTGCCCTAATATGTATATTAAATACATATATATATATATATATAGATCAATTTCTGCTTCCCAGGCTGAAACCACAGAAAATACGGACCACCACACGGCTTGCAGAGTGTTCACAGCAAAGGTTTATTATCCATTCGCAGTTAAGGTAGGCATGACGCGTTTCGGGCAGGAACTGCCCTTGATCACATGGCGGACATGCAGTAGTGTTCACTTTAAATAGGGCACACACTCATTTTTTTCTCTTTCATGATAACACCACGTGCTCTAGTGATAAACATAGAAAATATTCTTCTAATGTGAGGTGTTTTACATGTGCACAAAATTGGTAGCTTTGCAAAAACGGCATTTTACAAACTTAGCAGCACTTTTTACTGAGCACATGGAATGCTTTCAATTGTTCAAATGACAACGGAACATTGTCCTGAAGCCATTTTCTTTTTTTAAAAAAAATACCAAAAAAAATAGTGAAATTAAGTTTCTTCTAAGCACAGAGATGACTCTCCAAAGATGCTCAAAGAAGTATGAGGGTCCTTCAATAGTTACAATGGGAAATGTTATGAAGCAATCAATTATTTTTTTTTAGGGCACATTTAAAAGTAATATAAGTTTATTACAAGTAAAACTATATTATTTTTATGAATACCTTAGATAATGTTTTGCTCTAATATGTATATTAAATACATATATATATATATATATATATATATATATATATATATATATATATATATATATATATATATATAATTTTAGACATTAACATAAATTTGCGGAAGTTGCGCACCCACTGCGCCCAACACATATATGTCATTACGCTGGACCCTTCACCGCGCAAGAGTCACGTACAGTAATGCGCATGTGTCGCAAATTTTCGGGAGCTGGAGTTGTGTTCCGGTCATATAGCAATCGCGCACATCTCTGAAAATATGCACCCGTCGCACACTGTACGCGGATCCTTCACAACATTTCTAAAATGGCGGCTAGAATCAGCGCACCAATAGTGAAAGGTACGTTTTGGGTGCGGGACTCCCCAAAAAAATTCTACATAAAAAATAATAAAGAAAATAATATAAATATATTAAAATAAAAATATAAAACAAAAAAATAAACAATATTTCAGTTTCAATATTTTAAAAAACATTTTTTTCCAGTTATATTAAATATATATAATGTAATTTAAAAAAGGAAAATGTGTAAAAATAAACAGTTAAAAACCTGTAGAAGTTTTAGGGATCTATGCACCTGTATCTGAAAGTTCAGAGTCTGTGTTCGTGGATTTTAAAGTGGTCAGCTAATTTCAGAACTACGATCTGAAGCAACTACCACTGCTGCAGCAGGTGCAGTGGCCCCTGGCAGAGACAGCCTTTCACAGGGCCTATTGAAACATGATAATTGCTGTATCTTACTACGTTAACAAATGACAAAGGATGTCCTTTTCCTCGCTTGAATCGGGGCCCCTGGCCTCCTTGCTATGCTACTGATAGGGCATGATGTCGCCTCACAGCAGGAGCTGTCGACGTTGGAACTAGTCTTGGCGTCCGATCAGCAGCCTGGGATTTGGGCAAATCGGTCTTCTACGGACTCCTAGAAGAAGAAACCAAACGTGAAGATAAAATTGTGTAATTAACTACAGCTCACTTAAAGCGATCCAATACCTACCTGTCTGGAGTCTGCTCAGTGGATTCTGCACCTCAGCTCACGTGAGGTGCATGTTACCTTGTACCCCAGCAATATTCATCCCTTTTTTGTACTTCCAGGAAAATTTGTCGCCTTTTTGTACTCGCGGAATAATCAGTTGCTGTAGTGCCGGGGCCAATAAACATGTCCCTCACAAACCATTGAACGCGACAAGGTGAAACAGTCCTCTGCATTTTTTTAAACAGTAAAATACAGAAAACAGGGATGCGCGTGGCTCTCCCCGGCCTACGCAGTCATTAACCAGGCAGCATATGGAACTACCCTAAAATTACTGTACTTCCAGAGGGGTGTGCTCCAAGCCTCAGTGAATTAATCACCTGCTGCTGACAGTAGGGCGCACCTGTTGCCCACTAATTTTAATCTTACTTGGGCAAAGTGACCGTTTCATTACTCCAAGGCCAAGGCTAGGCACTCCTATTACCTACTATTTTTAACATGTGTTATGGACGACGCTGGCAAACACAGCTCAGGAATTAAGAGGCTTGTAAAAGCTTCTTTTACTATACAATTTTTGTTCTGTTGAATTTAGTTTATATAGTGTCTGTTGTGTAAAGTACTGCATAATTTGGTTACTAGCTATGTGAAAGTCTATATTAGTTATTAATTAGTTAAGTGAGTATCTACATGGGATAGTGAATGTGTGTGTGGTTGGGTGGGAGGTGTGTGACAGTCCAAAGTTCTGTAAATACTTGATTTAGTAGGTATATGAGGTTAAGACTGTATGTGGAAACACTTGTTTGAGTGAGTGAATCTCTTTATGGGTGTGGTGATGAGTAAATATATTTCTCAATGATACATGTCCAACAACGTAGAAATAGAAAAGGCAGTGTAAGTGACAGTTGTTGTATATAATTAAGTATAGATAACACTCGGTGATTGTATGAGTGACTGTATGGATAGCTGTATACTTGTAATAGTGATTTTATAACACAGTAAGTATGAGTTACTATCTATATGAATAAATAAAGTGGTGTTTATATTAGTCTGTAGCTGAGTAAATGTAAGTATGATCCATTGTTTGCATAAGTGAGTAGGATGAATGAATAGGATGTGTGCTGGTGTGTAATGTCAATGTAGGTGTATAAGTATATTTGATAGTGTTCTATTGATCATTGACAGCATGTATGAGTGAATCTATAGGTAAGTTATTAGATGTGTGTGTAGTTCTAGGAATCACTGAGTGGGGGGACACACTCTGCACACGCCGCCACCGCCGAGAGTCACTTACCTGCAGTAAAGCCACCCTGCTGAATCGCCGCCACCGCCAAGAGTCAGGAAGGCACTTGACTCCGCGCCGCCGCTCCGGGGGACTACAGCTCCCGGCAGGCCACGCGGCGGCGCGTCTTGGGTGACGCACACGCGCCAGGAGAGCGCCAACAGGGGGAATAAAGCTCGAGGAAGACCGGCAGAGCGGGGGACACACTCTGCACACGCCGCCACCGCCGAGAGTCACTTACCTGCAGTAAAGCCACCCTGCTGAATCGCCGCCACCGCCAAGAGTCAGGAAGGCACTTGACTCCGCGCCGCCGCTCCGGGGGACTACAGCTCCCGGCAGGCCACGCGGCGGCGCGTCTTGGGTGACGCACACGCGCCAGGAGAGCGCCAACAGGGGGAATAAAGCTCGAGGAAGACCGGCAGAGCGGGGGACACACTCTGCACACGCCGCCACCGCCGAGAGTCACTTACCTGCAGTAAAGCCACCCTGCTGAATCGCCGCCACCGCCAAGAGTCAGGAAGGCACTTGACTCCGCGCCGCCGCTCCAGGGGACTACAGCTCCCGGCAGGCCACGCGGCGGCGCGTCTTGGGTGACGCACACGCGCCAGGAGAGCGCCAACAGGGGGAATAAAGCTCGAGGAAGACCGGCAGAGCGGGGGACACACTCTGCACACGCCGCCACCGCCGAGAGTCACTTACCTGCAGTAAAGCCACCCTGCTGAATCGCCGCCACCGCCAAGAGTCAGGAAGGCACTTGACTCCGCGCCGCCGCTCCGGGGGACTACAGCTCCCGGCAGGCCACGCGGCGGCGCGTCTTGGGTGACGCACACGCGCCAGGAGAGCGCCAACAGGGGGAATAAAGCTCGAGGAAGACCGGCAGAGCGGGGGACACACTCTGCACACGCCGCCACCGCCGAGAGTCACTTACCTGCAGTAAAGCCACCCTGCTGAATCGCCGCCACCGCCAAGAGTCAGGAAGGCACTTGACTCCGCGCCGCCGCTCCGGGGGACTACAGCTCCCGGCAGGCCACGCGGCGGCGCGTCTTGGGTGACGCACACGCGCCAGGAGAGCGCCAACAGGGGGAATAAAGCTCGAGGAAGACCCGCGTCGCGGGACGCGAGCGGGACGCCCGGGGCGAAGCCCGGGCAAAGGGCGGGCCCTCTACGGCCCTCATCGGCAGGAGGAGGCAGGGGCAGGGCCAGAAACTCTGCAAGTGTGAAGACATTGTTCGTCCCTCAAGTAAGTCACGTACATATCACCCACATATATTATACAGTCTGAGCAATGTCTAAAAAACTTGTAGCAGTGCAACAAAATAAGATAAACAACTACATGGTCCAGACTGTTCAGAAAATAAACATGCAAAGGAGGGAGTCATTGGGGCTGAGCCTATCACCTGACTTGCTATGCCCATCACCACCTACATCCGCTTCAATCCTGCTTGATGGTACATTAACTCAGGACATTCATACTGTAGACTCTACAGCTGATTATACACCCCAAGTTATACCGGGATCACCGGAGAATGCAATTCCGGCTCTTGAAGGCTTGCCTATTGATGTTATTATAGATACTGACATTGATCAAGACCCAGAGCAAGATACACAATCACAGGTCTCCGTCCTAGATCAATCCCCTATTGGACACGCTGGTAGACCTAAACGTCAATGCACAAAGAATCCTTCCAAGCGGGGGGGTTTACGCTCAGGGACTAAGCGGAAGAGGGCTACCACTCCAAAGCATAAACAAATGACTCTTGTTGAGGAACACCCTTTCTGTTCCTCCGAGGAAGCCCTACTTGATAAAATCGCTGATCTCATTGAGATGAAAATCAATATCATTGTCAAACCTCTTATATCCAAGATCGATAAACTGCAAGCAGAGGTCAAGAAGTTGGGCGCACTTCAAAATGCAGTTGCAAGTGGTATTGAGAAATGTACTACGCTAATTACTCATCTGGATAATAATCCTAGAGGAGCTGAAGCTGGAAGTAATACGGATGTTGGAGATGAAATGGAACTGCTTGGGCCAAATCCAACGCAACAAACACCATCAGTAGCATTTGAGGGCTCCATACCAGCATGCTCCACATCAGACCCAACTCCTTCGCTTAATATTCCTCCCGCGCAAATACAAATACAAGTGCAAGCTCAAACTCATCCCACGGATCCCTTGCAATTTATTGTTGAGGCCACACCCGTGGTTTTGGTCCTCGCAAACGTACCCCCATTAGAAGGGGGCATAGCTGAAACTTCAACTTCACTCCGCAGTAAAGCCCTACACTGGTTAACTACCAATATGCGACTAGCACCAGGTGGGAAACACCATCTCGCAAGTGTGATTAAATCTGCAACCAGGGTTCCTTGGCTGGGAAACCGGCCAAAAAAATTTAAAGGGGATTGTGTGGCAGTGAGCTTTTCTAACCCAGACGTTCTTCCCAATATTCTTACAAATATTTTTCCTCCCCAACGAAGAAGAGGCACTGTGGTTCCACTTACTTTGAAATTTTTTTATGGAGAGCAGCAGAATGTCTCTTTTCCAAGGACTCCCGCCCCAGGGTGGGATACCAACTGGGATTCTCACTTTAGATGGGGACAAGACCTAAGGAACAACGCCTCAGTTCACCGTCATCAACCTCCAACATTTAACCCTGTCACACAGCCACTTGAACTTTTTAATCGTTTTGCGCCTCTTTCATTTATGGACCAAAATGATTGACTTTTGCCAGCCGGAGAAAATAACTCAGAAGGTTTACAGCCAGCTCCTGGCCCTTTGGCTCATTCTTCAGTAAGTGTTGAGGTTCGAAGAATTATGAGCTGGAACATCGCTGGGCTTAGAGCTAAATTTAAAGATAAGAACTGGCTGGACCTAATCAGAAATTATGATATCCTTGCATTCCAGGAAACTTGGGAAACATCAGTGTGTCTGCCTATAGATGGTTACTCCCATTTTTATGTACCTGCAGACCCCAGTAAAGCAGGAAGAGCAAGGGGTGGGTTGGCTTTATATATTTCACTTGATGTAAAAGGAAAAGCGAGGCATATTAAGTCTAATACTAAAAATTGTTTAATGGTGGAATTGAGCTCATCAAACTCCCATCCTATTTTACTCATTAATTTTTATAATTCGCCAGCCAGTCAATTTCCTACCGAGCATTTAGCATCCCTAGAGGACCTCCTATCGACTTACGATACAAATAGTTCTTATGGGTATGAGGTGATCCTCATGGGAGATTTTAATATTCACCCTTGCCAGGCGGGTTGCCAAAGAGAAACAGAGGAATCTTTTCTATATTCTTCCACGCCGCATTTTGAACACACACCTAGTGGCGAGGCTCTGGAACTGTTTTTGGCTACCTTCAACCTCCACGAATTTTATACTTGCTCAAATGACTCACGGTTACCGACTTATGAGGGCAAGGACCGAGGCACAATCATTGATTATATTTTTGTATCTCTTAGACTTTTATCCGATGTATTTGTTTGTAAAGTCTTAATTTCTGTTTTTAGCGATCACAATCCCGTGATTTTAGAGGTTTTAGCACAGGGAGCTTTGGGTAATAGAACGTCTGATAATTTTTGTGCAACAGACCTTGCGCTGAGAGATCAAAATCGAAGGCTTAAATGGGACAAAGTTACCCCTATAACCTTCTTACAAGATACACTGGCCAAGGTAGAAGGTGAAGTTGCCATATGTTTAGACAACAAAAATTCTAGCACTACTCTGGTTGAGGCCTTTAGCACTATTTGTCAACAAGTCAATCTAGATCTGACTGTGAAGGTTAAATGCAATAAGACAATGGGCCCCAAATGGTTCGATACAAACTGTTCTAAGGCTCATTCAATTCTACTTAAAGCCTTAAAAAACAAACCTAGAAACAGAGTATTGGTAGCATCTCTAAGGAAAAAATATAATTTGGCTATTAGAAAGAGGAAATCCGAGATAAAAGACGAAGCTTGGAATAACCTGTTACTGCCTGAGACACAGAAAGATAGTGCTAAATTTTGGGCAGTAATAAATCACCCGTACTTTGTAGGGTTAGATCATCAAAGAGCGGATTGTACCATTCCAGATGAGCAATGGGTGACACATTTTAGTAATATTTATCGTCACAATGATACGAGCATAGAACGGGTACTTCCTCCTTCTCTAACGCCAAATCCCATCTCTCCTTTTACTCAGGAAGAGGTGAAAAAAGCTATCAACGATACACTCTGTAAAAAGGCACCAGGCCCAGATGGGGTCCCAGCAGACTTTTTCAAGAGTGCCCCTGATTTTAGCTCGAAAATTTTAACTAATGTTTTTAATGCAACACGGGAATTTATTTTCCCCTCTAGCTGGGCAAACTCAACTATAGTGCCAATTTTTAAGAAGGGTCAGAGGACAGATCCGGCTTGTTATAGGCCAATTTCTCTTATTGACTCGAGTGTAAAAATTATGGGCAGAGTCCTATTATCAAGACTGACCCTTATTTTAGAAAGTAGGGGTATTTTATCTAATGCACAATATGGTTTTAGATCCAAAAGAGGAACGTTAGATCAGTGCCTAAATTTAGAATTAATTTTAAATAAGTATGTAATCGGCAGGGAGGGGTCTTTATACATGGCCTTTATGGACCTGTCATCAGCCTTTGACCTGGTCAACAGGGCAAAGCTGTGGCGGATCCTTTTGGCCATGGGTCTCGACCCCCCTTTGGTCGAATACCTGGCCGAGCTACACAAGGACCTTATGACTTCAGTCAGAGTTACTCGGGAAGGTAGATGCACTTGTCACTTTAAGTCGGAGAGGGGGGTCAGGCAAGGGTGCATACTTGCTCCCCTCCTCTTCACTTTATACATCAATGACCTAGAGGCAGTAATGATAACAGCCCACAGCGATATTTCGCGTGCAGGGGAGACAAAGATTCCTGTACTCCTGTACGCGGATGACGCTGTCCTTCTGGCACGCTCGGGAGTTGCGCTAAATAAACTTCTTGCATCCTTCGGGGCTTTTATGTCATCTTTGGACATGAAAATTAACACAGACAAATCACATGTAATGATCGCTGGACCCGCAGGAAGGAAAAGAAAGTTACTAACTTTTTCCTGTGCAGGAAAGGAGGTTAAGAGAGTTTCCTCCTTCCCATACCTAGGAGTCACTTTCGACGATAGGGGCACTTGGGGCCCTCAGCTTTTGGTCAAAAGCAGCGCTGTCGCTAGAGCGGCCGCAGGGCTGCTGGGTTTTGCCAAAAAGCTGGGTGCCCGCCCCATGGAAAGCATCATTAAAGTTTATAACTCCAAGTGTTTGTCAGTTGCCCAGTATGGCTCGGTAATCTGGGGATATACCAGCCCAGCTAAAATACAGATTGTAGAGAATAAATTTTTGAGATCCTTGCTCTCTGTCCCCCAATCAACTTCGACCTTTGCAATACATACAGAGTTAGGTGTGGGCTATATCTCAGACTTATTAAAACTAGCCCCAGTGATTGGCTGGATAAAAACATGGCTCAATCAGGAGCTTACTTTAAATCATACCATCTTAAAAGATTGTTTAGCCCTGGATAGAGCCCTCTACATTCCTTGGTTAAGATACGTTAAAATGCAGCTTACCTTGGCAGGTCGTCCGGAGCTCTTCTCTTCCCCAGAGGGGATAACTTATGGCGATATAAAATCAGTCAAAAACACCCTGACAAATTTATATGCCATGGAAAGGGAAGAAGTAGAGCTAAAAAAGATTATGGTGAGGAAACATTGTATGCTCTCCTTAGCTCCAGGAATGGAACCTTATCTCCTTTTTACTACAAATTCCTATCATCGCTTTCTCTTAACGAGATTACGCTTTGATTTAATTCATTTTGTACTGGGTAACTTCAAATCTTGGTCGCGACCCGAGGATGCCGATCCATGCGACTGTGATCACTTCTCGACACAGGACACAATGCACTTTATTATGTTCTGCGGACATTACACCGAGTTTAGGAAAAGTTATCTGCTCCCTATTTTACGTCACCAGGGCTTCATCCAGGTTAAACGAGCCCTGTTGTTCTTGCAGCTCCTCCCCAATGTACAAGTAGCTTTCTCAGTGGCTAGTTTTTTGGTTGCAGGTGCACGTCTAAATAAGCACCGCACAAGGCACAGGCACTTTATCCTTGACAAATGAATTTCCTCTCTTCTCCATTTTCCTAAATAAATTGTGCTCAATAAACCCTTCTTTTTTAGCTTTTTTAGATATTTATGTATGTTGCATCGCAGCCTATCTGTTTTTATAATATTGATTGAATGTTTTAGATTTGTTAAATTGTTTTGTGCTTCAATGAAATGTATTGTAACCATGTTATGTAATAATGCTTGCTCTTTTATGATTTTAAATAATCGAATAAAGAAAATTGACTGACTGAGTGGGTTTTTAGAAACTTGTATTGGTGTGTCAATGAATTCAAATATAGTACTATGTATTTTATAGTGTGATGAAAGGTTACACTAGTGTATGATGGGGTGTATCTGATTGTCACTTGGATGATGTCATCAGTGATGTCATTTGAGATGTCATCAGTGATGTCATCAGTGATGTCACTGACCATGTCATAAATTATGTAATATGTGAAATCATCAGCAGTGGATTGGGGGTGCGCGAGTTATAGTTAGTACAACTAACAGAGGAATTTCAATGGTTTTATACGAGTGAAATGTCTTGCTAACTATAACACTCCTAAAACCTATGGTTGTTTCAGTGAATTTCAAAAGTTTTTTAAATGCTAATTCCTAACTATAAAATGTCTGAAACGTATGTGTTTTCAGTGAATTTCAATGGTTTTTTAAATGCTAATTCCTAACATATGCAAAACCTATGTTTTTAGTGAATTTCAAAGGTTTTTTGAATGATAATTTTTAAATATATTTATTGTTTTTTTATATTTTCTAACTACATTTTTTTAATCTTTTTATTATTAGATGTTATTTTTTAAAATACATTACACATTTTTAATTACTTTTTTACAAAAAAATATATATTTTTATTATTTTATATTGTTTATAATATACCTAAATAATTTTTATTATTTTTTTCCTTTTTTTTGGAGATGCACACCCTACGATCACCCTGTTTGTTTACTGCGTGAAACGTGTCTGCCATTTTAGAGTCGCTGTCTAGGATCCGCGTAGGGTGTGCGATGGATACGACTTTTCCAACGCGGTTGGTACGTGACTTGTGCGTGACTTCTGGCGCATACGCGAGATGTACATATTACGCGACGTGACAGACGCGCAGTAGCGCGTGACATCATATGCATATCGGAAGCGGTGGGTGCGCGACTCCTGCGATTTTTTAATGTTGAAAAATGTATTTATATATATTTAATATAAATATTAAGACGAGAGATTTTCTGAATATTGTTTAACTTCCTTAAAAAGTACATCACTTTGTAATGCAATTTCATGAAGTAGATCTGGATGCTCATCCTACGCGCATCCCACGCACACCCCATGTGACCTCAAAGAAAAAGATTTGATTTGTTTATTACACTTCCTATTGAAACTATTGAAGGACCCCATTGAAATGGCAATCACTCTTCTCAGAACTTTTCCTAGGGAAAGACCTCCTCATAAGATCTTCTGTTTCTTTCTTGTTGAAGAAGATATACACTTCATTCAACTATGGCTGCCCATCAACCAGCTTCTCTGATTGAGTACACTCTTCAAAGCAGGAATTTGTTGCTGAAGCGCCCCTAAAAGTAAGGTACAGCAGTATTGTTTGGAAATTTTTTACATATCGACCTGGATTCAAGAAGGTAAATGCGACCAAAGTCCCCTGTTGCATTTGCAAGGCTGTGCTTTCAAGGGGAGACTCAACAAAGAAATATTCTTGCGGAACTGCAAGTATGCGCAAGCACTTGCAAACCAAACATCCAATCAACTATGCCAGGGAGGAGTTAAGAAGATTGAGGGAGACTCCTGTTTCGTCGGCAGTCCCGAGCAACACCAGGAAGCTCTAGATCACAGCCTGACATCGTCCCCAGTTTGGGAAAATAAGAAGGTCATGCATAAAATGCGGACGGCTGATTGCGTATGGGGAGCAGTCAGTGGATCTGATGTGTCGAGCTGTTGACCACCACTAGTGTTAGTTTTCTTTTCTCCTCTCCTCACAGTTTTTAGTTCTCTTTTACCAGTTCACATTGTTTCCCCTGCTTTAAAAAGACAAAAATAAAATACAAAATTGTTAAAAAAATCCACCAAACAAACCAAAACAACAAAAAGAAAAAAAAAGTTATTTTCAGAACTAACTACTCTGGTTAGAGCTAAACTAGTATGCTAGTGTGTGAGAGTTTAGATGAATGTATGTGTACTGCATAATTGACTGTAAAAATACATTAATCCCACTCAGACACCCAGGCATTCCACGTAACACAGGCACACCAACATTCTACGACCAACTCACACTCGGGCTGAGCTGCTAGCGGCAGCAGGGCTAGAGTACATGTTATACTAGTAAGTAGGATATAACAAAAAGATATACAGAACGCCTTTACCTGACCTTGTAAATAAGAAAGAGAGTTATTGGCTAGGCTAATTGTTATTATAGGAGTACATTTCTGTATTGATAACAGAGAACAAGATACATTTACAACTACTTACGTTTTAGGGAACTGATAGGTCATATTTATATATTACTGAAAGGAAGGGATGCAGCCTAATATGACATGTGCATAAACACTCAGTGATGTGGTTTAAGTTAAAGAGTTTCATTTATTTTAATTTTGAAATTACCAACACTGCAAAACAACCATATCAGTCTATTCTGTACTATACCCTGTATTTTGCATTCAGGTGTTCTTAAGCTGTCCCCTATTTCATACTTGTCTGCATTGGAATTTTGTGGCACAAATCTAGTCCAACCAACTTCCTTTTCTTCAACTGTGTGGAAACACAGTCCATTGTGCATTTCAGGACTTACTAAAACTTACTTCAACAGTAATACATGTACAAAATGGTACACATTTTATTCACTTGTTTTATATAATCTAAATGGTGGTAAATTTGATATCCTAAAACTAGGATCTGTAAACAAAAAAGAAAAAATAGATATACCATGTAGTAATATATTTTTATTAGCAAATCATAATTTAAACATTTTACAAAGTAATTTCTTTGCCGTTTTTGCTGTTCTCAGAATATATTGAATTTCACTAGAAATATTGATTTCAATCGTACTCATCACATAACAGCGGGCAAAAAAAAACCAATCAAATAGATTGTTTAAAACAAAAATAATCCATCAATAGTAAAAATCTAGATAATACAAATCACACATATATAAAATCATTACTGCTAATAAAATGTGATAACTTAAATTTATAAACACTATAAATGATGTCAGTTAAAATTATACACCGAGACAATGTGAAACAAAAAGTCCATAATTTAAAGAAAGACATTTCCTTGAGGCCGAATTGCATCCTTGTAGTCATTTTTATATAAATTGTCCAATGGTAATCATATTAAATCATAATAATAAATTCCTCAGAGGCTGAATTATCTTCCTAAAACTTTGGTTTTAAATATTAGGTAGGAATTTGGTCATTCAGAAGGCAAACATTGTTTGAAAACCAACTCAGCATCATTACAAAGGCTCCAGCCTTTCTCACTTTTTAAATAGGCAGTGTGATGTCCAGATGTTGTTGAAAGACCATCATGGAAAATATTTGTACAGCTACAAAAGTCCTTCCTGATATTGATAGTTGTGTCGCTACAAAATATTTTATTAACATGTTCAATTTTCTTCCGTCAGCTGTACAATGTTGCATCATTAAAATTATATATTGTCCATATCTTTGTATAAATTATGTTGATAACATTTCTGATTTGCATTGGCTACACTCCATGTTTTGATTTGCAGCATTAACTAATTTATTATAAGACACTGATATACAGTCCGGTAATGTCAAATATAAAAATCTTTCAGTTTCTACATATGGCCGGGATGCCCGTCACCCCGTGTCAACACAATCCCCAAGGATGGGAGAAGTCGGACACGAGTTTGAACTTTTGGAAGGTGGGAGGGAGTCACCCTCCCGGCCGTATTTATTAAAATATGAAACAAAATTTAAAACATTAAATAAAAGTTTCATAATTATGTACAATTTTACATTTATTACATTTCGATGCAGACGTGATCTTTGGCTAACCTTAACAGATCTCTAATACAAAGGTTTCCTAGCCGAGTCTAACATCCTGCAAATGCAAACATTCTAAATTAAAATTGTACATCCTAGCATTACGGGCCAACGGCAAGGTCTTAACCGGTGTCAGATCCCTACTACCAAAAACTCTCGCCCTCACTGTGTGAGTGGCGCATGCGCAGAGGACTCTACCCTCGTTGCCAACTGTAACTTCCCTTGTCGTGGTGAGGGCCCCCTTTCCACTCGACGCCATCTTAAAGGTCGTCCGAGTTCCCGTGTGAGGTATCTGTAGGAAGGACAGCGTGGACTCCCCACACTCTCTATCCGCCGTCGCGGATATCCAGCCCCCGGGAAATTAGTAGGATGGGCATCTAGCCACCTCCCCCCCTGGGAGGGGCCTATGGCCGTCTCCCCCTAGGCGACCCATCCTTAGTGGGTGCCGCCTCCCCGTGGGAGGGGCCAATGGCCGCCTCCCCTCGGGCGCTCCCATCCGTTGTGGGTGGCGCCCCCCTCTAGGGACCTTGAAATTACTGCTCACCGATCATGACCTTACCGCCCGACCAAAATAAATACGACAGTTGTTTACCTACTAAAGGAAAAAATTCTGACATTTCCTCGATGCTTCATCGACTGCTCACTCCTACCAAGAAAACATTATCCTACAGGCAGAAGTCACATCCTTATCAAAACATTCCTTTACTGTTCTACAAAGGAAAAAAGGCCTACTCAGCAAAACTTTATTTAAAACAAACAGTGCCATAAGGGGCTTGTGGGTGGGTCAAAATTGCAGCTTGTTCCGTCGAGGGCTCACGAGCAACGAGTGGGTGCAGCCTTCAGAGCACAGGAACAAGAGGACGCTTCTTCAGATTCCCGCTCTATTTATTCTTCTGCGGGAGGGCATGTACCCTCCTCCGGTACGCCTACTGGGCGTGGTCTTTGCTGTAGGTGTCTAGGACAACCCCTCTTGGGCGGGAAAAGGCGCGCCCCGGCTACGCCGCTTCGGGCATACCAGCCGAGACACGCCCCCTGCCCAAAATGGTTTCCCGGGAAGATCGAGGCACCCAACCATACGTTCGGGGGGACCGAATGGTCGCCCCTTTCCATGTGGCCGGGATGCCCGCCACCCCCTCTCAACACAATCCCCAAGGATGGGAGAAGTCGGACACAAGTTTGAACTTTTGGAAGGCGGGAGGGAGTCACCCTCCCGGCCGTATTTATTAAAATATGAAACAAAATTTAAAACATTAAATAAAAGTTTCATAATTATGTACAATTTTACATTTATTACATTTTCGATGCAGACGTGATCTTTGGCTAACCTTAACAGATCTCTAATACAAAGGTTTCCTAGCCGAGTCTAACATCCTGCAAATGCAAAATTTCTAAATTAAAATTGTACATCCTAGCATTACGGGCCAACGGCAAGGTCTTAACCGGTGTCAGATCCCTACTACCAAAAACTCTCGCCCTCACCGTGTGAGTGGCGCATGCGCAGAGGACTCTACCCTCGTTTCCAACTGTAACTTCCCTTGTCGTGGTGGGGGCCCCCTTTCCACTCGACGCCATCTTAAAGGTCGTCCGAGTTCCCGTGTGAGGTATCTGAAGGAAGGACAGCGTGGACTCCCCCCCATCCCCACACTCTCTATCCGCCGTCGCGGATATCCGGCCCCCGGGAAATTAGTAGGAGGGGCATCTAGCCGCCTCCCCCCCTGGGAGGGGCCTATGGCCGTCTCCCCCTAGGCGACCCATCCTTAGTGGGTGCTGCCTCCCCGTGGGAGGGGCCAATTGCCGCCTCCCCTCGGGCGCTCCCATCCGTTGTGGGTGGCGCCCCCCTCTAGGGACCTTGAAATTACTGCTCACCGATCATGACCTTACCGCCACAGGCCGGATAGTTGACCGACTATCCGGCCCCCCCATTTCCTCCTAAAGGTCATGCTTCCTCAAACCCCTTAGCCATGCTACGAAGTCTCCTATGAGAAAATCATTCCCCTCCCTGGACAGGTGAACACCATCATTCAGATACATGAGATCACCCCGAATACACCCGTGAGGAATGCTATGCAACTGCGAAGAGCAAAACAATTTACCAATTTTATTGTTAACCCTTTTCACCGAATGGTTCAGTGCTGACACCGAAAGGCCCCCCCGCCATACCTTCCTGGGAATCATGTGGGACCAGGCAATCATGCACCCCGGGATTCTTTTAGCCAACCAGCTAACCGCAGACTGAATTTGTTCAAACAACACTCGTCTACCCAGTGTCACCAAGTCATTGCCCCCCAGGTGTACTATGACTACAGATGGCGGTGACCTTTTCCGCCCTAGGAGACCCTCATAAAATGATTCGAATTGGTCAAAACAGAGCCCGCCCTTCCCATGGAAGGCCACTCTGTACCCGTATTCCCCAGCTGCGTGAGTCGCGTCACCTGCTTCGAATACGTCCCCGGCGCGCCTCACATATGAGTGGCCCACGACCCATACCACTCTCTCTCCAGACGGTGATCCTTGACCGCTGGTCTCCTGGTGCTGGGTCGACTGCAAATTCCGCCCCGCGTGACAGGCTCGCGAAACTGTAATTCAAACAAAAGACAAGAAGCGTGAGTGCATGTCAATTGATCATTACAACATGTGCAATCGCACATACCTTTTGAAGCAATTCGAGGACCATCGTCCCAACTGTTTCACTTCCTCCGCACTCTGACCCCTGGCTGTAGCCTCAGTAGCAGCCCCTATCCTAAAGGACTGGGTCCCAAACTCGCACGGGTCCATGCCCGCAGCAGCGTTTGTCAGTGCTAGCACCCTCTGGAACTGAAACTTCGTCAGTGGGGTGCCATCCTTGTGCCTCAGCAAACTCCCCCCCCATGTAGCCGCCCTTAGTACCAAGTATTCCTCTATACACTTTATTGGGCACCCTCGCGCGCGCTGCACGACAACACTATTCCCAAAAGCCCCCTGGTCGGGCTTGGACCTGGTTATCGAGACCACCATCGAATCACCCCTAATTTGGACGTGATCCCTGCATAAGCCTCCCTCAACGTCTTTCTTATTCCTTGCGACCAGTTCGCTCACCCGCATAGCCCCATGGAATGCTAATGCGAAAGCTGCCCGGAACAGAACTGCTTCGAAATGGGAGGAGCACGTCTCGTCTAGTTTTGCTACAAGTAAAGCCAACCTGTGTAAGCCAATCGGGCGTCTCACATCTTGCTTGCGACCCTCAAGGTGCTGCCAGCCGCGAAGGGCCTTCTTAACCAAAAAGGA
This sequence comes from Lissotriton vulgaris, assembly GCF_964263255.1. NCBI lineage: Eukaryota > Metazoa > Chordata > Amphibia > Caudata > Salamandridae > Lissotriton > Lissotriton vulgaris. The sequence goes on along the minus strand of NC_141687.1, from coordinate 740,875,710 downwards.
ATCCGTTGGGTCTCTTATGCCATGCACCTGCGCCATGAATGAAATGGCCGCCCTATGCCTACTGCCGCTGATCGGCCTTCTCTGTGCAGCGCTACCAGGAACCCCAGGAAGGATTCCTCCTGACCCCAGCTCTGACTCCCTGTTGGACCCAAAAATGTGCAATCGGAACGAAACGCTCCTTCGTATGCCTTCCTTGTCCTGGGGGCTAAGCTTGCTGCCACGAGGTCTTGTAGTCCGGGGCACCGATTAGCCATAGTGCTTCGGGGAATGGTGCCGCCACTAGGTCCGCTGTAGGCAGATAACCCCTGAACGCCTGCATATGTGAACGAGAGAGTGCATCAGCTGCATGATTCAGTACGCCTAGCACATGTTTCGCCCTGAACTGTACATTCAGTCTCATGCAAAGCAGCACAACTCCCTTCAACAATCTCAAGATCCATTTGCAGCGTGCTGCCTGTTGGTTAATGCATTCGACCACAATCATATTATCAGACCAAAACACCACTGAGCGGTCCCTGAAGTCGTCAGGCCATGCCATCAGAGCAACCCAAATGGGGAATAACTCCAAGAACCCAATGTTACCTGTGAGACCGCTGGAGTGCCACCAGGCCGGCCATGTTTGCGCCGACCATCGATTACCTAAGATGGCGCCAAATCCCACGCTCCCCGCCGGGTCAGTCCACAGACCTAGTTCATCTGAAGACACTGGCGGCTTGTTCCACACGACTCGACCGTTGAAGTCCGCCAGAAATGCCAATCAAATGCGCATATCCTGGCGAACCTCTGCCGACAGTCTCGTACGGTGGTGCCCCTCTTTGAGACCGACCATAGCTTGTGCAATAGAGCGTGAGAAGGGGCGGGCCATAGGTATTACCCTCAAAGCAAAGTTAAGCTGACCCACTGTTTGCTGTAACTGGAGCAGGGTCACTTTCTCTTTACCCAGGCATTGCATCAAGGAAGCCCTAAACTTGGCCACCTTTTCCATCGGCAAACGGAAACATCCCTCCACAGAATCGAGCTCAATTCCCAGAAACTCCAGTGATGTAGATGGTCCAACCGTCTTACCTGGTGCCAGTGGGACTCCAAACTCCCTCATGAGGATGCAGAAGTCGTGCAGCGCCTGCGCACATCTCGTATCGCCGGCTGCTCCCAAGAACAGGAAGTCATCGAGATAGTGCATAACATGCCTATGCCCTGTGGCCTCGGTGAATGCCCACTCTAAAAAACAACTGAACATTTCAAAATAGGCACAAGAAATGGAGCAACCCATAGGCATGCATTTATCCATGTAATAACTTCCTTGAAATGCAAAACCCAGCAAGCGCTGATCCTGTGGGTGTACCGGGAGCAACCGGAACGCCGATTCGATATCTGATTTCGCCATCAGCGCCCCGGGGCCCAGGCGATTTAACATGGCCACAGCCTCATCGAGCGATGCGTACCGTACTGAACAGACGTCTGGGTCAATGGCCTCGTTCACCGAGGAACCCCTTGGAGCAGACAGGTTATGAATAAGTCTAAACTCCCCCGGGTCTTTCTTCGGGACAACCCCTAACGGGGAACAGATGAATTCTGCCACCGGCGGGCGATGGAAAGGCCCTGCCACTCACCCTAAGCTGACTTCTTTTGCTATTTTCTTCTCTGCCACGCTTGGGTTGTGCTGCACCAATAACTGGTTTTTACAGAAGGAGTCCCCCCGAAAATCCCCTGCCGGGATGTGGAAGCCATGTAAGAATCCGTTCCTCAACACCCCAGCGGATACATGATCAGGGTATCTGTTTAACCAAGGAGTCATAGCCACGAGATCAACAGGTGTAGGCAATCGGTCACAACGTTCTACCTCACTCCTGCTTAAAGCCTCCTTTTCCTCCCCTCCCGCTATTTTTCGATTTACATGAACTCTCCGGGTGTGAGGAGTTCCCACAGCCCGCAAATACATGCTTGAACCTACATGTTCCCTGCGGTCTGTTACAGTTGCCTTGATTGAAGCCCCAACAGACCCCCCGTTTGCCGCCATTCCTGCCGTTCTTAGGCTGGTAATCCCCACCGGCGCCCGCTCGAAAGGACACCGCGGGCTTTTGGCGGACGACCCCCGACCCGCTCCCGCCTGGCGAGGACGTACCTGCCGCCCCTGGCAGGAGCTGTTTGTGCCATGACACCGAGTCCAGGCAATCCCATGTCAAAGTAGCATCATATTCTTTGGCTTTCCGGAATTTCATGTCATAACCTTTCCATTCCTCCCCCTCATACATAGAATAAAAATCCATAATACGATTTTGATAGCAAGTCAACTCAGTCATCACCTCGGGTTTACGTTCCCCCATAACTGCAGTAAATATAGAAAAGGCCTTAACCTAATTCGTTACTGTCTCATCCACCCTGAATTCCGCCATCTTGGCGCGCCAGACGCTCGGGTGCCACAAATCCTTCTGGGTTTTAGCATATTCCATCTCGCGATGGTCAGTTAATAAGGAAAACATGTTAACATATTTGTCCCCCCATATTAACTCTTTCGTGGCCAAAGGGATGTGCTGTGCCACCTTCTCCCGCCTCGAGGGTAATGAACCCTCCCCCGCCATTGGCAATGCGAGCTTACCCGGTTCGGCCGTTGTTCCCGCCGTTTTCTCGTGACCAACTGCAGGTCCTACCAGTGCTACCTGGGGGGAAACAAGAGGAACATTCGCCCTTGCGACATCTCTCGACTGCCGCAATTGCTTGATTAGTAGTTTGGCCTCCTCGGCCGGATCTCCAGGGGCCACTGACCCCCCTGCTTTCTTCTTGAGCCATGCTGCCAACTGGATGGCCAATTCGGGAGGCATATCCTCATCGTTATCAGGAGTAATTTCAACTGGGATCGGCTGCCCCATATCAGGATTTGGTACCGGGTTGTCTACCGGCATGAGGGGGGCGACTGGGGGTACCTCTGGGACCGGGACCTCCCCCGAAACTGCCCTCTTCTTGACCCGTTTCCCTCTACCCTCAGGGACGACTCCCGGCAAGGCCGGGCCTATTACCTTTTTAGGGTGACCCGGGTTGCTCAGTGCAGCCAGCTGTTTTTTGACCTCCGTCAAATCTCTACCGATCGATTGGACTTGTCCGAGTTTTCGGTCCATGCAAGCCATCCGGTTCGACAATAGGCGTAACACCTTGTCCGTCTCTGAACTCTTTGCCGCTTTCTTGCCAGCCATGATGTCGAGTATTCCGCTCCTATCTGATTGACGAGGTTCCGGACTCTTCGAACTCCAAGTAACTGAAAGAGAAACAACAAGATTACAAGTTCTCAAAATTGCTGCTTGTTCCGTCGAGGGCTCACGAGCAACGAGTGGGTGCAGACTTCAGAGCACAGGAACAAGAGGACGCTTCTTCGGATTCCCGCTCTATTTATTCTTCTGCGGGAGGGCGTGTACCCTCCTCCGGTACACCTACTGGGCGTGGTCTTCGGTGTAGATGTCTAGGACAACCCCTCTTGGGCGGGAAAAAAGGCGCGCCCCGGCTACGCCGCTTCGGGCATACCAGCCGAGACACGCCCCCCGCCCAAAATGGTTTCCCGGGAAGATCGAGGCACCCGACCATACGTTCGGGGGGACCGAATGGTCGCCCCTTTCCATTTGTGCTACATGTATACATACAATTCTCACAATAGTGATCCCGTTTATAACAAAGGCCAAAAATACTCTCTATGTCTACACCTTCATTTTCCAAAGCGATAAGCATATACATTAAAACTTACCGAGCATCTTTTTGGATACTCTGTGTAAATTGTGTAGAACCAGAACATAAATCCAAAAGATTACGAACATCAGATAGGCTTTGTATTTTACTTTTATCTGTTCTCAATTTTTCATGAACAGAATGCAACAAGGAAAAACATTTTTTTCCCGATTCTCCATAATTTGGTGTTGCAAACTTTCAAGAAAAAAAACAACATTGACCACTACATTAGCATAGCAGTTGACACCAGAACTATTTTCAAACTGATAATCAACAATCTCTTCAACAGTGTCCTTTTTCTTTTTACTTGCAATCCCAAAATTATCTTTATTTTCCCCTTCTCTACACCTTCAGTACAGATATTCTCATATCTTCTTTTTTAACCAACCACATGCTTTTCAAATACAGGATATTGTCCTAAATTAGGAACATATGTTCTTCTTAACCTATTATACTCTTTGACACAGTTGGCATCTGCAGTAAGCTTTATATTATCAAAATCAATCAAAAACAAACGAGATAATGTTCTGACTCGCTACAAAGCAACATATGTCATACCCACTTTAAACACAGTATTTCCAATGTTCACCAAAGCACTGTCAACACTTAAACCTTGAGATTTATGAATAGTCACTGCATATACCAGAGAAACTGGAAAGTGTTTTCTACAGACATATAAATCTTTAACAAGCAAAAAACTAACTGAACAACGACCAATTTGTTTAACTTCTTCAATCTGATAACATTTTATTTTTAAGAATTCAATACCATCTTTATTTTGATAATTAACAAAATCCACAACTTTGCACATTGCTCCATTAACTAAACCTTTTTCTACATCCAAATTACGCCTTAAAATTATCCGATAGTTTCTACATGCATACAGATTATTTTCTAAACCAGCAGTTTTAGATATAAGATTTTTCTAAAGAATCCAATTTTGTCTTCAATTTTTCGGTGAAAATTATAGTGATTCCTTCACGCTGTATTTTATCAATGGCTTCCATTTTTATTATTTCTTCATTTTCCAGTTTCAAAAGTTGTTCATTGAATATAGAACACTCACATAGTGAGGCATTAAGCAGATTACAGATTTCTTTTCTGCAATTTCCATGTATATTTCCTCAGGAACTATGGGGCCCATTACGATTGTGGTCTTTCCGCATCCTCCGGGCCGGTGGAAGCCACCGTCGGCCTGGAGGATGCGGAAAGACCGCAGCGGACCCACCAAAGACCCACCGCCACATTAGGCAGACCCTCCAGGATATCGTGATTTCGCGATTTGCAGCGAAATCGGCACTTTTGTAAAAATGCCGCGATTTTTACAAAAGTGCCCACGATATCGGCACTTTTGTAGAAATCGCTGTATTTTTACAAAAGTTATTCCATGCCACTATAGCCTGGGGGGTCTGACCAGAGAAAACCCCTGTTTTCTGGGTTTTATTACTCTTATAACAATGGATTTCTGTGCCACAAAGCAAAAGCAGTGCTAGCTGTGGGTAAATGTCAGGCAGGTTTCTTCCCACATTTAATTATGTTTTGACTGCTTAATGAACCAGAGAGTGGATAAAGTGGGCCCTGTGAATCTCAGATTAACCACTGATGGTCAAGGTTCTGTCAAATGGCCGTGGGGCTTTTGTTTGCAATGCATGTTGGGAGCGAGCCAACAATTAACATAAAGATCAAACACAGTCAGCTGAGCGGTAATTGCCTCCAGGGCTAAGGTGGTTACGCAATGGAGCCACCTGGCTGTTCAGAGATGAAGGCTGGGTTCAAGATAAAAGCCTGTGCCTAGTAACCCGGCACAGGAGTGCTAGAGAAGTGCTTCGTAACGGTGGCTGCTGGCATTGGCTTTGCCCACACCTCTTTCAAGACACCTCTCGGATCCTGCTGCAGGAGACAAACCATCACTTTACTTACATCATGGGAACTCGCAAACATTTTCCAAGGGGTCACTAAGTTTAGTCTCTGATGTGACCTAGGACTGCATGATGCCAGCAGCTTTCTCCGCTTAACCATATTGTGTGATCAAAGATGGAGTGAAAGTATGGCTTCCATTGTATGGCACATTCCCACTCCCACCATCCTGTGCAAACCATGTTGCGCGTTTGCACTTTTGTATCTGTCCTGGTCATGCTTTTACTATGGGTTTCTAAGTGTTTTTTATTTTAGTCCTCTTGTTTATAGAGTGAGGATGTACACTAAAAGGGCTGAAACTTGTTGGTTATAAACGGACCTACTGTTTATGTTGCTTTTAACTTTGTATAAGACAAACCAATACTGAATAAAGTTAATATAAACATCTCTGCCCCAGTACACTTTTAACTTTTAAGAGACACTTGTTTTACAAACTGAAAGAAATACGTCACCTCGAGCTCCAGATGATCCCACCATGCATCATTGAGGAGTCGTTGAAGGTGGCCCCTATGATGATGCATGTTTATCAAGTGTGAGCGAGGGCTACCTTCACAAACACATTTTTACGAATAATCCGTCAAAGGTGGAAAAAAATCAATAGGAAAAGACAAGATTGAGCTGGAATAATTTCCCCCTCAAAGTCCTTTATTTATGTGTACACATTAATTGAGTGTTAGTGCTGGGGTTACTCGTTAATTCCTCTCTTCCCTATTTGAAGTTCAGATACTTGGCCACGGTCATAGATGTGCATAGATGTGCACTTTGATGTCATAACTCTTCTTTTCCTTCCAACATGGTAGTCATTTTTGCAATGCAAGACGAGGTTAGCGCAGGAAAAACTCCTACGCTTCATGACTTTGAACCAAAAAGGCAGTTTATCAGCTTTACCAAGGATCCAAGCCTCTAAACCAGAGAAGCTTTTAAAGAAAAGCAGTTTTCTTCCAGCACTTTTTGTAAAAATGGCGGGTTTTTTACAAAAGTGCCCATGAAATCTAGGCATCCAGACCCCTTTCAAGGGGGTGGGGCCGCTCTGCGGAGGGGTGATATGTGTGTCTTACATTTTGTCCCTAGGGGGACTTCAGCATCCGCAGACAGCAGCAGCTTCAGATAGTTCAAGGACAAGAGGAAAACATCAGTGCTCGGCGGCACAGGACTCAACGCACTACAGACCAACACCCTGGGAACAACACACACAGACCATAAAACACACCAGGGAACAACACACACAGACCACAAACACACCAGAGTCTAACAGACCACAGACACACCAGGGACCAACACACACAGATATCTGTGTTTGTTGTAGTAAAAACCACCAAATGAAATGCTGCTAAATTGCCGCTAAATTTCCATATTTTTGCCGCTAAATTTCCATTTGTGTGCCGCTAAATTTGCTAATCCATGCCGTAATATACCGGGGGGGGGGGTCTGATTAGGATGGCTGGTGGGTCCTGGTTTCCGTCTGCAGCTTTTCCGTCGTGGTTGGCTTACAACCGCGGCGGAAAAGCTCTAATATGGTGGCGGTGTCTCTCAGACACCGCCAGCGATATTAGGATGGGCTTTAAAAAGTGCCTTTCCGCAGCAGGTTTCCACTGTGGAAAAACATGTGGAACTTCACTGCGGGGGCCCGTTGCGGGCCCCCTGGGTGAAGGTGGTATGAGGGGTGCACATGGGGGGTACCTATGGTACCCCCCTGCATTTGTATGCAGAAATCGGCAGGCACCGCACGGTGCCTACCGCTTTCTGCATAAAAATGCAATGTATGCATTTTTACTATTTATAATATGGTAAAAATAGAGGATGTGACCGCCAGGGTGGCGGTCACATCCTAATTGGACAGGAGGGAACTCCTCAGGCCATGTGGAGGTTCCCTCCTCCTCTATGATCGCGGACGGACTCAAGTCCGTCCACGATCATAATGGGCCCCTAAATCTTTATTTGGAAACAAATTTGAAAGTAATCGACTCTGCACAGCTTGTTTGCCATGATAAGTCAGTATTCCAATTCTTATATCTTGGAGAATAGTTCCATAATCAACATCATTTACCAGTCGCATCGTTGTAATGAGTTCTTTGTATTCAAAATTTGACCAAATGTTCACGTTTCCAACACTGCCTAGAGACTTTCTGGTGTGTTCATGCGCAAGTATTTTAAATACTGGTTGTCCTTTTACAGGATTCAGAAGCAGTAGATCTCCAAAAACTATGATGTGTTTTCCTCCAAATAACACGTCATATTCTGTTTTAACAATTTGCTGCATTCTTAAATGCACAAAGGCAAGCATTAAGTTTGATACCATGCTCACCTCATCAATAATGAGAAGTTTAATTTTCTTTAAGACTCTTGAAACTTCCCAACAAGCTTCTCCAGATAGCTTGTGGTATTCCAATTTGTTTTCATGCTCTACTGGTAGCATTAGTAAACAATGTAATGTAATTCCTTTAATGTTGTGTGCTGCCAACCCAGTTGGAGCAGTGACAACACAAGACAAATGAGACTCAGTTGTTTTCTGTAGATAACTTGCAATTAGGTAAATTAAAAAACTTTTTCCTGTTCCAGCTTTTCCACTTACTTGCATTCTGATAGGTTGAAATTACGTGCATGAGAACTCTTTCTTTTCATGAAGTAATCCATGGTCAATCTGTTGTCTCACTTGCTCATATATTTGTTTTGGCTCAACATGTAGTTGTTCTTCCAACTTTAGTAAGTTTGTTACATCTTCTTGAGCTTGATGCATTGCTGTTTCCACCTCATTCATGGCGATTGCTGCTTCATTATTAACAATTGGTTGTCCTAGTAGATCTTGACTCAGCCCGGAGAACTTAGACTGTCTTGAGTACTGTCTCTAGCAATCTCAGCTGCAATTGTAGCTTCTTGATCAATTTCATCGTTCAACATTTTCATACCTTTTGCAAAAGCACTGCAATGTATGCTATATTTCAAGCATTAAAGGAATCTTCATAGCTCTGGAAATCTCCAAGTAAGTCCAGTTCTGAATGCCATGGTTTGAATAGTTGTAAAAGGGCTAAATAGTAAAATTCCTTTTAATCAGCAGTGTCACAACTCAGCTTCTTGTGATTAATCAAATGTCCTTTTGTTTGTTTCACCAAACATCCTTTGGAACCAATGACTCTATATTTTCCATCATTGATGTTCTCTGTAGTATTCAGTTTAAAAGTGTAGATTTGCAGCACTTCATAGAGACACATGTTCTCAAGATGATGACTTCTGTTTGGGTAATATGTGTCCAACATATTCGTTTTCAAAATATCTGTACTTTCTGTATGGTCCGGGATGCCCGCCACCCCTTCCACCACCAATCCCAATGGTAGGAGACAGACACAGTTTGAACTTTTGGAAGGCAGCGGGGCCTCACAACCCCCCCTCCCGGCCGTATTTATTAAAATATGAAACAAAATATAAAACTTTAAATTAAAAACGTTTCATGTATCATGAACAAAATTCAACTGGTTCTGGGAGGCATGGCCGCAGGCAGGGGAGGAGATGACACCGTTCCCGGCAGCTCTTTGGCGACTCCTTCGGTGGGGGAGCGTTTGAAAAGGATGGGCCAACGTTCCCTGGCGCAGTCCACCAGGAGGAGATATGCGTCCCAGCTGGACAATTTCCGAGCAGTGTCAAAATCCCTTGGTGCAGCAACGTTGAGCTTGAAGGAGCAAGTGGAGGGTTTTGTTGTTTGGGCGAAGGAATCAGCCACCTGCGTGGTGGTGTCGGTGGGAATTCCTTCCGTGAGCCCTTCGTCTTGCGGGTGGACCGACGCGTACCCTCTCCTGAAGTACCCTGTGCGTCCTCGCATGCCGCCGGTCTGTTCGCCTCCTCCAGTCGTCGTGCTTCGATAAAGCTTAGAGCCCAGGCTGGCCCCTTCGACTGTGCGACCGCCAGGAATTCCGCCCACAGCCCATCTTGCGGCAACGCGTCGCCACGGGAGCTCATTGCGAATGCTCCTAACACTTGGAATCCCTACGATTGAGAAAGTAAATGTCAATGCTCTACATTAGACCAACTCAGTTCAATGCACCCACCGAAACGCGCGCCACCCTTTGCGTCCATACCGGATCCCAGCAGATGCGGAACGTAAACCGCCAGACCCATCGTGCCCATAACTTACTCAGACCAAACAGGAATCTCCCGCCAAGACTCTACTATTGCGCCATGTATTCACGCGAGTATTTACCTGCTGTCCTTTAACAAACGTCCGCTGTCGCAACCTTCCAAGATCCGAACGCGCCGAAACACGACCTGCAAAACAATACTTGTTACTCCACCTGCACAAACTTCCCGCTCGCCAACCTGCAAAGAAAAACTCCATCTCACCCCTGCCCCGTACAATGACGTATGTAACACCTATATTACCTGGCGCTCTTTTATGATGGCCGTGACCCGTCGATGCCCGCGCTTCTGTACCTGTAAAATAAATTGCATTATCCGACTGCACCGAAACCTTGCCTGCACCTGTAGAAAAATTTTAAATCCATGGTTTGCCCGAACCCGCTCGTGATTGACGTACGCAACCCACTTTACCTGAACGTCTGGTCCTTCCCGTCTGCCTTGCCCGGGGAGCTACTCCCTTGCCGTGATCCACGTGGCGTCTGAAAGAACAATATGGTGTTATCACCTGGCCACTACTGCGTGAATTTCCTTGAAGCCACACCACGAACCTTATAACTTTGCCGAGAACATTGATAAAGTGATCATGCATAGATACAGTACTTCTGCACTTTCTTCCGAAAACTTAGTCGGCTACGGGAAAAGACGCGGAGGGGTGAGATTTCAGCCGCCATTGCTGGCCACGCGGCGCACTCGTCATGGCGCCGACTTGCCGACTGCGGGGGATTATCCCGGCGGTCCTCAACCTTTACTGATGATCCTCGCGTTTCCCGCTGATAGGAACTATACCTGGTAACGCCGGCCCCACACTGGGAAGCCGCCATAGCCACATGCGACCGTAGGCCCACCCGCGCTGAAACACGTTCAAAGCCCCCCTAAAGTCCCTGAGCCTAAGACGGCCACCAACAGCATACCCAAAGGCTCTGTATCCCTTCCAAAGCCCGCCGCACCGCCGCTATCCCCGACTGCTCCTCAACTGCCCCACTCCACCACCATCTTGCACTGCCCGCCTAGTGATACCATTTGCAACCCGTTGTCATAACCTCCGCACCAACGACCGCCCAGCTACTACCAACCCCCCAGATGGACGAGCCACTGGGCCCTATCGACCTGGTCATACCCAGGGACGGGGCCGGGAGGAGGCCTGTAGTAACCCATACCTTGCGAACGACGAGTCCAGCGACGCACGAACAGCGCAGAGCATTCAGAAACGCAGCGAGAAAGATCGAGCCAACTCCGGCTGCTCCAGATAAAGGCCCGTGGCTCCGCCCTTTGCTCTTCCGCTCGCTTTGCATTGGCCATTGACCAGGGGGGGCGGTGCGCTAACGTTGTACTCGCGCGGCATGCGTCACTAGGACGCTGTCTCGCGTTATCTCCCCTTCGTGTCGCGCGGCCAGCGGCATATTCATTAGTGCCATGCTGACATGCCATCAAATTAATGAGTCGTGACTCTAGATGATCATCTTTCTGGTGCACTTTAAGCAGGTGCTCATTAAAGCGAGATTTGGATCCCTGCCAGGTCTATGTCATCTTCCGCCATGGGAATTTCAAGAATCTCTAACGAGATGTAGACTATGTAACATGGGCGAAGAAGACATTCAACATCTTCTGTGTATCTGCCCTGCACTCCTGCAAGAGAGAAAATCAATGATCAAGATTCCTCTAAAAACACGCGGCATACGGACATGCAGGCAGGCAGTGATTAAGTGTATGGACTCAAACGACATTGTTCTGAACGCATCCTTCGTAAAGTACCTGTTGCTGGTTAAAAGGAAACTCGAAGACGCAACTACTGTAAAACTTAATTGTCTGTAAAGGTCCTGCAATGATAATTTTATGCGATTTTATCTTGTAACCTATATTTTAAAAGTTTGTTTTATACGTGCTATGTTGTAAGATTTTACATAATCATCTCAATAAAATACTTTACTTTGGTGCACTTTATCCATAAAATCTTTTACAGATACATTTTGCAGATGTATTCCAGTTTTTAGAATATGGTTGACTGCATATGAAAGTCCAGACAAGTCACTTTCAAACAAAAGATGAAATATATATGGGATACATTGTCAAAATCTTGGATCTTCTGCATATAATCTTGTTGTCCGATATTCAGATAGATGAATCTGCACAGGACGTTCATCATATCGTCCTCCTTTTCTAGTTGGGAACAACTGTGAAAAACAACAAGCTTCAAAGCTCTCTTCCTATACACTCATGGGAGTTCCTTTTGCTTTTTTTATTTGGAACAAATCAATAGTGTTCCCCATCACTTCTTTTGAATGAAGTGGATGCATACTGTAATGTTCATAGATTTCTTCACATCTTCACATCTTTGTCCACTTGATGTTTCAGTATCTTCTGCTAAAACTGTTTCTTTTTCTCCCATATAAACATCCTTATAGTATGTATTGTTCTTTATCAAATACAATGTTGCCTTTTGCACTTTCCTAACATCCACTAACTCCTGCCAGATTGTCTTATTCTTAGTCGGCACACCATTAACAAGAATAACTAGTGGTTCATTTACTACACTATCTACACCAACAGTTTCAATATTTTTCTTTAAATCTAACAATCTGAAGGAGGCAATTTACCTGTTTTAGGCTCCATACAAGCAATAACCTGAAATGGGTGCACACATTGAATAAGAATAGACTCATAGGTGTTTAAATCTATCAATTCGGGAGGAATAGCAACCCACTCTAGATTAATATGAACAGCTCTAGCGGGCATTTTATTCTCATCTAATTTGTTATAGCAATATTTACTAATACGTTGATCAGAACCCAAATCAAAACAATTCTCTAAGAACAAATAACTTGCAAATTCTTTCCACGTATCATACTTTTCTTTTTCAATTGTTAAATACAGATCAAGACTCCTAGTCTGATTTTTGTAGTGAGTTCGGCGACAACAAATACAAGAATAATTTGGCCTTTCACCTGAAATTACCTTAAACTTTGTAATTTCATTTTCAAACTTTTTTGTACAGCTATGTTCAACATTCTCTTCAATATTTTCTTCTATTAATGTCTCAGTTTCTGCACTCTCTCGTTAAGGACCAAAGTAACAAAACCTGATATCATCACAAACCTTCTTCACATCTGATATTGACCCACGCAAATGAGCACTGTTCAACTCATTTAACTTTAGTGCTGGACTTTTTGCATAATACAATCTTCTCACTAACTTCTGCATTTGAGCATGATGTACTACCAACATCCTGAAATGGTGAAAAACACTTTGACATACTTTCCTAGAAAGACAAGCCAAAGAATGACCATGCAAAACAGCATGGGGCATATTACCAAGGGCATTATCGCCGCATTAGGGGGACTTTTTCCCGCTAATGCGGCGATAATTTTATCGCCCTATTACCAAGCTGTCGCTAACACCAGTTAGCGACAGCTTGTAGGCGATAGCGGGCATTTAGCGGCCCACTTTGCATGTCAGCGATAATTATCGCTAATGACATGCAAAGTGGGTGTGCCAAGATGTTAGCCACTGAAAACAGTCGCTAACATCTCTAACTCCTATTAACAACTTTTGGAAATATTCGCGCTAAGCGCGAATATCTCCAAAAGCTAACGCCTGCTAAAAGCAGTTCTTAGCCATGTTATCCAACGAAAGGTGGATAACATGGCTAGGAGCATTGTCACGATAATGCATGAATATCGCAGATTTTTCAGCGATATTCATGCATTTCGCAGGATTTTTACCGCTTTTGAGATAAATCTTGATAATATCAAGGTATCCCAGCGGTAAAAATCCTCGGTGCTCTGCAATATTTTTTTCCCGCTAACCAAGCAATAGCGATAATTATCGCTATTGCTTGGTAATATGCCCCTATATTTCCTCAAACTGCAAGGGTCTGGTCCTTGCAACAGCTTCATCTTTTGTTTAACACTATTTTTACAATATGCATCTAAGATTTTGCGTATTTTATCAATATATTCTTGTCGTACACTACAAATACTACTACAATTCCAAATGTGCACTGGGGCTTTAGGACGTCTGCCTAGAACTTCATCAGCTATCACTTCTTCCGCATTTCTAGGAACCATTTGCTCTTTCTCAAGTGGACAACCATTTTTAACATCATAAACTCTACCACTTGAGTCAACTGTATCCAACAAATTATTGCTCTGTAAATAACTCTCTTCATTAAAAAAATGCTCAGAACTTGAAGAGTGTTTCCATTCCCCTAAAAAAAAAATGACTTTGGTAAATTACTCTTTTCCTCTTACTTTTGGCCTTCATTAAATGGATTGGTTTATCTAGTGATCGAATTCTGTTTAATACTAAAATGAAGAGTTTCCTCTTTATTTCAAAAGCCTTTTCAACAATGGATTCTATATGCTTCTTCTTTTTATAAAATTGTGTTCTCGTTCTATATTTCTTTGTATGTTTTAGTAAATTATGGACTACTCTATTGTAAAAAAATTTTAGAACAATTCCTTATATTGATTTTCTCTTCTTTTACTATAAGCTGTAGCCTTTGTTTTTTCATTGCCTTTTTATCATTTCCTATTGTTTGCAGTTTTTTTCATTCTTGGAGCCTTTTTTACTGCTTTGCACATTTGCAGTCTTCCAATACTTGTGGTTGAGTTCTTTCAAGTAAGTATCCTTTTTCTGACCTTTTCTTCTTCTTTGTTTCTCCGGCATGATAACTTTATTTTAAGGATGATAAACAGTATCTGTAAAACAGAAACATAAATAAGTACTTATAACAACACAAAAAAATTATACGTTTTTATTACTATACACTTTTCATATAAAATCTGACTAAAAAAAATGTAGCCCTGAAGCAAGACTGTGAAGGTTGTAAGAGCACTACATACATAGTGCATAGTAGTTTGAAGCACTCCATAACACTAAAACCTGATGCACTGTATGAGTACATGCATATTTACTAAATGATCGCAATACTATAAGGAAACACACTGAGTGAATTCATACTTGGTTCACTTTTACTTTAGTAAATACATTACTACATGGTACATACACAGTCACTATGGTTTTGCAACAGTACAGATTTAGAATTTAGAGTAGTGCAGTGTTGTTTGTCTAGTGTAGGGAGTCGTGCTGAGGTACTGTTCTAGGGTAGTGCAGTGGTATTTCAGTAGTGTAGGAGGTTGTGCTGGCATAGATTTAAGGTTTAGGGTAGTGTAATAGTGTTTCAATAGTGTAGGGGATTGTGCTAAAGTAGTTTTTTTTAGAGTTTAGGATACTACACTGGTGTTTGTGTAGTGTAAGAGGTTGTGCTGGGATAGATTTAAGGTTTAGGGTACAGCAATGGTGTTTGGATAGTAGAAGGGGTCATGCCTGGATATTCTTCTAGGATAGTGCAGTGGTGTTTATTTAGTGTATGGGGTCATGCTAGGGATAGTGTTTTAGGGTTTAAGGTAGTGCAGTGGTGTTTGTATAGTATAGGGGGTCATGCTGGGGTAGTGCAATGGTGTTTGAGTGGGGTAGTAGGTCAGGCTGGGCTAATGTTCTAGGGTAGTGCAGTGGTGTTTATGTAGTGTATAGGGACATAATAGGGATAGTGTTTTAGGGTTTAAGGTACTGTAGTGGTGTTTTGTAGTGCATGGGTTCGTGCTGGAGTAGTGTTTTAGGGTACTACAGTCGTATTTGGGTAGTGTAGGAGGTAGATTTAAAGTTTAGGGTAGTGCAATGGTGTTTGAGTAGTGTAAAGTGTCATGCTGGGTAATGTTTTAGTGTTTAGGGTAGTATAGTGGTGTTTATGTAGTGAAGTGGGTCGTTCAAGGGGAACATTTAGAGTTTGGAGTAGTGCACTGGTCTTTGTGTAGTGTACAGGGCCGTGCTGTGGTAGTGTTTTAGGGTAGCGCAGTAGTGTTTGGATTGTATAGGGGGTCATGCTGGTGTAGATTTAAGGTTTAGGGTAGTGCAATGGTGTTTGGGTACTGTAGTGGCTCGTGCTGGTGTAGTGTTTTAGAGTTTAGGGTAGTGCAGTGGTCAAAGGGTAGTGTAGGAGGTTGTGCTGGGGTAGTGTTCTAAGGTAGTGAAATGGTGTTTATGTAGTGTACAGGATCATGGTAGGGATAGTGTTTTAGGTTTTAACATAGTGGAGTTGTGTTTGTGTAATTTAGGTTGTCGTGCTGGGGTAGTGTTCTAGGAAAGTACAGTGGTGTTTGGGTATTGTAGGAGGTCGTGCTGGGGCAGATTTACGGTTTAGGGTAGTGCAATCGTGTTTGGGTAGTGCAGTGAGTCATGCTGGTATAGTGTTTTAGAGTTTAGGGTAGTGTAGTGGTGAATGGGTACTGTAGGTTTTCATGCTGGAGGTAGATTAAGGGTATAAGGTGCACTGGTCTTTCTGTAGTGTAAGGAATGATGCTAGGGATAGTATCACTGCAAGAGTACATGTATTAATATATCTGCAAATAAAATCATTCTCTCAATTTTCCCAAACAGACACTGAATCACAGTGTGATTGTAGACAAATAACAATATTTCTTATAAATGGAGTAGTAGGGTAGTACAGTGGTGTTTAGATAGTGTAGGACGTTGTACTGGGTTAGTGTTCTAGGGTAGTGTAGTAGTGTTTATGTCATGTACAGGGTAATGATACGGATAGTGTTTAGAGTTTAAGGTAGAGCAGTGGTGCAGTGGGTGGTGCTGAGGTACTGTTATAGGAAAGTACAGTGGTGTGTGGGTAGTGTAAGGGATGGTGCTCGGTAGGTTTAAGGTTTAGGGTAGTGCACTGGTGTTTGGGTAGTATAGGAGGACATACTGGGATAGTGTTCTAAGGTACTTCAGTAGTGTTTGAGTAGTATAGACTGTCATGCTGTGGTAGCTTTACCGTTTAGGAAGTGTAGGGGATTGTGATGGGGTAGTGTTTTACTATTTAGTTTAGTGCAGTAGTGAATAGGTAGCGCAGAGGGTCATGCTGGGGGTAGATTTAGGGTTTAGGGTTGTGCAGTTGTTTTTATGTACTCTAGGAGATTGTGCTGAATTAGTCTTTGAAGGTAGTACAGTGGTATTTGTCTAGTATAGAGGGTTGTGCTGGAGCAATGCTCTAGGAAAGTACAGTGGTGTTTGGGTAATGTAGGAGGTTCTGCTGGGGTAGTTTTCATGTTTAGGGTAGGAAAGTGGTGAATAGGTAGTGTAGGTGGTCAACCTGGAGGGAGATTAAGGGTTTACAATAGTGCAGTGGTGTTTGGGTAATGTAGGAAATCATACTGGTGGAAGTGTCACTACAAGACTGCACGTACTTATTTGTCTGCAAAAACATCAAGCATGCATTCCATGTATTTCAGAACTGCATTTTACTATTACTATTAAACTCATTTTGGAAACATATAACCAATGACTATTTCCTAATTCTACCAAAATGTGAGAACACAATACGTTTTTAACCAATTACATGAAGGGAAACACATGAATTACCAAAATTCTTCTCTCAGAGTGATTCCTAAATGCACAGACTCACTGTAAGATTCTAGACAAATAACACTATTTCTTATAAATGCAGTTGTAGCATACTATAGTGGTGTTTGGGTAGTGTATGGGGTCCTGCTGTGTTATATTTAAGCTTTAGAGTAGTGAAATGGTGTTTAGGTACTATAGGGAGTCATACTGGGGTAGTGCTCTAGCATAGTGCAGTGGTGTTTATGTACAGTAGGTGATCATGCTAGGGATAGTGTGTTAAGGTTTAAGGTAGTGCAGTGGGGTTTGTGTATTGTAGGGGTACTGGTAGGGTACTGTTCTAGGAAATAAAGTGATGTTTGGGTAGAGTAGCAGGTTGTGATGGGGTTGATTTAAGGTTTAGGGTAGTAAAGTGGTGAATAGTTAGTGTAGGTGGTCACGATGGAGGCAGATTAAGAGTTTAGAGTAGTGTAATGGTGTTTGGGTAATGTAGGAAATCATACTGGTGGAAGTGTCACAACAAGACTACTTGTACTTATTTGTCTGCAAAAACATCAAGCATGCATTCCATATATTTCAGAACTGCATTTTACTATTAATATTGAACAAATTTTGGAAACACATAACCAATGACTATTTTCTAATTCTACTAAAATTTGAGAACACAATACGTTTTTAACCAATTACATGTCGGGAAACACATGAATTCCCAAAATTCTTCTCTCAGAGTGATTCCTAAATGCACAGACTCACTGTGTGATTCTAGACAAATACCAATATTTCTTATAAATGCAGTTGCAGGATACTATAGTGGTGTTTGGGTAGCGTATGGGGTCCTGCTGTGATAGGTTTAAGCTTTAGAGTAGTGAAATGGTGTTTAGGTACTATAGGGAGTCATACTGGGGTAGTGTTCTAGCATAGTGCAGTGGTGTTTATGTACAGTAGGTGATCATGCTAGGGATAGCATTTTAAGGTTTAAGATAGTGCTGTGGTGTGTGTGTAATGTAGGGGGTCGTGTTAGGGTACTGTTTTAGGAAATAAAGTGGTGTTTGGGTAGAGTAGCAGGTTGTGCTGGGGTAGCTTTAAGGTTTAGGATAGTAAAATGGTGAATAGGTAGTGTAGGTGGTCACTCTGGAGCTAGATTAAGGGTTTACAGTAGTGCAGCGGTGTTTGGGTAATGTAGGAAATCATACTGGTGGAAGTGTCACTGCAAGACTACATGTACTTATTTGTCTGCAAAAACATCAAGCATGCATTCCATATATTTCAGAACTGCATTGTACTATTATTAATAAACTCATTTTGGAAACACATAACCAATGACTATTTCTAATTCTACCAAAATGTGAGAACACAATACGTTTTTAACCAATTACATGTCGGGAAACACACGAATACGCAAAATGCTTCTCTCAGCGTGATTCCTAAATGCACAAACTCACTGTGTGATTCTAGACAAATAACCATGGGCCAGATATAGGTGGCCATTTACCGACCGGTAATGGCCGATTTCGGCCGTTACCAACCGATAAATGGTCATTTGTGATGTAGGGGCCCTATTTTACAGATTCGGTAAATTTACTGAATCTGTAAATTTACCGAATCGGTAAAATACTGAATCGGTATTGTACCACCCAATCCAATTGGGTGGTAAAATTCCGAATACAGGTGTGCATGCACATGTGTGCATGCACACCTGTGCCATGTGACAGACAGTGCCACATGTCACACGTGCCTGAATTCAGGGTGCTAGAGGGTGTCAAAGTGACACCCCCTGCACCCTTGCAACATTCGGTATTTACAGAATCGGTAAATACCGATTCGGCAATGCCCATTGATTCCTATGGGCTTCAATGCCCATAGGAATCAATGGGCATTACCGAATCGGTATTTACCGATTCAGTAAATACCGATTGTTACAGAATCGGTAATTCAATTACTGATTTCACCTACATCTCCCCCTTCTATTTTACAGATTCATAAATACCGAATCGGTAAAATTTGGTATTTATGAATCGGTAAAATAGTATTACCTACATCTGGCCCCATATTTCTTATAAATGCAGTAGTAGGATACTATACTGGTGTTTGGTAGAGTAAGGGGTCCTGCTGTGATAGATTTAAGCTTTAGAGTAGTGAAATGAGTTTTAGATATTATAGGGAGTCATACTGGGGTAGTGCTCTAGCATAGTGCAGTGGTGTTTATGTACCATAGGTGATCATGCTAGGGATAGGGTTTTAAGGTTTAAGGTAGTGCAATGGTGTATGTGTATTGTAGGGGGTCGTGGCAGGGTACTGTTCTAGGAAATAAAGTTGTAGAGTAGCAGGTTGTGTTGGGGTAGATTTAAGGTTTATGGTATTAAATTAGTAAATAGGTAGTGTAGGTGGTCACGCTGGAGGTAGATTAATGGTTCACAGTAGTGCAGTGGTGGTGTTTAGGTAATGTAGGAAATCACACTGGTGGAAGTGTCACTGCAAGACTACATGTACTTATTTGTCTGCAAAAACATCAAGCATGCATTCCATATACTTCAGAACTGCATTTTATTACTAATAATAAACTCATTTTGGAAACACATAACCAATGACTATTTTCTAATTCAAAATGTAAGAACACATTACGTTTTTAACCAATTACATGTCGGTAAACACATGAATTACCAAAATGCTTCTTTTAGAGTGAATCCTAAATGCACAGACCCACTGTGTGATTCGAGACAAATAACAAACAACTGTAGAAATACAGTTGTAGGATAATATAGTGGTGTTTGGGTAGTGTATGGGGTCCTGCTGTGATAGTTTCAAGCTTTAGAATAGTGAAATTCTGTTTAGGTAGTATAGGGAGTCATACTGGGGTAGTGTTCTAGCATAGTGCAGTGGTGTTTATGTACCATAGGGGATCATGCTAGGGATAGCGTTTTAGGGTTTAAGATAGTGCAGTGGTGTTTGTGTAGTGTAGAGGGTTTTGGTAGGGTAATGTTCTAGGAAATTAAGTGGTGTTTGGGTAGAATAGCAGGTTGTGCTGGGGTAGATTTAAAGTTTAGGATAGTAAAGTGGTGAATAGGTAGTGTAGGTGATCATGCTGGAGGTAGATTAAGAGTTTACAGTAATGCAGTGGTGTTTGGGTACTGTAGGAAATGATACTTGGGTAGTGTCACTGCAAGACTACATGTACCTTTTTTTCTGCAAAAACATCAAGCATGCATTCCATATATTTCAGAACTGCATTTTACTTTTAATACTAAACTCATTTTCGAAACACATAACCAATGACTATTTTCTAATTCTACCAACATGTGGCAACACAATACGTTTTTAACCAATTATATGCCAGGAAACACATAAACTACCAAAATGCTTCTCTCAAAGTGATTCCTAAATGCACAGACTCACTGTGTGGTTCTACTCAAGCAACTCTATACCTTGCTTTTTACAAAAACACATTTAACATTCAACAAGACTTTAGGTAACTCCACACATTGCACAGAATTGTCTACTACTTATTAGTATAGGGTGCTTCCATCAGTATAATTCCGAAATGCACACAAGACTCACTGTGACACTCTAGACAACCAACTCTATCCATTGCATTTTAACAAAACACATTTCTAAGTCTACAATCAGTACTGCATTTTAATGTAGAAACTTAAGTCATTTTTGCAAATAAATACAAAATAACTGGTTTCTAATTCTACCAAAACATGAGAACAGCATAGTTATCTGTCTGCAAGCACATAAAATACACAAATGCTTATCTCAGAATGCTTTTTAAATGCACACACACTCACAATAAAATTCTAGAGAAAAAAAGTATTAATTTCACTTTAGCCGGCAAACTCATAAGTATGATTAAAATTAAAATGCACCACATACATTCCCTCACAAATTAATAACTCACCTATTAAATTGTTTTGTCGAATAAGAAGTATATCAGTCACACAGCAGATTTTTTTATACAGAATCTCTGTTTTAAACACCTCTCAAGATAACCAAATAATGCCACAGTTTCTCTCTCATTTTGAACACATATACACCTTCACATCAAATCACATGGTTCCCTGGTTAATTCAAAAGCAAACACACATTTCTATTGGTTACAGATTTCAACCCTTTCCAAATGACATAAATTTCAACTCTGCCCCCACTCTGCCTTCTGCCTGTTACCATAGAAATAGTTCATGGAACACTTAACTGAGCACACAGGTCAAAAGTTCATCACTTAATGTTGCTAATGAAAACAGCAAATGTGCTTGACTTCTCAATATACCAGCTTATCCTTCTAATGTTCTTTTCAATCACTTTCTGATAACCAATAAGAATCATGATTTAAAAAAACAAAAACATGCACCCTAGTGTTCAGTGTAGAATGTTGTCAAACAACCAATTATTTCTTTTCTATTTTTCAACACTGCATATTATCCACCATTTTAGAAAAATCCTAGTTTTCAAACTGCCACTTCATTTACAGACACCATCTGAGGGCATCCAGACTTCCCTTCAAGATGCTTGGAGTGTGCTTATTGTGGGACACAGCTTTATTTCCTGGAACCAAATATACACAAACCAGAAAGAAATTCACAAATACCTAGGTTTACCAAATGTAGACATTAAATGGATTGGACAGAGAGGGTTAAAATGGCACCAATTGATGCCATTGGTTAAATCCTTTTTGCTTCTCCAACACCCTGATCTCATAATTGTGCACTGTGGTGGCAATGACCTAGGCACTTTGACTGGGGTAGGTCTGGAAATGCTTATGAAAGACACCTTTGAAGAATTGATGTCACTTTCCCCCAAACTGCCTTTTTCCATTCTAACATATGCCAAAGGGAAAAATTGAACTGGTCCAATCAATTTTGTCCACAGATTGAGAAAGCTCCGAAACAGGTGAATGCATCTGTTTTTGCTTTTCCCTGAGACTATAGAATGGGGTCCAAATACCACTACAATCTGTGTTTTAATATGCATGGCATCTATAGGAGAGATGGTGTACATTTTACAGATGAAGGGAACAGAGTCTTCCTCTTGAAATTCAGACTCTGGGTCGGTACTTACTTGTAGGTACTAAAATCTCTCAATAAACACAAGTGCTCTTTTTAGAGGCACCTAACAACTAAACACATAAGCTTCATGTACATCTGAAAAATATTATTTGATTTTTGCTTGGAGTCGCGCACACAACGCGCTACAGTCGTGCAGTCATTACGTACAAGTCATGCACTATACTCGCTGGAGTTGAATACCCTACGGGTCACACACATGCATCCAAAGTGTGCACACCAGGTGTCGGACTGAGCGCCGCGCTGGGTGCGCGACTCCTAATTTTACTGTTAAAATTAATTTGCCCCTTTCAGTATTTTTATTATCCCCGGGGGCCCCATCCCCCAGGCCCTATATAATATGCCCCAATGCCCCCACAGTCCCAACCGGCTCCCCGTGTCCTTCGGGAGCCAGCATTGCTTCTCCTCAGGGGAGCAGCAATCTGCTTTCCTATTTGGAAGAGAGAGCTGGTTTCCTGCTCTCTCTTCCAAATAGAGAAGCAGTTTGTAATGACAGGGTGGGAGCCGCGAGGCAGTCCCGGGGTGGGTACCCCGGGACACTGCAGGAGCCGGGGGGAGTGGTCCCTAGGGCCATCTTGGGCTCCATGAGGGGGGCCATGCAGCCCCCCCACATTTTTGAGAAGACCCGGGGTGGTGGTCCCCGGGGCTGGGGGGCCTCAGAGTCCCCCTCAATTAATGTTTTGATGCCGCAGGGGTGGCGGTCCACAGGGTGGGGGGTCTAAGAGCCCCCAACCCTTTTTAAACTAGCACCAGGGTTGGCAGGCAGTGTGGGGAGATTGGGACCCCCCACACTTTTATTTTAAAAATGCCCCTGGGATTTGGCACCCTCACGGGCAAATTAAAATATTTAGCTCGGGAGACCGCGTTTCCTTTTTTTTCCATCGGATGCCCAGATCCTACACGCATCCCACAATTTTGTTCAAAAAAGAAATGGAGGGGGTCCTTGTGGGACCCACTGAGCAGGACAAGGGGGTCAGGGTGTGTCTACATGCCCCCTTTTCGTGTTTTGCAAACATATTTCACAGACTTCTTCAGCATAGCTTCTACCGAGGCATAAAATGGCTGCCAACAGTTTATAGTTTCGAATGTTGACAGTCACTTGACAGCCAATTAGCATTCAGCGTGTGATCGGGAGGGTGCGTTTATGGTACGATGACAATTAGCGCAGGATCAGCGGATCCACCGCGCCCCATAAATATATATGTACTTTAAAATGTACATTTCTCAGAAATTACTGAACAGATTTACACCAAATGAGCAAAAGGGACGAGTCTGAACCAAGGACTACCTATTTGCCAAATTTGGTGTAATTCCGTTCAGGAGTTCGGGCTGTAGCTGCGTCTAAAGGTCCTATGGGAAATTGCATGGGGAAAACGCGTTTTGGGACCCCCTTTTTTCCCGGACCCTGCTTGACCAATCACCCCCAAACTTTCAGGGACAGAGCAGAACTGAACTGGCCAAAAGATTCATCAACCGGCGTCAAAGTTATTCCAAATAGAATGTTGCGTATTTCATATGGATAATAGGTCCTAACTATAACTACCTTCTGGCAAACGCTAGTAGGCAATATATATATGTATATATATATATATATATATATATATATATATATATATTCACTGAAAAAACCATAGGTTTCACACCAGTTATAGTTAGCTGGAAATTTTACTGACATAAAACCATTGAAATTCCCACGTTATAGTTAGTTGGACTCACTATAACTTGCGCGCCTGCAATGCACTGCTGATGACGTCACATATTACATCACTCATGACATGGTCAGTGACATCACTCATGACATTACTGATGACACCATCCAGTGAATGTGTGTCTTTCTGAAAAATAAATATGTTTTATATATGTATTTGTAAAGGTCGATGGAAGAATAAATGTTTAAATAAGTGTGTAAATGGATGTTTTAAAAAAAAAAAATTGATTGGTTAAATGCCTTATTAAGTGGCCCCCACATCAAACCTAGGGGGTCAGGGGGGGTCTACCCTGCCCCATTTTGGTCATTTCCCCCTTTGTTTTTGCCACCTCTTGTGTCTCAATCCTACTGAGACACAAGATGGCGGCCGCTCCGGACTGTTTCGAATGTTTACAGACACCCGAGAGCCAATCAGCTTTCCGTGCGCAAGTCGCGTAGCGCGCTCAGTGCGCTCCCCGGTGCGCGTCTCGGGGCGGGCCATAGATATATATATTTTTGTTAACCTAAATTACTCAAAATCCACTGGAGCACATATCTTGAGACATAGCAAAGGCACATCGGTCTACCAGTCCCTACAATTTTGCCAAGGTTGGTGGAAATCCATTCAGCCGTTCGGGCTAAAAGTGAGGTCGACCGCCCTATGGAAATTAACATGGGGAAAACACGTTTTGGGACCCCCCTTTTATCTCGGCCCCTGCTTTATGAATCCCCCCCAAACTTTCAAGGAAGGACTGGAGCTCCGCGAGGCAAATTTGAGAAAATTTTCACGCAGATTCGTCAACTGGCGCTAAAGTTATTCACAATAGAATTTTGAGATTTTGCATTGAAAAAAATCCTAACTATAACTACATACTGGCGACCGCCAGTAGGTTATATATATATATATATATATATATATATATATATATATATATATATATATATATATATATATATATATATATATATATATATATATATATATATATATATATATATATATATATATATATATAACTGTGTCACGGGTCACCTCCAGTCCCCAACGTCCAGCACAAATAACAAACTCAAACCGAACCATGAAACTTGCGTGTAGTCACCAAGCCTCCCCGTGCAGTCACGAGCTGCCACATGGCAGTGGCCCCATGCCTGGTCTGGTCTCGAGACGGTCCCAGGGTGATTCAATAACTTGAAGAAAGACGCACAGTGTCAGCAAACACCCAGGACACTTGATGGATGGGTCCTCTGATCGCGCTACTGACAGACGCGAAAAATGTTCACGGAAAAGACCACTTGTTAGAAGTAATCAAAGAGGACCCAGCGGGGCAGTCGAGGTAATCCGTTTATTCACAGGCTGACAGGCATAATGTATTTCGGCAACCAAGCCTTCTTCAGATGCCACAAGTATATATATACATATATATATACATATATATATATATATATATATACATATATATATATATATATATATATATATATATATATATATATATATATATATATATATATATATATATATATATATATATATATATATTACCACAGCTTCTTTTTTCCACATCTAGTAGATCAAAGGACACGGCACAGCAACAGATGGTTTTAGCGTTTTTTATTTACACACCAGTGCAAATGTAACATGCATCAAAAAAGGATGGTCTACGCGTTTCGGCTCCTGCCTTCCACTGGACCATAGAGTCCCTAGGTCTAGACCTTATTTAAATAGTGTGACTAGTGTAGGTACCCTCTTCCATTTCCATTGTCATCTTGACCAACCCACCCAGCAATGTATGTGCAAGGCTAGTACATGTTTAAAGGTATATACACAAATATGTACAATCAACGTAAAGTACTCTACTGCTTGATCAGAACTATACATTCCAAAATAAAGTATTTACAATGTAGATCTTTTATACATATTTGTGTTCAAAATTAATGTGAAGTACCATTGAAAAATCGAACCGATAGCTATAAATAAAGTATTGACAATGGTTATTTACAATTAGATCCATCTAATCACGTATGGTATTAATTCATACCTATTCAATAAGTCACACAAGAATGAGGAAAAGAATTATTGAGAAATAGTGATGGCATGAAATTATATGACGGTTATTTTACGAAGTGACAATATTTGAATTTAAAGAAGGGTTGGGAAACTGCTACAGTGGACTAAATAAAGTATTATATGGACATAGAAATGATACTAGGTAATGCATGTTGTTATTCTCTAGGTATAATACAACCTTTCATCTATAATTACATGCATTATTTAGTCAGTTCTCCCCATGCAGCTACCCAAAAATTTTTTTGTAAAGTACCAATCTTCTTATAGTTCCTCATCTTCTCCTAATGATGTCATATGTTTTCTAGGTAATTTTGTCCCACAATTCTTACCCTCAGATTCTGATTATAGGATCTTCAAAATCAATCGGTTCTAATTCTATACAATTTACAACATGTACACATTCCAGCTTCAAATAGGTGATTTAAACACGATTCCCTTGGAATACTACACATTCAAATGACAGCATCGTTCTTTTGTTATCTGGTCAGATCACAAATGTACATATAGTTCGGCATCCAAGTTATGACCAAACGGTGCCTCAGTTCCCATGTTTAGTATCATTCGTGACTCTAAGCGTCTTAATAGTTGTAGTTGATCTCCACCCCGTTCCGGGAGTTTGCACAGTTTGATTCCCGAATACTTCAAGAGGGAGGTGTCACTTTGGTGGTACTGAGTAAAGTGTGTGGCCATTGGGTAGCACGGGTCCTTGTTTTTTATCGCCCTTAGATGTTGTAATATCCTTAACTTAAGTTTGTTTATGGTGCTCCCAATGTAGTATTTGCCACATGGACATTTGATTCGATAAACCACACATTTGGACTCGCATGTAATATGGTCATAGATGGTTTCTTTTCTGCCATTCTGTAGTACATAATGTTTGATATTTTCCCCATGCTCACAGGCTTTACATTTGTGGCATTTCCAGAAGCCAGGTGTTGTCAGCTATTTCTGTTTTCTCTCCTTACATGGTTCTAAATGACTTTGTGTCAATATGTCTCTTAATGAGGAAGTCTTTCTGTATGTTATACTCGGGTTTGCTGTCAGGCTTTCATTCAAGGTTTTGTCCAAACGAAGAATTGGCCAATGCTTTTTGTAGGCTTTCTTCATTTGTGTGCTTTGGTTGTCATACTCCACAATAATTCTGGTTGTTCCACTGCTCATATCTGTTTCGTGCTCTTGATCTCTTCTGAGTTTCTTATCCTTAGGGGTTAGTAGTTCTTCTCTTTTTTTCAGATGCATACGATTTTTAGCAGTGGTGATCACTTCAATTGGGTATCCTCTTTCAAGGAATCTGAGGCTCATATT
Source organism: Lissotriton vulgaris (assembly GCF_964263255.1). NCBI lineage: Eukaryota > Metazoa > Chordata > Amphibia > Caudata > Salamandridae > Lissotriton > Lissotriton vulgaris. Next base: position 740,848,445 of record NC_141687.1, on the reverse strand, counting down.
CTCTATTTCTTTATTCAGATCGTCTTCTTCAGAGCAATTCCTTTTTGCCCTTAACATCTGTCCGTAAGGGATACTCCATTTTAATCTGGTTGGATGTCCACTGTTAGCATGTAGGATGCTATTGCATGCTGTTGGCTTTCTGTGGATCTTGGAGCAAAGTTTATTGTTCATGATGAATATTTCCACATCAAGAAATATCAGGGAATGGAGACTGGTCATTCAAGGTTTCAGTGAATTTTTTCAACGATTTCTCATCTCCGTCCCAAATGACGAACAAGTCGTCAATGAAACGACACCACAATTTAATTTTCGGCCCATCCGGATTTTCTTGATCTTTCTTGATCACCTCAGTTTCCCAGGCCCCCATCACGATATTTGCATATGTGGGCGCAAAAGATGTCCCCATTGCTGTACCCTGCTTCTGGAGATATGTGTCTCCCAGAAACAGGAACGCATTGTGTGTCAGACAGTATTGGAGCATGTCCAATAGCATTATTGAATGTTCTAGAAAGTTCACGGACCGTGTCTTGAGGATTTCTTTCACAGCCTCAATGCCATCCTCATGGCGTATTGAGGTATACAGCGATGTGACATCGATTGTTGCCATTTGGTAGGTTGACTTCCATTCACAGGTTGATATTCTCTGCAAAAAATCCATTGTGTCCCTTAGGAAAGATGGTAGGTTGGTCACATAGTGCATCAAAAAGATATCTATGAATCTTGACGTAGATTCTAGTAGAGACCCTATTGAGCTCACAATGGGTCTCCCTGGGGCTTGTCTAGTGACTTGTGGATTTTTGGTAGAAAATATATGGTGGCCATAATCGGGTTATTCGTTTTCAAATAGTTGTATTCATCGAAGTCAAGGAGACCCCTGTCTTTCCAGGTTAGCAACTTTGAGTGATATTCATTTGTCCATGTTTCTAATGGGTTCGTACTTAGTTTCTCATAGTGTTCCTGGATGAGGAGTTGCCGGTTTGCTTCCTCAATATAATCCGCAATATTTTGAATAACAAGGTTGCCCCCTTTGTCAGAGGATTTTATGATTATAGACACATCGTTTTTTAGGTCCATCATTGCTTTTTGCTCTTCCAGAGAAAGATTTTGTTTTCCACCTTGTCCATTTTTCATGGATTTGTCCGAAATTTTCATTATTTCCTCCACCATGAGTTCATGAAATAAGTCAACTTTATTCCCAGGGGGGAGTTGTGGACAGAATTTGGAAGCTCTTTTCAATCCACTGTTTCCACCTATGTTGGTGGGCAGACCAATGCTTTCACAGAAATTCATTTCCATTTCAGAGGTGATTGTATTATCCCTTTGGCTGTCGGAGGGGGTCTCTTTAATAGATGTTAAAGTTATCATGGCAGTTAGATCCTTTTGTGTAACTGCTGTTTTTATGTTGGTATCCGAGGCACATGGTCTTTTGTTTTTGTTGGATCGAGTTTTTTCAGCAAAGTGTTTTTTAAGTTTCACCTTCCTGCAAAATTTGTAGAGGTCAATGCGAGCATTTGGTACATTCATTGTCTTTGTTGGGCAAAAGGAGAGACCTTTATTTAGGAGTTTTAGGTGGCTGTCCGATAGTTGTTTGCTTGATAAATTTACCACTATATTCGGCACGGACAGTTGTTTCTTCACCTTTATTTTGGCTTTCCTTTGCCTCGCTTTGGTTTTGCTTCTTTTTCCACCCCTTCTGGTTTTTGGTTTGTCGGGGGTTTCTTTGGAGGACGTTGTTCCCTTCCCCAGGTGTTGGCTCTGCCTCTTCCTCTTTGTCACGTTATCATGTGCGCTAATTTGATCTCCCCCTGAAAATCCAAAGGGATTACATTCAAATCTCCTTCAACTGAGCTCACCTCGGAGCTGTCTACCTCTTCCGTAGGATCAGTGGATCTGTCCATGTTTTTGTCCATGGTGACATGGCTCCTAAGTGTGTCATATTTTCTGGCGAAGGTGTAAATTCGGCCATTCATATAATCCAATCTGTCTCTCATGAATTTGTTAGCCTTCCTTTTTTCCACCTCCATCTCATGCTTCGCTACCTTCTTTTCCATAGTTTCCAATGCTTCTTTGCTCTCTTCTGATGTGGGGATATCTACGAGTTCTGCTTCCAAGGCCACTATTGTGCTCAAGATCTTTTCAAGTTTCCTCTCCGCATGAATGATTAGGGTCCTCATAAGTTTGTAAGAGCATTCATTGGTATCTGTTTGCCATAATTTTATTAGGTCAGCGTCCAGGTCATTTAAAGTTGGCATTATCAGGATCCTTAATCCTCGAGGTACTCTTTTAAATTCAATATATTTCTCTAGTGATGTTTTCTCCCACCACGTATTCACTTCCTGGATTCGCTGAAACTGTAGCTCCCGTATAGTATTGGCAATTGTTCTCTCCTTGGTTTTCTCTCCCCCATCTTTCTTGCCGTCAGAGGATGTTGTCGGTAAATTGTCATCGTTGAGAAGCTCACTCGCCCTCTGCTGACGACTTCTTGTTTTGTCTGCCATGTATTGACTTTAGCTGGGTTGGGTTATTAATTATTTTCTACTTGACACAATGTTACACTCTTTTTGGTGTGTTAATTGTTCGTATTTAGATTGGGGTAACCTGCTCTCCTGAACCCAGGGCTTAGCCGGACCCAATTCCACGCTTCTGTTGCTTTCCTGTGAGGCACCTTCGTGCTCAAACGTTTTTCCAAAAATGCTGCGTTGTCCCTTTAAGGATAGTCTGACTCGTCGATCTCACCGATGACGTCGTGCTTTCAGTTTCCTCGCCGGGCAGATTGCTGATGTTTTCCCAATTACTCGGGGATTTCGGCCAGGCTGTACGTTAGATGAATTGGTGAGTGATGTTGCGTGTATTCTCGGGTTCCGTTCCCCTTCTCACACGCTAGATTCCTACACCACACCAAGGCTTCCCTCGCTGGGGCTCGCTGAGCCGAAGGGCGGTCGCCTCTCACCCCACCCGAACACAGCCTCCGCTGTGCCACAAAGTTAGGCGGTCTGACAACCACCACGACGCTCTACTCACCCCAGCTCCGGTCGCCTCCGTACTGTTCCGCTAGCGTTCTCAGCGTTTCTCCCGCCACGAGTCTCCCCGCAGCAGTTCTTTCACGGGCCGCCTGGCCCTGGAGCAGAGGCGTCAGCCGTTTTCACCAAAATTGCAGTCAGCTGGATTCTGATCTCCAGATCAGTCACGGCCGCTTCACCTCGTCTTGGAGTGCCTGTGTTGCGCGTCCCAGCTCACGCGCTCAATATGTAACGTGCATCAAAAAAGGACGGTCTACGCGTTTCGGCTCCTGCCTTCCACTGGACCATAGAGTCCCTTAGGTCTAGACCTTATTTAAATAGTGTGACTAGTGTAGGTACCCTCTACCATTTCCATGGTCATCTTGACCAACCCACCCAGCAATGTTTATACAAGGCTAGTACATGTTTAAAGGTATATACACAAATATGTACAATCAACGTAAAGTACTCTACTGCTTGATCAGAACTATACATTCCAAAATAAAGTATTTACAATGTAGATCTTTTATACATATTTGTGTTCAAAATTAATGTGAAGTACCATTGAAAAATCGAACCGATAGCTATAAATAAAGTATTGACAATGGTTATTTACAATTAGATCCATCTAATCACGTATGGTATTAATTCATACCTATTCAATAAGTCACACAAGAATGAGGAAAAGAATTATTGAGAAATAGTGATGGCATGAAATTATATGACGGTTATTTTACGAAGTGACGATATTTGAATTTAAAGAAGGGTTGGGAAACTGCTACAGTGGACTAAATAAAGTATTATATGGACATAGAAATGATACTAGGTAATGCATATTGTTATTCTCTAGGTATAATACAACCTCTCATCTATAATTACATGCATTATTTCGTCAGTTCTCCCCATGCAGCTACCCAAATATATATATTCACTGAAAAAACCATAGTGATGTAATATGTGACATCATCAGCAGTGGATTGCGGGTGTGCAATATATAGTTATTGCATCTAACTATATATGCGAATTTCAATGGTTTTGTGCGAATAAATTAAGGTTTTGTAAATGCTAATCCCTAACTATTTATGGCCTAAAACCTATGGTTTTTTCAGTGAATTTCAATGTTTTTTTAATAGCAAATATCTATAGCTGTAACATATATTCTTATTCTAATTCACAAATATATTTTATATTATTTTTTTTAAGCAAAGGACCCAGATGCATTTACAGTTTATCACTAACAATGTTCCAGGGCAATGTATTTTCATGGGAAATTAACAACTGTCCTGCAAGTAAAATATTCCTATTTCGTGAAAAAGGGCGTTTCTTCGTCCCATGAGGGAGCCGTTGAGCAAAAGAGACTCGGCCTGCTGTCTTAGTCGCTGATAGGCCTGATTATCGGATTTTTATCGATCACTTTATGTTGCAACAGTGGAAAACAAAACAGCCCTTGCCCATTTATTTTTACAGCATTCCTGCGTATTATACCCTACCCCCAAACAGTATTTTGCCTGTTACCATAGTAGTAGTTTATGGAACAGTTACGTCAGCACATAGGTTAAAATTTCACCACAATATGTTCCTAATGAGTGAGCTTCAGCATTATACTTCAAATTTTAAATATCATTTCTATTGATGACTGCTACCCCCACAAAAAAAACAGACGTATGTACTTTTTTAATTAACTTTTATTAAAACAATAACCGGAACAATAACTAAAAGATAACACTACAATAAATAACTAGAACTATAAGTAACAAAACAATATAATAAACAACATATAATATGGAGTCCAAAATAAGTATTGTAGTTAATCTGCAAAAGAAAAAGAAAAATTAGTGTTTAAAATTAGATTGAAGTGACAAAATGAGATCAACCATCACAAGTCAAAGTATGCAATCCTAATATCTAATTATCCACAGTTATACAGAGATCCGCCCTGTATCAGACTCATATGTACAAGTGTATATTGTAGATTATCTGCCACCGAAAACCTCTCAAGTACCTATATCCGTTACTTTTTAACTTCGTTGAGTAGTCATATTGTGAGTATTTACCTTAAAGTTGTTAATTTTTTATTGATTATTGCTATTTGAGATATTCCCTGTCTACAAACAGAGAAGAATAGGAATATTCTGTCTCCCTTTGCATATAGTGAAGGATAGGTAATGCGGACTTTTGTCCCCCGTTATAATCTGTCATGCCTGTTTTTCTCCCCACTGATTGATTGATTGGCTGGACATTTATTGTTCAAGGAATAGTTCTAACGAGGTATTCTCTGTTTGCAAATAACGTGGAATAGAAATATTCTGTCTAGTCTTTGCAAGTAGTGAAAGGTGGGTAATGCGGACCTTTGTCCCCCGTTGTAATCTGTCATGCCCATCTACTCCCCACTGATTGAGAAACTAGTTCCACCCGAACCATTTATTAGAGGTACATCATCTGGCTCAACCGGAGAGTACCCCTAATAAAGAAGACATATGTAAAATACGAAGTAAAAACTGTATCCTGTTAAACAGAAACTTTACAATGAAACACACTTGAAAAAGAAGGGAAAGAAATCGAACAAAATCAGTAGGCCACTGATGAGTTTTTGACTTCGCTAGAAATAAGAAACATGGAAGTGGTGAGAGAAGCCAAGCTTGACGTTACGGCAGCCACGAGGTAGCTAACCTCCGCCACCCCCACACTGCTCCAAGCATGTCTGTCCCACCGCCCGCCACGCCCAATAACGGTAACATGAAATAGATACAAATCAGCAGATACCTACCCCCATTCCGGAAACTCCCGAAGTGCAACAGGTCCACGGTTACGCCCATCCGGAAGATGAGGCCTCGACACATGCAGGGCGGGGCCCGACTAGCCGCCATCAGCCGGAGAAGTCGTGGGATGGTCGGCCCGGAATGTGCTAGTCCTCCCATTCTCTTCTGGCGCCCTGCAGGCCACGGGGGGGATGTCTTGCCTCTGCCTCCGACCCCCCCCTCTTATCACCTGGTCCGGACATCACGGATATCAACGCCTGACAAAATGGCGGCCAGCACCCTGTATCCTGGACTCGTTGATGACGGCGCGTTTGCTGAATACTGTAAAGGTTTTCCTACACTTAGCTGCCTTGAATTCCTGGCGTGAGTCCATGAAGTTTCAGTCCGCCAGGCCGGAGGGTGTTCTTCTAGACGGGCTCGCTGAACCGCTTCCCACGTGTGCTTGATAAGAGCTCCCCGTTCGGGCCTGAAGCGGCGCCCTGCAGGCCACGGGGGGGGATGTCTTGCCTCTGCCTCCGACCCCCCCCTCTTATCGCCTGGTCCGGACATCACGGATATCAACGCCAGGTGTCGGCGTGGGGTGCACTGGGAGGGAGAGGCGGCGCGAACGAGCCTCTCCCACCCCCACAGGTGGGGGCCCCTCAGCTGCACCCCCAATGCTCCACTCACCCAACAAAAGGGTTCCTCCACTCTTGCGATACAGCGGTGCTGCACTCACCCAACAAAAGGTCTCGTCCACTATTGCGAGGCAATGATGCTCCGCTCACCCAGCGGGGGTCTCGTCCACTGTTGCGGTGCAACAACGCTTCTAGTTTCCTGCGTCCAGAAACGTTCTCCTCAACTTTGAAGATTCTATAAGAGCCACGGGGGCCCCCGACCCCCGATGAGGAATGACTGCCATGATCACCCACGGAACGACCACAACGTAGCCGAGGGACATCGGCGCGCTCATGCCGGCGCCGGCCTCAGTCTTGAAATGATCAAAATCCTGCAAGACTACCAACTTGATCAGTTCCGGTGGGACACCAGTATGACCCTTAGGAGAGATTGTTTCCTCCCACCCCACTTTCACTGATGGTTCATGTCACCAGTCCCCTCTGCTACCCTTCAACAAAAACTTTGGACTGCCGAAAGAGGTCCAGGTCCAACCACGAGTTGGTGGAGACATTTTGACTATACTTGGACCTTCCTGACCTCACCCAAAATGGCGCCGGTACAAATGAAACTCTCAACTCCTTGTTGTGCCCCGATTGCTCAGCCTTGATATCATGAGATATGTATGCAGTTTTTACCACATGAATTGATATGGGATAAGACTGATTACACGTTCAAACAATGAATTGATATTAAATTCTAATGCATCATTGATTACTGTATTTATTATTGAAGGTTGGAATTGTCGACACTAATGGTACTTGCTCACAATGAATTATCGATATGATTTTGTTGCACTTGTTGCACTTTTTACTATGAAATCAACGACCACTGACTCTGTTATGTTTTCCACAAATAAATACCCCCCCCCCATTTACAGTTCCAGCCTGCTCCGTGGCCGGCCCACGGGATTGTAGGCCAGTATTTGGGCACCAACATTTTTATTAAAGGTTTTTGAAAAAGCAAACGTAGTTGTAACGCGTACATTGGTAAGTTTCGAAGAAATGGCCACTGTTTCCAATTTTTTTTTTTTTTTTTAAAAAGCAGGTGAAATGAAGCAGCTCAATTAGTTAAGGGTTAAAAAGTATAGTACGCAGAAACATTGAAAATATGAATGGTCCAGGTTTGTTGTATGTGTTTTTCATTTTTGTACAGCATAAAGCAATCGATAAAGATCCTGGTATTTAACCTCTACTTTATATGCTACCTGTATCAGGGAAGTTGTTTTAAATGCCCCTAAGCCATCCCGAAGGAATGTCACCTGCCCCCCTAGTATGAACGAAAACGACCCCATACCACTGTAGGTTATCTCTCTTCCTCAAAAATAACAAAAATTACTTTCCAGGACGTTTTGGACATTGATGATTTTCATATGATCTATTTATTAAAGTAATACTCATCTCTCCGCATGAAATTAATTTTCCACATGCTACACAAGTCAATCTCATCTGCCCAAAGTTCTTTTGCAGATTTGGGACCGTTTCCCTTGCCTCTGACTCACTTATTGCTAAGTCATTGATGGATGTTTTTACCGGTCGGGGGTTATCCCCCAAATCTCGAAGTTATGCTTTAGAATAATTAGGAGGGTGCCACCTCTCCATGTGCCGATGCATGGTATGATTACCAAAGCTATATTTTTTTTCGGTCCCTCTCGAGAGTTTTTTTTTTTTGCAGATGAGGCAGGTAACGAACCTGGCATTAACTTTCTTTTCATGAGAAGGAAAAGAAAAAAATTGCCAGATAAAATTCACTTTCACATGGGACGTTCTTGGCATTTCTTTCAGAAACTTTTACATCACTGTGTCATTTCTTTGTCTATCCTGGTTAAAGCAATGTCATATAAATAGTTGTTTAAGAAGTTTTTTTTAACGTGTTTACTTTGTTGGAGCGTTGTATATATTTATAAGTTATTAAAGTGCTATAATCCTACAACTTTGTTGGAGTGCTATATATTTTTAATGTGACACATAATTGTGAAGACTTTGATGTACAAAAAGGCATCCCTGGAATCTTCCGCTTCAGGCTCGGTCCCACACACCCTTACAGTGAGAATACCCTCCCCAATCACAATACAGGATCGTTATCAGATAGTAGGAACGCGTGTGGTGTAACGGATCAAATGAGGTGGCGACCTTGATCTACTGTAACTTCTTTGAACAGGGGTGATTCTTTACAGTTGGGGCCATAAACTACATCCGCAGGGCTAGGTGATAGCCTGGGACCGGCCTGGGCAATCAGACACAGAGGAAGAGGAGTATCAGAGGGTGCAGTAGTAAATAGGGTTAAAGGGAGGTGTCGGGCGGGCACAGGGTGTGATACTCAGGGAAGAGCAGCGCAGATGGGGGGAAGTTTATGGCCCATGCATGAGAGAGAGAGCAGGGGTGACCAGTGCGTGGGGGAGATGCTTGCGAGGGTGGGGAGCCATGCTGAGGATCGGCGCCGTGCAGAGAGTGGGTCTGGTCAAGGCATCTAAAATGGCTGCCGTGCACGACAAAAGTGTGGCATTGGAAAAAAAGCAAGATGGCGCAGACAATGTTTATCAATACGGATTAATTTATAACAATTATTTTTAACAATATATTTACTCGCAGTGTCTAAATGGCGATCAACACTTCCTAATTTCCTTTGAATCGAACGTTAACAGAAGTCAAGCGGCAAAAAAAAAAAAAAAACGCTCACGAGCAACCGCTGGAAGACAAGTAACAACATATATGAGCCTCCTCAACCACCCTCAGAAAACATAGGGGGTCAGGATACGTCTCCCATACCCCCTTATACCCAATACTCACATTGCTTTTCCTCCATCTAGTAATTTAATTAAAACGAAACACAAAATGGCGAATTCACGTTTCGCTACCAGTTTGCGGCCCGGTTCGCGAACCGAGAAGCGCTTCTACCGCGAAAAATCAATTTTTTTTTATTTGCCCCACGGGACCCTTTAATAACCCCAACATCATTCCTAGAGGGTCAAGAGGAGTCTACCTTGCCCCCTTTCATTAAATTCCCCCTTCGTTTTTCTCCTCCTCTTGTCTCTCGATCCTACCGAGAGACAAGATGGTGGCCGCACCGGACTGTTTAGAATGTTGACAGACACCGGAGAGCCAATCAGCTTCGCTTCGCAAAGCTCCGTTACGCGAAAAGTACGCGATCTAGTGCGCTATCCAGGACGGTGTCACAGATATATCTGTTTTTTAAACGTTAATTTCTCAAAATCCACTGGAGCACATATATTGGGACCCAGCAAAGGCACATCGGGCTAACAGTCCCTACAATTTTGCCAAGTTTCGTGTAAATCCATTCTGCCGTTCGAGCTAAAAGTGAGGCCAAACGCCCTATGGAAATTAACATTGGAAAAACGCGTTTTGGGACCCCCCTTTTTACTCGGCCCCCCCTTGACGAAACCCCCCCAAATTTTCAGGGGCTGATCAGAAACAAAATGTGCCACTTTCCTGAAAATTTCAGCCGATTCCGTCCACAAACGCCAAAGTTATTAGACATAGAATTTTCAAAAGTTCCATAGAGAAAAAATCCTAACTATATATACCTACTGGCGACTGCCAGTAGGTAATATATATATATATATATATATATATATATATATATATATATATATATATATATATATATATATATATTCTACTGACAGCCGCCAGTAGGTAGTTATACTTAGGATTTCGTTTCCACAAGAAGACAACTTTGGCATCATTTGACAAATCTTCCCCAAATTTTCAAAACTAGTTTGTTGTCCACTACAGCTGCTGTCTTGAAAATGTCGTGGTGATCTGTCTCACAGGGGCTGAGACATGGGGGTACCAAAAAGTGTTTTCCCCATTTTAATTTCCATAGGAAATTTTAAACAAGGCTACTACCCCGAACGGCTGAATGGAATTACACAACGTTTGACAGAATGGTAGCTTTTGGTCCAGAGAGTGACATTATTGTTAAATAGGGACAAAGCGGATCTGCAACCCCTCCCGATATTCTGCTGAGGTCTGATTGGCTGCCAACACTTCAAACTAGGAAGTGTTAGCAGCCATCTTGTGACTCAGTTAAACCGAGTCAAGGAAAAAAGATTTTAAAACAAGTAAAGGGGGCAGAGTAGAAACACACTGACCACTAGAACTCTTGCCACAGGTGAAAAAAGGCATTTTTGTAAAACGTTTCAACGGGAGTCATGCAGCATCCACAAACACCTCCGAAAATGCACTTTGTTTTCATGAGGCTTCGAGGTGAGCCAGGTCCTGGGGGCATTAGGCATAAAAAGGAGTGTGGTACCTGGGCCCTCCCTCCTGGAGCTTAATATGCCCCAGGAACCACCACCTTCACATGGCTTAATATTTTAAATATAGGGGTTGTCTGCTTGGCAATCCCAGTGCCAGGGGGATAACCACCTCCCCAGACCAAAATCTTGAGTTAATGCAGGGGGGCCTGTGCACCCTCCACGGCCTGCCCCTGGGATGGCCACCTCTCTTGAACTAAAGTGATATTAGTACGGTGGCCCATAGGACACCCCCACAGCCCTGGGTACCACCACATCCCCGGAGCTGTGTAGTCCAATTGAGAGGGGTTTGATGCCCCCCTCCTGGTGCCTGCATAGCCCTAGGGATCGCAACCTCAGGGCCAGCTCCGGCAATGTACTGTGGTGCCAACTCCTTGGAAAATGCAGTTTGCTATGGCTTCGTTGGAGCATCACTCCTGCCAAGCCATAGCAAACTCTGATCTGCTTTGAATAAGCAAGAGCATGTAAATTGTTCTCTTGGTTGCTCAAAGCAGAGCTAAATTGCTTTTGGACAGAGGAAGTTTCATTTTCAGCAGCTCTATCTCCCCTCCACAGGAGGCGGAGAGCTGACAGAGGCAGAGGGCGCTTTCAGGTTCCCCAGCATAAAAAACTGAGGAACCAGGGCACCCAGTATTGTGGCCAGCCCCCAGGGGATGGGGTCTCCAGGGCCATAATTGGCCAAGCAGGATGCCACAAGCCATCCCCATGTATTAAGAAAAATACAATAAACGGCAGACCATGGGGAATGGGGTCTCCAGGGCCAAAATTGACACAGGAAAGGGGTGAAAAAAAAGAAAAACAGAAAAGACCGGCTCTGGGGGAGGGGGACCCCAGGGGATGGAATCAACCTGAGGAGGGGAGCTGGGAGCCATCCATCCTCAATCTAAAAATACCTGTACCCTAGGGAATGCGGTCCCCAGAGCCAAAATTAACCCAGGGAAAGGGGCCAAATAGACCATCTTCCCTTATAACTTTAAAAAACCTACAAATTAAAAAGCTATCACCACAATGCCAGAAGCCCTTGAGGTAATTTCTGTTTATCCCACTGAAAGTTTTTTGCACCCTTGGATCCAAGCTGTGGTCCGCAAACTCTGACACGAAGTTTGCAAATCCCACCACAAAGTTTATCTTTTTTATTTTGATATGGAGGGGTTTCTTTGGGGCATTCCCATCTGAGCCTGGGCTTTAGAGAGTGTTCCTACTCCCCCTATTGCCTTTTTTCAGGACGCATGAACTGAGTCCACATGTTATGCTATTGTTGCGATAATTTATTTTTGTATTGCAGCGAGCCAACCAGAAAGTTTTGGATCTGTGGACCCGGATTTGGATTTGCAGACACAAATGGAAGATAGGAGAATAGTCTTCCTCATCCACTCAAGTTTGAATATTTTTGTAATGTAGTCCGTGGAGGGTCCACGAACACAGGTGCACAGACCACCTACTGACTAACAGTCAAGAGATATCTAACCTTTAATACTTTCAAGTCCGCTTAAATATTTTTTTAAAGTCTAATTTCTTGAAAGCAGCTAAATGGATTTACAGGCTTGTTGTAAATCTGTTCAGCAGACTGTTCTCTATCAGAGAACAAAGTTTACTCTGGGTAGGGTCACTTTTTTGCCATCTTCTTCTCTTGCCCCCCACCAAACCACTTCAAGCAGCTGGCCATGACAACCACAGTCTGGATGAGTTGATTGACTTTTATTTTTGTGGAGTGTTTCATGCACATTCATCCAACTAAGTCAAAGTTAATAAGAGTAGAAAAAAGCCCTTTCAATGGAAACTCCGATCTAAACAATACTACAGAGGTGCTATAGCTACTGCTGTAATATATACAGGAGACACAGACATGGTACTGTGCACACATGGCTGAATGAACTGGTCATCATTCTGCAGCACACGTAGAAAGAGGAAAATGCCTCAGGCAATTGTTTTTGTGCAGAAAGGTGCCTCTTCCTGGACAAAAACAATCCTGCTTACAATGCAGGCACCGTTGAACCAGGGACCAAGGGTGTCTGTGTTGACGCTAGACAGCACATTGCGCCCCAGAACTGGAAAAAGGCAGGAATGCACAGTGTATGTTGAATACATACATTCCTGCCTTTGCTCTGTCATGCAATACAGCAAGGTGGCATGCTGCTCTGTGTCACTTAATGTAGATATGCCCCTGAAACCTTATAGTTTTGCTATGGTTATCTAAGAGCAGTGGTTTCATATCCTTCAGCATTTCTGTTTCACCTATTGAATTCATTCACCTAAGCGGTATCCTGTTCAACACAGGATCAAAACGTAAATATTAAGGGTGGGCATAGCTCGTGGAGTTTTACTACACAAAATTCCGCAGATTCACGTAAAAACTTTGGTAGACTCCGCGTAATTCCGCCACCCCATTAAGTTAGATAATGTTGCGTGATCACAGTAGCTGCCTCTTTGAGGTGGAAATATGCAGTCATTATTTTGCCAGATATAATCTGCCAGAACTCTGGGGGCATATTTACATGCCCCTATCACCACGGTAACAGCACTTTTAATAACATTCCTGTATGCGATAGGGGCTTCACCTTATTTACAAGGCAGCATTAAGCTACTTAATGTGGCTTTATGCTTCCTTGTAAATATGGCACACTTTCACACTATGTTTAGTGTGAAAGGGCAGGGCAATGGGTGTTGCTCTGGGTGTACACCCAATGATTCGGAAGCTGACCCCTATTACAAGGGAGGAATAAATAGGAGGCAGCTCCAGAATTAAGACCAGGGAAAACCTGGTATTACCCTGGCACACCGAGGAGAAATGTTTCATTTCTCCTTGTTTTTGCTGTTTTCATGTGTTCTCCCTTGTGCAACACACATCAAAACAGCAAAAGGTGAATGATTGTTTATGTACAGGGTAGTCCCCCTTCCTGCCTATAAACAATATTTTTTTTTAAATACTTTTTTGCAACTTCTATGTGTGCTGCATTAGGCAGCACACATAGAAGTTACAAAACAGCATTTTAAGATTGTTTATGTGCAGGAAGGTGGACCTTCTTGCACATAAACAATCTTCCCCTGCATGCAGACACCCTTGCACTATGGTGAAACGATGCCTGCATTGGTGCTAAGCTGCTAAGTGTAGCAGTAGCGCAGGGGGAAGCGCAGAGCTGCACCATATTCTTGTAAATCTGGTGCAGCCCTGCATTTCTGAATTGGCGGAATGAGGCGTTCCTGAAGAGGTTGTAACCAGTCCAAGGCGGCTGGAAAGCGAACAGGAGCGGAGTTAGTGACTTGACTTCTGCTGAGGAGAGCCTCCCAGGCTGTCCTGCGTCGGACCTCATTCTGAAAATTCCGATTGGATCAATCCGGTGGGATGAACCTGAAAAACCCCCCCTCTGCATGGCAGTGATGAGTACTGCCAGAGAGACAGCCTTAACGGTGGACAGGACACAGCTGCCTGTATGGAAGTACAAATGTTCAATTGTATGTGTTTTTCTAAAACACATTGTTGAAATTGCATTTCTCTAGGCCTGACAGCACACAGCACTGGGCGCGGCCACTTCTCCGCTATGTGGCTAAACAGAGTTTTTGCTGAACTTCGTGGTCAAATTCTGTGAACTCCAACCGTGGAGCGGAGTTTACTGCACAGGCTTAATAAATATGACTGCTATTCCCCAATTTAAAATCACCAATTAATTTATCACACCACATTCCATGCAGACGTTTTCCAGTGTGAGGAAGTTAGAAGATAAAAGCCCGGAAACATTAAACTATTGTGTAAAAACCTAAAAGAAATACTAATTTTTCATAACCCTGGGCGAAGCACTACGCTACGCTCGCGGAGTTTGCGAAGTTTGCGCAACTTCACACTATGCGAGCTGCACGTAGCACAGTGCGAACACCCGTAGTGCAGCGTAGCGTAGTGCAGCGCTCATTTTTTGCTTGTTCGCGGTCCTGAACGTCATGTTCGCGAGCAAGCAAAATGAAATCCCAGCGAGATTCTCAACGCGGGGAGGTAAGGTTTCTCATTGTGAGTGGTTGTGCATGCTCGCGACCGCTCTCATTGAGAAACTACCAGTTCGCGTTGAGAAAGCTGCAGCTCGAGTAATAATCTACTCGAGCAGCAGAAAACTACAGCTCTCACTGTGCAAGATGCCGTTTTCAATGATTTCACAGTGCCGGATGCTTGTCCGCACTGTGCAATCATTAAAAACACATCTAGCACAGTGCGAACATGCTACTACGCAGCTCGCGTAGTGCTACGTGAAGTTCGCGTAGTGTGAAGTGCACTTTGCGTAGCTTCGCGTAGCACTACTTTGCGAACTACACCCACCCTTAGCTTCTACCGCCAAACAATTTGCACTAATGGGATGTTTTTCAACACAACTGTGCACACAACTAGTGAATATACATTAATAAGATTTACTTTTGTTGCTATTCTGGAGTTTGCATCTATCATCAATCACTCAGTGCAAACAATAGTATGATGCATTTCCACTAATGTATGAATCTTGACAAATTCTTTTTCATTTCTAATGTGCTAGCAGAAACTGATGCTGAGGTACGGAAAGAACAGAAGACATACAGTAAAAACGTTTTTGAACACAGCTATCCAACAGAAATCAATGTTATTGAATGACCTTCAAGACCATGCTAGAGGGACAACTACAACCCCCTGCATATTCTGTCATCGAGAGCATTGCTCACGCTGTGGAGACATACACCCCTATACTAAAATGCATCATAAGGCCCATGCCAAATTATAGCTAATAAACTATTAGAAAAAATATCAAAGCAAATGATTGCAAACTTGAAACAGCCTTGCACAAATAATACTTTTCTGTCCCTCAAGCAAAAAGGCACAGAATACCAACAAACAATCTTCAGTAGAGAAAAAAAAACGATATATTAAAGACAATGGCCGCCCACGGCTACATTTGAAAGCAGTACAAAAAAAATCAACAAACCTCAATTCTAGGCTTCATTCAAACTCCAAACATAAAAAACAGTCCCCTGTCTACTTTGCTGATAGAGAAAGCAGAACAAATCATGTGCGGTCCTCATGCTCAACAAATGGCCTTGTCCCCAAACTCCTCCCGACTTGCTAGAAGCAATGAGTTCAACTTCAAAGAATGCATGCTTCCCCTGCTCAAAGGTCTCCGACTTAAAAAAGTCACTCACATGTGAACCCTGACCATGCTTCTACCATACCTGAGAGCAGTGGCAAAGCAAGGGGGGGGGGGGTTCTGCCCTGGGCTGCACTTGTTTTTAGGCGGCAGCCCCCCCCTGCTCTTACCTGCGGCCATCAT
Source organism: Lissotriton vulgaris (assembly GCF_964263255.1). NCBI lineage: Eukaryota > Metazoa > Chordata > Amphibia > Caudata > Salamandridae > Lissotriton > Lissotriton vulgaris. The sequence goes on along the minus strand of NC_141687.1, from coordinate 740,832,475 downwards.
GGCAAACGCAGGAATTGCCAGCATCCCCTGCTCCTACATGCAGCCGCAGAGGGGCGGCAAACGCAGGGGCCTCCACCGGCAGCAAAAGGTCTAGCTGTGCTGCCTCACAGATACTTACTTGTTGCCCACGTGGCAAGAATTATCAACAGCAGCTTCACAGAAGGAGAGGTCCCTGTGATATTAGGTACTGCTAGATCATATTTGTGCTTAAAAACCTCTTCAGACCCCACAGTCCCCAGCAACTACCATCCTACTGACTGCATCATCTGGAACACAAAGTACATAACAATAATCTTATTAGTACAACACTTAGAGTCATAGGCCATTCTTTACAAGCATAGTACAAACTCAAACAAGAAACAGAAATGACAACAGTACATGTGTGCAGGTAAGTACTCAAAGTTTCATGACGGGCCACGTATAGTAATACTACTAGACCTCTCAGTCACATTGGACACTCTAGTTTAAATACTTCACTGGATACAACCACACTGTGCAAATAGGATAACTCCTCTCCCCGTCCACCTATGTTACTTGGTATTGTTCATGCAAATAATATCTAGTGGAGCGTTTTTGTGTTTAGTGATAGTTAAACATAATAATGAGTATGCTATGTGCGATTTCCATGAATTGCAAATGATTCTGCTGGTGTATGTTTGCTGTTCTACGTAGATATGGAGTACAACATTTGCCCCTTTGTACTTTGTTCATAGTCTAATAGATGATTGCCATCACTCATCCATTCTGTGTTCCAGAGTGTCCACGAGCCACTAATATGTTGTCAGCTTGTTCTGCAACCACCATGAGTGTTCATTCCATTTTCCGGCTGTATCCCAGGCGACAATGTGATGTTATGCTGCATGATGGTAGCAGCGACGGCTCGTGGAGGGAGTTACGGTGGGGCAGGAGGGTGGGGAGGGGGAGGGGCAGGGTGGAGGTTGCTAAAAACCGGCATATGGATAATTGCAGGTAAGTAAACAATTTAATTAATAAAACGAATTTCGTAGCTCGCACTGCATTTCATTTAGCGATGCAAGGCGCACTACGAAATTCGTTTTATTAATTAAATTGTTTACTTACCTGCAATTATCCATATGCCGGTTTTTAGCAACCTCCACCCTGCCCCTCCCCCTCCCCACTCTCCTGCCCCACCGTAACTCCCTCCACGAGCCGTCGCTGGATGGTAGGATGTATGGTTCCAGACCTTTTTTTCAAGTGGATTTTGCCTCCAGTAGTCAGTGTTGTTCCTCTAAAGAGATGGGTACATTATCTGAATGCCCTCATGGCAGTAGCCCAGCACTGAGGGGGAGTGGTAATAAGGCTGGGAATGAACCTCCTACTCACCAAAGTCAGCAGAATCTTACGACGGGAAGAAACACGTGAGCCTGATGCTAGCAGCTACCCCTGCCTCTTAGCCACATATTGTATCCCTGTCTTTTAGAAAAAAAGGCCTCGATTCTGCAGTTTCCCTTTCTATTAACATTTTCGAGCGGTTTCATCTCTCCACTGTAATCATCTTAACTTCCATATGGGGCCAATATGGTATAGGTCTCAGCATCATGGGGCCCAGATCTAGCAGGTCTAGTAGCTCATTTTAATTTCCTTGCCAATAACTCTGGTAGGAAGGGGAAGGAGGGAAGTGTATGTCGCAACACAGTCTCACAAAGTTCTGCAAGAAATGGCTATTGAGCCATATGGTATCGTCTGCTCTCCCCTCCCTTTCAGATCCTAGAGGCATAGGCACATAGCAATAGCAGAGAAATGGCCAGTGGATTATTATCATGATGCTTTAAAATACTTCCATAGGAGCCCTGAACTTTAAGAGCATTGTTTTATGCCCATGAAGCACCTTTAGTCGCCCAGACCAGTTCATGCATCCCTCTCGGATTCTTCCCTCCTTGACCCATTTTGAGGTCACTTCTGATATCGCCCATACGGTCACTACATGCTTCAAGTCAGAATCAGAAAAAACTGTGTTTGATCTAAATAAACGGACCATAAAAGTACAGTAAGGAAAAACATAAAAATACAATTAATATCCAAATGTGTCTTTGACAATACATAATAAAAGCAATTCTTAAGAAGCATTGCCAATTCTTGCCATTCTCCAATCCAAGGTATCCTCGGAACAACATTACATATTTGAATTCGATTTGATGCAAAGGAGGGCAAAGACCCCAGCTAAGGGTGCACTATGCGCTCCTACCTATCCAGTTGTCACATCCGAGATATCTGGGTCTACTCGAGGGGAACGCCGACCGACTCACAGTGGATGTTGGCTCCACTAGAAGTCGTTACCAGGCTTAATGGAAAGGGGCGACCACTCGGTCCCCCCGCACGTATGGCAGAGTACCACGATCCCCCCGGGAAGCCATCTTGGGCGGGAGGCGTGTCTCGGCTGGTATGCCCGAAGCGGCGTAGCCGGGGCGCGCTTTTTCCCGCCCTAGAGTGGGCTGGCCTAGACACTGACGCGGCTGGCCACGCCCTCGGGGCAGGCGGGGGCGGGTTTACGCCCGCCCTGAAGACGGATAAAAGGGGACGCAAGACCAGAAGGCATCCTCTTGTTCCTGTGCTCTGAAGCTGCACCTCCTCGCTGCACGTGAGCTCGAGACGGAACGAAGAGCCAATTTTGAGCGTTGTAATCCTTCTTTTTGTCTTACAGATACTCTGTCGGAGAAATGCCCAAGAAAGGCGGAAAGAGAATGACGACTGAACAGATGCTTCGGGTCCTCATGAAGGAGATGACCGAGCTGAAGAAGCGGGTGGCGGAGAGAGAGGGGGAAGGGGGGCCGGAACGTCCTTCGGCTGGAGCAGCCCCAGGAGGGAGAGCCAAGAGGCCAAGGAGGGGACCAGCTGGGGGAGACGTCCCAGTTCCCCGTACCCCGCTTGAAGCGCCAACCCCAGCACCCGTGGAGGGGAATCCGATTCCCGTGGTGGTCACCCCGGTGTCCAATGAAGATATGCCGCCCGAGCTGGCAGCACAACTTGCAGCGTGGTTGGGCGAAGGTAGTGAGGGCGCCACGGCTGTCGATGCGCAGGCGCTGATGAAGCAACTGCGTGAGAAACGGGAGGCAGCCAAGGTGTCCGCGCCGGCTGCAGTAGTTGACAAGCCACAAGGGACGATTACGACCGCAGAGGCAGCGTCCGGTGCAGGTAAGCGGCCATTGCCGATTGCGAGGGATGAGTCGGCACCCTCTCGTAGAGAAAGGTTGGGTCAACATGTGCCTTTGGCAATTAAAGAGAAGATTTGGGCGGGGGAATATGTGAACATCTTCTCGTTGCTTGTTGATCATTATGAGGTGGAGCATGTTAAGGGCCAGAAAGACCTCATGCATCCGAGTGTTTGGCGCGCAAAAATGGCCGCCTTTAAAGTGAATGAGAATATTGGCAATTGGGGCAAAGCATGGGGGATTTTTACGTCGATCTTAGGGGAACGTAGGCCCGAGTTACTTTCCGAGTTGCCGACCTATCAGTCGCGAATCATGGGGTACTCGACGTCACACCAGGGTAACCATTGGTTCTGCTACGATAATCTTTTTAGAAAGGCTAAAGAGCATAATAAAAGCTTAACCTGGGATTGTTACGATTCTTTGACATGGGATAAAATGAAGGAGACAGGTATGTTGAAAATGCCATTGGTAGGGGGTAATGTTGGCGAATCCTCCCGCCAATATGCGGGGACGCCCTTTCGATCAGGTACGGGTACCGACGATCACTCGAGACCTGCCAGCAATACAGGGAAAAGGGGGTTCTGCTGGAATTTCAACAGAGGTAAATGTACTAGGCCCCAGGGATCGTGTAAATTTAGACATGAATGTAGTGGGTGCGGGTCGTCCCATCCTGAGTCCACGTGCAGAGCCAAAACGGGTGATAACGGGGGTAGAGGAGGCGCCAAACAGGTCTAACATAGTCCGAGGGGCGCCTTTACCTACCCCGATTGATACCTTGGCGATGATTCCCTGGCTCAGTGAATACCCGGATCGTACTTCTGCTGGGGTGCTGCGGAACGGGTTTTCGTATGGTTTCCGCATCCCAGTAGGGGACTTTCAGGGTGTGGAGAAGTGTAAAAATCAACTTTCGGTCCTACAGCATACGACCGTGGTACAGGAGAAGATCCGGAAAGAGGTTACTCGAGGTCGGGTTGCCGGCCCGTTTAGTGTACCCCCGGTGCAGAGTTTTGTTTGTTCTCCTTTAGGGGTGGTCCCCAAGAAGGACCCGGGTGAGTTCCGACTGATTCATAATTTATCAGCTCCACGTGGTCTTTCTGTAAACGATGCAATAGACCCAGAAGTGTGTTCGGTGCGGTACGCATCTTTCGATGAGGCCGTAGCCATTTTGAATCGCCTGGGGCCCGGGGCGCTGATGGCGAAGTCGGATATTGAGTCAGCGTTCCGGTTGCTCCCGGTACACCCAGACGACCAGCGTCTCCTAGGTTTCATGTTTCAGGGTCATTATTACATGGATAGGTGTATGCCGATGGGGTGCTCTATATCTTGTGCCTATTTCGAGAAATTCAGTAGTTTTCTACAATGGGTCTTCACAAAGAGGACGGGTTTCCAACATGTAATGCATTACCTTGATGACTTTCTGTTCCTTGGGGCAGCCGGGGATCTCGAATGTGGCCAGGCCTTGGCCGAATTTTGTGTATTAATGAAGCAGTTTGGTGTGCCATTGGCACCGGGTAAGACGGTGGGTCCTGCGACTTGCCTCGAGTTTCTGGGGATCGAGTTAGACTCCAGTGAGGGATGTTTTCGTTTACCAGCTGACAAAGTGGGGAAGTTCAGGGCAGCCCTGCAAATGTGTATAAATGGATCTAAAGTTACGCTGCATCAGTTACAGCAGTTGGTGGGACAGTTGAATTTTGCCCTGAGGGTGATACCGATGGCCCGCCCCTTTTCCCGTTCAATTGCCCAAGCTATGGTCGGCCTAAAGGAGGGTCATCATCGCACGAGACTATCGGCTGAGGTCCGCCAGGACATGCGCATTTGGTTAGCATTCCTGGCGGATTTTAATGGTCGAGTCGTCTGGAACAAACCGGCCGTGTCCTCTGAAGAGCTGGGGCTATGGACAGATTCGGCAGGTAGCATAGGTTTTGGTGCCATCTTCGGCACAAAATGGTCGGCACAAAGATGGCCGGCATGGTGGCATGACAATGGACTGACAAGTAATATTGCTTTCTTGGAACTTTTCCCCATTTTGGTGGCCCTAAGAACCTGGCCCGAAGGGTTCAAAGATCACTCTGTGGTATTTTGGTCTGACAATATGACCGTGGTCGAGTGCATCAATAGCCAGGCAGCACGATGTAAACTGATTTTAAGACTGCTCAAAGAAATTGTTTTACTGTGTATGCAACTGAATGTGCTATTCAGAGCTAAACATGTCCCGGGGGTACTGAATCAGGCAGCTGATGCACTGTCTCGTTTTCATATGCAGGCTTTCTCGGGTTTCCTTCCCACAGCGGACCCAGAGCCGGCACCCTTTCCCGAAGCTCTCTGGTCTCTCGGTGCCCCGAACTTCGTCACCTCGTGGGAGAGAGCCTAGCACCAAGGACAAGGAAGGCATATGAAGGGGCGTTTCGGTCCTATTTAGCCTTTTTGGGGACTGATGGAGAGGGGCTTTGGGGCCACGAGGAATGGGTAGTGAATTTTCTGATGTCCTTACGTAGGGCTGGGAAATCGGTGGCTACGGCCCAGAGGCATCGTGCTGCCATTTCCTTTGTTGCCAGGGCTCATGGTATCCAGGACCCGACAGCGTCTTTCGTTGTACAGAAAGCGCTGCGTGGGTGGCAACGCCTTGAGGGTCGCAGAGTAGATGAGAGGCGCCCGATAGGTTTGGATAGGTTGGCCCAGTTGTTGGCCACACTCCCTGCCACATGTTCATCTCAGTTTGAGACGGTGTTGTTCCGAGCCGCTTTTACGCTGGCATTTCATGGAGCGATGCGGGTAAGCGAACTGGTGGCGAGGAACAAACGGGATGTGACAGGGGGTTTGTGCCGGGAACACGTTCAGGTCAGAGGAGAGACAATGACTGTCTCCTTTGTCAGGTCCAAGACCGATCAAGATGGGATGGGTGACTGCATAATCATACCCAGGATTCCCGGGTCCTCCATGTGTCCAGTAAAGTGTTTAGAAAACTACCTAGCACGAAGGGTGGCATCATGGGGGGGGACCTTGTTGAGACACGCGGACGCCACCCCACTGACGAAATTTCAGTTTCAGCGGGTGCTTGCGATGTCAATTGCCGCTGCGGGCTTGAACCCGGGCGAGTTTGGGACCCACTCCTTTCGGATAGGGGCTGCTACGGAAGCTACAGCTAGGGGTCTTAATGTTGAACAAGTGAAACGAGTGGGGCGTTGGTCCTCCAAGTGTTATAAGAGGTATGTGCGGTTGCACATGTTGTGAAGCTGTAATGATGTACTCACGCTTCTTGTCTTTGTTTGGTTTTCAGTTGCGCAAGCCTACGAGGCGGGGCGGACTATGCAGTCGACCCAACACCGGGCCAGCGGTCAGACATCACCGGCTGTGAAGAAGGAGGTGTGGGTCGTGGGCCACTCATACGTGAGGCGTGCCGCGGACGTATTCAAAGCAGGTGACATGATTCACGTAGCTGGGGAATACGGGTACAGGGTGTCCTTCTACGGAAGAGGCGGGCTCTGTATTGACCAGTTTCAAGCATTTTTCGAGGGTTTGTTAGGGCGGACGAGGTCACCGCCGTCTATAATCATAGTGCATCTAGGGGGCAACGATTTGGTCACCACCGGTAGACGACTTCTCCTGGAGGCAATGCTTTCCACTGTAAGTTGGTTGGCGAGGAGAGTTCCGGGGTGCACAATTGCGTGGTCCCATATGATCCCACGAAAGGTGTGGCGAGGGGCTATTTCTGTTCCTGCTTTGAATCACTCTGTGAGAAAGCTTAATAACAAAGTGAGTAGGTTGTTCCATTCCAGGACATTGCATTCTATTTCGCATGGCTGTATTAATGATGACAGTATGTATTTGGGGGATGGTGTGCATTTGTCTCGGGTGGGGAATGAGTTACTCATAGGAGACTTCTTAGCATGGTTAAAAACGTTAAAACATGACCTTTAGGTAGGAGCTTTGTGGGGGGTCCGGATAGCCGGTCAACTATCCGGCCTGTGGCGGTAAGGTCATGATCGGTGAGCACTAATTGGAAGATCCCTATGAGTGGGCGTCACCCAACACGGATGGGAGCGCTCGGGAGAGGTGGCCATTGGCCCCTCAACGGGGAGGCGGTCCCTTCTAAGGATGGGTCGCCGAAAGAAAAGGAAAGGCGGTCAAGGCCCCTTCCTGTGTAGGAGGGGTTACAGCCCCCTCCTGGGGAATTTCCCGGGGCCAGTGACGTCTGCGACGGCAGATGTGGTAAGTTGTGCGGGGTTTGGGGGGGGGTCTACGCTACCTTCTAGATACCTCACACGAGTCCTCGAACGACCTTTAAGTGGCGTCGAGTTTTATTGGTGCCCCCGTCAAGTCAAAGGGAAATTGGTAGTTGCACTTGAGGTACGCCTCAGTGCTGTCGCCCCTCACAAGTGGGGGGGGTATTTCTGGTTAGGGATCTTGACACCGGTTACGACCTTGCCGTTGGCCCTTAAACGTTAGGATGTACAATTTCATAATTTCAAGTAAATGTGTGTAGGATGTTAGTTCGGCTAGGAGAACCTCTGTATTAGAGAATCTGTTAAGGTTAGCCAAACATCGCAATGTGGTAATGAAATTGTACATAATATAAAATGTTGATTTAATGTTTTAATTTTGTTTTAATAAATACGGCCGGGAGGGTTACTCCCTCCCTCTTCCAAAAACTTCAAGAACTGTTTCCTGTTTCCCTCCTTTGGGGATTGTGTTGAGAGGGGGTGGCGGGTATCTCAGCCATATGGAAAGGGGCGACCACTCGGTCCCCCCGCACGTATGGCAGAGTACCACGATCCCCCCGGGAAGCCATCTTGGGCGGGAGGCGTGTCTCGGCTGGTATGCCCGAAGCGGCGTAGCCGGGGCGCGCTTTTTCCCGCCCTAGAGTGGGCTGGCCTAGACACTGACGCGGCTGGCCACGCCCTCGGGGCAGGCGGGGGCGGGTTTACGCCCGCCCTGAAGACGGATAAAAGGGGACGCAAGACCAGAAGGCATCCTCTTGTTCCTGTGCTCTGAAGCTGCACCTCCTCGCTGCACGTGAGCTCGAGACGGAACGAAGAGCCAATTTTGACCCACCCACCAGCCCCTGAGGACAGCCAGTTGTTTTGAATAAAAGTTGATGGATAATTCTAATTTCGTTTACAGGTTGTTGTATTATCGTGTTGATTTTGAGTGTGTAATAAAGAATGGTCTATGTCATTTATGTTTTATGATTAAAGAATTCGGCTTTAGTGTTCATTTATAAGCATGCTTTTATTACGGTCGTAGTAGCCAATGTATTTTTTAGTTTAATAGGTTAGTTAGCATTGTCGTATTTATTTTTGGTCGGGCGGTAAGGTCATGATCGGTGAGCACTAATTGGAAGATCCCTATGAGTGGGCGTCACCCAACACGGATGGGAGCGCTCGGGAGAGGTGGCCATTGGCCCCTCAACGGGGAGGCGGTCCCTTCTAAGGATGGGTCGCCGAAAGAAAAGGAAAGGCGGTCAAGGCCCCTTCCTGTGTAGGAGGGGTTACAGCCCCCTCCTGGGGAATTTCCCGGGGCCAGTGACGTCTGCGACGGCAGATGTGGTAAGTTGTGCGGGGTTTGGGGGGGGGTCTACACTACCTTCTAGATACCTCACACGAGTCCTCGAACGACCTTTAAGTGGCGTCGAGTTTTATTGGTGCCCCCGTCAAGTCAAAGGGAAATTGGTAGTTGCACTTGAGGTACGCCTCAGTGCTGTCGCCCCTCACAAGTGGGGGGGGTATTTCTGGTTAGGGATCTTGACACCGGTTACGACCTTGCCGTTGGCCCTTAAACGTTAGGATGTACAATTTCATAATTTCAAGTAAATGTGTGTAGGATGTTAGTTCGGCTAGGAGAACCTCTGTATTAGAGAATCTGTTAAGGTTAGCCAAACATCGCAATGTGGTAATGAAATTGTACATAATATAAAATGTTGATTTAATGTTTTAATTTTGTTTTAATAAATACGGCCGGGAGGGTTACTCCCTCCCTCTTCCAAAAACTTCAAGAACTGTTTCCTGTTTCCCTCCTTTGGGGATTGTGTTGAGAGGGGGTGGCGGGTATCTCAGCCATATTAAAATGATGAACCGCAATAGCGGGCATAATGCTGGCACCACATCACCGAACCCCAGAACCTTGATCTCACATGTAAAGCGAGGAAGAGAGATACATAAGGCCTCAGCGCTGGGATGTTTTAAGGGGCAGAAAAGTATAGCAGTACATAAATAAAAAGACTATAAAAGAGGTCCTCTCTTATCAAAGCCCAAATCTAAAATAACTCAGTAATGCTATAAAGTGCAAAGTTAAAATCAGATCTTCCCCGGTGCAAAAAATCTTCACGCATGTATAGTAATATCGACAAAACAGAATGCAGAAAGGATCCACAGAGTGGAGCAACACGGGACTATAACATCATAATATCGTGGGTTGTGTGTCAATACCGAGCCGGAGGTAGGGTCCCCACTATTCCAAGGTTCCCCCTGAAATGTGTTCCCAATCTAAGGGAGGTATACCGTATAACAGTTCTCATGACTTCATCAGAAGATAAGTGTTGAAGGAAGTAAAGTGCCTGAGAGCAATGTTGTAAGCAGAATTTGTTCACAAGGGATGTAATAGTTGTACATAAACTGGGTTTAGAGTCACATCTACAAAAAAACATAACGTGTAAAGTGCTTTCTAATAAGGTCGAATCACAGGGAAAAGGATGAAGATTACGCTCCAACATATTACAGTGAAAGAATGCCACAAACTGATGACATAAATTTAGGCTAAGCCTTGATAAAAGAAAGTTATGAGCGTCCTTGATATTAATTACCACGCATAGCTGCATACCCTCAGAAGGGGTCCAGAGAAATATAAGACACAAGCGATGGCATATTTCTCGCTTTGTTCAACTTGTTGCCCCATACTTAGCGTGCCATAGGACCATCAATTACTTTTTGCTTAGGGAGGAAAAGTATGAGGGATTTTCAAACAACTCGGGTCTAGACAATGCTAGAATCGAGCCTTTGACTTCTCGCAGCCAAGGAATATCGAGGCCCTGGTCCGGCACTAGACACTTCTCAATGATCAATTTGTTTAATTCCGAAGCTCTGCGAGTCTGCGGCTCATGCAATTTATCCACCTCTATCTGAAGAATTGCTCCCTTTTTCCGATAGAGACTATGTATTTTTGTATCCCATTTCCACCACTGGGTGTTTGCCACAACGTCTTATGACAATTTTGATCACCTTACTGTCCTGTGCTAAGGCTTTACCAAACAAACAGGAAAAGAAAGATAAAAAAACAATAAATCTAAAATTCAGAAAAAAACCTATTTTTAGCATAGAGTGTCAGTTCAACCTATGTCCACCTCAGTACCATTGTGTACGTTTTGTCTTTTCCACTTCTGTATCCTTCCTCCCACCCCACTCAGAGACTTGGAATTTTGAATAACTGTGCCCCTAAATGTTGTTGCAGAATGTTTTTAGGCAATGTATTTCCATTTGTTCTTTGATTCCTCAGTGTGCATTCAGTTTCCGAATTTTCCCATTTTCCATCCAAAAGGGCACAAGTAGCAGAAGTAAATAAAAATAAAATAAAAATCGAAAGTGGATTGAACGCAGCTCCATTCTCAGCTCCATCAATGCTACTCAACTAATTGCCTTTGAACCTGTAATGTGCATTTCCTTGAAGGTTAGTACTCATTTAGATTTTTTTTCCCAGAGTTTTGCTTTCTAGCATTTCAGGAAGTTTTTGCCATCTAGCGCACTCATTTTAAGTAAAAAAAAAATTGTTGTCATTAGATACCTCTGAGAAATCTATTTCTGCATGTCTCTGTGGCATGACAGAATCCATGACCCCGAACTGCACTGCTACGCAAGTGTATTTCTGCACCCAGAAATACAGCACCTGTGGATTATTCCTCAAAAAGTCAGTATAGGCCGTAATTCTTGCATCTGTTACATTTTGAGCACTGGGGTCAGATTACATGAGGTGTGGTAATTATTGCATCTGACAAAGGCCACTCATAATCAAGCCCGTATTGTCCCTGAATTTCAGGTTCCTTTTCTAAACAGCGACTTGTGACGTTGTAGAGTAGATATTCCACCTGAGGTAGTTCCACTTGTAATGTTGTTGGCCATGACTGATCCCGTCCAAATTATTTTTCTAAACAGGGTGATGCGCTGCCTTGTGGAAATCACTACAGTAATAAGACTATCCTCTGAGCTGACCAGTTTAGTGGTGGTTACCACTTTCCTCTTAAAATCATAAAAGAGGTACAATGCAGGGCCGGACTGGGAACTGAAACCGGCCCTGGTAAACTGCTTGGCCAGCACCCCTATGGGGGTGGGGTGCTGCGACTGAGCTGTTTGCAAGGGCCGGTTTCGGTGGATTTTGTTACAGGGGGCTGATATTGCTGACCCACGGTAACTTAAACAGCCCCTCAGGAGCCTAAAACCGGCCCCCACCCTGACGGCCTATCGGAGAAATGCCTGGTGCCCGCTACGCCCAGTCCGACCCTGTCTCCTCCACCTTGAGCATTTTACCTAAATTGTCAAGTGTGACATACAACCGTGCATGGGGGACAATAATACGGTTTTATACCAAGTTTCACCTCACTTGGTAGACCTGAGCTGGGAAAATACCTGTTGAAAGGCTTAAACTCAATGGGCCTCGATTATGAGGCCCTACCAGCACTATTGCGCGGCTGGAACATCACTTTTTTGATGTTCTGGTGGCATAATGTACCACTGGCATATTTATAAGGCTGCATAAAGCCATGTCACGTGGCTTTTCATAGCCTCATAAATATGTAACCCTTTCACGCAGTAACCCATTCACACAGAAAACTGCATGAAAGGGGCATTCCATGGGTGTTGCTGTGGGCGTTTCCAGCAACATCCATGGCATTTTTGACACTGCCCCGATTTACGAGAAACCTTAAGTCTAAGGCAGAGCCAAAAACTTACACCTCCCCAGGGGAGGCTTAAGGGAGGCACAAAAAGGAGAAATATCTTAATTTCCCCTTGTTTTTCCTCTTTCTATATCTGTTGCATTCTGCAGCACACATAGAAAGAAGAAAATGCCTCTTGTGCAGGAAGGATCCCCTTCCTGAACAAAAATATTCTTCCCCGCAATGAAATGGTGCAAAGGTGCCTGCATTGGCATACAGAAATCCATTGTGCGCTGGCACAGAAGAAAAGGACAGGAATGCTCCCTATCTAATAGATACAGTGCATTCCAGCCCTTTTCTTTTGCAGTACGGCAGTACAGCAGCAAGGCCTGCTGCGCTGCCCTACGGCAAAAAAAAAACATAAATGAGGCCTAATAGAGGGCATTCTGGAGGGCATTTCTGAAGTGCTGAAGCCAGCACTCTCGTGGGGGATGGACCCTCAGTAAAAACTTCTAACCTCGCAAATTTGACGGAAGGGTGAACGACCAATTCACACCAGTACTCCTGTCCTGTTAAACCGTAAATGACCCCTTAGTCAGCTTATGGCAAACCTTTCAAAGATGGACAAACGTGTGGCTTGCACATGGGTGGAGCCCGTTCACAGAGAAATGTGTGAGGCAGGGGGTGGATTTAAGACTCTAAAACGTGTTTCTCTTCAGTAGATCCCTTTGGATGCCTCTTCTATAATTTTATTAATCATAATACTGATATTGATTCAAAGAATGTTGAAACTCCATGAATAACATTCCGCATGTACTGGCAGATTTTAGAGTTTAGGTTTGGGAAGCAAAGCTCTGTTCTGAGATTTTCTGAAGCTTTTGGAAAAGTACAGACTTTCTGAACGCTCATCATAGATTACGCATTTCTCTTCACATGAAATGGTTTTAAGGTAAGTGTTTGAGTACATTTGAACGCATCTACAATGTGAGCAGGGTGTCTCTATTTAAAGATCCAGACCGACTATGAGAAGTTAATAAAATGAAAAATGTTGTAAAGAACTTTTTATGCCGTCGAGCATATTGGTTTTAACAAAGGATCATACGCCAATGACACCAGCTTGTCATCGCTCTATCGCAGGATGCAGGGTCCAGTGCAGCTCGTGTCTTGTTGAGTTAGCAGCGTGGAGCTATAAGAGCTGCCCAAATCTTAGCGACAGAAAAACGAAGGTATTGATTGGTCTTAGGAAAGCTACCTACTATCTGCTCCACTGCCTCGTGGCCAGACATTCTTGGGCCAGTACCGACCCCTAAGCCTAAAGGGAAAAATCCCAGCATTTGGTTCGATGCCAATTTATCATTCGATAGCCATGTGTGTAGCATGGCCATAAAATGTTTTTGGATTCTGAAAATACTGAGCAAAATCTTGGCTCTCCATCAGGAAGCCGCTAAGAAATCAATAGTCCAGGCACTGGGAAAGTCCATGCTTGGCAATTTTAATGTGCTTTAATGTGGAATTTCTCAAACTAGAGTCAAAAAACTTCACAGGGTGAAGAATGCTGCTAAATCTGCCTAGACGCTAATCCATGCGTCCTGCTCTCAACGAACTTCATTGGCTTCCTATTCACAGAAGAGCTGATTTTAATGACGTGTTTCTGCCATAAAATTCTTCACAGGAAAGGACCTTGATATCTAGCTCCTTTAGTTAAACCTTTTGTTCTTGGAATATATCTGAGGTCTGTAGGAGCCGCTTTGGAAAGGGGCGACCACTCGGTCCCCCCGAACGTATGGTTGGGTGCCCCAATCCCCCCGGGAAGCCATTTTGGGCGGGGGGCGTGGCTCGGCTGGTATGCCCGAAGCGGCGTAGCTGGGGTGCACCTTTTCCCGCCCAAGAGAGGTTGTCCTAGACACTTACACCGAAGACCACGCCCAGTAGGCGTACCGAAGGAGGGTACACGACCTCCCGCAGAGGAATAAATAGAGCGGAAATCCGAAGAAGCGTCCTCTTGTTCCTGTGCTCTGAAGGCTGCACCCACTCGTTGCTCGTGAGCCCTCGACGGAACAAGCAGCAATTTTGAGAACTTGTAATCTTGTTGTTTCTCTTTCAGTTATTTGGAGTCGAAGAATCCAGGACCTCGTTGATCGGCTAGGAGCAGAATACTCAAAACCATGGTTGGCAAGAAAGCAGGAAAGGGTTCCGAGACGGATAAGGTGCTACGCCTATTGTCGAACCGGATGGCTTGCATGGACCGAAAACTCGGACAAGTCCAATCGATCGGTCGAGGCTTGACGGAGGTCAAAAAACAGCTGGCTGCACTGAGCAACCCCGGTAACCCTAAGAAGGTAATAGGCCTGGCCTTGCCGGGAGTTGTCCCCGAGGGTAGAGGGAAGCGGGTCAAGAGGAGGGCGGTTTCGGGAGAGGTCCCGGTCCCAGAGGTACCCCCAGTCGCCCCCATCATGCCGGCAGATAACCCGGTACCAAGCCTAGATGTGGGTCAGCCGATCCCGGTTGTGATTACCCCCACTGATGATGAGGAGATGCCTCACGAATTGGCCATCCAGTTGTCAGCATGGCTCAAGAAAAAAGCAGGGGGGGCAGTGGCTCCTGGAGACCCGGCCGAGGAGGCCAGACTACTAATCAAGCAATTGCGGCAGTCGAGAGATGTCGCAAAGGCGAATGTTCCTCTTGTTTCCCCACAGGTGGCACCGGTAGGACCTGCAGTTGGTCACGAGAAGACGTCGGGAACAACGGCCGAACCTGGTAAGCTCGCATTGCCAATGGCGGGGGAGGGTTCATTACCCTCGAGGCGGGAGAAGGTGGCTCAGCACATCCCTATGGCCACGAAAGAGTTAATATGGGGAGACAAATATGTTAACATGTTTTCATTATTGACTGACCATCGCGAGATGGAATATGCTAAAACCCATTAGGATTTGTGGCATCCGAGCGTCTGGCGCGCAAAGATGGCGGAATTCAAGATGGATGAGACAGTAACGAACTGGGTTAAGGCCTTTTCGATATTTACTGCAGTTATGGGGGAACGTAAACCCGAGCTGATGACTGAGTTAACTTGCTATCAAAATCGTATTATGGCTTTTTATTCAATGTATAAGGGGGAGGAATGGAAAGGTTATGATATGAAATTCCGGAAAGCAAAAGAATACGATGCTAGTTTGACTTGGGATTGCCTGGACTCGGTGTAATGGCACAAACAGCTCCTGCCAGGGGCGGCAGGTACATCCTCGCCAGGCGGGAGTGGGTCAGGATTCGCCCGCCAGAAGCCCGCTGTGCCCTTTCGGGCGGGCCCCGGTGGGGAATACCAGCCTAAGTCCGGCGGGAATGGCGGCAAGCGTGGGGTTTGTTGGGGCTTCAATCGAGGCAACTGTAACAGACCGCAGGGAACATGTAGGTTCAGGCATGCGTGTGCGGGCTGTGGGAATTCCTCACACCCGGAGAGTACATGTAGATCGAAAAATAGCGGGACAGGAGGTAAAAGCGGATCTAAGCAGGAGTGAGGTAGACAGTTGTGACCGATTGCCTACACCCATTGATATCATGGCTTTGACTACTTGGTTGAACAAATACCCTGATCATGTATCCGCTGGGGTGTTGAGGAAGGGATTCTTACATGGCTTCCACATCCCGGCGGGGGATTTTCGGGGGGACTCCTTTTGTAAAAACCAGTTATCGGTACAGCACAACCCAAGCGTGGCAGAGAAGAAAATCGCAAAAAAAGTCAGCTTAGGGCGGGTGGCAGGGCCGTTTCGTTGCCCGCCGGTGGCGGAGTTCATCTGTTCCCCGTTAGGGGTTGTCCCGAAGAAAGACCCAGGGGAGTTCAGACTTATTCATAACCTGTCGGCTCCAAGGGGTTCCTCGGTGAACGAGGCCATTGACCCAGAAGTTTGTTCAGTGCGGTACGCATCGTTCGATGATGCCGTGGCCATGTTAAATCGCCTGGGCCCCGGGGCGCTGATGGCGAAATCAGATATCGAATCAGCGTTTCGGTTGCTCCCGGTACACCCACATGATCAGCGCTTGCTAGGTTTTGCATTTCAAGGGAGTTATTACATGGATAAATGCATGCCTATGGGTTGCTCCATTTCTTGTGCCTATTTTGAAATGTTCAGTTGTTTTTTAGAGTGGGCATTCACCGAGGCCACAGGGCATAGGCATGTCATGCACTATCTAGATGACTTCCTGTTCTTGGGAGCAGCCGGCGACGCGAAATGTGCGCAGGCTCTACATGACTTCTGCATCCTCATGAGGGAGTTTGGAGTCCCATTGGCACCAGGTAAGACGGTTGGACCATCTACTTCACTGGAGATTCTGGGAATTGAGCTCGATTCTGTGGAGGGATGTTTCCGTTTACCGATGGAGAAGGTGGCCAAGTTTAGGGCTTCCTTGACGCAATGCCTGGGCAAGGAGAAGGTTACCCTGCACCTGTTACAACAAACAGTGGGTCAGCTTAACTTTGCCTTGAGGGTGATACCAATGGCCCGCCCCTTCTCACGCTCTATTGCACAAGCTATGGTTGGTCTCAAAGAGGGACACCACCGTACGAGACTGTCGGCAGAGGTTCGCCAGGATATGCGCATCTGGTTGGCATTTCTGGCGGACTTCAATGGTTGAGTCGTTTGGAACAAGCCGCCAGCGTCTTCAGATGAACTAGGTCTGTGGACTGACTCAGCGGGGAGCGTGGTATTTGGCGCCATTTTTGGTAATCAATGGTCGGTGCAAACATGGCCGACGTGGTGGCACACCAGCGGTCTCACAGGTAACATTGGGTCCTTGGAGTTATTCCCCATTTGGGTTGCTCTGATGGCATGGCCAGACGACTTCAGGGACCGCTCAGTGGTTTTTTGGTCTGATAATATGACTGTTGTCGAATGCATTAACCAACAGGCAGCACGCTGCAAATGGATCTTGAGATTGTTGAAGGAAGTTGTGCTGCTCTGCTTGAGACTGAATGTACAGAACAGGGCAAAACATGTGCCAGGTGTACTGAATCATGCAGCTGATGCACTCTCTCATTCACACATGCAGGCGTTCAGGGGTTATCTACCTACAGCGGACCTAGTGGCGGCACCATTCCCCGAAGCACTATGGCTAATCGGTGCCCCGGATTACAAGACCTCGTGGCAGAAAGCTTAGCCCCCAGGACAAGGAAGGCATACGAAGGAGTGTTTTGTTCCTATTGCACATTTTTGGGTCCAACAGGGAGCCAGAGCTGGGGTCTGGAGGAATCCTTCCTGGGGTTCCTGGTAGCGCTGCACAGAGAAGGCCGAACAGCGGCAACGGCCAATAGGCATAGGGCGGCCATTTCATTCATGGCGCCGGTGCATGGCATAAAAGACCCAACGGGTTCCTTTTGGGTTAAGAAGGCCCTTCGCGGCTGGCAGCGCCTCGAGGGTCGCAAGCAAGATGCGAGGCGCCCGATTGGCTTAGACAGGTTATCTTTACTCGTAGCGAAACTAGACGAGACGTGCTCCTCCCATTTCGAAGCAGTTCTGTTCCGGGCAGCTTTTGCATTGGCATTCCATGGGGCTATGCGAGTGAGCGAACTTGTCGCAAGGAACAAGAAAGAGGTGGAGGGAGGCTTGTGCAGGGATCACGTCCAGATTAGGGGTGATTCAATGGTGATCTCGATAGCCAGGTCCAAGACCGACCAGGGGGTTATGGGAAATAGTGTTGTCGTGCAGCGCGCGCGTGGGTCCCCCACCTGCCCGATAAAGTGTATAGAGGAATACTTGGCACTAAGGGCCGCTATATGGGGGGGGGGGGTTTGCTGAGGCACAGGGATGGCACCCCACTGACGAGGTTTCAGTTCCAGAGGGTGCTAGCACTGACAATCGCTGCTGCGGGCATGGACCCGTGCGATTTTGGGACCCACTCCTTTAGGATAGGGGCTGCTACTGAGGCGACAGCCAGGGGTCAGAGTGCGGAGGAAGTGAAACAGTTGGGACGATGGTCCTCGAATTGCTTCAAAAGGTATGTGCGATTGCACATGTTGTAAAGATCAATTGACATGCACTCACGCTTCTTGTCTTTTGTTTGAATTACACTTTCGCGAGCCTGTCACGCGGGGTGGAATTTGCAGTCGGCCCAGCACCAGGAGACCAGCGGTCAAGGACCACTGTCTGGAGAGAGAGTGGTATGGGTCGTGGGCCACTCATATGTGAGGCGCGCCGGGGACGTATTCAAAGCAGGTGATGCGACTCACGCAGCTGGGGAATATGGGTACAGAGTGGCCTTCCATGGGAAGGGCGGGTTCTGTTTCGACGAAGTCGAATCATTTTTTGAGGGTCTCTTAGGGCGGCAAAGGTCACCGCCATCTGTAGTCATAGTACACCTGGGGGGCAATGACTTGGTGACACTGGGTAGACGAGTGTTGTTTGAACAAATTTTGTCTGCTGTTAGCTGGTTGGCTAAAAGGATCCCGGGGTGCACGATTGCCTGGTCCCACATGATTCCCAGGAAGGTATGGCGGGGGGGCCTTTCGGTGTCAGCACTGAACCATTCGGTGAAAAGGGTTAACAATAAAATTGGTAAATTGTTTCGCTCTTCGCAGTTGCATAGCATTCCTCACGGGTGTGTTTGGGGTGATCTCATGTATCTGAATGATGGGGTTCACCTGTCCAGGGAGGGGAATGATTTACTCATAGGAGACTTCATAGCATGGCTAAGGGGTTTGAGGAAGCATGACCTTTAGGAGGATTGGGGGGGCCGGATAGTCGGTCAACTATCTGGCCTGTGGCGGTAAGGTCATGATCGGTGAGCAGTAATTTCAAGGTCCCTAGAGGGGGGCGCCACCCAGAATGGATGGAAGCGCCCTGGGGGAGGCGGCCATTGGCCCCTCCCATGGGGAGGCGGGACCCACTAAGGATGGGTCGCCTAGGGGGAGACGTCCATAGGCCCCTCCCAGGGGGGGAGGCGGATAGATGCCCCTCCTACTAATTTTCCGGGGTCCGGATATCCGCGACGGCAGATAGAGAGTGTGGGGATGGGGGGAGTCCACGCTGTCCTTCCTACAGATACCTCAAACAGGAACTCAGACGACCTTTAAGATGGCGTCGAGTGGAAAGGGGGCCCCCACCACGACAAGGGAAGTTACAGTTGGCAACGAGGGTAGAGTCCTCTGCGCATGCGCCAATCACACCGTGAGGGCGAGAGTTTTGGTAGTAGGGATCTGACACCGGTTAAGACCTTGCCTTTGGCCCTTAATGCTAGGATGTACAATTTTAATTTAGAATGTATGCATTTGCAGGATGTTAGACTCGGCTAGGAAACCTTTGTATTAGAGATCTGTTAAGGTTAGCCCAAGAACATGTCTTCATTGAAATGTAATAAATGAAAATTATACATGATTATGAAACTTTTATTTAATGTTTTAAATTTTGTTTCATATTTTAATAAATACGGCCGGGAGGGTGACTCCCTCCCGCCTTCCAAAACCTGTGTCCGACTTCTCCCATCCTTGGGGATTGTGTTGGGAGGGGGTGGCGGGCATCCCGGCCATATGGAAAGGGGTGACCACTCGGTCCCCCGGAACGTATGGTTGGGTGCCCCGATCCCCCCGGGAAGCCATTTTGGGCGGGGGGCGTGGCTCGGCTGGTATGCCCGAAGCGGCGTTTTATTTTGTAAAGCAGACAATTTTCCTTATAGGAAAACAAGATGCTTTACAAAATGTAAAATGAAAAGTTTTCTTTTCATTTTTTAAGACCAAGCAGTGGCCTCTGGGACCAATGCCTGCTCTTAAAAATGCTTTTACAACCATTCCCAAAGGGGAAGGGGTCCGTTGGGGATCCCTTCTCAGTTGCAAGTGGTTTACCACCTACTTAAGTAGGTGGTAATATGCTAATGTATTGCGACTGCATTCATGGTCACAAAACATTCATGCATACATTAGGATTCGGTATTTAGAAGGGACACCATTTTGCGAATCAGTTACAGGTAACTGTGAGAAGTTGGCCCGATATGCAGCGTTCGCTATTCTAGCGACCGCTATGTATCGTTCCAAACGACCCTTATGATGATTGGTTGTAAGTCAACCTAAAGACCAGCTATCCTAGTAGCGTGGATACGAGCAGTCTAAGGCTAAAGACTCAAGAGGGCGTGTTAAGCCAGCTGTTTACCACACATGTACCCCTTGAACACCAAGTGAAAGGACACCACACAAGTGTTATGAAAATAAACAGGATATTTATTAAGATTCACAACAGCCCTGTACTCTTTATGAGGACAGGGTGCTAAGCACAAACCAAATCTCTTAGGAAAATACTTCAAGTGCACAATTAAAACAAGTGTCCGAGGACACGGAAAGTTTAGAGGTCTCGGGCGGACCCGATAAGGCAAGTCGGAAGCGAGGGACTCGGGACCCTAGAGTAAAGAGGCTATGCAGGCACCGAAATGCCGAGTTACCTAGCCACGAGGGCTGCGGCTGCACAAGTCTTACAGGCGTCGGGGTCTTCGCTGACGAGCCAGGAGCCGGAAGAAAAGGAGTTGCTGGCCGGCGACCAGTGATGAATAGTTCGTAGAGATCCAAGCCTGGATCAGAGATCGTTGAGACCTGAAAGCAGAGGGGACCAAGTTCGTACTACTAGCCAGTAGTCAGAGGGTACAAGGAGGGCACCGGTTGGCCGTCACCTCGACCAGGTGAGTGGGCGACGCTAGGCTCTGCAGTCTCACGGACCAGGAGGCGTTGTCGGCGACCAGGATGGAGGTGCGAGCTGTCCCACGAAGGATGATGCTGTCGGCGTCGCTGGGCCCAGGATGGGGCAACAAGCCTTGGCAGATCTCAGGGCCACGTGGTAGGCCTAAGATGGCGTCTTGAATGGACCAGGAGGGTCCGGGGTGCTCCTCTCGGAAAAGGGGAGCAAGGGCCGGTCTGGAGCAACCAGACCAGCAGCGTTGATTGTCGGATGTCGTCACAGAAGGGCACAAGCCAGCGGCTAGTGACCAGACAACGTGCTGAGCAGCGAGCAGAAGGGCCCCACGCAGATCGTGGAGATGCTGGGAGACTGCACTTCGGTGCTGGAGCGGCTCAGGGTCGGGGCTTCTCGGACCCCAGAGCACTCACCAGAGAATGGCTTCGATGGTCGTGCTGGTTAAGAAAGCGTGCAGGTTTTGATGATGGCCGGTCCCTCGAGGTCTCGTCGCACCCACAGATCACAGCTGAGCTGATGACGTGGGTAGAGGTCAGAGGTGCCAGGGAAGTCGGTTCTCGTCGAGCTGGGCCGTCGGATTCCTTGAGGAAGACTTACAGCAAACCGCAGAGTTCTTAGATGGTGCCCGCTGATGCAGGGTGACTACTCCTTAGTCACAAGGGAGAAATCTTGAGAAGAGTCTCGAATGTCCTTTCGTAGAAAGTAGTTCTTGATTCAAAGATGATCTAATTTGGAAGGGTCCCCGCTCCGGCCTTTATTCTAAAGAAAGGGGTGGGTACATGACTAGGTCCTGCCCTAAGGGTGGGACCGGGAAGGGGGGTAATTACACCCCTCTCCCCTGCCGGACTTTCCCCAGGCCAGGGCTGGCGCCCCTGGAACTGGTTCTAACCGGCAGATGCGTAGTGAGCACCGGGGTGCCACTCCGCAGTCACCTTCTCGCAAAAGCCCTACCTACCCAGAATACACAAACCCTGTCTGGGACGGTGCGAACACCGCCCCTGACAGGAAACCCTTTGTCCAAGCGCTCCTCGCTGGAAGGACTCCCAGCAGCAGGAGGTCAGACTCGTGTCTGTGGTGGCAGCATCCATTTTGTGGAGCTGAGGCTTTAGTTAACTTTAACCGGGGTTCACAGTTACGTACATGTCGTGTCCCTCTAGAAGGGCGGAATGCTAACCTCGTCGCCAGAATTGGTGAGGGGGCCGCATCCCGATTCGTATGACACCCTACTCGACATGTCTTGATAACGCGACACCGAAGTTACCGATGTGGTACGCGTTATCATGGAACAGCCATTGGGTCGTTGTTCCGCAAGCTGCAACCGGGCTCGGCTCGGGCCAGAGCCTAGTTCACACGAGCCCACGCACTCTGCCTTCAGGATTGTCAAGGCCTGCCATAGGAGTGACTGATAGGAACTCGTGCGTCCATTGTACGGTTAGATATAGGGCTACTATACCTAAAGCAAAGGGTGAGTACACGACTTTGCCCCAGCTGTCATGCAGCCAATTGTGTCAAATTTAGGAGGCCAGCCAGGGGTGGCATAATACATGCTGCAGCCCCGGGCGGCCCTGGGTACACCTATGCCCTTTTTACGGGGTCTGATAAGGTGGCCCAGTACCAATTGGTAAATGCACCTAGGGTACATATCGTAATTTAGAAAGAGAACAGCCAGGCTGTGGGTCTGATTAGCAGGCCCGCAGCCAGAGAAAGTCGTAAACCAGTGAAACAAAAGCAAAAAATCTGGGTGATCATGGGATTGCAGACCCTACTCTCCTACATGACTCCCCCCCAAACGTTGGGACAATAAGCTAACCTTGTCCAGGTGAGTCTTCTTGTTCTAAGTGGAAATATCTGGAGAGCCCATCGGCATTGCCATGATCAGTGCCAGGTCTATGTTCCACTGTAAAGTCCATCCCCTGTAGGGAAATGGACCACCTAAGCAGTTTGGGGTTTTCACCCTTCATCTGATTTAGCCACAAGAGGGGCTTATGGTCGGTCTGAATCTTGAAGTGAGTGCCGAACAAGTATGGCCTCAGCTTCTTCAGGGCCCAAACCACAGCAAAGGCCTCCCTCTCAATAGCTGACCAATTCTTCTCTCTAGGGGTCAGCCTTCTGCTTATAAAAGCAATGGGCTGGTCTTGGCCATCAAAATTCAGCTGAGATAGAACAGCTCCCACACCCAACTCAGAAGCGTCTGTTTGGACAATGAATGGTTTGGAGTAGTCTGGACTCTTAAGGATAGGCGCCGTGCACATGGCCTGCTTTAGGTCATCGAATGCTTTTTGACAGCTCGCTGTCCACTGAACCTTTTTTGGCATTTTCTTACTTGTCAGTTCATTTAATGGTGTCACGATGGAACCATAGTTCCTGACAAACTTCCGGTAGTAACCAGTCAGGCCCAAGAAAGCTCGAACCTGAGTCTGGGTGGTTGGAGGAGCCCAGTCCCTGATTGACTGTATTTTGCTCTCCAGTGGCTGAACCTGGCCTCCACCTACAAGGTGGCCCAGGTATACAACCTGTGTCTGCCCTATCTGGCACTTGGTGGCCTTGATAGTGAGGCCTGCTGCTTGCAGAGCCTCTAACGCTTTCCGCAGGTGGACCAGGTGATCCTCCCAGGTGGAGCTAAAGACGGCAATATCATCAAGATACGCCGCACAGAAGTCATCCAGCCCAGTAAGGACTTGATTCACCAACCTTTGGAAGGTGGCAGGTGCATTTTCCAGACCAAAGGGCATTACCACAAATTGATAATGCCCACCAGGGGTTGAAAATGCTGTCTTGGGCTTGGCATCCTCAGCTAACCTGATTTTCCAATACCCAGCTGTTAAGTCAAATGTGCTTAAGTAGTTGGCAGAAGCCAATCTATCTATCAGCTCATCTGCCCTTGGTATTGGATGGGCATCAGTCTTAGTGACTGCATTGAGACCCCTGTAGTCTACGCAAAACCTCATCTCTCTCTTACCACCCTGGGTGTGAGGCTTTGGCACTAGAACTACTGGACTAGCCCAAGGGCTATCCGAGGGTTCAATGACTCCCAACTCCAACATTTTCTGCACTTCAGTTTTTATGCAGTCTCTAACATGATCAGGCTGCCGGTAGATTTTACTCTTAACTGGCAGGCTGTCACCAGTGTCAACCTCATGGGTACACCAATCGGTCTGACTGGGTGTCAGAGAAAACATATGTCTGAAAGACTGAAGAACCTGTTTACAGTCTTTCTGTTGATGCTCAGAGAGGCTGCCACAAAAGACAACACCATCTACTGACCCATCATCAGGATTCTGAGTGAGCAGGTCTGGGAGAGGGTCACTCTCTTCCTCCTGTCCCTCATCTATGGCCATGAGCAAACTCATGTCCTTCCTGTCGACATATGCTTTGAGCCTGTTGACATGGAGCACCCTGTGGGGGCTCCGGGGAGTTCCAAGGTCCACCAGGTAGGTGACCTCTCCCTTTTGCTCAAGAATTGTGTGGGGCCCAGACCATTTGTCTTTGAGTGCTGCTGGGGCCACTGGCTCCAACACCCACACCTTCTGTCCGGGCTGGTAAACAGTCAAGACAGCCTTTTGGTCATGCCAAGCTTTCTGGAGTTCTTGGCTGGCCTTAAGGTTTTCGGATGCCTTCTCCATGTATTCAGCCATCCGCGAGCGGAGGCCAAGCACATAGTCCACTATGTTGGTTGCAGGCTTTTTGAGAGGTCTCTCCCATCCTTCCTTCACCAAACACAGGGGTCCTCTTACAGGATGCCCGTACAAAAGTTCAAAAGGGCTGTAGCCAACCCCCTTCTGTGGGACCTCTCTGTAAGCGAATAAAAGGCAGGGGATCAGGACGTCCCATCTACGCCGAAGCTTTTCAGGTAGTCCATGAATCATCCCTTTTAGGGTCCTGTTGAATCTCTCAACAAGCCCATTGCATTGTGGGTGATAGGGTGTAGTGAACTTGTAGTTGACACCACATTCCTTCCACATAGCAGTTAAGTAGCTCGACATAAAGTTTGCACCTCTGTCGGAGACGACCTCCTTAGGGAAGCCCACTCTGGAGAATACTCCAACCAGGGCTCTTGCCACAACAGGTGCTGTAGTGGTCCTAAGGGGAATAGCTTCAGGATACCTGGTGGCATGATCCACTACCACCAGTATAAACTTGTGCCCTGATGCTCTTGGTGGTTCCATGGGACCGACGATGTCGATCCCCACCCGTTCAAAGGGCACCCCCACCACAGGCATTGGTATAAGGGGGGCCTTTGTCGTGCCACCTGACTTACCACTGGCTTGGCAAGTGACACAGGAGCGGCAAAACTCCTTGGTATCTTCGTTCATATGAGGCCAGTGAAAGTGCGAGACAAGCCTGTCCCACGTCTTCGTCTGGCCTAAGTGACCTGCTAAGGGAATCTCGTGGGCCAAGGTAAGTAGGAAACCACGCTGAGACAAGGGTACAACCAGCCTCCTGGTCATGCCAGGCTTGGGGTCTCTTGACTCAGTGTACAGGAGTCCATCTTCCCAGTATACCTTGTGGGTACCTGTGGCGTTCCCAGCAGCCTCAGCAGCAGCCTGCTGTCTGAGGGGTTCAAGAGAAGGGCAGTCTAACTGGTCCTTCCCCAGGTCTTCCCTTGAGGGTCCCCCTGAACCCAAGAATTCAACTTGATCAAGTTCGAACTCTCTCGGCTCAGTTTCCCTCAATTCCTGTAGGTCAGCCTCCTCGGAGACT
The DNA here is from genome assembly GCF_964263255.1 of Lissotriton vulgaris. Classification (NCBI taxonomy): domain Eukaryota; kingdom Metazoa; phylum Chordata; class Amphibia; order Caudata; family Salamandridae; genus Lissotriton; species Lissotriton vulgaris. Next base: position 740,807,084 of record NC_141687.1, on the reverse strand, counting down.
TGATCCACGACCTGGGGCAAGGGGGAAGGCGCAGCCTTAACCCTACCGCTCTTTTTCTTGGGAGGTGTCTGGTCCGTTGTTCCAGGATCCAGCACCTGTTCAGTGGGGCATTTCCTGACCTGTGACCTGGTCACAGCGAACACATGTGCTGGCAAACCTAACATTTCCATGTGAGTCCGGTGCTCCACTTCTGACCATTGTGATGACTCCAAATCATTGCCCAACAAACAATCCACTGGGAGGTCTGAACTAACTACAACCTTCTTTTGGCCAGTTACCCCTCCCCAGGAGAAAGCTACAATTGCCATACTGTGATTGGTAGTGACATTGCTTGCATTGGTCACCAGGAATTCTGTACCTGGCATGATCTGTCCAGGGTCCACAAAGTTAGGTGTCACCATGGTGACACTGGCACAAGTGTCCCTATAGGCCTGAGCCATTTTTCCATTTATGAAAGGCGTCTGTCTGTATTTGCCCAAAGTATTGGGACTTACGTCAGGGGACATATCCACATCCCCTGTACTGACAAGGACAGCCTGAGTGAGTGTACCAACTAAGTTGTCACGCCCCTCAGAACCCAGGGTTAACCCTACTAAACCCTTGGGAGGTGCACTACCACTGCTGGCTGTACTAGGGGGCACAGGTGCCTTAGGGGCTGCAGTGGCAGGAGTCTGCCCTCCTCCTTTCTTGGCGCACTCACTAAACCAGTGAGATTTACTTTTGCAGTACTGGCACCATCTTTTGGATTGGCCTTCTTTCTTCTTTTGGGGAGCCTGACCCCCACCCTCTTTGGGTTGTTGGGGACCTGTCGAAGACTTCTGGTCATTTTGTTCCCCCTTAGAATCTTTACCCTTCTGGTCTGCTTTCTTCTGACCACCTTGATTCTGGCCCTGGTTCTGTTTAACTCTTGTACGAACCCATCTGTCTGCCTTCTTTCCCAATTCTTGGGGAGAGGTCAGATCCGAGTCGACAAGATGCTGATGCAACAACTGGTTCTGACAATTGTTTAAAATTTGTTCTCTCATCATCAAATTATACAAACCTTGGTAATCAGTAACCTTACTGCCCAGCAACCAGCCCTCAAAAGCCTTAGTGGCACAATCGACAAAGTCAGACCAATCTTGAGACTGCGTTTTCGGGGTATCCCTGAACAGCACCCTGTACTGCTCAGTGGTTAGGCCAAACCCTTCAACGAGTGTATTCTTCAAGACGTGGTAATTATTAGCATCCTCTACCCTTGTGGTGAGGAGCTTGTCTCTTCCTTTACCTTCAAAGGAGAGCCACAAGATAGCTGCCCACTGACTCTGGGGAACACCTTGCACAGTGCAGGCCCTCTCCAAAGCAGTAATCCATTTGTGGATGTCGTCCCCTTGTTTAAAGGGGGGCACTATCTTACCAAGGTGTTTCGTATCAAAACTCCTTTCCCTATTACTAGGTACAATGCTGCCACCAGTGGGGACTACCCCACTTAACTGTTGCTCTCTAGCAAAGGCAAGCCTTTCTTTGGCCAGGGCAAGTTCTTCCCTTTCGATCCTCAGATTAGCTGCCCTTTCCTTAGCTTCGTACACTCTCCGCTGAGGGGACGTCATCCCTCTTTGCGAAGAGTTGTGAGAGCCATTGGTTTGAAGGGATCTGCCAGAGTCTCTTGACAGAGATCTGGCTCGTCCATTCCCAATGTTAAGCTGACCTGATAGTGGCCCCAGGAGTCCCCCAGTACCACTGTCATGTTTGCTTAAGTTGGACCTGCTTAGTCTACCGACTTCTACCTGTCCCTTATCTGCCTCATCCCCAGAGGGATCCTCATTCTCATCGTCCTCTACATCTTCAGTCTCAGTTGAGAGGTGGATGAGGTCAGGATCGCCTCTGGTTCCCTCAAGGGGAGGCATGTCTCCTTCTGGATTAGAAGAGCTGGGAAGGGTCTCAGCTTTTCTGGCATCATAAGTCTCCAAGAGACCAATCAGAAAGGACGTTGTGGGGTTAGACCCCTGCTTGATCTTCCTGGAGTGACACACTTGTCTTAACTCCTTGAAGCTCAGCACAGTATATCTTGAAGGGATGACCTGTGGAGGGTCAACTGACACAAGGGGAGACTCAGAGTTTCCTCCTTTGTCCGACATACTGTTTCTAGTGTGGTGTAAGTGATGCACCTACCTACACTATGTGTTTACCTACTGTTCCCTTGCTAAGAGTTGCAGCCAAGGTGTGCTAAGCCTTGAGGAGCTGCAACAGCTGGTTCAGTAGAACTCAGAGTATTCTAAGCTTTAGTTATATGTACTAACAGTACTTATGCAATCTTTAAACAAGACATTCTTAGGATACGTGTGGTAAAACAACAGCAAGCTCAAATCCCAACCGCTGCTCACCAATGTGAGAAGTTGGCCCGATATGCAGCGTTCGCTATTCTAGCGACCGCTATGTATCGTTCCAAACGACCCTTATGATGATTGGTTGTAAGTCAACCTAAAGACCAGCTATCCTAGTAGCGTGGATACGAGCAGTCTAAGGCTAAAGACTCGAGAGGGCGTGTTAAGCCAGCTGTTTACCACACATGTACCCCTTGAACACCAAGTGAAAGGACACCACACAAGTGTTATGAAAATAAACAGGATATTTATTAAGATTCACAACAGCCCTGTACTCTTTATGAGGACAGGGTGCTAAGCACAAACCAAATCTCTTAGGAAAATACTTCAAGTGCACAATTAAAACAAGTGTCCGAGGACACGGAAAGTTTAGAGGTCTCGGGCGGACCCGATAAGGCAAGTCGGAAGCGAGGGACTCGGGACCCTAGAGTAAAGAGGCTATGCAGGCACCGAAATGCCGAGTTACCTAGCCACGAGGGCTGCGGCTGCACAAGTCTTACAGGCGTCGGGGTCTTCGCTGACGAGCCAGGAGCCGGAAGAAAAGGAGTTGCTGGCCGGCGACCAGTGATGAATAGTTCGTAGAGATCCAAGCCTGGATCAGAGATCGTTGAGACCTGAAAGCAGAGGGGACCAAGTTCGTACTACTAGGCAGTAGTCAGAGGGTACCAGGAGGGCACCGGTTGGCCGTCACCTCGACCAGGTGAGTGGGCGACGCTAGGCTCTGCAGTCTCACGGACCAGGAGGCGTTGTCGGCGACCAGGATGGAGGTGCGAGCTGTCCCACGAAGGATGATGCTGTCGGCGTCGCTGGGCCCAGGATTGGGGCAACAAGCCTTGGCAGATCTCAGGGCCACGTGGTAGGCCTAAGATGGCGTCTTGAATGGACCAGGAGGGTCCGGGGTGCTCCTCTCGGAAAAGGGGAGCAAGGGCCGGTCTGGAGCAACCAGACCAGCAGCGTTGATTGTCGGATGTCGTCACAGAAGGGCACAAGCCAGCGGCTAGTGACCAGACAACGTGCTGAGCAGCGAGCAGAAGGGCCCCACACAGATCGTGGAGATGCTGGGAGACTGCACTTCGGTGCTGGAGTGGCTCAGGGTCGGGGCTTCTCGGACCCCAGAGCACTCACCAGAGAATGGCTTCGATGGTCGTGCTGGTTAAGAAAGCGTGCAGGTTTTGATGATGGCCTGTCCCTCGAGGTCTCGTCGCACCCACAGATCACAGCTGAGCTGATGACGTGGGTAGAGGTCAGAGGTGCCAGGGAAGTCGGTTCTCGTCGAGCTGGGCTGTCGGATTCCTTGAGGAAGGACTTACAGCAAACCGCAGAGTTCTTAGATGGTGCCCGCTGATGCAGGGTGACTACTCCTTAGTCACAAGGGAGAAATCTTGAGAAGAGTCTCGAATGTCCTTTCGTAGAAAGTAGTTCTTGATTCAAAGATGATCTAATTTGGAAGGGTCCCCGCTCCGGCCTTTATTCTAAAGAAAGGGGTGGGTACATGACTAGGTCCTGCCCTAAGGGTGGGACCAGGAAGGGGGGTAGTTACACCCCTCTCCCCTGCCGGACTTTCCCCAGGCCAGGGCTGGCGCCCCTGGAACTGGTTCTAACCGGCAGATGCGTAGTGAGCACCGGGGTGCCACTCCGCAGTCACCTTCTCGCAAAAGCCCTACCTACCCAGAATACACAAACCCTGTCTGGGACGGTGCGAACACCGCCCCTGACAGGAAACCCTTTGTCCAAGCGCTCCTCGCTGGAAGGACTCCCAGCAGCAGGAGGTCAGACTCGTGTCTGTGGTGGCAGCATCCATTTTGTGGAGCTGAGGCTTTAGTTAACTTTAACCGGGGTTCACAGTTACGTACATGTCGTGTCCCTCTAGAAGGGCGGAATGCTAACCTCGTCGCCAGAATTGGTGAGGGGGCCGCATCCCGATTCGTATGACACCTTACTCGACATGTCTTGATAACGCGACACCGAAGTTACCGATGTGGTACGCGTTATCATGGAACAGCCATTGGGTCGTTGTTCCGCAAGCTGCAACCGGGCTCGGCTCGGGCCAGAGCCTAGTTCACACGAGCCCACGCACTCTGCCTTCAGGATTGTCAAGGCCTGCCATAGGAGTGACTGATAGGAACTCGTGCGTCCATTGTACGGTTAGATATAGGGCTACTATACCTAAAGCAAAGGGTGAGTACACGACTTTGCCCCAGCTGTCATGCAGCCAGTTGTGTCAAATTTAGGAGGCCAGCCAGGGGTGGCATAATACATGCTGCAGCCCCGGGCGGCCCTGGGTACACCTATGCCCTGCGTTACGGGGTCTGATAAGGTGGCCCAGTACCAATTGGTAAATGCACCTAGGGTACATATCGTAATTTAGAAAGAGAACAGCCAGGCTGTGGGTCTGATTAGCAGGCCCGCAACCAGAGAAAGTCGTAAACCAGTGAAACAAAAGCAAAAAATCTGGGTGATCATGGGATTGCAGACCCTACTCTCCTACAGTAACCCTATCGCAAATTGGGGTTTTGTGCATCTGAAAAGCATTTTTTGCGTTCGCAAATGGGCCGATATGTTTGCGAAGGCCAAAATGCTTGATGCATGTGCCCCTCAGTTCTTTACACAGATTTAATGTTCGAAGATCTGGGGGTAGATGTATCAAGCTTTTTTCTTGTCGCAAATGCTGCGATTTGCAAAATAGCAGCGTTTGCGACAAGAAAAACGGGAAATGCGATGTATCATGCTAAAAGTTTGCAATATTAAGGAATCACAAATTTTGCAATTCCTTAACATTGCGCAAGCATTTAAGAAATCGCAAATTGCGATTTCTTAAATGCTATGTATGAATCATTTTATTTTAGCGAATTTTGGCTAAGAAATTGCAAATTACCACCAACTTGTAGTTGGTGGTAATTTGCGAATTCTCTTACAAATGCACTTTATGCAATTTGTAAAGGTGCCATGTGACGATCATACATGCCCTTAGGCCATGTATGTGCGCCATATGGGCACACATGTCATTTTCAAGGGTGCAGCAGGGTGTCCTTGAGACACCCCTGCACCCTTGAAATTATTCTCAATTTGCAATTTGGAAAATGTGAATCGCAAATTGAGACTAATTTCACATTCATTCCTATGGGTCTCCTGGACCATAGAAATGAATGGGAAATTATTCCTTATTTGCGATTAGCAATTTGCTAATCGCAAATAAGGAATTTTAAGAAATCGCTAAAAAATAGCGAATTTCTACATACATGCCATTTTGCAATTCCCAAATAGTGATTCCTTAAAAATCGTTATTTGGAAATCGCAAAAGGGTATGTTGATACATCTAGCCCCTGGTTTTGCCTGGCCTCTGTAGCAAGAGTAGAATCCTTAGCGGTGGACATTCTGAATGGAGTAACAAAACACTCTACCAGTCATTTTTTTTTATTATTCAGATTAAAGGCATGTGTGTTCAAACGCGCAAGGGTTAATGTTAAATTGCCGGATTTCACTGTGCAGTCAAAAATATAGCAATAATACGGTTTGAGACGGAGGAATACATGCAAATTGTGCATTAAAAGACAGTGACTAATCCAGTGATGAGAGGAAACCTTTTCAGTTGTTTCAAAACCTGTCACACTGATGCACCGAGTAGATAATAAAGTGGATTCTATTTGATAGGCCCTTCTGTATCACTGTCTCCGCTCTAGCTTTGTTGTTGAGCTCAATTAAACAAGATGCTCCCTACCTTTCGGCTGTAAAGATATGATTTTCTTTATATGTCGTGTCTTCTGTCATATTTCGGAGGCATTTATTTTGAAACTGTAGAATGTATTTGGTCGTTAGACAATGTAAACGATGGGAAATGGGTTGTAAATATCATTTAAATGAAAATAACAATGTAAAATTACAAACTAAACCACTGACATTTATACTTCATATAAAGGGAGTCTGTTAGAAGATGCAAAACATGTGCAATCATTTCAAATAATAAAACAAACAATTCTCTGAAGTAGACATAAGTACGGATTCATTTTTTTTCTTCAGCGCTAAGCGAGTTAGGAACAAAACAATCTCTTTCACTTCTTTACAAACCGAATCCGAATGTGAACCAAAGGGCACTGCGGGTGCCCTGGTTCAATTTTCAGCACATAAATGCGAAATTGCGACTCCGCTATGGCGGAGGAGAGTTTTCCCACTGCTTTTGAGCAGTGCTCAGCAAAGTAAAGGAAACATAAATTGATAACAACTTTGAGTTATTATCATTTTATTTTGCCTGCAGCTTTGCTGTGGCTGCTCTGCTCTGGGAGCAGGGCAGGGGAGTAGTGGTTTGCCCACTCCTAAGTGCGCAAATACTGGTTGGTCGGCCCTCTCGGGAAGCCCAAACCAGTCATGCGCACTTTCCTCTTTCTCCATGCAGGCTGCATTGCAGCTTGCATAGATTACAAGCCCAGACCCCATTTCCTGGTTGAACATCGAACCAGGATGCTTAAAACCAATCACAACGCTGCATTAAAGCATTGTGATTGGTCAGGGAAGCCTTTTCTGTGCTTCCCGTGCCTCGGTCTGACGAGGAGTGAAGGAGCAGGGGCGCGGGACGGATGCAACAAGGTAAGTGCTTCTTTTATTATTATTACTTTTTTATCCTTTCACCCCCACACCCCTCTGGCCCTCCCCACACCTGCACCCGCCCTGCTACCTACGAACCATGTCGGCCGCTACGGCAACTAGGGAGTTACTTCAGGTGGTTAGAGGGGAGATTAAACCTCCTGATAATTGAATTATTTACTGGGTGGTGGGTGTAGGGACTCTCCGTCGTAAAGGCTGTGTCTCTGTTGGACTTCACTGGTCATTAGCAGTATTGAAGACACAGCTGCATGACCCTCTAAATATTTGAAATGTTTAGACCAAATCTTCACTCCCCCTTACATACCCATAATCACATAGCAGGACAAGGGAAAACAATTAAGACACATTGTTCCAAACATAACACTATTTCACACCTGTTTCTCTTATTGGGCCTGATTCATAGGAAATATGCATACTTGTATCCTAAGGTTTACAACCTCACATTGATGTAGATTTCAAATTATTTTGAATTCACATGTTTTCTAGGGTATTCCTGGGAACCTGCTCCAGTCAGAGGTTTTAAGATGCAAGCCTGATAAATATTTATTAATTCTAATTTCTCAGATAGAAATTCACATTCTTGTATTTTCCATACAAAAAAATACATTGGACATGTAAATATATTTTATTCTTTTTTTCTATATCAAAAATATTTAGACCCATAGAGAAAACCCTCTTCTTAATTCCTACCTAAATATGGGGAGGATTACTTGCCTTTCCCACCCTAGAAACAGATTCACTACTGCCACTGATAGGTATAAATCTTTAAAAAATGTTGGGGGTGGGAAGAAATTTGGAGAGGAGTTAAAGAAAACTGTCAAACATGTTTGTGGGAATGTATAAACGTGCAAGGCACTTGCACCCTGTACTGACAACTCGCTGCGACCACAGATCCACGGGTTGTAGATTTGCTCACAAAAATACATTTTGTGTGAGTAAAGGCTCATAAATTTGAAAAACTAACTGCACTAAATTAAAAAAAAAGTAGATTAGCACTAATAAAAAAGCCTATTGGAGTGTGCAAGTTTGATTTACAGGCACAAATAAGTTTTGGATGAAGCTCCAAACCAGGTTGTGCTGGACATCAGCATGGCAATATAAAATGTACTTCTTGCCTGGTGGCAATACACTGCCATAAGGTGGAAAGAACTCCTTTCCTGAATCTCCACTCTTTTGTGCAATGGAATAATCTCTGGATTCCTCTATGAAAGGGTTCTAGGGAACCTTTGTAATCCTTTGGCTTGCCCTCTCAGGTGGCTGAGCACATGGTCCCCTCAAGGTCAATTCTAATCCAGGGGACTGCTCTGCAGGTACCGTCCATGGTACTATATAGGTGAGAGAAACCCCACTATTCCTCATTCTTCAGGGGGCTCTTGCACACCCCATTGAACATATTAGTGGTATTGTGCATTTTTGTCTTTGTGCATATGTAAAGTGGAGGAGGTTGTGTTGTGGAATATCGAGTTTGGAAATGCGCAACTGTTGAGAGATGGTGTAGACGGTGAGACAGTCCCACTTGCAGCTGTTATCTGTATCTTGATGATTTCTCTCATTCGTATGAGGATTCTGTATCATCTTGTAAATGGAATCATAAGGATTCGGAGGGCGCTTTAGGTCGCTAGATTGAGAAGAGCTCCCCCTCTTTCTGGGGTTAAAGGGCTCAATGGCTACACACCTAGGCCCACTGGCTATCTGCATCAAACTGGGGGAATACTAGGGTGTTTCTTGAGCCCTGGCTAGGGAAAAATCGGTTTTGGGAGGGGGGGGGGGATACCTGGTCTGAGGTGGCAGGCTACAACACCATCTCTCTGCCTACTCACGTTCAAATCATGTGGCGATTACTGCCACCTGATTCTCACTTCGAGCAGGCTTTGGGGGCAGCAAGGGTGTCTTTTGATTGATGCTATTCCCTCATCTGATGCGCATTTGGAAGCTAGTAAGCATGACTCCATCATTCTGATCCAGTTCGTGTTTTGCGAGGAGCTGCAGAGGTTTCACGGAACGAGGAGCGAGCGAGGCGCAAGGAAGGCTACGGGAAGGCGCCAGGGAAAGCTCCAGCGGTGCGTGCGTGTGGTGAACGGAGGGCAGCAGGAGTTGCCGGGGCTGGCACACGTCGGCATTGATGCCTCGCATCCTTGTGGCACCTTCTCGGTGCCATTCAGAGCCGCCGAGTTGGACCGCCGAGCCGAGCCGCTGAACGACGCCGCCCGCCTCCCTTCTTCCACCATCCGCCATCGCTGTCCCTCTGAAGGTGAAGGTGAGCGGGGAGCAGGGGCAAGCACGGGGGGTTGGGCTGCTTGTGCTTCGTTGCTCTGTTGCTCCGCTGCCCCGTAGTTTCTGCGCTCCTGGCCCAGTGTGGTCAGCGGTGGCGGTGGCGGTAGACGGCTTTGAGCATCCCGGGACTAGTGCATGAGTGCAGGTGACACGATATAGGAAAAAAACCGACATTCACGAGAGACGTACTATTGAAACCACTGAAACACCCTCGCTCCTGCCATCTGTCCTGCCCCCCGTCTTCTGCTCCCCAACGTCAGAGGGAGCCACAGCGATGGAGCAAGCAGGGGCTAGCAGAAGCGGCAAGGTTCACTGTTTACCGGACCTGATTACCGGACCTCCCACTGATTCCCCTGCTGTACTGCCCGTGTGTGTTTTGTTTCACGCTTCGCGCCACAGGTACGGGAGAGCCCGAGTGTGGCTGGACCGGGCTGAGAAGAGAAGAGCGGGCAGAGCCGGAGTGTGCAGGCAAGCAGGCGGGTGAGTGTGAGAAGGTGCGAGCGCTGCGCTGCCGAGTCTAAGGCTAAGCGCTGAGACAACAGCACCCCTCCGCCTCCGTCTGCTTCTGTGTCTGTGCCAGTGCTAGTGTGGTTAAGCTCTACGGTAATGCGCAACCTGGAACATGTAGCATGTAGCCTGCGGCCTGTAGCCTTGAATTTCTAAAAACTGCGGATTTATAAAAAGGACCATTTAGAACTATTTAGAACCTCATGAACCTGCTGCTTCCTGTTGGCTGGCTGTTGTGAGTGCTCTTCAAAACAACACTGCCGAGCAGGGTAGGGAGTCTGCCATTTTTGCCTTACACCAGGAGCACATCAAGGACTGCAGTGCTGCCCCTGACGGCAGCTGCTCCTTGCTCTGTTTAACCTGCAGTGTGGATCAGCAAGCGGTAGGTTCCAGAGCTATAGGGAGTAGACAGGCTTGGGAGAGCATTGAGGAGTTTGGCATTTTTTACATTTAACTAAGTGCCGATAAGAGTAAGCGGCAGGTCTACGTAGGAGTGTTACAATCGTACCGGGATCTTACCCACAAGGAGCAAAAGTAAATATATAATCAAAAGCACAGTCCTAGACATGAGATCAGGTAAGGTAAGAACTGCGGGAACAGCAATTAAACGTACAAAAAAACTACAGCAATCAAATGTGGCAAAAAAATTAAAAATAAATACTCCAGGTCAGAACCAATCTCTTATATGCCCGATTGCTCAGATGTTCGAGAAATCTGTTAAAATACCAGACAAATTTCAATTTCTGAAGGATCCTGCGGGTGTCAATGACAATGGAAACAAATAAAGACAAAGACAAATTGCAAACACCAATTAAACCCTTTAATACTAATACTAATACTGATGCCCTAAATCAGTCACAAAACAGCAAAGAAATAAAAGATTTGGACCAAATTGAATTTGTCTGGAATGAAAATGAATCTGTGGATCTAGAAATACAAACTGCAGCCCAACAGCTGGGGAAAACTCAAGAAAAACCCTCAAAAGATATTAGAAATTGCTATACGACGAAAGAAAACAATATAGCTGTAACATCTAACCTGGCTGTCACTACCGCAAACAAACTGCTGTCGCAATCTATGGGATCTAACCAACAAGATTGCCACGACATAACTGACCAATCTGAGCAGACAGTACAAAGGGTCCCTCTTGAAGTCAACGTTGAGATCACAAAAAGGTCGGGCATAATCTCTGAGGTAACTGAAATACACCTAGACCATCAACAGGAATCCCAAAGGAGCATTCGGACTGACAACATATCCAATGAAGTGGCTGACAACAGTGTAAACAAGTTTGAAATTAGGGAGCAAACACTAGACTCCGTGGGAGCTGAAGAATCCAAAGATGAAACTTTGGAAACTGGAGCAAAACACCAGGGTGTAGTCAAACCCTGGGATATTTTCTACCAAACATCAACTCTTACGCGGGAAGCCCTTCACTATCAATCAAATAAAATGGATATACAAATTGACCTTCTAAAAATGATGGCAAATAATGTGGCAGGGATTGACAACAAACTGGCCGAATTAAATGACCTGATAATCAGAGTACAAAGAGATAATGAAAAAACATCCTCTGACAGCATCTATGTGCCTATCATGGATAAGCTTTCAGCCTTACCTGCGGCATTAACAAGCATAATATATGATGCCAAAAGAACCATCCATCACAGTAAGGATAATCCTAAAACAAACATCACAAGTACCATGGGAATGGAAAAAATTACACGGGGGGATGGTACGGACAACTCTATTCCCGTAGGGCCACAACAATTAATAAGTCAATTTGATGATTCAGTTAACATACATATTCTACAGGCAAAGGATCATCTGGACAATGAAATCCCGTGTGAAACTCGGTGTAAACTCTCCAAAAACGATCAAAATTCGATTGATACCGAGCCGGATGGATTCTCAACAATGACAAAACGCCAAAAGAAAAAACTTCGCAAAGCAAGAAAAAATGAGAAACAGAAGGTGAATACTACAAGTATTCCACCTAAGGACCTCAAATCATCTAACTCAGGACCTAACAACATCTTTCCTATCTTTGAAAAAAAAAAACAGTAAACGTTCATGGTTCGATAAAAACGAATGAATTACAAAACCAGGAATGGGAAGAAGATAGAGAAGTGGAAGTGGAAGTACGAGTAATAAACAGTATGCCAGAGAGTCTACAAATGGGATCTAACCAGGATAAAAACCTAAACAAGGAAGAAAGAGATCAAACTATTTTTAACTCTGATACAATGAATGGAAGCATCGCTACTAACGAGACAGAAACAATGAATTCTCATCTCAAAGCATGTATGAAGGGAAAAACAAAAAAAGACATTGTCCTAACTGAGAGAAGAGATTCAGAAAAGGGGGTGGTGATGGACAGAGTATCTGAATTAGGCAAAACACTACTACCCAGTCAACAGATCATGGCTTTATCCATCACCGTTTTTTAGCTCACTGCACCATCCCAGCTCAGAACCTGGCTACATGCAAATTAGTCTGTCCCTGGCCCAGTGCATCATGGGAACAGGGCCGACCAAACTATTGTTTTGTCCACCATAAGCGTGGAAGGGTATGCTCAGATGTGAGTCCCTTGCTCACTGCACCATCAGGATTCAAGCAAGCCGGGCCGAAGACGGCTGTAATGCCAGAAACCGGTCCCCGGAAGCTTGTTTCCTTTCCAGTATAAGAATTGGCTTGGTATTTTGGTCTGCCCTGTTCCCATGATGCACTGGGCCAGGGACAGACTAATTTGCATGTAGCCAGGTTCTGAGCTTGGATGGTGCAGTGAGCTAAAAAACAGTGATGGATCAAGCCCTGATCTGTTGACTAGGCAGGAGTGTTCTGCTTAATTCAGAGACTCTGTCCATCACCACCCCCTTTTCTGAATCGTTTTGTCCACCATAATCGTGGAAGGGTATGCTCAGATGTGAGTCCCTTGCTCACTGCACCATCATGATTCAAGCAAGCCGGGCCGAAGACGGCTATAATGCCAGAAACCGGTCCCCGGAAGCTTGTTTCCTTTCCAGTATAAGAATTGGCTTGGTAGTTTGGTCTGCCCTGTTCCCATGATGCACTGGGCAAGGGACAGACTAATTTGCATGTAGCCAGGTTCTGAGCTGGGATGGTGCAGTGAGCTAAAAAACGGTGATGGATCAAGCCCTGATCTGTTGACTGGGCAGGAGTGTTCTGCTTAACTCAGAGACTCTGTCCATCACCACCCCCTTTTCTGAATCGTTTTGTCCACCATAAGCGTGGAAGGGTATGCTCAGATGTGAGTCCCTTGCTCACTGCACCATCAGGATTCAAGCAAGCCGGGCCGAAGACGGCTGTAATGCCAGAAACCGGTCCCCGGAAGCTTGTATCCTTTCCAGTATAAGAATTGGCTTGGTAGTTTGGTCTGCCCTGTTTCCATGATGCACTGGGCCAGGGACAGACTAACTTGCATGTAGCCAGGTTCTGAGCTGGGATGGTGCAGTGAGCTAAAAAACGGTGATGAATCAAGCTCTGATCTGTTGACTGGGCAGGAGTGTTCTGCTTAATTCAGAGACTCTGTCCATCACCACCCCCTTTTCTGAATCGTTTTGTCCACCATAAGCGTGGAAGGATATGCTCAGATGTGAGTCCCTTGCTCGCTGCATCATCAGGATTCAAGCAAGCCGAGCCGAAGACGGCTGTAATGCCAGAAACCGGTCCCCGGAAGCTTGTTTCCTTTCCAGTATAAGAATTGGCTTGGTAGTTTGGTCTGCCCTGTTCCCATGATGCACTGGGCCAGGGACAGACTAATTTGCATGTAGTCAGGTTCTGAGCTGGGATGGTGCTGTGAGCTAAAAAACGGTGAAGGATCAAGTCCTGATCTGTTGACTGGGCAGGAGTGTTCTGCTTAATTCAGAGACTCTGTCCATCACCACCCCCTTTTCTGAATCATCTAACTGAGAGAAGGGCAGAAAGTAGCCATGACATAATATCTGAACGAGACCACTTGCAGATTAAATGCGTGAATGGGAATAAAACAGTAACCTGTACAACGAAACATACTAAAAAAACGGAGGCTGCAAATCAACACAATACTGAAACTAATGAGAAACTCAAATTTACACCAGAATTCCGCTCAAGAGGTAGACATGATATTCTTAATCGAGGGAATTTACTGCGACTTTTCAAATCCATACCTTCCCTCAACAACATTGTATCTAATGACATTATATCTGTTCAATTTATGGAGGATGACCGGAATAGCCAGACCCCAACCTTAATCTCACTATCTTCAATATCTATAGCTGATCAGATAATGAAGGAGCAAAAGATATTCAAAACCTGGGGTATAATACTCACCAAACAAATTCCAGAGGTTTACCCTAGTCCTTTTATAGGAGATGAAACTCCACTGAAACATAAGAAGGCAGGGACAAAGACTGTACCAGTCCTAAGAAATGCACTTGCTAGATCTCCAGAAAAAAATGAACGTACCACCTTGCAAAAAGAGGTAGAAAGAAACACAGAAATAAATGTAAAATGGATCAACTTGGCACCGCATAGTAATCAGAGTCAATGAAATAGAAGTCCACTACAAATTGGAGCTAAAAGCACACACAAATAAATAATAAGTCTATATTGCAAAATGCTTACTTGGAATGTGGCTGGACTGAGCGAAAAATCTTCTGATCCCTTATGGCAGGGCTTTGTTAAGCAGTATGATATTTTGGCCTTTCAAGAGACATGGGATATATCACCCAGTTTTTCATTAGATGGCTTTCTTAGATTCTCAACCCCAGCAGTACAGGGGCTGAGAGGAAGAGCTAAAGGGGGCTTGCTTACACTGTTCTCACTTAACTTGGTTGGGGTTTTCAAAAAAATAGATCCCACCCCTCTGAATTCATTAATAATTGAATGGACCATTTCGGACCAAAAAAAACTTCTAATTGTTAATTTTTATAATTCCAGGGCGGGCTCATCTGAGAATGAGCATTTGACTGCCGTGGCAGATTTTCTGTCAGTCTACAAACATGATCGCACTTCTGTCCCAGAGATGGTTATTATGGGAGATTTTATTATTCACCCCTGTGAGGGGGATTGCTATAATGATGTATACGGAGAATCACCTGCGGAGGGGGTCCCCCATTTTGAACATAGCAAGGAGGGTGATGCCCTTGAGAGTCTCCTTGCCAACTCAAACTTATTCGAACCAGGCTTAGGTAATGATGAGATTAGAGCACCTACATTTATTGGGAGGGACGCAAACACAGTTATCGACTATATTTTTGTTTCCCCTGGGGTTTTAGCCAAAACGCAGGAGTATAGTGTAGTGACCGCAATTTTTAGTGACCACAACCCCGTCTTATTGGCTATAGATCTTGAGAGGTTCTTGCATGGGAGGAAATCAAGCGTGGTGGCCTCAAAAGACTTGTCAACTGGAGGGCAGGGCAGGAGGGTGAAATGGGAGAGGGTTATTCCAGAAACCTTTTTTAAAACACTTGCACAGGAAACCGAGGACAATATGGCTGTCTGCTTAGATTCCACTGCATCAGGGGCTGATGTTGTGGATGCCTATGTAGAGATATGCTTACGGATTTCCAAGAATTTGGAGTCTAGAAACAGCTCACATTGTGAGAAGGTGTTTATGGTTTGACAAAAAGTGCTCACTCGCCCATGGTGCCCTACTTAAAGCGCTGAAACGTAGACCCAGGGATAGGCTAATTGTGGCGAACCTTCGTAAGGAATACAAACTGGCACTTGCAAATCGCAAGAACCAAATTAAGGAAGAAGCTTAGGGTCATCTACAATCTGTTGATGTGTTGAGAGACAGCAAAAATTTTGGGCTATCATCATCAGTCGTTTTTCACTGAGGAGGGGAAATCAGATATGGACTGCGTAATTGAAGATGAGAGTTGGCTTAATCATTTTAGAAACATCTATGATATTGAGCTAGGGGTTCCTACTCCCCCAGATTTAGTTGTACCTCGAAACAATATGTCCATTAGGTTTAACACCTCTGAAGTGGAAAAGGCGATTAAAGATACTAGCAAACATAAGGCCCTGGCCCGGATGGGGTCCCTGCAGATCTTTACATTTTGTACCCACAATTTTGGTCCAAAATTCTAACAAATGTTTTCAATGCAATACTCACCGCAGGCTCCCCATCCTCTTGGTCAACCTCTATTATCGTTCCGATTTTCAAGAAAGGGAACAGGGGAGACCCCGCTTGCTACAGGCCAATCTCCCTGCTGGACTCTGCCGTAAATATCCTAGGCAGAGTTATCTTACAGAGACTGGGAGATTGGCTCGAGGGGAGTGGGGTTCTCTCTGATCTCCAGTACGGTTTTAGGGCACATAGGGGGACCATGGATCAATGCCTAAACCTACATTTCATTATTAGCAAGTACACAGTGGTGAAGGAGGGGCTTCTATATTTGGGTTTTATGGATCTTTCTTCCGCATTTGATTTGGTCAATCGTTCTAAATTATGGTTCATTTTGCGGGATATGGGTTTGGACATTACGTTGGTTAATTTTTTAAATGATCTTCACCAGAACTTGTCAGTTTCTGTTAGGGTAACAAGGGAGGGCAGATGTACCCAGCAAATTAGATCAAGAAGAGGGGTCAGACAAGGTTGCATTCTGGCCCCTCTCCTATTTACGCTCTACATTAACTCTTTGGGTAAATCCTTAAACCTGGCCAACCAGGACGTCCCGCGTATGAGAGGGTCGGCTATACCAGTCCTCCTGTACGCGGACGACGCCGTCCTACTTGCTCGAACTGGTACTGGATTACAAAGATTGTTAGATCATTTTGGCTCCTTTATGGAGGCCTTAGACTTAAAAATCAACACCTTGAAATCCCACGTAATGGTGGCTGGTTTACGCAGGAAAACCATGAAGATCAAAACCTTCAGATGCAATGGAACGCCAATCTCAAGGGTACCTTCCTTTTGTTACTTAGGGGTTTTATTTGATGAAAGAGGGAATTGGGGACCCCAGTTGAAACTCAAGGGTAACGTGGTTGCAAGATCTACCACAGCCCTCATTAATTTTTCAAAAAGATTGGGTGCAAGACCCATGGAGGCTATGATCCGCATTTATAAAACAAAGTGCGTAGCAATTGCCTCATATGGGGCTGATATATGGGGCTATGTTCCAACAACAGGGATCCAAATCATGGAAAATAAGTTCATACGATCCCTTCTGTCACTCCCTCAATCATCCCCTACATATTCCATCCACTGTGAAGTAGGCTTGGGGTATATTTCTGATCACTTAAAAATGGCCCCTTTATTACGATGGGTTAAAACCTGGCTAAATGAGGAGATCACGCTTAACCACCTAATAATCAAGGATTGTATGGCCCTGGATAGAGTAGATAGAATACCCTGGCTTGCGTATGTTAGAGCGGCATGCGTGAGGCTGGGGCGTCCGGAAATGTATCTATCACCACAAGGTCTCAGGAATGAGGAGGTAGGGTGGATCAAGCGCAACTTCCTCAATTTACTTGAGTCGGAAAGGGAGGAAGTTGAACTCAGGAAACTTATGGTGAGATCAATCTATCAACTTGTGATCTCCCCAGTCATGGAACCCTATCTGAAGTACGTGACCAACTCTTACCATCGTTTCCTTTTAGTTAGATTCAGGTTCAACCTCATCCACCTCACACTAGGCACCTATCTGAAGTGGGGGACCCCTGAAGATACTCCACCCTGCACCTGTGATAGTTTCTCTACACAGGACACGCTCCACTTGGTGATGTTTTGCGAGCACTTTCTGGTAGCCCGTAAAAAAATGTTATACCCTGTTCTGAAGGAATTAAAATTCGTCCAGGTGAGGCCTGCCCTCCTACATTTACAAATGCTTGATTCTATGCAGGTTACGCATAGTGTAGCCAGTTTTTTGGTAGCGGCAGCGCGTATAAATAAAATCAGACTCACCCTATTGAATTCACTATCAGGAGGACACATAACTGAATGAGGATTATCTGAAAATAGGGTTGGGTCTTTATATTCATGATACAGATTTTGTCTCTTTTCTCTTTGCATCAAAGATTTTAACTGTTTTAGATTGTTTGAACTGCAATCATGTGTATATCTTATTTCTGTACAAATGTTAATGTGTATATAATGTGTATATAATGATTTTTTGTATTGCATTGCTTTTATGGTTTTTATTAACCGAAATAAAGATGTATTGACTGACTGACTGACTAGTAAGCAGTTTGCTGCATGATATGCAGATTCAGCAAAGCTTGAATAAGGTGAAAGGATGCAATAGTGCTATTTACCTTATAAAAATATCAATTTTCCTCCTTCACACTTCTCAATCTTCTTCCTTTTCAACTAGTTAAGCTCCCATCTCCCACTCATAGCATCATCTTTTGTGCCCCGGGATTTACTAGATTTTAGATGGAGCAATACTGAGGTCAAATCTGTGTTTGTAGGTTGTGCTAACGTGAAGAATTACATTCTAGCGCCATGGTTACGAAGAGTCATTAAATGCACTAAAAATTAAGTTTTTGTCTATATTAGACTTCACACGGAACAACACTAAAGTGAAATCTTAGTTTGTACTTTGTGCTAACGGGAAGAAAAGCATTCCAGCACCATTGTTAAAAAGAGTCATTGGTTGCACTAAAAATAATGTTTTTGTATAACGCTAATCAGTACGTTTTTACACAAATTCAAACCCTTGGTTTCTTGTGAGACAGCTGTACTCGAGGTTCAGCTTCCAGTACACATTCCTATGCAATTGACACTGTTCAAGCGCATGGGTTGCAAAAAATGTGCACTTTTGTTTTTCAGAATACGACTGCAGATATCATGCGATATTCCACTTGCCTCTTGTGTGCAGCTGTTGCCACCAGGATTTTACACAAAGCTATATTACACTATTTTAGTACCTGTGGCATTGTGCTGAGTTCTGTTAGTGTTTCCTCTGCTTATGCCCTCTAACACCTCACTTGCAGCTGTCTTTTCGCAGGTAAATAATGAACTGGACTCGTCCCAACAGGGTTTTAGACGCCAGCATTTTACGAAATCGGCCCTGTTGCTAGCAACAGAGGTGAATCGCAACCAGGTAGATCGAGGAGAAGGGCTTCCCTGATTTTACTTGATCCCTCATCCACTTTTGATATGATTTACTATACCGTACTCGTTAGTCGGCTGGAGAGTATCGGGGTGGGGGGCGCAGCCCTTGCCATCCTCTGTTCATTTTTGCTAGAGAGAGAACAAAGAGTCTAATTTGGAGACTTTTTCAGAGCCATTCTCTCTCCTTGTGGGGTGCCAAACGGTTCATTCCTATCACCCACTCTGTTCAACATCTTTGTCACTCCCTTGCCTAAACTTATTTGATCATATGGATTTACAGCAGTGTCATATGCTGATGATACACTAATAATGGTAGAAGTGTCATCAAACATTGAGGAAGTTGCAAACAAATTTAAAAACTATCCTAAAAATATTGTCATCTGGATTCAGGAAATCTGCTTGAAATTAAATTCAGATAAGAAAGAGGTAATCATCTTGGGTGCGGATAGTTCTTTTTGGAATAGTTCTGGGTGGCACAGTGACTTAGTGCCGCTTCCTTGTCCTTTTGGAGTTTTTTGGCAATCCTTTGTCATTTTCAGACCTGGTTAACCAGGTTACCTCGTCCTGTTTTTATCTTCCCAGTGAGTTACAGAAGACGGTATGGTTGTAGTAGCATTGGTACTGTCACAAGTGAATTATTGTAATGCACTACATTTAGGTAATCAGAAATATTTGCTTGTGAAGCTTGCTTCATTGCAGTATGAGGTAGTACACCTGCTTTTGGGCTTCCTGAAATTGCTCCAATTTTCAAAGGAATTAGGGACCTGCGCTGGCTGCCCGTAAACGATAGAATTAAATTGAAGGCTCTGCGCACATAGGGCCTCATTTATGAGGCTATTCGTCACTTTTACGCCGCTGGTGCATAATTTTTTGTGACGCACCAGTGGCGTAAAAAATGCGCCTTGTTGCGCCATATTTACAAAGTGAAGCATCTAGGTAGATGCGTCACTTTGTAAACCCCTGCGCCACATTATACCTGCGCCAGGTATAATGTATGCAAGGGGGGCATATTGACGCAAGGAAGGGTCGTAAAAGTGACACAGTGAAAGCTATGAGATTTCACTGCGTCACTTTTAGGATGCCATTGTGTCAAAATCTTGCACCTGCCTCACAGCAGGCGTAAGACAGATGCAGGCCCTTTCACATGGGGCTTGTCCCATGTGAAAGGACGCATTGCTGGAGTTGCGTCACTTTTGTGACACACTCCAGCAATGTGTCACTTTTGCGCTTACAGATACATCAGAAATACTGATGTATCTGTAACTCCTTGCGACACGATGCGTCATACATTAAATATGACGCATCAGGAATGTCACAAGGAGTGCGCACTGAGAAGTGACGCATCGCTGCTTTCACCCAGCGATGCGTCATTTCTCATAAATGAGGCCCCTAGTTCATAAGGCTGTGCACGGCGGAGGCCAAGGCAATTTCAAGAATTGTTTTGCATGGTAGCCTACTGGGAAGAATTTGAAGTCAGGGTCCACAAGAATGAATGTAGTGAAAAAAATCAGGAAGGCTAGATGGGAGGTAGGGAGGAGGCGAGTTTCTCCTTCTGAGACAGCAAACTATGGAATTCGATGCTGCTGGAACAATGATCGATATCCAACTTACTTCCTCTAAGAAATCAGCAAAAAAACATGATTGTTCTTCAATTTAACTAAGTAAAGAGTTGGTAGTCTTACTCTGGATCCGCTCGCTGAAAGACACCTTGGCATGTGCCCGCTCTGCAAGATGGAAAGTTACTTGCTTACATACTAAATAGTAGGGGACTTAGGACCCTGTAATGAAAAGTAATTTGCACCATGCTCAACTCAGTATTTCAGCAGAAAATATGTTTTGATCGGCTGCTGCTTGCATGCAATACATGGTGTCATGGAGACCTGATGCTAAATAATAGTATAGCACGACCTAAGTTTGGTGGGTTACAGTGACTGCTGTGAAATATCTCAGGTTAGAATGCCCGACCTCTTCCCCAACCTGCCAAGATACACCCCTTAATGCAATAATAAATGGGAGATATTAATCTCAAAATGAGCAGTGTACCTCAAGATCCTCATTCTGAATTAGGGCATATCTGCTACAGTGCTTCATTTGAGTTTGCAGTCATGCACAATGCTCTAATCTGTAGCAATGTATTGTCCATGAAAAAGAGAAATGCAATGTGCACTTCTTTAACCGACATTGAAAATCAAAGTACAGGAATGCATGTGAAGGAACTAATTAAAACAGGAAACACTTATGCAATCAAGATTGTTTGAGGATCCAGTTTTGCAGAAATGTTGTTTTTCATGTGCCCTTTGACAGTTTTTACAGAGGTAGGAGCCATTTCTGCGCATGCACTTGGGGTAGAATTTCTGTCTTAAGAACACCAGGCATAACAGCCGCACTGCGCCTATTCCAGGAACGGTACCATACTTGAGTATCTGTACAACTACACACAGCCAACAGTCATTGTTTTTGTGGTGGTTGTTGGCCGCAGTTTTAATATTCATTACATATGTCATATTCGTACAATTCCCCTGGACACCTTCTCGGGTCTGGGACATAAATCATTATCATACTTTATCGCAACTGGTTATAACTCATTGTCATTGGCACATTAAAAATGATGGATCATAAATCATCGGGTATCAAATCATTCTGTCACAAATCTGTCATCATTTGTTGTCATAAATTGCTCTGCCTGATCATCATAAATCAGCAGCCATAAATCATGGTCATAAATCATTGGGGTGTCATAAAACATTCTGTCACAAATCTGTCATCATTTTGTTGTCATAAATCATTCTGCATGGGCATCATAAATCATTAGCCATCAATCATTGGCAGGCCATAAATTAGGTTTGTCTTTTGCTCATTTGCATATCCTAGGGCCGTAAATCACCCTGACAGCTTATAGATTGTTCTTTGTTGTTTTCCATGCCGTTTGTGTGTGGGGGTAGCCTTTTCCCAGAGCCAGACCACAACACGCTACCTTGCTAGTCTCTCCTGCCCCCTGCCATCTGGCGGGGGCTGGGCTCCGAGTGCCGTCTCCGTTTGCTTCCCCGATTTTTTGTCAGGCATACTCACCCAGCCGTGAGGCATCCCAGAGTGAATGTCCCTCCTTCTACACCCACCCTGTTGGTGTGTTTCCATAACCAAACCAATACACCTTTTGTTTCTGCCACGCCGCCAAGAGGGCTTCCGTCTTCCTGTGGCTCCCCCTACCATGTGTCGTCTCTTTGTGCCTCTGTTGCTCTTTCTGTGGGCCTGCCCATGCTGTTATTCCACTTGAGCGCTAGGATACCCTCTCTGGCTGAGTCTCCGGGAGGCTGACATTTGGTAAGGTCTGATGGCCATCTTCCCCCAAAGGCCATGGTGTGCTCTGCTCCATCCTCATCATTATGTCGAGGGCACGCTTATGTCCTGTTCGAAGTCTTATGGCACTATATCCTCGCACCATGGGTCACACATGAAATCAAACAAAATTGGGAGATAGTCAGATACCGCTCGTGGAGGCATGATACAACATACATTGCTTAATTACACCCTCTACTTTGTCCATGCTCCTGGCAGGCTCGTGCCGCTCCCCCAGCTCCCTGATGTAAAAAGATGAGCTGCCCAGGGTGAGTGTCACCTTATATCCCCCTCCCCTTTCCTTCTTCCCTTAGTTCTTGGGGAGGGGGAGGAGAGGGCCTCGGGCGCTTTTCGCCGTGCGGTGATTCCCGGCAGCGCTAACCAGTGCAATCCAGATCCATTCCTTGCAGGCTCGGGCGGCCGTTATGGCACCGGCACTCGAGGCCCTCTTAGATGGCGGCCTTAGCTATAACACTCTACGTGGGCGTAGAAGATATGTTCCTAATAATGGCCTTTGACCTACTTTAAAAATGCGCACGGTAGTGAGCGATGCTGCTTCCTGTCTATGTGTTGAGATAACCCAGCTTTGTACAGGTGGACAGCATAAACAATGTTGTAAAATGCTTTGGAGAGCCTTTTGTTTATCTGACTACTGCTATTCAACGGCATAACATATCCCTCCTTCACTCCCTCCCTCCCCTTCCTTCCTCCTTCCTTTCCTTCTTTCTTGCTTTCCTTCTTTTTTTTACCCTATTTCTTGCCTTCATTCTTTTTTTCTCAAAAGCAAGCACAGCCAAATCCCATAACAATTGAATGTTTTTAGGTCTGTGTTGGCCAAGACCTTATGTTTTTCTACGTACTGCAATTACCTACAGGGTATTTCAGTGAGACCTCATTGATTGGTCTGTGGTAATGTCATTCATGTTTGTCAAGGTGCATATCATCAGCCCACTACAGCCATTTGCTTACTTCTCCACGCTGACTCTTCACAAGTAGCACATCAACACAGAAAGTAGTTCCGTTCAGTGCCAGGGAATATTATGGTAATATGTGTGTTTTTTAGACCAAAAAACACTTTTACCTTTCGCTAATGTTTGTTTAACATTGATGAGGGCCTGTCAGCTTCTCAAACAACAACATTTTTCAAAAACCACATCAAAACCAAACAAAAAGTGCCGAAAGGCTGGGGGCCAATACAGCTTATTGGCTTTGTCAATGATTTTTTTTTAAATGCCATTATGATGTAACGGGGTAACCCACAATTGTCCAAGGACCTTGGTAGAAATTAATTTAGAAAACAATGGTCCTAGACTTATTAACTAGAGTTTAGTTATGAGAACAATTTAATTAAGAAAGCATTAATTTATCAAAAACCATATCAGATATGTATATGTTTAGCATCTGGTTATTAAGGAATGGACTACACGTAACACTAGTACCGCTACAATATTCTGTGCACTGTGCATGCAGACTACTAACCAGCAACATACTATTGATATACTCTTGTAAATACCCAGATAGTACCCATGCAGTGTAAAAATCTTCCTGTCAGTCTCATGCACTTTTCAAATCAGTTATCCAGCACTATTGTTAAATCAATATCCACTGAAGCGTTGGTAATAAGAGTACGTTTATTGGAAAATAAGGAAGCACTCCCTGGAACACATCCGAAGGCTCCGGACAACAGCAGTAACTGCTTAACAGTAACTGTATAACATGGAATGGTACATTAACAAACTGCACTGTGTAGCGAGACATGTACATTTCAAGTGAAAACAAATCCACGAGATACAATTGAAAAGAAATATAAGCGCGAGACAAGCGCGAGGATTTACACGTGTATGAATACACAACACACCTTCCTCCCTTATAAAATGAAACAAAAGAGAGAAAAAGAAGAAAAGAAAAAGAGAAAAAAAAAACAAATAGAACTTAAAAATTTCCCATCATGTAAGCAACAAAATCTGACAACCACTTTGGTTTCCTCGTAGCTCTTTTCTGCAAATAAACATTATCGCTGTGGATAGATTAGGATTGAGGAAGATATTGGACACCTATACCCTGATTGATGTTGCCACTACTGGAACAACAGGGTGTTACAGCCATGTCACCACAAACAGCATCTCCACTCAAATCCTCATCCAAATATGAGAAATCAGAATGTTTCAAAGTAGGTTCTTTACAATAAACATTCCTATCAGCCTTGAGAATAGCAATTCTACTGAGATTCCAAACTTTATTGTCTGATAATCTTACTGAGTTTTTAAAGATTTCAATAACTTCAAAAGGACCCATAAACGAACTTTCACCTTTCTTGACCTTCCAGGGTTTTTTGACCTTAACCATCATACCAATTTCTACTTTAGGATCTGTTTTTGAGCCAAATTTCTCATCAAAGTACTTCTTATTGGAACAATGGGTACGAGTAAGGTTCTCTTTAACCATTCTGAAATCCACATTAGAGGAGGATGATTTCACTAACCATGACGGATTCACCTTAGTTCTAGGAATTCTTCCTCTCAGGATTTCAAAAGGGGAATAACCAGTCATTGAATTCATGGTTGTCCTGTACATCCAGACTTTCTTAAAAATGTCAACCTCCCATTTCTTGTCATCATTACCAACAGATTGTATAGCACTCTTCAGAACTCTATTAAATCTCTCTATTACTCCATTCCCACTTGGATTATATAAAGAAGTAGTAGAATGGGCTATGCCAAGCCTTGAAAAATAATCATTAGCCTTCTTTGAATTGAATTGAACTCCATTATCAGATATAATCCTTACTGGTAGTCCTTCTTCAATGAAAACTTTATCCAGGAAACATAAAACCAAATCAGTATGTATTTTATGAACAATTTTGATAACAGGCCATTTAGAGAAAACGTCAATAGCCGCAATTACATACTTAGAATCACAACCAATAGGACCCATAATGTCTATAGCAATTGTTTCCCATGGATTGTCAGGAATAGTGTGCACACCCATATTGGGTTTAAGAGTAACTAATGACTTGTCAGAATTCATGCAAACAACACAGTTCCTAACTAGTCGTTCAATAAACACATCCATGCCAGGCCACCAAAATAAATGCTTGACTAGTTGTTTAGTTCTGACCATGCCACTATGACCTTCATGGCCTTGTAAGACTATAACCTTCCTCACACCTGCCGGTGGAACAATACGTTCACCTCTTTTAATGATATTTTCACAACATGAAAGTTCTGATCTCACCTCCCAGAAACTCTTCAAGTCTGAATCAAGATACTTTTTATCAGGCCAAACACCAGTGATGTAACTTGCTACACTTTTTAAAACCTCATCATCCTCAAATTTCTCCCTCCACAGAGTCTGATCAATAGAAATGGGGACCCTCATCATGAATCATGGCAATCTGGAAATCATCCCACTCATTGTGCAAATCTTCTTGAATGGGTAAAGGCATCCTTGACAAAAAATCAGCAGATACATTTTCCTTACCAGGTACGTATTGTATGTCATAAATAAAATCATGTGAACGCATGGACATGCGTGCAATGCGGGCTGAAGCTCTCAACATCCCTTCAGTGGTGAGAAGACGTACTAATGGTTTATGATCACTCCTCAGTACACACTCCTTACCCCAAACAAACACTCTGAAATGTTCCAAAGCCCAAATGCACGCTAAAGTCTCCCTTTCTATTGTGGAATATTTTTCTTCAGCAGGAGTAAGAGCCCTAGAAGCATGTGCAATAATGACTTCTTTTCCTTCCTTAGTTTTTTGGGTAAACACAGCCCCCAGACCCTTTGAGCTAGCATCGGTGGTAATGACATTTTGTAAAGACGGATCAAAACAGGAAAGTGCATTCGCGGAACAAATAGCACTCTTCACATCACAAAATTCCTTCTCACATTCATTAGTCCATTCAAAAGCAACTCTATTCTTAATCAACTGTCTGATGTTATATGTTCTACATGAAAAGTCAGGCACATACCTGGCGTAGAACTCAACTAACCCCAAAAAGGATCTTACATCATCCTTAGACTGAGGATGAGGAGCAGACCTAATTGCTTCTAAAAGAGAGGGTTTTGGTTTGATACCTTCTTCACAGAGTTCATGGCCCAAGTAATTTACAGAATGAACACCAAATTTACATTTCTCATACTTAATAGTAAGGTCATGTACATTCAGTGCACCTAAAACCTCTTCTAAAGCAGCAATGTGCTTATCTTTGTCATCATTAAATACCAAAATGTCATCCTGAAAACAGATGGCATTTTTGCAGTCCTTTAGGATGTCTTGCATAACTCTCTGAAAAATAGCTGCTGCAGACGCCAAACCAAAAGGCATCCTGTTGAATCTGAAACACCCAAATGGTGTAATAAATGCAGTTAAGTCTTTACTTTTTTCATTAAGCTCTATCTGGTGGTAAGCAGCAGATAAATCGATGGTTGAAAAAAACTTTGAACCACCAACCACAGATAACATTTCAGAAATACGAGGAAGGGGAAACTGATCTACAACAATATTATTGTTGAGATGGCGAAGGTCAATGCAGAGTCTTACCTTGCCATTGGCCCGTCTAGCAACCACTATGGGCGAAACCCATTCAGATGATTCAATTCTATCTATTATGCCCCCTTCCACTAAAGCGTCTAATTCATTTTTTACTTCCTCTCTAACGGCAAAGGGAATATTTCTAGCTTTGTGTACCTTAGGACAAGCAATTTCTTTTAAACGAATTTTATGTTTAAAGTTGGTTAACCTCCTAATGCCTTTCGAAAAAACATTAGGAAACTTATTTAACATCAGAGAAGAAATTCCATTCTGTTCATCAATTAACATCACAGGATTGGGACTATTAGGGTTCAGTATGATGACAAGTTTACCAAAGTCAAACCAGCTAAGCACTGAAGGACCCTTTTTTTAAACATATAACTTTGCAATACACTTTCTGTTTTTAAATCTGAAAACTAAGGTTATGAACCCTAAAATATCTATCCTTCCACCAGAATACCCTTCAGGGTTGATGTCACTTTTCTCTAAGTGACTACCTAGTCTTGGCACAAACATTTTTTTCCAGACAGATTCACACACTATAGAATAAGGTGATCCAGAATCAGCATACATGTTGATCTTTACACCTCCAATAACCATATCACATAATGGCTTTTTCTTAATAGTAGTATCATTTACATTCAGAATTACGGATTCCTTTATGTTTAGAACAAAAGAACAGTTGTTAGAGTAATTTGTGAGATCTTCATCATCACTATTGTCACTTAGTTCAATACATTTCACTTTTTGGTTAACTTTACCCCTTCTGCAAGCAGAAGTAAAGTGTCCCATTAAACCACAATTTGAACATTTCTGTTTTAAACCTGGACAAATTTTATTATTTGCTAAGTGTGATTTGCTGTTGCATCTAAAACACTTTAAGTTACCTTTGAAGTCCTCAGAATTTCCTTTGGAGGAAAATATTTGTTTCTTTTTAGAAGAATCCCTATTTTTATTATCATACTTTTGATTAATCTTTGAAACAATATCTTTACTAACAGAAACTTCCTTGCCTTTAACTTGTTGCGCACTCCTACAGGAAAGTTCTGCTTTTCTTACAATGGATACAACAAAATCTAAATTTTCATCACCATTGATCCATAATCTTTCTTGTATAGTTTCATTACTGGAGTGCATAACGACCTGATCTCTAATAAGATCTTCTTGTAAATTGCCAAATTTACAATCTAATGCTAGAGTTTTTAGAGAAGATACAAAATTGTCAGCAGATTCTTCACTTAACTGTTTTCTCTGGAAAAACTTATATCTAGAAATTCCTATACATACTTTAGGAGAACAATATTTGTCAAAATCATATATAGCCTTATCAAAAACATTCATATCACCACTGGCTTGTGATACAGGCAATTGGTTAAAGGCTTTTAGTCCTTCTGGTCCCAAGCAATGCAAAAAAATACCTTTCTTTTCTGGAGCTTTCATCTTCCCGTTGGCATCTAAAGTTTCAATATAATTTAAGAAATAAGCCTTCCATTCAATCCAAGACATACAAGGGGAACCACCTGCTGACCAATAACTTTGTGGTGGAGAAAGAGTGTAGCCTTGTGCACACATAATGGAAAAGAATAAGAAACTTAACTAACACCCAGTGTTAACAATTTGTATATCTTGCCCTCAAATCAATCAAATCAATAAATAAATAATAGAATTCGCTAAATATATGTTCATCAGTACTAGATGAGTAATTTCAGTGAAAAAATAAAGTACTTGTGAATACTTGTGGAAGAAAAATAAATAGTCAAAAGTTTCTCGAAGAAGTATGATGTTTTCCTGTTTCCACTCGGTATTTTGTAATTAAATAAAGCAAAAAAAAAAAGAAGAAATCACCTATCTGTCTTCTGCTCCCACTCCGTAGGTAATAAGATGTATTTTACCGTTTAAAACTGATTTTGGGTAACAAACGGAGGAAAAAAGAAGTCACCTCTTTACTTTTCATTAATGAGCAACCGGAGAGTAGCGTCTCACGGAAATGCACCAATCGCTTCCGCCCAAAATCATCCACACGTCTGTACTGAAGATATGAAGACGATGTTCGCGCACACAGAGCGCGGCGGAGAGCTGTAGAAAAGACGTATTGAAGTATGTAGAGAAGATAAAATAAATGGATGTCAAACCACAATTAGTCGGTCCCCGTCCGACGTGTTTGTAGTCGATTTCCATTCAATTTGAAAGTACTGAAGAATCCGTCAGTATTCAGTAACGTTTTCAGCATCTCTTGTAAATTAGATTTAGATGTGAAATGAATCAGGAAATGCTTCCAAATGGTCCGTAAATGCTCCGTCCCTCGTCGCCAAATTGTTAAATCAATATCCACTGAAGCGTTGGTAATAAAAGTAAGTTTATTGGAAAATAAGGAAGCACTCCCTGGAACACATCCGAAGGCTCCGGACAACAGCAGTAACTGCTTAACAGTAACTGTATAACATGGAATGGTACATTAACAAACTGCACTGTGTAGCGAGACATGTACATTTCAAGTGAAAACAAATCCACGAGATACAATTGAAAAGAAATACAAGCGCGAGACAAGCGCGAGGATTTACACGTGTATGAATACACAACAACTATCTACTTATCCTATTACTCCACCAATACCTAAGCACTTATAACTTCACCATACACTCTGTTTGCAGGACTGTAATTATTCTAGTTACTAGTCATGAACTTATGGAATAGCCTAGCTACTAACACAAGTACAGCTACAATATTTTGTGCACTATCCATGCAGACCTCTAACTAGCTACATACTATTGATACACTCTTCTAAATACCTAGTTTGTACCCATGCAGTCTAGGAATCGTCCAGTTTGTCCCATGCACTTCTTTAATCACTTATTTACCACTATCTACTTATCCTATTACTCTGCAAATTCCTAAGCACTTATATTTCAACTGTGCACTCTGTTTGCAGCACTGTCATCATTCCAATTACTAGTGATGTTCTTATAGAATGGCCTAGGCACCAACACAAGTACACATACAATATTCTGTGCACAATCCCTACAAACCTCTAAACACATACATAGTATTGGTACTAAATGCTGGAGTGGTACCCATGCATCCTAGTATACCTCCTGTCAGTCTCATGCACTTCGTCAATCACCCATCCAGCACTATGTTCCTATTGTATCACTCCGCCAATACCTAAGCACTTATGGGGCAGATTTACAAGCCCCCTGCACACCAGTACGTCACTTTTTGTGACATAGTGATGATGCCGGGGACTCCTTCATATTTACAAGGAGAGGAAAAGCAACTCTGCGTGGCTTTTCCTCTCTTTGAAAATACGGCCCATTCAAACGCAGCACTTTGGTTGAAGGGGTGTTCCATGGGTGTTACTGTGTATGTTCCCACACAACACCAATGGAACAAGACACAACCCAAGATTTACGAGAAATCGTACATCTGGAGATACGTGTGAATGAGGTAGTGTAGCGAGTTTCTCCTTGTATTTTCCTCTTTCATTGCGTGCTGCATTCCACAACAGACATTGAAGAAGGAAAATGCCTTTAGTGATTGTTTTTGTGCAGGAAGGTGTCCCTTCCTACACAAAGACAGTCTCCCCACGACAGACATCCTTGCACCATGCCGCAAGGGTGCCTGCGTCAATGCATGGCTGCAGTTTGTGCGCCAGTGCAGCGGGAAGCACAGAGTTGCGACATATTCATGTAAATATGTCACATCCCTGTGCTTCGGAAGTGACTCAGCACGGTGCAGCTAAAGGGCTTGCGGTGTCATGCTGCAGCACTTCCTCATAGATCAGCCCTATAAATTCACCACACACTACTAATGCATTCTTTCAGTCAATCATGCTATACACATATATTCAACGGTGCACAGACATAATATCGAGTCCAAAATATTGATTGGACATAATATCGAGTTTTTAATATAGACTGGACAAAATATTGACAAGACAGAATATAGATAACAAAAATATCGTTTTTAAGGTAAGTGAAGTAATACCGACTGTTAAAAATATAGATAGTCAAAATATCGAAGTATATAATATAGATAGTTAAAAATATCGAATTTTTAATAATATATAATTGTTTATAGTGTATTTTTATGTTATAATATGTGTGAAAAGTGTGTATTTATGTTATAAATAATTCTATTTAATGAGTATTTTTTTATAATTATTGCGTAATTTAATTCTGTAGCGGGTTGTGGGTTTATAGGGGAATAGGGTGGGAAGTAATTCAATTATAATTAATTAAATTTGTACTTTTTTATTGATAGTAATTTGTAATTAATTGTTAATTAATGTATATGTGTTAATTAATGTAATTGAAATTGAAAAATAATTATTATTAATTGATTAATTGGTAATTATGTAAATTTTACTAATTTAATTCTGTAGCGGGTTGTGGGTTTATAGGGGAATAGGGCGGGAAGTAATGTAATTATAATTAATTAAATATGTACATTTATTTATTGATAGTAATTAGTAATTAATTGTTAATAAATGTATTTTGTTAATTAATTTAATTATAATTGTTAATTAATTTTTATGAATTGATTAATTGGTAATTATGTAAATTTTACTAATTAAATTTCTGTAGCGGGTTGTGGGTTTATAGGTGAATAGGGTGGGAAGTAATTTATTAATAATTAATTAAATAATAAAAATAATAAAAATTTATTTATTTGGAAATAATTGAAAAATAATTTTTAATGATTAAATAATAATTTTTAATGTTTAATTAATTTGTATTAATATGTGATTAATTGAAATAATTTTTGTTTATTAGTAATTATAAAATATTAATTATTATAATAGATAACATTTTTATTTATTTTTAATTAATTATTAATAGATATTCATTTGTAGATTTTTGAATAATATGTGAAATATTTACTTTCCCTAATGTTGTAATCTAAGGAGTGGGAATAGTAAGTTTAACCCCTACGCTATCCAACGCTTTCCCTACTGTTGCATCCACTGAGTGGGAATAGTAATTTTTACCCCTCCGCTATCCAACGCTTTCCCTACAGTTGCACTCTTTGGAGTGGGAATAGTAATTTTAACCCCTACGCTATCCAACACTTTCCCTACTGTTGCACCCACTGGAGTGGGAATAGTAATTAGAACCCCTACGCTATCCAACGCTTTCCCTACTGTTGCACCCACTGAGTGGGAATAGTAATTTTAACCCCTATTCTATCCAAAGCTTTACTTACTGTTGCACCCACTGGAGTGGGAATAGTAATTTTAACCCCTGCGCTATCCAACGGTTTCCCTACTATTGCACTCTTTGGAGTGGGAATAGTAATTTTTACCCCTACGCTATCCAACGCTTTCCCTACTGTTGCACCCACTGGAGTGGGATTAGTAATTTTAACCCCTAGGCTATCCAACGCTTTCCTTACTGTTGCACCCGCTGGAGTGGGAATAGTAATTTTAACCCCTACGCTACCCAAAGCTCTCCCTACTGTTGCACCCACTGGAGTGGGAATAGTAATTTTAACCCCTATGCTATCCAACGCTTTCCCTACTGTTGCACTCTTTGGAGTTGGAATAGTAATTTTTACCCCCACGCTATCCAATGCTTTCCCTACTGTTGCACCCACTGGAGTGGGAATAGTAATTTTAACCCCTACGCTATCCAATGCTTTCCCTACTGTTACACCCACTGGAATGGGAATAGTAATTTTAACCCCTACGCTATCCAACGCTTTCCCTATTGTTGCACCCACTGCAGTGGGAATAGTAATTTTAATCCCTATGCTATCCCTACTGTTGCACTCTTTGGAGTGGGAATAGTAATTTTAACCCCTACGCTATTCAACACTTTCCCTACTGTTGCACCCATTGGAGTGGGAA
This sequence comes from Lissotriton vulgaris, assembly GCF_964263255.1. Classification (NCBI taxonomy): domain Eukaryota; kingdom Metazoa; phylum Chordata; class Amphibia; order Caudata; family Salamandridae; genus Lissotriton; species Lissotriton vulgaris. The sequence goes on along the minus strand of NC_141687.1, from coordinate 740,774,556 downwards.
TAGTAATTTTAACCCCTACGCTATCCAACCCTTTCCCTACTGTTGCACTCACTGGAGTGGGAATTTTAACCCCTACGCTATCCAACACTTTCCCTACTGTTGCAATCTTTGGAGTGGGAATATTAATTTTAACCCCTACGCTATCCAACGCTTTCCCTATGCTTGCACTCTTTGGAATGGGAATAGTCATTTTTACACTTTTGTTATTGTACGTTAATAATATTGGCTATAATTTAATTATATTTTGTTATTATATATATATGTTTTAAGAAATATGAATTAAAAAATTTAGGTTTGTATTTTCATTACTTATTTAATTATTATAAGTTAATTTAAGTATTTTAAAGTATATTTTAGTAATTAATTTTTTATATTAATTTATTTTAACATTGTTTTTAGTAAAGTCGATATTTTTTAAAACTATATTTTTGTAAACGATATTTTGACTCGATATTTTTGTACTTACCTGTTTGTAGATAGAAACTCGATATTTTGTCAGTCGATATTTTTTCAACGATATTCTTGATGGTCGATATTCTGTCTCTCGATATTACTTCAGTGATCCATATTCAACCAAACTTTCAGACATTACCATGCAATTATAGTTCTTTTTCTCATCCAGATAAGGTAGTTCTGATAAGAACTTTTTTTTCTTCTTCTTTTGTTTTGTATTTTTCGTATTTTTTCAACAATTTAGTAATTTTTTGTGGTGTTTTTCTAAAAACTAAACACTAAAAGAAAAAAAGTAAACAGGTAACTTTTGGAATTAAAGATCATTCAAAAAACAAAACAAAAATCAAAAAAATTAACATCGGTGGTTGCCTTGGGCAGCACAAATCGCATCCACCATAGCAAACTTTTTTTGCACTTAATGCAGTGCTGCTCCAAAAAGGCAATTCAGCCCTTATATTTATAGGAGGTTGCGATGTTGATGCTCCTGATGTACTTGCTCTAGCTGCTGGTGGATAGAGAGCAACTCTCCTCATCTCCTCCCGAGCAAGACTACGTGGATGTATTGTACGTAAATGCTTGTACATGAAAGCAGTGCTGCAAGATAACTTTTTACCACTTCCTCTTAAAATGACCCTCTCACAAATCTGTCATTGACTCTTTTTTCCCCAGGTGGAAAAGTAAAAAATTTCCACACAACAGACTCGGGTCTCTACTTAGGTGGTGCCTCCTCCAACAGTTCTTCATCCAAAGATACTTCCTGCTGCTGTGCTGCTGCCATTTTTAGAAAAACACCCCCCAAAAAAAAAAAAATCTTCTGGGACAAACGCCCAGTCTCAAGGGGCTCCAAGAAGAATGATTCAAATGGGTGGGGTTCTTCAATAATTACAGTGGGAAATGTTATGAACCAATCAAATCCTTTATTTTAAGGTTACATGGGAGTAGCAAACGCAGCGGGCAAGAAGAACACACCGACGCGACTCAGCAAAAATATATTTAAAAATAATATACATTTATTTCAAGTAGAAATATATGATTTTTATGAATTTATTAGATAATCTCTTGCCCTAATATGAACATTAAAGACATATACATATCATTTTAGAATATACAAAATTACGCAGGAATCGCGAACCCAGCTAGCCCCAGCACGTATTTGACATCACGTGGGGCCTGCCACAGCGCAAGCATCGCGTACAATATTGCGCATGTGTCATGAATAAGTGGAAGAAGGAGTGGCACACCGGTCGCATACCAATCGCGCACTCCAAGTAACATTATACCATATATGACGTAACCGAAAACACGCACCTGTCGCACACCGTATGGGGATCCTTTGCGACTTTTCCAAAACGGCGGCTAGAATACGTGCACCCGCCGTGGTAGGTACGCTTTGGGTGCGCAACTCCCCAAAAATTCTTGGAAAAAAAAAATGTAAAAAGAAAATGATATAAATATATTTTTAAACATACTAAAAACTAAATAATGAAACAATATTTCAGGTTTTTTTTGTTGCAATTTTCATAAAAATATATCATGTTATTTAATGAATACTATATTTACGGATAAACAGTTAAAAAATTCAGTACAACGAACATAGGTATAACTACTATTACACTTATAAATTAGCATATAAAAAACCTTTAAAATTCACTGAAAGAACCAAAGGTTTCAGAGATGTTATACTTAGAAATTAGCATATAAAAAACCTTTGAAATTCACTGAAAAAACAAAAGGTTTCAGGCTTTTTATAGTTAGAAATTAGAATTTAAAAAACCTTTGGAATTCATTGAAAAAACCATAGGTTTCATATGTGTTATAGTTAGCTGAACATTTTACTTGTACAAAATCATACAAACTCCTCCGTTATAGTTAGTTCTTTCTAACTATAACTCATGCGCCCGCAATGCACTGCTGATGATGTCAAATATTACATAATTCATGACATGGTCAGTGACATCACTGATGACATCAGTGATGACATCTCAAATGACATCACTGATGACATCACTGATGACATCATCCACGTGACAATCTTATACAATTCATCACACACTAGTATAACCTTCCATCACTCACTGTAAAATACCGAGTACCATTTTTGAAACCATTGACACACACATACTAGTTACTACATATGCACTCACTGATTCCTAAGTCTACACACACAACTGCCCATTCACCCACAGATCACTTATACGTGCAGTCACTGGTCAATAGAACACTATCAAATGCACTAATACACCTATATAGACATCAACACATCAGCAGTCATCCTAGTCAGTTATGCAGTGATCCTACTCACTCATGAAAAGAATCACTCAGATTTACATTTATTCACCTACACAGTTATACACACAACACCTCATTTAGTCATACACATAGTAACTCATAGTTACTGTGCTAAGAAATCACTGTTACAATTATTATACTCATTCATACAGTTACTCTCACAATCACTGACTTATGTATACTTATTTATATACACCAACTCTCACATTCAATGCCTTTTATTTTTCTACTTTGTTGGAGATGTACCACTGAGACATATATTCGCTTACCAACACATAAATAAACTCACTCAGTAACCCAAACAACTGTTTCGATAAACACTCTTAAACCCATAAACCTAGTCAATTAACCGCTCACACATCTATGCATAGAGTGACACCCCCCCACCCAACAACAGATATACTCAGTCTCCGATACAAGTTCTCAGCCAACTAATCAATAACTAATTTAGACACTCATGTAGTTAGTGACCAACTGATGCAGCAGGTTATACAACAACAGAGACAGTGATGCACAGATTCACATAGTTTAGTTACTAAATCATGTATTTAGTGAGACACCTTTATTTACTCACTTAAACAGACAGTCAGACAGCTACATAATCCTCCATCCAGGCAGTTAAATATCCACTCAATCCTCAATACAGATTGGTATATATATATATATCCAGCTTTCCAGCAAGAAAGGATGCAGACCCCAAAGTTGTGCTAAAGCTACTTTATTTCGCCCGCACCTCCGCCATAACGCATTTTAGCCTGATCCCAGGGCTTGATCACATGACAGGTTTGGAACATTTTTTTTAAACCCTTTATAGTCATCCTTGCTGCTACGTCTACACCATATTTAAATTGAGGCAAGGACATGGAAGAAATTTGCACATTCATTGACCATAAAGCAGTCTGTTCTCTTCCAGCTTCAACCTTAATAGTACTCAGGTTGTTTTTTCATGGTGTGAAAAATAGAATATAAAGTTTACATAATTTTGTAGGTTTGCATGATAGTTTAAATACATAATACATAATCATAAATATAAAAATAAATATATAAATACATAAATATTTATCATGTTCAATAAAACATTTCGTTTTTTTCAAACCCCAATAACATTAAATTGACCACAATGTTGTCATTATGCAACAACCATACTGCTGAAAAGCTAGTAAAATTTTATACATTGCTTCTACCTGTTTCCAAAGAGTATAATAGGTTAATAGCTAGGCTGCCTGCTTGGTTGTGCAAATAGATCCCTTACTAAATCTATGTAAATAATATTGCCCCAGTGGGCTTAGTCTCCATCTCCTCAAATACGTGTCACGTAAAGTGCAATTGTGCAATTGTGCAAACTTCGCAATTTTAATACCTGGTTCTACAGCCGTAAAAACCTGTGAGATAAAAGTACTCTAAAAAACCATTATTATAAAAATAGCTAAAAAATGGATAGTGCAATCAGCTGTTATATATGTGTTAAAAAAGTGCAGATATAAATGTTTCTAAAATTGTTATTTACAAAAATTCACGTTGGAATGAAGGCGACAATTATCCCCTAATGGGTACCTGCAGCATAAGTGTATACATATATTACACTGCAGTCTGCAAAACAATGCTAATAGAAAATGCACCCCAAATCATTCCGCATGGCAGTTCTATGGGTACATAGGGAACGCTGATTCTACAGGTGGGTATAGAAAACCTCACTTGAGTTCATCCCTTTCGGGGTATTACTATCCAAATTGAGGATGTATCATGTTTCCATTCTCCTCAACTTGGCTTCTCTATTGCCACCCCTTCTCTTAATCGGTATTGCATCAACCACCCAATAGCTGAAATCCTCCAGCTTGCTCCCATGGCATTCTTGAAAGTGTTGTGCCACCGGATATGTCATGTCACAATTGGTGATTGCCCTGTAAGTATAGACTAGCACACCAAAGTTTTACATAAGTTAGTAACTTGATCTATGGTAATCAATCTGTTAGTGAGCAACCTCATCTAGGTAGTGCCCCACCCCCTTTAACAAAAGACACTGTTGAGGCCAGGTGTCACCTGGTCTGTGAGATGCTCAACCCTTGTCCCTAAGGTTTCACAAAACGCAAAAATGAGACTCAAAGATAAATCCACCCTGTAATCTACTGTATTCACATAATATTCAAAACGAAAAATACACATTAACCCATGGGAATTTCAAATTTATATTTGTTTCGAAATCACTTCAGTTCTTGTTTCAAACATGTAATAAATGAGAACAAAAATATTCGTATTCAATTGCGCTGTTGCATAATATCTTAAATAACTAATGATGACGACTTGAGGTGTAATCCAAACATTTACAAACACCTAAATACCCAATGCATTTCGGGTCTACCCCGACCCTTCGTCAGGGGTAACAAACAGTCGCATTTATTTCAAATTGTAATCACAGTAAACTAAATATCATCAAAGAATCATCGAAGTTGTGCGTTGTTGGTTCATTTCCAATGGCACTGTAAATGACATATCTAAAAAGACATATCAGAAAGCGTTCAATGTGTGGGTTTGTATTTACATATACATCAAATTAATTGGGGCGTTTTGCACATGCGAGGGTACCCTGTGTGTAAGAATGAAACTGTCACCCAATAAGTGAGAGTGAATAGGAAAAACCAAACATCCATACTAACATTAATTTCAATTGGAAACCGCGCTCTGTTTATACAGACCACTGCTGAAGGTTCAATCCCGTCCATCAAAAATGTATCAATAATTAGTATATGCTATTCATTCTGTTTGTGCACTGTGCAAACGGAGCATTAAACATGGACATATACCTTAATCATAGATGCCAAATGTTGTATTAACTGAAGTGGCATTGTCCAAAAATTTGCGTAATGCTACTCGCGTGATGGCGAAGTCCGCTCGGTGATGTTTTGTTTTCAATCGCGTACTATGCCTGCAAGGAGTGATTAAAAACGTCTTCTATGTGAAGCGTGAAAAACCACTTGACTCGAGTTCAAGTGAAATCACTTCCCTATTTACCTTGGAGTGTAAAGGTGTCGTTCAGTAGACACTATCCGTCTCCTCGATGCCTTGCCTCACTGAAGCGTGATCAGGTGATCACGTCTCAGACGTTGAACGTTCCTAATGGTTCCACCCCTGAATAAGTAGAGTGAAAAAACTTTTGAACAAACTTTATTGATGCGAAGATGCACCCTCTATGCCACTGAAATACTGTGTGTGATATTATACGGCATATAAATAGTGTCAGAACGAATAACCACCGTACATACAAAGGAACTTTGAAGAATGAATCGGCGTAGTATATGTGCTTCAAGATGATATGTATTGCCGATGAAATATGTCCAATGAAACTACTCACATTAGATTGGATGCGCAAATAACACCCCTGTGTTCAAGAATATGCCATAGTGTGCTGAAGCATGAATGAAAACTCATATCATTAATGACTTAAACTCTAACTATTGATATATTATTATGACATGCAGAAATGCATCTGTCCTAAACAGGGGGATCAACTCATGTGCAAAACACCTTACATAAGGTGATTCTTATCAACGTGTGTAACCCACTTATATCAAATGTAAAACACAATATATTAATGACCATGTTGAAATAAAACAGCGTATAAGAGATATATCAAACTAAACAAAGCATAAGATTTTGTACTGATCATTAAGACCCCCTGGATTCATTGTACCCAGACATTTTATCCAAGTCGTTTCTCTTCTTGAAATCATAGTATGATCATCCTTGCCTACTGCCGCCTCCACAACACCCAGAATCGTGAATCTTATTTGAGGAATGGTGTGTGTGGCCCTGATCCAATGTGCCGCTAAAATGGAAGTCAAATGCTTGTTGCGAATGGAACTTTTGTGCTTGATGATGCGAGTTTTAATTTTACGGGATGTCCTACCCACGTAAACTAACCCGCAAGGGCATCTAATTGCATATATTACTCTAGCTGTATTAAAATAAGATGTATGTTTTAAGGAAATCATTTGGCCCGTTTTGGGATGTGCAAACGAATTACCAGTGATGACATTGCCACATTGCCCAAAATTCCAGCATTTTTGCATGCCTTTAAAGGCTTTAGGTTCAAGAATTGGTTTCCTCTTCAATGGTTCTCTTAAATTTTTGGCTCGATTATGAGCAAATAAAGGGGAACCTACAAAGAGACCAGCAAAGTCTGGTTCTTGTAGGATAATCTCCCATCTTTTATGGACAATGTTCTTAATTCTTGCAGCCTGTGTCGATTGCTTTAAAACAAAAATCATCCGTTTACTCTGTAATTTCTCCACTTTTTGAAGTAGTGTGGATCTTGTTTTAGTGGCAACATTTTGTCTTGCGTTATCCAAGATAGCTTCCGGATAACCTCGTGATTTGTATCGAACTAGTTGTTGTTCAATTAGCTCTGTGCTTCTGCTTGGATTAGACGTGATTCTCTTACTACGTGTTAATTGGGATACTGGTAAGTGATCCTTCAAGGATTTGGAATCTGCACTTGAATAATGGAGTGCATTATTCACATCAGTAGGCTTACGGTACACTGTGGTTTCAAAACCATCCAAAGTTTTGTATATTTCAATGTCCAGGAACTGAATTTTGTCTAAGGATATTTTATGCGTAAATTGAATCCGAGTATTCTTTGCATTCAATTCAAGAATGCATCTTGTTAATGTTTCCATGTCACCTTTCCACAATAATAGAATGTCATCTATGAACCTCACTAATAAGATAACATTATTCTGCCAAATGGGGTCATTTAGGATATGAGTGTCCTCAAAGTATGCCATGAATGTATTTGCATATGACCGAGCACCGGGAAATCCCATGGATGTTCCGGTGCGCTGGAGATAAAATTGATCCTGCCACTGGAAGTAGCTATGGTACAACGAAAAGTGGAGTAACACAAACAGGAACACTCCCATATCCTTGTCCATATCTGATTGTAGTAAACGCCACTCTATTGCTTCAAGTCCTTCATCATGTGCAATGGATGTCTATAACGCCACTACATCAATGGTACAACAAATTGTGGAATTAGTGACCAAATGTCGTATGTGTTACAATTTGTGTAAACAGTCAGTTGTATCCTTCACATAGGTATGACACTGTTGTACCAACGGTTGCAGGTGAAAATCTATGAACCGACCTGTTGGTTCATGAATCGACCCACATCCTGCCCCGATGGGGCGACATGGTGGATTACTGGCGTTTTTATGAATTTTAGGGAGCATGTAGATGTAGATATGCGTAATCTGTGGATTGGAAGTCAATAGGTATTTACTCATGTTAGAATAATTCCTGACCCTTTAGCTTTGTTAACCAAAATTTCCACGGTTTTGGTAAATTCTTTAGTTGGATCTTGTTCTAAAGGAATGTATGTGTCTATATTTAGATCATGCTCATTCACTTTGTGAGTATAGAAGGACGTGTTCATCATTACAAGGGCTCCCCCTTTGTCTGCAGGTTGAAATGTTATGCTCGAATCTTGATGTAAATCATTCAAAATTCTCATTTGTCGTGTGGTTAAATTAGTGTATTTAGGTTTAGCGTACTTTACTCTTTTACAAGTCTTTTTTTACTAAAGATTCAAAATTATCAATGCTTTTATGTGAGATGGGAGACATAAATTTCTTTTAGGACGAAAATGAGTTGATGGTTCTCGAGTTTGAATGGTCTCAATTATAGAAAAGAACCAACGTAAACGTAGTTTAAGAGTAAACTTAAATAATGCCACTTCAGTCTCCAACTCATTAGAACAGTAAGTAAGTACAAAAGATATGCCTCTGTTCAGGACATGTTTTTCTTCTGAATTTAGAATCCTATCAGAGATGTTGACTATGAGACTGTCTTCTTCGCTATGCGCTGGGGCGTCCTGTTTCGTTTTTTTTTTAAAGTTTTTCCCCTCCTTGTTGGTTTTCGTTTGAAATGCTGATTGTTTTGTCTGGTGGTAAGTTCCCGTCTGGGCCTGTCTCTAAAAAAGATAATTGAGTCATGGATGTGGATGCGCCCTCGCTCCCCCTGGTGCTTCCCTCCATGTGTACTTGAGGTGCAGGTGGTCATTGTAGTGTTAAATCTTCGTCAGGTACTACACTCTCTTCAGAAGAGGTTTGAGTGTTGCTTTTCTTAAAGAATGTTTTTTGTGAGTATGCCTCCGCCCACGTGTATACCTCGTCTAGTTTGTAATCAATAGTATCCCTATGGAACTTCCTCAGCTTACGTTCATGCACCTCTCGGGCATGTGTATCCAAACGTGTGTTTATGTCCTCTAAAGTTTTTTTCCAATCTTCTTGTTCCATGGCTACATTGATTTCATCCTTTAGTCTAGCAATGTCCTGTGAAAGATCTATCAAAACAGTGGACAGCTCTTCAATAATGAGAAGTATAAGATCTAAAGAACACTTATTCAAAATAGCATTCCATCTCACTATAAAAGACTTGTTAAATTTGAATAGCATTGGTTTCAATGCGATGCGTAAACCACGTGGTATGCGTTTAACCTTGTGGTACTCAATAAGAGTCGCCTTGTGTAACCTCTGGTTTATCTCTTTTCGATTGTATACTCTAATTGCTTCAATACTTGTGTGGTTGTGCCAGTGGAAGAACCAAATGTGTGTATCTCCTCAATAAGAGAGTAAATAGAATCTGCCTCCTCTGAAGTGTAAGCCTTGGTATCAGCTTGGTTTAATGTGGTTTAATGTGATATCTGATATATCTTTAAATGTTGCCATTTTCTTAGACTAGCACACCAAAGTTTTACATAAGTTAGTAATTTGATCTATGGTAATCAATCTGTTAGTGAGCAACCTCATCTAGGGAGTGCCCCACCCCCTTTAACAAAAGACACTGTCGAGGCCAGGTGTCACCTAGTCTGAGAGATGCTCAACCCTTGTCCCTAATGTTTATTTTTCGTTTTGAATTATTATGTGAATACAGTAGATTACAGGGTTGATTTATCTTTGAGTCTCACTTTTGAGTTTTGTGAACCCTTAGGTACAAGGGTTGAGCATCTCACAGACCAGGTGACACCTGCCCTCTACAGTGACAATTGGTGATTGCCCTCATGTGCTGAAGTATTCGCTTGTGAACCTGCAGCTTGGTGCTGCCCACGTAATGCAGGCCACAGGAACACTCCAGCACATACATGGCAAACTCCATTTTGCAGGTGAGATATTGTGACATGCATATGGGTTTTGGTGAGAAGTGGCTGCTGTAAGACAAATGATTAACCCCATATCTACAAGCCTTACACGTCATGTCCATTCTACACAGTGGGTAGATGCCAAGGGCAGATACGTGTTAGTCAGGGGACCGATTGATGGTGAGCCAGTAGTCTTTGGTAGTGTGTATGCCCCCCCCCAACTGCTGCAATGTTCTCTTGTGGAGAAGCTGTTCACTGTCTGGGCTGAGATTCCGGATGTGTTGGCTGTGATCGGAGGTGACTGGAATGATGTTATGGATGGCAATGTGGATCGCTACAGGCCGGGTGGTGGGCAGCCGGTAACTACCCCTATGAGATTGAATGATATGGTAAGGGGCTTGGGCTGGACGGATGCATGGCGCTATCAGCATACACATAGTCGGGAATACACTTACGTTTCGGCGGTCCATAACTCCTTCTCAAGGTTAGATTACCTGTTTGTTCCTTGCACCAAGATAGGGAGAGTGGAATCGTCGGCTATATTGCCGCGTGGGCTCTCTGACCACTCCCCCATTGCGATTGATATCCTTCTAGATAGGCGGCGGCAGCCATTTCCATGGCGCCTCACTACCTGGCACCTACAACAGGACGATTACCAGTCTCATATGCGAGAGGCCATAGCCCACTACTGGAATGATAATGAGAGATCGGGGTTGGATGATATGACCCTCTGGGAGGCTCTGAAGCCCACACTCCGAGGAGTAGATATAGCCTGGTGCGCGAGGGGAGGATCTGGAGAAGCCCGCGGATCGTGTCCGCACTTTGGAGAGACAATGCACGGAGACGGGATGGAGGAGGATATAAGACGACTGCTGCAGGCGCAGAGAGACGCTGCATCCCTACACCTTGAAGAGTCACGTCAGGTGTGGCTTGCAACGCAGAATCTACCAGTGGGGGGATGAGTCCGGCACAATGTTGTATAGACTCTGCCAGGGCACGTCCCAAGCACAGACACTGCCGGCGCTTTGGGATGAGGCCGGAGATTCTCTGTCGGATCCAAGGGTACTTGCTGACAGTTTTGCGCGCTACTATGCGGTGCAATATACCCCTAGGGAATCCCTCCCAGCAGTGGAGGTTCATAGATGACATAGAATGTCATCTATGAACCTCACTAATAAGATAACATTATTCTGCCAAATGGGGTCATTTAGGATATGAGTGTCCTCAAAGTATGCCATGAATGTATTTGCATATGACGGAGCACCGGGAAAGCCCATGGATGTTCCGGTGCGCTGGAGATAAAATTGATCCTGCCACTGGAAGTAGCTATGGTACAACGAAAAGTGGAGTAACACAAACAGGAACACTCCCATATCCTTGTCCATATCTGATTGTAGTAAACGCCACTCTATTGCTTCAAGTCCTTCATCATGTGCAATGGATGTCTATAACGCCACTACATCAATGGTACAACAAATTGTGGAATGAGTGACCAAATGTCGTATGTGTTACAATTTGTGTAAACAGTCAGTTGTATCCTTCACATAGGTATGACACTGTTGTACCAACGGTTGCAGGTGAAAATCTATGAACCGACCTGTTGGTTCATGAATCGACCCACATCCTGCCCCGATGGGGCGACATGGTGGATTACTGGCGTTTTTATGAATTTTAGGGAGCATGTAGATGTAGATATGCGTAATCTGTGGATTGGAAGTCAATAGGTATTTACTCATGTTAGAATAATTCCTGACCCTTTAGCTTTGTTAACCAAAATTTCCACGGTTTTGGTAAATTCTTTAGTTGGATCTTGTTCTAAAGGAATGTATGTGTCTATATTTAGATCATGCTCATTCACTTTGTGAGTATAGAAGGACGTGTTCATCATTACAAGGGCTCCCCCTTTGTCTGCAGGTTGAAATGTTATGCTCGAATCTTGATGTAAATCATTCAAAATTCTCATTTGTCGTGTGGTTTAATTAGTGTATTTAGGTTTAGCGTACTTTACTCTTTTACAAGTCTTTTTTTACTAAAGATTCAAAATTATCAATGCTTTTATGTGAGATGGGAGACATACATTTCTTTTAGGACGAAAATGAGTTGATGGTTCTCTAGTTTGAATGGTCTCAATTGTAGAAAAGAACCAACGTAAAAGTAGTTTAAGAGTAAACTTAAATAATGCCACTTCAGTCTCCAACTCATTAGAACAGTAAGTAAGTACAAAAGATATGCCTCTGTTCAGGACATGTTTTTCTTCTGAATTTAGAATCCTATCAGAGATGTTGACTATGAGACTGTCTTCTTCGCTATGCGCTGGGGCGTCCTGTTTCGTTTTTTTTTTAAGTTTTTCCCCTCCTTGTTGGTTTTCGTTTGAAATGCTGATTGTTTTGTCTGGTGGTAAGTTCCCGTCTGGGCCTGTCTCTAAAAAAGATAATTGAGTCATGGATGTGGATGCGCCCTCGCTCCCCCTGGTGCTTCCCTCCATGTGTACTTGAGGTGCAGGTGGTCATTGTAGTGTTAAATCTTCGTCAGGTACTACACTCTCTTCAGAAGAGGTTTGAGTGTTGCTTTTCTTAAAGAATGTTTTTTGTGAGTATGCCTCCGCCCACGTGTATACCTCGTCTAGTTTGTAATCAATAGTATCCCTTTGGAACGTCCTCAGCTTACGTTCATGCACCTCTCGGGCATGTGTATCCAAACGTGTGTTTATGTCCTCTAAAGTTTTTTTCCAATCTTCTTGTTCCATGGCTACATTGATTTCATCCTTTAGTCTAGCAATGTCCTGTGAAAGATCTATCAAAACAGTGGACAGCTCTTCAATAATGAGAAGTATAAGATCTAAAGAACACTTATTCAAAATAGCATTCCATCTCACTATAAAAGACTTGTTAAATTTGAATAGCATTGGTTTCAATGCGATGCGTAAACCACGTGGTATGCGTTTAACCTTGTGGTACTCAATAGGAGTCGCCTCGTGTAACCTCTGGTTTATCTCTTTTCGATTGTATACTCTAATTGCTTCAATACTTGTGTGGTTGTGCCAGTGGAAGAACCAAATGTGCGAATCTCCTCAATAAGAGAGTAAATAGAATCTGCCTCCTCTGAAGTGTAAGCCTTGGTATCAGCTTGGTTTAATGTGGTTTAATGTGATATCTGATATATCTTTAAATGTTGCCATTTTCTTAGACTAGCACACCAAAGTTTTACATAAGTTAGTAATTTGATCTATGCTAATCAATCTGTTAGTGAGCAACCTCATTTAGGGAGTGCCCCACCCCCTTTAACAAAAGACACTGTCGAGGCCAGGTGTCACCTGGTCTGAGAGATGCTCAACCCTTGTCCCTAATGTTTATTTTTCGTTTTGAATTATTATGTGAATACAGTAGATTACAGGGTTGATTTATCTTTGAGTCTCACTTTTGAGTTTTGTGAAACCTTAGGTACAAGGGTTGAGCATCTCACAGACCAGGTGACACCTGCCCTCTACAGTGACAATTGGTGATTGCCCTAATGTGCTGAAGTATTCGCTTGTGAACCTGCAGCTTGGTGCTGCCCACGTAATGCAGGCCACAGGAACACTCCAGCACATACATGGCAAACTCCATTTTGCAGGTGAGATATTGTGACATGCATATGGGTTTTGGTGAGAAGTGGCTGCTGTAAGACAAATGATTAACCCCATATCTACAAGCCTTACACGTCATGTCCATTCTACACAGTGGGTAGATGCCCAGGGCAGATACGTGTTAGTCAGGGGACCGATTGATGGTGAGCCAGTAGTCTTTGGTAGTGTGTATGCCCCCCCCCAACTGCTGCAATGTTCTCTTGTGGAGAAGCTGTTCACTGTCTGTGCTGAGATTCCGGATGTGTTGGCTGTGATCGGAGGTGACTGGAATGATGTTATGGATGGCAATGTGGATCGCTACAGGCCGGGTGGTGGGCAGCCGGTAACTACCCCTACGAGATTGAATGATATGGTAAGGGGCTTGGGCTGGATGGATGCATGGCGCTATCAGCATACACATAGTCGGGAATACACTTACGTTTCGGCGGTCCATAACTCCTTCTCAAGGTTAGATTACCTGTTTGTTCCTTGCACCAAGATAGGGAGAGTGGAATCATCGGCTATATTGCCGCGTGGGCTCTCTGACCACTCCCCCATTGCGATTGATATCCTTCTAGATAGGCGGCGGCAGCCATTTCCATGGCGCCTCACTACCTGGCACCTACAACAGGACGATTACCAGTCTCATATGCGAGAGGCCATAGCCCACTACTGGAATGATAATGAGAGATCGGGGTTGGATGATATGACCCTCTGGGAGGCTCTGAAGCCCACACTCCGAGGAGTAGATATAGCCTGGTGCGCGAGGGGAGGATCTGGAGAAGCCAGCGGATTGTGTCCGCACTTTGGAGAGACAATGCACGGAGACGGGATGGAGGAGGATATAAGACGACTGCTGCAGGCGCAGAGAGACGCTGCATCCCTACACCTTGAAGAGTCACGTCAGGTGTGGCTTGCAACGCAGAATCTACCAGTGGGGGGATAAGTCCGGCACAATGTTGTATAGACTCTGCCAGGGCACGTCCCAAGCACAGACACTGCCGGCGCTTTGGGATGAGGCCGGAGAACCTCTGTCGCATCCAAGGGTACTTGCTGACAGTTTTGCGCGCTACTATGTGGTGCAATATACCCCTAGGGAATCCCTCCCAGCAGTGGATACATTTCTGGTGGACCTCCCACCACGGGGGATCTCTGACGAAGAGCGCAGTCATCTTGAGCTTCCACTATCCGCAGAAGAATTAGGGAAGGCACTTGGAGAATTAAACGCAGGGAAGGCCCAAGGGCCCAACAGGTTCCCGTGCGAGTTTTTTCGGAAATACCATCTCCAATTAGGGACACATTTTAAGAAGGCGTTGGATGCTGCTAGAGAGTCTGGCCGCCTACCGAGGGATTGGAGGCATGCCGAGATAGTGGTCTTCTGCAAACCAGGGAGGCCTCCAGATCGCCATGAATCTTATCGCCCTATCTCACTTCTAAATATCGAGGGGAACATACTGGCCAAGGCCCTCGCTAAGCGCCTCCTCCCGTTAATCACCACCCTGGTCCATCCGGACCAGGCCCGTTTTATGCCACACAGAGCTACCAGGCACAATATAAGGCGGGCTCAAGTGACTTTGGAAATGATGCGAGCTACCGGAACTCAGGCGGCACTTTTGTTAGCTGATATAGATAGAGCCTTCGACTCGCTGAGCTGGGTTTACCTACACGCGCTCCTTCCTCGCCTGAATCTTGAACCTCATTTTCTCTCGTATGTACGGCTGCTATATACCGATTTGACGGTACGATTTCGCTGTACGATTGCATTTTATCCAATTTAAATACCTACACAGGGCTTATTATACAAGAGAGAGACTGTGGAGGGCTGGTTTGATTGCCTCCCCGACTGCCTGAGATGTGGCCGAGAGGTGGGCACCTTCCTACACACGGTATGGTCCTGTGGGGCATTGGAGAGATACTGGACGCGTGTTTGGGATTGCTTGGATGAGGTGCTGGGCTGGAAGCTCCCCCGCACATCGCAGCTTGGCCTTTTACATGTCTTGGAACAGGTGGGTGGTAACATCTACAAACGACACTTACTACTTCTGGGCCTTATGGTGGCTAAGAGGGACGTGGCCCGTGCCTGGAAAAACCCTAGGGCGCCCCCGCTAGAGGTGTGGAAACAGGGATTGGATTACTATATGGGACTGGAACGTCCAGTGTTTGAGGCCCGTGGCTGCCCCAGAAAGCACTACAAAATATGGAAGAGGTGGGCGGAATACAGGGGGCTGTGGCTGGAGCTGCCAATACAACAAGATGGTACTGGTGAACAATTGCTTTGAGAACCAGGGCATGGGTAAGAGTGTATTACTACTTTTATACAGACTAAGTTGCTTGACCTGGATGGACATCGTGAACGGGGCTAGGGGGGGGACCCGGGTGGGGGGTAGTTCTTACGAGGTGGGGGTAAGGGTTGTTCGATAACAATGTTTTATCTTGATTACTGTATTGATTGCTATTGTTTGCATTTTGATCTTATGCTCACAGCCCCTCCGGTGTTCGGAGTACTGTGGATGTCTTGCAATCTTACTCAACACAACAATAAAAAAATTTGTTCTGAAAAAAAAACATGTCTAGGTTGTCTTTTAGCATAAGCGGTCAAAAGGTTGATTTTGCTTTAAATGGGGAATGAATAATCACCTCTGTAGGGCACGCTGAAACTGCCTCCTGACTGTTTTGCCCATGCTCCATTGGTAGTTCCATTGTGTGCATTAATAGGCCCTCATCTCCAGCCGTCAAAGATGGGCTTGCAGTGATATTAGATCCCTGTATCTCTTTGATGGTATGATTATGCCCCCCTTGTATTGTGTGATGCTTTCGTAACTTGAGCTTGCGTACAAATTTAAACATGTCTATTCTGGTTTGTGCATAATTAAATCTGTTTTTGGACTATAAGATAGACCCAAACTCAAAATTCTGCTTTCGTCCTCATTGAGTTTCATGTCCGTTAAGTTCACCACTGAATTCGCATCAAGTTTCTGGCTGTTGGTATCTATCTACCTCTCCATCCCCGGTTTGTTTTTTTGTTGTATACGTTGTTGTTTCCACCTGCTTCGGTGCCTTGCCCGCCGCTTTCAGGTCCTTCTACTGGGGGTTTTGAAACTTGTACATAAGGCCTTAGTGTTTGTTTCCTGTCTTGCTTCATGTAATGCAGTTCCTGCCCCAGGGATGGCTTTGGAAACCCCAATCCACGTTGCTGCTCACCCGCTGGTTCACTATTCACGATAGAACTCATATCCGTGGCTGAACCTGAGGTGAAGGCAACCTCATTGCTCTGGGACTTGTTATTTATTTCCATTGATTTTTTAGTATTGTTACTGGCTGATTTGACTGCATCAAATCTTTTGGCAAACGTGAATACACGTCCCTGCTCATAATCAATTTTGTCCCTTTGGAATTTGACGATTTTTCTTTTTTGGATGATCTCCTCCTCCCTGTGCAGTCTTGCCATCATATCTTCTCTATATTTTTTCATCTCTGTCCCTTCTCCCAGTTTCTCAATCATGGATTCCTCTTCATCTATTTGATTTTGCAGCTTCTCTTGATCACTTACGACGTATTTCACCAAAATCTCAACCAAGCTACGGGAGGAGTCCAAGTTACAGTTAGCCCACTCTGTCAGCATGGCAGGGTCCGGGTTCACGTAACTAGGGGCCAACATGATCCTGAGGCCCCTAGGAATCCACCCACCTCCAGATAGTGAGTTAATGATTTATTCTCCCACAACTTCGCCTACTCTCGTATCATCAGCTTTTCCAGTTTTTTTAAATGTTCTTTAGCGCCCATAGCCTCCTGCGTGATGATTTTGGCTTGTGCGCCTTGTGCCTGCTTTCCACTCGGCGTATCGTCAAACATATGTTTTGCCGCTTCCTCGCGGCTCCTAAGCCTGTCGGCAGGCATGGTGCTATATTTTTTTATGGGCTTGTTGTTAAAGTTGCACTTAACCCGCGGCTGTAGACACCAGCACTTCTGTCCTGTTCCAGCCCACCCAGGTCACTCCTTCACCAAGTATGCTTATATATATATAAACACTTAATCAAGAAAAAATGGACACTTGTAACACTACTCCACCTTTGTTCAGGTAAGGTAGGAAACCCTCAAAAAGTCAATGTTAGTTGGAATGCGGTATATATGCTTCATCCGCCCCACATTGACATTATGGCAGTATTGTAAAAAATGGAGAAAAAGCCCAAATGCTTTTATTAATGGGCTAGTATCTAGTTATTAAAAACGGATTTCAGCTCCTTGGGCCAGGAGGTCTATGGAGCTTTCGTCAGGACTTACAAACATATAATTTTATTTTACTCACACTACTCGGTACATACCGGGGGCAGAGTCAGCACAAGGCCAGAATACAGCCACCACGCGATGAAGCATATATACCGCATTCCAACTAACATTGACTTTTTTGAGGGTTTCCTACCTTACCTGAACCAAAGGTCGAGTAGTGTTACAAGTGTCAATTTTTTCTTGATTAATTGCTACTACCCTGGGGAAAGAAACGGACACACTAATTCCTCATCCCTCCCTGTTGATAAGATGTTATATATATATAATACACATTTAAATTGCAAACAAAACCACATTCACTGGATGATGTCATCAGTGATGTCACTGACCATGTCACGACCATGTCATGAATGATGTAATA
The DNA here is from genome assembly GCF_964263255.1 of Lissotriton vulgaris. Taxonomy (NCBI): domain Eukaryota; kingdom Metazoa; phylum Chordata; class Amphibia; order Caudata; family Salamandridae; genus Lissotriton; species Lissotriton vulgaris. The sequence continues at coordinate 740,756,427 of NC_141687.1, read as the reverse complement.
TGTAACATCATCAGCAGTGCATTGCGGGCGCACGAGTTATAGTTAGCAGAACTAACTATAAAAGAGGAATTTCTACTGTTTTGTACGAGTGAAAATGTCCAGCTAACCACGACACCCATGAAACCTATTGTTTTTTCAGTCTCCTTTCGGCGTCTGTCGCCGCTCTCGCTGGGGCAGGTGTAGTGCGGACCCCGATTCTGGCTTCCTCTGACCCTGTTGTTCCTTGAACTCACCCCCAAGCCTGCCATTTACAGGGCTTACTTCAATATCCACGCGGCAGTATTAGCTGACACCGAGTATCACCAACATGACTGTTTTAACGTGCAACTGCAAAACTGCCACATCAAAGTTTGTTACCACACATCTTCAAGCTATTCAGTAAGGCAGATATCGTGCACGTTTATAGACTAAATTTATGCGCAGGAAGAACTTCACATTAGTTGAAGGGACCGCAATTTAACACTTAACCCCCTTTCCATCTCAACTTCAAGGGGTGCTTTCCTACGATGGAAGAAGAGGAAGCAAGGAGAGCTGCAGCACAAGTCCTCTTTACAAGACGCAAGAAAGGGGCAGGGCAACCCAAAGATAACAACATCGGGTCCCCACCTACGACCAAAGAAAAAATCGATAAATTGGAGAAACTGAAAAAGAATGAGATCTCCAAATGGTGGGAGGCGATATCACTCCAAAACTATATAGATCAAGATATGGTCCCACGGGGTCTAAGGATCGTTACCACACCCACCTACGAAACACCCAACCCAGCGATGCTGAAAGAGTGGTCAGACAACTCCGCTCTGAGCTCAAAACGCATGCTTGAAATCTTGGTAAAGTACGCGTGGATTGATCGTGAAGAACTTCTCATACAAATCAATGACCTAATGGAAAGTATGAAATCCGAGGTTGATGAAGATACAGCGAATATTTTGATCACCCCCATGAAAACACGCCTCAAAAAATATGAAGAAGACATTAAAGCAAGAAAGGAACGCAAGCTTGATCGTGACTACAATGATTACGAGAGCGGCAGAATCCTGACGTTCAGTCGCAAATATGATCATTTATATCAGAGCAAAACCAGCGCTACAATCTCTACACCATCCAATGTGGAAACATCTGTGATTTCTAGCGGTACAGAATCGGATGTATCAATGGAAGAAGTCACAGCAACTGATGCACGCCCCCCAAAGGGTCAATTTTTTGGAGGAATACCGCCACCTGCGCCGGAGCAGACAGGCGGAAGTGGAGACTCCGGCACCAGTTTCACAGACACTGAGGGGCAGAGGATGAGCACGAGGAAGAGGTGTAAGAGGAATAGCCGGGGGAAGAGGCTTTTCCAGAGGTGGGAACAAAGACAAAGCAACGGGCGACGCAAGAAACATCGTTACACGCTCGAATGAACAACGAAGAACTGGTAAATAAAACAGTGATTAATCTATCTAAAAGAAAAATGTCATATTTAGAAAAATCGACTTTGAGCCTGGGTCTTTCGTTTTGTCCTTCCATGCCATTTGACTTTTGCACTACACGCATTGACATCTTTAAGTTTATACGCAAACTTAAATAAAAAAAATGGCACAAGTTGAAAAGATTGAATCACAATCATGACAAGCGAGGGCACAGTTCTATCATCAGAGAGGAAAACTTTTCTATTAGTGATGTGGACAGTATAATCAATATCATCACTCTAGATCAGGGCCAACCAGCCAATGAGGATGAAACAGACGTGGGTTCCATTACACAGATGCTCAATTAGGCGGCATTTGTGACTGATGATAGTGCACTATCTGATTTTAAACCTAAATCAACTTTCATCCCCAGCATGCCACATGATAATCTTGATACCTTTCACGACTGTGTTAATAAACAAATCTGTACACACAAAAGCAAGAAAGGCAGAGGAGCTAAGAGGGAACAAAACCTCAATGCACAAGAAAGAAAAGCACTGACTTCCCTGATGGAGGATAAAACCATAGTCATCCGTCCAGCAGATAAGGGAGGAAACATAGTTATCATGGACCGAGCAATGTACACCAAAGAAGCGTTAAGACAATTGGGTGATGCGAAGTATTATACCACTACTTCCTATGATCTTTATAACAACAGCATACTGATCCTATGGGAAACACTCACTGAATGGAAAGACCAAGGCATTCTAGAATGGGAAGAGTTTAGGTACCTAAATAATGACCATCCTATATTACCCGTCCTATATCTTCTTCCCAAGCTCCACAAGGACACAACCAATCCACCGGGGAGACCCATTGTGTCTTCGAGGGGATGTGTCTCAGAACACACTTCAAAATATGTGGACTTCTTTCTTAGAGACTGGGTACAAGCACTTCCCAGTTACATTAAGGATACCAAAGATTTTTTGAAGAAATTGTCATCGGTCCAGTGGAAGGAGAACAGTCTTTTGATAACCATGGATGTACAATCTTTGTACACGATCATTGACCATGGACAAGGCTTACGTGCCTGCGCGAGTTTTCTGGCCGGGCGTCCACTACGTTTTAGAGAACACAGCAAAATGCTAGTGGATATGATGTTGTGTTGCTTACGTAACAATTATTTTGTCTTTGATGGTGTCCTGTTCAGACAAACCACTGGGACGGCGATGGGTTCATGCTTTGCTCCCAGTTTTGCAAACCTCTTTTTGGGCCACTGGGAGCAAGGCATCAACTCAGACCCCAACCTAAGATCCTTTTGGCCATTTGTGGATACATGGTGGAGATACATTGACGATCTCTTCGTTATTTGGAGTGGGTCCCCCGAAATGGCTAACGAGTTTGTGAACAAACTCAATAGTAATGATCTCAATATTGTACTCACAAGTAACATCAGCAAGAGCACTGCAGAATACCTTGATGTTAGAGTAAAGGTAGTCCAAGGCAAATTACAGACTTGCCTATTCAGAAAATCTTCCGCAGGCAACAGTGTGCTACATGCCCTGAGTAGTCACCCTGAAACTCTCAAATGGAGCATCCCTTTTGGTGAACTACTCAGGGCAAAAAGAAACTGCAGTACAGACCAGAGCTATGAACAGACCAGCCGTGAAATGATGGCAAGATTTAAAGATAGAGGGTACCCTACATGGGTCATCAAAAGAGCTAAAGCACGTGCTGATGGTATTCCCAGAGTAGACACATTACAAGAGAGAGACAATGAAACTGATACTGTTAGTGAGGAGGATCAAACACGTCTTATCCTCACTTACAATACTGAGTCTAAGCAAATTCGCAAAATAGTATCCCAAAATTGGAATATCCTCACTGCTGACAATGTGATCGGTAAGGACTTATCCAATGCACCCCTTATCACGTATAGAAAGGGCAGGTCTCTACGTGATATGTTGGTTAAAAGTGACATTACTGTATATCCCAAAACCCAGAATTTGGGTTTATCAGGTTTCTTTCCATGCGGCCACTGTAAGGCCTGCAGGCACAGTATCCACAAAAAATCTGTCACATATAATGGGACAACTAGAATGCTGACTCAATTTTTGACCTGCAGTACAGATTTTGTCATATATGTCATTGTCTGCCCCTGTGGGCTATGGTATATTGGCAGTAGTAATAAAGAAGCAAAACATCGAGTGCTTGAACACTACCGTGCCATTGTTAACAAGAACGAAAAATACCCTGTTGCAAGACATTTTGCTGAAGTACATTTTTCCAATCCAGCTGAAATGCGCTTCCATATATTGGAACAAATTGAGAGAAGTCCCCGGGGGGGAGACAGGACCCTCAAATTGAGACAAAAGGAGTCTAAATACATTATTGTATTCCAAACCAAGACACCGGGGGGCCTTAACCAGGATGAGGAGCTAGCAGTTCACCTTAAAGTATAGCACCTTCACATTGTGTCAGCTTCTCTCTCACATTATCTGCAACATTATGCCTCTTCCTTCGTACAGTATGCACTGCTTATTTATTTAAGATGTTTTTAGTGAGATTTTCAAATATGTTGAGCACTTAACTTTGGCATTTCATGTCTCTTTTTTACAGATTTGGTTCCACAATGAATTCAACAGCAATTAACTTTTTTCACTCGTCCTGCCATTCAATGGACGTTCACTTTTGGGAGCACTTTATTTCTTCTCTTCACTTGACATCTAGGCAGTTTCCGATAAGGTAGGCCCCATTGTGGGGGGCAACCTTACACCTTGGACTTGGTACTTTGACATTTCCCTTTGAAAGCTCCCTTATGTGCGCTGTGGTATTTGACCTGTACAACGTACCAGACATCTTAGTTTTCCGCCACATTGTCCCCATGTATTTTACAGACATAGACTTGTGGTCAGTATGCACCAAGTACAATCATATGCATTTCAATTTTCTGCTACATGTTGGCTCAAATCTGCTTACCTATGCGATTGTATTTACCGTGGCTTCTCCATAGACCTGAGGTCAACACGTGCAGACTGCTCTTAACTAACTTGTTTTAATTTATTTTGCATGTTGGTTTATGTGTACATACTATTTGCACGTAGTTAGTTTGTGAAGAAACACTTCCTCGCAGTCTGTCAGATTTCTTATCCAGGCAATGCACACAGGCGTTGGGTTAGGACATTTTCCCACGCCTGGTTGTCATAGCAACGTGTAGTTCCGTGTTGCTGCTTGCCCACAATCATGGCGGTGGTCGCTTCGATTTATTTACTTCGGTCACATTGGGGCGAATGCATTCAAAGAGGCATTTTCTTCTTTGTAGTTAACAGGAGAGTGCATGAAAATGGGCACATACGAATTTTGGTATTTACAACAAAGTATGTACGATGTTAAAGATGTAATTTTATCATTCATAATTTGTGTTGGACATCACTTGACACAGTTAAATACGTTACCAATGCATATATGTATGTTATAACCGTGAAACTTCATATTTACGATATGTGTTACTAAGTCCTGTTTCTATGACCATGAACCTTGGCATTATTTACCGGAAACTGCTCACTTTCAAACTAATGTGATCAAGGCTGTCCGCAGCCGAAACATGTTGTTAGTTTAAATAAACACCCTTGGAGACTTTAGTGGTGTTGTGTTATTTTGCGGACTGAGAGCACCTGTTACTTTGGAACTTTGGAATATATATATATATATATATATATATATATATATATATATATATATATATATATATATATATATATATATATATATATATATATATATATATATATATATATATAATGGATGATAACCTTATTTTGTGGATTTCTAAGGTTTATTTTAAACAAAGCATAAACAAAGAGAGAGTGAGGAAAAAAGGGAGGTACGTCCTCTTTCACAGAAAACTATACAAAACAACAATAGGGACATTATAGTTAGGTGTGATAAAAAAATCTACTTTTGTTTTAAATAATACAAACAATAATAGGGACGGAGGCTGAGGGAAAATCTGAATTCACTGCATAAAAAGACCAGGGAATAAGAGAAACCCATTGTTTTTTTAAAGGAATCCTCACCCACCAACGAAGTTGGTGGCATGCTTCATCATCGGGGTCCCACCTAGGTTGCCGAATGCATCCCAGGTGTGCTTTGACGCCTGATTACAGCAGAGCGGGTGTTTTTTTGTGATAGGCGTAAATTCAGTGTCATGGTATAAAATGGTCTCTAGGATCCACCTTCAAGCCTGAATGGGTGTCTCTTATTCCCCACATTTCTTTCAAGAAAACATGCACATAAAAGTAGTAGTATTTAAGTTATGGTCCTCAGCTGCACCACATATGAGAAACTACACGTAAAAGTGGAGACATTCAAACTTGACACAGTATGCTTTCAGTTTAAGCCATACAGCTCACTATGTACAACCAACTTGCAGTGCACCATCGCAGAGACTTATATGGACTAGTATAGAGGTTAATACATGTAGCAACATGTTTGTTTTAAAGCTCACTTGTCTCTACCAGTTTCATTAGAGATTCAGAGTTCAGAATGCCAGATCTAGCCCAAAATGAAAGGCTGACTCCTGTCATGCCAGTCTTCTGAGTATTAGCATGTTTCTAGAAACCTCAATGAGTGTGTCAGTGTCTTTTTAGGCCTGTAGGTACTAGACTATTTATAATTCACGCTGCATGCTGTCCAAATGTGTGTAGTAGGTGGTGTGTGGATTACTTTTGCCTCATTATAAAGGGCCGCTCGGTATAAAGCCAACAGATCAGTGCTTTTGGGACTGAATGTTGACGTAGCTGTGACAAAACTTGTGCAGGGTTATGATAGACTTTATAGTTTTTAAGTTATGGTCATTGACTACACCACATGTGTCAAACTACATGTAGAAGTGGAGACATACCTGAGATATCGTAGCAGTCAGACATTCAAATGTCACACAGTACGCCTCCAGTTTAAAGCAGACAGCCAGTGAAAGACTCAGTGAGATACTCAGACACCCACTCGGGGACCTGGTTAGACACTGCCGCACCGATTCACAGATCCACTCAGAGACTGATGAATCCACTCACACACCCACCAATACATTAAAAGATACTCTCAGAGACCCACTCAGACACTGATACTTCCAGTCAGAGGCCCACTTAGACACTGACCCAACAACCCACGGATCCAGTCAGGCAGCGATGCGCCCAGTCACAGACCTACTTACACACTCATGCATTTACTCAATCAGACAGTCTGGCACACTCTGAGAGAATAACTCACAGAATCATGCACCCACTTAGAGACCCAGTCAGATACTCATGCACCCAGTAACAGACCCTCTCAGACACTGATATGCTTATTCATATACCCACAAAGGTACTGACACACTGAGTGATTGACCCACTCAGAGACCTATGCACCCACTACAAAAATAATGTATGATGTTACAACACATACATTTACAACGCATGCCTTTACAACGCAGTTTATTCCTCGTAACATTCTTTACAATGCACTCCATTACATGACACTACTTCGCATTTTTAGAAACTACTTTTACAACGCAGTCCATTACATCACATTATACCTTTACAATGCATACCATTAGAATGCATACCATTACATTGCATGTAAGGTAAGCATTGGATAGTGTTGTATAGCATTTCAGGACCCTAGTGTAATTTTCCTGATTCATGCCCTTATATAGGTATAAATCACCATATCCTTATATAGGCATAGAAATCATAACCATATTTAGACATAGCTCATGCAGTCGAAATACGGCATGGCTACTTACACTTGGTCCGAAAATCCACAACGATTTCTTGGAAAACTCGGCTTCTGCAGTTAGGGACTTCCCCTTGCTTGAATATTGATGTGTCCATGATCTCATGGAGTTTTCAAAGAACTGAGACTCTTTGATGACGTTATTAGGTCCACCTTTACGTCAAACTCGACACCTTCAAGGTATAAATATGCCCACACTTGCCCAAGCAAACACACAGGGGTTGGGAGCAGTTCGACTATCTACTTGCCTGACACATCCTGCTACAGCAAGTGCCGAAGGGAGCCGACCCTACAGCAGACGCACTGAGAGAGATGCTTTCTTTTCTCTTGCTGAGAAATCCAGCTCCAGTGTTTCCAAGCTCCCCTTGCGGGGTGTTGGGAAATCGTGTCCTGAGACTGACCTCCTTCATTCTAAACCATGGTACGGAGCTGATTAGACCATAAGAGAAATCTTGGATAGATTTTTGGCAAAAGAATACTAAACTTATGATACACCATACTTACTTCTTCCCTCGTACTAGACTTAGGTTAGGTACATCAGGGTAGGCGTATTTTAGAAGCACCAGTTGAGTACTTTTAGTCTTTATTTATTTATGTATGTATTTTATGGCTTAGAAACCAGACCATGCTTTTACAGTATTATTTTTTAATACTCTTCTTGCTGTATGCATTATACTTTACAGCCAGTGTTACGATTGTAGCAGTTCATTTCTTCTGCATGAGAAAGAAGACTGTTCAATAAACACTATTATTGAAAACACCCGTCTCTCTATTTCCCTGCAACTCTGGTGAAGCGAAGCATGCACGAATGTCTGAGTAAAATATCTGTCTATTGTTTCCACGACTCTGAAGATCAGTTTTATATTGGGGAAACAAAGTTGTCATGTTTATGCGGCTGTCAGAAACTAATCCCTTCTAGTGAATTTCGAGAAAGTTTCTAGTGACCTCTGAGCTAGCTGGCACTCACAATTAAGTCTAATATATTCAATAGAGACCTAGTCGACATAAGTCCTACGTCACATCTATAGGATATATTATTCCAATGCGCAGAGCCTATTGGGAATATAGGAACAACACTAAAATAGTATAGGGGTAAACTTACTATTCTAACTCCAGGGGGTGCAACAGTAAGGTAAGTTTTGGGTAGTGTGGGAGTAAAAATTACTATTCTAACTCCAGGGGGTACAACAGTAGGGTACATTTTGGATATTGTAGGAGTACTATGCGTTGTAATGGTATGCATTTTAATGGTATGCGTTGTAATGCTTGCATTGTAGTGACAAGCGTTGTAAATGATGCTGCAATGTTATGACTGCGTTGTAAGTGTAGTGCGATGTAATGGTTGCGTTGTAAAGGATGTTTCCCCTAAAAAAACACTAAACCCACTTACAAAAACTAAGATATGTACTGAAGGACTAATGTGTTTACTCACAGACCTTCTCAGACACTTATTTACTTATTCACAGACCCACTGAGCTATTAACACACTGAGTGGCCAAATGCAAATCAGTCTGACCCTGTGCCTCATGGGAACAGTCCAGCCCGAACTGCCATGCCATGTCTTCCCTGGACCAGAAACAAGCATCCTGGGACCAGTTTCCAGGGAAGACATGGCTTGGCAGTTTGGGCTAGACTGTTCCCATGAGGCACAGGGTCAGACTGATTTGCATATGTCCATGTCTGAACTGGGGTGACGGAGTGAGCTAAAGAAAGATGATGGATTAAATGCAGATCAGTTGACTGGGGGTGAGTGCTGGCAATGTTCAACACTCCATCCATCATCCTCTTTGGTTTTGCTTTGTTTGCTCTAAGTTTGCAGGGTATGCCCAGACGTGGGTCCCTTACTCACTTTGCCACTGGATTCAAGCCAGCCTGGCTGATGACAGCTTATTAGCCAGAAACCGGTCCCAGGATTCTTGTTTCCGGTCCAGGGAAGACATGCCTTGGCAGTTCGAGCTGGACTGTTCCCATGAGGCACAGGGTCAGGCTGATTTGTATATGGCCATGTCTGAACTGGGGTGACGGAGTGAGCTAAAGAATGATGATGGATTAAACCCAGATCAGTTGACTGGGGTGAGTGCTTGCAATGTTCAACACTCCATCCATCATCCCCTTTGGTTTTGCTTTAACCAAGGGCACCAACTGTCATCACTTAAACCCTCTCTAGCCAAACCCAGACCCCTGTCAATATTTCTCTTTCTTGCAGCTTCAGCAGCCCAATAAACTTAGCTGTGGCCCACATTCCACACTCTCAGAAGTTTGAAGGAAGGCGGAGAAGCACATAGGACAGGTCTGCACCTTAATATCACAACAGGAAAAGTGAAAGGCAGTAAAAATCTATGTATGCTGGTGGTTTGAAAAAAAACAAAAATTGGTTTGGATGGAAGGAATATGCGGGTGAATAAAAGTAGGTAGCATTTTGAAAGCATTACATAAATAGATGTTTCATTGGCTGTGCTAAGTAGCAAAATATGTAATGCAAACTTGGATATGCTTTACAGTGTGTAAAGTAAACCACACCTGCTGTAGTTCCTTTTGTAACTTGTATAGCCCTTCCTGAATGTGTTATGAACTCGTGACCTACTGGTTCCAGTGGGTTGTGATGGAGAATGTGCTGAGGCTGTGTTGGGGGAACAGAATTAAAGAGAGAGATATCCGTTTTTCAAAGCTGGGAAGGGTTACGTTCATTGTTTTATAAGGGGGTAAAATTGCCATAACTGTAGAATATTTTTGCAAATTCATCAGGATGATCATGATTACGTCGCACTTTGAGATATCTCCAAAAGCGAGTGAAAGGGTTAACAGGCAGTAACCATTCAGAAATGCAAGTACAGGAATAAAAAATGAAAGGAATGTTTTTATTCACTGAATTATGTAGCATCAGGCAATGTGAAGTTCAGAAGGTTGCCATTTATCATTGCTTTGTATGAGAGTGGTGCTACATTCTTGTGCTAAGTTTTTACAAAACCTGAGAGTATTGCATCCATCTAATGAGAAAAAAAAGCAAGTTTAATAATGAACTATGTCAATTACATTTCTTTGTAAGTTATAACAATTGATTAACAAGGGATGTAATTATGTCATATAATAAAAGATAATTAAATATACATGTAAGTATTTTAAAAAGTTAAGATAATTTATAAATGATACTGTAAGTGTTTTGTATATATCTATTAATAGTTGACTAAGACATAGTTTGTCTCAGGTGTAGAGTAGGTGTCTGTGAAGTTAGTTTGCAATGTGTTTTAAGGAGCTGTGTATTGTAGTTGTATTCCTTTACTCCATTGTCTAAGTAGTAGAAGAATAAAGTACACACTATGTGTAGTAATATAGCATAAGATTTGAAAGTTTTATATACATATACATCATGTGTTGCTTACAATAAATGTTTTTATCAGAATTCTGGGAGTTGTAGTCCTAGTTGTTTCATTATAAAGTATTGCTAGAACAATCACATTTGAAAATGGCACTGCAGCTATATATTCATTATGAATATTAAGGTGACAGCTATGTGTTACATACTCTTTAGTGTAGGTGTTGGATAATTACAGGACAGATTTGTATCTTCATTAATTGTGACATATATTCCTTCATTTTATTCAGAATGAGATGTGTAATATATCAGTAGAAGTATAGTTAAAAATTCAGTGTTTAAACATGGATTACGCTTACAAGTGCAGAGTGTGACTTTGGACTCTCACTACCAGCATGTAAAATCAGTTTGTTAAGTATTAAGTGTATGTTTTTGTACATGTAGTTGACCTCTGACATATGTTGTCGGTATGCTATAAACCATGGTTCTTTCTGGTTAAAAAATTGTTCATTTGTTTTTCCGTAACTTACTCATCATAAGGATACTAATATTCCAAGCGCTATATAGACTATACCACTCATGATGTAACTGACATACATGTTACTAAAGTAAATACGCTCTCATTCACCTAGCCATGGAGCAGCACAATAACTTATACACTCACTAAGATACTCACAAATTAGATATATATCTGGCAGCATCAAAAAGAGTTGCAGATATGTTTCTAATTCTTAATACATGCACTGAGGTATTCATTTAGGTTTGTATGTTTACATTTCTACAGCTTTCAAAACAGATACTGGTACATTGTTATGTTACTTCTAACTAGGCCATAGCGCAGGGTGCCATGGCCTAGCTACGTTGTTAATAGGTAAGTTATATACTTTGAAAATCTGAGTGACCTATATGTGTTATAAACATGCTTATACTGAAGCATACATGCAGTGTGCTATCAACACTTTAATCAGACGTATCTAAGTCAAAATGTAGGCATTATGTCTTGGATGTGGTGGAATCCACCTCTGCATGCAATATTACTGTTGTGGCAGTCTTCTTTCCTAAAAAGCGTATACAAGGTGCAAACTGCTCTTCTAGAACATATTGCACTGCAATAAGGAAGGGTGTAGCTAGGCCATACTGTAGGAAGCTAAATCCTCAAACCGTAACACAGGCATTCTGAACATTCACTGAGCTATATGCACTCCTACTGACCCATGTTTCAAATTATCGATACACTATACTACCCAGACTTCAATGTGACACAGCTAAATACAAAAGCACAGACACATTAAGACAGCCAGCATGCAGCCCCTTACAGAAACATTTACACAACTTCACAGGCTACCAAGAGATTAAGTCATTTAGAAACGCATTTTATATACACGTAGAATCACAGCATCAGATGTGGACTGACACACTCGTTCACATATCTCATAAAGAACCGATACTTTTAAGTCCACCATGCGGAGAAGTAGACCTAACATCAGGTTTTTGGCCTTGTACAGTTTAGCCTCTTGGTGCAGTGTTAGTGCTAGGATCACCTTCATATTTTAAACTTCTAAACAAGACATAAACTGATCTTCTACTAGATATAAGGCACCACTGTGATAGAATGTAGCTTGGCCTGGATGCAGTTTTACTGCTAGCCCAACCTTCTTATTTTAAACTACTACACTCAGCATAGACTGATGTTTTATAAGATAAAAGTGACCACAGAGGTAGGCTGTAGCTGGGCCATAGGAAAGGCTGGTATGTGCTTAAAAGGTAACACATAAACTCTGAAGATTTTGTGAGTTACTGCACACTTTAGTAGGAAAGCAGACATGCATTAAAACACCCACGACATAGTGCCACAAGCATTAAAAGATTCTCTTATATAGACAGACAGTAGTGATATCTATGTAGTACTAATGAAGGCACTTGCACACACAGCTAACAACCTAATACTCACTAACACATCCAGAGGAAAACCATGCAGACAGTCCCTTACAGAGACATTTAAAAAAGCATAACATTTTGAACAGAGGCTGTAATTTGCTCTCAAATTTACACTTGCAATGACCGTCCCAGATGTCATTGTTACATTTGTTCACATAACTACTAATCATTAGAAACTTTCTAGTGTAACATCCACAGAAGTAGTTGTTGCATCATATTTTGGGCCTTGTAAAGTTTATCTTCTGAATGTAGTTATACTGCTAGTCTAACCTTCATGTTTTAAACTGCTCCACAAGGCATAAACTGATCTTTTATTAGACATAAGTCACCACTGAGGTAGGCTGTAGCTAGCCCATATGGCATGCTGCTATGTGCTTACAAGGTAGCACATGTAGTCTCAAGGTTCACTGAGCTGTATGCAGTTATACAAAATAAATGTTGAAATACTTAAAAAAAATTATCTCATACTATGAAATTAATTGGTAAAGCTACTTCTCGTTTTTTTGTTTTCAGGCATCAATATCTAGTGAACTACAGAAAGTGACAATGCCATCAATAGCACAGAGAGGGAAAAAGCAGCAGCAAATATACCATGTCCTCAGAACTGAGAAACAAAATAGGCAAAATACAGAAAGGTTGGTCAAAGAGAAACGAGCTGTTGGTAAGAGGACAAAGACATTTCTTAAAAATGTATGTGGAGAACTTGAAACTGTGCATAAATAAGTAAACAAAAACGAAAGTATAAAAACTAATATCAAAGGACAAAAAGTCTCTCTAATGAAATGTATGAAATTGTCAAAAAAAAGGAAAGACTTGACCAGTAGGCAAAAACACTTCAAGGAAATCAGAGTTAGAATATTACGTACTAGAGTAATACACAACGTGTTAGCACCTAGGAAGAATTATAAAAGAAGAGCACAAGAAATCAGACAAAAATATGTTGAAGGTTTTGTTGATACGGCATTTTCTCTGAAGAGGAAGCTATTTATTTTGATTTTAAACAGAATGAAGACACTGGACAAAATAGTATTGTCTCTGAAGAAACAGAGCCAAAAGAAAAGACTTGTTATTAGAAGTAACTTTTGCAAAGGGTTTAGTAGTGAATGGATACATACTTTGTGTTCTCAATATTTCTTTAATGAAGAAGGCTTCTTGCAAGAGAACAAATTAGTGCATGCAATTGATGAATCTGGATGATGTTTTGAGATGAAGAATGGTATTCCTATTCCGAAGGAAGTAATGGTACCTAGAAATGTAGAGGAAGTGATTGGTGAAGAGGTGCAAGGAAGGCATGAACAGGCCCATGTGTTCAAATGGAATTGTAGTAGTGTTTCTAATATTCAACAAGAATCAATTGATATATTGAGAAATTTCTTCCGTATGTTTCCTTGCAGAAGTTTAAACCAGAAATGTGATACTTTGCAATGATTAATCCATGCAAAGTAAGAAAACATATAAATTGACAAGGACACTCACTAGTTTGTCCAGCGAAAAAAGTGTGTCAGAGCGGCTTTCATTATTTCAAAATGTTAGGTGTTCACCACTCAAAAATGAGAACTTTTGTTAGAAGGCTTTCCTTTGTAAAAACTCCTCCTTAATAATTTAGAGAAATTAGCAGAGCTCTTTTGAATGGTAATGTACTAGAGGTCGAAAATCTATGTGCTGATGTGATGTTTATTTTCTTTGGTCCTGAACAGGAGCTTAGAGAAAATGAAGAGTTGCTTACAACAGGAATTGCTGAACAGGATATAGGTATTACTGTTGGTAGTTTTCAAAAAAGAGATTACAAACTTTATCAGAGCATATTCCTAGAAACCAAACTGTAATTTTGTATGTTGTCAATGTACTTACTACAAAAGTCAAACTCATAATGTTGATTTGTATATTAAAAGTGACAAAGAAAATATTGATAATGGTGTGCTTATTTATAGAGGAAGGGTTTGACTTGTCCACCCGACAAGTTATATTTAAGTACTGTTAGAATAAGTTAGGAAAAAATAAAATGCCTGCTAGAACAATTCACAAAAACGTAGAAATAGAGACTCTTCCAGAAGTACTTAGAAATGTGAATATGTATGAATCCATACTAATCCAATGTATACATCATGTTCAAGCTATAGTTTATATATAGCTTAAGACGGGGAAATGAATTCCAAATGACCTCCAAAAAGGTCTCAAAGGTAATCTCGGGCGGAGTACTCAGCTCTGCTAGCAGAGTTTGCAGGATTTTACCAACTCTGCACTCCGATGGGAACGCGAAGGTGAGGCTAAACTCTGACTCCACATTGGACCGGAGTACACCCCTCAGCCCCCTGAAAAAAAGGTAAACAAAACATTTCCCTTGTCTTCACTGTCATCAGCGGGCAGCCCTCCTCCTCGCTAATGTGTCTCCTGGCTCTCCTCCTCGCCGTCCTCCTCCTCCCCCTATGTTTTATGCCTTGCTTGATGAAAGATGTTTTTATTTTGCTTGTGATCATGCCCACGTATCTCAGGTGGCATTTGCATGTGATCTCATAGAATTTTGCTTCTATTTCAATTTGTGTGATTTTTTAGGATCCATGAGGTGCGGAGTCCCAAGTCAACTTCTTTCATTGGTGTAGTCAATGGACAGATATTACAATTGCCACATTGGTAATTGCCGGTGATTTCAGGTAGGTTCCACATAGTGTGTACACTTGGGTCTCCAGAGGCTTTAAGTTTTGGGTGGGTCTGCACCAACATATCTTTAGGTGATCTTCCTCTTTTGAAAGCTAACATCGGACGTTCCAGTCGCAAAGAGGCTGAATTCAGAACCTTCCAATGCTTGAGAATAATTATTTTCACTCTGTTGGTTTCTGTGCCATAGGTGGTGACACACACTAGTCTGATGTTTGCCGGTTTTGGGTGAGTTTCTAGTAGTGAATCTCTAGGGTTGTACATTGCTCTTTTCATCACCCTTTTTACTAGCCATTTAGGATAGCATTTGTTGGCCAGTTGATGATAAACAAAGTTTATTTAGACTATAGTCTATAAACCATACATAGAACAATGGATCCACATAGCAATAAGAATATTAAACCATAATTCATTTTAAACACTCTTGTTGACCAGTTTCTTTGCTAAGTTCTTTGTGTGATTTTCGTATGTTTGTTTTTCCACGCAGTTTCTCTGTAGTCTGAGGAATTGTCCCACCAGTAGATCGTTTCTGAGGGACTTTGGGTGGAAACTGTTGTAGCAGAGTAGATTGTTGATATCCGTTGGTTTGTTGAAAACTTCACTGTTTGATCCCTGTGTTTTCAGGTCATATTTTTAGATCCGGGAAAGTCACTGACTCTCTGTTCATAGTCATGGTGAATTTTAAAAATTCATCTCTTCTATTTAGCCAACTTACAAACTCCATTGCTTCTGAATCTGATCCTCTCCATATTATGAAAATTTCATCAATATACCTTCTCCAGGTAATTACATGAGATTCATAGGGATTGCTATTATTGAAGATGTTCTTCATCTCAAAGTCATTTGAAATCGCATTCGAATTGGAAGAAGTTCTTTATCAGAGCTATCAGAGCAGTGGTTATGCTTGTCATGATTTAGCAAGAGTATTAAAGAAATTGAAGCTTTTAATTGTTGACAAATGCAGCATGATGTTAAATCTAATGCTTGCTTTTATACATTTAGAAATACAGAAGATATTAAAAACCGAGTACGATGTACTATTTGGTGTAAAACACTTAACAGGGTTTGGAGAACTGCTACAACTAACACGAATCAAAAGTCAACCTGTTTTCAAGACACTACTATATAATGAAACAAGGAATTCCCAAAGTAGTATTGGAAATGTAAATAATTGGAAAACTTTTAATACAAAGAGTTAGTAAAAAATATGTGGCAAGCATCAGATGTGAAGATTGAGATACACTCAAGGACATAAGAGGGACAGTTCTCACAAAACAAGGAAAAAGTACATTAGAAACCAGTCTTTTGATAAATCTATTTCTATTTAATATTACAGCTGCTCAACCGATGGAATTGTGTATCTTCTGCATACATGTGGTAGTGTAGGTGGGAAGATGACAAGCAGTCTGCTAAAGGTTCAATGAATAAAAAGGAGAGAATGGGAGAAAGGGGGCCCAAGTTCCATCTTTGTGGAAGGGAGCAGAGGTAATTCCCATATTCAAGAAGGGCAATTACAGTCCTATCAGCCTCATAGATTGTGTACAGAAGGTCTTCGCACGTGCACTCCTTCTGAAAATACAGGCCTGGATCATCAACCATAATATTTTGTCTGTATACCAAGCTGGGTTCAGGTAAACATAAAGTACTATTGACCAGGCATTTTGATTTCTGTTATTGACCTGGAAAACGATGACCATCGGATAAGGAAGTCTCTATGTAGTTTTCATTGATCTAAGGTCTGCTTTTAACCTAGTCCCAAGAGATCATTTTTGGACTATTCTCAAACAGATGGGTCTTCCTCCCATAATTTTAGCACTTGCCTCCATGAGTATAACCATTCAAGGGTTCGCTGGGGTAATTAAGGACAACTTACTGATAAAAACTAAACTCAATAAGGGGGTCCAGCAGGGGAAGGGGGCAGGCTAGAATCACCCTGAACACCTAGATCTGCTCAGGGGGTCCTAGAAGGACCGCCAGGACCCCAAAATGTATTAAAAAATAATATAATTCGCACAATTTGCGCTGGGGTTGCAGGTTCCCACGTATTATTTTAATTAGGTCCATGGGTGGGCTAGGTGAGGGGGCATTTCTTAAAAAATAAAAGTGTGGGCTAGCAAGTGTTGTGGAGGCCCTAAAGGGTCCACGCAGCCCCGGGGCTTCCCTCATGTTGGGAGTCTGAGAAAAAAGAGGGTCCCAAAATGTGTTTTCTCTATGCAATTTCAATACGAGTGTTTACAGAAGACTACAGGTGAAACTGCTGAGCGGAATTACGCCAAATATGGCAGGGAGAAAGGTGATGGTCCAGAAAGCATGCTTTTGTTTAAATGGTGTAAATTCGTTCAGTAGTTTTTGTGAAATATAAAATTTAAGATATCGATATTTGAGAATTCTGACATCTGATTGGCTGAAGGGTTATGAACAGGAGACTGCGGCTCATAAGCTGTGAACTGTTAAAACCAGTAAGTGTTGGCAGTCATTTTGTGATCCGGCCATCTATTCGCATCTCTTCCTCAACAAGCCATCGAGTCAGTACTTTACTTCTGAGAGGCAACACTGGCAAGTTTGATTCTAGCTACACTTTTCATTCGATCCAGACGCTGGGCGTGACGACGTGGTTTGAAGCTCGAGGACCATACCCTATATCGTCCCCCCATTGCACAGATATCTCTACAAGTGTGCATTAGCAATTTTCCAGCCCCTGGTTGGTGCCTAGTCGTATCATTCAGATTATCTGTCAACTACCCAACTGTTTTTTCGTTGTACTTGTTGTGACACAGCTACTCAAGAGGATATTTACATTCATCTCTTGGCTGTCCACAGATACTAAAGAGGATATTTAAAAGACCCATCTCACCTAGGAGGTACTAAGTCTTCCCCTACATTCGCCATCATTCCTTCTATTTTTCCGATCTTCTGGAATATCTGTTACTGGCAACAAGTCGTTTTAACCTGTTTTCCAGTTTGTGTTTTTTTTGTTTGCAATAGACGGTTACCTGATGAAGGCTATCGCATTGCCTCCATCGCCTTTCTTGTCTTGTGCTATGTGTATGTCCATTATGTGAATTTTTATAATGCTGCTGTGTAAATAATGGATCACACCCTGAACACATAACAGTATGAAATATAATGAATATTTGCAAAATATGCTTTTTTTGATTAATAAAAACTCAAGAAAAATTCTAATAACTTGGTGATTATTCCTTTTTATGTGGGTCTTTTATTTGTCTGTTTCATTAGTTCTGATCTTTATCCATATGTTCTAACTTGGCTATAGACCTTTTCCAACTTATTGATTTTCCCTATGTATAGCAAGTCCATTATTATATAGGGGTCCCCTACTTCTAAAACAACTCTGGCATCTGTGTCTGTGTGAGATACCCCTTTCACGCTGCCTCTACTCATATCCCCAGGTCGCGGCTATGCCTTTAGAAGCCCGTCTGTTGGCTTGGAGCTCTGTTAGTTGGTCTGTCGGCACGATCCAACAAAATTACCCAAATACCACTGTACTACCCTAAATCCTAAAAGACTACCCCCAGCATGACCTTCTACACTACACAAACACCACTGCGATACCGTGTACCCTAACACATTAATCTCACCATGACTCCCTAAAGTACATAAACACCATTTTAGTATCTTAAATCTTAAAAGACTAATACCAGCACAACCCTTTACAATACCCAAACACCACTGTACTATCCTAAACCCTAAATCACTAATCCCAACACGGCCCCCTACACTATAGAAACACCACTGTGCTACCGTAAATCCTAAAACACTATGCCTAGCATGACCTCCTACACTACATAACCACCAACGCGCTACTCTAAACCGTAAAACTGTTTTTTCAGCACAAACCTCCAAACACTACACAAACACACTGCACTACTCTAAATCCTAAAACCTTACACACAGTACAACCCCGTACAGTACACAAACACAACTGTGCTACCCTAAAGCTTAAAACAGTACCAATCAGTGGGCTCTCAGGTCTGCGTCTGCCAGTCGTCATGTCCCTAGCTGTACATGTGCGAGCCAGTCCGTTAGGTCATAGGTGTGTCTCTGCTAGCAGGGCCATAGGCCCGTTGGTGTCCCTTTGCGAGTTAGACTCACGTTCTCCATCTGCGCGCCAGCACGCTGCTGAGAATTTGCGAGCCGACGGCCCGTAGATCTCTCTGTGCGAGCTGAGCCGAGCCGACAGGCCGCAGGTCTCCCTCTGCGAGCTTGCCTGACGGCTAGCCAGATCACAGCGGTCACTCTGCGAACAGATATTGGGAATATAAGGCGGCTCTAAAAAGAGCCCTTGTGTTTATTAGTTGGAGCTACATATAAGTGCGGATGCACAGCTTCAAGGAATTCAGAAAAACTCAATTTCCCTGATCTGTGATGTGTACTCCATCACTTATGTAGATATAAGCCATATAAAAACGTATGTTATTGTTGTAGATGGATCCCATTCTATGGTCTCTGAGGTATGCAGACACTGCTTTGTTGACATTCTTCCTAGATTTTTCAATCTGAGGGCAAATGTGGTTTGTAACTATAAAGAACAAGAAGAGCTGGAGGGTCTGTGAAGAAAAATGCTAAGTCCACAAGGTCCTCAATGAGAGCTACACACTTGGATTGCACTGAACCAGACCCAAGTGGTCACTAGACATTAGGTGTACAGTAGAAATCCTATCAGCCCACCCACTTGGCGGAGCCTCGTCATGTAGGACGTCTAGAACCAAGTTGGTGTATCCAAGCCTAGATGAATTGGCTAGACATCACACAATTATGGTTCACACGATGTAAGTGTCCACGCCACTGGCGGTGCTGGTACAGTGCAGTGCAATAAAAAAAAGTGAGTGAGTGATGTTAAAATGACGGTCGAGGCAAAAGAAAATCCCTTTATTATTATTCACCTGGACGTCAGATTAAAAAGAGGTGCATGACAGTGTGACAAAATCACTGTCTACTTTGCTGTGTGGTTAATTAGGCCAACATGTTTCTGCCATTAGGTGAAACTACATCGGCATTCTTCAGGGCCACTTGTATAAAATTTGCTACTGCAAAGATACACTCTAGTAGTAGTGCAAAGAAAGTGGAAATGACAGACCAAAAATAAGACTGTCAGACGAATAATGTGGTCAATTGGACCATCCTACCGTATCCTCTTGAACCGTTTGATGATAGAGGATGCAGTCCCAGCAATGTGTGGGAGTCAAGCCTCACCTCACCCGGCAACGGCTCGGAGATTGAGGCCCCGCTCTCTCAGTCGGTACCTCTCGGCTACAACCAAAGCCGAAGGGGAGGCTTTGGTTGTAGCCGAGAGGTACCGACGGAGAGAGCAGGGCCTCAATCTCCGAGCCGTTGCCGGGTGAGGTGAGGCTTGACTCCCACACATTGCTGGGACTGCATCCTCTATCATCAAACGTTTCAAGAGGATACGGTAGGATGGTCCAATTGACCACATTATTCGTCTGACAGTCTTATTTTTGGTCGGTCATTTCCACTTTCTTTGCACTACTACTAGAGTGTATATTTGCAGTAGCAAATTTTATACAAGTGGCCCTGAAGAATGCCGATGTAGTTTCACCTAATGGCAGAAACATGTTGGCCTAATTAACCACACAGCAAAGTAGACAGTGATTTTGTCACACTGTCATGCACCTCTTTTTAATCTGACGTCCAGGTGAATAATAATAAAGGGATTTTCTTTTGCCTCAACCGTCATTTTAACATCACTCACTCACTTTTTTTCATTGCACTGCACTGTACCAGCACCGCCAGTGGCGTGGACACTTACATCGTGTGAACCATAATTGTGTGATGTCTAGCCAATTCATCTAGGCTTGGATACACCAACTTGGTTCTAGACGTCCTACATGACGAGGCTCCGCCAAGTGGGTGGGCTGATAGGATTTCTACTGTACACCTAATGTCTAGTGACCACTTGGGTCTGGTTCAGTGCAATCCAAGTGTGTAGCTCTCATTGAGGACCTTGTGGACTTAGCATTTTTCTTCACAGACCCTCCAGCTCTTCTCGTTCTTTATAGTTCCAATAGGGGTTCTTTGAGTTTGGACGGTCTATAAATATATTCCCCTTGACCCTCCTTTAATAGTTGTTTTCCCAAATGTGGTTTGGCCATTTCCACTTCTGTCTTTGGCATGTATTGGAATATACAAAGACAATTTGAGGGAAAAGAAACTTCATTTCTCTAAAAGTGTCCTTCATAAGCATTTCCAAACCTACGCCAGTCAATGTCCCTAGGTCGTTTACACCACAGTGCACAAGCATGAGATCAGGGTGTTGGAGATGCAAACAGGTTTTAATCAAAGGCAACAATTGGTGCCACTTCAATCCTCTCTGTGCAAAGCATTTAATGTCCTGATTTTGTAAACCTAGGTCTAAGTCAATACGTCTCTGTTCTGCATACCTCTTGCATGGGAAAACATAGCTATGTCCTACGATCCACACTAGCATTTTGAAGGTATGACTGGGAGGTATGGATAAATGTCTGTAGCTCATGCTGTCCGTTCGTAGATTAAGAGACATGTTTAAAGATGGGTAACTACTTTTTTTCCCCATACAAAATGATAACTGATTGGGAGATGAAAAGCATTGTTTTTTAAAAGTAGGGTGCACATTCATTTTGTGGGAAAGCATCTTTGTGATTGGTTAAGAAAAAGCAGTTTAAATGTGGAGTACATATAATAGGATAATATTTGTTCAACCACACCTGCTACTTGCATTTGGAAGGCACTGTTCAATCTTAAAACAATTGTGAACTTTTAACCTGCACATGCCATTAAATGTTTGAGAAAATGTTGCAAATAAATATTGTTAGGTTTAAAAAAATTGATGAAGTTTTAACCTGCACTTGTTGTAGAATGTTCTAGAATGTGTGTTGATAGAATATGTTGGGAGGTGTCAAATGAAGAGGAGGCAGTACTAAGGAGGGACAAACAAGCCGTTTTATGAATCAGAAGCCATTATAAGAAATGAAGGTAACTCAATAGTTGTCCAAGGACCTGGGTATCGATTGGTAAAGACAACGGTTGGTCCTAAACTAATTTATCACAGTTGAGTTGTAAAACACATCAGAAATGCAGTTTATATTTGTATATGGTCACAAATGTAAACATATTTTATCCAAGAACACATATAAGCGCATTCTTCAAAAGAGGCAAAGGCACCTAATCAGAATAACCGAGACTTATTTTATTTCTGTTATTTCATTTCAAGTAGGTGATCAATGTAAACACAATCTTAGTAATTTACTAAAGTGATAAAGAGGTTGCGCCTAGAAGGAGAGGGAAAGGGGAGAAGGTTTGTGCTCATGTGTGGGATAGATTAAAGAAAGACAAGAACAATGAACATCCAAGGGATAAGTGACTGAAAAGATTCATAAAAGGAAACCGTCTTTGGTTTACAATACGGCCAGTTTCTTTTTGATCCTGCCCCAAGCAGATTATTTCAACAAATGACTGTCTGTTTTATAACACAATGCACAGAAACATTATCTGTGGTATTTGGGCAGGACAGGGTTGATACCGGGTAGAGGCTCACTGAGGGAGAATGTCAACGTTTCGACCGTGGTGCAAAGAGGGTTATTTACATCCGCTGCTACGAGTCTTCCTCAACAATAAAAGGAAATGTAAGGACAAGCTGATAACATTTCACAAACACTGCATCCTAACCTTCTGATGCAGTTAGCATGATTGCTTGTTGCAAGGAGTACACATTCCAACTGAGAAAAAATACATTTAGTAAGTGGGGGCTGTGCAACCCTTTCAGTCTCGTACTGATACCAGTATGTTACTGCACTCACACCCATCAACCAGTGCATGAGCTCTCCTAAGCAGTAACATACCAAGTACCACCACACAAATGAACCAATACCATTACAACACCAATATCTCAAAGAGCAAAGCACCCTGCCCCCTTCTAGTTTCCTATTTAGTATGCATCAAATCCCTGATTCATCGATGGAACAACAACTGCACAGTTTCAAGCAACTGATCAAAACCTGTTATTCTTGGGTGGCAATGGGTCTACTTTGAGTTGTGAGCCCTTACACCAGAGTTCCATGCTTTAATCAACTGTTAATGTTATTTTGCAATCAATGTCTACCCCATCCAACATGTACTGATATATGCTCCTGTGCCATGCGACTGTACAGCTGTGCAGTTGGGGCGATCTTATGTTCTTGTTTTCTAGAGGACACAACTAAATGAAAAATTCAACATATCCACATAGGTCATGTTGCAAGGAAGGATTTCATAATTATCATTCATTCATTGAATAATGGCAAGTAGAGCGGCCTCATGCCTTACCACTAGAGACTGCAGCTGAGAATCTTACTCACAATTACAAGCCAGCAACGGCTGTATGAGATGGCTTGCATTCTGCTTTTTCAAGTGTTCCATTTTACACACTGATGAATTGAAGGAGAGACAAGTATGCTGGGTGGGTCAGAGTAGAACCAAGTTAGCTGTTTTTAAAGACCAATAGCCGTTGTCGAGAGAACATGCTCGTATTTGTAAGCTGTGTTGATAGGTCAGAAGGACACCTTCCAAAAACTTTGCCCACAGACTTTAGCATAGGAGATAATTAAGATGTTAAAGTGCGGGAAATGTCAATAAAAAATTTATGATAATGAACATTAAAGAAGGCTAGAGCCAAACAGATAAGGAGAGAGGCTAAGTAGATTATCAGGACATCTTTTTCTGCTGCCACCTCGCTACAGAATCTTTTAAGTGTGAAAAATAATAAAGAATGAGTAATATAAACTTTTGGTAATATACAGTCACTTTACACGAGCTGGTGCCACTGGGATCACATGGTCATTTCCAGAATGTATCTCGACATCGGTAAGGGAGAGTCAAAACAGTCCAGTACCTGGGTGTGGGGCCTATGGAGAAGACAGTACACCTTTTAACATTTTCCTGACCATCATGAAGGCCACAGTGTGTGGAGATCCATAGTCTGAGTTCAATGCACCTTGGTGGTTTTGCCTCCATGTTTCTTCTTCCTGTGATTGGCTGGCCTGTCTTTCCTGACCTGGTTATAACTAGGGCTCCCGGTTTTA
Source organism: Lissotriton vulgaris (assembly GCF_964263255.1). Taxonomy (NCBI): domain Eukaryota; kingdom Metazoa; phylum Chordata; class Amphibia; order Caudata; family Salamandridae; genus Lissotriton; species Lissotriton vulgaris. The sequence continues at coordinate 740,732,284 of NC_141687.1, read as the reverse complement.
TGGTATTTATTTTTTAAACATTTCCGTCTGTATTTATCCATATTTATTTTTGGGCCATTTTATCCGTATTTATCCATATTTATTTTGTGTTTTGAATATAAATGTAGTTGTAAAACTGTACATTTCCATATTTATTTAAATGCTAGTCGCACAGCCATACTTTGATGTATGTCGTATTTTAGCTATTTAAGTTGCCAAATATTACATAACAGAACATCCACTGGCAAATATTAGCATTAGACAACAAAGGAATGTTGACAAATGCAGGTATTTAAAGAAATGTAGTCCTGTTTTTTAATATACCATGCTGTCCATCTGCTCAGCTGTTGGGCTAAATACATAAAAGACAGCACGAAGAGTCACTGAAAGGAAGCACGTTTTCTGTAGTTAACCATTTTTAAACATAAATTCAGACAGATTTTTTTCTGTCTGTATTTATCTGTAAAAATCCGTAAAAATGGGAAACATTTAGCCTTAGTTATAACCTATAATCAAGAAGAAGACCACATACATGCAAGTATGCGTACCGATAATTTTTACAGAAAGTGCAAGGGACCAGCTTTCAAAACGCAGACAACTCTGCTTCGTAATGAAGCTAATGCCTTAAATAATATTCACATTACTCTATCTGTTTAAAAAAGCCACTAGGGTTCCGTAAAACACTAAATAAAAAAAGCGCTAAAACGTCTAACTTCACAAAAAAAGTGCCATATATTATACAGAAATAACATTCAGTCTGCAGGATTAGGTTAAGATGGTTTCCATTGACCAAAATAAAGAAATTGTTATTTAAATGTTATGCCTACAGTAACAGGCTTCAAAACGTAATAAAAAAAAAAAAAAACACAACAACATGATTTCAGCAGATTCGATTATGTGGATGCCAATTTAAGGCGTCAGTCAAAGTACCGGAGGTGTGGCAGTGGCAGGGGGTACCTTAAAGGAAAACATAAAGGTGGCACCTGAGAACTACGCTGACGATTCCAACGAATGGATTACGTTACCCGCACATTACTTATTGTCTGGCAGGCAAAACCCTAAAATTCCCACGTCCGCAGATTCAAACTGGGTGCAGCATGTCTACTTGTTAGTGCGAAATGCAGAAAATTAGGTCAGTGTGTTTATAGCAGTTTAGATCACGTTTTATGCAAATCACCCAGTTGGTTCCATGTTAAAGTAATGCACTATATGAAAACAATCAAATCATTGCATGTAACACTTAAAACCGGTTTAGGATAAGCTGTAACAAATAAGACAACATAAAAGAAAAAAAAATAACTTAACAAAAGGCAACAAAGTCGATAACAACAAAAACAAGCGTCCAGATTGCCCCGGCAGCATAAAAAGTGAACGTGCTGATTGTAAATAAAGCATGACATTCTGCTCGAAGTAGGACAAACTCACACATGGTCGAGATTGTCCCAGCAGCATCGAAAATGAAAGTGCGCACAGCGTGCTGAATGTAAACGGCATCCTGCCCGAAGTAGAACAATCTCAATAATGAAAATAGTACTTATAACTCTAAAAAATAACACGTACCATGTAAGAACCGAAGTACAGAAGCCTGTAGCCATGGGACATTGCAAATGAAGACATGGCGGTAGTAAGGAGGGACTAAGAAGCCTCGCTACCAATTAGAACCCAGAATTTAGGAAGGACAAACACACAAGCCAATGAAAAATAAGGGCGGGGAGTGTGTGGAACTTCTCTCCCATACTGAACTACCACTTTTCTTTTCCAGAGCAGAGCTTGCACGCAGACTCTGGGCTCGACCCAAAAATAGTGACAACAGATGGGGAACGACTGGCACAAGCAGGCCAGGGTATGACAGGAAACGTCTTGAAACAACAACATTTTTTGACCTTGGAAGAATAGATGATGCATGTTCTGGGCTCCTCTGAGGATTTCCTCCTTGATTTGACAATGATGAACATAAACCAAACTATCCAGTGGTCTACCATTATTAACCCCTTGCCCTGCTCTATGTGGCCTGTTGAGTTGGATGCTCATTACTTCCTCCTTGGCCAGGATTTGTTGAAACAGAGCTTGTGCATATCTTGCAACATCGGATCCCATTACGTTAATGTGCTTCAAGAATTTAGCTTTGTTGCTCCTGGAGGTGCACAATTTCCTGCTGAAATGTTTCAATTTCTTTGTCTTAGGTAATATTTTGCCATCTTCCAGAGTAGCAACTCTGTCACCTATCACTCTGAAGTACTGTTTCACTGTGCACACTTGTACATGAGGTCTTGCTTCACCACCCATACCCTTCTCCATGGGCTGGCTTCATTGGGAGGTGGGCAAGAACAAAGGAGTGGGTCCTGTATCTGAACTGGCTTGGACCACTATGATGTGCTTAACAAACAAAGGGGCCAGACAGATATGTTTTTTGGAAAGTTTCTGATCCCGCCCAGCAACATATTTCTGGAGGGTCATCTATTTTATTTTAGTTTTTTAGTATTTTTAGAAAAACATTGAACCATTTGATTATATATGTCATCAAACGAACAGTCGGCGAGCAGTGAAACAATACATGCAGACAAGTGAAGTGTGCAATAATGTACTAGTGCTATACAAGTAATAAAAAATATATATACATAGTCAGTTTATACAAGCAACACCAAAAATATTAAATCAAATACCTAACAGTAAATTGACTTTGGGAACCAGTCCTTTGTATTAAACACAAGAAAACAGGCGGACAAACAGTTCAATGGCACTGCCTGCCTGTCTTACTAAACCAAGGATACAGAAATAAATTAGAGGGTTACAAAACTAGGGATAACATTGTAAGGTTTAAACGGCCCTAGTTCTTTTTTCCGAGGCTTAGGGTCAACACGTTTTGAACCACAACGTTAGTATGGGTTCTCCTCAGGACAAGGACTGGATGGAGCCGTAACTGAGCGCGGCAGGTGAATATCACTGATACGAGCACTGTGGACTTATATAGAAGCACTTGAATGTGCACTGGGGATTCCGGAGCCATGGTGCTGGTTGTCCGTGAATAAGTAGGCTCCCGTTGGACATTGCCTACAAATACGGGTCCCCCAACAGATCTTCAATAGCCTTCTCCACATCGCACCGCTATACAGTTACAGAACCCCCAACAGCGTGAGACCGTCCACTTCACTGCAACTTCGTATCAGTGATATTCACCTGTTGCGCTCAGTTACGGCTCCATCCAGTCCGTGTCCTGAGGAGAACCCATACTAACGTTGTGGTTCGAAACGCGTTGACCCTAAGCCTCGGAAAAAAGAACAAGGGTGCTACTAGGGCCGTTTAAACCTTACAATGTTATCCCTAGTTTTGTAACCCTCTAATTTATTTCTGTATCCTTGGTTTAGTAAGACAGGCAGGCAGTGCCATTGAACTGTTTGTCCGCCTGTCTTCTTGTGTTTAATACAAAGGACTGGTTCCCAAAGTCAATTTACTGTTAGGTATTTGATTTATTATTTTTGGTGTTGTTTGTATAAACTATGTATATATATGTTTTATTACTTGAATAGCACTTGTACATTATTGCACACTTCACTTGTCTGCATGTATTGTTTAACTGCTCGCCGACTGTTCATTTAATGACATATAAAATCAAATGGTTCAATGTTTTTCTAAAAATACTAAAAAACTAAAATAAAATAGATGACCCTCTAGAAATAAGTTGCTGGGCGGGATCAGAAACTTTCTAAAAAACAAATCTGTCTGGCCCCTTTGTTTGTTAAGCACTTCATTGGGAGGTGGGCAGCCTTTAGTCAATGCACCTGTATAGTGTGTCAGCATGTCTTGCAAGTTGTGGTCATTCTTACTTTTTTTCGCTGCTATGGTCCTTCCAGGATAAAGTATAGCACACCTGGTGCTCTTGGTAAGCAAACTTGCTCCTTTGCACTACTAATCTGGACACCTCGACCTCAGAGTATGTATGTGGCCAGGCGAATGTATGGCCAGGCAGCTCATGTCTTGCCAGTTATGTTTTCTCGAGCTCACCATGGTCCTAGGGCTATTCTCTGAGAACTGTGAGCGATTTATAGGGTCACCATACCAAACAGGGCCAACACAGGTCCACTGCAGACTCCAGGGAGCAACATGCACCAATGTGCGCTTCGGCCTGCATGGATACACAGTAGTTTTCAATCTGGGCGGCAAGTAAAAGAATTAATTGTGATACACAAGATGGTTAGGCAAGCTATATATCGTCCCTGAGGGCTGAGTGCTGGCCGCATCCTTTGGTGCACCCTTCCATCTAGCCCGGTCACTAGGGCATCTGACCAGTGCTTGTTGTGGTCGCCAGTGCCCATCTCCTATGTAGATGCTTGGTCATCCACCTCGTCGTGGTGCCCAAATGCCTCCAGCAGATGTTCGTATAGGCCCTCCAATACCCCCTGCCCCATTTAAATTAGATATTGTCTATAGAATAGGGGGAGTGAAGAAACACAAGACACATCTCACTCAGTGGCCATCTTGGCCACAGCCCCTTGCGTGGTTTTAAAAAAACTTTTTGGGGGCGTTTTCAGCGTGAGTTTTAAGGAGATGCATTGTTCATAATTCTTCACAATTTTTTGTGAATTTCACATAATTGTATTGGTGGTATATCTAGTTATAACATCTCGAATTGAAAATAACAGAAGGAAAGTGTTGTTGCTCATCATTTTCACATCTTTAGCCCTAATTCCTATTTATTTTCTGTGTATGGTCTTGCAGGTGGATATGTACCTGAAAACACAAGGAGACATAATTTTTCAGCTGCAGACACCCCACCAATTGAGATCGACCCCCTAGTAAGAAAGAGCAAATGGGTAAACTAAACTAAAAAAACTAAAGGTGATTCGCTACTCGACTATTTCAATTTTAAAACGGCCTACCTGTTTTCTGTTATATTGCTAGGTTATTTTACAAAAATGCATTGAAATGTTTTGTATCTGCAATGTGTTAATGGCAATGTAATTTTAAACCGTTGCAAGCAATGACATTTTTTTTTAAATGTCTGTTATTTTTAAAATCGAAATGTGAAACTATGTGGACCAGTGTTACATTATTTAAAAAGACACATATCCATGGAAATTAATGATAAAGCAAATTCTGCTATATCAGCTCTCTACTTTAGATTAGGAATCTTAAATACATTTCAAACGAAATGAATACTTGAGAAATAAACGTGAGTTAACATGAAAAACAATACAGCTTTCAATTACTGGATAAAAAAAAGCAAACGCAGCATAGCTTGAGTAAAAGAAACCAAACAATAAAAAACATGCTAAACGTAATATGAAATTTGCAAGTACAAGTCTTCAAACAAAATTTATGTTAGGAAAGTGATAATTCTCTGCTTGGACAAAACCATTGTTTGAAGACACGTTTATTTTTTTCATTGTTTAGGTTTGCCAGAATAACTGAACTTCTGTTTGCAGTGCAATTCTGCCGATTAACTAGTACACCAGGCATAGATCTTATATAAATACAATTTAAAAAATCAACTTGTGTAACAGTTATTAGCAATGTAGCGTACTATTGCCTCCCCTTTAGATTGATGATAATGAACAAATCAATTACTTTAATCATGGATGTCTAATGATACTATTTATGCTATTTTGAATAAAGAGGTACCGCACTAATAACCAGCATGACACACGATGACACAGAAGGGCACACCGCATTAACCTGCAGTGTATAAATAGGGCCGCTCATGTGTGTATGTTCAGTGGAATGACATAATTATAGTAAGGTGACAGACATAAAATGCAAATAAAAGGAGCAAAATGAGGGCACAAGCACTTACGAGTATTAGCAGAAAGGAAATAATGAGCTGTAAAGGTTGAATTACAGAGACATTGTAGATATAAAGAGTGCAAGGTCTTGTTTTTTTGGTGTGTGTGTACGAGTGGCCGCCGCGAGATGGAAAAAGAAGCATACACCATGAAGTGTAAGGAATTCGTGGAATTAATCACTATCAAGATGAAAGATCAGTATAGAAAAAAGAAATTGTGCAAACGCCATTGCTATGCAGTTCATCTGTCTCAGTATGTTCCACTGACCTATAATACGAGAATCTTTCATTTCAATTAGGTATTTGCTTTTGTTGTCCTGTACTTACAATTGGCATTTTATTATGCATTTAAGGGTTTGTGAACTTTGAGTTTAGCCTGCGTTGGCTGTAATGAGGTTTAGGGAGTGTCGCAGGTGGCCACGCGCCCTTCGATCACAGACAAGCCTACCAGCCTACATCCTGCACACGCCATGCACCTGAAATTAAGGCCCAATGCAATATTGCAGAGCAAAATTAAGGCAAGGCTTCTCAAAAGAAAGTTAGCCCTTCAGCCAAAAGCACTTTCTTGGAGGTTCAAAACACAAATTAACTATTTTGAGTGTGTCCAATGTTACATAAAATGATGTTTCTGATAAGTATAGGCAGGCCATTGCTCCATTTTGAGGGAGTCTGATCTGAACACCTTCTGCAATGATACTTGACTGGTACTGAAGCTCCAGATTTATGATCGGAATTATGTGCAGTAACTCAGATTGAATGCCAGATGTACATTCTGAGAAAGTAACATTTAACCCAGCAGCCCTTGGAACGTGATCTAATCCACAGCAGCCTTAAATGCCTTGTACTCTAAGCTATCAAGATATCTTGGATGGCTAAAGACAATAACATCCTCACACTGTCTCCTATCCACACTTGGCAACTGCAATAGGAGATGGAAGATTAATCATGTAGCATGAACCAGCCCGGCATGAGCATAGTATAAATGTGATGTCATTTTCTACATGTTCATTTATATAGGCTCAAACAGAAGCAGAATCAGCGCCTTTATAATAGTTATTGCACAAGCACGATGCAGCAATTCTTGCAGCGGCTACAGGCGCTGCGACGATCTTCGCGGCAACAGGAATTTTCTCTGACTGTCGACGATGAGCTCCGCAAGCAAACGATGCGTGAAAATTGTAGATCTTCTGTTCTTCTACTTTTCCAGCTCCCCAAACAGCAAGCAACAAATTCCAGAGGCCCCACAAATGGATCAAGCACTCTAGGAAGGACAGACCTCACACAGTGGAGTTCAGGGGGACGCTGGGGGTGAAGTCCTTTCGTTCCTGGGACTTTTTAACAGGAGGCTAGCTCTTCTCAAGCCCTTGGAGATCTCTTCAAGCAAGGGGACACAGCAATTGCAAAGTCCTTCCCCTCCTTGGCAGCAAAGCAACTGCAGGTCCGCCCACAAACACACAGCAGGACAGTCCATCCTATTCAGTCTTCCAGCTTTCTCCTTGGCAGAGGTTCCTTCTTGATTCCAGGATGATCTCATTTTCTGAGGTCAGGGCATCCCTTTTTATACCAGTCTTTCCTTTGTTCTCTGGAGACAGAGAGGCCTTGGCGTAGTCAGAACCAGTTCTGGTCAGTCCTGGAGCACTTTGTTTACTTGACTTCTTCCTTACTTTGAGAGAGAGGGAGGGGCAGGGTCGTCAGCCGCCTAGCAGGAGGTGGAACCAGCATTGTGGAAGGCAGGCACATACCTATTCAGGCCCAGGTGCTATATCCTCCCACCACTCAAGATGCAGATGGAGCTATTCAGCTCTGGGATGACTCACTCAGCCTTTGGGAGCCACACCAGGCCCTGTCGCTCACAAACCAGACAGTAAATTCCCAAACAGGCCAAGGCACACAGAAAAGTCAGACAGGAAAAGAGCAACTTTCTAAAAGTGCTGTTTTCAAACACAGGATTTAGAAAACCAACCTTCCTAAAAGATTTTTTATTAAATTCTGAGTTCAGGGATACCAGACTTTTATTTTCTATCTTGCTCCTATGGGAAGATATTCAGGTAAACATTATACACAGCATTCCTCATTATATCCTATGGGCAAAATAGTCTTTCAATAGTCAAAAATGAAAATGACTGTAATTCACTACGGAGCATGTCACCCACACTAGTACATGCTCTACCTTTCACATACATTGCACCCTCCCCAGGGGGCTACCTAGGGCCTTCCATAGGGGTGTCCATTGTGTACAGAAAGGCCTGGCCTGTGTGGACAGCGGTCAGGTCAGCATGGCAGTTAGGAACTGCACACAGGCACTGCGGTGGCAGGCCTGAGACACCATTTTAGGGCTACTCATGTGGGTGGCACAATAAGTGCTGCAGGGCCCCTAGTAGCATATGAATCACCAGCCCTGGCACACTCATTTCACTTTGCTAGGGACCTACTAGTAAAACAAATATGCCAATCATGGATAACCAATCACAATAACAATTTACACAGAGAGCATATGCACTTTAGCACTGATCAGCAGTGGTAAAGTGCCATTTCCAACAGTAATCATATTTTTCTTTTTGCATGCAGATGATGTTGATATGCACAATATCACAATCACCAGTCACTTCATTAATGGGCTTCAAGCCAAAGATGACAATTCAAACCTCAAACTCTGCTCAAAGACTCTGGGCCAGGTCATCTTCCATGAGAATTCTACAGCACTGCATCTAGTATTTTCTATGTCTATGTGCAGATCTCAGCAAAGACAGACTTTATCATGGCCACCATGTCCATCCGCTATTCACATTTGTGAAAAAGAGCCTTCCTGGCATGCATATAGAGGCATACATTCCCAAATATAAATACACAACTGAGCTCTCTTCTCATTATAACAGTTTTCAACTCAACACTTCTCAAGAATTACTCACCCTAATGACAAACATTCCAACCCCAAAACGGAGATATATAGCAACCAGATCATGATATGCACAATATCCAAATACTTCAGAACGTGCAACACTGAACACATACTGAGGTCCCATAGACCCAACACTGGTATAGAAAATGTTGTGATTTTTTTAGCAATTTGATACCCTTGATACGGAAGTCACCTGGCTCCACAGGTGGTGGACCATGCAGGTTGCTCTTTTCGATCCGAACACCTGGAGCAGGCCTCATAGCCCACTGCTGATGGGGACTTGTGAATTCTGTATCAAGGGCAGCAAATTGCTATAGTAATTCATATTTGGACATGCATGCAGCATGATGACTACCTCTATGAGTTGCAGGCTCCCCAGTCCCAGTCCCTGTTTTGTTATAGACAGACGATGCACTATTGTTGATCCTTACCCCTAAAGCCCTGAGACACCAGGTGAATTCTTTTGTTTCCTTTATGCATAAGCTGAACCTTAATACTAATGATTCTAAGTTGCACATCATGTCCTGAGGCCCAGGCAAACTAAGACTAAATAGAATCAGTATTAACAGGCATGTTCTGACGTCCAAAACAAAAGAAGGCAATGGCTTGGTTCAACAATTGCACTCTACCACATTGGTTTTTAGAAATGTTAGAGGTATAAACTTATTCAAAATCCATATATCTTCAGGAGCTTCAGGAGGAGAAGGAGCGATTCATTCATTCTCAGAAGGGAAGGGTCCAGAAGATCAGCATAACAATGCCTCCAAGCACACAGAAATTCCAGGCTGAGGTTGTGGTCTTTATTCGATCATCTTAGACATGCCCTTATGCCAACACGTGTTTTGTCTAGTGCTGTTTTAATCACAGCAGACTTTTTCAGGGCAAAGTATCTAGAACAATATCTTTAAATTATATTTAGGAGGAGTCTCATTTGGTATTTTATCCAGTAGTCACATGGGTCAACTGCCCCTGAAGTTTCACCAGACAGTGTCCATAATATCAGGAAAGACGAGCTTGTGATTCGGTGGGATAAATATCTTTTTTCAGTAGGGATCAATTTTAAATATGCTGAGGGGTGGCTTTATCATGTTAATAATTGTGCATTTTTACATAAAGGATGGAATAATGCATCCTTTATTTGTATTAGTGACAAGTGTAAGTTGGTGAACAGTGAGTTGTTGGTGGGATAGAGGTAGTCTTATAGTCAATCAGTCAAGATGAGACCAAGCAATAGTAGAATCCAAGGTATAAAGTGTGAGCATGAAAGTATGTATTCTGTAATGAATATTAGAAGATAAACTAAATGAAATATCCTCAAGGTATAGACTGTTCAAGATAAGAAGTGAAAGAACCGAGTTTAGTGACAATCTCCTTTATGGAACACTCAGTATTGATTTATGCTGCCGCTAATTAACCTTTTATTTGATATTTCTATAATTGGCATTAACCTGATTAAATATGACAAAACTATACTAATCCTTTAAGATAAATAAAGGTTTTGAAAACATCTTCAACCTCTCATCATTGATTGAACATTAAGGATCCTACAGCTGATCATTTATGACTGGCTTGTGTTTTGTTCCATCTCCATTTGCACCACGTTGGCAAAGGTTCAGATGACCTGTCAAGCACCATCTGGATTTACAAACAGGTGAATCTGTAAAACAGGATGTTTAGTCTTAAATACCATTTGGCCAATCCTATATGGTGCTAACAGTAACAAGGAGAAATGTTTAATTTCTCCAAACAATCCACACATTGCATATGTCCTGCATTGTAAAGCATACATAAAATGTGTAAAATATTTAAGAATTTATCTAAGTATAGAATTTTATATTCGACACATTTGATGTTAGAGAGGACATTCATTACTTAGTATGATGGTACAAAGATTGTGCAAGTCCCTAGGCAGCCTGTTTGTGGCCAGTGCAGGGGAAATAAGCAGCGACATGGCATTGTTAGTAAATATGGACCCACACTACTTTCTCTACCTTGCACAGGACAGAACAGTAATTTGGTTGCTGTGCTCCGTTGCACTAACAATGATATGTCTCCCCCAATAAGTTATTTTTAATATATACACATTCTCACTGACATTCATATTGAAACTTCTTGATCTGCGCCATCAGTTTTGTGCAGATTCCAAGTAACTATTAACTGTAATGTGATGAAACACAGCATAATTATAAAAATAAAGAAAGGTCTGCCCAGTGGGTGTCAAATGTTAATTCACGAGGAACAAATTATCTGGATAATTAATAATTATGTTAATGTTTCCCATATAGATTAATTATATGTATATTTATCACCCGTGGAAATACAGCCTAAAATTGTAACCTGTGAGCCGTCATTGTGAATGAGTATTACGCACCAATGGAATATCTGCAACTCTCTGTGAGATATCTATGAAAAGGTTCATTGCATTTGATGTTTGTTGAACAAAATAACATATATTGAGAATAACAGCATCAAGTACTGCTTTTAACCCATTCAACTGGCCCTTCACCCCAGGCCCATTATGAAAAACCAAAAACGAAAGTACAACTTGTGGGACTAAAATACAACAAACATCTGTTATCTGACTACATAGTAATAATGTATTGTCTAAAAAAACTGAAAAAAATCATTTGCGACTTAGAAATATCACTTTCATTATAGCTGCCATGCTCGTTTTGAAACCCTAAATACAATCATATTGGCCCCATTTAATATAGCTCCCAGAATGATATAAATCAACAAAATGATAAAGCAACAGCTTTTGAAGGCAATATACTGATTTTCAATAATAGAAAGTCACATTTAAAAGAACCTGTCTAGCGCAAGAGACTACTGGTGAAACGGGCATTTTATATTTACTATTAGGCAAACAATCAAGCACCACAATACAAACTAACAACAGTGATGCTTCACAAACACGTTCCACCTTAATCCAAAAAGAATAGGTAGTTGTGCAATCATAGTGTGGTTGGTTGATAAATAAATTCCCTTTCACTACAGCTGAACCTGATAATCGAAACACGTTCAGAATGAATCAAAACATATACATAGACAGTGAGAACGTGCAAAGACACAAACAAGAAAACAGCTTACAAGAGTCCTCATAAGTAAATGGCAATTAAAAAAACAAAAAACTGAATTTGCTTGCTTGTTCCTGCAACATCAGAAATGTGCTGTGCAGCTGCCATGGCATAGGTCCTGATTTAGAGGTTGGCTGATGGTTTACTCCATCACAAATGTGGTGGATATCCCATCTGCTGTATTACAAGTGCCATTGGATAGAATGCATTTAAGAGCAGATTTACAAGAAACTAAATCAGCTTAGTGCTGCAAGCGATTTTGTGGCACTGTGCTGCTTTAGTTCTGAAGCACACAGATGTGACATATTTACGACAGTATGTCACATCTCTGTGCTAACCCCTGCGCTGGTACCCAAACTGCTGTCATGCGCCAGTGCAGGCACCCTTGCACCATGGTGTAAGGAAGCTTGCGTCGTGGGGGAGATTGTTTTTGTGCAGAAATGGGAACGCTCCTGTTGACAAACCATCAATTGAGGCAATTTCCTCTTCCAATGTGTGCTGCAGAACGCAGCATGCATTGAAAGAGGAAAAAAACGAGGAGAAATAAAAATGAGTTGTACCTCGCTATGCCACCCCTAGGGTGGCGTAGCATTTGGATGCATTTACGATAGCTCATAAATCTGGAAATGCATCAGTGGACATGGGTTTTGTGTAGGAACACCACTGCCGCACCCATGTCATGCCCCTAACATGCAAAGTGTTGTGTCAAAAAGGGTGATATTTATAAGCACTGATAAAACCACGCAGGGTGGCTTTACATGTGCTTGTAAATATCACACAGCAGGTTGCGCCGCAGGTGCGTCACACAACGCAACGCACCAGCAGCTCAAGGTGCTTGTAAATCTGCCTCTCATGATATAGAAGATGACATATCCATCTTGTTTGTGAAAGAGTAACCCGTCTGTCAAACGCTAGATCGGGCCAATAGTCTTTCCCCAGCATTTCAGTTTAGCTGAAAGCACTTCTGCCACACTGTAAAAATTCAGGTTATATAGACTAAAGTCACTTAATAAACCTGAGCTCAACCCACAGATAGATATGGCAAAGAGCAGACAGGCTTAACTTAGAGGCCCTATGTGAAGTACTTATGAAGTGCTTAAATATTAATAGGAAAATTCCAAAAAGCATTAGAAAAAAGAGTACAATTTAATAGGCAAAATGATGCCAAAATGACAAAAATCCAATACGCAGAACCGGAGATATGAATATTTAAAGTTTTATGTAAAAAACAGCACCAAGAAGTACAAAGTGCCAATGATAGTCTATGATCAAAGAGGACCTCCGCGTAATTTGATGCTGACAACAATAGAGTGCGGGCCAGATACACTAAACAGGTTTGTCATGTTCAAAGATTTTACTCATTAGGATTCCTCAAGCTTTGCTTAAGACTATTTACCTCTTTTACTTAACCCTGGAACACTGCCCTATTTATTATAGTGCATCCATTTTAATACTCATCAGCATCCTTCATTTCTCGATCCTCATCTCTCCATCACTAACTCTAAAACACATGCTGTCTGATCACAGAGGACCCCATGCTACATTTCAAGTAGGTGCAGGTCACATGTTCAACCTTGTGAAGAAATGGGTTATTAGTTGGGGAGTATGTGAGTCTATGTTGGAAATGGCCGCTCTGCAGGTTCACCCCAAAACGTTTTGTCTTCCTACTTCCATTTTTTTTTTAATTTGTTCATGTTGGCTGTAGGACTTTGTGCACTTTACCACTGCTAACCAGTGCTAAAGTGCTTCTACCCTCTCATTTAAACATGGTAGAATTGGCATAAAGTGGCATTACATGTGCCCAGGGCCTGTTATTGAAATGCTGCCAGTGGGCCTGCAGCACTGTTGAGCCAGCCTTTTGAGTAGGACTTTAAACATGTCTGAGGCCTGTCATTGCATGAGCCTGTGTGTGTACTTTAAACTGCCATGTCGACCTGGTAACTGGTAAGAGCTTGGTGAATGACAACATTGTTTCAGCTTCCAGTGGGCTATTCAATTCAGAACCAGGATAAAAGTGTCTCTGTATGTTTACACATAATTAGAAATATGTTGAAGATGTTCTTTCACATGTCTAAGTCATGATTTATGTTACATGTTTTGTGGGTCGGCATTGTGATTCAAAAAACATCTTTTTTGGTATTGTTTTTCATGTATGTTGGTTAACTGTCTATGAGCTTTGAGGTATAAAAATGTTTTGTGAATATTTTAGATAATGATAACAAGTAAATGGTGGCAGCAGTAATTAATTGTATGCCCACAAATTGAATGATGTAAAGGATCATCTTCATTGGTAATAATATTTTTGAATGTTAGTATTTTCTTGCCTTTGCCATTTGGTGACTGCAGCCTGTCTCTGATCACATGACAGTTAGGCTTTGTGTATTCCATTTAGACAGCCAATCACAATTGGAGCTTAGGTGTTACTGAGTGGGCTATCCTGACAGGATGGGAGGAAGAAGCTGGACCCCGCCTCACTTATACCCGAATAGGCTGTGTCTTGTCCCCAAACAAAGGACTGCCGAACCCCCTGAAGTTAGTCTGGAGACAGGGCTGACAGGGCAGGACATCTGTGTACTTCACAGGTTAGTCTTTGAAATCATCCCCACTTCAAAGGCAGAACTGGGTATAAATCCTGAACCTCAAACACCACCATCTCTTTACACTTTTGAACGTGTGGAAACTCTGCCAGGAAGACTGGCCCTGGTGAAGCAGTCTTCTCAACCGACACATCGCCATTGGCATGGCGCATCTTTGATACAGGTCCACACATCTCTCATCGACAGCAGCTCAATGACGACAATGATGACTTCCGCATCGCAGCCTTGCAACATTGCCTTGACTGTGCACTGCATACTCGAAGCCTTGACTTTGCATTGCAAGCTTCAATGATCGGAACCTCAATGACAATGCAACAGCACCTCAAACTGCAGCCTCACTGCATCTTGGAACCGACGCGTCTATTCAACAGCACCATGCTTCTTTGCCTCTCATCCTTGCAACTCTCTCCAACCAGCATTTAAGGTACTTTGTTCATTGGGCCTAATCAGGTGACTGTAGCCAGCCTGCACTTCATTGTGGTCGACCTGAACTTGTGACTTTGTTCATGTCCAGCACAACCACATATCTCTTGTTGGCTCTTTTGCCCTATCTCCAGTTACACCTGGCCTCTAAGTGTATCCTGACTGCTCTGAGCCAAGCTACCAGAAGGTGAGCACAGGTAATATATGGTTTGCCTGACCCTTTACCCTGACTAAGATTGTGGTTGCTTCTTGTCCAGGGTTCATAGCACAGTCAATAAAGAACCCAAATTCTTACAGTCCTTCCCAAGTGATAAGGCCAAAATCATCTCCAATCCAACACATAAGTTCAATATTTAAACTTGGGCTCAACCCCTGATAACTGTAGTGCACTGCAGAGGGGCTTAACTTAAGGAAATGTATTAGGTATTTAGCCGTTCCAAAACAAATAAAAAGTCAATAAACATAACAATAAAGTCCATCAGCTATGTTCATGTTAATCAGAAAACTGACACACAAATTATTAACATCCAACAAAGAACTGGAGACATTACATTTTAAATTCTTATAGCAAAGAGTGCTAAGAAGACGTAAAGCACTAAACTGAAGTCACTGTTTATGGACAATTAGGAACTAGGTGTGATTCAGGCTGACAGTGCTCCAATGGGCCAAGCAGGTCATCTTGGTCAAGAATTTTACTTATGATTTAGGGGCATATTTAGGAGAGGCTTGCATAACATTTGCACCACGCAATGTGGTACATATGTAACACAAGCCTGTAAAGCAGATTTATGAAGTCATGCAATGCCACATTGCATGCCTTTGATTGGCCTCAAAAATCTGGAGTAAGGCAACATCGAGTAAATCACTCCATTGCCTTACTCTAAGCAAGGGAGGCATCCCATGAGCATTATGGTGAGTGATCCCACACAAATCCCATGATTTGTGATAAATTCCTACAGTTACCAGACCTGGCAAACTTGGGAATGCACCAAAAAGATGCACTTCCCCAGGTGAGGCATAATGAAGAGAAATCTTTCTTTCCGTTTAATCCAATTTTTATGTGTGCTTCATTCTGCAGCACACATACAAATAGAAAAGGCCATGCATGATGGTGCAAGTGTACCTGTGTTGGCACTGACTGCCAATATGGCACTGGCACAGGGGGAAAGGACAGGAATGCACCAATTGCTTAAATACAATGATTTCCTTCCCTTTCCCTCCGGTGCGGAGCGGTGCAGCAAGGTGAATTGCTGTGCAGTGCTGCATCAGAATCTTGTAAATGTGCCCCAGTGTCTTTAAAAGGGAATTAGAAATCTTCCAGTTGTGAAATATTGAAGGCTGTATCAATCAAACTCCTATTAAAGTCAGATAGCTGTTGGATGACATACCGCTGAAGCCTTTATGTAAGACATTGGATTGTTACTTGTGCAGGAAGTGAGGCCATCAATTGTCTCCTGCTGGGAACCAATTTTCTTTTTTTTTTAAAACAATTTCTAGAGTGCGCAAATTCCCATGGGTGTCTCGGCGCTGTGAACTGTGAGGATTAGCGGAGAGCTGGCCACTTATTATTTAAAGAGCCAAGTTTTTACTTGTTTTATGAATGATAACAAGGTAGGACTTGTCCTAATTTGTGCGGGGAGCGAATTCCATAGTTTAGCCAGGGCCATTACAAATCTTCTATCATCCCAGTTGACTTTCTTGGTTCTGGGGATGATAAGAAAATTGGCATCTGCTGAGCGCAGGGCTCTGCTGGGATCGCTTGTGAGAAAAGCTTTTTTAAGTATTTTGGTCCTATACCGTGAACTGCTTTATAGGCAATACATAGCGCCTTAAATTTAGTTCTACTTTTTATGGGCAACCAGTGGAGCTGGCGCACCAAATTAATAATTGACTTAAACTTTGGAGTGCCTGACAGTATCCTGGCAGCTGCATTCTGTATCAGTTGCAACCTGCTCAGAACTTTTTCTTGGGCATTGACTAGAAGGCCATTGCAGTAGTCAACCTTTGACATAACCAGGGCACTGATGAGTGTTTTTCCTGTACTAATTGGGACAAAAGGTAGCAGTTCTTTATCATCTTTAAGACGTAAAAGGATGAGGAGATCACTGAATTGACATGATGTTTAAAAGATGCCTAGGTTTCTAGCCTTCTTAACCAGGATGGGGGGTAATCCCAACTCAGCTGGCCACCAGGTCGGAGACCATCCTGGGGCAAGGTTACCAAAGTCCTTTACCTTGGTTTTATCTGACTTTAGTTTAATGCAGTTACTTGCCATCCATGAGCTAATGGCCAACATGCCATCATGAAAGCTAGTCACCCCTGCCTCTCCATCTTTGTGCACCGCAAGCACCAGTTGCGTGTCTTCAGCATACGATGTGAGACCCATCCCAGGGATTTGATTACTCGTGCTAAGTCCATCACATATAAATTAAGCATGGGCTGAAAATTTGTTCCGCTCGTGGAATTTGCGGATTTTCCGCGATTTCGCGATCCGCGAATCTTGCGAAATCGCGGTAAAATCCACGAATCAGCGGGGACGAATTTTCAGCCAAGCACTTACAGGGTTACAGCAGCAGGTCCAAAAGTTGAAGCTAATTTTTTGTAACCTTTTACAGAAGGGTTACAAAGAAATTAACTTCAACTTGGGCACCTGCTGCTGTAAGCCTGTAAGTGCTTCCTGGCGCCTCAATGCCTACTTGCAACTATTCTCTGACCCTGCTCTGACCCTTTTTTTAAATAATTAATACTTAAATAAAAGTGATTTTAATTTATAATGGCAATAGCTTAAACTTTTGTAAATAACTTTTGTGAAGATTATGTTCAGTGTATTTTATTGTGACGAAAATCCAAGAACAGAAGTGAAATATTAACATCTTTTTGGGACATTTGTAATAAAGTTTGAAGTATTGAGAGAACATATTTGAACCAGTTGTTGTTGAATGGTTGCGCAGATTGATGCTGGGGTGGCGCTGAGTGGTGCTGTGGTGGTGCTGAGTGGTGCTGTGGTGATGATGAGTGGTGCTGTGGTAATGCTGAGTGATACTGGGATGGTGCTGAGTGATGCTGGGGTGTTGCTGAGTGGTGCTGTGGTGCTGCTGAGTGATGCTGTGGTGGTGTTGAGTGATGCTGTGGTGGTGCTGAGTGGTGCTGTGGTGGTGCTGGGTGATAATGTGGTGGTGCTGAGTGGTGCTGGTGTGGTGCTGAGTGATAATGTGGTGGCACTGAGTGATGCTGTGGTGGCACTGAGTGATGCTGTGGTGGTGCTGAGTGGTGCTGTGGTGGTGCTGAGTGATAATGTGGTGGCACTGAGTGATGCTGTGGTGGCGCTGAGTGATGCTGTTGTGGCACTGAGTGGTGCTGTGGTGGCGCTGAGTGATAATGTGGTGGTGCTGAGTGATAATGTGGTGGTGCAGAGTGATGCTGGTGTAGCGCTGAGTGATGATGTGGTGATGCAGAGGGCAGAAGGGCACAAAAAACGAGTCTAACAGAGGGCAGAAGGGAACAAAAATAAGGGAATAACAGAGGGCAGAAGGGCACAAAAAACGAGTCTAACGGAGGGCAGAAGGGCACAAAAATAAGGGAATAACAGAGGGCAGAAGGGCACAAAAAACGAGTCTAACAGAGGGCAGAAAAACAAGGGAAAAATGAGTCTAACAGAGGGCAGAAGGGCACAAAAAATGAGTCTAATAGGGGGCAGAAGGGCAGAAAAACAAGGGGAAAACGAGTCTAACAGAGGGCAGAAGGGCACAAAAACAAGGGAAAAACGAGTCTAACAGAGGGCGGAAGGGCACAAAAAACGAGTCTAACAGGGGGCAGAATGAATCCCGCCCTGCGTGTTTGTTCACGAAGATGCCACCTTTTTGTGCAATACCTCTACTCAACTGGAGTACTTTCTACTGTCTAATCAGTAAGTGCTCCCTCGTTGGCTAAATGTATAGGGGCAGATTTACAATAACAGGTGCATCCCCAGGGATGCGCCAGTTATTGTGCGCCGCAGCTCCGCCACCCATGGTGCGCCGCATTTACAATGCGACGCACCATGTGACAAAAATGGCACAGATGCAGCACGCATCTGTGCCGTAAAAGCAGCGCATTGTTGGAGCTGCGTCGAGCTTGCGACGCAGCTCCAGCAATGCTCTGGGGGGCCCTATTTCCCCAATGCTGCATCAAGCCTTGCGCCTGCTTCAAGCAGGTGCAGGGTTTTGGCGCAGCATTGGCCTAAAAGTGACTGAGTGAATTCTTGTAGATTTCACTCAGCCACTTTTAGGAGGCGTTCCTGCGCAGGAACGCCCTCCCCTGTGCTGGAAAGCCTCCTGATGGCGCAGGGCTTTACAACGTGACGCATCTCTCAGATGCGTCACGTTGTTAATACCCAGCACCATGGCGCATCTTTTGTGCTGCCGCTGCGTCACAAAAGGTCTCAGTAGAGGGTGGGAGTGGTGAACCAGAGGGTGGCAGTGATGAACCAAAGGGTGACAGTGATGAACCAGAGGGTGGCAGGGGTGAACCAGAGGGTGACAGTGCTGAACCAGAGGGTGGCAGTGCTGAACCAGAGGGTGGCAGGGGTGAACCAGAGGGTGGCAGTGATGAACCAGATGGTGGCAGGGGTGAACCAGAGGGCGGCAGTGGTGAACCAGAGGGTGGCAGTGCTGAACCAGAGGGTGACAGTGGTTAACCAGAGAGTGGCAGTGGTGAACCAGAGGTGCTGTATTGAACCAGAGGGTGGCAGTCATGAACCAGAGGGTGGCAGTGGTGAACCAGAGGGTGACAGTGCTGTACCAGAGGGTGGCAGGGGTGAACCAGAGGTGCTTTGATGAACCAGAGGGTGGCAGTCATGAACCAGAGGGTGGCAGTGGTGAACCAGAGGGTGACAGTGCTGTACCAGAGGGTGGCAGGGGTGAACCAGAGGGTGCTGTGATGTACCAGAGGGTGGCAGTGGTGAGCCATCGGGTAGCAGGGGTGAACCAGAGGGTGGCAGTGGTGAACCAGAGGGTGGCAGTGCTGAACCAGAGGGTGGCAGTCATTAACCAGAGGGTGGCAGTGGTGAACCAGAGGTGCTGAGATGAACCAGAGGGTGGTAGTTGTGAACCAGAGGGTGGCAGTGGTGAACCAGAGGCTGGCAGTGGTGAACCAGAGGGTGGCAGGGCTGAACCAGAGGGTGGCAGGGGTGAACCAGAGGGTGGTAGTGGTGAACCA
The DNA here is from genome assembly GCF_964263255.1 of Lissotriton vulgaris. Taxonomy (NCBI): domain Eukaryota; kingdom Metazoa; phylum Chordata; class Amphibia; order Caudata; family Salamandridae; genus Lissotriton; species Lissotriton vulgaris. The sequence continues at coordinate 740,712,334 of NC_141687.1, read as the reverse complement.
GAGAGTGGCAGTGATGAACCAGAGGGTGGCAGTGGTGAACCAGAGGGTGCTGTGCCCATACACGACCGCATGGGTAACTTCGCCATGCAAGCGGCCCGCGAACACTCAAAAAGCCCCGCGAACTAAAATCCACAAACTCGCACGAATTCGCGGATTTTGCGGATTGCAAATTCAATTTCGCGCAAATTCGTGGTTTTTCTTTTTGAAAATAAAATAATATAAGTTTGATGGATGTCTCTGTCATATTGATGGAGCCATACGTCAAACGTAAGAAGGTATTGGTAGGAGCTGGCGTGATGGCGGCTCCTGTCAATGCTTCAGAAATGACCACCAGCTTGTCAGTTATTTCTAATTTTGGCACTCTGTCAGGGCAATGGAATAATTTACTCTGCATCCTAATGGAGTCATCATCATCTGGCAACTAATAATAAGGACCTGAGTCGTTAGTCCATCAGGGTCATCAGGTAGCTTGTCCTTCCATCTGTCCATGGTATTGCTGCTTTCGCCATCTAGATCCAGGGTCTTGCTCACTGTCTCTCAGCTTTTAGGGTTTTTTAAATGTGGGTGGAAAGTTCTCAATGTTAAACACGCTGGGAAACTCCTAGTATGCCACATCATCTCTTTTCTCCTGTTCCAACCCTCCGGCACAGCATTCTGGGACAATCCAATATAGAACCAACAAGTTGTCTGTGTACAGAGCTCCTCTGAGAGCCTGGGGTTGTCTCAGCCAAAGTACAGTGTGACAGCTAATTAACAGATGCAGATATTCTTCCACATCCCTCACTTTTCAAAAATTGAGTCAAATGCTGATAATGGCTCCTTTTGTGTGGGAAGGTGTTCATTCACTCTGCAGGGAAACAGAGAAACTAACTTGACCCAGCAGGGTGTCAAAAGCCTAGCTGCTGAATCTGAGCTGAGCCAAGGAAATATAAAAATTCTGGACGGCCAATAAGATTTGAACATAGGTTATTGTGACTTGCATATTCAAAGTTGACATGCATGTTTCACCCCAGTTTGACTTCACTTGACTGTGTAGGCCTAAGTGCAGTGAAACTGGACTTTAAAGTCAGATTTCTCCTATGTATATAATACAGTGACCCTACAGGTAATCCAGTAAACTCTACTGACCAATCTGTGATACCCAGGTCCCTTTTGCGCCATGCTGCCTGTAGGCAATTAACGGGCTGCGAATACTTGTGTTGCAGTAGTCTTCTCTTAAAAGGTGGTCACTGCATGAGAATCAGATAGTGAGACTCTCCCACACTCGAGGTCCAAAAACCTGGTGATTCAAAAAAGTGAAAAATATGGGTGGACTAAATAGGCAGAACCCCTTTTTGCTAAATATTGGTTTTAGCAGGAACGGCTTTGAGCGGGAAAATTCAACTATCATGCCTGCTGAAATCCTCTAGTTGGATAGATATTCATGGTAGTCTGTCATCGTTGTTGAGCCGTGATATCCTGACACCTATAAGGGTTACTTTAAATCACCTGACATTCGGTCCGGTTGAACCTTTCACCGGGATCTCCCTTGGGGAACTAGGAATCACATCATACATCGGTAAGAGAGGCTTTGTTGTATGCTAAAGCTTAGAATCACTGAAACCATTTCAATAACGGATTCCCAGTAGATTCTCTTTGAAACAGCCCCACGTTGCATATCACATTCATATATGAGCACCACCTTACTGAGTTCTCCGTTTAACTTACAGGCACAACTTTACGTACACCGCATGCTTCTCCCCTCAATTTAATGCATAACAATGTATCTATTGGCTCACATTACGTGAGCACAAACAACATCTTACCACAACACACAAATCACCATTATTGATGTTTATTTGTGGGCACTATCCTTTGATTTGGTTATGATTAACACTGTAATGAAGATTGTGGAGCACACGCCATTTAATTTCATTTTCAGTCGTGGTTTTCTTGATCACACGCGCTTCAGGTTTTTAAATGGTCACTTTCGGTGAAGAATTTCTTAGTGGTCCAAATTATTATAGAATTGCCATTCACATGAAACATTGACTACATTCATGCCTAAGTTGTAACACAGCTCCTTTCCTTCTTCATTTATTGAGATGTTGAATTTTACCCTGATGATGGGCCCCTATGAGCCCGAAATGCATTGTGACCAATAAACAGAGGTCTAAAGTCAGCTATCAATTGGAAATGCATGTTTCTTTTGGAATCATATGAAATTTCATTTTTTAAAAAGAATTTATGAAGAAGAATACATTCAATGTATGCAACTCGCTCGATTGAATGATTTGAATTGGATTACTCCTTTCATTGAACATACCGCTGTTCACTGAGGGGACGCTGCCCCTTGGGTGACGCTTATGACTTATTTCATTGACGCTCATGTGTCAGTGAGTGATACCCAGTCCGCACCCTACACACTGTTGAATTTGATCAACATTTGTTTCTCATTATTCAAAAGACTGGTGTGCATTTAACATCTTCCTAATTCATATTCATCTAGTCAAGATTTCTACGTTCTGGCTTAGGTCCTCCTGATTTAGAATTTGGCAGATGGGTAACTCCGTCATAAACATGATGGACATCCCATCTGTCTTATTACAAATCCCATAGGATATGATGCACTTGTAATAAGATGGAAGGGATAACTATCATATTTGTGATGGAGTAACCCATCCACCAAATTCTAAATCATGCCGAAAGTCTCTATTGTGAAGTTCAATATCCTCCACTGGGACAAACCTATAAGCTGCATCCAATGAAAAGCTCTGAAAATTAGACACCTTTGTCATGCTAAACTCCAGGGATCTTGGAAGTCCACAAATGTTCCAACTTCCAGCTTTTTAGACTTTCATTCTCTTCTAAAGCTTTTTGGATATTAGGAACAGACCGTATGGGCCAGGATTCACTCCAGTCGGGCCCACAGCAGGGCTCAGAACATTTCAGGTGTTACAGGTCAGCTGGTCCCTCCTGGAAAAGGTATCTTGGAGCTTGGCAACTTGTTGTTTTCATGTAGCCACAGAGTTGGTAAGCCATAAGCCGTGGAGAAGTGTGGCTCACTGGTTAGAGGAGGCATACCCTGAAGCAGAGGTCAGACCCGGGACCAGGGTTCAATTCCCGACGCGGCAGGGTCTTGAGCCCAATTGTCCACGGACTCGATAATTCTCGATAATTCTCGCTTCGGTGCCCACTCTAATCATGGGTTCACACTCTGCAACTCTGGGCATTAAGCTTGCTTAATCTCCACAACGGCCCCCCGTGGCGGGATGCCTGGCCTTCAGACTGGATAGATCGGAAGGGAGAGGCGGAGGTCTGGCGATTATACTGAAGAACCAGTACAGATGCCGTACCACAGCAGAAACTATCCCTGAGTGTGAGAGTGTAGCATTCTGCATAGAGTTTAACGCAAATAGCTCTTCTCCGGTACCCTGATTTACCGCCCCCCTGAGCCAGTAAAAGTGTTCCATAGGTCTCTTCCAGAGATTATAGCGGAAAGAATTTTATCTTCTGCCCACCACACGGTCCTAGGGGACCTTAATTTCCATTTCAATTCCCCCTCAGACCACATTGCTAAGGAGCTAATAGACGACCTCGGAGCTCTTCAATTGTCCCAGCTGGTGTCAGCTCCGACCCATGAAAAGGGCAATTTACTAGACCCTATATTCAGCAACTGCCTCGATCTGACTGTTGACCAACCCATCCCCCTCCCATGGTCGGACCATTTTTTGGTCCCGTTTACCTCGGCTACACACAAAGCCCCCCAGTTACCTCCCCAAGTCACCACTAGGAGGAACTGGACAAAACTCCCTTTGGAGCCCTGGATGCACAAACTGGACTCCTCTCGTCCGCCACCCTGCCTAGACCCCAATGCGGCAAACGGAAACTATGTAGGTTGGATCACGAACTCGCTAGACTCGATCCTCCCTCTTCGCAGATCCTCCTCAAAGAGAATGCAGAAATCAGCTCCCTGGTTCTCTGACTCTCTAAGAGAGCTAAAACGCCTTTGCAGGCAACAAGAGAGAGCCTGGCGATTAGTCTTCCTCCCAGACAAAAAGGCTTCCTACAAAGAGGCGATCAAAGCCTACAGAGAAGGGATTAGAACAGCTCAGGCAACCTATTACTCTGATAAAATTCTCGCAGAAAAATCAAAGCCCAAGGAAATTTTCCATATAATAAAGCAATGTACCAGTGTCAACACCGCAACCCCCCCCGAACAAAACCCAGGACCAATGTAATGAGCTTGCGGAATTTTTCCACAATAAAGTTTTAAAAATCTACTCTACCTTCTCAACAGTAGCCACAAACCCGGATGCGATTGAACCACTCCCCCCCAGACCGCCTCTTCCCCCAGAACAGCCTTCCCTGGAGCACTTCCCCCCTTTGGACCTCGACACCCTAGGCAAAGTGGCAAGCCAAGTCAAGTCGGGTTCTCCATGTGATCCTGCTCCACCAGAAGTCCTGATGCAGGCAAGCAAAGCCACCCTGCCTGTAATCCTGGAGCTTCTAAATTCGTCCATATCCGCATGCTCAGTCCCCACAGCTTGGAAGCAAGCCATGGTGCGGGCGCTGTTGAAGAAACCCAGCCTAGACCCCGATGACCACTCTAGCTACCGCCCCATCTCACTTCTCCCTTGGGCTAGCAAGGTGCTAGAGAAGTGTATTAATGCCCAGCTGGTCCAGTTCCTAGAGAACCATTCTCTACTACACACATCCCAGACAGGCTTCAGACTGAAGCATGGCACTGAAACCGCCTTATTAGCGGTCACCGAAGAATCTCGAAGGGTACTGGATCAGGGAGGATCAGTGGCAGTGATCCTCCTTGATATAAGTGCCGCCTTCGATACAGTCAGCTACACCACCTTGCTGGACCGTCTCTACGACATCGGAGTTTCAGGTGACGCATTAAGGTGGTTTGACTCTTTCCTGTCTGAGAGATCTTTTCAGATCTTCGATGGCGAAACAGTGTCATCCAGCAAACCTCTGAGCTGCGGAGTACCGCAGGGCTCCTCCTTGAGCCCTGTGTTGTTTAACGTGTACATGAGGCCGCTGGCGGGTGTCGTCGAACCGTACGGCATTAAAATCGTGTCGTACGCCGACGACACTCAGCTAGTGGTCTCGTTGACCACTAAGAACAACAGGCAATCCCCGGTAGATCTGCTAAAATGCTTAGAGGACGTCAAGGGGTGGATGACCAACTCCTCCCTAAAGCTAAACGGAGAAAAGACGGAGCTCATGCTCCTAGGCCCAGCCTCACCAGTGCCTTTCACCTCCTTGTGGCCCCGCGCACTGGGCCCTCCCCCCACCCCGAAGGATAGTGTGAAGAGCCTAGGAGTGTGGCTGGACAACAAACTCTCCTTCTCCACCCAGGCCACTAAGCTGTCTGCCACATGCTTTGGCATACTCAGAATCTTGAGGAAAGTCCTCCCGCTTCTGCCTCTAGAGGCCAAAAAGGTGGCGGTACAAGGCCTCATCCAGTCCCGCCTGGACTCAAACAATGCCCTATATGTTGGGGCACCTAAGATGACCCTCCGGAAACTGCAGGTTGTACAAAACTGCGCAGCGCGTACCCTGCTGCAGATCCCGCGAATGCAGTCAGCCAGACCTGCTCTGAAAAGCCTCCACTGGTTGCCAGTGAGGCAGAAAGTGGCTTTTAAGGCGCTGTGCATGGCGCATCGCGCCTTCTGGAAAACGGGCCCAGCCATTAACAACAACCTTGTCATCCCCTACCACCCAAACAGGAACCTTCGTTCCGCGGAGGCCTTCCTTGCTGTTGTTCCCAGAGTGAAGAGAGCCAGGTCTGGGGGTAGGTTGTTCTCCTTGAACACCGCCAAGCTCTGGAATGCTCTCCCCCTCTCACTCCGGTCCAACCCAAACCTGCTCTCATTCCGGAAAAACTTGAAGACACTACTGTTTGCTAAATCCTCTGTGCCCTAACTCCTCTTCTCCGTCACCTCTTTGCTTCAACTCAGCGCTTGCACGCCTGCGGGCAGCAATCGCGCTCAATAAATATATTTTCATTTCATTCATTCATTTCATTTCATTTCACCTTGGGCATGCCCAGTACGGGTTATCTCACAGGGAAAGGCCAGGACGGGTTCCCAATGCAAGCGCCGAGATGCCCAAGGGTAAGTCGAGCGCTATATAAGACCTCACAAAAAAAAAATATGACCCTTGGAGTCCTCTTCTCAGTTATGAGTAGACATGTGAGAAGATCCAGCCCTTCAGATCTACACACACGTCACAGACATTAGGTCAAGTACTGTTCTTCGACAGGTCCAGAAAGTGTTCTGATGAGCTTGGAGAGTGGTGCCACTTTTGTAGGATTTACAAGTCAGTGTGAAGAGGAGACACTTACTAACCAATGGGCAAAAAGGTTCCAAGGGCAAACATTCCCACCTTTGCAGCAGATCCTATTTGTTTTAGTGCAACTACCCCACAGAGTACTATTCTGAGTAAAACCCCAAATGTCAGAACTCTTCTCCACATGGAGGGGGCCATGTTTTCCTTCTCATACTTGTGAATGGCTCAACACGTGCTGTAAACCACATGTGACATTTAACTCTCCATGTCATTGGTGCATTTTCCTGCACTATAAAGAATGCCAATACTGTAATGTTAAACATGGCAATTCAGGATTAGCTATTTTTGCATGGTTGAGTTATCAGAGCACAAACAGTGTGTACTGGGCAGCAGTGCCTCACTGTGAAGTGTCACAACCACTAATACAAGCCAACAAAAATGGGGATGGTCACGCAAAGGGAGGAGTTTTCTCACAAGCCCTTACAGAGATACCTTTGCCTTTCCTGCCACAGGCTGCCAACAAGCTCCAAAATATAGCAAATCTCCCTATGAAAATCTGCCCCAGCCCCTGTCATAATCCTGCTTGTGCTACTCAAACTCAGTGGAGGTGAGAAGGTTACTCGCCAGAGGTGTCCTTTGTCTCCGACACCTTTCATTTTAAAATCAGACAGCCCATTTCTGTGAACAATCTGACCATGTTCATTTCTTTATTGCAGTGTGTTAATGAAACATTTCTTATCCTGATTTCGGAAGATGACGCTGTCATCAAGAAAAGCAATCTTGATTCTGCTCTCTGCTGACTTTTAGATGGCACCTCTGAATTTGACCCATCTCCTGGGAGCGAACGTAATGGCAGTTAAACCTAGATGATTTTATTAACATACTAGAGTTTCCTTCATTGAATGTAAGTAAGAGACTGGCTATTGAGAAATTTGTCAATAGTTTCACATGAGAGGCATGGATCCAGTGACTTCTGCTGTCTGCCTTGACTGCGGTGTGACTGACGAGTAGTACTATGACAGGTACTTTCCACCTCAGCTCCAAACAGCTTTTTCTCTGAATATTTCTGATTAGAAAATAATCTCCGGCCTGTATGCAGTGCCTGGGGCCCTCTGGTACTCGCTGCAACATGTTATGCACCTGATGGTGAAGAGAATGGAGATCTTTAGACAACTCGTATAAATAGTCCACAAGCAGAGGGTACTCTATCTCGGAGAAGCACTTGGGTCTTGGGACACCCCAGACATTAGCAGGGTGTCTGAAGACCACTTCATACGGAGACAAACCTGTTCTAGAGTGCTCTGTTGCTCCGGTAGATACCAAGGCTAAGGGTAAAGCATCTGGCCATCGCAATCCTGTGCTCTCTTGAATCTTTGCTGGTTTCAGCTTGAGAGTACCATTGTAGTTCTCAACTAGGCCTGCTGACTAGGGATTGTTCGCTGCATGAAACTTCTACCTAATATGTAAACTGTTGCACAACAATTCAATTACTTTTGAATTGAAGTGACTTCCGTTGCCACTCCAAATCACGCGTGGCAATCCAAAGTGCGGGAAGAACGCTTTTAAAAGTGCCTTCGCCATCACCATAGCTGTATTCTCTTTAGTGGGGTTAGCCTCAATCCATTTACTGAATGCACAAATCACTACTAGCACATACTTCAAGTTATTCACTCATTCTATTTAGATGAAATCCATCTGGAGAACCTCGAAAGGGAAGCAAGGCAGTGCAAAGTGCCACTGGGTGTAGGGGTACCTTTTCCAGGATTATGCTTCAAACAAATGATACAATGCTTTACTAGGTGTGTGGCTACCTTATCAATATTATCATTCTGCCATTCTGGGTCTAGTAGCTTGCATATTCCTTTGGCACTAATATGCACTGGGTCATGGGCCATCGTAACAACAGGGAGCACGTATGCATTAGGCAGTAACCATCAGTGTTTTCCAGACAAATCAGTCCTATCCTCATCCAAATGACCTGTTTTCTCCTCCCACATTGCCAATTCATCTAGAGTTGCCTCAGCCTTACTTACCCTGATATTTTACAATGTATCCTCGAACATCCCATTGTCTGGGACCAACGTAGCAGGACCTGCTACAAACATCTTTTCATTTTTGATTTGAGTTGTCTCCCTGGCTGTCTCCCGCAGCCCATTCCCTCTCCCAACATCATCTGTGATGGCTTTATGAGCACTACATTTTGCTATTGCTAACTTACCAGGAAGTGTCAATGCGGACAACAATCGTGTATCAATGGGCCGTTCTATATTCGCAGTCCACGCGAAGTTAAGAACCCTTTCTCTGAGGCGCCCAAAATTATGGGCTAACCCAAAGGCCTACTGGCTGTTGGTGTAGATATTAACAGCCAGTCCCTCACTTAACTCACAAGCTATGAGGAGAGCAACCAATTGTGCAGCCTGTGGCGATTAGTATGGGATACATGATGTCTCAAATACAGTGTGTAACATTGTGATTGCATAGGCTGCAGTGGTGGTGCCATCTGGCATTTGAAGCAAGAGCCATCAACACATAGTTCCCCTGCAGGTGGTCATATAAGGGAACATCAATCAGGTCTACCTGTCCGTTCGTTTCTTCCTCAGTCCGAAATAAACAGTCATGGACATCATTGTCCTTTTCCTCTGAAGGGAGGGGTAGTAACGTGGCTGGGTTCAGAGGGGCACATTGTTTGATGTAACGTGCGAAGCAAACAAAGTCAGCTCATATCCAGTAACACGTGCACTAGTAAGGTGCTGGGTCTTTGTCTTGTTCAAAAGCGAATCAACAGCATGAGGTACCATTCCTGTGAGATCAGTATCAAGAATGAGTCCTACCAATTGTTTGATAGAAACTGCCACTGCCACTTCAGCACTCAGACAGCTCAGGAGTGTTCTGGCAACATTATGGAGCATGGCAGAGAAGTATTCACATGGTCTCTGCTTACCACCGACACCCTGGGTTAAAACAGAAAGCGCACAACCGTCCACCTAATGCACATAGAGAAAAAAAGGCTTCTGGTAATCAGCAGTGCCAACCACAGGAGCAGAGCAAATGGCAACCTTTAAATTGCTCAAAGGCTTGCTGGCATGCAGTTGTCCAAGGCAGGGGTTCATGCATATCTTTGGTGGTCTGGGAAAGAAGGGGTTTTGTTAGTAAGGAGTAGTTAGGGATCCATTGCTGACAATACAAAGTCATCCCAATAAACAAATGTACCTTGGTTGGGTCTTGGGGATAGGCATATTAGTAATGGCAGCTATGCATTCAGGTGTTATTCTGCGACCCTCCGTCGATAGTAGGTGACCTAATTTGGGGACCTCCTGTCGACATATTGAAATTTTGAAAGTGTCACATTGTGTCAATGATGAGCCAAATGCAACAATAATTTAACTGTGGCTTCTTTGCAACCATCCTTAGTGTCCGAAGCAATCAGGAGGTTGTCAATGTACTGCAACAGCACATCAGCAGGGGAAGCTCCAAGGAGTCCAATTGAGCCTTCAAAGCTTGGCTATAAATACTAGGACGTTCTGTATAGCCTTGTGGAGCACGGCAGAATCGTTCTGACTGGCTATTGCAAAACCAAACAGATATTGGCTATCTGTGTAGATCGGTATGCTGAAGAAAGCATTCTTTAGGTCAATCAAAGAAAAGAATTTGACAGAGGGGGTAATCATTGTCAGGATCGGGGTAATGTCTAGGACAACAGGGTACTGTGGAATCACTATTTTATTGACCTCTCTGAGGTCTATCACAAAACAGTAAACATCAGGGTGGGTATCAGAAGAGTCCAAGTGTGTCTTTTTATTAATAGGAAGAATAAGGACTATTGCACACATTCTCCTCTGTCTCTTTAACCACACCAGACTCAATCAAATCCCGAATTATTTGCAATAAGGCTTTTTCTCCTGCCTGCCAGATCTTGCACTGGGGAGTGTGTGGCAATTTGCCATTGTCCTTTATCTGGATGGAGACCAGTGGGATCTGAAGCAACCCCACATCTGTGTCCCCTATAGCCCACAAAGTGCACGGCAAATCTTTGAATTTTGTTGGGAGGGGAGCATCTTTAGAAAAGCATTGTTTTGGCCGGGCCACCTGCAGTCCAATAGTCATGTATACACCATCAGGCGAACAAAATAATGTTGCGTGTAACCTTTTTGGCAAATTCAACCCCAACAAATATTTCCCCCAATTGAACGTCGCTAAAAATGGTGGATCAACCTTGAAGGGGCCAATAGTCAAGGCAAGGAGTTTAGAAATGGGGCTTTCAACCAGCACACCTGAGAAACCAACTGAAACATTATTTTGGCCAGACAGAGCTGCCCCCGGGATCAGTGAACGGGTAACAGAGCTATTCATAGCCCCTGTATGAACAAGACATTTTTCTGTGGTGCCCTGTAACACAGCAGTGACGTAAGGTCACCTCGTCCATGTCATAGTCATGGTGCTAATACTGTCCGCTTCGCGGGTCGTCAAAATAGTTCCTGCTCTGCCGATTGCATGCTGCATCCTCTGACTGTGTCCCTCCTTGGCCTCCTTCTCCTCTTACACATCCTCTAAACCCTTGATCTCTCAGAGCCTCTCCTACTGCAACATTTCCGGACACTCATTCCACCAGTGTCCCTCCTGCTTACAATACGAACACTGGTTAAGCCCAAGGGTTGTACTTGAACAACCACCACTATTAGTCCTGGGTAACCACTGAGCTGAACCCAGTTCCCTGCCTCTTCCCCTTACAACATGCTGCATCAACACCTTCATCTTCAATTCCTTTGAATTTTTCTCCATCTTCTCATTCTCCTTATTCTCTCTATGCTCGTTGTACTGTGCCATACTCAAAATCATGGACTGGGATGATGTTGTTCAAGTACTTTTCGAAGCCTGCTACCTTGTTGCAATCTTGGGAAGCATATTAGTGACAAATCTGTTAACAAACAACTGAACACCACACTCCTGTGATAAGTCCTGACCACTAAAATCAAGAAACACCCCTTCAAATCAAGAAAAGAAACCCAATACATTTTCATCCTTCTTCTGGCGACACACAGTGAACTTATCCCAATCCACTTGTTTTTGCAGGATGAGGGAGTGCATGTAAGTGATAATACACCCCGGCAAAGCTAGAAGCTTTGCTTTCGGCTTATCACCGGGCTTTCGCTCCTTATCCAATGCCTTTATTTCCTCTCATGTGCCACCCAACTCCAATGCATGATCCTGCATATGTACCTGTCTCAATATGTCTAACGGTACTAGCAGACCAAAGAACAATTCAAAATCAACTAACGTCATTACTGTGGAGGAGGCCGCCTCCGGCAGTTCCTTATAATATGCAGTGGGATTTTTCTAGGTTTCTGGCAGTTGACTCTTCAGGGATAGGACCTCTCTCCGCTTCTATACTACTCTTCCAAGTAGTATAGATCCACTGTTCTTGAAACTGAGCATCAACCTATGGTATAATTACAGTGTCCGTAAAGTCACTCAATTCCGGAATTTCAGGATGGTAAATGGAATGAACTTCACTCATAGGGTGCTGGGCCCCTATTGTCGGAACCTTTTGGCATAGTCTTCCACAGTACTGCACCAGTGTTGATACATTAGCAAAAACCTCATGTAGCGTATACCCTGTACCATATGTCGTATATTATCTGCGATGCAACACCCTGAAAACACTGTCCCCACTGTGTTATGTCATACGTCAAAATTTGGAGAACCCTCCGGAGGCGCAAGCTGACTCTTCAAATCGAGTATCAATAGAACAACATCGACATCCGAAACATCAGAACTTAGTTAAACAAGGCATCTTAATATAAGACATATATACTGTCCCCAAGGGACAAACATAACACCAATGAAAATAAATAAAGAAAATAAACAAGAGAATAATTGTCAAAGAACCAAAACAAAACGGTCTGCAAACCGCTCACTACTGTCTGGAGAATGTACCAAGTTCAAGAAGACAGGCTCTAGCCCCAGACCTTATGCTAGAATCGAAAACCAAATTACCAATTGGTCTGGCAGACTGTTCACAAACACTCTGTGTCTTTTGAAAAGGGCCTGCTAACCCACCAAGTTCAAACCAGAACACACCAAGACACAGCCCGTAGGCTTGTGCCGTTCAAGCAAGTCAGTCAAGAGACTGTATCAAGACACAGCCCGCAGATTCTTGCCGTCCAAGAATGGCAGCATTTGCCCAAAATCAAATCACTCACCTGGTGCACTCAGGTCGAGTCAAACTATTCTCCACTGCGACTCTTCAGACCAAATCGTCAACTCCAAGATTCCCCCTTCTCAGGACCCCAGCCGGTGATCACCAGACGAGGAGTCGCCTGATCAGACAGGCGGGGCAGCTGCCAGAACTAGGCTCGGTCGTTGTAGGGTATCCCAATCCGCCCGACTGACCAAACGCACCCCGATCCTGAAAATCACCTTGCGGGGTCCCTGTTTGAGCACCAACTAAAGGACGAGGCCCTTAGGGGCCATGCGGGTTACTTAAAACCACCTGCTATGCCTTCCCAAGAATGGAGAGTCGGTCAGACAGTAGAGAGTACAAGCAGTTCATTTATTAGCAATACTCTACAGAGGAGTCTATCATGACCTGCACCCTAAGATGTCTGCAGAGGGACTGGCCCACCAACAGTCTACAGTGGATAATCATTCCTCTTGTGAAGTCCCCAACCACACCCACCATGGAAAAATACCGGCCTGGGCCGAACTTGACTAAAGAGGCACAGTAAGATGATCCAACACCTGCCAGATGGGTACACGTTATCACTACCTCGAGGCCACAGTACTGAGTCTCAGCATCTCCTAACATGGGAGCAGAAGCTACACATTCAGATAGGCATGCAAGGGCAGAATGGCCTATTCATTAGCAAGTCAAGAAAACAGCCTTGGACTAGAGAGAAAATAATAATGAAATACAGTGTTCTGCTGAGGCAAGCAGTTTGACAGTGAGACGTAACTCGGGCACAGTCTAAGCAGCCTAATGGGGGTTACAAAATGCAAAATGGAGTCACACTTGCTAATTTAGGCCTACACATTATGGGGATAACTCAGTGGATTGCATAACTTTAACACAAAAGTCGTCTATTTAGCCACGCACTGCTAACCTAATACAGCATGAAACAAGTGCATTGCAGGAATGGGGATTTTAAACCAATCAATAGATAATTGAATTATCACTCTTTTTGTTTTAAATAATGCTATTATCATATCATATCAAGGAACGTTATTTCGATCACTATATATCATAAAAGTAAATGCTATTATAGACCACTATTTTGAGTTGGATCAACATTATTTTGTCCCAAACTTTGCACACCGATGTCATGCTATTCCGTATTATATCACAAGAACATGTTTTCATAATTTTTCATTTGATTATATTGAGATGTATATGATAATTAGATTGTATGCGGCAGGCATATCACTGGCTAAGACAAATTCTCAGCTGTAGAGGAAAGACCTATCCTGATCGGATCATTGTTGGTCACACTAGACTTCTATTAGAATAAAGTGGCCCAAATTATGAAATTTTCAGCCAGATTAATGTTACTCCAGCTCTACTTTTGTCCTGTTTTATGTTTAGATTTGACAGTGAAAGAATAATCAAGGTGCTTTAAATATATTAGTGATTAATCTGTCTTTGACACATGTAATCACTACATGTCTGCCTCAGAACACCTTCTGCTCAGAGATTGTTAACTGGATTAACTTGCTCGCTGGTCTGCAGTCATGGATTCACTGAACTTTCACCTAATAATAGGTATTTGTAAAGCACACACTAATCACCCCTAAGTGTCTCAAGGCGCTGGGGCCATTGGGGAGATTTAGCAAGCTATTGCTCAGAGTCACTATCATTCCATAGGCTAGCTGAAATATTGTTGAGTGTGATGTATTACCAACTGAGCTAAGTGTATTAAATGTATTCAGTATCTTAGTTAAATTGGCCTTAGTATATTTCTTCTTTAGAACTGGGGGATAGGCTATTGTGGTGGACAATACTATCATGTTTTGCATTATAAAGCACATCAGAAGAATGGATTGCTTTTCAGCACTTTCAAGATTATATCATTTTACAATTGAATTGTTTTTTTCTGCTATCATCCTTGGTCAATTTGTTCACACTGTATAAAGGGAAGTTGTTGTGTACTGATTGTATTTTAAACAGCATAGAATAGTTAGCACAAGGTGTCTTTTCAGTCATTTACAAACGGTTCATATAAAGAGAGTTGAGGATCACATGCAAGGCACAAGATTTGATGGGTAATGAGGTCTGGGGTCCGGTCCAGGGGCAGGAATTAGGTGTGTGAGCTTCTAATGGGTAACAAAGTTTCCCTAGAACCTACCCGGAAAACAATTACTCTAGGCAGCATTTGAGAACGGAGGCTATGATCACATGACTGGCTGTGTTAAATGCAAGACTTAACATCATCCGCGCTCAAGTGCTGTCTTTGTTCAGAGGGTATTTTCAGCTACGATCAGGTTTGCCAACTCAGTAATACATCATGAGAAGAATCAAGATTGTTTGTGATACTGGTTATTTTTGAATAATTCAAATGAGAACAGGTAGTTTGATCACTATTTTCCAGTTCAACAAATCATCATTGAGGATATATATCGGCATTGAGGTGAATTGACCTGTTTCCCCTCCTGTTGGGAAGGATCTTTGGTGTATGGCGGCATTCCTCATGTATAGAAAAGAAGGGTCGGATAATTTAACTACTAATTTTAAGATCCTCACTTGGGTGACTTTTTATAAGTAACGTTAAGTTTTCTTGGTGTTACCAATGTAAGAAACACTGGTATGTTTAAAGGTTGAAAGAAAAGCTGTGGTAATATAGGGAGGGATTCATTGAATAGAGATCGAAGAATGGATCTGGGTCAGGGGAGCAGATATTGGCATTTTTTTAAAGAAATCTGGCATCTGTATTTCAATTTCAATATTTGTAATATGTGTGATAGTTTTGCATTCATGCATTGTCTCTTTGGTAGTGAAAATATCTTTTAGTGGTTTAAAATTTGTGTTGAACTTGGAGCTTTTTTCAAGGCAGTCAACAAACTTTTTGCCTTCACCCTCTTCTTTTCTGAACCCTTATTGCTGTCTTTTAGGACTCTGCGCACATTACAACTTCTAACCAGTGCTTAAGCTCTTGCGCTCCCTCCTTAACACATGGTTAAATAGACTTATACCCAATTGGGGTATTTAATTTACTTGTAAGTCCCTAGAAAAGTGGCACTACCTGTGCCCAGGGCCAGTAAATAAAATGCTACCAGTGGCCTGCAGCGCTGAGTATGCCAACCACTTAAGAATTAATTTATACTTGTCTCAGGCCTGCCATTGCAGCGTGTGTGTGCAGTTTTAAGCTGCCATGTCGACCTGGCAAAACAAAACTTTTGCCAGGGCCACACCTTTCTTTTTAATACACATAAGTGACCCAAAGGGTAGACCCTAAACAGCCCACAATGTATTAAACAAGTAAAAGATGCAATTGTAAGTCTTACATGACCTGGGAGTGAGAAACTCTTAAATTTGCTTTTCACTACTGCAAGGCTTACCTCTCCCATACGAAAACATTGGAGTTACCTTATTACATTTAATAAGCTCTAATTTTCAAATGGGAGCAGGTAACCAATTCATGTTTGGTATTTTTGGAAATGAAAAATCCTCTTTCATGGTAGAGTCGATTTTAAATTACAATTTTGAAAATGCCACTTTAAGAAAGTTGACATTTTCGTGTCTTAACCATTTTGAGCCTGTAGATTGTCCCTGAGTCACATGACTTAGTGTAGCTGATAGTTGGGCTGTGTGCATTCATCCTGGACAGCCACACACAATAGAGAGCTTAGGTGTTCCTGAATGGGCCACCCCTAGCAGAATGGAAGGGTGGAGCTAGGCACAGTCCTATTTATACTTGAATAGGCTGTGTTCTGCCCACCCCCTGTAGTTAGTCTGGAGCCAGGACATGGAAGGCAGTATGCTTGGGGACTTCAAAGGGAATTTCTATAAGCTTCTCTCAACTTCAAGAGAAAGGGCAACAGGCATAAATATTGGACCCCAGATACCTCTTAAGTGCACTTCTAGACCTGTGGATACTCTTCCAGGTACAGGGACTGCTATGCTGCTGCATGGACTGCCACTCTGTAGGACTGCTGCTCTGCTGTGATGACTTGCTGCCTCTGCCCTCTTGCCTGGATGAGAAGAACTGGACTTGCATCTGTTGAACCTAGGACTCGATAGTGACTCCACGGCCAAGTAGGTTGGCTTCATGACTAGAGCCTTAGGGAAAGAAGGCTCAACAAATTTTAGCCCAGCAGCTGGAATCTGCCATCTGTGCATCGTACCCTGCCAAGTGGTGCCACCCCAATTCTGGACCCTTGGAAGCGGGCCTGATGGTGCTCTGTAGGTCCATTTGTGGACCCTGCAGAACCAACGCATCTCCTCTGCTGTGCAGCGCAATCCCGAGCAGAACTGGTGCATTGCCTCTGCTGAGAGGGTTCTCGCCACACAAAATACTTCGCATCTGCTCCCATCTGCATTGGAGCTGCTGCCTGTTCAAAGCTTAACCGATGCAAGCCCTTGCATCCCCTCATTGATGGCAGCCTCGGCGACAACATGGTTTCTCACAACGCAGCATCACATCTCCTCAGAACCAACATATCACCTCCACTGCGTGACGCATCCTCAACGCCGTACTTCAGTTCACCAACCTAAATCAACTGGATCCTTGATGATGACACACAACCTTGCATCACAGCTCTGCATTTTGGAACTAATGCATCAATCTGGCTGCATGACGCACCCTTGGTGCAGACCCTGACAATGCTCTGCAAACCTGAAATTAAGGTACTTTTTTCTCCGGACAAAATCAGGTTCTTGTATTCGACCTGTACTCCATCCTGTTGGCCTGAACTTGTGACTTGGTCCTAGTCCGGCATAACCACATATCCACAGTTGGTGCTTTGTGTTTTTATACACTATTTTCACTAAAGTCTTTAAACCTGCAACGTTCATGTTCTATTGAGTGAATTTTTTTCATTTAGGTCTTGTTTCATTTATTAGAAATAACTCTATTTTTCTAAAATTGTGTGTGATTTTTTTGTGTTGTTTTGCTCACTGTATTACTGTATGAAGTGTTGCACATATTCTTTTCACATTGACTCTGAATTAAGCCTGAAACCTGCATACAATGATACCAGAGGGTTGAGCACAGGTTAATTTAGGATTGGAGTTTGCCTCACCCTGACAATGTTTGTGGCTGCTGATTGACCAGGGCTCACATCCCAATCAAACAATAATCCAAATTCTTACAACTTATTTTTGAAGAAATATGGTCTTATTTCTCTAATAAAGACTTTAGTTTGCTCTTTGCATTTGCGATTTGCAAAAGGGTCTGTTATGGGTGCTAGTGTCAATTTCTTTCCGGGTGTCTGACAAGAGTTTAGCTTACTGCAATTCCTTCCACAAATTGTAATTAATTCCTCTGATTGATGTTGTTGATTTGGGTGTGGTTGCTTTATTAGGCATGTCTCTTATTTCAAATGCTTAGAGATCACTGAGGATTAGCTTCTTTCAGATTTGTGATAAATATGTCTAAACTTGAAAGAAAAATGTTGGACATCCAGGCGAGGTTTCCCAGGGAATTGTTGCTAAATGTGTGGTGATTCGCTCGTTGAAATGTAAGGGAACTAGTATGAATGTATGAAAAAATAATTGCTTTGTGTTAGATTTAGTCATATGTGTGGGCCTCGGGTCATAGGCCATCATTTAGAAGTGAATAATATTGCACTTTTTGCCAAAAAAACAAGAATTGTAGGAATGGAGAGTATGTCTGTTGAACTTCATTCAGATTATACTTGATCGTTTTTCACTGTATTTTAAAGTCACCCATATAAAGACTGCATGCGTGATGCATGGTATGATTGCTGATGTTCCCAGTGAAACCGAAGGTCACTCACAACTCCAAGTCAATTCTTTCAACATCCCAGATTCAGCTTCAGACTGGAAGACAGAGAAAAGGGCCCTTGACCAGCAATCTGCAAACTTTTCTTACAGCCGCACTTGTCTCAACTCAAGATATCTTACCTGATGTGTGAAGTTGTCCTTTAATGTCCTGGGTTGTGTAGCCCTGTTTAAAATGATTCTGTTGCTGCATCTGCTGTACACCTTGCAAAATTACCCCCTGCCATAGCATTGGTTTTATAACCTCCAAGCTAAGATACGTGCTTTTGTATGGTTGAACTGCTCACTTGCATCGCCTTTGAGAAATGCACTCAATCGAACTGGGATGGCGGACTGAGTATGGCACTATTAGGCAGCCTACCTACTAGTGGTCAACAACTGACTAAACAGGGTGTGTAGGGAACCTGAGCTCTGGTTGGAGGTGGCCACCCTCAGCCTAGTCAACATAAAAGGCATGCTGTATGGGAGCCCCCTCCCCTCACACCTCCCTGACCCCATGAGAGTGGTCCTCCTGACTTGCTGCTCTGCAATTAAATGGACATTTTGGGACAAAAGTATACACTCTAGACCACTCTAGGGACAGAGAGATGAGTAAACCACTTTTGTCCTCTGGAGGGATTTGGAGGATGGGACAGAATAGAACTAACTATTCACAGTGGGAGACATATGGCAGTGCTCACAGATTAAAACCTTTCAGAACCTGCAAGAGGAATATGATTAACATAGATCGTAATTCTTCAGATCTCTTCAGTTATGCCATGCCCTTGGCCAACTTCAAGATTCCCTCCAAAACGTCCCCAAATATAGCTCCCTAGAATCCCAAATCCTCATGGGGCCCATTGAAGGTAAGGAGGTCTTTTGGATCGGTCCCTCATACTTAATCTCCAGATTTGTTTACACCTCTGAATCCCCGATGGGAACAATGGGTGGGCCCTTTGAATGATTCTGACTGGATGGATGTCGGCATGTCACCGAGGGTACAGGTCATATCATCTAGGCTCCAACTCATCTAACCTAATTACTTATATATGATTTACATAACAGCAGTGCAGCTCCATCACACCGATGCCCTAGCGACACCCGCGTGCTGGTGATGCTCAGAGCCACACGCTCAGTTCTACCACTTGGCATGAAAGTGCTCCTGGATAACACAATACTGGCAAACTCACTTCCACATTCTCTCCAGGGTGACGGGAGGCCAAGAGATTTCTTTCCCAGGGTCTCACTGCTGGGAGTCCTAGAAAGGATCAGTGACAATTTCTAGGATAGACGCCTGGCGGGGATTGGGGCAGTCCTAGCTAAAAGAGATAATGCTAGATTCTGGAAAGCGGTCCCTCCCCAACCACTGATTGCTTGGAAGAAGGTGATGGACTGGTGTGCTACATAGGAACAAGCTGTCTATATGTCCAGGGGATTACTTAAAGAACATGGCAAGATATGTCGTGGGATGTCGTAAAATGTAGCCACCTTGTAATACTTTGTACTGTGCAACCCCAAGATCACCATTGTATTGTTTTAAGTGGTTATGTAACACTGTGGTCATTTGCTCAAATAATAAAATCCGGTTTATAAAAAAAGAAAAAAAAACATTAAATAGAAGGCAAAAAAGGGATATATCTGGGGCACCGTACAGGCAATTGTTACAGAGGAATGTTTTCAGTGGGCATGCAAAACGAAGCTTGCCTGCTCCATTAGAAAAGAGAAATAAGCTTCCCACCATCCACTGCCTTTAGTCGGAGTAGAACAAATCCCCATTTCATCAGTAAAAGACATTCTGGCATTGTATACACTATCGCTTCCTCCACCTCAGGTCATGTCTGCTGCTCCTATGCTGCACCCAATCGTCACAGTACTGTAGATTATTTCATAATGTCTGGACAGCGGCGACTCCTCTGCTAAGGCGGGGAAGCATCACCCCACTGCATTTGGAGCAGTGGATAAAAGAAAAAGAAAATTATATGTAATATAAGTTTAAAATTCCAGTTTACGGTGTGGGGTGGGGTGGGGCTTGGCAAAGTCACAACCAGCAAGGAGAAGAGTGGTGGGCACCTAGGTGGTCATGACTGCTAGGCCAGTCTTCTTGGCCCGGCCCAACATGCATGCACACCTTGCATGTTCACCACTAGGCTGTAATGCATAGTCTGATGAGGAACAGGCACATGCTCCCACTGCCTGACTGAGACCCAAACCACTGCACTCAGACCAATCACGATGCTGCATTGCAGCATTGTTATTCGCTAGGGAAGCCTTTAGAGATTTTAGTAGAAAAGGAAAACACGATCCAGGAGCAAGCTAAGTCATTTTTTACAAATTTTTATTCTATCCCACCCCCTCATCCCCATCCGTGCTACTTAGTGGCAGCCACCACGGTGTCTCGAACAAATGACACTGTAAACAATAGTAAATTGTTAGTTCTCATTCCACTATGTACTGCAATGAGCGTTTTGTACTTGCTAAATCTCTGCTGATTTTGTTAAAGCAAATACACCAATATGTACTTGGGAACGTGCATTGTTTTTTTTTACTTTCAATTCTCATTGTACTCGGTGTGCATTTGTAAAAATACGAAGCATACATATTGCAAGTTTGCCCTTAAATTCCAATCAGTACTAAAAAAACAAGATTTATATTATCTATTTGCTTTAGTGGAGGAGGATAAGGGGCTTGTGATTTCCTAAAACATTTTTATTCAAAGGAAGAGTTAAACTCAATATCTGTGTATGTATACTCTTTTCTTGCCAGGTTTGCCATGGTTAAATTGTATTTATATTCTGATGCGCATGAAATTGAACATGTCAACACTAATGCATTTTCCTCTTTGAATCACTACTATCACCATAATTTCCATGGAAAATTTGTGTGCAAATGCAGTAATAGACACATTTATAACATCAAAAGGATTCAATTTTCTTTTCAATCATGCTCCAGTATGAATAGCTTTCCCCATTGAGTTGAACAATAAGACGTATTACCATGGTGTAAATGACGAGATACTTCAGATGGCTCTTATGAAAGTGTGTCAAACAATGTATAATATATCTCACAATAGCTTCGGGTTAACTGCTCTTTCAAATTGGTTTGTTTCCAATTTACCTGTGTCAGCAGATTGCCCTTTTATTTAATTTTGTCAGAAAAGTTCAGCAGCCAGACACATAATGTTTAACTCTTAAGATTAATACAAGTGCCTGGCCATGTTACACGGGAAGCAGTCAATAAATCAACAGTACAGAAAATATTCATTGCCCTGTGTGAGTTTTCTTGACTTGAATAAAGAACACTATTCCCCTGAGAGTGATTCGTTTTAGAAAAAGTATATTTCAATATAGATGCATCTTTTCGAAGAAGATATTGGCTGCTGATGGGATTTTTGTCTACAGTCATGTATTTATCGAGGGTCTTGCAAACGTCGACATTTCAATTTGTGTCAGGTGAGTGACAGACATAACTTCGGTGTCACCTTTGGTGTAAATGTAAATGTAAATGTATAGGCATTTATATAGCGCACTACTTACCCGTAGGGTCCCAAGGCGCTTCGACCGCTGCGAAACCCTTCCTGGCTTCCCTGAGAGATGGTCCCTTAATGGGTATCTCCAGGGTGGGACCAGGCATCCCCGGCGGTCTGGTGGGGCCGTTAGTGAAGATGAGGCAAGCTAATGCCCAGAGTTGCCGAGTGTGATCGCTGATCAGAGTGGGCACCTAGGCGAGAGAATTATCGAGTCCGCTGACCCTGGTCCAGAAACCTGCCACGTCGGGATTCAAACCCTGGTGCCGGGCCGTCCTCTGCTCTCGGGTCTGCCGCCTCTAACCAGTGAGCCACACTACTTGGTGAATTAACACAGGCAAGAACGTACAAAATTAAACGGGTTTGGAAAAATGTTGTCGTGCTCAACAAGTTTTTGCACCTCCAATATTGGTATTTTATTTCAGTAGTTGTACAGCACCCCATGCCTCCCGCAGCCATTTTAATGTGCTTAGGTAGATGAGCGAGGGGCCACACTTTACTTGGATTAACCCCGCCAGAACGTCATCCTGACCTAACAATTGTGATGGTTAATCACTCTACAAGATTAGTTATTGGAAAAAGTCCTGGAAGCCACCTTCACTAATACTGGTGTTCAAGCTATTTACGGAGTCAGCTTGTGGCAGGGTCTATGTATATATATATAGAATGATTGCATCATATGCACGCGGTCTTACCTGTCCCCTAGCATATGAAGGGCCAGTGTCCAAAATCAGTCATATTGCAGTTCTTACATTTCAGGCTAATAAGGAGTGAATTTCCCCCGGTCATAGTCTGCACAGCTGTACAAAACATATGCCAAATCACTCGGTATAAATGGCTACCAATGTGTTGCGTGCAGGACCTGTCAGGCAGTGCAGCGTTGCCAAAACCAAACCTCCTCATGATTATTGCTTGCGTTCTACGTTTCGAGGTTCAGTGGTGCCACCGCCATTGGGTTTAAAAGGGACATCTTTGTGATTGCAGCAGTTTGAGTACCTGATTGCCAGGTACTAGTGAGGAGGTGTCTTCCACTCCCAACAGTACCTTCTTCCTCAGGCGTAGTCTGACATATGTGAATGTTCTGAGAAGGTGCAATGAGATGGCCAGTGATTGAACAATTTGCCCTACCTAATCCCGTACACAATTTCCCTAAACCCCCCTCCCTTTGCATTGCTTCCTCTTTGCCTTACAGTAAAAATTCCCAGAAGTAATCAATCTAAAGTGGCTGACCCTTTCTTCTACCCGGAGTGTCTATGAATCTCCCCAAAACCACACCCCTATTTAGATTGTCTAATTTCCTCTCGCTGGGTCCAAATGGGTTCTGCCTCACTTCGGGTTGGTGCCAAGGATTCTAGGTGAGCCCTCGGGATGTATAGCAGCAGTCCCATTTGGCATTTCAAAGCCAACGTGATAATGTCAAGGCTGTACAATGTTCTGCCCTCTTTTCCTGCCTTCACTCAGATCTAATCCCTGCTATGTGGTTGGCAATGCCTCTGTCTTTCTGGGCCAAAACACCAGGCGGTTCTCCTCTAACAGGTAGGGTCAACATTTCCAGTCAGGAATGTGTATGGACCTATGGGGGCATGATGAGTGGCAAAACTGACTTGAAGTCAGTGCAGGCTTAGGCAGGAGAATGTGTATTCTTGCAAAAAAACTTTTCCATTGTAGTTAACAAAAATCTGATTTCACCATATATTCGGATTTCGAAAACTAAGAGAGAAAATAACTGAATACTTTTGATAGCATATTCTCTAGCAGTTGGCAAAGTGGAATACCTTTATTCATACCTAGGCCTATTCATGCATAATGTAGCCTAAACCTATCCATAGAAACGCCTTTGTAGTCAACCTTTTTCAAACTCGTAGCATGACACATGTTTAGACATTTGATAGCTTGCCCAGTGGGTTTACTTTAGAGGTGGCTGATCAATATATAAAAGAAGGCAAATTGATGTTTCAATACCACATGTCACTGCAGTGTTTTCAAATTGCAGCCCAGCCAGAGCACAGCAGTACACCTGGCAACCAAATATTGTGCATTAGATATGTGGTTGGTTTACATACAAACTGACTTTTAAGTTTTACAGCATTAGGCCCGGGAGTAATTTTAATTATGTGAACTAACCGAAAGTAATTTTGGTAATCCTGTGTTACTCTTTGGCTAAATAACCCGATCATGCTCACTTACGTAATCAGGATTTATTTGGGGGGGAAAAATCTGTGAGAGTACATTTAGCAGGCTTGAGTGGGCATTTGAGCTACTGCTTATGTACTGTTGTAGATAGCGTTATTTTCATAGCACAAAATGCATCCTTACATACATTTGGGACTCAAAGGTGTAGTGTTTGATAAGAAACTAGCGCTAAATGCTGGGAGAACGTTAAGGAAAATCCTACACCAAGTGCACATTTAAATCAATTTCTTAATGTAAAAGGGATCCTTGAGTTCATATACCGCAAAATGCAGAATCACTCTTCTTGTATAATTTCCACATAGTATTGCGGAATTTTTAGGGAAACGCATGTGATTATGCTACATGGAATTACATTAGTTATGCCCACCCCTATAGTGCATATTTGCCTGAAAACGTGAATTTCACAATCATACAACCCAGGATAACACTTATGTTATTAATTGGTGGTACCCCTGCTCCTCCTTGGGGCACTACGAAAAATAAAACATGTACTATAAAGCCCAGGCAAGACCATATGGGGCACTCCCACACAGAGCAGTGACATTTCAATGAGTGGGTCTATGAGCTCTGCTTACTTTATTGGGCGGCCCTCATGCTATAGTATTTGTTCATTTAGCCCACTCTTGAGTTGTTGAGCTAATTGTGCTTGTGCTGGTGTGTTTTCTATGGCTTTGTCCTGATCCCACTCAGGACACCCACAGCCTTTCTTTCTATTGGTATGAATGGCTGCGCAGGGAGACAACTCTTGCACTGCCCATCCGGTTATGCAGCTTCGCACCAGGGACTTCTTTTGAGTTTGTATGCTCTGGTTCTTTCTGGAGCAAAAATACCCTACCTACTTTCTTTTTTAGTAGCACAAGGAGCCCAATTCCATGCTAACAAAACAGTTTCCCACCTGCCAGCACAGTCCCCTGCTATTGAGGTGGCCAGCAGTTTCTTTGCCCATGCGGGCACGTTGTACAACGACAATGTGTTTCCTGCTCCCCAGTGGCAGGCAACTGGAGCTCGAGTGGCACACCGCCATGCGGGGGGTGCAGCGACACCCCATTATCTTTGCCCCTCGGTCCTATAGATGGGATCCTGGGCTACACCAAATATGATCTGGCCCTCTGGGAGATGGAGGCCGCAATCAATCGGGGAATGGGTCCCATGCATTCCCCTCCCAGCAAATACCTTATGTGCTGAAGATTGGGTCCCTGGGGGTCTGTAACACTTTGGGAAGAGGGCCCCATGTACGGCCCTTCCCACATTCATTTAAATATAAGAAAATAATGCACCAACCCCCGGTTCTGACCCATCCCTGAAGGATTTTGATGAAAAACAGCATTTTTTCCAAATAATTTCCCCAGCCCCGTGGAAGTACCAAGGAACTGTGAAACAATGAGAATAATTATTTTTAAATCTGGACCCAGAGGGCCTCAGGGACCCTTCTACAAGCCCTAAGAGGTTAGGGTATCCTATTTAAATCTAAAAAAGGGAAGTTCACCAGTTATGCATAGTTGACATGTGTATAAGTTGCACTGCGATAGATATCAAATGTTAGCAGGGATGTAATATGCGAGGTCTTAAGCGGAGCATCAGAGTTGCACAAGATATACTTTTGTCAGTTATCAAGAACTGACACATTTTACAGGTTTTTTGGATTTTAAATTGTAGAAATTTCTCAGTGAGTTTATTAAGATTGTTTAACGTAAGTTAAAATCTTACTACCTTCCTCACATGTAAATTCAGTTGAAACTTTTTTATTTGTGAATTTTTATTTGTTTTTGACACATAAAGTGATATCTTATTATGATATGTTTATAGCAATGCCTCACCATGCACGACCATATCCTGTACCCAACCCAACCCAAAGCCGCACAACAGGTGCTGTTGGCCAGTGGGCCTAATGCCTGGAAGGTCCCCAAACTGAAAGTGAACAGCCACCCCCTCCCCCCCCCCACTGCTCACAGCTGTTAGTGGGCAATAGCACAAAGGCTCTGCCCTGAGTCCAGCATCTTATAAGGCACTCCCCAACCTTCCAGGTGGCCATCCGACCTCAGACTCAAACCTCTAATTTTATTTTTGGCCCTGCAGGGCGCCTAAGGTGGTCTAAGATCAATGGGGAAAGGTTTTATGAATCACTCATCGAGAAAGGGAAAACACTCATTGAGATGTGCTTAGATGAGAATATAGAAGGGAACCAGTTACTTACAACATTTGAGCAACTAGTACACCTGGCGGATGGGTTGTTAAGGACCAGAACCCCAACAAAAGAGATTCATAGACAGCCGAGATGGTTCGATCGAGATTGCTCCAAAGCCCTGAGGGATCTTAAGGATAGTATTAAAGCAAAACCCAGGGATACTAATCAGGTTAAGTCCTGCAGGAAAAAGTACAAAAGCGAGCTGAGTAGAAGGAAAAAGGTTTTACAAGCAGAAGGTTGGGCGGACCTGAGAGAAGCTGGGGAAAAGAGGGACATGACTGAATTCTGGAAAATCATTAACAGACCTACATTCCAGGATGATTGTGCCCCGAAAATAGGAACAAATATTACACCCGATATGTGGATTACCCACTATAGGGGCCTATATAACCACGAGACAGATACCCAGGATGACAATGGGAATACAGCTCAAGTCCAGCCCGTGGTTTTCTCCTTAAAGGAAATTAAGGCTGGGATTGAGGGGTTATCAAAAAATAAAGCACCAGGCCCGGATGGTATTTCTCCTGATCTGTTTCTTAGTTCAGTAGATTTATGGGCCCCTATATTGACGAGAGTCATTAATATTGCAATCCGTTGTGGTCTACCGCCTTCTTGGTCCACAGCCACTATCGTCCCTATTTTTAAAAAGGGCAATAGGGACGACCCACAATGTTATCGCCCCATTTCACTAATTGATGTCTCTGCAAAAATTCTGGGAAGGGGGATACTAAACCGGCTGTCTGAGTGGGCAGAAACCAATAATATCATCTCAGACGTGCAGTACGGTTTTAGGAGGGGTCGTTCTACGAGTGACCAATGTTTGAACCTCTATATTTTAGTAGCCAAATACACCATGGCTAGTGATGAATCCATCTATTTGGGGTTTATGGACCTGGCTGCCGCCTTTGATCATGTTAATAGAGGCAAGCTCTGGAACATGATGATTTCCTTGGGGATAGAGCCTGGTCTCATTAATATATTGAGGGAATTGCATAGCAATACATCTGCACAAGTCAGGTATAATACCGATGGAGAATGCACAGACCCCTTCCAATGTAATAGTGGGGTTTGTCAGGGTTGTATTCTGGCGCCCTTTTTATTTTCTCTTTATATCAACAACCTTGAACAGCATCTTTTACAGTTGGGAGCCGACTGTCCACGAGTAGAGCAGCGACACGTCCCTGTGTTATTGTACGCAGGCGACGCGGTCCTACTCGGGCGTACACCAAAGAGTCTGCAGATTTTAATTGATGGGTTTGTTTCTTTTATGGGTTCTTTAGACCTTTCTGTTAACCTAAGCAAATCTTATGTTTTAACGGTGGGGAAAAAACCCTTTAAGAAATGTTCTTTTACAATAGGGAGTCATAAGGTTGAGAAAGTTAAGTCATTTTCATATTTAGGCGTTCTGTTTGATGGGCTATTAAATTTTAACGCCCTGATAGAGGAGCGCAGTCGTAAATTGATTATGGCTAATGGAGCAATAGCCGGTTATGGTAGAAGGTTGGGGAGATGGTGCCCCGAACAGGTAATGATCCTATACAATTCAATTTGCTGCTCTAAAGTGACGAATGGGGCAGAGGTGTGAGGCTTTACAAATGTTGGTCATCTGCAGCGGGAGGAGAATAAACATCTACGATCCATCCTGAAAGTCCCACACAGTGTAACTGCTTCAATAGTACACAGGGAGCTAGGGATCGTCCATCTTGAAGATCTGATAAAGGTTAAGCCAATTTTAGCGTGGCTTAAGATCTGGATGAATCAAGAGGCGACCCTAAGTAGGGAAATATTGAAGGATTGTTTGGGCAGAGACAAATGGTCCGAAATCCAGTGGTTCAGTTACGTAAAATCTGTACTGGTAACTCTGGGCCTAGGGAATCTCTTTAATGACCCAACTGCGATCATCCCTCAGCATAAGACAACCGTAAAAGAGGCGTTCTTTGCGCACAGAGCTGAACAAAGAGTAGAACAAGAATTGGCTAAAACCACGGTGGGCTCTTACAACCTTGTAAAGAAAACAGAAGGAATGGAACCCTATTTATATTTGCTACATAATGCACAGGAAAGGTTTTTAT
This sequence comes from Lissotriton vulgaris, assembly GCF_964263255.1. Classification (NCBI taxonomy): domain Eukaryota; kingdom Metazoa; phylum Chordata; class Amphibia; order Caudata; family Salamandridae; genus Lissotriton; species Lissotriton vulgaris. The sequence continues at coordinate 740,684,144 of NC_141687.1, read as the reverse complement.
GCCCCGTTTTAGGCTCAATTTTTTACCTTATTTATTGGGATCACCACTAGGGTACCTACCTACCATTGAGCAGAGGGGAACCTGCGGCTGCGACAATAGGTCTCCGCAGGATTCCCTTCATTTTGTATTAATATGCCCATTTTATTCAGTACCCAGACGCAAATTTTTAGTAGATATTTAAAAAAGATCAAATATTAAAGGTGCCAAAGATGCTTTGATTTTTTTACAACAAGCTGCGGACCAACTAACATTGTGCTGTATAATTAATTTTATTAAAGTAGCTGTACGATTAAGAGTAACTAGAGGAGGGGGGGCCGATGATGATGAAAACTCAGTGGTTGGTTTCAATGGATCATAATGTTTATCAATTTTACGGGGATTTTTTGCTGTATTCATATTGGGCTATACGCTAATTTGACTGATTGTTTTTAAAGAAATGAATTCAATGTATAATGATTGTTTGTACTTTTATGGTGATTTTTAATCTTCGAATAAAGAATTCAAATGAATGAAATGAGTTGTTGAGCTAATTGTGCTTGTGCTAGTTTGTTTTCTATGGCTTTGTCCTGATCCCACTCAGGACACCCACAGCCTTTCTTTCTATTGGTATGAATGGCTGCGCAGGGAGACAACTCTTGCACTGCCCATCCGGTTATGCAGCTTCGCACCAGGGACTTCTTTTGTGTTTGTATGTTCTGGTTCTTTCTGGAGCAAAAATACCCTTCCTACTTTCTTATATAGTAGCACAAGGAGCCCACTTCCATGCTAACAAAACAGTTACCCACCTACAAACACAGTCCCCTGCTATTGAGGTAGCCAGCAGTTTCTTTGCCCATGCGGGCACGTTGTACAACGACAATGTGTGTCCTGTTCCCCAGTGACAGGCAATGGGAGCTCGAGTGGCACACCGCCATGTGGGGGGTGCAGCGACACCCCATTATCTTTGCCCCTCGGTCTCATAGATGGGATCCTGGGCTCCTCCAAATATGATCTGGCCCTCTGGGAGAAGGAGGCCTCAATCAATCTGGGAATAGGTCCCATGCATTCCGCTCCCAGCATATACCTTATGTGCTGAAGATTGGGTCCCTGGGGGTCTGTAGCACTTCGGGAAGAGGGCCCCATGTACGGCCCGTCCCACATTTATTTAAATATAAAAAAAGAATGCACCAACCCCCGGGCCTGACCCATCCCTGAGGGATTTTGATGAAAAACAGCCTTTCTTTCCAAATAATTTCCCCAGCCCCGTGGGAGTACCAAGGAACTGTGAAACAATGAGAATTACTTTTAAATCTGGACCCAGAGGGCCTCAGGGACCCTTCTACAAGCCCTAAGAGGTTAGGGTATCCTATTTAAATCTAAAAAAGGGAAGTTCACCAGTTATACATAGTTGACATGTGTATAAGTTGCACTGCAATAGATATCAAATGTTAGCAGGGATGTAATATGCGAGGTCTTAAGCGGAGCATCAGAATTGCGCAAGTTCTACTTTTGTCAGTTATCAAGAACTGACAAATTTTACAGGTTTTTTGGATTTTAAATTGTAGAAATTTCTCAGTGAGTTTCTTAAGATTGTTTAACGTAAGTTAAAATCTTACTGCCTTCCTCACATGTAAATTCAGTTGAAACTTTTTTTATTTGTGAATTTTTATTTGTTTTTGACACATAAAGTGATATCTTATTATGATATGTTTATAGCAATGCCTCAGTATGCACGACCACATCCTGTACCCAACCCAACCCAAAGCCGCACAACAGGTGGTGTTGGCCAGTGGGCCTAATGCCTGAAAAGGTCCCCAAACTGAAAGTGAACAGCCACCCCTCCCCCCTCCACTGCTCACAGCTGTTAGTGGGCAATAGCAGAAAGGCTCTGCCCTGAGTCCAGCATCTTATAAGGCACTCCCCAACCTTCCAGGTGGCCATCCGACCTCAGACTCAAACCTCTAATTTTATTTTTGGCCCTGCAGGAGGCCCCACAGGGAGACCCACTGTCTCCAGTGAGACAAAACCATTTTTTCTTGCCCTGGGGGAGTCCCTCTGGGGCAGGGAGTGAGTGTACCCACTTCTCCTACCCTGAATTTCAGTGATTTTGTGTTTTTTTATATATAATTTTTTTTATATTAGAAGACCTACCTCCATTTTAGCCTTCGTTTTTCCGAGTGAATTTTTAAGGTATTGTTTTTAACTGAAAGTCAAAATCTCACTACCTTACTTACGTACAACTCCACATTAACTTTTTTTTCAATAAACACATGTAAATTAAACAGTCATCGGCACCAGTGTATTGTTATACATGTGTCAGAGTTTCCATAGAAAGCACATTTATGTTTTGCTAATAACTTTGGCACCCTTTGACAAATCTACACAAAAGGTTCCCACAAATGTGTTCATTCACATCAACCGCTTCCTAAAATGTTTTGAGGTGAACCATAAAGTGGGAGCCGAAAAAAAAAGGTGGGTCCAAAAACTTTCTTTACTCTATGCATTTTTTCCTTTGGAAAAAATAGTGAAGGATACAGAAAAATGGCATAGTGAGAAAAAGAACAATAGATTAAACCCAGATCTCTTGACTGGGGGTGGGTGGATGAAAAGTTTCAGCACTCAGTCCATCAACTTGCTGTTTTTTCTATGTTTGCTCTAAGTGGCCCCAAGTATCCCCAGACGTGGGTCCCTTGTTTGTTGTTCCACTGGATTCAAGCTAGCCTGGCTGATGAGGGATGACAGCCAAATACCGGTCTCAGGATGCCTGTTTTTGGTCCAGGAAGTTCGTGTTAGACTGTGCACATGAGAAGCAGGGTCAAGACTGATTTGCATTTGGCTAGGTCAAAACTGATGTGGCATAGAGAGCAAAATAATGATGGATAAAACCAAGATCTCTTGACTGTGGGTGAGTGGTGGAAAAGTTTCAGAGCTGCGTCCATCATCGGATGTACGTTGTTACAACGCATGCTTTTAGCACGCATGCTGTAACAACGCGGTTTTTATAACGCATTATTTTACAACGCATAATACAAAGGGGTGTTATATAGTGAATATTTTAATTTACTATTCCAACACCAGTCCCCGTTGACACTAGGGAAGGTGTTGGATAGTAAATTAAAAGTATTCCCTATCCTTGAGCGCCCCCCAGAGTCATGCGTTGTAATAGAATGCGATTTAAAAACCGCGTTGTATTAGCACTGCGTGCTAAAAGTTGCGTCGTAAACGACGTTCCCTTCCATCATCTTATTGTGTTTGCTATGTTTGACCTAAGTGGCCAACGGTGGGAACAGGTGTGGGTCCCTTGCTTGCTGGATTCAAGCTAGCCTGGGTGATGAGGGGTGATACCCTGAAACTGGTCCCAGGATGCTTGTTTCTGGTCGAGGCAGGACCAGGCCTGTCGGTTCATGCTAGATTGTTCCAGAGTAGAAGTTTCAAGACTGATTTGCACATGGCTGTGTCTAAACTGGGGTCGCATAGTTAGGAAAAGAATGATGGATTGAACCAAAATCTCTTTACTGGTGATGAGTGGTTAAAAAGTTCAGCACAGCACTCTGTCTATCATCTTGTGTTTCCTCTGCATCCTTTGAACTTCCTCAAACCTCTGAGGGCTATGTGAAGGTCTACCTTTGTGGCCTTCTTTGCCACATTCAGTCACCTCACCTTGCGAAGACTGCAATGTTGCCTTGCTGAGGTCATCTACATTGATCAGCTTCATCTCCATTGTGAACAAAACGGATGTGAGGTAACTTATTTTTGAAAAAAGAAAAAAATAGCCAAATCAAGAACTAATAAGACTTTATAAGAAAAAAAAAATTGCAGCACATTTATTGGATTTTAGTGTTATGAAAAATGAACTGAATTGCACAGCACAAATACAAGTACTGTCTCCCACCACTGAGCAGAAATGTAGAAAATTGGGGTTTTGGTTGAGGGTGATAAAAATTCTTCTCAAAGCAACAACCACAATCCTTGTCAGGGTGAATCACAAAACTCACTAAATTAACCTTTGCTAAACCCTTTGGTAGATTCGCGCAAAAGCATTCAGGCTTAACTTCGAAACAATGGCAGGCTTCAAGCAGAAGGGCAGTCTTCTAGTAGCAGCAGGGTATTCCTCTGATGTACAACGCAGGCCTCAAGGAGCAGGGCAGTCCTCTGAAGTACAAGGCAGTCTTTCTGACAGTCCTCCACAGTTCCATGAGAAAACTGTAGAGTTGGTCTGAGGGGGTCAATATTTATACTCGGTGCCAGCCTTTGGTGTGGGGAAACAGCTAAAAGTTACCCCATATCTGGTTTTGGAATGTTTGTTCCTTCTATGCAAAAAGTTGTCGTGCTGTTCCTACCGAAAGAAAGATTGGTATAGTCAGTGATGTAGGTGGATTATGGAAGGGTGGTCAGAAGTTCACCCTGGGAATCCATTTTGTTGGATTTAATGCCCTCACACACCCTTTCAGGTGTCATGCTTCATCATTTGGGCCTGCTCATCGTTGGGTCGGCGATGCAATACCCAACGGGCAACACCCCAAAGAGGGGCTCTTTAGCGGAGATCTTTTTCCAACTGCCATATAGATGAAGTGTGGGTATGGGGCCAGATACAGGTGGTAGACGTGGATATGGTGGGTTAAAATAAAGCTAGTGGTGCCAAGGGTACTTTATTCAGAAGGGCCACTGCTTTGGTTAAAAATGATTAACCTGGAGGAGAGTGGTGGAAAGTAATGTTTCCAACTCTGGTCCAAGGATTATTATAGTCAGGTCAACATGTTTCTCGCTACAGAGAGTATGTATCTAGCGATTCTTCAGGACCAAAAATTGACTAGTTTTGCAGGTATCTAAATGTGAAAGGAACTGTCTACACAAATTTATCTAGGATGTGGTGTATGTATGCTCATATGGCTACCACAAATATGTGTTGGAGGGATAACACTATTATATTACCCTTCTTCAAGTTGCAATTGTCAATACCTTGCGTTAAAAACAATCAGACAACGACAGTGTCCAGCGGGTAAAGCTTCAGGGAGATCTTTCACCATAAGGTTGGTATGTTTGTTCCTTCCCTTTCCAGGCTTTCAAAGTTCTAGGATGACAAAGGGCTGGTGTCAAGTTATTTTTGAGTACTCTGGATGCATCCTCTTTGAAATGTAAGTGGGGCAGGGAACATGTCCAACTTTTTAAATACACTGCACCCTAAGGTCACGGGGTCTTATATGTATCAAAAAGGAGGATTTAAGGAAGGTTTATCCCTTCTAGTTGAATTGGCAGTTTAAAACTGCACTCAGGCTACAATGGCAGGTGTGTCACATGTTTTAAGGGACTACTTAAGTAGGCGGCACAATGAGTGTTGTAGGCCCACTAGTAGTATTTAATTAAAAGGCCCTGGGTACTTGTAGTACCACTTGACTAGGGATTTATATGTCATTTAAATGTGCAAATTGGGAGTAAGCCACGTATTTGAAGAAGTGAGCAGACAACTTTAGCACTAGTTATCAGTGGTAGAATTCACAGAGTTCTAAGGTCAACAAATACATTTCAGCAAACAGGAGGTGCTAAAGCAGATTGACTAGGAGATGATACCAAAGGCTGTCAGATTTAATATTTGAATTTCCATTTCAGAGGAGGCTAGCAATATGCACTGAGTATGGATGCTGCTTGGAGTGATGCTTTGGGGCTGTGAGGCTTGCACTAGAAGAAATGTGCAAGAAAGTTAGGATAGACTGTATGTTCAAGAGCTCGACAGGAATCTCACAAGACTGGCAATAAAAGTAGCCATCTTGGGTTTACACAGTATCAAATTCTCTTTCCTTGTTAGGCAATTGAGATGCTTCATAGCTGCAGCAGGACCCTTGTTGTCAAAAGATTGGAAGGAACACAGAGTGCTTTCGTCTGGATTTATCTAAGACTTACTGAATAGAGTGAAGTATTCTGATATAACACTACAGGTCAAGGATTTAGACTTTGGTTTTCACACTAGTACTGGAGACATCCTTTTCAAGAACTTTGAACTCTAATGCCCTAGAAAAAACATTTCACAGTATACTGGTATTTTAGTTATAGTACCAACAAACATATTTTTATACCTAAACCTAGGGAATGGCATGGTTGACTCATAATTATGGCTCACAGTTTTATGGCATTTATTTTTACATTTCCCTTTGTATTTCTCCGTATTTTTTATTTTGCCTTATTTCTCCATATTCATGTTGTGCTTAGTGTAAAATATGAAGCTGTGGGGCATGGCTTGATCGCCCGCGAGATGGCTGCAGGATCGCGAAGCTCCGCACGGTGACGGAGACCTTCCATTATTACAGGCAGCAGCACCAGAGAAAGAGGCTTCTGGACTGAGACAATAAGTATGCAAATGCGTGGAGAAGAGTTACTTTGCTTTTTAAAGGCTTTTTTCAGACTGGTTACCTCGTTGCTATTCTCCAGCATCGCACACCGCAGCATCGTTGGTTACGGACGCCATTTTGTCCCTCTAGTGCGCATCAGGCCGGTTTCCTCATCACATAAGATTTAAAATATTCAATGCTGAGGAAGGCAGAGGAATTACCAAACTTTGCTGTTAACTGCGTCCTTGCTCAAATAGAAGACTGTATAATGAAAGGCTGGAAAATTAGTTGGATGAAGTACTAATGGCATAGTCTGTTAACCCTGTCAGACATGACTGCTTGTGGGATGTTGCTCGCCAGTAGTCGATTGATAAGCTACTTTAAATAAATTCCTTTTATCTTTTCAATTTTGAGCAATGAATTGATATTCTGGACTATTTTTCTCTTTCACTCCTTTATAATAATTGCTCTGTGCAGCCGTCTACTATTTGACCTCTCATTGATACTTTTAAAGAGCGTACACCCTTCAGGTATTTTTTTCTGGTGTGCCATTAAATATTTTTTGCGGCCTTTACTGCATTGGTCCTCTAAGGCTTATGGAGCCCCTTGCCTCCCTCTAATCTAAAAGCTGCTGCCTCATCCACAGCTATGCCCACAGCTCGCAAGGACATAAGTGCTCCTATTAAGAGTAAAAAAAAAGATACTGGATCTCCCATGAAGTTTGCTTTGCCTTTGACGTTGGAGGATCTCATGTAGGAAATTAAGCTTTTGAAACCTTTTGTCATGGAGACTAATGTCACACTTCAACGTATTGAGGAAAAGTGGTTAGCATTGGAGTCCAGAGTGACAGATGTTGATCAACATATGAGTGAAGTACAGAATTCAGCTGCCAGTGTTGATGGTATGTCTAAAGAAATTGCACTCTTGAAACAACAAACAGTAGATTTAGAAAATCCTAAAAGGTGCAATAATCTCAGAATTTATGGGACTCCAGAAGGATTTGAGGGGTCTGACATGCTTGCATTTCTTGAGGTACACATTCCTAAGTTGGTAGACCTTATGGAAAGAACACCTCTCAATTTGCAACGTGCTCACTGTATTGGCCCTAAATCAACGGATGCCTCACGCTTAGGCCGCCCTAGAGGTATAATTTGTCTTTTTTTTAGTGTATACTGAGCTTCTTTTGGTATTATCAGTGGCAAAGCAGAGAAAAGAAATGTTATGGTCTGGTCAGAGAGTTTTTATGTCCCAGGATGTAACACGTACAACCACCGCTCATCATAAGGAGTTTTTATCCTTCCGTCCAACTCTACGGTCTATGAATGAGAGATATGGACTTGTGCACCCTTGCTTCTTTAAAGTCACATACAAGGAGCAAACTTTTTCCAGTGACAGTCCGGATGACCTGAGAAAATGTATTATCCAACACAAGGGCTAAGCGATGGATCTTGGGAAAGTTTGATCTCTTTACTTAGCGACGCTCAGTCTGTTTAATTTAGCTGTGGGCGGGGAACTCCACTCCGCTCGCGGAGTTTGAGGAGTTTCCTGCACTCCGCGTTATATGGAGCTCGTGGAGTTCTGAAAAACTCTGCTTCGCACAGTGGAGAGAGTTTTTTTCCTCGCTCACATTTACCAACATCAAGTTGGTGAGCACGAGCGAGGAAAATCCACCTCCTTGCGAGTTTTTTTTCGATTGCGATTGCCAACATCAAGTTGTTGAGTGCGAGCGTGGAAAATAAACCTCCTGACAAAATTTCTTAACGCTGTGGGGGGCAGGTTTCACATTGCAAATGGTTGCGTATGCTTCTGACCGCTTGCGTTGAGAAACTGCCCATTCGCATTGAGAAAGCTGCCACTCACGTCAAAATCTACCTGAGCGGCAGAAAAGGTAGGCTTGCACTGTGCTTGGTGGTGTTTGCAATGATTGCAGAGTGCTGACAAGCATCCGACACCGTGCAATCACCGCAAACTACATTTTTCCACTGTACTCCACCGCTCGCTGCTCTCCACGTAGTGCAGTGGAGGTTTTTTTGCACTTCGCAAAGCTTCGCGTAGTGCAACGCTGTGAACTCAGCCTAGGGTAAGTTGTATGCTCATGTGTGTGCTTTTTTTTCCTCCTTGTCTGTGAATTGAACTTACATATTCTTTAACCCCATCGATGCGGCGGCTATTCCGCCGCAGCACTAAGAGCACAGGGCGGCCGCGCGGCGGCCACATGCTGGTGACAGAACCGCTCCGTCACCAGCCGCGGTTGGGCTGTGCTCGTGACAGAGCGGTTCCGTCATGGCCCCGCCCGCCTAATAGAACGCGCCGCGGAGGCGCAAAATCAGCTCCGCGCAGGAGCAGCGGACGGGCCATGACGGAACCGGTCTGTCATCAGCACAGCCCAACGGCAGCTGATGACGGAGCGGTTCCGTCATCAGCATCGAAGTAGTTAAGGAACAAAGGGGCATATTATCAAGGGGATTTATCTATGCTTTTTTGGCTTTAAAAGCCAAGAAAGCAGAGATAAAATTATCTCCCTATTACCTAGCTGTCGTTAACACCAGTTAGCGACAGCTAGTAGGAGATAACGACCATCTTGGGCCCCACTTTGCATGTCAGTGTTATTTATCACTAATGACATGCAAAGTGGGTGTGCCAAGATGTTAGCGACTGGAAACAGCTATCTCCTATTACCAACTTTTGGAGATATTCGCGCGAATATCTCCAAAAATTAACACCTGCCCTGAGCAGTTCTTAGCCATATTATCCAATGGGAGGTGGATAACATGGCTAAGAGCATTAGCTCGGTAATACATGAATATCGTTGACTTTTCAGCGATATTCATGCATTGCAGCCGATTTTTATCGCATTTGCGATAAACCTTGGTAATACCAAGGTTTATCTGCGTTAAAAATCGCCGCAGCTCAGCTGTAAATTTTTGTCTCTAACCAAGCAATAGCAATAATTATCGCTATTGCTTGGTAATATGCCCCAAAATGTTTTGTCATTTACAAAAAAAGTATTCTTGGTTTATGGTGTCTGAGATACTGTTTCATAATTTTTAGCTAATCCATCCTCTTGTTTAACCTCGTTATAAACTGTTTTCTCATTATAGCTGTTTATTCTCTAAACCTGATCCCAATATTTGATGAGTTGTCCCCCAAAATACCTCCCTTCCTAGACCTTCTTTTTCCATGTTATCATTGTGTTTTGGTAGGTTATTTATATTTTTGTCATTTAGGTGCAATATACTTCCTTTGTTATCTTACTTGTTGGCTGTTTTATTGGTCATAGTTACATGAACAGCTGTTGTACTAGTTATTTGTCTATTTATTTATTTACTCTTTTTCTTCTTATCTTTATTTTGTATATTCTCCGCTTCCTCTCTCATATAATGAATGTCTCTGTTGCTATTGCTATTCATCCTATTCAACTTTAGACTGCTGTCCGTCTTCAGTTTTGTGCTTCTCCACCCTCCAATCACATTTGTCTCACATTCAATGACTCTTACTTTATTCATGACTGTACCTCATTTTTTTGTCATCTTTATTGTTTATATCAGAGTCACTGTATATTTTTTTACTCTCATTTCTTCTTTTCTTTTCTTTCTTGGTTATTTTTTTTCTTTCTTTCTCCTGGTTTCATTATGCATGATAGATCTTCATCATTTATGAATGTTAGTTCATTTCTTAAGTTGCATCCATTCAGATGTGTGGTTATTTTAGGTTCTTTTCATAGTGGTAACTGTTTAGTTTGTATGTTAATGGACTGCAATGGTAAATTCCCTTAAAGTTATTTCATGGGATATCAAGGGATTGCAAAATCCTATTTAAAAAACAGCGTGTTCTCACCCATTTAGAAAGACTAAAATGTAATATCGCTTTATCACAAGAGACACATTTACTTGAAAAAGATTTAAACTAACTGTATAAAAACTGTGTCGGCCAGGTTTTTTGTTCCCCAGCCCATGAACATAAAAATGGGGTTATTATATTGTTTCACAAATCTCTTCCTTAGGTAATAGAAAAAGAAGAAAGAGCTGTGGAAGGTCGATGGGTATTAATACATGTCAATATTCACCATACGCCTGCTTCCCTTCTTAACATTTATGGTCCTGGTGGCAGTTATGTAAATTTTTTGGAACAAATGTTAGTTGTTTTATGCTCATGTTCAAATGCTAATCTAATGGTAGGTGGGGATTTTAATCAGATTGCAGACCGCTTTATGGATGGAAAATCTCAAATTAAATATGTTTCTAATAAAATGCAGAAAACATTTCTACAATCTGTTCACTCCAGAGGGCTGGCTGATGCATGGAGATTATGTTTCCTGGACACTTTGGAGTATACCTTTTATTCACCAACTCATGAATCCCAATCCAGAATTGATTATTTATTTATTTCACCCCCTCTAGTGACCAATGCTGAAATTGGATCAATTTTAATTACAGATCTCGCACTGGTTTCAATAGATTTTGATTTATGACCAGAGACTGCTAAATCTAATAGATGGCTCTTTAACAATAGCTTATTTAAGGTAACCCTGGGCGTAGTTCACGTAACAGCGATACGCGTAGCTACGCGAAGTGCACTTCGTATTAAGCAAACTACACATAGCACCACGTGAACTTTGTAGTGCGGTAGGGACATGCTGTTCGCAATGATTACACAGTGCCGGATGCTTGTCCGCATTGTGCAATGATTGCAAACGGCATCTTGCACAGTGCAAGCGGTCATTTTCTGCCGCTCGAGTAGATTTTCGAGCGGCAGCTCGCCAACTTGACATTGAGGACCACGGGCAAGCAAAAAATGACCGCTATGCTAAGTGTTTTTGCACAGTGCTATGTGCAATTCACGTAGCTAGTAGTTGTGCAAACTACACAAGCATAGCATAGTCCTATGCCCAGGCCTAATTGAAGGATAAGGACTTTGAGAAGAATTTTGAATGTTTTCTACAGGACTTTATTTGCATAATATTACACCTGATATCTCATTTTGTACAGTTTGGGATGCTTTTAAGGCTTCTGCACATGGTCATAAAATCAATTATGTCATAGCCAGAAAGAAAAAACTTAATAAGAAGTCCTCACTACTGCTTCATTCTAATAAACAGTTGGAACATGAATTTTTCTCCACCAAGAATGATAATGTGTCCAGTGTTTGATGAATGCTAAATTTGAATATATTAGAAGATCAGCGGAGGAGGCTGCTGGAACTCTGCTACAAAATTAAGTCAAAATGTTATGTTGGACGGAATAATTACTTGCCAACTACTTAAAAGTGAAATATCAGAAAGTCTAAAATAATAAAGAATATAGATGAAAGTGGAACTCCTCATGTCAAAAAAAATCTCATTTTGAAGTGTTTTTCTGACTATTACATGAATCTTTACTCACCGGATCATCTTCCTTCAGATGAAGCATTTGATTCCTACTTTCACTCTCCCCTGCCAAGACAGCAATAGTCACAAGTCCTCTTCTTTTTAAGTGAATCTATATCACTTTCTGAAGTAAAGTCTGCCCTTAATGCATTACCAAAAAATAAAGAACCTGGTCCGGACGGTTTTTCTGTTGAATTTTATTCCTGTTTTTCACATCTCTTACTCCCACATTGACTTACCTTATATCAGTGTTTTCTCTCACAAAATGCAACTAAAGGATACTTTTTGGGAGGCTATGATTTGTTTGATTCCCAAAAAAGATAAGGATCTGTCTTTACGTGCCAAATTATAGACCCATTTCCATTATTAGTTTAGATTGCAGGCTTGTGCCAAAGTGCTTTCTAATCGAAATTCCTTGCTAATCCTAGAAATTGTCGGATTTGAACAGACTGGATTTGTTAAATGAAGACACATGACTTATAATTCTGGGGTATTTTATGATATTTTACATGTATCATCTTTTATTGGCAATATGCCTATAGCTGCTGTAACTTTGGATGCCGAAAAGGCTTTTGACGGCGTTAATTGGATGTTTGTGATGAGGGCTCTAAAATGGCATGGCTTTAGTCCAACATTTCTTAAATATATAGCTATTTTGTATTCCTCTCCGATGACATCTGTTTATCCAAATAGCACTCAATCTTCATATATTCCTCCTTTGCTTTTTGTTTCATCCGTAGAACAATTTTTGCACACATTACGAATTTCTGCATCCTTCCAGGGCTTTCAACATGGAGACACTGAGATTAAATTCTTAGTATATGCCGATGACATGATCCTGTATGTCTCTGAACCGGAATCTTCAATACGGGGTTTTACTAATCTTTTAGCTGTTTATTCTAAACAGTCTGGATATTAATAGAATGTTTCAAAACCTGAGGTGCTCCCCCTTAATAAGTATTGCCTGAAGTATATGTTTGATGGCACAGGGTTCAAATGGTCTCCATGCTTTATTAAATGTTTGGTAATTAAATACTCTCCTTCTATGTCAAAGGCAATTCAGATAAATCTGGAAGATGTCTATCATAGAATTATTCAAATGCCAGAGATATTGCCCCCTCTATATTTGTCCTGGTGGTAAAGATTGTCCACCATAAAGATTATGTTTTTACCGGTCATACATTTTTACTTGTCTAGGTTGCCCATGAAGCTTCCTTTAATAAATTTTAAGTTATTAATTAAATTGCTTACTACTTTTCTTTGGAATGTGAAAAAGTGCAATGGTTGGTGTAAATTTCCCGAATTTTCAACACTATCATACTGCTTTTGTTTTAAAACAGGTTCTACCATGTGTTGGTGACACTGATTCTCCACCTAATAATACCTGGCATAATCTGTAAGACTCACTTTTGTCACCTTTTCCCTTCCCATATTTTCTTAAGCCCCCTCGATCCTTTGCCGCCCCTTCTATTAATTCTCTAATATAGTATGGTATCTTTATCAGGCCCATGTGCCCGATGCAATAATTTCTGGAAGCTTCCATATGGCAGAATAAATCTCTCCAAATTTCGAATAATACTTTTTTTTGGAAGACATGTGTTCTTAAACAATCATGCAAATCAGACAATTACTGTGCGACTTGACACCACTTTCTTTTTCAGAAATTCTAATTAAATTCAATCTTCCTTCTGCAGACACCATCAAATATGAGGTTCTTAAAGGAGCTCTCTTACAGGCTATTTATATACTTAAATAATCACCATTGCATACATGTTCTCACTTCCTAATTCTATTGCACTTTCATCATCACTTAAGCACTTGAAGCTTTATATATATATATATATATATATATATATATATATATATATGATACACACGCACAGGAATCCCTTCGGACATGAGGCCTCAGAGAGAATAGTTTTGATTCAGTAGTTTACTGTCAGCATGCCGGCAATTGGCAACACGGGGCCCATACCTCGCAACTTCAAACGCCAGACGCGTTTCGGGATGAGAAATCCCTTTTTCAATGGCGTAATGTTTTGTGGAAAATGAACAGCGCTACTGCCTGGCGCACCCTTGATTTTCAACACCTGCCCTGGTGGGCGTGGCCGAAGCTACGGCCTCCTGGATGTTGTACTGCTCTGCAATTCCTTACCAAGTAGGCGCGCTGGTCACTTTCAATTAAAACAATGTACAGTCCCATGTGGGTGGAGGCAGGCATCCGCTGTCATATTACCTCGCTTTACTGCTGGCATTATGAATGCGCTGGCACTACCCTGCAATGATGCCAGCCAGTCCCTCTTCCTTCTGCACAAGCGCTGATTCAGTACTTGCAGGACCCGCCTGGCTAGCGGTGAGCCTCCTTCCACGGCCGGAAAAAGCCGTTGTTAAATGATACACACGCACAGGAATCCCTTCGGAAATGAGGCCTCAGAGAGAATAGTTTTGATTCAGTAGTTTAATGTCAGCATGCCGGCAATTGGCAACACGGGGCCCATACCTCGCAACTTCAAACGCCAGACGCGTTTCGGGATGAGAAATCCCTTCTTCAATGGCGTAATGTTTTGTGGAAAATGAACAGCGCTACTGCCTGGCGCACCCTTGATTTTCAACACCTGCCCTGGTGGGCGTGGCCGAAGCTACGGCCTCCTGGATGTTGTAGTGCTTGCAATTCCTACCCAAGTGGGCGCGCTGGTCACTTTCAATTAAAACAATGTACAGTCCCATGTGGGTGGAGGCAGGCATCCGCTGTCATATTACCTCGCTTTACTGCTGGCATTATGAATGCGCTGGCACTACCCTGCAATGATGCCAGCCAGTCCCTCTTCCTTCTGCACAAGTGCTGATTCAGTACTTGCAGGACCCGCGTGGCTAGCGGTGAGCCTCCTTCCACGGCCGGAAAAAGACGTTGTTAAATGATACACACGCACAGGAATCCCTTCGGAAATGAGGCCTCAGAGAGAATAGTTTTGATTCAGTAGTTTAATGTCAGCAAGCAAGAAGGGATTTCTCATCCTGAAACGCGTCTGGCGTTTGAAGTTGCGAGGTATGGGCCCCGTGTTGCCAATTGCCGGCATGCTGACATTAAACTACTGAATCAAAACTATTCTCTCTGAGGCCTCATTTCCAAAGGGATTCCTGTGCGTGTGTATCATATATATATATATATACAGAACACCTATGAATTATATTGGGACTGTACACAACTATACGTAGTCTTAACATCTATGCTTCAATGGTGGGTCTAGGGATGGGTTCCTTCATTAGTCAAAATGGATTTATCCTGTAATTATGGTCTAACCCTTTTACACCAGCGCATTATATATGATTAGCATTATGCTATTTCATTTTATCTTTATGTAAATGGAATTAAGTGCAATACCATGCTTAGCGGGATTTATCCCAATACTTGTGTTCCTGTTTCACAGCGCATTATCATTTTAAATGTCATTGCAATATGTAGTATGTTTACTATTTTCATTGCGCTGTGATTTACAGCCATTGCACTAGCACTTTAAATTTCTGCCATCCCCCTTTGGGGTGCCATGTGGCCAAGGCCTCTGGGAGGCCAAAACGTTATGCTCTCCGTGTGTTGCAGAATAAATTAACTTTTACTCACGGAAATACTGGGTCTCCTGTTCTTTGGCGGCGCTGCGGTGAGATTAAGACTTTGGCGTTGTTCGTGAGAACCTGTGTGGATATATATATATATATATATATGTATATATATGTACATATATGTATAAATATTTACATTACACTATTCCTTACTGACCCAAGTCAAATATTGAATTAGCGTGGGAGTCTGATCTTCAGCAATCCTTCTCTTTACAAGTTTGAGGTTCAATTTGGAAAAAGATACATCACACCTCGCCTAATGCCAGCACTATGCAGACCCTTTACTACTTTTATAATAGGTTATGTATCACCCCACTTTCTTTGCAAAAATATAATCCAAGTTTATCAAATGTGTGCTAGTTCTGTAAAACCCTCCCTGGCATATATTTTCACATGTTCTATCATTGTCCACCGACCACTGTTTTCTGGCTGGAGGTCTGTAGATCTATTTCTAATATTTGTTCAGTTTACTTCCCTTTTGATATGTAATGTTTTTTTTTCTGGGAAGCACCTCAAGATCTTGGCCTATACGCTCTAAGTTGGACTTGTTACTTGCTATTGTTTTTCAAGACATTACATCCGATTGGAAGAATGGGAAGAATATTAGCGTTATTGGTTGGTGGAACCTTCTTTTTTCTTATCATCAACTTGATACAGCATCTGCTACATCAACACTTCAGATGATAAATTAAAAACTCTGTTGGTCTCTGCTCATTGGTTACTTAAAAAAAAGCCTAAACCCACTAAGGATTCTATGATGGTTTTTCAACCCACTTGACTGTTTATCTCTTCCTGTTTAATAATATACATCGTTATTTTTCCATTGCTGTTTTATGACATAAGTTGTTCTATATAATCAAGTTACTAAATGTAATAAGACTTTATATGTTATAAGGTTTATTATGTGATATATATACAGATTAGTATTGCATGTTGTCTTATTTCTTTTTTCCTTATCTCTTCCTTTCTTCTCTCCCCTTTCTTCTTCTGGCTTCTTCTTTCCTCTTCATCTTTTTTCAAAATACAAAATATCAAAAATGCGCTATCATAGGTGCAGAATGATATTATTATTTTAATATGCTTATTGTGTAATTTTTTCTTCTGTATTTAAGTATTATTTATTTCTTCTTTTTCTGTTATATATCTATCACATTACCTGCTTTTCACTTTTAGTAACAGATAATTCTGTACATTTGTAATTCTCATTAATAAAGCTTTATTAAACTTTTTTTTTAATTAAGCTCCATTAGGTATATTTCCATAGTTATTGAACCAACAAATGTTTACTTATGCTTGAATGTCCAACATATTTTTTTGTGTACAATATAAGTCACCTAAAAACATCTGCATTGTAGACAGCTTAAACAGCTATTCCGCTGCAGGTATTTAAGCTTTATTAGGAATGCTTTTTAATTTCTCCCCCCCCCCCCCCCCCCATCTACCTCAATCTTCACAGCTATTGACCATTTACTCATGATTGACAGTAGTTGGAACTGTTAAAAACAAAACCTATTTTCCACTTTTTTCAATTTAAAAAAAAATATACAGCCAGGAAAATATATATTTTTTGCCTGTATTTATCTAAAAACCATGAAAAACTGTGAACCTTAGTAATAATCAAATGTATTAATTTTTGCTAATAAATAACACTCTACTTTTAAACACATTTTTATCACAGATGACAATGAGTCATTTGAACCTTAAAAAGTGGAATGTCTACTCATTTTTATATACAGATATACACATGTCTGTACAAAGAAGTTGAACTGGAGTGGCTTATGTATAAGTCAGTTAAAAGCAATGCAAAGTGGCCTTTGCCTGCTGCTTAACAGAGTAGTCAGCTGTCTCGCTCAAGCCTCACAATTTTTTTTGCTTTTGAAAACCTTTATTAAAGATTAAACCACATGTTGCGTTTCAAAATATCGGTGAGGCACTTGCATAGCCACATTTAACCACCTGTTACATACACATCGGACCTGGGCATGATGATACAACTCAGTGCACAACATAGCATGAAGAGACTTACCGCTGAGTTGAAATGAAGCATCCTATGGAGCCAAAGAGTGTGTGGGAGTTAGAGCGTAATGTCGTGGGGAACACAATGATGTTTGTGGCTGAGTAGCCGCACTGTCTGTGTCAGGCAAGTCTGTTCTGTTTTGTGAGTTGGCCAATGGACTAGACGGGGCATCTTGACGTTGTAGATAGGAAATGAGGGTGGCCCAGATATCTGATCCCAAAATTCCCCCAGCAGCGTCTGACAGTGTGCAGAATCCTCCAACCAGGCCCGGACCTTGGGTGCCGGTCTCCGACCCCAGTGCATGGACACCCTGTGCCTGGCAAGAACCAATAGCATGGCGATGAGCTTGCGACTGGGAACTATTTCACATAGCCCAGGAGGCACACCAGAGGGTCGGGAGCGATGGACGTGGATGTGATCTCAGTGACGACAGCGCACACATCCTGCCAATAAGACACCTTAGGCCAAGTGAAAAAAGTTGGCCGCCGGGGCACCGCATGCATCCGTCACTAGCGAGGAGACCTATTCTATGCAGTGTTACTGGTGTGCGGTATAATGATGAGCCACAAACGATAGTAAGGGGACAGGCGTTTGATCTGATTGCAGAAGAGAGGCCAGACCTCCTGAGGGAGGTCTGTGCCCAGGTCCTCGCTCCAGGCAGTGTGGGCACGATCGGTTGTGACAAAAGCTGCAGCCAGCGTGAGACCATAAATTCTGGTGACCATTTTGCTTGAGGAGCTGGCATCATAGATCATGTCGAGGGCAGCGAGCACAGGATGTGGTTGGTGGAATGTGGGGTGGGTTTCTTGACAGGATGCTCTAATTTGATAATGTAGCAGCGTGTCGATAGGGCCTACCGCGCCATTGATGGTGAGAAAGGTATTATCGGGATAGAGGTCTGCCAAAGTGGTGAGCCCCAAACGCGCAGCGCGCTTGGCCATGCCGGCAGTCTGCAAGGGAGGGAATGCTGGGTTTTTGGCAAGGGGCATGGTGTGAGCAGAGAGTGTGCTGGTGCCAGAGTGCTTCGGGAGACCATCCCAAGCCCAGCGCATGTTCTCCACTGTGTTTATCTCTCCGTGCTGGGGTTTGGGAGGAACAAAGAGAGCAGTCTGCAGTGGCCAAAGAGCAGCGAGATCGCCCTCCACCTTGACATGTAGTTGGACAGCCGTGAGGTGTAACCAGAAAAGAAGAAAGCGAGCCTGAGCACTTAGCGCATATAACTTATCCAAACAGAGGGCGTGTAAGAATGTTGTATGCAATTCAGTGCTGCCTTCCAGCCCAGACAAGGGTGATGATGGGAGAGAGTAATTTGTGTAAAAAGTGCGCTGTGAGGAGGACGGGGACGTATAGGAAGAGATATAAACATTTTGGGAGAACCACCAATTTTGGCAATGTTGATGCGCCCCACCAGCCTAAAGGGAAGTTTCTGCCACAACGGAATCTTGGTTTTCAACCAATCCATCGCGTGGCCGAAATTGACCTTCCACAGCTCGTCCACGTCCCTGCTTAGCCAGTTGCCCAGATATCATTTGGGACCTGGCGCCCAGATGAAGGGATAGTCTGGGGCAAAGGGTACGATGGCATCCCTGAGAGGGAAGAGAATGGACTTACTCCAGTTTACCTGGATGCTGGACAGGCCCCCGATCCTCACAACCTCTCTGATCATGGGGCAAGGTTTTCCTGTGGGTTGTGTATGTACAGTTTGACATCTTCAGTGTACATGGAGACAACCAGGGCCAGAGCAGCGAAGCCAATGCCACTTTGGATGTGGTGCTGTCTGAGGTCAGCAGCGAGAGGTTCCATGGTGATGGCGAAAAGCATGGGGGAGAGAGGGCACACCCGCCTCATACCCCTCGCGATAGGAATGGGCTCCGTAATCTGACTGTTTATCCTTATGCGGGCGACGGGAAGGGTGTTTGAAAGCTGGACCTTACGCACAAAGACTGGACTGAATCCCAGACGTGGAAGGAAATAGAAGAGGTAGGGCCATTCAAGGGTATCGAAGGGCGTGGTGGTGTCTAGGAGAGCTGCCAGAGCTGGTGGGGAGGGGTTCATCAGATGGAGGACGGCAAAAATGGTCCAAAGGTTATGCGATTTGGCGCATCCACGAAGGAAACCGGACTGATCAGGGCAATCTATCAGAGGCAAGAGAGGAAGAAGGCCCGAAGCCAACAATTTAGCAAAAATTTTGTTGTTAGTATTAATGAGGGATAAAGGGCAATAGGAGTTCAGGGGATTTGTCGGGCTTTAAAAGGAGTGTGAGCAGAGCCTCTCGGAGAGTTAGAGGAAAACTGCAATGTTCTAAAGAATCACTGTATATGGCGGCCAGATGCGGAACAAGAAGGGGTGCAAACTGCTTATAGAAGGATGCAGGCAGGCCATCAGAACCAGGAGCTTTGTCTCCAGGGAGACCATTAATGACAGCCATAATCTCTTCTTTAGTGAAGGGCTTGTCCAGGTATTTCCGGTGCTTATTGCCCAGCCAAAGGAGGTTGATTGTTTTAAAATATTGATCGAGGAATACACGAGCAGGCACCTCTCCAGCAGCGTATATCTGCAAGTAGAAGGTGAAGAACCTGGCAACCACCTCACCGCGTAAGGTCGTCCTGTCCGGACCCCAGTCTTGGAGTGCAATCACATATGAGGTGGCATGCGGTTGATGCAGGAGGTTTGCAAGGGTTTGTCAGGGCGGTCGCCCTCACCGTAGCAGTGGGCTCTAGCGTCCCAGAATGAAATCTCCCTCTTAGCTTTGTCATGAAATTCAGTAATTTTGCCCCTGATAAGCGCTAAGGTGTCGGGATTGGGGTTTTGGGACCGTAGAGTCAAAGGCCCTGATCTCCCCCCTCCAGAAGCTCTAGGACACTCCGGATAGAGCGCAGAACTTCAGATTGTTTGGAAATACACTCACCCTGGAACGCAGCCTTGAAACCTTCCCAAAGTGTTGAGGGGAAATCTACCAAACCGGAATTGAGTTTGAGCGCACGCGAGCATGGTCGGAGTGGGTGGGGGTCATGTGTTCCATGGAGGTGACACATTCGAACTTCAACTAGGAAAGGGAGCAAGGGAGGATATCGAGGGAATCATCCTGAAGGGGGCATGGTTTCACCTGGCATACACCCCTCTCACACAGAACAGGGTGGCCAAGCCATAATGGAGAGCGGGCAACTCTACGCAGAGTGAGTAAAAACAAAACGTTCCCAGGCATTAGGGAGGAAATGCAAGGAATGTGACAAGAATAGGCAGTTGGACCCAGGGGTCGAGTCAATCAAAGCATGGCATAACCAGTACAAGGTGAATTCAAAAAGTACCCCATAGTGGCCTATAGAATACGGTGACCAGCAAAGGTGCGGGGTTGCATAAACAGCAAGGGTAGGCGTAGTTGGCGGAGTTCTACTACGTGGAATTCCACAAAGTTGAACAAAATCTCAGTGAATTCTGCAACTCCCAATTAATAAAGCAGAAACCTCATATACTTTTGGTAAAATAACAAGTATCTATGTCTTTGCATGCTAAAATGCATAGAGTCATTTCACAAAAGTAAAAATGAAAATGAAAATTTAGCAAGCAGTGAGAGAGGTGATGATTTTGAGAACCTTCCTAACCTGGGAAAGCAGATGCCTTGAAAACAAAGAACACATCTTGCTAAACGATTCAGTGGTGGTCCCATCCTCTTAGGACCACCCCAAACACAGTTATGGGCAAAAGTACAATCCCAACCAACGGCCCTGAAAACGATTACGGGATGAGATTAGCAGTGGGCAGTAAATATTATAGTATCCAATATAAAAATAATTATACAAAGATCTGCAGTTCAACTAGTCGTTACTAGGTGTCCCTCATGAGTCAAATGCAAAAGCATTGAAATTATTACATCTAGCTGCAGTTCCACTAGTCATTCATATGTGTCCCTCATGAGTCAAATGCAAAAGCATTGAAACCCTTGCATGAAGCTGCAGTTTCACTAATCGTTACTAGGTGTCCCTCATGAGTCAAATGCAAAAGCATTTGACTTGAGGGAAACCTAGCAACAACAAGTTGAACTTCAGTTTGATGTAATCATTTCAGTGCTTTTGCCACCCTCTTGATTGGCAACGCCCCCACCAGGTCCACTGGCAATATCAGAGGAGCATGAGTCATTGTCAGTCATTGTCACTCGAGCCACCCCCAATCTCCCACTGCAAATTGGGTGCTGTTTGATATTGCTGCTTTTCCAGTTTCCTCGCAAAGGCCATGGCAGATTTTGGGTCGCTGAAAGCCTGCATTTATGTCCCATTTATGTCCCAGTCTTGACCTGAAGTTTGCCCGGGTAGACCAATGAGTAGAAAATATCAAGTTTTTGGGGAAGCCTCTTTACTGGAAGGAATTACTGATGATCAGCCTGCACTGCCAGCGTAAAGTCAGGGTAGAAGGCAAGGGATTTACCTTAGTGGCGCACTTCACCCTGCTCCCAGGTGGCCCGCAAAATCGAATTTCGAACCCGGAAATTTAACAGTTTGACAAAAACCGGTCAGACAGGAAGCCCTGGAGGGGACCTGGGCCCCAGGGAACGGTGCGCCCTCTTCACGATGAAGACTGGGGAAAGGACCTCTCCAAAAAGATCACGAAGAACTGCACAATAAAGTCCTCCGTGTTTGTGATGTTGGAGGATTCAGGCACCCCCGTAACATAGAGGTGATGGCACTCCTGCCGGTCCTGTGGACAGACCATCTGCTGGTCAACTTTTACATACTGGGCAATAAGAAACCCCTGAGCAGTGCCCCTAGACAGCTAGGATCAGCGTCAATGGCATATCATCGGGTGACTCCAGAAATGCTGTCACAGGCACTGTGCGAACATCCTTGCCCTCTTACGGGGTTTTGGATAGGGACTTGGAGTCCTTGTGGACAGGTTGAATGATCTGGCCCCCTTGAGGGTCCCCGTTCATTGCCTAAACGGGTTTCTGCTCCTTGGTTCACTGGAGCGCTGCTTGCCTCCCGCAGGCAGTGCAAGGTGGCGGAAAGGGCCTGGCGAGCTCAGTACGATCCAGCTGCTAGACTCGAATATAGAACGGTGGTCAAAGCCTATCACCGAGACATTTTCCTTGAGAAGAAGAGCTACTTTGCTAGGAGGATTGAGGATGCCTCGAATTCCTGCAAAGAGATCTTCACGATCGTTAGGGAATTTATTGCCCCACGGTCGAATGTGACCCAGACTGCCCCCACCGAGACGTGGGCATCGGAACTTGCATGCTTCTTCACCACAAAGATTAAGCTGATTCAGGACTCCTTTCCACCGTGGCCGGCCATTGCCTCCCCTTGTTCTGAGGCTGGTCCAGTTCCATCGGTTCCCCTAGGGCCAGTCCTGTCAGACTTTCCAACTATTTCAACTGCTTCGTCACTGACACTTTTGGCCAATCTTGAATCTGGATCGCCGCTCGACCCATGTCCGGCCAAATTTCTGGCGAAGATGGCGGCAGTGGTAAATTCGCTGGTCAACCCCCTCCTGAATCTTTCTTTGAGCCAGGGTGTGGTCTCTTCAGCTTGGAAACAGGCTATGGTTATTCCCCTTATCAAGAAGCCTGGTCTGGACCCCGAGGTCTTGGCCAATTACAGACCTATCTCTCTCCTCCCTGCATTGGCTAAGACCCTGGTGAAGCACGTGCATAATGTGCTTTCTAATTTTTTGGAATCACACGATCTGCTTCATTCCACTCAATCGGGCTTTCGTCCGAATGTCAGCACTTAGACGGATTTGCTGGAGATGTCTGAGGCCATCAAGGAGACACTAGACTTGGGTGGCAGAGCCATGCTGATCATGCTCGATTTGTCAGCGGCCTTCGACACCGTCCCCCATGAGGACCTGCTCATCAGACTTCATGAGATCAGTCTGAGGGGGACGGTGCTCAGCTGGTTTACATCTTTTCTGGCCGGCCGCCGACAAACGGTCTGGGCCTCCTCTAGCTCTGCTGAGATGCCGCCATTGGGAGTCGGAGTCCCGCAGGGCTCTGTATTGAGCCCGACTCTTTTTAACATCTTTATGACCCCCCTGGCGGCTCTGGCCGAGTCCTTCGGGGCCCAGATCGTATGCTACGCAGATGACACCCAGCTGCTCTTTACCTGTCGGAAAGGAGAGGATTTTGATGGAGAGAGTATCCGTGAGTGCCTTGGGGCTGTTTTTAAATGGCTCCAACTGAACAGCCTCAAGTGCAACTCAGATAAATCGGAGGTGCTCTTCTTCGGTTGTCAATCCGATCCGGACTGGCAGGTATGGTGGCCTGCTGACATGTCTCCTCCGGGGCGGTCGTCTCAGTCAGCTAAGAATTCGGGGATCAAAATTGACAATGGCCTGATTTTAAGATCTCAGATCCTTGCCCTCACTGGCACCTGCTTTGGTCTTCTCCGCATGCTCCGGAAGTTTTTCCCTTTGCTTTCTGAGGACCACAGGAGGACTACGGTACAGGCCTTGATCGGTTCAAGACTGGACTACTCCAAAGTCCTATATCTCGGTCTGCCGGAATAGCTCCTGCAACGGATGCAGGTGGTCCAGAACGAGGCAGCGCGTGCCATTTTTGGCCTGCATAGGCGAGTCAGAGTTTCTGGCTTGTTGCAGTCGCTCCATTGGCTGCCTATCCGACAGCGGATAGTTTTCAAAGCCTTAACTCTTGCTCACAAGGCCTTTTATGCCACAGGGGCTAAATACCTTCAGAAGAGGCTCGTCTCCTATCGTCCTTCCCGATCTTTGAGGTCAGAGTCGATGTTCCTTGCCACTGTTCCTCGTGTGAGGAAGGCTCATATGGGAGGTCGTTCCTTTATGCTCCGGGCCCCACAGCTTTGGAACTCCCTGCCCCTGACATTACGTAGCACCTCAAATCTGTTGGCTTTCAGGAAGGGCCTGAAAACTTGGCTTTTTGCTTCCTAGATTTCCGTATTCTGCTGACCCTATTTCTTTTAATCTGTGTGTTGTCTTTGTATTTTTCAGGTTGTCAATAAAGCGCCGAGACACTCTTTTGAGTAGCCGAGCGCTATAAAAGACACAAAATAACATAACATAACATAACATGGAGGCTGTTTCTGCTGGAGCACGCCTCCAAATCCTCATTTTTGTTCTTTATGAGTTCCAGAATTCTGTCAATTTCGAGTAACTTTTGTGTCTCTCTGGTTATGGAGTCCTCAACATCAGAGACTATGGCTTCTAAGTGTGTGATCTGCGCATCGTGTGAGTCCACCCTGATTTTCACAACAGCAAGGCTAGCGGACAGCTGATCCAGTTGGGTTACAATGGCACTGACGCTAGCTTTCATATCCAGCATGATAGCTTTCAGATCGTGATCACGAGTGGCACCAGAGTACACCTGAGCAGCAGGTTCTTCTGTCCCTTGCAGCATCCCCTCCTGTCTAGTCTGCTTACGCTGGTCGAAGGCAATTTTGGGCTGCTTGGTGTCTACTTTGCCCATGATGAAACCACCACTGTTCAGTGGGTCAGTCACTCAGCACTCCGGCACCCAAATGAGAGAAGGAGTGGGGCCCGAGCAAGACGGCGCAGAATGTCCAGAGTTGGCAGGCCGAAACGCGCCCCTGGAGCATCAAAGGAAATATAGTTGTGAGGCACTGAGGCGGCAAAAACTGTAGTGTGGGCGCATAGACAACGTTTTTGGATTGCGCAGATATGACAGTTCAAATTACAGGTGGTAGACCGGACAGTGATCTTGTCCCGGGGACCCCGGAGTGTGAACCTGGGAGGACGCCTTACCCACAGGGCAGCACACAGCCGGTAATGAGGGGAGGCAAGACCACTGAGCAGATGGAGGAGTGGTGGGTCCAGCATGAAACAGGCAGATTGATGGTGCTCTTTGGCGGTACCAGCAGTGAAGGGCCACAAGAAGGGAATGCCAGGCAGTGGGAGCCGGAAGAAGGGAAGCAAAGAGAATATTTTGTCTACTTTGCAAGGTGCAGGACTCACGGCGCAGCGCCTCACTCATGAGCAGGCCAAAGGGGGAGTGCCCAGAGTAGGCCACGCCATTCCAAACCCTGTGGTCCGATGAGTGTGCTCCCTCCCAGCCACGGACCCCCCAACACCACAGCGCTGCACCCCCGTAGCTGTGGAGGCAGTCAGCAGCAGCTCCAGTCCTAGCCAGGGATTTGATTGTAGGTTGCAGATGCGGTCCGCCGAGCCAGGCACCACCTCCCCGCTGCGTCCCTGGACAGGACCCCCAGTTGTGCACAGGCTCAGAACAGTCTGGGAGTCGTAACTCAGCAGGCGGGCAGCTGAACAACCCCACTGAGCTTCCAAGTGCAGTGCAAGGATCGGGGAGATCATGCAGGTCAGCAGGGGTTTGCCACCAGTCAGGTGGACTATAGGTCCAGCTCAGCCGAGGAAGGTGGAAGATGTGCTGTTGTGGGGCGAAGGAGCAGGTGAAGTCTGCATGCCCTTGTTAGAAGTAATGGTGGAGAGAGCCACAGGAGGGGCAAGCCAGGCGGGGGCAGCTAGTAGCAGGGAAGCCAGGGGAGAGCTCCGTCCACTGCGTGGTGCGCAAAGCATGCGGTGTGGGCCCAACAGGCTGGCAAAGGGAGGAGCACCCACTGGAGACTGCGCATCCCCGAGCCCCACGGTCTGACGATCGCACTCCCTCCCGGCCGCGAATCCCCCCCGAAGCGCCACACTCACTTGGCTGTAGGGCTGGCAGCAGCTTCTCCGGTCAGGTGTTGAAGGTTGCAGGTGCTATCTGATTGCCGGGCACAGCCCACTCTGCCGCTGCTCAGTACAGGCCTGCCAGGTGCGTATAAGCCCAGAGCAACCCGGGCGTCCATAACCTTCGCCGCAGCACGGCATCGGGCAAGCTGACCAACCACTATGTGCCCCCAAGCGCCGGGGACCAGGATCGCTGTGCGTGGAGCTGGAAATCCATGTAGGTCTGCAGGATTTTGCCAGATTTTGAGCTTGGACGGTGGAACCCACTTAAAGTGCGGCAATCTTGCAGCCAGCTAAGCCATACCCGCCCTCGCTCAAGTCTCACTATCGTTGGGAAAACAACTGTACACATAGTATGTAATAAAAGACAGGAAGTGCTGCACCCCCAAAGTGTATCTAGCTAATACAACCAACTCTACAAAAGGGGATGATGGAGTAAGAAGGAAGCAGCTAGCCCAGAAGTCTGTGAATCATACATGAATATGTGTTCACAGTTTTGAAATTGTATTTGTATTTTAAATATTAATAATATAACACTGTTAGTTGCCCTACAATTCGAAATGACCTATTGTGAATATTCATATTTCGAATTGGACTGTACCTTCAATGTTCAAATCATATTGTGCTGTATGTCCTCATACGTTGATAAGGATAGGATCGTTCAATATTGACATACAAATATTTTACGGACTCAACTTTACACAGTGTTCTTAAGGCATAGTACAGTAGTCCTTGGGACAGGATAGTCAAACAACCCTAAGTTTGACAGCTCACACACAAATTTGCACTCCTGGACTTGAAACTACAAATAATCTCACTTTACCTGGTATCATGTTTTTTTAAATATTTTGTCAATTAATACAAGGAAAACAATGTATGAACCCTCAATTAAATCATTGGTGTAAAGAAATACACAGGAAGAGTATTTTATTATAAACATTTATTAAGGTAAAATGTTTTTGAGTTCCTATATTGTTTAAAAATGTATCTTAGTCATCAGCCTTAACTGTGTTGGCCACTCTGTCTGAGGAAAGAAGATCACAAGCCTTCTCAGTACTTTGGCCAATGAGGATGATTTAGAAGACCAGCTGGGCCCTTTAAGCTTGAGTTGCCACCACCCTACACCTCTCCATCTCCCTCGGGATACAAAATCTAATACTATCCACAAGAGCCCTGTCCCCATTATGTACATAATTGGTCCCACAATCGCTTTGTGTCCCCACACCAACAACTGTTGCCTCCCCTGTTATGGGCCCTGTGACAAGCACAGTCATAAACCCGCTGCGCAGCCAGACCACACTAGTCCTGCGGCCACCCAGTTAAGGGCGCATGGCAGTTTTAAAAGGGTTCGCTCAGGTCCTTCTTTGAGGTGGAAAGTTCTGGGTAAAGTGACCAATGTCAATTCCATGAGTAGCAGAGGTTAAAGAACACAGCTATGTGGTAGGAGAAACATCTGGGAAGATCATTGAACTTCTAACAGCCCACAAATATCCCATGTGGGCCAGAAAAACATCAAGAGGGCCCGAAATGATCTCCTGGTGTGTCACGTGGGTATCTACACTGTACTTTAGTGGAATGGTGCCAGGTGGCTTTAAGCATGATTGCAGCACTGTTCCATTTAGCAATTTTTTTCCATGTTCAAACAATATTTGTAACCAGCTCGGTCTCAGAAGCACCTACAGCGGGCAGCTCTGCATAAAGCTGGATACTATTGCACACAGTGCCATCCATCACCACGTCCCTTGTTAACACTCAGTCCACTTCAGTGGCCCTAAAGAGGAGATGTTCATAAAGAACCTGCCACCAATCAATGCAAAACGCCATGTTCTAATAATAAATGTGGCCCAGTAACACGCTAGTTAGAGAACCTTTGTAGATAAACCCACATCTTAACACAGTCCAAATGTCAAATTCCAGATTACTACCACAGCAAATTAAATTTTACATGAAAAACCATGTTCACTTTGTCACAGATTGTAAAATAAATCATATGCTATTCATAGTAAATTGTAGTCCAATTTTTTACTTCTTCTAATTTACATTCTTTCTCACAAGTAACCGTTGGGGGAGTTGGCGTTGTTGCGCCACGCAGAGTTCCGCGAAGTTGTAAATAAACTCTGCGGAATTCCGCAAGCACGCTGTGTTGCTTGTTCCTCCCGTTCGCGAGGCATTTTTCCTGTTCGGGAACGCTGTTTGTGTGCTCAGGGGAAATATCTCGAAAACTTGCCCATGCGGTCGCCAATGGGCACGGCCATCTTGTTTCTCACTTGTCCCACCCATTCAAGATGCGTTTTTCCCATTGCGGAAGGCGTGTTGCATGTTCCCACCCTTTGGCATATTGTGTGTTAGTGATGCTTCTTGCCTGCTCGGGGGTGGGGGAAATATCGCGCAAATTTGCCCATGCGGTCGCAATGGGCGCAGCCATCTTGTTTTTCACTTTTTTTGCTATGGGTCTGGGCCTGCTTTTCTATCCTCCCTCTATCTTTTCAATCCTTTGTGTCTGGAAACATTTTTTGATCTTTTTTATTTATTATTTATCCTTCTATTTTCCTGATTTTGTATGTTGAGTTTTGTTCTACTTTTTGTGTGCGTTTTTCACTACTTTTTCACTCTTTTCTATTACTTGCTTTTTTCATTTCTTTTACTTACTTTTTTAATTCCTACCTTTTCTTTTCTGCCCCCCTGATTACCAGATCCAAGGCAAAGGGCAAGGCTCATAGCCTCAGCCATAGCTGTAAGGCGGCGCCAAAAATGGGTGCAGGCACGGACCTTATTTAGCAAGGCAGAGGTATTTTATTGTTCAGCGCCATCTTCCCTTAATCCTGGCATGGCAGGAGGCTGCCAGAGCTCGTACCCAGACCAAAATCTGCCGTTTGGGTCTGGGTACGAGCTGCGGGTGCATCACCAGCGATGGGGAAGGGTGCGCCGGCCAGTGTATCAGTGCTCTGGGGTCAGGTGCACCCATACCCAGCTTAAGCACCAGTGGTCCGATATCCTGGACCGGGGGCAAAACCTGCTGGACCTGCTAGGAGTTGAGGACCCGGGATTGGTGAGTAGCTATTTAATATTACTACTTTGTGTTTTTCTGCTCTGTGTTATATATTGCACATATAATTATTTGCTGAATAGCAAGAATGCTGCTGCTTACATTGCAGGTAAACTATGCTTAAAAATCATCAGTGATTGTTATGCCACAGGTGCTCGGCGCTACTAATCTTAGTTGTTTGCGACTTTGCGCTCGCTTAGGCTTATTATGTAAGAGTTTTCTTTAGAGAACTTAAGTTAGGTGATGCTAGAGAGACTCTAGCTCTTCCTTTGTCCATGTGTCACTAAAAGATAGTGGTGCATTGATAGGTTTAGTTACTTATTAGTATTAGTTGGTAATTTTTTAGTGGTCTGCGTGACGCATCCTCTGTTACGTTATGTGCTGTTGAGTGCTGCTTACCCCAGTCCTTAGTAGAACCTTTTGTAGTTTGTTTAGTGAGTAGTAATAGGCTTAGCACTAGCAGAACATCAGCAGCAACAAACTAACAGTTTGGCGTATGTAAAAATGTATGCATGTGTCCTCGATCTATGCATTTTTGAGGACTAAAATAAGTGGAAATGCAGACTTAGTGAACAATTGGCCCATCTGGAATAGGTGGGCTATGTCAGGTGGCACGTAGGCTTAGTTAGTATTCTGCAATCATAATGGAACACTGGATTAGTGTTCATAAATATTAACTAGAAGGTCTGTGAATCCCACAATACTACTAGTCGACCAGATTAAATAGGTCAATTTTATTGCAATTGTTGTTTCCATAAATGTTTATTGGAGAGTTTTTAAAAATATTTTATTTGTTTCACACCAATCGTCAATGTTTGTCTCTTTATTTCTTGTATCTTTCATGATCAGCATCCAGTGGCAAGAAGAGGGGGTCATTGGAGTCGGTGGGAGCAGCTGCAGAAGATGCCGGCAAGGACCGCTCCTCTACAGAGGGCTCTGCTGCTGGCCCCAGTAAGTCCTCCTGTTGTTAATATTAATAATTATACTTCCCTAACTTTTACTGCACCTTATTTTTTCCGAACTATTATTTCCGTTTCCTAATTCTTTTTTTTTAACAATTCTTCTTCGATCTAGACTATCTGTGTCACGATTCGCTCCCTGTGCTCTCTTGTACAGGCTTCCCCTTTGGATCCTTCTTTCTCCTCTGACTCCCTGTATGATACTGTGCAGCACTGTACTCCTCCTTTCTGTGTACATCTTCTACCCAGTTCCCAGTCCTTGTCCAAGTCCCTGACTGTGTTCCCCACATAGTCCCGGACAGTCCCTGACAGAATGACTAACCCACATTTCCAGGGTCACCTGTGAGGTTTCTTTGCATTTAGTTAGCTACCTTTTTCTGTTTCATGTGTGTGTGCAAATATTAAGTGTGTCATAATGAGAGGTTTAAGAAAGAGACACTCCAGTGCATCATTTAAGTTTGTTCAGGGCAGTTCCCCAGTGTTCACCAATGAGACACATTTAGGGGCATATTATCAAGGGGGTTTATCTCCGCTTTTTTGGCTTTAAAAGCCAAGAAAGCAGAGATAAAATTATCTCCCTATTACCTAGCTGTCGCTAACACCAGTTAGCGACAGCTAGTAGGAGATAGCGACCATCTTGGGCCCCACTTTGCATGTCAGTGATATTTATCACTAATGACATGCAAAGTGGGCGTGCCAAGTTGTTAGCGACTGGAAACAGTCGCTAACATCGCTATCTCCTATTACCAACTTTTGGAGATATTCGCGCTAAGCGCAAATATCTCCAAAAGCTAACACCTGCCCTGAGCAGTTCTTAGCCATGTTATCCAATGGGAGGTGGAAAACATGGCTAAGAGCATTAGCTCGGTAATGCATGAATATCACTGACTTTTCAGCGATATTCATGCATTGAGGCCGATTTTTATCGCATTTGCGATAAACCTTGGTAATACCAAGGCTTATCTGCGATAAAAATCGCCGCAGCTCAGCTGTAAATTTTTGTCTCTAACCAAGCAATAGCGATAATTATCGCTATTGCTTGGTAATATGCCCCTTAGTGTCTACTTTCCAGTTTGAAAATGTTCACCCTAGTCATGAAACAATTAATCCTATTATGAAAAATGGACATTTACTTTCTGAATATTTTACTCATTGGCTCTCAAACACCTCTTTGCTAGATCCTGATTTGCTCTTCTGTTCTGATCCAGATTCAATGTCTGTGTCAGAATTGCAAAAGGAAAATAACACCTTACTCAGTTTGCTGAACAAGAATTCTGATTCTCGGATGTCTTCTGACAGTGGTTGTAAAATACAATGTTCAACCACACAACCAAAGAAAGAGCAGATCCATTTCATAACCACTGTTTTCCATTCACATAATGTCACCCAGTCTTGTAGTCCAGTAAAACTCACAGTCCCGGATACTAAAGGGACCTTGTTAAATACCACATTCAAAGTAAAGAATAATCAGTTCAACAAAAGAGAGAAAAAACCTACTAGAACACAGGAGGCTAATAGCCACTTTGAACAAAATCCAAGGTATAGCTCTGTTGCTTGTGAAGTTGCCAAGTCTGCCACTGTCCTTATAGAGAAAGATCTGCAGTCCTCGCAGGATATACTTTCATCTAAGATTCTTGAATTACAACAAGAGAAGAAAATGTTTCAGACTCTGTTGAAAAATTATAACCCAGAGTTCAAGTGGGAATTTAAAACCCCTGTAGAAAACAACTTTTCCACCTCTATGTTAGCCTCCTTAGAAATAGAGAATGAAGCCTTGCACTCTCTTTTGCGTTCTCCTCTGAGCTGGTCCAGAAATTGTGTTAATAATTCTGTGGCTGACCACTCAGATACCATTCAGAACAACCTTAGTACCTTGTCTCACAGTCCAGCTAAGGAAACTATTTGTTTGAATCCTGAAATGTCTAACTCCTCTGTTTTGTCTTCTAGTACTAAATTACATCCAGGCGCTACATTTGAGATGTGTCCCTCCACTTTTCAGAAACCCCAAATGCCAGGCAAGACAAAACACATCTCTTTGCTTTCTTTTCCTGGTAATGAGGTCAGTTCTATCTCGGAGATAACCCAGGGACAGGTCATTTACATAAAGACAAACCTGAACCGGTGATCCACATTATCCCTGCTGTGACAATGTCCTGTTACTCAGACCATGCTCTAGATTTAACTGCTACAACTGAAGACAACCTCACTGAGAAGGAGCAAAATCCTGACCCCTTGTTTGCTCTTCCACCTTCAAGCTTGCCACTTATTGAAAAGTCAGGAAATATTACTCTATGCTCTGATGCATCTGTACCACCTTATAATGCAGAAGGAATTGAACAAATCTCTCATGACCATGAAGTCTCCAACCTACTTCCTCTGACTAAGCAGACTCTAAAATAAGCAGTATTCTTATTCAGCACTTCAGTATGTTTAATGAGCCAAGGAACTGTGAAGATTTCACTATTGACAATAGGGATGTTCAAGGGCAATCGCCACTTTCAGAATTTAAAGACTGTCATCCTTGTGCCTCTCTGCCATCAGCTTCTCTGCTTTCAGAGTCTTCAGAGTCCTCAGCCGGCCTGCTGCCTCCTGAACTTCAGCCTGCAGCCTTCCTGCCAGCTGAGCCCGAGCCTGCAGTCTTCCTGCCATGAGTACCAGGGCCTCCAGACTACCTTCCTTCAGAGCCTGAGTCCTCAGCTGGCCTACTTACAGAACTTCAGCCTGCAGTCTGCCTGCCTACTGAGCCTCCAACTAATTTGCTTATAGAGCCTACGCCTCCTAAAAGCCTGTTTATGGAGCCAGAGCTTCCAAAGGGCATGTCTACAGCACCAGTACCTGCAGGCCTCCTGCCTCCAGCACCAGTACCTGCAGGCCGCCTGCCTCCAGCACCAGTACCTGCAGGCCTCCTGCCTCCAGCATCAGTACCTGTAGGCCGCCTGCCTCCAGCACCAGTACCTGTAGGCCGCCTGTCTCCAGCACCAGAACCTGCAGGCCACCTGCCTCCAGCACCAGAGCTTCCAGGCATCCTGCCTCCTGCACCAGAGCTTCCAAGCTCCCTGCCTCCTGCACCATAGCTTCCAGGCTCCCTGCCTCCTGCACCAGAGCTTCCAGGCTCACTGCCTTCTGCACCAGAGCTTCCAGGCTCCCTGCCTTCTGGACTTGAGCCTCTACTGTGCCAACGTTTTGACCCTGTGCTTCCAGTTTCCCAGCTTTCAGAGGTCTCAATACATATACATTCAGAGACTGAACCTCCAGCACCAGAGACAAAACTCTCAACATGTAAGCCTCCAGGGCCTGGGTCTCCTGCATACCTGTTTCCTAAGTCTCCTGCATGTCTATCTTTAGTATGTTTTCTTCCGGGGCCAGAACTTCAGGTCTGCTTCCTATCACCTCCTTCATTTTCAGCCAGTTTGTCTTTGACCTCTGTGCCTCCTGCCAATCCGTTATCTGCTCTTAACCCTACAGTCAATCAGCCTTTGTTTTCAGAGTGCTACTCTAGCCTGTCATCATCAGGACTTCAAACACATTTAATGCAGGCTTCTAAGCCCTTGTCACTGGATTTGGACTCTTCAAGTTCTACCTTCAATACTGCTGTTAATTTACAGAGTATTATCCAACTTTCCAGAACATCACAATTTACCTTCAGTCCTCTGATAGCGTGCACTGAATCTATGATGGAAATTGACTTCATTCTTAGGAGCAAAGGATTTGGATCCAGTTCCAGACCTCGGGAGACGGTCTTTGGAGCTCCCTGTGCTCTTTTGCCCACCACCAAGGGGCTGCATTGTGGGGCTTTAAAGTGTTCTAATATGCCTCCAGACACTCCCCTGTTTGCATATCCTTACTTCCAGGCATTTGGACATCATTTAGGAATTGACATCCATTCCCAATCCATGCTGGGTTTTGTGAAAGCCAGTCTGCTTAGACTTAAAGCCAGCCTACTCATGCCTGAAACTCCAATACCCAGAATTCCCTGCTCACTGCTTTGTCTCCACCCCTGCAGGCCAAGGATGGGGGGAGGAATTCAGCTCACCTGTGGCTGGCTGCTGCTAGCCTGCTCACACCTGATGCATATGATTATTGTGAGCTCTTTTAAGCCCCAGCTCCCTTCAGGCAAAGGTTGGTCATTGTAGCTGTTTACCGGTGCGACTGATCCTTGGTTCCAGAGTTCCCTGAGCTTTTGCTATTCTTGTTTCCAGTGTTTGCTGAGCTTTAATTATGCCTTGTTCCTGACCTGCTGCTGTTTTCCCTGTTCCTGAATTAGCACTGCCTGCAGTGCTACCCTGACCCCATAGCCTTATTATAGCTTGTTCCTGAACTGCATCAGTTTCCCTTCTCCTGAATTAGCAATGCTTGCAGTGCTACCTTGTTTCCTGAGTTCCTGAACTATAGCTATTCCCTGTACCTGAATTAGCACTGCCTGCAGTGCTACCTTGTTTCCTGATCTATAGTTATTCTTTGTTCCTGGGCTTAGCTATTTCTTGTTCCTGATTTGCACTGCTTGCAGTGCTCTCTTGACTCCTTGTTTCCTGAGCTGTAGCTATGTCCCGTTTCCTCGAACCAGTATTGCCTGCAGTGCTACCTTGACTCCTAAGCTATAGTAAGTTCCCTGTTCCTGAACTAAGACTGCCAGCAGTGCTGCTTTGACTCCTGAGCCTTAGCTCACTTCTTGTTCCTGCCCCAGTACTGCCTTCTATGCTACTTTGTTTTCTTGATTCCTTAACCTGCACTATTCTAGTATACCCTTGTAGCCTCCCCTTATGTATATCCGTTTCCAGTCCCTGCCTTGCTTCCCATTTCCTTGGTTCCAGTTCTTGTTTGTTGCCTTTCTATTCTAATGTCTTACTTCTGTTACCTTGTATGTTTGTTACCTGCTTTCTGTCAAGTGTGTCCTGTCATTTCCTTTCTTTCCTGTTAAGCCCTACTCCTTGCTAGCTCCTTGTCTATTGTGCTTGTGTTTAGTTCTACACCTGTGCTGTTACTGCCTTGCGTGTTCCTGTTTGATCGCCAGGATCCGTGGGCTCAGCTGACTACCTAGGTGGTGTTTCTTGTACACTGTGAGTTTTGTCTTTGAGTTACATTTATACATCACTGTAGGTAAAAGCTCCACAGACCCTGCCTTGCATGCATATCCTACATGTGGGTATTTGCAGTCAGTATCTGTAACAGCAATTGCGGGTAAGAAACTTACTGAGCTTCAGTTATACCATGCTGAGCTCCTGAGTGCTTTACCCCATAACCCCCTTTATTGTTAATGTTGTATTATATATATGTCTTGCACGTCTGTTCTGGGTGTAGTTAGTCTGAATGCTAAATTGCCTTGTGAGTGCCCTTCCTTTCTGAGTCTTACCCATCTTGTTCACTTGTACAGGCTTCCCCTTTGGATACCTTTTTCTCCTCTGGCTCCCTGTATGATCCTGTGCAGCACTGTACTCCTCCTTTCTGTGTACATCTTCTACCCAGTTCCCAGTCCTTGTCCAAGTCCCTGACTGTGTTCCCCACATAGTCCCGGACAGTCCCTGACAATCTGTTGCTAAATTCTTGTTATACCTGCCTCTAACTGCCTGTGCTATGACTCTCCGTACTCGTATTATTAGTCTGTCTGTAGCTAAGCTTGCCCAGTTGGTCACTCTTTATTTAAAAGGTTTTAAAACTCAGATTCACTAATAGCTCTAGCCACTGAGTCCAGTCCTTTGGGTTGTCCTCTTCTAGTCTTCTTAATCTTGAGGCTTTTCGACAATTCCCACTCACAAAATGCTCAACCAGATATTTTTGCTATTTTTGATAGGATAAGACATACTACTACTAGTCTACCTTACTCTAGTACCCGAGTACTAGTGATATATATTGTATATGTATGTATTTACTTTTTTTCAATCTTGCTAGGGAAAAAGAATAAATAGGGGAAGGTATATATGGCATCTAAAAAAATATCCGATGTTTTTTCTAGCCGTACCGACCACCAGTTCAGGGGCCAGTAGCGACGCGGCCAGTAAGGAGAGAGCAGAAGATGCAGCAGCTGCAGGGGTTGAGCCAGCAGCAGTGGCGGGTGGTGGTAAGTTATATTGCTTACTTAGTGACATTACACTTGCTGCAAGGGTGTACACTGTACTGTTGAGAGAGACAAAGTTGTTGTGAACAACGTTTGAAGAAGACACCCTTTACTTAGCATTAGCAATAGCATTAGTGACGGGAGTTGAGTAACTAATGGCCTCTTCTATCTGAAATAAACTCAGCTGTGAAAGTTTTATGGAGAAGACTAAGAGTCAGATCAGATCACCTTGATGGATGGGTTGAACGAAAAGGGAAAG
Organism: Lissotriton vulgaris; assembly: GCF_964263255.1. Taxonomy (NCBI): domain Eukaryota; kingdom Metazoa; phylum Chordata; class Amphibia; order Caudata; family Salamandridae; genus Lissotriton; species Lissotriton vulgaris. The sequence goes on along the minus strand of NC_141687.1, from coordinate 740,647,859 downwards.
AAGGGTGGAAGGAGGAAGGAATGGCAAGATGTAATATTTATGACTGGCAGAGAAGGATACGCGGGATGCATGCATAGGTGGCTGATAGGAATCAGATGCATGGGTGGTTGAAAGATGGGTGGAAGTTGAAAGAAAATATGCCTGCCTGGGAGGTTGAACCTGTATGGGTGGATAGCAAGAATCCTTTGGGGTGCTTCATGGGTCAAATTCAAAGCCAAGGCAAGCAAGGAAGGAAGTACGCATGGTTGTGGTTTAAAAAAAAATAATACATGTTTGTTGTTGGTGAAACAAATGAAGGTTTGCTGAGAGATTAAGAAGAATTGAAGACATGTTTACTTTGAATGGATGGATGCCTTGATGGCGTTCATCATAGTTAGCATAGGTGGAGTCTGTCTCTGGATGTAGAGTCCTAGTTTGAAGACAATCTAAAAGAAACCGCACCAGAGTAGCAAAGCCAAGGAGAATAGAATTTGTATTTTCAGAATACACCCTTGACTCACAGTAGTTTGCAAGCAGAGCATTTATAGTGTGTATGTATGTTGTTATCAAGTGCCTCCCTCCGACTCCGAGGCCCACTCCCCACCTAATTTAATTTATTCTCAACTGTGTCAGCCTGCCATGGGTGGCCTATCGGCTGGATGTTTATTGTTTACACAATCAATCAAAACAAAGTACCTCATGTCATCCCATACATAAGCATTGATCATTTGGATCAGACATCATCTGCCTTTTTGTAGTAGTCAGGGCATGGTGAAAGTGAAATTGAGCAGTTGCCCTTGATGTAACAGAGTATGGCCTGTGCTCCTGTAATAGAAAAATAGGATGACTGTGTAGTCAGCTTCCCCACCTGCAGACAGTAGTAAATTAAACTAATGTAAGTCTGCGTCACGAGTATGTTTGTCTTGGGCGCAAGCTGATTGAGCTGGCATGCCGGCTACAACACGGTTACATAATTTTGCTAAACAAGAGAGAAGAAAAAGACTGGTGTACTGTGCACTCGAGTCCATAGTGCTAGTATAATGCCCGAAGCTCCCATAAATGTTAGAGGCAGAGGAAGTGGGAAGATAGATACCTGCCACAAATGTTAAATACTGTGCTTGCTGGTGCTACTGTGCCACTATATGTCCAACTAATTTGTCTTACTGTTTTGCCAAGAGTACAATAGTCTTTTTTTTCTTCTTGATATAGCTACTCCTTCCAAAGGAAAATTGAAACCGGACAGGAAGGAATTGGCAGCCATGGCCCAGGGCCGGAAGCCGGAGGCCATCCAAACCAAATACCGGCGGCTGGTGGTTCTGGCGGAAGAGGAGGTGGAGACAGCAGCAGCTGCAGCCTCCTCCAATGCCCTGGGCCCCAGCCAGGCCCAGGCCCCGCAAGTGGTGCGGCACCACGGTCAGGCAGCTACCTGCAGCCACACTATTTCATCCAACATTGCTGCCCCCCCTGTGAATGCAATTGTAGGGCATTCAAACGCTGCATGCTCCTCCGAATGGCATGCATAGAAGAGCAACTAGAGGAGTTGGTAAAGGTCCTGGTGGATAATCGACTCAGAGCCCGTAGATAAGAAAGACCCTGTTGGATTGCCCCTTTTTTATTCCTGTTTTTGGTGGGTGGGAATTGGTCTTTGAGGATTTATTCACCGGACATTGGTTGGACTTTTTTCTTGTTGGACATTGGTTGGGGTTAGGGAGAGGGGCGGGTCAGGTGTTGTGATATTTTTTATATAGTTTATTTTTGTCAGGGGAGAAAAATATATTTATACTTAAACTTTACATACAATGTTAATGTTTTGTCGGGGATACTGTTTTACGTCACATGGTTTCCTTGTTGCTGTAGGGCCACAGCCAATGTTTGATTTAAATAATTTTCTGATTTTGTAACACAAAAACAGATTGATGCGGTGCCCACTGAGTGACATGTCCTACTAGTACTGTCAGTCTCTCCTCCTAGTCTATGCATTCTGCAACAAGAGGACTCAATGGGTGTGTGAACCAATTTATTAATTTCCATTATTAATTATACGCCCCCAAACTTCTTCACTTACCTATGATTGATGTTTAACTTAGGCACAGCAATGGCTGCATGGCGATGATGGTTTGGTTTCCCAAGATGCCATTGTTGTGGTGGTAGTAGTAGACACTGGCAGTAGCATTTGCAAAAAAAGAAAATGAGGCAGTCAGTGACCTGAGAGGGACTCTGGGAAGAGTAGTAGAATAAAGTGCAGTACAGTACACAAGAAGACTGCCAAATATTAATAATAATGCTGATTAGCAATGCTAAAGTAAAATAAAACATAAAGGTGATGGGGATAGCCTAGTACAACAAGTTACAAACTGTAGTTGTGTCAAGTCACTCGACACAAGCGTAATCTTTAGTGCTGGGCAGGAGGAGGATGAATCTAATCAATGCCAGCAATTAATTATGATGGATTAGGTTCTTTGGGTGGAAAAATTGACTTGCAAATATACTGAGCATGGGTGGGCAAGCCGAAGATCCTCGTCCTGCCTTGAAATTGAATTAGTGTTGCTTTCACCACATCCGCCCCGGCAAGCGTGTGATCAATTATTGGTGTACATTCAATTTAGTCGCACCTCAATTTAAATCGCACAGCCTGGGGGAAGATGGTTAGGGTTTGATTAATGGTTAGGAAGGGGGGTTTGGGGAAAGGTTTGGCAAATAAAAACACTACGCATGGACAAACAACAAAACACAATCTTGGCAGACGACCATCATATCCATACATCTGTTAAGGGAGAAAAACGAAATGCATGTAAGATGATGATGACTTGATGGTTAATTATAAGTAGTACTTATTATCTAGACTAGTAGAGAGTACAGGGCAGCAGTATATTATTAATTAATATGCTAAGTGCCATGCCTGTCTGCCCTCAGAGAGACCCAAATTACATAATTGTTTACTTCTGTTGTACTGGGCTTACTATTTAAAGCTAACAAAGAAAATTTGAAAATTACTGTAGAGATCAGTTGCAAGCAGAGAGCAAACAAGAACAACACACAGTCATAATGATTGAAGAGAAAAAAATGAATCAAATTATTTAAAAGATGATGAATGTTGATACTAAAGTGTTACTGTACGTTATCCTGGTCAAATTGGGGCGTTGCATCTCGGCATTCCTCTTGGTGCTCCCTGCCATGGACGCTGCGTCCATCAATCTTGGGTGCCACTGCCTGCCTGGCAGATGCAGATTGGTAGGTGAGTGTGAGTTGTTTTTCTCTGCTTAGCACAGGGTAAAGGCCGGTCTGTAATTGTAGATGGAACAACCAAATGGATATTTAAAAAACAAGGAGAAAAAAAGGCATAAATAATGGAGGAGTGCAAACTCTTTCAAATCTATTTACAACAAGGGGTGGTGAGGGACAGAGTCTCTGAATTAAACAGAATACTCTCACCCAGTCAAGAGATCAGGGCTAGATCCAACACCGTTTTTTAGCTCACTGCACCATCCCAGTTTCAGAACCTGGCTGTATGCAAATTAGTCTGTTCCTGTCCCAGTGCATGATGGGAACAGGGCAAACCAAACTACAAAAGCCAATTCTTACACTGGGAAGGAAACAAGCTACCGGGGACCGGTTTCTGGCATTTCAGCCGTCTTCGGCCCGGCTTGCTTGAATCCTGATGGTGCAATGAGCAAGGGACTCACATCTGAGTATACCCTTCCACGCTTAGGGTGGACAAAAATATTTACAACAAGGGGTGGTGAGGGACAGAGTCTCTGAATTAAACAGAATACTCTCACCCAGTCAAGAGATCAGGGCTAGATCCAACACCGTTTTTTAGCTCACTGCACCATCCCAGTTTCAGAACCTGGCTGTATGCAAATTAGTCTGTTCCTGTCCCAGTGCATGATGGGAACAGGGCAAACCAAACTACAAAAGCCAATTCTTACACTGGGAAGGAAACAAGCTACCGGGGACCGGTTTCTGGCATTTCAGCCGTCTTCGGCCCGGCTTGCTTGAATCCTGATGGTGCAATGAGCAAGGGACTCACATCTGAGTATACCCTTCCACGCTTAGGGTGGACAAAAATATTTACAACAAGGGGTGGTGAGGGACAGAGTCTCTGAATTAAACAGAATACTCTCACCCAGTCAAGAGATCAGGGCTAGATCCAACACCGTTTTTTAGCTCACTGCACCATCCCAGTTTCAGAACCTGGCTGTATGCAAATTAGTCTGTTCCTGTCCCAGTGCATGATGGGAACAGGGCAAACCAAACTACAAAAGCCAATTCTTACACTGGGAAGGAAACAAGCTACCGGGGACCGGTTTCTTGCATTTCAGCCGTCTTCGGCCCGGCTTGCTTGAATCCTGATGGTGCAATGAGCAAGGGACTCACATCTGAGTATACCCTTCCACGCTTAGGGTGGACAAAAATATTTACAACAAGGGGTGGTGAGGGACAGAGTCTCTGAATTAAACAGAATACTCTCACCCAGTCAAGAGATCAGGGCTAGATCCAACACCGTTTTTTAGCTCACTGCACCATCCCAGTTTCAGAACCTGGCTGTATGCAAATTAGTCTGTTCCTGTCCCAGTGCATGATGGGAACAGGGCAAACCAAACTACAAAAGCCAATTCTTACACTGGGAAGGAAACAAGCTACCGGGGACCGGTTTCTGGCATTTCAGCCGTCTTCGGCCCGGCTTGCTTGAATCCTGATGGTGCAATGAGCAAGGGACTCACATCTGAGTATACCCTTCCACGCTTAGGGTGGACAAAAATATTTACAACAAGGGGTGGTGAGGGACAGAGTCTCTGAATTAAACAGAATACTCTCACCCAGTCAAGAGATCAGGGCTAGATCCAACACCGTTTTTTAGCTCACTGCACCATCCCAGTTTCAGAACCTGGCTGTATGCAAATTAGTCTGTTCCTGTCCCAGTGCATGATGGGAACAGGGCAAACCAAACTACAAAAGCCAATTCTTACACTGGGAAGGAAACAAGCTACCGGGGACCGGTTTCTGGCATTTCAGCCGTCTTCGGCCCGGCTTGCTTGAATCCTGATGGTGCAATGAGCAAGGGACTCACATCTGAGTATACCCTTCCACGCTTAGGGTGGACAAAAATATTTACAACAAGGGGTGGTGAGGGACAGAGTCTCTGAATTAAACAGAATACTCTCACCCAGTCAAGAGATCAGGGCTAGATCCAACACCGTTTTTTAGCTCACTGCACCATCCCAGTTTCAGAACCTGGCTGTATGCAAATTAGTCTGTTCCTGTCCCAGTGCATGATGGGAACAGGGCAAACCAAACTACAAAAGCCAATTCTGCTTGATTCAGACACTCTGTTCATCACCACCCCCTTTTGTAAATCGTTTTTGGCCACTATAGGTGTGGCAGGGTATACTCAGACATGAGTCCCTTTCTCACTGCTCCATCAGGATTCAAGCAAGCCGGGCCGAAGACGGCTGAAATGCCAGAAACCGGTCCCCGGTAGCTTGTCTCCTTTCTGGTGAAGAATTGGCTTGGTAGTTTGGTCTGCCCTGTTCCCATGATGCACTGGGCCAGGGACAGACTAATTTGCATATAGCCAGGTTCTGAGCTGGGATGGGGCAGTGAGATAAATAACGGTGATGGATCAAGCCCTGATCTTTGGACTGGGTAAGAGTGGTCTGCTTGATTCAGACACTCTGTTCATCACCACCCCCTTTTGTAAATCGTTTTTGCCCACTATAGGTGTGGCAGGGTATACTCAGACATGAGTCCCTTTCTCACTGCTCCATCAGGATTCAAGCAAGCCGGGCCGAAGACGGCTGAAATGCCAGAAACCGGTCCCCGGTAGCTTGTCTCCTTTCTGGTGAAGAATTGGCTTGGTAGTTTGGTCTGCCCTGTTCCCATGATGCACTGGGCCAGGGACAGACTAATTTGCATATAGCCAGGTTCTGAGCTGGGATGGGGCAGTGAGATAAATAACGGTGATGGATCAAGTCCTGATCTTTGGACTGGGTAAGAGTGGTCTGCTTGATTCAGACACTCTGTTCATCACCACCCCCTTTTGTAAATCGTTTTTGGCCACTATAGGTGTGGCAGGGTATACTCAGACATGAGTCCCTTTCTCACTGCTCCATCAGGATTTAAGCAAGCCGGGCCGAAGACGGCTGAAATGCCAGAAACCGGTCCCCGGTAGCTTGTCTCCTTTCTGGTGAAGAATTGGCTTGGTAGTTTGCTCTGCCCTGTTCCCATGATGCACTGGGCCAGGGACAGACTAATTTGCATATAGCCAGGTTCTGAGCTGGGATGGGGCAGTGAGATAAATAACGGTGATGGATCAAGCCCTGATCTTTGGACTGGGTAAGAGTGGTCTGCTTGATTCAGACACTCTGTTCATCACCACCCCCTTTTGTAAATCGTTTTTGGCTACTATAGGTGTGGCAGGGTATACTCAGACATGAGTCCCTTTCTCACTGCTCCATCAGGATTCAAGCAAGCCGGGCCGAAGACGGCTGAAATGCCAGAAACCGGTCCCCGGTAGCTTGTCTCCTTTCTGGTGAAGAATTGGCTTGGTAGTTTGGTCTGCCCTGTTCCCATGATGCACTGGGCCAGGGACAGACTAATTTGCATATAGCCAGGTTCTGAGCTGGGATGGGGCAGTGAGATAAATAACGGTGATGGATCAAGCCCTGATCTTTGGACTGGGTAAGAGTGGTCTGCTTGATTCAGACACTCTGTTCATCACCACCCCCTTTTGTAAATCGTTTTTGGCCACTATAGGTGTGGCAGGGTATACTCAGACATGAGTCCCTTTCTCACTGCTCCATCAGGATTCAAGCAAGCCGGGCCGAAGACGGCTGAAATGCCAGAAACCGGTCCCCGGTAGCTTGTCTCCTTTCTGGTGAAGAATTGGCTTGGTAGTTTGGTCTGCCCTGTTCCCATGATGCACTGGGCCAGGGACAGACTAATTTGCATATAGCCAGGTTCTGAGCTGGGATGGGGCAGTGAGATAAATAACGGTGATGGATCAAGCCCTGATCTTTGGACTGGGTAAGAGTGGTCTGCTTGATTCAGACACTCTGTTCATCACCACCCCCTTTTGTAAATCGTTTTTGGCCACTATAGGTGTGGCAGGGTATACTCAGACATGAGTCCCTTTCTCACTGCTCCATCAGGATTCAAGCAAGCCGGGCCGAAGACGGCTGAAATGCCAGAAACCGGTCCCCGGTAGCTTGTCTCCTTTCTGGTGAAGAATTGGCTTGGTAGTTTGGTCTGCCCTGTTCCCAAGATGCACTGGGCCAGGGACAGACTAATTTGCATATAGCCAGGTTCTGAGCTGGGATGGGGCAGTGAGATAAATAACGGTGATGGATCAAGCCCTGATTTTTGGACTGGGTAAGAGTGGTCTGCTTGATTCAGACACTCTGTTCATCACCACCCCCTTTTGTAAATCGTTTTTGGCCACTATAGGTGTGGCAGGGTATACTCAGACATGAGTCCCTTTCTCACTGCTCCATCAGGATTCAAGCAAGCCGGGCCGAAGACGGCTGAAATGCCAGAAACCGGTCCCCGGTAGCTTGTCTCCTTTCTGGTGAAGAATTGGCTTGGTAGTTTGGTCTGCCCTGTTCCCATGATGCACTGGGCCAGGGACAGACTAATTTGCATATAGCCAGGTTCTGAGCTGGGATGGGGCAGTGAGATAAATAACGGTGATGGATCAAGCCCTGATCTTTGGACTGGGTAAGAGTGGTCTGCTTGATTCAGACACTCTGTTCATCACAACCCCCTTTTGTAAATCGTTTTTGGCCACTATAGGTGTGGCAGGGTATACTCAGACATGAGTCCCTTTCTCACTGCTCCATCAGGATTCAAGCAAGCCGGGCCGAAGACGGCTGAAATGCCAGAAACCGGTCCCCGGTAGCTTGTCTCCTTTCTGGTGAAGAATTGGCTTGGTAGTTTGGTCTGCCCTGTTCCCATGATGCACTGGGCCAGGGACAGACTAATTTGCATATAGCCAGGTTCTGAGCTGGGATGGGGCAGTGAGATAAATAACGGTGATGGATCAAGCCCTGATCTTTGGACTGGGTAAGAGTGGTCTGCTTGATTCAGACACTCTGTTCATCACCACCCCCTTTTGTAACTCTTTCAAATCGGCATGGCTAAAAACGATGTCTACTCTGTTGTCTGTCTATTTCCTGCATTAACCTACAACAGGAACATGACAGAAAAGGCCCACGGTGCCCACCCAACCTCCACTTAGCTTAGATTTTGACAGAGCCAGACAAAGCATACATATACAGCAACATAGCATTTTCCAAAGTAAGTAACTAAATCAATGGCATGCACAGCTGTCAGTCATACCACCACTACTACACTCGTGGCTCGACTCCACCACAACACAGACATGTAGGTCTGCTGTGGTTGTTGTTAACTTGTTTACCTTTTATGTCACTCATGAAACACCCTGAGTTATTCCATCAATCATCTCCGATCATACTGAATGACTGCGAAGATATTATGTCACCGTGGTCATCATCATGGTGTTGTCCAACTTAGTCTGCAGCTTACCACGTGAGTCCAGATTCCAGATTCCAAAATGCAATGGATCGGCCTGCAGTAGTAGTACAATTTTTGTTACTAAACAACAAGAAGGGAAACATTGAATTGAGTCACTTTTAGTGTGTAGATTAAATAATAGTCCACAATTAATTTACTTCATGCACAACAAACAACAACAACACAAACATCAATCATTCAGAGGCCACGTCCAAAGCATGCCATCATTACCTATTCCTTCTCATCTTAAGTTAAGGGGCAGTCTCTCTTGGTTTAGAAAGGAGGATAGCTATAGTAGCCATTAGGTTCCACTTCTTTCGGAGGGACTCGACGAGGCAACATTTCGTGTACTGTTCTATATCCAATCAACATCTGGCTTGAGGGAAATTGATTTAGGGTGAGTCAGGAGGATGGAGCAGGACTCAGAAGAGAGGACTTAAGTTAAATGCACACAGCTACAACTCCAGTATGGCAATAAAAAGACTAGAATATCGTGGTGATGGATTTGTTGTCATTCGAACCAGAAAGACAGAGACACACACAAATAGAAGTAAATAAGGAAGAAAGAAAGTAAGAAGTTCAAAGCCTAGTTGCCAGGGATGTATAGCTCATCCTAAAGCTCAGGTAGTACAACCAGAATTAGGTAATCATCTAACACACTACTTCCGTCACCTAAGTCGCTGTCCTTAACTTCCTGCGTTGATTCACGTATTATATAATTTGGTGGTATAAAGTGCTGATTCATTTTGATTATGGTTAACCTCTCCACATTTTTGGGTGAGAGACTAGTCCTTTTCACTGTTACGAAGTAACCAGCAGTACTGAAAGTAAGCTCAGGAGAGACACTTGCGACAAGGCAAGCCAGGTAGTTTATCTCCAGCCTGTTGAGCACTGCCCATTGACCACTTTTGCTATACTAATACAGCAATGGGTTCTGATCAATGTAGACCTCTGTTGGGTCATCCAGATAGGCCTGCACCATCCGCTCAATGTGCAGGGGTGCTCCACTTGGCTGGGCCTCTTTTGCCTTTACATCAGCACAGGACCTAACAAGCCCTTGCTGTAAATACCAATCCTGTGCCAATCTTACTGGGGATGATGATCCGGTTCTTGCTTATGTCGATAGTGTTGGTGATCGATGTGAGCCAAACGCACTGCCCTCAGGCTCTGAAGTTGACCTTGATGCCGTATGCCCTGCTGCAGTACTTGTTGTGGGTTTGAGTAGCGGGCCTTTAATTACCAGCTGTTTATTTTCTAATTCACTGGCTGCCTTGGCTATCCAAGTTTTGTACTGGGCAACATCCACTTCTGAAAAAGAAATTAATGTCTTAGTGTTCAATGCTGATTTGTACAGTGGATCCAGAACTGTGGCACACATTTAATGTTTTTCTGAAACAATGCAAGTTTGCACCCTTGTATTTTCAGCTAAGGGACAGGATAAGCTCTGCATCCACTCATATGCTTCATTTTGTTTCTCCACACCTGTGTACATTTCAGATACCTCCTTCAGCTGTTGCTCTAGCATGTGCAACAATGGGATAGCTTGGCCCAAAGTACAGTCCTCCTTGCTGACTTCACATGTGAAGAGCTCAAAAGGAAGTAGCATCTCTGTCAGGCATTTAATTAGTGTCCAGTGGTCATCTGTACGGTCATGCCTTTCACAGTCGCATCCCCTATTCTTTGCATGATTGGTCTGTACTGATCAAGCATGTAATAAGTTGAGTTCCAACGTGTTGGCACCTCCTGGATAAGGACTTTGACTGGCATTCTATGCTCACTGGTCTGTACTGATCAAGCATGTATTAGGTTGAGTTCCAATGTGTTGGCACCTCCTGGATGAGGGATTTGACTGGCATTCTATGCTCACATTGAATGATCCTCAGCTGCTTCCGGCCTTTAAAGGAATGGCTGAAATGTGTGCATATTCTTCTGCAGGTGGTCAGTAAGTTTCTGACTCGGTCTTATTTTTTCAGAAAGTCTTGAACAATAATGTTAATGCAGTGCGCCAAACACAAGACCCTGAAATAGCCACCATCACCCATGGCCTAAATTATACTACTGCCGTTGTGTGTGGCAACAAAACCAATGTAAAGCCCTCTCGGGCACAGCTATTCAAAGACCTTGCTCTTCTAAAAGGTTTGCAGCAGAATGGGATTTCTCCATGGCAAACATGGCAACAGTTGCATGTTTACGAGTAGCATTAAAAGTCTCAGCAGTGCCAGCAACACCTGCTGCAGATACCTTTTCTCTAACCCCCACAAAAGAGATCCAGTCTGCAGTGTTGCACATGTAATCAGTGGTTTGGCAACTGCTCCATAAGTCTGTTGTCAGGTGGATATTGTGAACAGCACTCTGCTGCAAAGCTTATCCAAGCAATTCCAGCACATTGTGATGTAGTGTTGAGGCAGCAACTCTGGCGAAACAGGACCGGGTGGGAACCTTCCATTTTGGGCAGATGACTATCATAAATTCAAGGAAACCCACCACTTCCACAAAAGAAAAAGGGAGAAGGTCCAGCGCTAACATTTTAGCCAACATTGCATTGTACAAACGTGCAGTTGGATGGTTGGGTTCTTACGGCCCCTTCGACCTAAGCATGCTAACAATGGTAAGCTGATTTTTTTCCTTTCTGGTGCAGCTGATTCAGGTGACTTCTTGAAACCAGTTAGGCTCAACAACACACTTTTCTTCATTGCGGTACTCTGTTGCCTTGGTGTCTCAGCCTGACTCTTAGAGCGCCACTGAGATATTGCTGAGGATGTGGGCGGAATCCCTATACTGCTGGGGACAGGGCTACTTTGTGTACCAGAGAAAATGTCTCCCTCTTATTAACCTTCCACCGCAATCATATCTTCTTCTACTTCTTCATCCCCACTAACAGCAATAAGTGCAGTTTTACTTTTTCGTGCGCTAAGCAGGGTGCGCCTCCCACTGGATCATGTGGTGTTTTTTCAGTTGGGTTGTTTGGCCTCCGTTAGCATATTTTGTACAAGGCTTACTCCCACTAACATCTGGGTGACAAATTGAGCATATTGCAGCGTTCTCCTCCTTACTGCTGACTGAAAAGAAGTCCCAAACTGGGTAGGTGAACTTTCTTGTGCTGCTGGAGGTGACACTTGCAACGCCAAATGAACTGGAGGGTGTGCCTGGAATTTGACTCTGTGCAGTTACAGTACCACTACCTACTGGGGTGGTGGTTGTGCTGGATAAGGTCCCTGCCGGGCCTTTGCAAATGCAAATATGGAAGCTGGAGGTTGTGTTGGTGTTACCTGTGTTGATGGTATCTGTGCCACATCCCTCACAGCAATTTTGGATGGGGTAATAATGATGTCAGCCTCCATCTCCACTAGGGCGGGAGTGATCTTCATGATGACTTTCTCATCATCATCCTCCTCTTCTACATCTTCCTACATAACTCTTAGACTTTCTGGAACCTTCCTTTTCCTTAGCCTTGGTGCATAGTGTGCTTTACTCTCAGACTGAGCTGGTGGGTTCCAAGTGGTATGTAGATCATAAGAAGGGGGCTTGAAGAAGAAGTTGATGGACTAACCCTCCTTCTCCTTGTTGGGGTCTGGAAGACAATGAATCTTCTGAAAGAGTGGCTTGCTCTTCTTCCCCTGCAGGAAGCTCGATTTCCTGAACTGCCCTTACTTTGGGACGAACAACTACTATTGTGGGCTTTTGTTGTGGCTGTTGTTGCAGCTGTTGTTGCTGCTGTTGTTGTAGCTTTTGTTCCGGCTGTTTGTTCCGGCTGTTGTTAACCACTTATCTGCTGAGTTTTAGCCTGCGTTGATTGGGTTCTCATTTTGCGATAATGACATTTCAACGTCACTGCTCGTTGGCGTTTGCTCAAATAGACTAGCTACCTCTGCGACACTCATGGGCTTGGGCCTAGGTTGGTGGGGTGGGCCTGCTGCTACGGAGGTGCTGCTCCCAGCTTGGTCCCCAGACTTCGCTGAAGCAGGTGTATTTTTTTTGCCAAAAAAACAGCTTGGACGGCACATCATTCTTGGTAAGTGGCAGTGCCATTTCCGTCTTCAGTTCCTTCTTTTCAATTGCAACATTCTTGGTAGTGGGGGACCTGGTACTTTTCTTTTGGGCCATCTTCTTCAGCAGCACATATGTGCACAAGTTGCAGAGATGTCTGTGATCACACATCATATAACGTTGTGCGAAGCAGGACTTCTGTCTGGCAGTACAACAGGTGATGATGACACCTCCTCCTCATTTTGCAGTTCAATCCAATGCCATCCATGCCCTAATCAATGTTTAAATTCAACATACATCACAGAGACAGTTGTCTCATGTACCCATGAGTAGCTCTGGGCCTACTGGCTGAAAGGCCTATTGACAGACTAGGCCACAAGATTGCAGGCCTGTGGCAAAAGCACAATGGGTAGTTATACAAAATGGCCACCAGCCACATGGCCAGGCCACCCAAATCAACAAGGGAAGACAGACATTGCATGCCTATGGCAAAAGCACACTACCTGGATTCAAAATAGCTGCCAGGTACATAGCCAGGTCCACATCAACAAGAAGCCTGGGCCAAATGGAACAAAGGAAACACATGGAGTCCTATATGGCAAAAGCAGAACACTGCTAAACTACCACCACAAAATGGCCGACAGCCACCTGGTCACTCACAGTCACAACAAGCAGGAGGCCTGGAAAACAATGAACTAAAGCAGGCCTATATGGCCAGACATAGGAGGCATGATAAAAACACAGCTTTAATGCAAAAACGGAAATCCACAGGGCTTAAAAGGTTGGAAAGTTACACAAAAACCACACCACACACACATTCAACAAAGGCATTTATTTAACACACACCAAAAAAGAGAAACATCCCCCACAAAAGTACATTTTGCTATTCACTGTAATGCCATCCATGCCCTAAATGACGTTTTAATTCAACAGACAACACAGAGACAGTTGTTCCATGCACCATGAGTAGATCTGGACCTTCTGGCTGAAAGGCCTGCTGGCCTATGGCAAAAACACACTGCCTGGCTCCACAAAATGGCCGCCAGCCACATGGCCAGGCCACCCACAACAAGAAAGGGAAGACAGACAATGCAGGTGCTATAACCTACTTGTTTCTAAGGGAGGTATATTCCCTTATAAGGAGTTGTGTTCCCCTATTACATAGAGTTTGTGGGTGGCGATGTTCTGTAGTGCAGTAGGGGAGTTTGGAATCCCTAGTCCTGCCATGTGTGGTTTCCCTATTACTTAGAGTATGTGGGTGGCGATGTTCTGTAGCGCAGTAGGGGGTTTCAAATCCCTAGTACTGCCATGAGTTGTTTATTTTTTCTAGTTTGGAAGGTTATGTAATTTTTGATTATTTTATTGGTCATGACATATGTGTGTCTTTTCATCTCATTTACATTTGATTTTCTTTAATCATTATAAGGGGAAAGATGTGCTATAACAAACTTGTTGGTTGGTGCATCCACCCTATTCTTGTTCTCTGCCTTGCTGCTAAGCCATTGGTGATGTCATTTGGAATGTTGAGTGTGTTTGTGCTTGAGGAGATGTCAGTTGGAGAAGATGGGCTGAGCAGCAAGGAGGCTGCTCCTGGTGGGGCATTACATGGAATTTACTACCATTCCTGTAACTTTTATTTGATCCTGTAACCTAACAAATAAACCTACAACTTGTTTTCCACACAACCTGTCTACGAGACATTCTTTATTTTAACAGCAAGCTATGGCAAAAGCGCACTGCCTGGCTTCAAAATGGCTGGTAGGAATCAACGCATTTATAGAAGAATACAAAAGCTTCTTTGTGTCAGCCGAACCCTCAAGGAGTGGTAGAGCCAAAGGGGGTCTTATTGTGTATATTGATTTAGCACTATCATGCTCTGTTAAAATATTTCCCTTTAATAATTGTGATATCCAGATACTGACGATCAAAAAGAGGAAAGAGACTCTAGCATTGATAAATTTTTACAACGCTGTTAACCTTAAAGGGGGTTGCAAGATTGTGGATCTAGATCGTTTTCTAAGGGACAACATGGAGAGACGCCCACCCCAGGTTGTCATTGTAGGAGACTTAAATTTACACCCCTGTGGGAACCCAGCAATTACCCCAATAGGCTTAATGGGTTGTAATAGACTTGAAGGCTTTCACTTCGGTCATACCCCTATAGGAAATTTGCTGATGTCTTTATGGATGATTTTGACTAAGTTACCGCCATGTCTCAGGTGGATGATTACACCTTTTATGAAATCCCTACCTTTAAAGGCAGCGTGGGGGTTCCTATATCAACCACATACTTTATTCTAGAAACCTTAGTCCCTGTATATCTGGTTTTAAAATTTTAGAGAACTCACTGAGTGACCACAATCCTGTTTGCATTTATCTTGGAGGGACGCTCCTCAATGTACAAGAAGAAAGGCCAGACAGTGGGGTCCTAAAATGTACGGACGGTAATAGATGTCTAAAGTGGGAAAGGGTGAACTCGGCCAACCACTATAAAAAGATTAATAGGACATGTAACACTGAGTTATCCACCTGCGTATCTCTCACACCATCAGCACAGGAAATGTTATTAGCCTTTAATGGTATAGTTACTAAAGTCGGGGGAATGCTAACAGTAGCCTCTACAGGCCGGATCTGTAATGCGCCAAAATGGTTTGACAATGCTTGCTCTAAGGCAAGTCGTGACCTAAAGTCAGCCCTTAAGGCCAGACCAAGGGACCAGGTAAACATTAGGGCAGCTCGACTCGCCTATAAAAGGGCTCTGGTTAAACGCAAAGCAGAAGTAAAAGCGGACACTTGGGAAAACCTGTTAGACCCAGAAATACTTGGTAATAGCACTAAATTCTGGGGTACTATAAACAAACCTCTCTTTGCTTCCACAGGTGATTCCCCCCTAGGCACCAACATTTCAGAAGATGATTGGGTTTCTCATTTTAGTCGTATTTTTAACAGCGATATACCACAACCTATATATGACAAAGGTGTACCAGGTATTAACCCCTTGCGTTTCAACATTTGTGAGGTGGAGAAGGGCATCATGGGTTTAACCAGCAGGAAAGCACCCGGGCCCGATGGTGTGCCTCTGGACCTTTTTAAATCAAGGACATCACTTTGGGCCCCATTCTCTCTGCTGTATTTAATGCAGCCGCTGACCATGGATGCCCAAAGTCCAGGGGGTTGTCCACAATAGTCCCCGTTTTTTAAAAAGGGGACCGTAGCAGCACATCCTGCTATAGGCCAATATCCTTAATTGACTCGGTTGTAAAAGTAGTAGGTGGTGTAATCCTGAATAGGCTAACAACCTGGGCTGATGAAAATAATATAATTTCTCCAATTCAATATGGTTTTAGACCAGGCCACTCTACCATCTCCCAGTGTCTCAAATTATACATGGTGTTAGGAAAATATACAATGGCACGTCAGGGCACAGTCCATGTGGCTTTTATGGACCTCTCTTCAGCCTTCGACTCTGTCAATAGGGGCAAATTATGGGAGGCCATGAGAAATATGGGGGTGGAGCAGACCCTGGTCAATTTCCTGGTGGATCTACACCAGGACACCCGAGCTAACGTGCGATACACCCAGGACCTGAAGGTGACCAGGGCATTCGGTGTACACCGGGGTGTAAGACAGGGTTGCATCCTGGCACTGTTTCTTTTTAATTTATACATCAATATTCTGGAAAATACCCTCTTAAAAAATGCGCTGATTATCCCTTTGTTAGACGTGAAGGGTTACCTGTTTTACTTTATGCAGACAATGCCATTTTGTTGGCAAGGACCGCAAAAGGGCTCCAACTGCTGCTTAACACCTTTTTTTAATTTATGAAATCCCGGGATCTCTCCATTAATAACTCAAAATCTTTTGTTTTGAATGTAGGTACAGCACAAAAGAAGGAGTTTTCCTTTCATGTAAATTGGGAGAAGATTCCCACGACTAAAACCTTTTCATACCTGGGGTCCTGTTTGATAACCAACTGCAATGGGGCCCGCTGTACAGAAGAAAAAAGGGGAGAAAACACGGGCAAATGCAGCAATTTTTAATTTTGCGAGAAAAATGGGGAAACGGCCAATTGCCGCTCTGTTAAAAGTATATCAGGCCAAGAGTGTGGCCATAGGCTACTACGGAAGTGAGTTATGGGGGTACACAAATGTTAAGGACCTGGTGGTAGCAGAAAATAACTTTTTGAAACAGCTTCTGGGGGTTCCAAGAGGAACTGCCTATTTTATAGTGCATGAGAAGTTAGGTTCCCCTTATCTAGGTGACACCATTGCACTTCGGCCTTTAACATTCTGGCTGAAATGCTGGCTAAATAAGGACCTTCCGTTAAACCACCAGCTCCTGAGAGAAGCACTGACATGGGATATGTTAAAAATCCAGTGGCTAAAATACTTGAAAAATTGTTTCACTGCATTGGGGCGCCCCGAACTCTTCTCAAATACTGACTCAATTACTGTAACTGACGTAAAGTTTGTGAAAAACACTTTTTTTCTTTTGCAGCTATTTCAGCGGGAGGAGGTGGATTTAAAGAAAAGCAGCAATAGAAATTATGTTGTCATACAAACCACACTAAGTATGGAACCATACCTGACTTGGCCATTGCCTAGCTTTGACCGTTTCTTGTTAATTAGGTTTCAGCTGAACCTCTTTCATCTACTGCTAGCCGTTCCAAGAGGCAGCCATCAAGGCCAAGTGTTACCTACCTGCGGCTGCAACTGTGTGGCTCCGCAGGATTTGGTGCACTTTTTATGTTTTTTGCCCTTTTTATGATATTCCCCGGAGGGTTTACCTTAAGCCTCTTCTTAAAAGACTGAATTTTACCCAGATTAAACCTGCACTCTGTCATCTACAGCTGCTAAATAATGAATGCACTTTATTTGTAATCAGTTTTTTAAAATTAGCCCTAAAATTTAGAATCAGCATGGAGGGATAATGATTGATATTGTTGTACATATTGTTGTATATATTCACCTACAGACCAATTGTTTTTTATTCCTGTGGACAATGTGGTTTCCTTTTATCAATTTGTTTTTATGATGTATATTAAATTGTGCTTTTATGGTTGTTTTCTGCAAATAACCGAATAAAGATCTAATTGAATTGGCTGCCAGCCACATGGCCAAGCCCACAACAACAAGAAAGGTAAGACAGACAATGCAGGCCTATGGCAAAAGCACACTGCCTTGCTTCAAAATGGCCACCAGTCACATGGCCAGGCCCACAACAACAAGAAGCCTAGGCCAAAAGAAACAAAGGAAACACATGCAGGCCTATATGGAAAAAGCAGCACACTACTAAGCTACCACCACAAAATAGCCACCAGCAACATGGTCACTCACAGTCACAAGAAGCAGGAGGCCTGGAAAACAAGGAACTGTAACAGGCCTATAATGGCCAGACAAAGGAGCCATGCTAAACAACACAGCTTTAATGCAATAAAATGCAAAAACAAAAGTGCACTGGGCTAAAAAAGGTGTGCAAGTTACAAAACAACCACACGACACACACACAACAAAGGCATTTATTTAACACACACTTAAAAAGTAAAATACCCCAAAAAATACACAGTTTGCAAATTAATCCAATGCCATCCATTCCCTAAATTAGGTTTAAATTCAACAGAAACAGTTGTTTCATGCACCCGTGAGTAGCTCTGGTCCTACTGGCTACTCACAATAATTTTTTTTTAAATGATGAAAAGCACAAAAAATGTAGTTGCAGCAATTGCAATGCCCCAATCAAACAAACAACACCAACTTACTTGTAAAACCTCAAATCCAAAAGTTCTCAAATCCAAAAGTCCTCAAAACCAGTGATAAATGATGCAGAAGACACAAAGAGTGATCCTTCCAGCTCCAAATCCAAATAAAAAGTGAACAGGACATGAACAAAGCACTGGGAGGAGCCTTTTGGATAGGAACAGGAAGTGGGAGACTCTGGGGCACTTCCTACCTCTCCCAAAAAAAGTAAAAAAAGAAAAAGGACTCCTTGCACAAAGAAATGCAGCCAAATGTCAATCTGAGGAGTTTTTTTCATCCAAATCATCATTTACGAGAAGGGTTTATGCTGCTCGAGAGATATTCTAATCCAGATTGCAAATCTTGAGTGTTCGGCATTGCAAGCTTCACTGAACTTCCGCCGGAAGTCAGATGGCACGTCCGAATGACATGTTCGCGATCGCACGCACTTGCGGGACCGTGTGGCCGGCTACCAAATCTCGAGGTGCACGCAAACTGATAGGAAATCTCGTTGGCAAATGCAGGGATCCCGGTAAGTTGATACCACGTGCGCGAAAACGCATTTTGAAAGCGCAAAGAAGAAAAAAACTCTGCTACGCTACGGTGAGCTGAGTTTTCTGTAACTCTGCATTCTACGCAGAACGCAGAGTTGCCAAAAATCCACAAACTCCACGAGCGGAGCAGATTTTACCAGCCAGGGTTATTCTCAAGCAGAAAACAACTGTTACCTACCACTAACTGTAGGACTGAAATTTTATTTCCAATAAACTCCCTCAAACCAGCATACACCTTCAGGCCGAATGGCCCACCAGCTCAATTCTATATGTGATTTTTCTACACAGCAAGTCCCATATCTTGGTTTTCTATCTACTAAAATGTGTTAGAATGTATTTCACTCTGGAACCTTTACAGTTGTGTAGATTGTAGTTCTACCCACAATAAGAAATATGTATTTATAACAGCGCATTTTTTGTAAATATGGTTAAATCATAAATTGTTAAATCATTAGCAAAAATGCACGGTAATGGAATATCCTCTAACCTAAAACTTTTAAAGGTTCGAAACAAAGTTGCTGTTTACCACCTTTTTATTTTTTATTATCATTAGATAATTTACGTTATTCTGTTAATAATCATGATTTACTGAAGACAAGTCCAGCACAGCCTAGAACAGGGGGCTGGGAATCACGCTAGTGCTTGTACCAGAAGGGTTTCTTCTTCAAGCCCCCCCCAACCCCTTGGACTGAAGGGGAACAACTTCCCCTCAGCTCCAAACATTTTTGTTTGCATAATAATCAGCATGATCTTGCTCTCATGTCATCAGAGTGAAAGTAGCTGAATCCTTTTTGCTTCTGTTGATTTCACTGTAATTGGGATAGGAATGGACAAAAAAAATGACTATTGACTTCACAATGTTGCAGTTTTTGCTCCATTCCGGCTACATGCCCATCCACATAAGTGTGGTATTATTTTTTTCAGACCTTTGATGGTGACTGAAAGTTCCACATTTTCCTGTTCCCAAAATTTTAGAAAATGTTGTTATTTCACCTATATTTTGACATTTGCAGGGCAATCTGGGTGAGGACATTTTTTCGAAATTTCTGAAATTCCCAGGGTTTGCTGGACTTCATGGGTGTTAGTCAACACTAGGTTTAAATGCTTCTTTAAATGGCTACAGTTTCAAGGTGTGTATCAAATTGGGGAATTACTAGGCATACAGTTGATGCTTGCACGAGATTCTGGATGAGAAAACATTCAGGAATCCACAAAAGCTACATCACCCTGGACTGACATGAATCTTTAGTTTGCTGAAAAGCTCATGATAAATGGGATTCGTGATGTGCTGGGGGACCCTGTGCCCAAATGTTGCTTCCTTCCGCAAAGGAAGCTGAGATGAAAATAGGGGTTTTGGACATAGAATTGACGTTTGTATGACATTCTGTAGAAGAAAACCTGTTTGGAACCATGCAGTCTGCAACATCCAGGACTCCCCCTGTGTCTAGTATTGATAAATATCTGGGGTTGGCATGTTGCCCTGTAATCAGGGTAACCCTTGGCCCAAATACCACTACTAACCACATCCAAAGAATCAGTTTAACTTGAAAGCAAAATTATTGATGATTCCATGGCTCATTTCTGCACCTGTCATGTCCCAGGTGATAGTGCATCTACACAAGCTGGGTACTGTTTTTATTGGAAGAAGTCTGGAAACACTGGCATCGACAGCCAATGGAGGATCACCAATATAAAGCTCCATCCAACCCATCAATGATGGTCGACCTGCTCTTTGCGTCATGCTCACCGACTTTGACGATGCTCCTCGCAGTCCTGCCTAATGTAAATTGGACTCTTGCCACAAAATTTGAGAAGGTAAAACTTCACTGGGACTAATCTGGGACTGTATCCAGCCAACACTCCATCACAGTCAGCCTGAACTTTTGCCTTTGATCTGGTCATGCACAACGAGATAGCTGCTGTTGGTGCTTTGTGCTTTTTGGCGCTATATTGCAGTTTATTCTTTAAGAATTCACAACTCCGGATCTACTGAGTGGATTTTTGTCATTTTGGTCTTGTTTCATTTATTAAGTAACGATCTATTTGTCTAAATTGTTGTGGTGTTTTCACTGTTTTACTGTTTGTAGTGTTTTGCTCACATTCTTTACACATTGCCTCTAAGTTAAGGCTGAGTTCTCTGTGCCAAGCCTCTAGTAGTGAGCACAGGCTAATTTGGGATTTTACTTGTGCCTGACCCTGACTAGGATTGTCGTCGCTGCTTGACCAGAGCTCACACCCCAGTCAACTTGTAACCCAATTTCTAACAGCCAGTGCACCCCAAAACATACACCTATACAGCCCAAAACATACACCTATAGTACAGGCACGGCCCGTGCTGGGCGTAATACTGGGGCGGTGACGTCAGGCAGGGGAGGGTCAGGGTGGGGGGATGTAAAATACGGGATAAGGACCATTAGAGTTAAGTATCGAAAATAATAAATAAAACGAATTTCGTTGCCCACGCTGCATCACATTTGGCGATGCAGAGTGGGCAACGAAATTTGTTTTACTTATCTTTTTCGATACTTACCTCTAATGGTCCTTATCCCGTGTTTTACATCCCCCCACCCTGACCCTCCCCTGCCTGACGTCACCGCCCCAGTATTACGCCCAGCACGGGCCGTGCCTGCTATAGTACATAGTACACTATAATAATATAGTGGAAGTCATGCTTCCTCCATGTGTCTTAAAAGCATGTGAGACCATAAGTAAAAGCACGCACAATTAATTCTTACCCGCTGTAGTCAGTTTTACAGCCTCCACTCGAGGCTTACCCTGACAAGAGACTCAGGCCTATGTCTGAAGATCACACAGCAAACACAAGGCGTGTATTAGTGTCGAAATTCAACCTTGCAAGTATATAGCCGTCAGAAAACTATAGACTCAATAAGGATAATGATTTGTAATGTTTAATAATAGTACACCAAACTGTCTAATCCCCATTGGTACAATCTTATTGTCATGTCTACATGTACAAAAGCAACAGTAGAGTGTATAACTCACCTCTCGCTATTACATTTGTTCCAAACATCCATGGTCATAACTGCCCAGCGTAATGGAAATGCCGGTATAAAACCGAATGCCAGTCCGCAGAGAAATTGGAACTAAGACTCGCTTGAATTTGAGGCGGGCCAACTAGCGCAAGGATAGTCACTACTGCAGACAAACTCGATTGTGTGAATAGTGTGCCTGTGGACGGGAAGACAAAACAGAGAATAACAAAAAATGAATCTGCCATCTGTCACTCATCAGGTAAGAACGACCGCATGGCTGTTTCCTCTTCAGGTACGAGGACAAACGGCGCCGCACTCCTCCTATTTACCGGCCAAAGACATGGCGCGAGAACGCGAACTCGTCAGTTAAAGTTTACTATAATGGCCCCCAGACATTCATAGCAGATGATTGATAGTGGCTGGAACCAAAAGGCAACATGCAACTCACACTTTTTGCAACGCTTTCCCTCGAAGAACCTACAAAATAAATTTAAAAAAGGTCTGAAAGTCAAATATCTTAGCATGAAATGTGAAAATCAACTTCCTGCACTGCACGCTCCCCCGTCATAATTTAATTTACTGATGGGAAATCTAAGGCACTTGCTCACCATGTATCACCTCTCTTCCAGGGCCCGGTTTGCCGCAGAGCATACAGGCGTGAAGCTATTTATCGGCCATGTGAATAAGAAGTGATGTTTGAATAGATAAAGTATGCTAACAAAATAAAACATAATGGCAGTGTGTTATGTGCATTGTTGCAGCGCGATGATTTATCACCCGATATTAATTGCTGATAATGCATTTTGATTTGTAAGAATGCAATCATGCTTGAACAAGGCATGACCAGACAGGTGAATACTTTTAATCGCCCGCGTAGAAGCTGTCACATCAATCTAGCCGTTCAAGCCTCCTCGCCACATGGGCTTTCTCTCGAAGTACGGATGCTGATGTAGATGGTGAGTGCCACAACTGTGCTTTTCTTCCAGACAAACCTTCAAATAAGCATACTTTGCCACTTCCGCCTTGCAAGTCGACCAGAAGAACGAATTTAATACCTGATTTCCGTCTATTCTTCAAATCATCTCAGCTCCATGCTGTGGTCACACGGACTAAGACACAGAGCTGTCAAAATATTCAGAGACACAGATCACACTCCACTCATTTCACACAGGCATTCAAGTCGTGTTCGGGAAGAAGGATGTGAAGAAAGGGACAACATGCATGCTCCGGAGGATTTTAAGTGGATAATCAATGTGCAGCAACCAGTAGGGAAGGATCGTCACCTTCCAGGAAGTGAGATGCAAATCTATCACTTATCAGTGGCTTCACGTGCGTCGCATTTCACAACATCTGCCACAAGGGCAGGGGTTCTAGCAGGGTGACGCTATAGCATCAATATGGTTTGGTAGGTAAAGAACCCCTATTTACATGGTGTTGTCCAATGTTGCAAAGTGTTGTTCCAATGTGCAGTGTTTGTAATCAGTCGATAAACTATAAACCTCTCTCTTGTCCAGGTGTGCGATGGGGTGTTTTGTTTACTTAGCACGGAATTTGGATTAAGGCTCGACTCCTCCAGCCCGATTAATAAAATCCAGTCAGTTCTTCTTGCTATCCTTAATCAGTCAATCATAGCACTTGTAAAGCGCACTACTTACCCGTGAAGGTCTTAAGGCGCTGGGGGGGCAGGGCAATGCTGCTACTGCTCAAAGAGCCAGGTCTTGAGGAGTCTTCTGAAGGTCAGCAGGTCTTGGGCCTGCCGTAGGTGGATGGAGAGGGTGTTCCCGGTCTTGGCTGCGAGGTGGGAGAACGATATGCCGCCGGAGGTTGCTCTTCAGATGCAGGGGACTGTGGCGAGGGCGAGGTCGGCGGAGCGAAGCTGGCGGGTGGGGGTGTAGAAGCTGAGTCGTCTGTTGAGGTACGCTGGTCCGGTGTTGTGGAGTGCCTTGTGTGCGTTCGTGAATATAGGGGTGGATTTACAAGCCCCTTGCGACACTTTTACAACGCCGTTGCATCACTTTTGTGACACAGCGGCGTTGTAAACAATGTGCCACATTGCAACACATTTACAACGTGACGTATCGAGGGAGATGCGTCACGTTGTAAAGCCCTGTTCTACATTATACCTGCATCGAGTATAATGTATGCAGGGTGAGCGTTTTGACGTAAGTAAGCCTCATAAAAGTGATGCAATGAAATCTACAAGATTTCATTGCATCACTTCGACAACGCTACTGCGTCAAAAATCTAAGCCTGCTCAGAGCAAGCCTAAGGAGTGACGCAGCATATTAGGAATAGGCATTCCTCAGAATTGCTGGAGTTGCGTCATGCTTGCGACACAACTCCAGCAATGCGTTGCCTTTACGCCAACAGGTGCGTCACGCATCTGTCAATCCTTGTGCCACGGTGCGCCACATTGTAAATGCAACGCATCCATGGTGGCGCAATGTTTTTTTTGAATGACGCAAATGAACTGACGCATCTCTGCTGATATGGAGAGGTGCGTCAGTTCTTGTAAATCTGCCCCATAGTATATAAGAAAAGCATGCACAGGATATACATTTCAGCATTGGTTGCTCGTCCATTTGTTAGTCATTCCCAAAGCCTGACTGCAGCTGCACCCATCGGTGTATAAAGGGGCACTGACCCTAACTGAAATGTAATACTACTTCTTATGATAACATTTAATAATGGTAGCAAACTGTGAAAGGAACCCCCAAAATAACCGCTGGTGTTCAAGAACATTTGGATAAACATGAGATAAAATATCTATAAAATGTGGGCGTATATTTAGGCCCTGATTCGACAGTCCGATCTAAAAGCAAACGGCCATATCCGCTCAAACTGGAATTACAACTACTACTGTAATGCCGTACTTTTGACACACACGGTTTGCGAAAGGACAATACCACAGTCTGACTTCAGAATTTTAGAAACAGTGGAAACTTCCAATATTACCATGTTATTATTCGTTCTGAGGGGCAGAATTGGATGTGGGGAGGTGATGTCACACCCAGTAAATGCCACACCTCAAGGTTAAATTAGTGCAATATTAAGATTCCAAGGGGCCTATTTATGTATGTATCGCCACGAGAACGTCACTTTTTCCGACGTTCCTGTGGCGATAAGGGCTTCGCCTTATTTACCAGGCAGGGTTAAGCCACTTAACTTGGCTTAATGCTGCCTTGTAAGTAAAGCCCCTTTCATGCAATACTTAGCGTAAAAGGAATGAGCAGTGGGTGTTGCAGTGGGCGTTCCACTGCAACACCTATTATTTTGATGCTGCCCCCTATTTACAAGGGCAGCTCAAATAGGAGGCAGCACCAGTACTAAGACTATTGAAAACCCGGTTTTAACTTGGCGAAACATGGAAAAATGCGTTATTTCTCCTCGTTTTTGCTTTTTCCATGTGTGCTACCTTGTGCAGCACGCATGGGAAAAGCAAAATGCCTTGGATTGTTTATGTGTAGGAAGGTGTCCCTTCCTGCACATACACAATCTTGCATAAGCAATCCTGCACACATAGAAGTGACAAAATGGCATTTCGGGATAGTTTATGTGCAGGAAGGGTGACCTTCCTGCACATAAACAATACTCCCCTGCAAGCAGACACCCTTGCGCTATGGTGCAAGGGTGCCTGCGTTGGTGCTACACTGCAAAGTGTAGCACCAGCACATGGGGAAACACAAGGCTGCATCATATCCTTGTAAATATGGTGCAGCCTTCCGTTTCTGAAGTGGCGGAGTGCGGCGTTAAGCCATGATGACTAACGCCTCACTCCGCCACTTCTTTGTACATATGGCCCCCAATTCCTTGGACTACAGAATATATGGCCCTTAGAATGAGGTGTAAAGGGAGTTGCTGTTTTGCATTGACAGTATTTGGCATGTCCAACCAAATGCTGTAGTTGTATAATAATATTGGGCTACACATGAAATATTGCAATTAACAAAAAATAAGACTCACTTAACTATGCAACAAGTAAATCTTGGGATAGCAGCAGTGCTTTAATTGGGCCGCTACTCATCTATACTGAGTATTGGCACTTGTAAATCGTCCCGCCTGCCCCACCCACTCAGAGGATAGGAATGTCTTCTTGGCTAAGGAGAGTACTGGTACCCCAGAATCTGGAGCGAGGCAGGGCCAAGTTCAGTGGTGGTAGTAGGCGATTCTGGTGATAAGACTATAAGAGTGAAGACGTCTGTGCTCCCCTCTGACAGCCGAGTGACAGGGTGCTAGGCCCCAGCTAGGCCGCGGCTGACTTATTCAACAGGGGCTCACTTTCATAGTAAGAGGTATGAATTTCCAGAAATGAACTTTCTAATGATGTAAAGAACTAGTAACAGGGTGTCTCATGGGTGAGCGCATTTTAAGCCCTGCAACACAGTTAGATTAATAGCACAGAGACCAAACACACTCTGCAATGTTAACCACACATATGTGACGTAGGGTGTGCCATCTTCATTGCTATTCACCAAGCAGGATATTCTCCGATGGGATTTTAGTTGGCAAAGTACTCCTAAATCCATGTGCTGAATGTCAGTGCTTGTCTGCATGGGTATGCGAGCATAACTGTGTGTCTGTGTATTGCTTACTCATGGCAAAATGCTGGCAAATCATCATGAAGCTTCGGGGCTTATTTATAAGGCCCCTGCGCCACTTTTACATAATTTTTCCCATATTAAAAATGCCGCAAAAGTGGCGGAGGGGCCTCGTAAATCTGCCCCCTAGTGTCGGCCTGTAGAGCCTGGCACTTATCAGGGGGATCTTGCCGTTTACAGCCTTCAGGATCAGGGTGAAACAGATCAGGGATGGTTGGGAGAAAAAGCAGGAAAGGCACCTGCATCATCCAAAGTTGGTTCTATCATATCAGCAGGAGCACCAAGCCAGGAAAGAGCAAAGGAAAAGCCAGTGCATCACCCTGCATGCCCCCCTCTAGAGGCTGCAATTGACTCTGCATAATTTTAGGAGGGTGGTTCATATTCTATGAGATTGTTAGAGTTTTTGTGCATTTTAGAGTTTTTGTGCATTTATATTTATATGCATTATTAGCAACTTGCGGAATGTGGATGTATTCACGTTTATCAGGAGCGGCTCTTCCGTTGAAGCGGAGGAGCGTCGCCCCACTTAAGTTACACACCAAAGATGAGAAATAAAATGGTAATACATTACCATGTTATTTTTCATCCTCCCGTCTTGAGGCTCGCGTCATTACTGGAGCGGGGCTGCTGCTGAATGACTGCAGCAGGAAGGAGGGTCAGCTGTGGTGGCTCTCTTCAAAGTACGCTTGTCTTTTTGGCCGTCCGTCTTGCGACGGCCGAAAACACATGCGCACTTTGAAACCTTCAACTAGGTCAGAGTAAGTGCAGGGCTCCAGTGCCCTCGGGAGCCATGTGTGAGGCCGCTGCCTCCAATCGTGGCACTGCTCTTACAGCGTGAGAGCAGCACCAGGATTCGTGCCAGCCATACAGCATCCGTTTGAGAAGAGGTCCAGAGCTTGGAGGACGATGGTTAAGGTGAGTTAAAAAAAAAAAATATATATATATATATATTTATATATATATATATATATATATATAAGCTCCAAGTACCCACAGGTAAGGACGCACAAAGCAGCAGGTGGCCAAAAAGGCATTTATTCGGGTAAAGACAGCTCCCCATTCCCGCTTGATTACAGTTCTCATGTCGGTAGTAATAGCCTGACGTGTTTCTGAGCTTCCGCTCTCTTCAGAGGCACGACAAAGAATTTGTGCTACTTTGGACACTCCCACATAATTGGTGAAATAAACGCCCTCCAATTGGCTTCTCAGATTTGTTAAACACAATGTATGTTGTGTCTTGTAGTCCGTGTCTTAAGTACTAACTTCCATGCACATGAATTATACTGTGGCATACGAAGCCCTCTGAAGGGCCCCGGGCTGCGCACCATCCATAGATCCCTAACGTGTATATATATATATATATATTTATATATATATATATATATATATATATATATATATATATATATATATATATATATATATTCAAAGATCCTGGTAACACAATCCTTTTGGAAAAACCAGAGTCGAAGCCCAAATCGGTTTCAAAGTGCTTAAAGATTTATTTGGCAGAAAAACAACCCAACGCGTTTCGAGGTACGCCTACCTCTTGCTCACGGGTGGAGTGTAAATCAAAGCGCCAAACTTTTAAAGTGACAGATTCAGTGTTTGCACAAATCACGTGATAGTTGACATGAAAACAGACTATCGAAGCTACTTTGTTGCTACCGCTCTACATGATTGTTAAAGCGCTCATTTGTAAAGTAACATATTTAGCAAATAAACATTGCGTTAATTCATATGTACAAATTGGTTCCATAAATATTATGAACAGTCAAAATATGCATTTCTGCCCAATCTGATGATTGCTCAAATTGGCGAACATAATCAATTGCAATAGAATGTCTTGTGACGTCCTTGTCAGCCATACAGTGAAGCTACAAAGTTGATGGTAGGTATTGCACATATTAGACAAACGATCAGGCAATATTTTAACCATATTCCATGATTGTAAAGGAGTCTATAGCGCCTCAGTGGGCATACACAAATAGAGATATTGTGCAATACGCGTTTGACACATTCTTCATCAAGCCCCAGTGGGCAGGCATCCAAAATCTGTAACAAAGAGACAACGTGTATATTTTAGCATATGTGTCTTCAACATCAATCCTTATTGTGATGTGCATGTGCCATAAAAATAATAACTCAGTTAAAAGTTAGCAGTTATTATCTGCATGCGCATTTCTCACGAGAAAATGCACATGCGCGGCCGCCCGCGCATGCGCATTAGTAAACAAGACGGAAGAATGCAGATAGCGAGCCCCGGGGACGCGGCGGGCAGCGGCGGGCAAGGTAAGTGCGTTTTAATTATTTTACTCGTTTCATTGAAAGTATTTAGGGAGGGCGGGAGGGAGGCGGGTGGCGGCTAGCTACGCTCCGTCTGCGGAGCGTGCGTAGTGCCGCCTGGCTACGCCCGCTCCGCAAAATGCGGAGTAGGCGGCACTACGCACACTCCGTGCACGGAGCATAGCTGGCCGCCCACCCCTAGGGAATATCATGTATCACTTCTTGTATATCTTTGTCCAGTTTAAGTGTATGCCAGTACTTAGATAAACCTTTGCGCAGTTTCCAAGATTGGCTATTGTATGTAGTGATGAAACGTATTCTTTCATCTTTTACACGTTGTTTTGGGACTAACAGCTCATCTCTGTCCATAATGTTGAGCCTGACTAAGGCCTGCTGAATTACTTTCTGACTGTAGCCCCTCTCTGAGAACCGTTCCACCATTGTCTTACTCTCACTGGAAAAACTTTCAGCAGAGCTACAGTTGGAGTCTAGGTACATTATCATGTACAACACAATGCAGCCTGTAGGACATAATTTGGGGGAAGAACTAGCAATTCACCTCCATAATTAAATTGGGTTATACTTGGTTTATTGAGAAGCTGCTGCCTCTTAGGTAACTGAAGTCTGATATTTTAATCATGGTTTTAATTGCACACGGATCTGTAATGGAATACTGGTTATATATAGCAATGTCCTCTTTTCTTTCCTTGCAGGAACGGAGATACCACTGTGAATTTGCCCACTTGGGCGCAATTGGATAAGTCACTGCAAATGGCGGTTTTGAACTGTGCAACATAAGCCCACTGGGGCAGTATTGTTAATCAAGGACTGATTTCTGGTTGTGTGTTTGGACATAAACACAGCCGTTGTTGCCGGGGGACATTTAGCCCGAGCACGCTGACATTAAGAAGCTGCATACGGCTATTAATTAATTTTTGCTTATTTGCACCTTGATGATGATTGTTGCACTGTCAATACGATTGCTAATGAATTGTGACATTAATTGGTTTACCGTTCCGTTTCGGATAGTAACTTGATTGTTTACATGAAACTTAAATTTTTTGTTGAAAACATTGCTTTAACGAAATGTTTTCACTATGTCTATGATCACGTGTGGTAATGCAAATCACAGTATGTTTCTTTAAAAGAACGATGGTACCGGTAAGCTCCACCCGTGAGCAAGAGATCGGCTGATCTCGAAGCGCGTAGGGTGTTTTTCTTCTGTCAATTAAATCTGACAACACCGTTCCATACTTGGGCTCTGACTCTGGTTTTTTCTACGAAAGGATTGGAACCTGGAGTGTATATATATATATATATATATATATTACTGCTCCTCGCTGCACCTGGTCATGCACTCATGCACGGGTGCGTGTTGCGAGGGGCGCGCCTCGCTCTTATCGTAGCTCCTTTCTTTTCGTATTTTTCAAAGAAAACAGCACTCGCGGGAGGAGGATCAGCGTTTTTATTTTTATCCTCTGAGCACCAGACGCGTTTCAGCTCCTTTCTTTGTCAGTGGTACACTGACGCGCCATTTTTTCTTAATTTAAATACCCTTCACGTGATACAGTGTCATCGAGATCGAAATAGGGCTACTTCCCAGACATGTACGCCATATTGGAACGGTTATTTCAACAGTTTTAAACAGTTTTCAACGTTTGTCGCATTGATTACGCCCTGGATGGGCTTGTGCATATTTACAAACAGTTTCAATTATATTCATGCCATATTATACATAATTCTGTGTCATTATTTTGCCCTGGATGGGCTTACACAGCGTAACCCTCATGTTTACTATCTCTAGACTTAATTTACTACACACTGTTCAAATTTAAACCCTTAACCAAAATGAAATTAAACAAAATTAAATCAAATTACAAATTCATCATATCTTAAAACCTTCTATTCATTTCATTGTTTCAGAAATCTTCCTGGTCAACTCTTACTCTATAACATTTCATTATGGTTCTTCTAGCCTAGATGTACTGTCATCTCTTCATGGCTATTGAGACCTTTCTGCTTAATTCAGAGACTCTGTCCCTCACCACCCCTTGTTGTAAATATTTTTGTCCACCCTAAGCGTGGAAGGGTATACTCAGATGTGAGTCCCTTGCTCATTGCACCATCAGGATTCAAGCAAACCGGGCCGAAGACGGCTGTAATGCCAGAAACCGGTCCCCGGTAGCTTGTCTCCTTCCCAGTTAAAGAATTGGCTTTTGTAGTTTGGTTTGCCCTGTTCCCATCATGCACTGGGACAGGAACAGACTAATTTGCATACAGCCAGGTTCTGAAACTGGGATGGTGCAGTGAGCTAAAAAACGGTGTTGGATCTAGCCCTGATCTCTTGACTGGGTAGGAGTATTCTGCATCATTCAGAAACTCTGTCCATCACCTTTTCCAAAATTGATTTTATCCACACTATGTGTGGGAGGGTATACTCAGACGTGAGTCCCTAGCTCATTGCACCATCAGGATTCAAGCAAGCCGGGCCGACGAGGCTGAAATGCCAGAAACCGGTCCCCGGTAGCTTGTCTCCTTCCCAGTTAAAGAATTGGCTTGGTAGTTTGGTTTGCCCTGTTCCCATCATGCACTGGGACAGGAACAGACTAATTTGCATACAGCCAGGTTCTGAAGCTGGGATGGTGCAGTGAGCTAAAAAACGGTGATGGATCAAGCCCTGATCTCTTGACTGGGTAGGAGTATTCTGCATCATTCAGAAACTCTGTCCATCACCTTTTCCAAAATTGATTTTATCCACACTATGTGTGGGAGGGTATACTCAGACGTGAGTCCCTAGCTCATTGCACCATCAGGATTCAAGCAAGCCGGGCCGACGAGGCTGAAATGCCAGAAACCGGTCCCCGGTAGCTTGTCTCCTTCCCAGTTAAAGAATTGGCTTGGTAGTTTGGTTTGCCCTGTTCCCATCATGCACTGGGACAGGAACAGACTAATTTGCATACAGCCAGGTTCTGAAGCTGGGATGGTGCAGTGAGCTAAAAAACGGTGATGGATCAAGCCCTGATCTCTTGACTGGGTAGGAGTATTCTGCATCATTCAGAAACTCTGTCCATCACCTTTTCCAAAATCAACTCTTACTCTATAACATTTCATTATGGTTCTTCTAGCCTAGATGTACTGTCATCTCTTCATGGCTATTGAGACCTCCGGGGTTCTTAGTTCCCATGTCTATATTGTGCCTGGATTTCAACCTCCTTAGTTTTTGTAATCTATCTCCCCCTCTAGGATTGATGGGGACTTGGTCTAGTGCAAAATATTCCAGTTGCTCACTATTACTCCTATGGTGTTGTTTATAGTGTCTTGCCACTGGATATTATGGATCACAATTTGTGATCGCTCTGAGGTGTTCCAGGATGCACATCTTCGTGGGATTTACTGTGCTTCCTATATAGCGTAGTCCGTATGGACACACTAGACAATAAACTGTAAATGGAGTTGTGCAAGTTAAAAAAGATTTAATTTTTCGCAGCTGCCCTCTCACCTGGTAAGATGTCACTTTCTTGCTATGTTTACATGCTTTGCAGCGCCCACATGGGTAGAAGCCTGGTATGGGTTTACCAAATGGTTGCTCTATAGGACGTGTGAGGTAACTACTTGTTAACGTATTCCTTAATGCCCTCGCTCTCCTATAGGTTATCTTAGGTTGTGTTGGGATATCCGTGCCTATTATTGGATCAGTTATTAACAGATTCCAATTCTTTCTCAATGCTGTTCTTAACCTCCCAGCCCCCTCTGAATAGGTGGTGATTAGTCTGAATTTGCCTTCCATTTCGGTATCCTTCGTTTTGATTTTCAACGTTTCTTTTCGTGGGATGTTATTCACTTTTATCTGGGCTTCTTTCAGACACTTCTCACTATAGCCTCGCAATCTGAATCTATCTACACTTTTCCTTGCGTTCTCATTGTAATCTTCCTCTGATGTACAATTGCATTTTATACGCAATAGTTCTCCATACGGAATACTGTAGATCAGCTTAGGCGGATGGCTACTCATAGAATGTAATATCGAATTCCCCGCTGTGGGTTTTCTAAATAGCTGTGTGTGCATCTTCCCTTGTTCTATTCTTATTTCCAGGTCTAAAAAATGTACTTTGCTGCCACTTATTTCTTTTGTGAAACGTAAGTTATACATGTTGTTATTAAGTTTCTCAATATATTCTTCAGCCTTACTTTTTGACCCTCGCCAAACAATCATCAGATCATCTATATATCTGTACCACACTAGTATGTGTTGCCTCCACTCCTCATATTTGGGATTCCATGCCTCATTTTCCTCCCACCATCCCACAAAGATATTTGCGAAACTGGGGGAATAACTCGTACCCATGGCTACCCCCACCAACTGTTTATAATATTGGTCTTGGTACAGAAAGATGTTATTATTTAGGCTGAAGAATAAAAATTCCAAAAGCATGACATTGTGTTCTGCAAAGTTAGCCTCTCTCGTTGACAAAATGTTTTCTACTGCTTCCATGCCATGCTTGTGTCCTATGCTAGTATAAAGGCTAGCAATATCCATTGTTATGAGTAGATCTCCTTCTCTCAACGTGAGCTGTTCTAACTTGCTTAATAAGTCTTTAGTGTCTCTTATATAAATTCTCAACGTCTTGACATAATCAATCAGAAAATAATCAATATAGATAGATAAATGTTTCAAAAGGCTCCCTTGGGCACTTACAATTGGTCGTCCCAGTGGCTTTACTCTGTCCGTTAAGATGCGATGGCTCAGATTCACAATGGTTAGGCTGTTCTTTAATCAATACTCTCTATAGCCGCCTTTTGTTGTATCTTGCACTGCGGGTTGTCGGTGGCGAATAATTGCTTTTTCCTCCATTCGCCGCTCCTCCGCGTGGGGCGTTTCTTTGTTGTTGTTGTTCTGGGGGTTTCCCCCTGCCTCCTCTTTGTCGTGACTGCCTGATAATTTGGAACTCGTCGCGAAAAGGGAGTTTGTTTGTTTCGGAGCCTCCCGCCGCATCTCTGTCTTTCTGTGCCTCCTCATTTTCGGAGACTTCTGATTCTGTGGTGTCTCTTGATTCATCTCCTCTCGTAGTAACCGCTTTGTTGTTTTTGGATCTTAACGCTTTTACTTGTGCATCGTATCGTTTGGCAAAGGTTAATACCCTGCCCAAATCGTAGTCTCCTTCGTCTCTCTCGAATTTCTCTTGCTTTCGTTTTCTGATCTTGTCTTCGTATGCCTTTATTTGCTTCGTCATGGTACCTTTAAGTTCATCCAACTTTTTCCTGTCCTCCCCCAATGCTTCTATTTCTTTTTCAAGCTCTGATATTTCTTTGCGTGTTTTTTCATGGTCGCTCCACGCAAATATCCATTGTTATGAGTAGATCTCCTTCTCTCAACGTGAGCTGTTCTAACTTGCTTAATAAGTCTTTAGTGTCTCTTATATAACTTCTCAACGTCTTGACATAATCAATCAGAAAATAATCAATATAGATAGATAAATGCTCCAAAAGGCTCCCTTGGGCACTTACAATTGCTCGTCCCGGTGGCTTTACTCTGTCCTTGTGCACCTTCGGTAGGTGGTAGAAACATGGTGTGGTGGGATTTAGGCATCGTAAGTACAAATACTCCTCCGTTTCAATTATCCCTTTGACATACCATTTCTTTAGCATTTCATGGTACTCTGTAAAGCTTTCTTGATAGTCTTTCCTCCCCACTTTCCGGTAACACGTCACATCCTGTAGTTGTCTTAATGCCTCTTCATTGTAGGCTTCATATGTTTGTAGGACAACGTTCCCCCCTTTATCTGAGGGCTTCACAATAAATTTTTTGTCACTCTGTAAGTTTTTTATTGCCTCTCGATGTTTCATTGTTAAATTCCACTGTTTGTTCGTTGGGCCTTTTTTCTCAATTTTCCTTAATTCTTTCGATACTGATTCCATAAAAAGGTCTATGTTATCACTTGGCATTTGTGGCACGAATGTCGATGCTGGTTTGAAGTTGGTGTTGCCTCCTTTTTGTACTATGTTTACTTGCGATAAGTTTTCAAGTTGACTCGCCCCCTCCGCTCTTAATTCTTGCATGATTGGTACAGAAAGATGTTATTATTTAGGCTGAAGAATAAAAACTCCAAAAGCATGACATTGTGTTCTGCAAAGTTAGTCTCTCTCATTGACAAAATGTTTTCTATTGCTTCCATGCCATGCTTGTGTCCTATGCTAGTATAAAGGCTAGCAATATCCATTGTTATGAGTAGATCTCCTTCTCTCAACGTGAGCTGTTCTAACTTGCTTAATAAGTCTTTAGTGTCTCTTATATAACTTCTCAACTTCTTGACATAATCAATCAGAAAATAATCAATATAGATAGATAAATGTTCCAAAAGGCTCCCTTGGGCACTTACAATTGGTCGTCCCGGTGGCTTTAGTCTGTCCTTGTGCACCTTCGGTAGGTGGTAGAAACATTGTGTGGTGGGATTTAGGCATCGTAAGTACAAATACTCCTCCGTTTCAATTATCCCTTTGCCATACCATTTCTTTAGCATTTCATGGCACTCTGTAATGCTTTCTTGATAGTCTTTCCTCCCCACTTTCCGGTAACACGTCACATCCTGTAGTTGTCTTAATGCCTCTTCATTGTAGGCTTCATATGTTTGTAGGACAACGTCCCCCCCTTTATCTGAGGGCTTCACAATTAATTTTTTTAGCAGCTTCAATAGTCCCTGGCAGAATTCACTTGTATATTCCGCCCATTCCTCTAGTAGCTGGGGATCAGGATTTTCATAGGCTGGGACTGTGTATACTCGTACGAAATGAAGACATGCCACTGACGAAGGGATACAAAGACTCCCGAAACGCGTTTGTCGATTCATTCTTGATGCCGGTTGTGTCTTAAGCTGCCTGCTTGCAAAATCGTCATTAAAAGAGTTTGAGCGAACCTGTGTTCTGAGGCTCCACTACGTTTGGCTACCTGTGTGGTTGGATGTATATATATATATATATATATATATATATATATATATATATATGTAGCTCACAATCCTCACGGTTACGTTAGGGAAACAGCACTCGTGGGCAAGTTGGTATTAATCTCCCATTTTAAATTATTTCAGAGTCAACAAACAATGTTTCGGCTGCAAGCCTTCGTCAGTGTTGATACTCACGCGCGGAGCTGCAGTGTATTTAAATCCGTATCACATGATTAATGCATAACATAGAAAGGGGACTTCAGCATACATGCAAAGGGTCATGCCATTTTGGAGTGTACAATTCAAACCAGTTTGTTTACCTACAATGCATACATCATTTACATCGTACCTGGGCTTTGCACTGCTGTTTAAAAATGATGCCGTGTATCGGCTTGTCATCCCGAGTGTTGGTATCGCATCAAACGCTCTCAAATATTAACCATAAATATGAGATACTGATGATTCACAGTATATTTCCACATATGTGGGTCTTAATGTCTCGCCGTGATCGGCAAGTAACCCCTGGGTTAACCATACACAGGGGTTTGGATATGATGTATCAACCAACCTATTCGGGATGTATTGTCCACAGTATAATCATACTTCGGCTAGTGTCCCTCTTTCCATTTTTTCCATATCACAGATACAACATCATTATACATTTACAAAAACCAGCAGATACTTATTGTCGTAGTTAGGTACATTTCATCACATATTATTCACATATGTTTTCTGACCAAACCTTACTGAACAAAACCTGATAGAGCGCAAACAAGAGCACATCCATGCTGAGATAAGTGGTGTAGGATGTAACTCTACTTGCTTCCTTTTTCTTATTCATTTTTCAAGAGTCAGACAGTTGTTACTCTGCACGTCACATATCCCTATCCATTGGGGGATGACTTTGTATGACAGGAAATATTAGTATATCAGTTATCAATTATCATGGAGCTTGCTCTTTCTAATCGATTCAATGACTGTTCTAACTATTTACTTTCCCAAATGTATAGCAAGTTCTTCTCCACTAGTAAGCCCTAATGGTGACTTGGTCATCAAATCGATAATGTATCTGGACTCCAAGCGTCTAAGTTGCTTCAACCTGTCGCCCCCCCCTCACATTCGCCGGAATGTGATCGAGTCCAAAGTACTGTAATTTGCTCCTGTCTCTGTTGTGTATATCACCAAAGTGTCTTGCGACAGGGTAGGGGGAGTCTACTCTGTCAATCGCTCTTTGATGTTCCAGTATTCAGATTTTTAGTGGGTGAATCGTGCTGCCCACGTATCTAAGACCACATGGGCAGACAAGGCAGTATACAGCGAATGGTGTGCTGCATGTAAGGAATTTCTTAATGGACTTTGTCATCTCTGCCCCAGGTACCCAGTATGTTAACATTCTTTTGCTCCCTGCGCAGGCCTTACATTTGCCGCAGGGAAAGAAGCCCTTCATTTCAGTCAATGTGTTTTTCTTCGGTTTCTTTCTTTTGAAGTGACTTCTTACCAGGGTGTCTCTGAGTGATCTTGCCTTGCGAAAAGTTATTTGGGGTTTCGGTGGGATATCCTCCTTGATCACCGGATCAGTTAGAAGAACATGCCAATTCTAGGCAAATATTCTCCTGAGATTCCAAGATTGTGTGGAATAAGATGTAATCATCCGGAATTTACCCCCTGTATCTGATTCCTTATTTTGCGTTTTTGGTTGTAATAGACTAGCCCTTGGTATCTTCCTTACTTTTGTCAATGTTTTGGTTAGGGAGTGAGTGTCATACCCTCTCACGGTAGATCTCTCAACACACTGTTTTGCTGCCACCTCAAAGTCCTCATCCCTACTGCTGTTTCTCTTCAATCTGAGTAATTCCCCATAGGGGATACTTTGTATAAGTCTGACGGGATGGTTGCTGTCGGCCCTTAGGATGGAGTTCCCTGCCGTGGGTTTACGGTATAGGGAGGTGTGTAGTTTACCCTGCTCGACAAACACTCTCAGGTCCAGGTAGTCCGCTGCCACCGGACTAACTGTCCCCGAGAAGTGCAGGCCGCAGGTGTTGTTATTTAAAACCTCGATATACTGATGAGCCGTCTCCATCGTCCCTTGCCACACGATGAAGAGGTCATCAATATACCGGTACCACCTCACTACTCTGCCTGCCTCCTGCCCGCTGGTCTCAAGTGCCATGGGCACCCGCTCCTCCCACCAGCCCACGAATAAATTTGCGTAGCTGGGAGCAAAGCAGGTGCCCATCACAGTCCCGGACACCTGTGTATACAGTTGGTCATCAAACAGGAAGATGTTATTGGTCAGACAGAATTCAACGAACTCCAGTAGCATACAGTTGTGTAAAGCAAATCTTGCCGATCTCTTATTGAGAAAATGTTCAATGGCTGTTACCCTCAGTTCATGCTTGATGTTGGTATATAAACTGGTTATGTCCAATACCATTATTAAGTATGTCGGATCCCAAACCAAATCCTCTAGTTTTGATAAGAAATCTTTTGTGTCTTTTACGTGGGATTTCAGTTGAATCACCAGGGGAAATAAAAAACTGTCAATGAATTTAGACATGTTTTCTGTGAGTCCGTTGATTGAGGAAACAATCGGCCTCCCTGGTGGTTCAGTGGCATTTTTATGCAGTTTGGGTAGATGGTAGAAAGTAGGTATTGTTGGGTTATTGCTACGTAAGAAGATATTTTCCAAACTTCCAAGCATTGCTCTTTTGTACCATTTATTCACAAGTTCATCGTACTGTGATACACTCTCATTATTCTTTTCAGTACCTGTTTTTTGATTGTAGTTGGTGTCTGAGAGTTGTCTTAGGGCTTCTTTGTGGTAATAGTCTCTAGTTAAAAGCACCACATTTCCACCCTTGTCAGAGGGTTTGATGATAGTTTCCTCATCTTCCTGTAGGCTTTTTAGTGCATTCCTTTCTTGTACTGAGATATTGTCCTCCCATTTCAAAGTTCTTTGATACCCTCTCATATCCATCAGTTCTTTCAGAACTGTTTCAGAGAATGCATCAATTGCGTCCCATGACATTGCCGGGCAGAAGGTGGAGGCTGGTCTAAATGCGCTTTCTTCCCTTTCTTGTGCTATATTATTCATCCTGGCTTTGTCGACCATATTGCCATCTTGGATGCCTTGTGTGTCATGTTCGAGTCTAAGATTTTCAAGATTTTCCACACTTCTTAGATCTTCGCATGATAGTATGTCAGTTGCTGTCATCCTCTTTAATGTTAATTTAGGACCTTTAGATGCTGATCTCAATTTGTGGTATTTATGGAGTTTAAGCTTCCTCACAAAGCCATTTAAGTCGATTCTTGTCTGAGTGTATTCAATTTTATTATTTGGGCAGAAGCTTAGCCCTAGACTTAAAAGTTTTCTCTCTGCTTCAGTCAAATTTTTCTGTGTTAAATTTACTACCGTTAGGTTGTCTTCCAACCTTAGCGCTTGTAGGTTTTCTTCTTGTTTTTCCATGTTTGCCCTCGTCCTTTTCCGGCCGCCTCCTGCCCGGCGGGTCCTGCGTTTTGATTTTCTGGTGGCTTCAGCTTGCCCCCACGAAGCCAGGCCTGGTGTATTACAGTGCATTTGTGGTGAAAAAGGGGAGGGGATGCAGTTTGGCCCCCTTTGGCTCTTCCCCCTGTTGGTCTCTTTTGTCGGTTTTCCGCCGCCTCGCTATCCGTTACGCCAGATTCGGATGTGACTTCAGGTGAAATTATCCCCAAAGCTTCCTTCCGAGACACCTCCTTTCTTGGTACGTCGTATTTCCTAGCAAAGGTTAACACTCTGCCTTGTAGATAATCATTCTCATCTCTTGTGTATTCCTCCTGTTTTCTGGTCTTGATCTTGTCTTCGTATTTGGTCAGTCTGCTTTTCATTTGATCTTTCAATGTTGCTATTTTACCAGCATCTTCTTCTTTGGAAAGTTCTTCTAATATTGTAATTTCCGCTAATGCCTTTTCCCGATCACTCCAGGCATATTTGACTAGTATGCGCAGTAATTAGCTGTGTGTTCCGCCCAGTCAGTTAATAGCTGAGGGTCTGTGTTTTCATACGATGGAATAGTGTAAACCCTTAACCCTCTGGGTACTCTTTTATCTTCAATATAGCTTTGGAGGCTAGTTGCCTCCCACCATTTGCGCACCTCGCGCTCGTATAGTCTTTCTAGCTTTATTAGAAGTTCGTCCAACTTGGTTTTTACATGCTGTTGTGGGGGTTGTGCACTTGTATTAGCAGTTAGTGTATCTTGCTTCTTAAACATTCCCTTTGCTGCATCTCTCCGCGCATCTTCATAGTACATACCCCTGTGACTAATTTTACTTGTTACTCTGTTGTACGGGAGTTATTAACCAACAAACGTCCACTGTCACCCTGCTGCTGTTACGCCGCCTTTCAAGTATTCTGAATGTAGCCCTTACCTTCGGGATGGGAAGGAAGTAGTAGGAAGCCTCTAGTGGCGTTGACAGGAATATTTATATTTGCTTGCACATTACCCCCGCCTCCACATCCCCATAGATGCCAGTCGCCACTGTGCATTAGTACACTGATATAGTACTATTATCTTTGAAACTACATTTATTTGACTTGTAAAAGTGTGTTTTCACTTATTTCCGATGCAGAGAGTCAAGCATAGTCATGTTTATTTTTTTACATTGACGTTGTTGATGTTGTTCTCGATGATAACATTTCTAGCTTGGTCAAAATATTGTAATTTTCAAGGACCTTTTGTTAGCTCATTGTGCCCTATTCAGTCATAATAGTTTGCTGGTGTTTGCTGAACTAGGTTGTCCTGCCATCTCATGATAACAGCATACAGTATGCAGAATCAATATTCATGT
Organism: Lissotriton vulgaris; assembly: GCF_964263255.1. Taxonomy (NCBI): domain Eukaryota; kingdom Metazoa; phylum Chordata; class Amphibia; order Caudata; family Salamandridae; genus Lissotriton; species Lissotriton vulgaris. The sequence continues at coordinate 740,607,427 of NC_141687.1, read as the reverse complement.
AAAACTGTGCTATGATTTTCTAATAATGTAATGCTTTCGCTCACACCATGTGGAATCAGCGCTTTCTATTGAGTTCTACGAGAATATTTCCTATGTAAACCCCTGATTTTGGGGGTGAGCCTAAAGACTTTCTGATGCATTAGAGATGCTGCCTGTTTCTCTATTGATTTTGCTGTTCACTTGACGTTTTTCAGTGATTTGCACATTATTCTATAATGCCTTATTCTAAGAGCCAGGCACTAACCTTATGCTTCTGCATTTATGATCTTTGTCAGATCATTTTAAATTTGTATAATACATTTTTTAATTTATGTCACTGGGCTAGAACTCAATTATTGAGGGAGCCCTTATTCAATCGACTTTCTTTTTGATTTATTGGGAGGTGCCTTACCTTTGAGACCAATTGCCTCAGGAAAATGACATTTAACATCTTCTCCTGTCATCAATCTGTAAGTGTTCTGTTGAAGTAAAGGTTTGGTTGTGCATTTTCTGGAGCCCCCGTGTCCACATAGCAACCTTTGAAATACAGCTCTCTCACCACTTATATGAACATTACTCAGCCATTCACTGTGGAGGCGACTTGAGCAGTGCCCACTCAATACCCTATGTAAGAAACTGGGTTAGTGGTTGAGGGGGCGAAGCCTACTCAAGCAGGAACCAAAATCCTTGTCAGGATGAAGTCACAAGGAAACCCTAAATTAACATGTGTTCAACCTTGGGTAGCTTGGCACAGAGTAGGCAGGCTTAACTAGGAGGCAATTGGTAAAGGATTTGTGCAACACTTCAAACAGTAATGCAGTCAAAACACACCACAAAAGGATCTCACACTATGCTAGAATAATAGAGTAGATTTTCATAAATAAACATGACCAAAATGACAAAAAGTCAATCTGTAGTACCAGAGATTTTCAAATTTAAAGATTTCAGTAAAAATAATGACAAAATGCATAAAGGCCAACAGTGGAGATCTTGACATGGCGGACCAGGGCAGAATCACAAGCTCAGACTGACCCCGATGGAGCTAGGGACTGCTGCAGGGACCCATTTAGGCCCACTGAACAAGGTATCCTAAATACTGGTTTGCGTAGCATTGCCCGGGTCCCCATTGAAGATGCATCACGCAGTTGAAGTAATGTGTCAGTTTGGTGGTGCAGCGAGGCTGTTGTGCTGCATCATCATCCATCATCTCCTGACAAAGTCTGCTATAAAGGATGTGTCTCACAGTCGGGGAGTTGCATCAGTTCAGAGGAGCTGTGAGCCTATGATGCGGTGTCCGGCTTAGTCCTTGAGCTTGCAATTGATGTGGCATGTGAGGGCATGCACTGAGCATGCGTTGTGCAGTGACAGTTCTGATGAGGGGACAGGCTGCGATGTAATGAGAGTATTTGTTGCGGAACCGATCCATGCAGTAGCAGCAATGCACTGGTTCTGCTCTGGGTTGCACCGCACAGCAAAGTAGATGCATAAGTTTTTCTGGATCCGCAGAGGCTGGGAGAGAAACATAGGGTACAGGACTGGGGTGGCACCACCGGACACGGTAGACTCACAGATAGCAGATTCCAGGTGCTAAGGCCAAGGTTGTGGGAGTGTTCTCTACCTGAGGTTCTAGTAAGGAGGCCAGCCAACTGGCCCTTGGAGTCCCTTTGGGGGTCTTGTGTCAAACAGATGCAGGTCCAGCCCTTCTCCTGCAGGCAAGAGGACAGCAGGCAGCAGGTCAGCACAGCAGTTAAGCAGTCCTTCAGAGCATCAGTCCAGCAGAGTGGCAGCACAGACGTCCTTCCTGTAAGAGTATCTACAGGTCCAGAAGTGTACTGAAGAGTTGGTGTCTTCAGTCCCATATTTATACCTCGTGTCTTTCCTCTGGCAGGTGGGAGAAGCTTCTAGATCTTTCCCTATGAAGTCACCAGGCATCCACCATTACATTCCCTAGCTCCAGACCTTTATCTGGAGACAGGATATAGCCTATACAAGTGTAATTAGGATTGTGCCCAGCCCCCCCCCCCCCCCCAACTGCCAGTGATGGCCCATTCAGGCTAACTTGAGCTCTCTATTGTGTGCGCTGTCTAGATGGAAGGCAGAAAGCCCAACTGTAAGCTACCCCTAGTCATTTGACCCAGGGACAGTCAACGGGCACTAAGGGCCAAATTACGAGATTTTGGCAGAGTCTTGGCGCAGAGGTACAGACCACCACGCTACTGCTCTGCCAAAGCTCACGATGCCCGCCTGCCAGATTACAGCTTGTTCGTAGTCTGTTGGGCATGCAGCGTGGCGGTTTCCCCTGTGGTGCTTTTTCAAAGACGGTAGTGCCTTTGAAAAAGACACCCTAAAGGGAAGGCCTCACAAGGTTCCTGAACGGTACGGACTCAAAAGTCCATGCTGTGCAGGAACTTATGTGCATACACACAGGGGGGCACATGTTATGCCCCTGGTGTGCATCCACATATGACTGAGGCACAGTGGGGACCTGTAGGACCCCAGTGTTTCCTCTCCACCAGGTTTTTCATGGCGGTTGAACTGCCTTGAAAAGCCTGGCTGCGATGAAACTTGTAATATGCTTGGCGGAGTCGTGGCGATAGCGGCAAGCATATTGCAGCCTCAAACCACCACTCCTTCACCAGGAAACAGCAGTTCTCTGTTGGACCCGGCAGTCCTAGTGTGGTCCAACAGTTGAGTCATAATCGGGCGCTCATTCCATGGATGCGGTGGTGGTTTGATCTTCCACCACCACACCAACATGAGTATGGCGGTCTTGTAATCTGGCCCTAAATATCTAAGTCAGGAAAATGACAACTATCTATGAGTGACATTTTCAAAATAGCAATTTATAATCTTACTTTACCACAGGAGAGAATTTTTCATTACAATTCCAAATAGCACTAAACATGATCTGGCTACCTGTTCCCATTTGGAAATTACAGTTTATTAAATATAATAAGGTAACACCAATGTTATCCTGCAGCACAGGTAGGCCTTTCAGTAGTGAAAAAAGTAGGAGTTTTTTACTACCAGGACAAGTAAAACTTAAACGTACATGATCTACATTTTAAATATACAGCACCCTTCCATTTGGGCTGACCAGGGCCAAACCGAGGAGTGACCTTTAGACATTGAAAATGAATGTTTGGGCATGGCAAATGGTTTATTTAGCCAGTTCAATTGACAGTTTAAAAACTGCACACACAGGCTGTATTGGCAGCTCTGAGACATGCTTAAGGGCATACTTAAGTGAGCGGTAAAATAAGTGCTGCAACCCCACTTGTAGTATTTAATGACAGGCGTTGGGTACATGGGTACCACTTTTCTTGGGACTTTAAAGTAAATTTAAAATGTCGGGGAAGAGCCAATGTTACCATGTCTTAAGGAGTGAGCACGTGCATTTTAGCACTGGCTAGCTGTGGTAAAGTGTGCAGAGTACTACTGTCACCAAAAATAAGATTAGCAAAAATGGAGGAGGAAGACAAAACGTTTGGGGCAAGACTGTGTTAATGCTGACAGGTCTAACACCCTACTTGTCCAACTCCTGACTGAATCACTAACTCTAAATGACCTGAAGAAGGCCCTGTCAGTCGTGTTGCAGTAAACTACAATACTGTAAGCTTGAAATACCACCATGAAATACCATCATGAACGCACTTCAAAATATAAATATTCGGGTACCTCAGAGGTGGCACAAACATAAGAATATAGAAAAGAAAAAATAATATGCAACAATATCAAAAGACTTTCAGAAACAAATGGTAATGACAATATTCTCCCAACACTGAACGTTAGTAGAAAAAAACTATTTTAACAAAACATCCTAAAGCAAAACACAAAAAAAAACATACAGTTAGGATCATGAATAGCTGAAGAAGTTCTTCCAAATATGAAAAACGTATTTGTTCATGGAAATGTGAATCTCTCTAAACTTTAAAGGACTTTATTGAAACACTGCACAAACATGAGATTGATAACAAAATAAGCATAACTGGTAGGAGGTATCTAACACCCTATGAGCAAACTAGCATTCTTGGAACAACAAACATAGGGTCTGATTAAAAGGTGCCCGGTAAATTGCAATCCTCAAAGTAACAAATGTTTGCACAGGGATTGCAATTAAAGGTGGTGCAATCTTTATTGCAACCAAGCACAATAAAGATTTCACCCTTCATTCAATTTTGGCATGAAAAACCAGAATTTCCCAATGGTAAAAGACCTGCATTTTACTGGGACATGCAGGTTTCGGTGCAGTAAGCAAAAAAACATTCAAGTTAATCCCCTAAAATGGCATATGTAATAATTATTGCACGAGATGCTGTTCAGCCTGGACTGTTCCCATGAGGCACAGGGTCAAGACTGATTTGAATTTGGCTGGGTCTAAACTGGGGTGGCACGGTGAGCAAAAGAGCGATGGATTTAGCCCAGATATCTTGACTCGGAGTGAATGTATGATTTATTCAGCATTCAGTCCTTCATTTGTTTGCGTAGCACTTTTCACCCTAAGTGGGATGGGTATGCCCAGACGTGGGTCCTTTGCTCACTGTGCCACTAGATTCAAGTTAGACTGGCTGATGAAGGGTAATACCCAGAAACCGCTCCCAGGATGCTTGTTTTCAGTCCAGGGAGGACCTGGCGTGGCAGTTCGGTCTGGACTGTTCCCATTAGACACAGGGTCAAGACTGATTTGCATATGGCTGGGTCAATATTGGGGTGGCATGGTGAGCAAAAGTACGATCTCTTGACTGGGATTGAATGTATGATTTATTCAGCATTCTATCCATCATTTGTTTGCGTAGCACTTTTAGAAAGTTGGCATTTTCTTGTCCTAACAATTTAGTGCCTTCTGCCAGATCCTGGGTCACATGACTAAGTGTAGCTGCCAGATGTCCTTTGTGTATTGCCGCCAGACAGTGAGACAAAGGGAGCTAGGTGTTGGCAGGATGGACCACTCGGAGTTAACAAGGGAGAGGAACTGTCACCTATCACACTTACACATCACAAAGGCTCTGCCTAAGCACTCTCACCTCTAGAATATTTTCCCACCTTCCAGCGGAAAGTCACTAGGTAAAAATATTGAACCTCTTCAGTTCACTGCTGGACCTGCATAGCCTCTACCAAGAAGAAGGACTGCAGTGCTGTTGAAAGGACTGACACTCTGACGGACTGATGCTCTGGAGTACTGCTGCCCTGCTGTGCTGACCTGCTGTCCTTGGGCCTGTGTGAGAAGCACTAGACCTGTATCTGTTGAAACCAGGAACACCAGAGTTACTCCAAGGGCTAATTGGCTGGCCTCCTGACTGGAGCCTCAGCGACAGAAGGCTCTAAAAACTTTAATCCCAACACTTGGACTCTGCCATCTGTAAGTCTACCCTGCCAAGTGGTGCCACCCCAGTCCAGTCCAGGATCCTTTGAAGTGGGCCTAAGGTGTTCTGCCAGACTCTGTGGACTCCTCTGCTCTGTGGTGCAACCCAGAGCAGAACCAACACATCACAGCAGAAGTGTAGATTGGCTCAGTCACAAAGACCAGTTTCACATCACAGCTGTCACTTCATCGAAACCACCACGGCTTGACCCATCCTCGGCAGAGCCCTATAATACCTGATCTACGGCAGCCTTGATGAGGACGCCGGACCCCCAATGCAGTCTAGTAGCTCCTCAGAACGGACGCAACACTGCGAGTGTGCAATACATCCTCTACATCTGACTTTGCATCACAAGCCCTTGTCAATGGGATCCTCAAAGATGAATCAGGACCTTGCACTGCAGGCACGTTGCATCTCATAACCTATGAAACGCTTCACTTTCCCGACTCATCTTCCTTACAAGCCCTCGCAGTGCACCGCAAACTAGGATTTTAGCTACTAAGGGCCATATGTATCAGAAACGAATTTTGCAAATCTCTAATTGTGATCTTTTGCAAATCGCAATCAGAGAATCGAAAAATGAAATGTATGCAGGATTTGCTGAAAATTTTTGCGAATCCTACATATTCCTTATTTGCGAATCACAAATTGAGATTTGCAAATAAGGAATACCATCCCATTCATTCCTATGGGCTAGGAGGTCCATAGGAATGAACGGGAAGACATTCTCAATTTGGGATTAGCAATTAGAGAATCACAAATTGAGAATGCAATGTTAAGGACACCCGTTTGCACCCCTGAAATGTGCATGTGTGCACATATACATGCCCTAAGGGCATGTATGTGTGCGACATGGCACCTTGAAAAAATCAAAAAAGTGCTTTTTAAAGGAATTTGCATATTACCACCAACTTGAAGTTGGTGGTAATTTGCGATTCCTTAAGGCAATATAACAATTTACGATGCCTTCTAGCATAGCATTTAGAGAATCGCAAATTGCAACTCTCTAAATGCTTGTGCAAAATAAGGAATCACAATTTTTGCGATTACTTATTTTGTGGGTAGGTTTAAACGTACCTACATAGCACAAAGCTAAATTGCCAATTTCAGCATTTGCGAACACAATTATGCTTGATACATATGGCCTTTTTTCAGTTGGCCTAGCTCTGTCCCTGTAGCCTGCCCATACACATCCGTCCGGAACTTGTGACTTTGTCTGGCGTGACCAGCTTTCCCCAGCTGCTTTTTTCTGCGCTATTTCCACTAAAATCTTTAAATCTGAATATCTCCGGGTCTAATGATTGGCTTTTTGTCATATTAGCCTTGTATAATATATTAAAAAATACTTTGTTTTTCTTATCTGATGAGGGACTATTTTGTGTTGTGTTTTCACTGTGTCCATTCAATGCTCTGCAGACCAGGATTTAAGGTATGTTTATCTGCAAGACTAACTGGGTCCCTCTATCAGAATCAGCCTGAACTTGTGACTTTGTTCCGTTAAGGCGTGGTCAGATACCCACAGTTGCTCCTTTACACCTTTTGGCGGTATTTCTCAAAAAATATTTAAATTCAATATCTCTGGTTCTACTAATTTGATTTTTGTCCTTTTGATATTGTTATACTTATTAAAAATCACCTTATTTTCCTAATACTGTAGTGGGCTCCTTTTGTGGTGTGTTTTTAACTGTGTTACTGTTTGAAGTTTTGCAGAAAATACATTACACATTGCCTCTGAGTTCAGCCTGCCTGCTCTGTGCCAATATACTCAGAGGCTGGGCAACAGGTTAATTTAGTGTTAGCTTGTGACTTCACCTTGAGAGGAATTGTGGTTGTGCTTGATAAGGGTTTCACCCCCCCTCAACCAGTAACCCAATTTCTTAGAAGCACTGCACATCCTGCCCTGGGCTTTTACTAATTACGTTTATGAGAGATGTTATTTAAATGCTTCAAATAAAGTAAACAATGACAACTGCTCCCAAAATGCGAATATGTATTAAGCGAATGCTTAGTGAACCTTAGGAACAGCTTTTGTGTGCCTTGATATTGAGGAGTCCAGTAAACAGTCTCTCCATTTTGTAGTATTGAGGGGGGACTTGATTGGTGACATTGGCCTGTCTAAGTAAATGAAGTGCAATCACCTTTGTCAAACAGGGCCCCCAATTTAAATCCTTTTTGTGATTGTGGGTGATTGCAACTTTTGTTTTGTTTTTCCTATAATAATTTAGACAAATAAAGATTAACTGGAGGCAAACTTTAAAGCACCGGTCATTAGAGTTCCCCTTAGTTGATGTGAACTTTGTTTTAGTGCAATATGGAGAGTATGTGATAAGACATGACAAAATATTACAGAGGCACTCCAAAAGGAAACCCAACTCAGTATTCCGCCCTCTTTCAACTTCCTTTGCCTTTCTACCCAGGCTGAAGTGATTACACAAGATTTCCCTAATAAGCAGAGCCCTTGAGATTGTGTCTGCCTTGTTTTACATCGGTCCGAACTCTGAGAGAAAAGCAAGAGTGTTCATTCCAGAAACCCCTTGCATGGGTGGGGGTACTCTGCCTCAAACTAGCTGGTTGAGAATTGAAAAATGTAAAGGTACATTAATTTACACTAAGCACCTGTCACAAAATATCTCTTCTTGCATGATCACCCCCATTTGTTTTCAGACTGATGAAGTGAGATTTTAGATTTTATGCACTAGGACCCTGCTAACCATGCTCCAGTTTGTATGATTCAATCTGTCAAAGCTTGTAGATTAGCTACAAATCCTAATGGGCACCGTTAATGTACCTGTAAGTCTCTAGTTTATGATACCCAGTTTTACCAGAGCCTGTAAGTTGAATGCCACAAGTGGACCGCAGAATTTATTGTGCCACCACTAAGGTGACTATGTAAAATATGACCTTAGGCCTGCTACTGGAGTCAATCATGGTAGTTTTAAAACAGCCATTTCGATCTGTTAAAATCACCTTTTTAACAGGATGATTAAACCTTCCTTTCTAATACTTACAAGTCACCACTAAAGTAGGCCCCATATGTTCATATGGCAGTGTGTATGTTATTTAAAAAGTAGGGCATGTGCACTTAAGTTTTACATGTCTTGGAAGTGAAAAATCTTCAAAGTCGTATTTCACTAACACAAGTCTAGCTCTCCCATATAAAACAACTGCATTATATTATAAAACTTAATGCACAACCTCATTTTGGGAATCGCTAGAGCCATGATTCAAGAATTCATTTATAGTAAAAATATTTTAAAATCCAAACAGATGGAACAGTCAGCCTTTAAATTACTATTTTGAAAATACAATTTCTAAAAAGTTGGCATTTACCTACCTACCAACCTCTGGTGGAGTTTGCAGAGTTAATCCCAAACTGTCTCCTGGCAGGCAGCTGGTAGGGGTGAATGGCTCCCAGGAAAGGAAAACAAACATTGGCATAGCCAATAGATCTTGCTTTTGGGACCGTATAAGTATTTAGTTATGCAGCACAATATCCTTGGTGCAAAAACATCAACCGTTGCATGGCTAAACACTTATAAGGTCCCCAAGGCGAGTCCTATTAGCTATGACAATGCTTGTTTCCTTGGAGGTGGAGGGGGAGGGGGGCCTCCATTCAGTCCAAACCCAACAAACAGCTGTAAAATATGTGAGACTTGAAGGCCCTTCATCACATTCAGCGGGAGGGAGGAGGGACTCATTTTGCATTATGCCACTGGACTACAAGTCCCAGTACACTAATCATCCAAGAGGGTATCCAAACACTTAGGCAGGTGTGTAGGTGTGCGTACCTTAAGGTGCTTGTACGAAGAACCAGGTCTTCAACTTCTTGTGGAACTGAAAAAGTGAGGAGGAGGCTATGATGTGTTGAGGGAGGTCATTCCATGTCTTGGGCGGGACATGGGTGTCTTGGGTAGGAGAATGAGTGACCTCCAATTTAGCTTTTGTGGATGTGGTGAGTGTGTACGAGTGAGAGTGAGAAAGAGCATAGGTGTCTGGTGAAAGTAGAAGGGGCTGTTCAGATATTCTGCTCCTGTGTTGTGTAGGGCTTTGTGTTCTTGTGTGAATTGTGTTTGCTTGTGAATGGGAAGCCATTGAAGCTTCCTGACATGGGGTGTGATGTAGGTGTAACATGGGAGGTAGAGAAGACCTGGTTCTTTGTATAAGCACCTTAAGAAACGCACACCTACTCACCTGCCTATGTGTTTGATTACCCTCTTGGATGATTAGTGTACTATACAAGTCAACATAACGTAATGTAATGTAACATAACAATATATAACATAGCATTACACAATAAAACACTACATAACATAGCATAACATAACATACTTACTCCATTGATTAGTTTGTATTCTCAAACAAAACAGCAGTGTTTATAAATTACTACAGCCCCTCTGTTTCCATAGAAAGTGGGTAAATACGTTATTTTACCTTTTTACATCTAAAAAGGCAAGTGAGGTGCAGAAATAGGGAAGAGGGGTGCCGAAAGAGGTAAGATGGGTGCATAAATTTGCAAGACAGGTGCCAAAAGAAGCAAGAAGAGTGCAGAAAGAACCTACAGAAGTTCAGAAAAAAACAATAGAGGTGCCGAACGAGAACGCCAGAAAGAGGGGATGGGTGCAGAAAGAGGGGAGAGAGGTACAGAAAGAGGGAACAGGGGTGCAGAAACAGGCAAAAGAGGTGCAGAAAGAGGGAAGAGGGATGCAGAAAGAGGTAAGGGGTGTAGAAAGAGGCAATGGTGGTACAGAAAGAAGAAACAGGGGTTAGAAAGAAGCAAGAGAAATGATGAAAGAGACAAGAGAGTTGCAGAAACAGGCAAAAGAAGTACAGGAAGAGGCAAGAGAAATGCTGAAGGAAGCAACAGAGGTACAGAAAGAAGCAAGAGATGTGATGAAACAGACAAGAGAGTTGTAAAAATAAACAAGAAAGGTGCAGGAAAAGGAAGAGAAGTGCAGAAAGAGGCAAATGAGATGCATGAAGAGGCAAGACAGATGCAGAAACAGGAAATAGAGGTGTAGAAAGTTGCAAGTGAGGCACAGAAAGAGGCAAGAGGGGTGCAGAAAGAGGGAAGAGAAGTGCAGAAAGAGGGAGGAGACGTGCAGAAAGAGGGAACAGGGGTACAGAAAGAGGCTGGAGGGGTGCAGAAAGAAGAAAGACAGGTGCTGAAAAAAGCTAGAGAAGTACAGAAAGAAGCAACAGAGGTGCAGAAAGAGGCAAGAGAAGACCAGAAAGAGGCAAGAGAGGTGCATACATTTGCAGGAGAGGTGTAGAAAGAGGCAATAGAGGTACTGAAATACAGAAGAGGGATACAGAAAGAGGCAAGAGGGGTGCAGAAAGAAGCAACAGAGGTACAGAAAGAAGTAAGAGAAGTGATGAAAGAGACAAAGGAGTTACAGACACAGCCACATAACTGCGGAAAGAGGCAAGAGAAGTGCTGAAAGAAGCAACAGATGTGCAGAAAGAAGCAAGAGAAGTTATGAAACAGAGAAGAGAGTTGCAAAAAGAAACAACGAATGTGCAGAAAAAAGAAAGAGAAATGCAGAAAGAGGCAAGTGATATGCCGAAAGAGGCAAGACAGGTGTAGAAAGAGGCAAGAGAGGTGCAGAAAGAGGCAAGTGAGGTACAAAAAGAGGCAAGAGAGTTGCATATGGAGAAAAAAGAGGTGCAGAAAGAGGCAAGAAGGGTGCAGAAAGAGGGAAGAGAAGTGCATAAAGAGTGACAAGACGTGCAGAAAGAGGGAACAGCAGTACAGAAAGAGGCCAGAGGGGTGCAGAAAAAAACAGCAGTGGTACAGAAAGAGTCAAGAGAGGTGCTGAAACAGGCAGGAGAGGTGCAGTAAGAGGGAACAGGGGTGCAGTAAGAAGCAACACAGGTGCAGAAAGAGGCAAGAGGAGTGCAGAAAGAACCAGCAGAGGTGCGTACACAGGCAGAAGAGGTGCAGAAAGAGGGAACAAGGGTGCAGATAGAGGCAAGAGTGGTACAGAAAGACGGAAGAGGGGTGCAGCAAGAGACAAGAGGGGCGCAGAAAAGAAAGAAAGGTGTACAAAGAAGCAAGAGAAATGCAGAAAGAGGCAAGAGAGGTGCAGAAAGAAACAGAAATGTTTTGTGCAACATTAGTACCAATTTAACACCCACATTTAGCAATAAGTAACAGGTGATTATTTAGGGTTTTCAAAGTGCCTGCCACCATGCTATAACACTGGTCGCTGCATTTTTGGTAACGTTTGAGCCATTTGAGCTAGTAAGAAGGTTTTTTGTTCAAATCTGCAGATCATGCAGCAGATGATAGAAGTGCTCCTCAGTGGTTCCTTCTTACTTTGTCTTTTTGAGTTTATAGTTTAGCTTCCATGGAAATGAAGAAGACTTAACCTGAGGTTACCACTCCACAACACAGACTACCATACCACATAATTGCTCTCCATATCGCATAATCTCCCTCTACATAATTCCTAAGCACTAAATACCACATCCTTTCTATCCACATAATTTCACTGCACAACATACCGCCTAATTTCACTACACACAAGGTACATCCACTGCACTCCAAAAAACATTAATAAAAAACATTTATATTTACGATCCCAATAGCCATAACTTTCACAAATGCGAGACCTATTAAATTCCAAATGCTTCTTTAACTAGTAGTCACGGATGCAGAGTGGTGGAGAAGGGGGATTAGGCCTCTGACCAGTGCTCAAGAATTTTGCTGTGTAAGACTTACAGGAGGTATCAGGAAGGCTCCTAAATGGTAGTGTGCCAAGATGCATGTTTGCAGATTGGTGGAGAAAGGGGGCATGGCCTATCCTACTTTCTGGAACTTACTGGAGGTAACAGAAGGGGTAGTTGGCCTGGGGACTCCAGGGCCTGACCCATTAAAAAAAAAAAAAATGTTAAAATTATTTATATGGGAAGGGGGCAGCTTGGCTCTCCTTCCCTGGGTCACTTTTGGCCCCAGGGTCCCAAACCCCATGGGCCAGGCCTCGTTTATTTAAACAAAATTATAATAGTTTATACAGGTGGGGGGCAAGGTGGACCCCCTTCCCTGGGCCACTTTTGGCGGGGACCCCATCCCCCGGGCCTGGTCTCCGTTATTATTTATTTTTAATAATTATGCGGGAGGGTTGCCGCGGGGCCCCCCTTTCCTGGGCCACTTATGGCCAAAGGGGGCCCCATTCTCCAGGGCCTGGCCATCCTGGATTTTATTTTTTGCAAGGGGGCCTAATGAGGCCAATTATGGGCCGAGGACCCCATCCCCCAGGGCCTGGCCTTAGGTTTGGGACCGGGGGGGATCCCCAATGCCCCTGCAGTCCCTGTCGGCTCTCCGCATCCTGCGTGACCCGGCATTGTTTTGGACAAGGGGAGCTGCTGACATGCTGCTCCCCTTGTCTAAAAACAATCTGCTTCGCGACAGCAGGTTTTCTGCTCTTGCTTCCATAAAGCGAAGCATAGCTTGCATAAACAGGGAGGAGCAGTGCTCCCGCCCTGTCATTGGACACTGCAAAATACGGGATGGGGCACCCTGGCACCCCGGGACATTGCTGGAGCTGGCCCATGGATGTACACCTATGAATCAGTGAATGGGTATGTACTAACTGGTATTGGTGTGTTCAAGAATGCTACTCTATATTTTAGAATGAATGTCTGAAAGATTACGTTATGGTGTAAAGAGGTTCATCAGATATTAAGTGGATGAGGTTATCAGTGATGTCCTCTCATTTGAGAGTTCATCAGTGATGTCACTGACAATTTCATGAATGATGTAATATGTGACGTCATCAGCAGTGCATTGAGGGGCCGCGAGTTATAGTTAGCTCAACTGTCTATAACAGACGTATTTCTCTGGTTTTGTATGAGTGAAAGGTCCAACTAACTATAATGTCCCTGAAACCTGTGTTTTTTCAGTGAATATATATATATATATATATATATATATATATATATATATATATATATATATATATATATATATATATATATATATATATATATATATATATATATATATATATGTATATACATATATATATATATATATATAGTTCACTCGGAGGTGCACTCTTTGCACGGTTGGTGCTGGACGTCCCCCTACTATAAATTTACCACCAAAAAGAAAATAATGTCCGCACTCGCTCAATACAATAAGTTGGGTTTATTTAACAAGAGACTCCAATGCAGCCCCCTTCACACTGTGAACAAGACCTGCGGTCGGAACGCGTAGGTGAAGGGGGCTGCATTGGAGTCTCTTGTTAAATAAACCCAACTTATCGTATTGAGCGAGTGCGGACATTATTTTCTTTTTGGTGGTGAATATATATATATATATATATATATATATATATATATATACCCAGGGGGGGCCACGAAGCGCGTGTGAAGCGCGTCTGAAAGTGGAGTGCAAACATGGATTTAAGGAAACCGTAGCTGCTGGGGCTCATGTGAGAGCCTTTATTTTGCCAAACATTGAAGTGGCATCCATACAGGATTTTAAAAGGACTCCAGATCCCATAAAGCAACGTGATAATAATTTTGCTCATTCGAGCACACAATAGTGCTAAACGACGGTGATTGGAGGACTCACATGCTACTTCCTGACTCGGAGCCTATGAGGAAGTTTCATTATCGAAATGCGTCAGGCATTGTCAGGTTCCTTTGATTGAACATTATGCACGGCCTGCCTATACCAAATAAAGCTGTGGGGAAACGCTACTTGCACTCGAGTGAGGCTCAATAGTTGGACACTTCCCCTAGGAGCTTGATATTTGAGCGGCCATCCTGTCTCTGAGCAGCACCACCGCGAACTCACGGGGGCCACGAAGCGTGTGTGAAGCGCGTCTAAAAGTGGAGTGCAAACATGGATTTAAGGAAACCATAGCCGCTGGGGCTCATGTGAGAGCCTTTATTTTGGCAAAAATTAAAGTGGCATCCATACAGGATTTAAAAAGGACTCCAGATCCCATAAAGCAACGTGATTATAATTTTGCTCATTCGAGCACACAATAGTGCTAAACGACGGTGATTGGAGGACTCACATGCTACTTCCTGACTCGGAGGCTATGAGGACGATTCATTATCGAAACCCGTCAGGCATTGTCAGGTGCCTTTGATTGAACAGTATGCACAGCTTGCCTATACCAAATAAAGCTTTGGGGAAATGCTACTTGCACTCGAGTGAGGCTCAATAGTTGGACATTTCCCCTCGGAGCTTGAAATATATATATATATATTTACTGAAAAAACCATAGGTTATAGACCATATATAGTTAGGAATTAGCATTTACAAAACCTTGAAAATTCACTGAAAAAACCATTGGTTATAGACCATATATAGTTAGGGATTAGCATTTACAAAACCTTAATTTACTCGCACAAAACCATTGAAATTCGCATATATAGTTAGTTGCACTAACTATATATCGTGCAACCGCAATCCACTGCTGATGATGTCACATATTACATCATTCATGACATGGTCAGTGACATCACTGATGACATCACTGATGACATATCAAATGACATCACTGATGACATCTCAAATTACATCACTGATGACATCTCTGATGACATCTCAAATGACATCACTGATGACATCACTGATGACATCTCAATTGACATTACTGATCACATCACTGATAATATCATTCATACGATAATACGATGAACCTCTTCAGACTCTAATATAACCTTAGATACAATCAGTGTAAACAGACACTCACAGATTGTCACTCATCCATGGAGTTACTCATACATCTAGTCAGTCATGAAAAGAATCAATCACTCCTCCATTTCCTCAACTATACAGTTATACACACCTTACTAATTCAAACATATTCTAACACATATTTACTCTCTTATACAATCCCTGATACAAGTTCACAATGATCCATACAGCCACTCACACATTCACTGGCTCTTATGCACAGTTATTTATATATTCAACTCTCACATGTACTGTTTTACATATGTACTTACTTTGACATGTAGCACTGAGATATCCATTCACTCACCAATACACTCATGCACACAGTCAACTGCCCATGCAGCTGTTTCCACATGCACTTTTGAACCCATACATCTAGTGAATCAACTGCTCACACATCTATGCACAGAGTCATACACCTCCCAGCCACCCACACACATACTCAGTCTCCCATACAAATACTTGGGCAACCAATCAATAACCCATATAGTTACTCATATAGCTACTGATTAACACATGCAGCAGTTTACAGAACAACAGACATAATAATGCACAAATTAAGACAGTTTAGTCACTAACCCATGCACTCAGTGAGACACATTTAATCACTCACTCATACAGTCAGTCATGCACCTACTAAATCCTTCATCCAGACACTTATACATCCACTCATTCTTCAATATGTAAGACATATTTTAACTTTACAGAAACATACAGTCACTGGGTGTTGTCATCAGTGATGTCATCAGTGATGTCATCAGTGATGTCACTGACCATGTCATGAATGATGTAATATGTGACATCATCAGCAGTGGATTGCGGGTGCGCGACATATAGTTAGTGCAACTAACTATATATGCGAATTTCGATGGTTTTGTGCGAGTAAATTAAGGTTTTGTAAATGCTAATCCCTAACTATATATGGTCTATAACCAATGGTTTTTTCAGTGAATTTTCAAGGTTTTGTAAATGCTAATTCCTAACTATATATGGTCTATAACCTATGGTTTTTTCAGTGAATTTCAATGGTTTTTTAATAGCAAATATCAAAAGCTGTAAAATGTATTCTTATTCTAATTCAAAAATATATTTTATATTTTTGTAATATTATCTTTATATTTATTTGTTAGCTTAATAAGGTTCCGCGACCCGCTCCGCGAACCGGTAAACGTTCCGTTAGCGCAACCACCGCGTTAGAAAACGATATCGTGACTCGACGCGTAAGCGCGACGTATTGCGTTACCGCGAAATACGTCTTATGACGCGCCGCGTTAGCGCACCCTGAAGCGTTCTGGAACGCAAACAAAGGCGCGAAGCGCAGCTACTCGGAAGCGATCCGGGTCGCGTTACGGGACGCGTAACGTAAGCATAACAGGTCATGTGACTTGAAAATAACACTTTTTATTGGTTGATTTCATTTTTTATTTCTGAATGATGTAAAGCTAGGTCATGTGACCTAAAAATTACACTTTTCATTGGTTTAGAACATTTTTTTTTCCAAATGATGAAAGCCCCCTCCTATTTTTCTCACTCTGACTTTCAACTTTGTGAGAGGAAGAACTATTTTCATTATTGGAAGATTGCTTCAATTGTAGCTGCAGCTGGTGGACCCCCACCACCACCACAACCTCCTAGGAAGGATGGACCACCTCCCCAGTTTATTCCCAACCCTGAAGAAGAGGAGGAAGAAGAAGAACAAGATGTACATCAAATAAAAATTTTCCCTGAAGAGCCCCGGAAATCACACCGCAAGGCCAATTTTATTTAGCAGTTTTTTTCATTTCCTGCAGGCCAAAAAAAGGTGAATGCACGTTATGTTACATGCCTGATATGTAAAGAACCTCTGTCTCGAGGCACGGATAAAAAGTATAGCTTTGGAAACTATACAATGCATCACCACATGCAAAGGTGGCATCCTATAAATTATAGTATGGCGGAGGTGCGTAACCTAAGTGAAAATCCACCAACTCTTTTGGCCACCACCTCATCCCATGAAAGTCTTTCGGGACCAGAGGCGAGGGAGATGGTCCCCGCTATTCAAACTAATTTTCAACATATCAAGCTGGTGTGCATTTATTGTGGGGGTTTGCTTTGTTACGGCGAAATGAGCTTTCCATTAATGAACAGAGCATTTGAAAATCACAAGTGCTCAAAACGCCCCAGAAAGTGATTTTTTTTCTTGCTCCTGTTGAGCCGTTTCTAATGCCTGTTTTTCGTTCTTTCCCCTGAAAAAAACCCAAAAAAATATTAAACCGTTCAAAAAATACAAAAAAAGTATAAAAAGTGTTCAGAAAAATAATTAAAAAGATAAAAAACAACAAAAATAATAAAAAAAGTTCTTTTAAGAACTACCTTCCCTTTATGAAAAATTGCTAGAATTCTAGAAGTCAATCATTCTTGTTTCCTTATAGTACGCTCCCCGGACCGCTTTCCGGTGCGCGTACCGGGCGCACCCCACGCAAAAAAACTATTTTTTTTTTCTTTTTGCCCCGCGGGGCCCTTTTAAAGCCTCCACATCAAACATAGGGGGTCAGGGAGGATCTACTATGCCCCCTTATGGTCATTTTCCCCTTCGTTTTGGCCTACTCTTGTCTCTCGATCCTACCGAGAGACAAGATGGCGGCCGCTCCGGACTGTTTAGAATGTTGACAGACACCGGAGAGCCAATCAGCTTCGCTTCGCAAAGCCCCATTACGCGAAAAGTACGCGAACTGGTGCGCTACCCGGGACG
Source organism: Lissotriton vulgaris (assembly GCF_964263255.1). NCBI lineage: Eukaryota > Metazoa > Chordata > Amphibia > Caudata > Salamandridae > Lissotriton > Lissotriton vulgaris. Next base: position 740,589,657 of record NC_141687.1, on the reverse strand, counting down.
CTGTCACAGATATATCTGTTTTTTTAAATGTTAATTTCTCAAAATCCACTGGAGCACATATATTGAGACCCAGCAAAGACACATCGGGCTAACAGTCCCTACAATTTTGCCAAGTTTCGTGCAAATCCATTCAGCCGTTCAAGCTAAAAGTGAGGCCAAACGCCCTATGGAAAACTCAATGTTAAAAACGCGTTTTGGGACCCCCCTTTTTTCTCGGCCCCCCCTTGACAAAACCCCCCCAAATTTTCAGGGGCTGCTCAGAAACAAAATGTGCTATTTTCCTGAAAAGTTCAGCCGATTCCGTCCACAAACGCCAAAGTTATTAGACATAGAATTTTCAAAAGTTCCATAGAGAAAAAATCCTAACTATATATACCTACTGGCGACCACCAGTAGGTAATATATATAAGATGGCGGTCGCACCGGACTGTTTAGAATGTTGACAGACACCGGAGAGCCAATCAGCTTCGCTACGCAAAGCTCCGTAACGCGAAAAGTACGCGATCTGGTGCGCTATCTAGGACGCTGTCACAGATATATCTGTTTTTTTAAACGTTAATTTCTCAAAATCCACTGGAGCACATATATTGAGACCCATCAAAGGCACATCGGGCTAACAGTCCCTACAATTTTGCCAAGTTTCGTGTAAATCCATTCAGCCGTTCGAGCTAAAAGTGAGGCCATATATATATATATATATATTACCTACTGGTGGTCGCCAGTAGGTATATATAGTTAGGATTTTTTCTCTATGGAACTTTTGAAAATTCTATGTCTAATAACTTTGGAGTTTGTGGACGGAATCGGCTGAACTTTTCAGGAAAATGGCACATTTTGTTTCTGAGCAGCCCCTGAAAATTTGGGGGGGTTCTGTCAAGGGGGGGCCGAGAAAAAAGGGGGGTCCCAAAACGCGTTTTTCCCATTCATTTTTCCATAGGGCCTTTGGCCTCACTTTTAGCTCGAACGGCTGAATGGATTTACACGAAACTTGGCAAAATTGTAGGGACTGTTAGCCCGATGTGCCTTTGATGGGTCTCAATATATGTGCTCCAGTGGATTTTGAGAAATTAACGTTTAAAAAAACAGATATATCTGTGACAGCGTCCTAGATAGCGCACCAGATCGCGTACTTTTCGCGTTACGGAGCTTTGCGTAGCGAAGCTGATTGGCTCTCCGGTGTCTGTCAACATTCTAAACAGTCCGGTGCGACCGCCATCTTGTCTCTCGGTAGGATCGAGAGACAAGAGGAGGAGAAAAACGAAGGGGGAATTTAATCAAAGGGGGCAAGGTAGACTCCTCTTGACCCCCTAGGAATGATGTTGGGGTTATTAAAGGGTCCCGTGGGGCAAATAATTGAAATTTGATTTTTCGCGGTAGAAGCGCTTCTCGGTTCGCGAACCGGGACGCAATCTGGTAGCGAAACGGGAATTCGCCATTTTGTGTTTCGATTTAACACCTTGGCTGCTAGGTGTTTTCCCCCCCTGTGCTGGAAATTGCACTTAGGCTCTATTCATGACGAGCTCAGCTCGTCATCAGCACAGCTCAACTGTGCATCATGACGAGCTGAGCTCGTCATGAGCATCGAAAGGGTTAATTAAATTACTAGGTATAAGGGGGTACGGGAGACGTATCCTGACCCCTTATGTTTTCTGAGGGTGGCTGAGGAGGCTCATATATGTTGATACATGTCTTCCAGCGGCTGTGCGTGAGCTTTTTTTTTTTTTTTTGCTGCGTGACGTCTGTTAACGTTCGATTTGATGGAAATCAGAAACTGTTGACCGCCATTTTGTCACTGCGAGTTAATATTTTGTTAAAAATAATTGTTTATTGATAAACATTGTTTGCGCCATCTTGCCTTTTTTGCAATGCCACACTTTTGTTGAGCACGGCAGCCATTTTAGATGCCTTGACCAGACCTACTCTCTGCACACCGCCGATCCTCAGCATGGCTCCCCACCCTCGCAAGCATCTCCCTCACGCACTGGTCACCCCCGCTCTCTCTCTCATGCATGGGCCAGAAACCTCCTCCCATCTGCGCTGTTCGTGAGCGTTATTTTTTTTTTGCTGCGTGACGTCTGTTACCGTTCGATTTGATGGAAATCAGGAACTGTTGACCGCTATTTTGTCACTGCGATTAAATATTTTGATAAAAATAATTGTTATAAATTAATCCTTATTGATAAACATTGTCTGCGCCATCTTGCCTTTTTTGCAATGCCACACTTTTGTTGAGCACGGCAGCCATTTTAGATGCCTTGACCAGACCCACTCTCTGCACGCCGCTGATCCTCAGCATGGCTTCCCTCCCTCGCAAGCATCTCCCCCACGCACTGGTCACCCCCGCTCTCTCTCTCATGCATGGCCCAGGAACCTCCTCCCATCTGCGCTGTTCTTCTCTGAGAATCACACCCTGTGCTTTGCCCGACACCTCCCTTTCACCCTATTCACTACCGCACCCTGTGACACTCCTCTTCCTCTATGTCCGATTGTCCAGGCCGGTCCCAGGCTATCACCTAGTCCTGCAGGTGTAGTTTATGGCCCCAGCTGTAGAGAATCACCCCTCTTCAAAGGAGTTACAGTAGATCAAGGCTCCCACCCGATGAGATCCGTCACACCACACGCGTTCCTACTATCTGATAACCATCCTGTATTGTGCTTGGGGAGGGGATTCTCACTGTGAGGGTGTGTGGGTCCGAGCCTGAAGCGGAAGATTCCAGGGATGCCTTTTTGTACATCAAAGTCTTCACAATTATGTGTCACATTGAAAATATATAGCACTCCAACAAAGTTGTAGGATTATAACACTTTAATACCTTATAAATATATACAACGGAACAAAAACAGTAAATACATTTAAACATTTTTTTAAAAAAGAAGCAACAATGGTCAGTAGCTGTGTTTTGTGCGAATAGTCCCAAGCGAGCACAACGTGCTGAGTTCTGGACGGCACCCAGGTGATGTTACCTGGGTGCCGCACTGGTTTTTGGTATCCTACAATGCAGCTCCGAAAAACGGCGTGGGGCGTCCCGGGTGGTGCGGGGGGAGGCCTCGTCAGTAGAGGTCTGTTGTGCGAATAGTCCCAAGGCAGCAGAACGCGCTGAGATGTGGATGGCAACCAGGTGATGTCCAGTAAGTTGCCGCACTGGTTTTGGCATCCTACAATGCTGCTCGGAAAAACGGCGTGGGGCGCCCCGGGGTGGGGGGGGGGGGGAGGCGGCGTGAACGGGCCTCCCCAGGTGGAGGCTCGTCTGCTGTACTGGGGCGCCCCTTTACCGTTTCAGTTGCCATTCTGCCCGCTTTTGCTACACTGTGCCTCATCCTCCATTCAGCTGGTTATCGCCCGCTCTTGCGGCTACAGCGTCTCGCTCACCATGTAGTTGAGTTGCGCCCACTCTTGCGGTGCAGCGATAGGCGGCTGCTACAGGACTCTTAAAATGGCGGACGGCTCTTCGGATTTGGGCCTGGTCCACTAAAATGGCCCTGGGACACCTTGGAACTCGGATGTCCCCTGAGCCTTGAAGATTTTACAAAAGTCTTGAGGGCCCCCGACTCCTGCAGGCTTCCGGTGGGGAGCGGCTGCCATGATTGCTCGCGGAATGACCACGACGGAGCCACAAGATGGTGGTGCTCTCATGGTGACGCCAGCTGCAGTCTGAAACATCCAGAAACAAGGTGGGGCTTTCATCGTTTGGGAAAAAAAAAATGTTTTAATCCAATGAAAAGTGTTATTTTTAGGTCATATGATCAAGCCTTCTATCATTAGGAAACCAAAAGTAAAATGAACCAATGAAAAGTTTTATAAACAAGTCACATGACCTGTTATGCTTACGTTACGCGCTGGTATAAAAAGCGTAGAAAATCCGTTGGCACGTGAGGCGGCGTCAGTAGCGGACCGATGTGCGAATAGGCCGAAGGCAGCACAACGCGCCAAGATCCGGATGGCACCGAGGTGGTGTTCAGCAAGTTGCCGCACTGGTGTGGCCATCCTACAATGCTGCGCCGAAAGTCGGCGTGGGGCGCCCCGTTGGCCTGTGAGGTCGCCTCAGTCAGTGGGGGCTGTTTGAGAAAGCAATGTGATGCTGTGCATCGCCCCCAAGATGGAGGCTCCTCGGCTGTAGTGGGGCGCCCCTTGGTGTTTCACTCGCTATCCAGCTGAGTTGTGTCCGCACTTGCGGCTACAGTAGACCGAAGGCAGCACAACGCGCCGAGATCTGGATGGCACCGAGGTGGTGTCCAGCAAGTTGCCGCACTGGTGTGGCCATCCTACAATGCTGCGCCGAAAGTCGGCGTGGGGTGCCCCGTTGGCTTATGAGGTGGTGTCAGTAGCGGACCGATGTGTGAATAGGTCGGAACCAGCACAAGGCGTCAAGATCCGGATGGCAAGTCCTGGATGTTGGGTGCCATAGTTGAGAGCCAAGATCCAGATGGCAAGTCCTGGATGTTGGGTGCCATAGTTGAGAGTTCTGAGCAGTGCTTGTAACACTGTCTGAAGCTTATTTGCACCTGCTGCAGCTTCACTATTGCCCTGGTGTGGCCAAAGATCGCCCATGACATAGGCGGCCGGCTCCCATGGTCCGGCGGAACTTTTTTCCTTTTCCTTTCTGCATCTTGTCCCACAATCCGTTTGACCTGAAGACACGACCAGGTCCCTGAATGTGTGCAGGGGGACGCTATTGATTGAATCAAAATGGCGGCTTCACACAAAGCTGACTCAAGCGTTGCTGGTGATGCTATACAGACAAAAAATGGTTTTCAGTTTGTACATTCTTCAGGATTTTTCCATCCAAGTCTGCTTGAGAGTTTGTAGAACAATGGCTTCAGATCTTGCCCTCCCCTCTTTTGACTGTTGGTTCTTGTTGCCTATCTCTTCTGTTGTCATTTAACTGAACCTTTTTTGACTGCCGAAAGGGGTTCTGGTCTGACCGCTGGTTGGAGGAGACATTTTGACTATATCCTGGACCTGCCCGGCCTCGCCCAAAATGGCGCCGGTATAAATGGGACTCGTAACTCCTTGTTGTGTACTGGTTGAACAACCTTGATATCACGAGATACATATGAAGTTTTGAAGCACATGGCGGGCGGGGACGAGAATTGATTGAATATTTCGACATCCTTATTGATATTAAGTTCTGATGTGTTATAGATTACTGAACTATTGTAAGTTCGAATTAACGTCACCCATGGTACTTGCCCGCAAATGTATATCTAGAAAATTTTATTGTTAGTGGCCCTGTTGTATTTTAATTACAAAATGTACGTCCACCGATTCCGCAACTGTTATACACCTTAGTTCTTGCAACCTAATGGCCCGCTTGTTACGTTCCTCTACAGTGTAAATGTTTCCTCATCATATACGTTTCCAGTTTGCTCCGTGGCTGGCCCACGTGGTTATAGGCCCGTATTTGTATACTGACATTTTCACAATAAAGGTTTTTAAAACAAAACATGGTAGTAGTATTTACATTGGTAAAGTTTTTAATTTTAGTCACTGTTTTCGAATCAGTAAAAGGCAAGTGAAATAAAGCAGTCCAATTACATGACGGATAAAAGGTATAATACGCAGGAACACAGTAAAGATAAATGGTCAAGGGCTGTTGTGTTTTCTACTCCTGCAAAATAAAGTGATCGATAAGAATCTGATATTCAGGCGTATCGGCGACTAAGACAGCAGGCCGAGCATCTTTTGCTCAACGGCTCCGTCATGGGACGAAGAAACGCCCTTTTGCTAGAAAAAGGAATATATTTTACTTGCAGGACAGTTGTACATTTTCCGGGAAAGTACATTAGCCTGGAACATTATAACATATATGTTTAAGAAAAAATAATGTTCGAAAGCAATAAAAAGCGTAATTTTTAGGTCATATGACCAAGCCTTTCATCATTAGAATAACAAAAGTAAAATGAACCAATGAAAAGTTTTATAAACAAGTCACATGACCTGTTATGCTTACGTTACGCGCCGCGCCCCGGATCGCTTCCGGGAAGCTGCGCTTCGCGCACCGGAGCACTTCCGGGTGCGCTAACGCGACGTGTCATATAACGCATTACGCGACAACGTAGGTCCAGAATATAGTCAAAATGTCTCCACCAACCAACGGTCGGAACACAACCCCTTTCAGTAGTCTAAAAAGTTCTGTTAAATGACAACAGAAGGGACAGGCAACAAGAACCATCAGTCAAAGAGGGGAGGGCAAGTTCTTCCCTACCGGGTCACGTTGGGGCGCTACCGGAACTGATCGAATTGGTAGTCTACAGTGTTTCTGGATGTTTCAGACTGAAGCTGGCGTCAGCATGAGAGCACCACCATATCGTAGCTCAGTCGTGGCCATTCCACGAGCAATCATGGCAGCCGCTCCCCACCAGAAGCCAGCGGGAGTCGGGGGCCCCCAAGACTTTTGTAGAATCTTCAAGGCTCAGGGGACGCTTTCGAGAATAGGGCCCAAGTCCTAGCAGACAAGCGTCCGAGTTCCAAGGTGTCCCAGGGCCATTTTAGTGGATCACACCCAAATCTGAAGAGCCGGCCGCCATTTTGAGAGTCTTGTGGCAGCCGCCTATCACTGCAATGCAAGAGCGGGAGCAACTCAACTACATGGTGAGCGAGACGCTGTAGTCGCAAGAGCAGGCGGTAAACAGCTGAATGGCGGAAGAGGCACAGTGTAGCAAAAGCGGGCGGAATGGTAACTGAAACAGTAAAGGGGCGCCCCACTACAGCGTGTCTTCAGGTCAAACGGATTGTGGGACAAGGTCCAGAATGGAAGAGTCATCAAAAGGCAAAAAGTTCCGCCGGACCCCGGGAGCCGGCCGCCTATGTCTGGGGCGATCTTAGGCCACACCAGGGCAACACGACTTGGGGAGGGGGCAGGAGCCAAGCGCCCCCTCCCAGTCCGCGCCACCACATCGTATTTTGAAAATCTGAAGCCATCGTTCTACAAACTCTCAACCAGCCTTGGATGGAAAAATCTTGATGAATGTACAAACTGAAAACCAGTTTTTGTCTGCATAGCATCAGCAGCAAAGCTTGCTATCAGAGTTTATGAGTTTCATGCTCGATCGATTGAGCTAGCCGGATCGGGCAACTAAAAGTATAAAATAGTTATGTAAATAGTTATTTAATCAAATGTTTTACCCTGTTACTTTGCTGGTGTGTTGTATATATTTATAATATTTGCATAGGGTTTGTCGTTATTTTGGGTGGGGTGGGTGGCGGAGCCGAGCTGTATTGCAGCCATCATCGTGTGGAGCTCAGTTCATCTCACTAGTTTCGTATTTCTCATGAGGGGTTGTTCTTAATGTTTCTATTTTAGCTAGGTCAAAAAGAGATCCCATTAGTGGCCTACTGATTTTGCTTGATTCCTTTTGTTTTTTAAAACGATTTTTCACTATCTGCAAAGACTAAACAGAGTATTGCGACTCTGTGCTTGTTTGTAAATAGAGAATGAACCAAAGAGAACCAATTCTAAAACAGTAAATGCTTGGATAACAATCAATCAAATGGAGAGAGAAGCAGACACGACGGATTAGAACGGGGGCATAGGCCTGCGTTAACTACCCTTCACTATCTGCAAAGAGAGAGTACTGCTAAGAGGGGGGGGGGCAGCGTTCAAAGTACATCAGCGTGCATAAATACGAAAATGTTTTTACCTATCACGTACTTCACATTTGACAGCTTTTGATATTTGCTATTAAAAAAACATTGAAATTCACTGAAAAAACCATAGGTTTTAGGCCATATATAGTTAGTGATTAGCATTTACAAAACCTTAATTTACTCGCACAAAACCATAGAAATTCGCATATATAGTTAGATGCAATAACTATATATCGCGCACCCGCAATCCACTGCTGATGATGTCACATATTACATCATTAATGACATGGTCAGTGACATCACTGATGACATCACTGATGAATTTATTATACAATGCATGTATAAAATGAAATTAAACACATTCCATTAAAGAAACTCATAGTTATGATTAACTGAGCATATGCATAGGGTGCTATACCGTTTTTATTTTCATAGCGTCTACCGGCTTAAACTGAGACCGGAATGGCCGCCATTGTTAAGTGGTGAAAAGTTAGTTCAAACTATCGCCTAGCTGTGTTCTAAACGCCCACCATATTGGGATGGTGAAAAGTATGTAAACCCTCACCTACTCAAGCCCAGCCCCCACCATTCCAAAAGAACCCAACACGAGGATGAAGAAGGGGAAGAGCAAGAGGCAGGGGCGATCACAACAGACACGAATCAAGTTCAAGCAAAGGAGTAACAAGCAGCAAAAAGCCAGTGGGAACCAAAAGAGGTGGCTACAAGAAAAGGAAATAATTATGGATGAACGAATGGTAAATAAAACAATAATTAATCTATCATCAAGAACATTAAGCTTACAAGAAAAACCGACTCTCTGCTTAGGACTTACATTTTGTCCAACTGAACTCTTTCACTACTCCACTACCAGGGTTGATGTTTTTAAATTTGTAAGGAAACTTAAATTGTCCAAATGGCATGCCCTTATGAGTAACAAATCAACCACAGTACCGGCAGGGGATAACACTGGAGAATCACTTGCTGAGTTGAATTTAGGAGATGTTGATATGCTCCACACTGTTTATTCTCTGGGGGGAATCACATCCAGTGGGGAAATTGACACTCAAGTAGTGGGCCTCAGGGAAACTCGAACAGATAAAGCTGCCCTGATAATGTTTAAACCCAAATAAGTTTTTTGTCCAATGCTCCCACATGACTCTATTGATACCTTTCATGAGGTAGTTACAAAGGAACTTACCAAATTCAAACACAAAGGTGTCCGTCCTTCGAAAGTTAATTACAATTTGTCTAAAAAACAAATGGAATTTATCTTTTCCCTAGCAGAAGACAAAAATGTGATTACGAGACCCTCCGACAAAGGGGGTAACATTGTGTTGTGGGGTAGGGAATTGTATGTCAAAGAAGCACTCAAACAACTTGAGGAGAGTAATTTCTACTGTAAAAGTAATATCAGAGAGTACAATGATAGTATTATTATGAATAATATGATAGTATTATTATTTCCAAGAATTGTGTTTTATAATAAAAGATTATCCCAAATTGCCAATTTTTTATCTGTTGCCCAAGGTCCACAAGAATTATAATAAACCTTAACGGAGACCAATAGTCTCATCCATAGGAAGTGTGAATGAAAATCTCTCCAAGTATAACGATCATTTTCTGAGTGAATATGTCTGCCTTTTGCCATCCTACACTAGAGACACTACCGACTTTCTAAATAAAGCTAGCAACATACGGTGGGTGGAGGGATCTCTGCTCATCACAATGGACGTGAGTTCATTGTACACTATCATTGACCACATCCAAGGAATGGAGGCAAGTTACCACTTCCTCAAGAATAGGGAGATAGGTTTTTTGGGTCATACTTGTATGCTCATGGAAATGATGTAAATTTGTCTGAGAAACATTATCTTTATGTTTGATGGGACATCTACAAACAGCTAAGGGGCACGGCCATGGGCTCGTGCTTTGCACCGAGTTTTGCAAATCTTTTCCTAGGAAAGTGGGAAAAAGAAATCAGAAGCGATGCCAATCTTACTAGTGACTTTGAACTGGTAGATGGATTAGATACATAGACGATCTGTTCGTTATCTGGCGGGGCACAGAAATGGAAGCTGAGAATTTCATCCGTAAGCTTATTAACAATGATTACAACATCATTCTCACATATAACATTAACAAGGAATGTGTTGAATTCTTAGATACCAAAATTAAGGTCGTCGAGAATACCTTGGTATCTAACCTACACAGAAAGGAAACTGCAAGCAACAGCCTTTTACATGCCCTCAGTGCTCATCCAGATCCACTCAAGTGGAGTAAACAATTTGGAGAGCTACTGAGGGGAAAACGGAACTGCAGTAGCCACGAAGGCTTTTTCCTTGAACAAGATGTCATGCTAGAAAGATTTTAAAAAACGAGGATATCCTGACTGGGTTTTGAAGAAAGCTGTCAAAAAACTATAAGGAATCGATAGATCAGAGACACTCACTCTCAAAACTAAAGAGGACACTGAGAATGTAGCCACCAGGGTCATTACAACCTTTAACCAAGGATTTGATAAGGTGAGAAAGATCCTAGCTGACAACTGGAAAATCTTAAAAACCGACAACATTGTCGGACCTAAACTGAGTGCCAGGCCACGATCACATATAGAAGAGGCAGAAACCTGAGACATTTTAATGAGAGGTGACATCACTGACAATAAAAAACATCATATACAAGGTCTCAAAGGTTTTTATCCTTGTGGACACTGCAGGACATGCAAATCGAGCTACATGGTGAATGGAAAGGGGCGACCACTCGGTCCCCCCGAACGTATGGTTGGGGGTCCGGATCCTCCTGGGAAACCATTTTGGGTGGGGGGCGTGTCACGGCTGGTATGCCCAAAGCGGCGTAGCCGGGGCACGCCTTTTTCCCGCCAAAGAGGGGTTGTCCTAGACACCTACACCGATGGCCACGCCCAGTAGGCGTACCGGTGGAGGGTTCACGCCCTCCCGAAGAGGAATAAAGAGAGCGGGAATCCGAAGAAGCATCCTCTTGTTCCTGTGCTTGGAAGCTGCACCCACTCGTTGCACGTGAGCCCTCGACGAAACAAGGAGCAATTTTGAGAACTTGTAATTCTTGTGTTTCTCTTTCAGTGACTTCGAGGCTACGATCCAGGACCGTGTTGATCAACTGGGATCGAACATTCGGAAAGCGATGTCTGGCAAGAAGGCAGGAAAGAAGTCCGGGACGGACCAGATGCTTCGCATGCTGGTGAGCAGAATGGCGAAGATCGAACGAAACGTTGGTATGGTCCCGGCGCTTGGCCGAGATATGGCAAACATGAAGAAGCAGATGGCTGCAATGAATGATACGGGTAAACCAAAGAAGGTAATAGGCCCGGCATTGCCGGGAGTTGTCCCCACGGGTAGGGGTAAACGGGTCAGGAATAGGGCGGCAGGGGGGGAGGTCCCGGTCCCCGAAGTACCCCCGGCAAACCCGGCCATTCCAGTCGAGGCCCCGGTACCAATCCCGGACGCGGGTCAGCAGATTCCGGTTGTTGTTACGCCCGCCAACGAGGAGGACATGCCTCCGGAATTAGCCGCCCAGTTGGCCGCATGGCTCGGCAGAAAAACAGGGGGTGCTACGGCACCTGAAGATACGGCCGAAGAGGCCAAGTTACTAATGGAGCAGTTGCGGCAATCGCGAGCTGCCGCAAAGGCGAATCTCCCTCTTGTCCCCCCACAGGTGACCTTGGAAGGATCGGCAGCTGGCGTCGAGAAAACAGCGGGAACGACAACGGAGCCGGGTAAGCAGGCATTGCAAATGGTGAGGGAGGGCTCTTTGCCCTCAAGACGGGAGAGGGTGGTCCAACATATACCGTTGGCCACGAAAGAATTGATATGGGCTGATAAGTATGTAAATATGTTTTCTCTGCTGACTGACCATCGCGAGATGGAGTATGCTAAAACGCAGAAAGATTTGTGGCACCCGAGTGTATGGTGAGCAAAAATGGCGGGATTCAGGGTTGATGAGACAATCACAAATTGGGCCAAGGCCTTTGCGATGTTTACTGCAATTATTGGGGAACGTAAGCCCGAGGTTTTGCCCGAATTGTCTTGCTATCAGGCACTAATAATGGATTTTTATGAAACGTATGAGGGCAATGAGTGGATGGGTTACGATATGAAGTTCCGTAGGGCCAAGGAGTACGATTCATCTCTGACGTGGGATTGTCTCGACCCGATTTCTTGGCAGAAGCAGCTCCTGCCGGGCGCGACGAAGTCGTCCTCGCTAGGCGGGAATGGGTCGGGCCTTCCCGCCAACAGCCCGCGGTGCCCTTTCGAGCGGGCCCCGGTGGCGACCACCAAGCAAGGACTGGTGGGAACGGGGGTAAGAGAGGGGTCTGTTGGAATTTTAACAGGGGCAATTGCACCAGGCCACAAGGGACATGTAAGTTCAGACATGCGTGTGCAGGTTGCGGGAATTCCTCGCACCCCGAGAGTTCGTGCAGATCCAAGAATAGTGGGTCGGGTGGTAGAGGAGGGTCCAAACAAGACTGAGGGGGACCACTGTGTACCGCTACCTACCCCTGTTGATATCATGGCAATGATCCCCTGGCTAAACAAATACCCTGATCATGTCTCCGCCGGGGTGTTGAGGAATGGATTCTTATATGGTTTCCACATCCCGGCGGGGGATTTTCGTGGGGAGCCACTTTGTAGAAACCAACTGTCGGCTCAGCATAATCCAGCGGTGGTGGAGAGGAAGATTGCAAAAGAGGTTGCCCTTGGCCGGGTTGCTGGCCCATATAGGCACCCGCCAGTAACTGATTTCATCTGTTCCCCATTAGGAGTGGTTCCCAAGAAAGACCCGGGGGAATTTAGGCTGATCCACAACTTGTCGGCTCCGAGGGGTCTCTCGGTGAGCGATGCGATTGACCCGGGAGTTTGTTCGGTGCGGTACGCATCCTTCGATGATGCCGTCACCATGTTGAATCGCCTGGGGCCCGGAGCGCTGATGGCGAAGTCAGATATCGAGTCGGCGTTCCGGTTGCTCCCGATACACCCACGGGATCAGCGTCTGTTAGGCTTTGTGTTCCAGGGACGTTACTACATGGATAGATGTATGCCAATGGGTTGCTCCATCTCTTGTGCTTATTTTGAGAAAGTCAGCTGTTTTTTAGAATGGGCATTCACCGAAGCCACTGGCCATAGCCATGTTATGCATTACTTAGATGATTTTCTGTTCTTGGGGGCAGCCGGCGACACAAAATGTGCGCAGGCGCTACAGGAGTTTTGCATCCTCATGAAGGAATTCGGAGTGCCATTGGCACCAGGTAAGACAGTGGGACCATCTACTTCACTGGAGTTTCTGGGAATTGAACTCGATTCTGTAGAGGGATGTTTCCGTTTGCCAGTAGGGAAAGTAGCGAAATTCAGGGCTTCCCTGGAACTGTGCCTTAGTAAGGAGAAAGTTACCCTCCATCAGTTACAACAAGCAGTGGGTCAGCTTAACTTTGCCCTAAGAGTGATACCAATGGCTCGCCCCCTTTTCCCGCTCTATTGCACAAGCTATGGTCGGTCTCAAGGAAGGACACCACCGCACGAGACTGTCTGCAGAGGTTCGCCAGGACATGCGCATATGGTTGGCATTTCTGGCGGACTTCAACGGTCGAGTGGTATGGAACAAGCCACCAGCGTCTTCGGACGAGCTAGGTTTGTGGACCGATTCGGCGGGGAGCGTGGGATTTGGCGCAATCTTTGGTAATCGATGGTCGGCGCAAACATGGCCGACGTGGTGGCACACCAGCGGTCTCACCAATAACATTGGGTTCCTCGAGCTATTCCCCATTTTTGTGGCTCTAATGGCATGGCCGGACGAGTTCAGAGATCGCTCTGTGGTATTTTGGTCCGACAATATGACTGTTGTTGAATGTATAAATAATCAGGCAGCACGCTGCAAGTGGATATTGAGATTGTTGAAGGAAATTGTACTACTTTGCATGAGACTGAATGTGCAATTCAGGGCGAAACATGTGCCCGGTGTACTGAATCAGGCTGCTGATGCACTGTCTCGTTCACATATGCAGGCTTTCAGGGGTTATCTACCTTCTGCGGACCTAGCGGCGGCACAATTTCCCGAAGCACTCTGGCTACTCGGTGCCCCGGATTACAAGTCCTCGTGGCAGCAAGCTTAGCCCCCAGGACGAGGAAGGCATACGAAGGAGCGTTTCGTTCCTATTGTGCATTTTTGGGTCCGGCAGGGGAGGAGAAATGGGGTCAGGAGGATTGCTTCCTAAAGTTTCTGGTGGCATTACACAGGGAAGGCCGATCAGTAGCAACGGCCAATAGGCACCGGGCTGCCATTTCATTCATGGCGCAGGCGCATGGCATCAAGGACCCGACATCGTCCTTTTTGGTAAAGAAAACCCTTCGTGGCTGGCAACGCCTGGAAGGTCGTAGAGTAGACGAGAGGCGCCCGATTGGGTTAGAAAGGTTGTCCCTGCTTATGTCGATACTACCCACGACATGTTCCTCCCATTTCGAAGCAGTACTGTTCCGGGCTGCTTTCGCATTAGCGTTCCATGGGGCTATGTGGGTAAGCGAACTGGTCGCAAAGAATAAGAAAGATGTGGAGGGAGGTCTGTGTCGGGATCACATCCTGATTAGGGGTGATTCAATGGTAGTCACAATAGCCAAGTCCAAGACTGACCAGAGAGCTATGGGAGACAGTATCGTTGTCCAGCGCATGCGAGGGTCCCCCATGTGCCCGGTAAAGTGCGTTGAGGAATATTTGGCGCAAAGGGCGGATACATGGGGGGGAGCCTGCTGAGACACATTGATGCCACCCCACTGACGAGGTTTCAGTTTCAGAGGGTGCTAACAATGGCAATCGCAGCGGCGGGCTTGGACCCGTGCGATTTTGGGACCCACTCCTTTAGGATAGGGGCTGCTACTGAGGCTACAGCCAGGGGTCAGAGTGTTGAGGAGGTGAAACAGTTGGGACGATGGTCCTCGAATTGTTTTAAAAGGTATGTGCGATTGCACATGTTGTGAAGTCAAGTTACATGCACTCACGCTTCTTGTCTTCTGTTTAATTTACAGTTTCGCGAGCATGTTATGCGGGGCGGAATTTGCAGTCGACCCGGCACCAGGGGACCAGCGGTCAGAGATCACCAGCTGAGGAGAGAGGGGTGTGGGTCGTGGGCCACTCTTACGTGAGGCGGGCCGGGGACGTATTCAAAGCAGGTGACGCGACTCGCGCAGCTGGGGAATACGGGTACAGAGTGACCTTCCACGGAAGGGGCGGGCTCTGTATTGACCAGTTTGAATCTTTTGTCGAGGAACTCTTAGGGCGGCAGAGGTCACTGCCATCTGTAATCATAGTACACCTGGGGGCAATGACATGGTGACACTCGGCAGGCGAGTACTACTCGAGCGGGTTTTGTCTACCGTTAGCTGGCTGGCGAGAAGGATCCCGGGGTGCACGATAGCATGGTTCCACATGAATCCCAGGAAGGTGTGGCGGGGGGGCCTCTCGGTGTCAGCACTGAACCATTCAGTGAAAAAGGTCAACAACAAAATTGGTAGGTTGTTTCGCTCGGCGCAGTTGCACAGTATTCCGCATGGGTGTATTCGGGGGGATCACATGTATCTCGATGATGGGGTTCACTTGTCCCGGGAGGGGAATGTCTTACTCATAGGAGACTTCATAGCATGGCTAAGGGGTTTAAGAAAACATGACCTTTAGGAGGAGTTTGTGGGGGGCCGGATAGCCGGTCAACTATCCGGCCTGTGGCGGTAAGGTCATGATCGGTGAGCAGTAATTTCAAGGTCCCTAGAGGGGGGCGCCACCCACTATGGATGGGAGCGCCCGGGGGGAGGTGGCCATTGGCCCCTCCCACGGGGAGGCGGCACCCACTAAGTATGGGTCGCCTAGGGGAAGACGGCCATAGGCCCCTTCCAGGGGAGGAGGCGGCTATATGCCCCTCCTACGAATTTCCCGGGGCCCAGATATCCGCGACGGCGGATGTGATAGACAGTGTGGGGTGGGAGGGGGAGTCTACGCTGCCTTCTTACAGACACCTCACACGGGTCCTCGGACGACCTTTAAGATGGCGTCGAGTTAAAATGGGGGGCCCCCAACCAGACAAGGGAAATTGGAGTTGGCACAGAGGGTACAGTCCTCTGCGCGGCCGCCACTCACACCGTGAGGGCGAGAGTTTTGGTAGTAGGGATCTGACACCGGTTGCGACCTTGCCGTTGGCCCGTAATGCTAGGATGTACAATTTTAATTTAGAAAGTATGCATTTGCAGGATGTTAGACTCGGCTAGGAAAACCTTTGTACTAGAGATTTGTTAAGGTTAGCCAATGAACATGTCTTCATCGAAATGTAATAAATGAAAATTGTACATGATATGAAACTTTTATTTTAATGTTTTAATTTTGTTTCATATTTTAATAAATACGGCCGGGAGGGTAACTCCCTCCCGCCTTCCAAAAGTTCAGAACTGCGTCCGTCTTCCCATCCTTGGGGATTGTGTTGGGAGGGGGTGACAGGCATCCCGGCAATATGGAAAGGGGCGACCACTCGGTCCCCCCGAACGTATGGTTGGGGGTCCGGATCCTCCCGGGAAACCATTTTGGGCGGGGGGCGTGTCACGGCTGGTATGCCCGAAGCGGCGTAGCCGGGGCGCGCCTTTTTCCCGCCCAAGAGGGGTTGTCCTAGACACCTACACCGATGGCCACGCCCAGTAGGCGTACCGGCGGAGGGTTCACGCCCTCCCGAAGAGGAATAAAGAGAGCGGGAATCCGAAGAAGCATTCTCTTGTTCCTGTGCTTGGAAGCTGCACCCACTCGTTGCACATGAGCCCTCGACGGAACAAGGAGCAATTTTGACCCACCCACCAGCCCCTTATGGCAATATTAGTGCTGCAATGAAGTAATTTTCTTTGATAACATCTTCTTCCCTTTGTTTAGCGGTATACGAAGGTCTAGTTTAATGATATGATTAATGTCTGAAGGTACTGTTTTCTTGTAGTATAGACAAATATTGCAAATAAACAGGATGATTTTTTCTCCCTTAGTAGGTAATCAAATGTCGTATTTATTTTTTGGTCGGGCGGTAAGGTCATGATCGGTGAGCAGTAATTTCAAGGTCCCTAGAGGGGGGCGCCACCCACTATGGATGGGAGCGCCCGGGGGGAGGCGGCCATTGGCCCCTCCCACGGGGAGGCGGCACCCACTAAGTATGGGTCGCCTAAGGGAAGAGGGCCATAGGCCCCTTCCAGGGGAGGAGGCGGCTATATGCCCCTCCTACGAATTTCCCGGGGCCCGGATATCCGCGACGGCGGATGTGATAGACAGTGTGGGGTGGGAGGGGGAGTCCACGCTGCCTTCTTACAGACACCTCACACAGGTCCTCGGACGACCTTTAAGATGGCGTCGAGTTAAAATTGGGGGCCCCCAACAAGACAAGGGAAATTGGAGTTGGCACAGAGGGTACAGTCCTCTGCGCGGCCACCACTCACACCGTGAGGGCGAGAGTTTTGGTAGTAGAGATCTGACATCGGTTGCGACCTTGCCGTTGGCCCGTAATGCTAGGATGTACAATTTTAATTTAGAAAGTATGCATTTGCAGGATGTTAGACTCGGCTAGGAAAACCTTTGTACTAGAGATTTGTTAAGGTTAGCCAATGAACATGTCTTCATCGAAATGTAATAAATGAAAATTGTACATGATATGAAACTTTTATTTTAATGTTTTAATTTTGTTTCATATTTTAATAAATACGGCCGGGAGGGTAACTCCCTCCCGCCTTCCAAAAGTTCAGAACTGCGTCCGTCTTCCCATCCTTGGGGATTGTGTTGGGAGGGGGTGACAGGCATCCCGGCCATAGGAGACATTCCAGGTAATCCCCATCGTAGAATTATCAAACAATTCCTCACATGCAATACTAACTTTGTGAAATACGTTCTGGAATGTCCATGTAAACTTAAATATGTGAGCAGCACCATCTGCATGGTTAAAAAATGCATACAGGAACATCTTAGGGCCATAACCAATTCAGATACACACTACCCAATAGCACGACACTTTCAGGAAGTCCATCAATCTAACAACGCCCTTCTCTGATTTTTTGCAGTGGAACAAGGCAACGTAGGGAAAAGAAGGGGCTCTTACAAAAAAAGAGTCCAAATGGATTATGGAGCTTGAAACCAGATTCCCGGGGGGCATAATCTCGAAGAAGAGTTAGCAACTCACTTACATGAGGACTAATTTACTAGCCTGATTCCCCTCCAATATATTGACTAGAGTAGACCAGGGATGGACAAGGGTATATAAAATAAGTTGTGTACATCCTTTGACCAGCTGGTCCATTGTATGCCTGTATATATAGTACTATAACAATGTTAGTAATGTTTCTTCAAACCTACTTTAACTCACTGTTGATTTTAATCTGTTTTTTGTAGGAGGAAAGGAAGGGACACTTCACTTTTGCTCACTTCACCGGTTCCCTACCCTTTTCTTCATAAGGAAAGAAGACACATCCTCACTTGCGTAAGACAAAGAAACATCACTTTCTGCACTTTTTTGAATCGTGTACCTGTCTTTATATGGACAATTTTTGACAGTTGACAAAAGGTCTTACTTGATGCTCATTATTTTTGGCGGATATTAACATTCTTTGGTTGCGTGTTCACAACACCCCCTTATAATCTGACAGGCCATACTCATAGTCGGGTGTAGAGGCATTTATCCTTATGGACACCTGTTAGCCTGCTGCAGATATTAACAGAGCATTTCTAGTACACAAACTTGACCTTTAGTCTCTAATAAGCCACACTATATTTGCTGTTTCACATTTAGTTTATATTACACGGGCACTAGACCGAGTGGATATGTCTGAGCGATTATTAGAGTTGGAACCATGGATGCACATACACTTGTATGTTAACAAATAGTGCATGGTTAATCATTGTACTAGCTCTGTGCAGCTTGAGTAGGTGAGGGTTTACATACTTTTCACCACCCCAATATGGTGGGCGTTTAAAACATAGCTAGGTGATAGTTTGAACACATTTTTCACCACTTAACAATGGCGGCCATTCCGGTCTCAGTTTAAGCCGGTAGACGGTATGAAATTAAATACGGTATAGCACCCTATGCAAATATATTATGTTATCTCGCAGACAAACAGCCCGCATACCATTAGTCGGCAAAAATAATCCCACATGTACTATTAGGCCGCAAATTAAAAGAACGAAAACTTTTAGAACGAATATACCTTTAGCACGCATGCCTTTACAACGCAAGATGGCCGCCGGGTAGGAGCTCTTGGGAAGAGCTCCAAGTGCTGGGGATCCCATTCTCTGGATTTTATCCCTGTTAGCACCCAGCAGCATCTCCCCCGCCTCGAGCAAAGCAACACGCAAGTAACGGGATTGAGCAAGTAACTGGAACTGAACAAATAACTGGATGGGAACAATATATTCGGTACGGAGGACGAAACCCGCTGAGGATCACCGACCTGCCTGGAGGCTGAGCTTCGCAGGAGAAGACCGAGTCATCCCCACCCTTCTCTTCGGTCCCGAGGCTCTCCCTGACCATTTGCGGAGCACGGCACGGATACTTGCTGCCTGGAGCCCGACGTGGATAACTGCTGCATGTTGTGTTGCCTGCAAACCCACCGAAGGTCTCTGACACTCCTGAAATCACCATCGCGGGAGTACTGCTGGCGCCGGACGGCCAACGCGAGCCCCACGGCGGAGTTGTTCCTGCCTGCCTGCAACCACCGCCGAGACCACCCAGATGTCCCACTCACGTAGCGAGTGCTCTCCCTATCCTGCCCGGTGAGCACCACGGCGACACCAGAAGAAGTTGGCGCCTGCGGCCAGGGTGAGCACGGTGCCCCAGCCCCTCCCCCCCCCTCCCCCAGCGGTATCGGGGATCTGCGATCGGGAGCCAAGCAGATGAGAGGCGTTAAAAGGGATCAAAAAGCGGGCATCCGATGTGTGTTCTCTGATGTAACAAGGCTGCCGCTTTAGTTTGCTGTCGGGTAAAGGACAATAATAATCGTAATAAGTGCTGCTCGAGGCTCACAACTTCTAACAAGTGGGAGTCGCTGAAATAGCCTCCTTTTATCGACCCAGGAAGGTTGAAAAGCTGAGTGTGCACACACTGGTTCTTACTACACCGGAGGCTGGATGCGACCCTGGCACTGGTAAAGATTGAGGTTTCACCAGAGGAGCACGAAGCCCTTCCAGCTCTCAAACCTGCCAGAAGTCGATGCACACGGTAACTGTGTACATTCTGACTAAAGCCTCGATGTCTGCAAAGCTTCTGACTAAAGCCTCAATGTCTGCAAAGCTTTCAACAACATTTTCTGCGCACCTACTGAGCTGAAATCACAATGAAGGTATTTACTGCACCCTATTCGCTTGCACTCATTTTAAACCTCATTTTAAACCTCCTTTGTTCAAAATGGCGGGGGTCTTAAGCTGAAGCAATAAATCCCCCCTGTACATCCAGGTGCCCACGAGGCTCCTCAACAACTCCAGATAAGACTCCCTCTCAGCAAGCTAGAAACGGGGCTTGCATGAATGGAAAGCGAAACTCCTCCTCCCTGCTCTCAAAGCAACAGTAACAAACAGAGGACTACTGTCTCTATCTCACCTATTTGGCGGCCATTTTTGACTAGTCTCCCTCTTGGACGGCCATCCTGGATTAGTCATTTTCATTATCTGAACATACACTAAGAACTTATCATTTTAGACTAATCTCAACTACCGAGTACTTTGCGCAGCTCTGTATCTACTTCTTGTGATAGAATGTTTGCCTTTTATTGCAGTATTATACTCCTACTTGTATTTTGTACATTCCTGTAACCTACACTAAGTTCACTTTACTGCACAGATTGCTACTTCATATATTTTGGTTGCTCACTAATGTCACTTTTTTTTGATTTTTGAGTCCTGTAACCGATTGTTTGCATTTGTATGCTGTTCTTATATTTTATCAGTTTTATACTTCCAATTGTATTCTGCACAATTCTGCAACCTGCACCCATTTTTCACTTTTCTCTCCTGTAATGCACCGACTGCTACCTCATATATTTTGGTCGCTCACTAGTGTCACTTGTGCTCCCTAGGGTCATTTTTGATCCATGTAACTTGTTGTTTGCATTTGTATCTTGCATTCAGCACATTTATGCAACCTGCACCCATTTCACTTTTCTCTCCTGTAATGCACAGATTGTCCTCTCCTGTAATGCAGATAGTCCTTTGTACTCTCTACCACCC
The DNA here is from genome assembly GCF_964263255.1 of Lissotriton vulgaris. Lineage (NCBI taxonomy): Eukaryota > Metazoa > Chordata > Amphibia > Caudata > Salamandridae > Lissotriton > Lissotriton vulgaris. The sequence goes on along the minus strand of NC_141687.1, from coordinate 740,568,821 downwards.
CTATATTACCCCTAGAGTGTTTCCAGTCACATACCTCCTGTCAAGATAGAAGATAACTCTAATGACTAGTATACTATTTGATTTTTAGATTGTATCCATGTGTATCCCCTCCCTGTGTTAGAATTATAGCTTTTACGACTAATCGCCTGTGGAACTGTTGGAATATAACCAGGTGTACCCCTTCCACCGTGTGAAGAGATAACCCTATCCACTAGAGCAAAAAAAAAGGTGTTCCTGAAATGTGTAACGTAACTGATTTTAGGTAAAGTGCCTTGTAAAGGGGCAGCTGAAATTCCAGGAGCCTAGTCCCGACAGCTCGACGACTTCGGAGGGCTGGAAGTGGTCCCCCGCTACACGGCGGAGGAGGGCACTGGACATCGAATGCTGTCTTATGTAAAGCGCTCTGATAACCTAATCGGTTCAAGATCCTGAAACGTGCAACGTAACTGATTCTATGTAAACTGCTGTGATAACATGTAACGGAACTGGTGCTATGTAAAGCGCTCTGATAACCTAATCGGTTCAAGTTCGCGCTATAGAAAACTCTAAAAATAAATAAAAATAAAATAAAATAAATATACTCGTTGTAAAAGTTGTAAAGGTAAGTAAATGTACACTACCCTACCCTAGACTACCCTACACTCTAATGTAGTACACCTGCACCACCCACCCTTGACACTCAGTCCTTTTACTACATTTACACTACCCAGCACGACCCCCCAACACTACCATAAAGCACTTTACTTCCCTATACAAACACTACAACAGTACCTTAATACACTACCCCCAGCATGACCCTACACAAAACTACAATACTACACTAAACCACTACACCCCAACATGACTCTACACTACACAAACACTACAACACTACCCTAAACCCTAAAACACTACCCCAGCATGACCCTACACTACACAAACACTAGAACACTACTCTAAACCCTAAAACACTACCCCCAGCATGACCCTACACTACACAAACACTACAACACTACCCTAAACCCTAAAACACTACCCCCAGCATGACCCTACACTACAACACTACCCAAACCCCAAACCACTACACCCCAGCATGACCCTACACTACACAAACACTACAACACTACCCTAAACCCTAAAACACTACACCCCAGCATGACCCTACACTACACAAACACTACAACACTACCTTAAACCGTAACACACTACCCCCAGCATGACCCTACACTACACAAACACAACAACACTACCCTAAACCCTAAAACACTACACCCCAGAATGACCCTACACTACAAAAACACTACAACACTACCCTAAACCCTAAAACACTACCCCCAGCATGACCCTACACTACAACACTACCCAAACCCTAAACCACTACACCCCAGCATGACCCTACACTACACAAACACTACAACACTACCCTAAACCCTAAAACACTACACCCCAGCATGACCCTACACTACACAAACACTACAACACTACCCTAAACCCTAAAACACTACCCCCAGCATGACCCCACACTACAACACTACCCAAACCCTAAACCACTACACCCCAGCATGACCCTACACTACACAAACACTACAACACTACCCTAAACCCTAAAACACTACCCCTGCATGACCCTACACTACAACACTACCCTAAACCCTATAACACTTCCTCCAGCATGACCCTACACTACACAAACACTACAACACTACCCTAAACCCTAAAACACTACCCCCAGCATAACCATACACTACACAAACACTACAATACTACCCTAAACCCTAAAACACTACCCCCAGCATGACCCTATACTACACAAACACTACAACACTACCCTAAACCCTAAAACACTACCCCCATCATAACCCTACACTACACAACACAAACACTACAACACTACCCTAAACCCTAAAACACTACCCCCAACATGACCCTACACTACACAAACACTACAACACTACCCTAAACCCTAAAACACTACCCCAGCATGACCCTACACTACACAAACACTACAACACTACCCTAAACCCTAAAACACTACCCCCAGCATGACCCTACACTACACAAACACTACAACACTACCCTAAACCCTAAAACACTTCCCCCAGCACGACCCTACACTAAACAACCACCACAACTCTACACTACACTAACACAACACTACACTACACAATCACTACCCCTGCACGACCCCCACCCCTAAAAAATGAACACAAACCCCCTTACCTCTCTCGTCATCGTGGTTTTCACAACGCAAATGCATTTACCATACATGCCTTTAAAACGTAATTCGTTGTATAGGCATGCGTGATAAATGCACATGCGTTTTGAAAAAATGCGGGATGATGGTATGCGAGGTCAACGACCTTGCAGGATAATGGTATGCAGCCTGAAAGTCCGCGGGATAAAAAATGCGGGATAATGGCTACAATCCCTCTATGCATATGGTCAGTGAATCATAACTATGAGTTTGTTTTATGGAATGTGTTTAATTTCATTTTATACACGCATTGTATAATAAATTGTGAATTTTGTTGCCATTTTTACCATCATAAAATGGTGGCCATCATTCATATCACGTGACAAGCATTTTGCAGTACCTCGTCAATGTCTATTTAAATATATTGTTACTTTTGTTTTGGTTATCGTGTGATCAAGCCCTTTGGCGAAACGCGTAGCGTTACCTTGGAATAAAACTTTTTGCAAAGATCTACCCCTGAGTGCGCGCTTGCTTTGAAGCAAATTGTGGAGTATTGGATCTTAATTTGACGGCTTGAGTTCGCTGTTTTACCGCGCCACCTGACAAGGGAGCCGATCCCAGCAGGACCCTCTTGGATGTATGATATATATATATATATATATATATATATATATATATATATTACCTACTGGCGGTCGCCAGTAGGTAGTTATAGTTAGGACATAGTTTCCATAGGAAATCCACAACATTCTATTTGGAATAACTTTGGCACCGGTGGACGAAACTTCGCGAATTTCTCCAAGAAAATGGCCTGCACTGCTCCGCTCCTTAACTGAAAGTTTGGGGGTGATTCGTCAAGTGGGGGCCGAGAAAATAGGGGGTCCCAAAACGTGTTTTCCCTATGCAATTTTCCATAGGACCTTTGGCCAGGGCTACATCCCGAACGGCTGAATGGAATTACACCAAATTTGGGAAAAAGTGAGAGTTTGGTTCGCAGATTGTGCTTTTTGTTAAATGATGTAAATCTGTTCAGTAGTTCCTGAGAAAATCAAAAGTAAAATCATAGTGATATCTAGAGTGTACGGAAAGTGTACCTAAAACCATTCAATTACGAGCGCGAGCTGCATGCTGATTGGCTGTCAACTGTCTATCAACACTGTAAACCAGGAAGTGTTGGCAGCCATCTTGTGCCTCGGTAGAACCAAGCCACAAGAAAACAGTAAAACAAAGTTGAAAAATAAGAAAAGGGGGCAGGGTAGAAACATCCTGACCCCCCAGGCCTACTCAGGGGGCCCCACATGGATCTTTAGGCCCAAAACATTTTTTTTAAATTGCGGGGTACGGGTATGGTACGCATTTTGGGGGAAAAAAAACAAACAAAGCCCGCTTTATTGTTAATTAGCCCCCAGGGGAACCAAATATCGGGGGCAATTTTTTTTTCTTAATGGGGGGCCCAGAGGGGTCCCCTGCCCTGGGGATCACCATCCGATGGGGATTTAACTATATGCCAGTTCCTGGGGCCTCTTTTTATTTAAAAAAAACTGTGTGGGGGTTTCAAGCCTCCCCAAACGCCCCGGGGACCGCCACCTCCCCAGGGCTCTAATATAGAAAATAGGGGGGACGGACCACCCAGCCCCGGAGACTACCACCCCTCGGGGTGACGAAAAGCAATGCCAGCTCCCGAAGGACGCTGGGAGCCGGCTGGGATCGTGGGTGCTTTGGGGCGCATAAGAAACAGTTCTTTTCAGAACTACCTTTACTAGTAAAAAAAGAGCTATATTTCTATGATAGTATGTAAAACGTTACGGTTTTTTTCCTGCACCAGTTGTACTCTCTATGCATGCGCAGCCTCGTTTCCAATTCCACGGTTCTTAGTTGTTCTTCAAGTTCACCAAGCAAACCTCTCCTCATTTCAGGTATTTGCCGCTTTCTTCTATCGGGTCGTGTGCCTCATCCGCTGCTATACTTTTGTAATATATTAATAATTCTATTCTATCTATATTTATTTGAAACGTATTGCAGAGGCGCCAAATGTTAATTACATATTCCGTCCTCCGCCATTTTAGTAGTTTTCCTCTGCTATTTTTATTATACCTGCTACTTTTATTTTACCCCCCGCCTATCTTCTTTGGGATCCATGAGATTTCCTGCCACAGACACCACAGTGTTTGTCCTTGGCCTCCAATCTTATCAGACTTGGTCACACGCATACCTAAAAACTAATTTGAAGCAAGTAAGGCACAGCCATTACAACATGTGACCGTCACCACAAAGCCATTACCATGCTTATGCCTTTATCATGCGTGGTAAATGTATACTAGTTGTAAAAGCATGCATGGTAAAGGCATGCGTGGTAAAGCCATATGTGTGTTAATGGCTTCGTGGTGACGATCACACATAGTTATGACTGCGTTGTAATGGCTGTATCCCCCAGGACACTGCAGGAACCGGGTCGGGCGTGGCAGACTCCAGGGCATCAGGTGGTGGGCCACGCAGACTCCCTCACACAATATAGAAATCTCCGGGGGGTGGCCGGTTTTGTGGTTTGAGAGGCAACATTGAGGCCCACACACTTAATTTTGTAGAGGGGTAGGTTTGCACACGAAAATGTCGCTAGAGGTTTGTAAATGTGGTACACATTGTTTTGTTTTACTTTGATTTCCTTTCCATGTTGTAGTCCATCCAGAGAAAATATAACTTATTGTACAGCCAGTACTTTTCAACCCAACTGTCAAACATCTTACTATAGTACTTCAAATTATAAATATTATTTTTGTTGTGGACTGTCACCCCCCCAAAAAAACACGTATATAGTTTTTTTAATTAACTTTTATTAAAACAACAAAAACTTTAAACGTGACTTTAAGATAATATATTAAACAACTAGAAAAATAACTTTAATAAAACAGCAATATCAACAAATTGTGATGTGGTCTCCAAAAGACGTAGGATAGGTAATCTGCAAAACAAAAAAGGAAATTAGAGTTTAAAATTATGTAGATGTGACTAAATAAGGTGAAGCATTACAAGTGAAGGTAACACTACGATTTTATGTGTGCAGTGTGCCTAATACATTTCACTTTTGTTATAGTCCCGCGTTCAAGTGGTGTCTATGTGGAAGTGTGTACTGCTTTACTGACACAAAAGTGGCTCAACAGGATTGTAAATACGATGATTTATTTCTAATGCGTTGCAATGGAGGCATTGTATATCTAGGCCGCTGTGCTTACCTTGTATAAACACTGCGGCCACCAGAATTCACAACTTGAATTCAACTCGCCTTCTACATGTCAAAGTATATTCAATACATTGCAAACAATTCCATTGCTCTTGCTCGATATGTCGTGATTGCTTCTAAAGAATGTTTGGTGAAGCAAAGAAAAGAACATTTGTTTAATCACCGTAAACTGAGTTGCGAAACTTCTGACAAAAGTGAATTTTAATGTGAGTTCTTAAAATTGCGTACCTAGACTATTGCACCCCATTAACTCACAGAGTCTGGAGTTTAGAGTTTTTCTTGGAAAGTCAGACACCGATTTACAAGCTTCTTGCGCCACTTTTCACATGTTAAAAGTGTCACAAAAGTGGTTCAATAAGCTTTTAGATATGTTCCTCAGACTATTGTAACATATCTGTTGTCAGTGTTCGGAGGTACCCACTCTCTCCTTTCACAGATAACTTTCAGAAACAAGTTTCTTTGCTCACCTTGTGCCGTTGTCGTCATTGAAAGAGGGTGCACCACGTGTTGTAGCAGGCTTCTCAGTCGTTGTTGCAATGGCCAGGCATCATCGCAGACTACACGAACGTAGAGCTTTTTAGGTTTCTTTTAGCTGGGGTTTCCTCAATTTGTAAAACACAACCTGTAAGATAAAAAGGTAGTTAACATTGTGTGTAATTGTTTTATGAAACGAGAGAAGAAATAAGAGAGTGACTGAAAACAATACTCGCAGCTCCCCTTTCTGTCACCGGTGTTTTTTACCACGTGCCGGACATAATGCACACTGAAGCTCTATATCTAGAAGATAATAAAAGAAAGATGTTATGATTGGAAATTGTTACCATATTAATTTGGAGTTAGATAACATTGCGCTTTTATACGAACTGTTTGTATTGGTAATATTCCGGACATTTCAGTGATTATAGAAACGTTCCTGCTATTGGGAAAAAAATGTATACATGTAAATTAATACACTATTAAGGAGTGTGTTTGTCTAAAATGCTAAGTCACATTTTTGTATCTAGTCTGCTACATTCCTATGACTCTCTCCGATGCGTACTCAAGCCGCACTGCTCACCTTTTCATGGAAAAGACTCCTTCTGCATGATGTACTACCGATCTCCAACAAAGAAGTCTCATATATAGTTCCGAGTTTTGATATCTCTGTGGCTAACGACATACTCATGCTCCCATCATCATCATCGCAGGTTCTTCACCCGCTCAGTGCTTCAAGCACCACTAACTCAGTGATCAAAGAGGCCACGCATGTAGTAGTGGGCCCCTTGTTCGGTACTTTGGGAACAACTCTAAAATGGCGTACAACACGTGCGCCCCGTCTTTTTTATACATTGGGTCACATATGTAGTGACAAATGTGCTGGATGGGTGTGGTGTTGGTGTATACCAGCCATGAGGGAGTGTGGGTGTCAACCTGACAACTAGACCTGCAACTAAGAAATCACTACAATTGAAATCTGGACCTTATACGGTTGTTGTGTTTTCCTGGTAGCGTAAGAGTGGCGTGTACTAACGTATTCAGTCTAGATTAATTTACCATCTCCCCCCGGGGCTTTTAAATGTTGGGAGAGGGTCCGTGCGGTTCCAGGACCCTGCAGGATCTGACCATGTGGCGTGGAAGTCTCCAGAACCTTCGAGGGCTCTGGGCATAGGGTCACGCACTCTACCTCATACAATACACTAAAAAAGAAGACAAAGTTATGAGAGATGATTTGTGACGTGTTTAGTTTGAGAGCCTGGATAATCATTAAATAGGGTCTGGCAGTGAAGTGCTTACTTATTCTGGAACAAGCCTTTCGGGGTCTTGCGAACGCAAGTCATCTTTAACAATTCCCTCTCGCTTCGTGTACATGCCAAAATATCTGATTTACTCGTATGTTAAAAACAAAGACTTTTAACACCTGTTTTATATTGGTTGTGAAGGATTATAAGAAAAAGTATTAGCGGTTGAGTGTAAAAGTATTTATTTATTTTTTCTATTTTCTATTCTATCATAATTGTGCTGACTTTTCTCCTTTAGCGTTCAGTACTATATTGTTTTATAAAATGCATAACTCTTGAAACCATCTTTGAAAGAAAAATGCAAGCATGTAAGCTGCTCCCTGTGACGAAAAGGAATGGCGGCTCCCGAAGGATGTGGGGAGCCTGCTGGGACCGTGGGGGCCTTGGGGCTCCTCCCACGGTCCCCAACGTTATATTTGACCTCGGGGATGGGGTCCTCGGGGATTATAAAAAATTTGTGATAGAGGCTATTTTTTTTAATGGTAGATTTACCATACACGTACCATGCACGTATGGACGACGTACCGTGCGACGTCTGGAAGTCGTCCCATAAGGGTACTTAAGGAAGAAAAAGAAAAATATTTTTCAAATATTTATGAAGTGTATGTGTTTAGATGTTGGGTGGCTCTAAAAAGAGAGCTTGTGTTTATTGGGAGATTTTAGTCCCTACAAGTAAGTACCAATGCAGAGTCTAAAGTTCAAGAGGAAGACTCTGTTTCCCTCATCTGTAAAATGTACACTGTCTCTCCTATAGATGTGATGCATATTGAAACGCAGATTGTTGTGGTAGATGGCCCTCATTCTATAGTCTCGGAGAAAGGCAGAAACAGATTTATTCACATGTTTCCTGGCTTTCTCAATCTGTGGACAATAGTGTTTGTACCAGTTCCATTTCTGCCTTTGGCATATATTAGAATAGACAAAGGCAGTTTTGGGGAAAAGTGTCATCAATTGTCCAAAGGTGTCCTTCATAAGCATTTCCAGACCTACCCCTGTCAAAGTGCCTATGTCATTGCCACCACAGTGCACAATTATGAGGTCAGGGTGTTGGAGATGTAAAAAGAATATCGCCAATGTCATCAATTGGTGCCACTTTAATCCTCTCTGTCCAATCCACTTAATGTCTACATTTGGTAAACCTAGGTCTTTGTGAATTCCTTTCTGTTCTGCGTATCTTTGGCTCCAGGAAAATATAGCTGTGTCCCCCAATCCACACTGTAAGCATCTTGAAGAGAGGTCTGGATGCACTCAGATGGTTTCTGTAAATGAAATGGCAGTTTGAAAAGTAAGATTTTTCTAAAATGATGGAAACATGCAGTTTTGAAGAAAGAAAAGAAATGATTGGTTGTTTGACAACATTCTACACAAAACTAGGATGCATGTTTCTGTTTTTTAAAAGTCCGATTTTTATTGGTTAAGAAAAACTGATAGAAAAGAACGTTACATAAGATAAGCTGGTATATTCTCAAGTCAAGCACACTTGCTGTTTTAATTTGTAACAATGGATGATGATCTTTTCACCTGTTTGCTCAGTTGGGTGTTCCCTGAAGTGTTTCTATGGTACCTGCCAAAATGTGGAATGGGGGAAGGGTTGAAAGGTTTTTCAGTTGGAAAGGGTTCAAAAGTTCAAGCAATAGAAAAGTGTGTTTCGTTTTGATTTAATGTGGGAATAAATGTGATTTTGTATTTATTTGTATATGTGTGTAAATTGAGTGTGTAGATTAACAGAAAAAGTTTGCTGTTTGCTATAGGACTTCCTGACCCCCTAGGGCTGCTTAGGGGGTTTTACAATGATCCCCAAGGTAAAAATCTTTGATGGCCTTTGTTGAGCCTTTGATGGCCCTAGGGACCACCACTTCCCAGGGCCGGCTCCTGTAGTGTCAAGGGTGCCTATCCCCGGGACACTGCTGTTTGCTATGGTATGGCGAGAGCCTCGCGGCTCCCACCCTACCACAGCAAACCGCTTTCCTATTTGAAAGAGAGAGTAGGTTAACCTGCTCTCTCTTTAAAGTAGGAAAGCAGATTGCTTTTCGTCAGAGAGAGCAGCATGTAATCTGCTCTCTCTGATGAAAAGCAATACCGGCTTCCGAAGGATGCAGGGAGCTGGCTGGGATCGTGGGAGTTTTGGGGCTCCCCCCACTGTCCTGAACGTTATATTTGAGCCCCGGGGGATGGAGTCCTCGGGGATTGTAAAAAATTAATGATAGATGCTATTTTTTTTTACGGTAGATTTACAGTTCGTGTATCATGCACGTACGGACGACGTGTAGTGCGAAGTCTGTAAGTCATTCCATAAGCGTACTTAAACAAGAAAAAATCAATTAAAAATATATATTTTACAGATATCTATCAAGTTTATGTGTTTATATGTTGCTTGGTTCTAATGAGACCTTTTCTCTTTATTGGTACTTAAAAGTATGTACCTATGCAGAGTCTAAACTTGTTGAGGAGGAGTGTTTTACAGTGTTCTGACATTTTGACCTCTGTGTCAGTTGTCTTTTGCATGATCTGTGGGGGTAGGGTGGAAAGTTATGTCAGTTGAAAAGGTTTGAAATGTTGAACCAATAGAAATGTGTGTTTCGTTTTGAATTAATGTGTGAAGGGTTTTAATTTGTTATTTGCATGTATATATGTGTACATTGAGAGGGAAAATGTGCCATTTCTTGGTTCTGCTGCAAACACTGAGCTAGAGAGATTCTGTATAAGAATATCTATTGTGTGAGTGGCATTCTTCTTAATCTAGAAAACAATTTCAAAGCTGAGTTGATAAGTTGTATGGGAATGTATGTGGTTCATTTTGTTTTTAGTAAGAGTAATGTATTCTCTGCATTTGGATAACTATTGTGTTAAAATAATTTTGTATGTTAATTTGTTTAGTGAGTCACCTTTGTGCAATAAAGTGCAGTACTAAAAAATGTAGAATGTGTGCAGTCACTTTTTCAGTTGTAGAGTAGTTAATAGTGTTGCTTGTTTAGAATTAGGCATGTGTTCTAAATCTACAATTTTGCAGTCAGTATACATACACTGCTGCATACACTTTTGGCATATTTTTAAGCCCCTTTTGACTTTTTGTTGTATTCCGCTGTCTCTCCTCATATTCCTTCTATCTCCTCATTTTCCCGCTTCTCTGTTCATACTTCATCTTTCTCTTCATACTCCCTGATCTGTCCTCTTACTCTTCCCTCTCTCCCTTCATATACTTTGGGGCAGATTTACAAGCTCCTTGTGCGTCTTTGTTGTTCTATTATGTCACTATTTTTGATGTAATGTTGGCAAAAGTAATGTAGTAAATTGCATATGTATTTGCAAAATGAGTAAGGGTTGTTCACTGAAATGTAGTAGTTATATACATGTAATGTGTATAGTTACTTAAACGTTTTACATTCATAAATGTGTTTTGGTATAATACATGGTCTCATATTTTTTTGTCTAATATCACACTGTGCGTCTGAGTACATTAAGGAATTATATTTGCCCCTTTTTTCATATTTTCTACCCTCTCTTGTCATACTTCCCCCTCTCTCCTCTTACTCCTTTATCTCTCCTGGTGCTACCCTTTTTTTCTTATATTCTCCTCTGTCCGCATACTGCCCTTCTTTGTGTTTATATTTCCCTGACTCTCCTCATATTCCAACTGCCTTCTCATTTTGTCCCCTCTCTGTTTATACTTAATTTTTCTGTTCATACTCTCTGTTCTTTCCTCTTTCTCCTTTCTCTCTCTCTGTATATACTCTGGGCAGATTTACAAGCCCCTTGTGCATTTTGGTTGTTTTATTGTGTTAAATTTTTTTTAATGTAATGTTGGCAAAAATAATGTTGTAAATTGCAAATGTATTTGCAAAATGAGTAAGGGTTGTTCACTGAAATTTAGTAGTTATATACATGGAATGTATATATTTACTTAAACCTTTTACATTTGTAAATGTGTTTTGGTGTAATGCATGGTCTCATATTTTTTTGTCTAACATCACACTGTGGGTCCGTGTACATTAAGGAATTATATTTGTCCCTTTTTCCATATTTCCTAACCTCTCTTGTCATACTTCCCCCTCTCTAATCTTACTTCTTCATCTCTCTGGTACTACCCTCTTTTTCTTATATTCTCCTTTGTTCTCATACTGCCCTTCTTTGTGTTTATATTTCCCTGTCTCTCCTCATATTCCAACTGCCTTCTCATTTTGTCCCCTCTCTGTTTATACCTCATTTTTCTGTTCATACTGTCTGTTCTTTCCTATTTCTCCTTTTTCTCTCTCTGTATACACTCTGGGGAGATTTGCAAGCCACTTGTGCGTTTTTGTTGTTTTATTGTGTCACTTTTTTTAATGTAATGTTGGCAAAAATAATGTTGTAAATTGCATATGTATTTTCAAAATGAGTCAGGGTTGTTCGCTGGAAGGAAGTAATTATTTACATGTAATGTGTACAGTCACTTAACTGTTTTACAGTAGTAAATGTGTTTTGGTAAAATGCATGGTCTCATGTTTTTAGTCTCATATCACACTGTGCATCTGTGTACATTAAGGAATTATATTCACCCCTTTTTAAACGTTTTAAAGTAGTAAATGAGTTTTGGTACAAGGCATGGTGTTATATTTTTTTATTTAATATCACATTGTGCATCTGTGTACATTAAGGAATTATATTTGTCCCTTTTTCCATATTTTCTACACTCTCTTGTCATACTCCCCTCTCTCTCCTCTTTCTCCTTCCTCTCTACTGGTACTACCCTCTTTTTCTTATATTCTCCTCTGTCCTCATACTGCCCGTGTTTGTCTTTATATTTCCCTGTCTCTCCTCTTATTCCTTTTGTCTCCTCATTTTCTTCCCTCTCTCTTCATATTTAATTTTTTTCTTGATACTCCCTGTTCTGTTCTCTTTCTCCTTTCCCTCTTTCTGTATACACTCATGTAATGTTGGCAGAAATAATGTAGTAAATTGCATATGTATTTGGAACATGAGTCAGGGTTGTTCACTGAAATGTAGTAATTAAATACATGGAATGTGTATAGTCACTTAAACGTTTTCAGTAGTATATAGTAAAATACATGGTCTCAATTTTTTTTGTCTAATATCACTTTGTGCATGTGTGTACATTAAGGAATTATATTTGCCCTGTTTTAAACGTTCTACAGTAGTAAATGTGTTTTGGTAAAATGCATGGTCTTATATTTTTTTGATAATATCACACTGTGCATCTGTGTACATTAAGGAATTATATCCGCCCCTTTTTCCATATTTTCTACACTCTCTCGTCATACTCCCTCCTCTCTCCTCTTACTCCTTCCTCTCTCATTATACTACCTTCTTTTTCTTATAGTCTCCTCTATTCTTATATATTTTTTTTCTTCAAACTTGGTCCTCTTTTTGCATATTTCTCCTACTCTTTATATTCTCCCTTGTCTTTATATTCACCACTGTCCTTAGAGTTCTTACTGTCTCCTCCTATTACTCCTTCTCTCATTATACACTCAGTCTTCCCTTATATTTGTATTTTCTCCACATTTTTGTCTCTGTCTCTCTTTAAATTCCTTCCTCTTTCGTCATATATACTCTTCTCTTCTTATATTCTCTCTTTCTTCTTATTCTCGCTTTTCTTTGCACATATTCCCTATTCTTTTTCTCATGCTTTTCTTTTTCTTCTCATACTCCCCTCTCTCTGCTCACACTTCTCCTCTCTTTTCTTATACTCCACACTCTCTATTGATATTGCCCTCTTTTCTTATTGTCACATTCTTCTTCTCATTCTCCCCCCTGTCATTATACTCCCCCTGTTTTCATATTCTCCTCTCTCTTCTCTTACTTTTCCATGTCTCCTCATACTACTGCCTTTTTCTTACATTCCCTTTTGTCCTATACGCCTTCTCTCTGTTCATATTTTCCTGTATCTCTTCATATTCCTTTTCTATTTTGATTTTCTGTCCTCTCTGTTTATACTTCTTCTTTCTGTTCATAGTGCTTGCTCTCTTCTCTTACTCCTCCTTGACTCCCTGCATACACTCTGCAGCACTTTCCTCATATTTCCCGTCTTTTCATACTGACCTCTCTCTTTATATTTGTTTCTTTTGTCATACTTATGCCTCTTTCCTCATACACTTTTCACTCTTCATGATCCCCCATCGGTTTATACTCCTTCTTTTCTCTTCATACTGTATCCTCTGTTCTTGTACACCCCTTTTTTCCTTATGCTCCACTTTTCCTCACATTCTCCATGCTCTCTTCTGGTACTCTCCTCTCTCTCCTTATACACACCCTCCTTTCCTTGTATTCATTTTTTGTTCTTATACTTGCGCCTCTTTCCACATATTACTTCTTTTCTCTTTATAGTCTTTCTCTCTCTTCTTATAGTGCCCCCTCTCCCCTTACACTCTCTTTCTTTCTTCTTATTCTCTTCCTTCTTTCCTTATACTTCCACCTTTCTCCTCATACTCTTCCTTACCTCTTCATACTTTCCAGTCTGTTCATACTCTCTTTATCCCCTTATATTGCATGAAGGGAAATAGGAAAAAAATGTTTTATAATAGAGTTGTTTCAAATTTGATTATGGAAGTCATGAAATGTAAAAAAACAGCATTTTATAAGAAGAAGAAACGTATAGAAAATGTAGATGAGAAAGCTTTGGAACTGAAAAAGAAATTATTTGTTATAGTTATCAATAGAATTTGATCACTAGATAAGCCAATCCATTTAATGAAGGCCAAAAGTCAGTGCAGAAGAGTAATTAACAGAAGTCATTTTTCTGAGTTTTTTTTAGGTGAATTGAAACATAGTTCACGTTCTGAGCTTTTTTTTAATGAAGAGAGTTATCTTCAGAGTAATGACTTGTTGCATGCAGTTGACACTAGTGGTCATGCTTATGAGGTTAAAAAAGGTTGTCCTATTGAGAAAGAGAAAATTGTTCCAAGAAATGCAGAAGAGGTGTTAGGTGATGAAGTTTTAGGGAGACGTCCTAAAGCTCCAGTGTACACTTGGAATTGTAGTAGTATTTGTAGTGTAAGGCAAGAATCTATTGATTTTTTACGCAATTTCTTACGTAACTATACTAAGAAAAGTGTTAAACAAAAGATTAAGATGTTGCAAGGACTAGACCCTTGCATAGTGAGAGAAAATACTGTTTTGCAAGGTCATTCTCTGGATTGTCTTTCTAAAAAAGTATGTCGAAGTGTTTTACACCATTTCAGGATGTTAGCAGTTCATCATACTCAAATGAGGAAATTAGTCAGAACGTTGTATTATGCAAAAAGTCCAGCACTAATGTTAAAAAAGTTGAACAGTGCACTTTTGCATGGATCAGTATCAGATGTAACAAATGTTTGTGATAAAATTCAGGTTAGTTACTTTGGTCCTCAGGAAGACAGTGCAGAAACTGAGACATTAATAGAAGGAAATGTGGAAGAGAATGTACAATGTTGTAGTGTAGAACATTTTGAGCAAGAAATTACAACATTTTTAGGTGATTTCAGGTGAAAGGCCAAATTATTCTTGTACCTGTTGTCGACGAACTCATTATAAAAATCAGACCAGGACTGTTGATTTGTATTTAAAAAGTGAAAAGGAAAATAATAATGAGTGGAAGGATTTTGCAACTTATTTGTTGGTAGAGAATTGTTTTGATCTGGGTTCTGATCCGCGTATTTGTAAATATTGTTATAACAAATTAGACGAGAACAAAATGCCTGCTAGAGCTGTGCATAATTTTTAGTTGGTAAATATTCCTTTTGAACTGATGGATTTAAATACCTATGAGTCTATTCTTTTCAATGTATGCATCCATGTCAGGCTATTGTTCGTATGGAGCCTAAGTCAGGGAAATTGCCTCCTTCAGATTTACAGAGAGGATTAAAGGGAAAAGTTGTGTATTTGCCTTTTGATTTAAAGAAAAATATTGAAACAATTGGTGTACAAAATGTTGAAGAACAACCTATAGTTGTTTTAGTTAATGGAGTTCCTACTAAGAGTAAGAAAATCTGGCAAGAATTAGTGGATGTTAGAAAAGTGAAAAAGGCAACATTGTATCTGGTAAAAAAATAATCAATACTATAAAAATGTGTATGTGGGAGAAGAAGAAATAACTGTAGAAGAAGATAGTGATTCCGCATCTGGACAACTTGAAAAAGTAGATGAGTCCAGAACTGAAAAATCTACGAACATTATAGTATTCATCCACTTCATTCCAAAGAAGTGATAGGGAATACTATAGAGTTATTCCAAATTAAAAAAGCAAAGGGAAGTCCCATTAGTGTTTGGGAAAAAAGTTTGGAAGCTCGTTGTTTCCCTCAGTTGTTTCCAACAGGGAAAGGAGGACGATATGATGACCGACCTGTGCAGATTCCTGCATCTGAATACCGGAATCAAGGTTGTATGGGGAAGATCCAAGATTTCAACAATGTATTCTGTTGGAACTGGAAGGGTTATCCCCAAACCTTTTGCTTCTTCCTCCCTTATTTTTCCTGACCTGTGGCTGTTGGCAATAGGACTCTGAGCACTTTACCACTGCTGATCAGTGCTAAAGTGCATATGCTCTCTGTGTAAATTGTTATTGCAATTGGATATACATGATTGGCATATTTGTATCACCAAGAAGTGAATGAATGAATGAATAAATTTGGGATTTATATTGCTTGACTTAGCCATAAGGCATCAAGGTGCATCAGATGGTACAGCTGAATAAAAGGTAAAACCAGATGTCGACTACAGGTAGGCTTATGTGTAGAGCCAGGTTTTTAGAGCTTTGCGGAAAAGAGCGAGGGACGCCAGGCCCTTGAGTTCAACTGGAAGTATGTTCCAGAGTCTCGGGGCAAGAGAAAAAAAGGCCTTCCCTCCCACCTGGCCTTAACAGTTCGGGGAACAGACAGAAGGAGACCTAATGTCTTCTGCACCAGATCCATGAAGAGCACGGTAGGTAAGACACAAAACCTTAAAGTTTATCCTGCCCTGCACAGGAAGCCAGCGAAGGTTTTTTTCTGATAGAGGAGCCTGATGAATGCCTGGGGGCATCAACAACGAACCTAGCTGCCACATTCTGGACAACTTGAAGGCGATGAACCAGCCTCAAGAAGTCCCTAGTAAAGTGTACTGAGTGTGCCAGGGCTGGTGATTACAAATGCTACTAGTGGGCCTGCAGCACTAATTGTGCCACCCACATGAGTAGCCCTAAAATGGTGTCTCAGGCCTGCCACCGCAGTGCCTGTGTGCAGTCTGTGAACTGCCATGTCCTCCTGGTCAGTGTCCCCACTGACCAGGCCTAACCCTTCCCTTTCTTTACACATTGGACACTATGGAAGGCCCCAGGTACCCCCTTGGGCAGGGTACAGTGTATGCGAAAGGTAAAGCATGTACTTGTGCAGGTGACATGCTCTGGTAGTGAATTACAGCCATTTTCGTTTTTCACTGCTGCAAGGCTATCTTGCTCCATAGGCTATCATGGGGGATGCTGGCTACAGTGGCTACCAGCAGAACTTCCCATAGAAACAAGATAGGACATAAAAGTCTGGCATCCCTAAATTCAGAATTTAATAGCACATCTTTCAGGAAAGGTTGTTTTCAAATCCTGTGTTTGAGGACAGCACTTTTAGAAAGTTGCTGCTCTCTTGACTGACTTTGCTGTGTGCCTTGGCCTGTTTGTGGATTCACTGTCTGGTTTGAGAGTGACAGGGGCTGGGGATTCCCCAGAAGGCTGGCTGAGTCAGCCCTAGGCTGAATGACTGCATTTTCAACTTGATTGGTGGGAGGAGATAGCACCCTGGCCTGAATTGGGCTGTGCCTGCCTTCCACAATGCTGGCTCCACCTCCTGCTGGGTGGCTGACGATCCTGCCCCTCACTCTGAAAGGAAAGGAGAAACCAGAAAAACAAAGTGCTCAAGGAACACCCAGAACTGGTTCAGACCAGGCTCAGGGCCCACTTGCACAAAGAGAACAAAGACTTTTAGGGGTAGAAGTACAGGACCCTGACAACAGAAAATTAGATCATCCTGGAATCAAGAAGGAACCTCTGCCAAGGAGAAAGCTGAAACTGAAGAAGGAAGATTGTCCAGCTGTTGCTATGCTGGATTGCTTTGCTGCCAAGGAGAGGGGAAGGACTTTACTTTGTGCTGTGTCCCCTTGCTTGAAGGAACCTCCAAGGGCCTGAGAAGAGCTGGCTTCCTGTTTTGAAGTCCCAGGAACAAAAAGACTTCACCCCCAGCTTTTCCTGAGCTCTACTGAGAGAGTTCTGTCCTTTCTGGAGTGCGTGGCCCATGTGTGGTGCCTCTGGAAGTTTTACCTGTGTTGGGAAGCTGGAAACCAAGCTTTAAAGACTTTGCTACAGAAAAGGTATTGCATCGTTTGCTGCGGAGCACATTCCCGACAGTGCGAGGAAATTCCTGAAGCTATGAAGGCAGAGATTGTCGCAGCGCCTGTTGCCGCTGCCAGAGCCGGGCGCATCCTTCGTTTGTGGGACGCACTAGACCGGTGCGGGAAGACTATCATCGCTGCGAGTGTCGACGCAGAGCCTGTTGTCGCTGGGTGAGATCGCCGCACCGCTTGCTTGCGGACCCCATCACGTTGTTGAGAACATCGTCGCAGAGCCATCGCATCGAGGAGATGCGAGAAAGAGATCACCGCTGGATCGCGCATCGTCACCCCGGAGATTGTCGCGGCCCCTACGAGATCATCGCATCGTGCCTTTGGGAGAACAAACTTCCTACGAAACCTATGCACCGGAATCCATACAAGTGGCCTTCCTCCCCATACAGACCGGATTCGTCGCAACACGCCCGCTGACGTAGCGGGGTTGTCACATCGCCTCCCCAAGGTCTCAGGAGTAACGCATCGCTTGTTTTCCACCGCACAAGCTTCTGCTTTTGGAACTTTGTTGCACTTAAAGGTACTGTTGGCTAAACATGACGCAACTGTGAACTTTTCACGCAACTGTGGATTATTTTCATCGCAACCTAAAGAACTCTTTTGCAACTATATTCTTGAACTGTGTATGTTGGATTTTTTTCGTTTTGGTCTTGTGTAGTTTAGATTAAATATCTTTATTTTTCTAAACTGTTGTGGAGTCAGTTTGTGGTGTTTTCACTGTGTTACTGTGAGTGTTGGTACAAATACTTTACTCATTGCCTTCTGATTAGCCTTGACTGCTCGTGCCAAGCTACCTAGACGGTGAGCAGGGGTTATCTCAGATTGTTTCCTCTTTGCCCCGACTAGAAGCAAGGGTCCCTATTTGGACAGTGGTACCTACCTCTGCCAACTAGAGACCCCAGTTCTAACATATTCCATATTTGTTTCATATTTTATTTGAGAGTGACTTGTCTTGACTTTCTTATGCAGCGAATCATATATTGAAAACAGGTGTACATCTGCAAAATGTTTCAGCAAAGTCATTTATGGATAAAGTACAGCAGAAAGATAATGTTTTGGAATCTCAGCTAATTAATCTCATGGCATGTCAGCGTTGTACTAATGAGTACTAGTACCATCGTCATGGAGAACTTAAATGTATGTTTAGGAACTCCTACATGGTTCCTTACTCTAAGCTGTGCTGAATATGCTAGGGATGATTTACTTCAATTTCTTCGAGAAGCAAATCCAAATATACTAAATATTCAATACAAGACACCTGGAGAATTGTGCTCTTTGGATCTAGTTCATGTATGCAGGTATTTCAATCATAGATTTGAAGCTATGATGTCTTTTATCATCAATAAAAAAAATCCTCCTCTTGGAGAGGTTTTGGATTTCTTTTGGAGAAAGGAGTATCAAGCGAGAGGTGTTCCTCACAAACATGTGCTAATATGGATCAAAGATGCTCCCAAATTTGGCACAGACTCAGATGATACTGTATTGTCTTTTATTGAAGAATATGTAACATGTGATATACCGAAAAGTAGAAAAGATAAGGACTTAAGACAACAAGTCTTGCGATTCCAAAGCCATCGTTGTGGCAAATACTGTCGTCGAAAATACAAGTCAAAGGACAAATTCTACACCAAATGTCATTTTGGATTTCCACGTCCTGTAATATCGAAAGGAAGAGTGAATAGTTTTATGTCATCTTTGCGACATACTATCACAAGAAAGTCTCCCAAAAATACCTACAACTTAAGAAGAAATGAAGAGTCAAAATACATAAATGACTATAACCCAGTCATTTTGTCCATGTGGAATGCTAACATGGATATTCAATACGTTGCGGACAATCCCATTGCTGTTGCTCAATCTGTAACATCCTACATAACCAAATCAGAAAAGACAGAATTGAAGGAAATATGGGAAGAGATTTCCCACGAGAAAAGTCTAAGTAAGAAATTATATAGTTACAGTTTGAAGATGTTATCTCATCGCGAAATTGAAGCGTATGAATGTCCGGATCGCTTATCATCCGCAATTCTATACTCCAAATCTAGAAGAATCATTTGGGTGACTCTAGGTCTTGCTGCAACACAAAATTGAGTATTTAAATCTGTACAAGAAATTGAATATTTAGCTGAAAAAAGAACCAGAAAGTACAGATATTGTGAAAACAAATATGTTGGATACATATCATCCAAATAGAAGTCATCATCTTGAGAACATGTGTCTCTATGAAGTGCCTCAAAACTATATTTTTAAACGGAATATTACAGAAAACATCAATAATGATATATATGCCGTGATTGGTTCTGAAGGATGTTTGGTGAAATAAACAAAAGGAAATTTGATTAAGAGGGAATTTTACTATTTAGCTATTTTGCAACTTTTCAAACGGTGGTGATCAGAATTGGAATTACTTGGAGATTTTGAGAGCTATGAAGATTCATTCAACGCAAGTAAAGATACTAAAGAATGTCCTGTTTTTGCTAATTATATGAAAATGTTGAATGACGAAATTGAGCAAGAAGCTACTATTGCATCTGAGATTGCTAGAGACAGTTCTCAAGACAGTCAAACTTCTGCTTTGTTGAGTCAGGATCCACTAGGAGAACCTATTGTTCAAAATGAAGCAGCAACTGCTATGGAAGAGGTGGAAACAGTAATGTATCAAGCTCAAGAAGATGTAGCAAACTTACGAAACTTGTAAGAACAACTAAATGTTGAGCAGAAACAAATATATGAGCAAGTGAGAGAACAGATTGTCAATGGATTACTTCATGAGAAGAAAGAGTGCTCTTGCTTATCATTTCAAGCTATCAGAATGTACGTAAGTGGACAAGCTGGAACAGGCAAACGTTTTTTAATAAAAGTAATCTCAACTTTTCTGCAGAAAACAACTGAGTCGCATTTGTCTTGTGTTGTCACTGCTCCAACTGGATTGGAGAAGTGTGTCTCACTGGTTAGAAGCAGCAGACCCTGAAGCAGAGGTCAGCCCGGGACCAGGGTTCAATTCCCGATGCGGCAGGGTCTTGGGTCTATGTCCGCGGACTCGATAATTCTCGCCTAGGTGCCTACGCTAACCGTGGGTCCCACTCTGCAACTCTGGGCAATAGCTTGCTTAATCTCCACAACGGCCCTAGCAGCGCCGGGGATGCCTGGCTTCACCTTAGGGGTGCCCTCTCACAGGGAAAGCCAGGACGGGTTCCCCAGCGGTATACAGCACCAGGAGGCCACGTAACGAGGTAACAGTGCACTTTACAAGTATACATACATTACATTACATTACAATATTAAAGAAATTAATTTACATTGTTTATTAATGCTACCAGGAGAGCATGAAAACAAATTGGAATACTCAGGTAGATTCACCAGAGCACATCAACAGTCTTTTTTAATGAGAGGCAGGGGCAGGCCCCGATTCCCAGGGATGAACACCAATTACTACCCCCAACCGGACTCTCCACATCCACAGCCCTACATGCGAACCAGGAAACAACAATACTGGAGACAGTAAGGTTAGGTAATAACTCCACCATACCTATATTCAACCTATCCAACCATATTCTATCATCTGAAGAGATACAGGTTTTGAGTAAAGGTCTCTCCTATGTTCCGAGTACCTTAGCTAATCGTTTTAAAATAACACAAGACATTTTCTCCTTCTTTCGTAAGGTTAGGTTGAAAAAGTTTTTTGAGGGCACAGATATGAGAGAGGAAGAAATCAATATGTCTGGTTGCAAACCTCCATCAAATTTTACCCCATCGTTAGACATGGTAGGTCCAGAGGTGGGCATTTTTGAGAAAAATGTAGTGAAGGAGCTAGAAAAAATCTTGAAATATATCCCGCACCTCAAACCAATTTGGAGGTGACAGAGAGAAAAGCTCTACAAACATTACAAGAGAATGCCACCATAACTATTAAACCCTGTGACAAAGCAGGCGGGATAGTGGTTATGGATACTGATCAATACACCAAAAAAATAAATCAGATGTTATCCACAAAAGAACACTATAAAAAGAGCAATAAGAGAGCTTTACATAATTTGAAAACCCTAATTGAAGAAACAGTCAACAGAGCGTTCATGGAAGGCTATATCTGCCAGCAAGAATTGGATTTCCTGTTAAAACTTAACCCTGTCACTCCAGCGTTTAATGGCGTTCCTAAAACGCACAAAGATATTGTTGACCCTCCCTTAAGACCCATAGTAGCGTCAATAAATTCCAGCACAGAACCTCTATCCAAGTATCTTGACACCTTCTTATGCCCTTTAACTACCACGTACAAGTCATATATCAAGGACACCAGCCACATGATTTCAATCTTAGAACATACGGCTTTTTTTTTTTTCAAAACCGGTTTTATTAAGAGTTCAAGCACGATTTGGTACAGCCCTCCACAGTCAGGAGGAGACTGTCAATGACACATATGTAAAGACACAGCATTGAAAACAGAGTTTTAGAATGACATACCCCCAACTACCCCTATCCCACCCAACCCCAATAACACCTCCAACCCCTTCCCCAAACTACCCACCCCTTATCCCACCCTAACCCAGTGCACGAGATCATAGTTCAGCAACATGAGATGAAAAGCAAAGGTGGTGCTGGCCAGCAGCCTAGGGTACGGGATCCACATCTGGAGGCAGTGCATCGTCGATGTCCATTGGGGGGTCAAGGGCCAGGCCCCTGTAGTCCGCCCACCGTTTCCAGATTTTGTAATGTTTGCGGGGACACCCCCGGGCTTCAAAAACAGGCTGCTCCAGGCCCACGAGAAAGTCCAATCCCGCCTTCCAGGCACCAAGCGGGGGGCACGTTCACTCTTCCAGGCCTGGACCAGATCCCGCTTGGCCACCACCAGCCCTAGCAGCAACAGGTGACGTTTGTAAATGTTACCCCCAACATTTTCCAGGACATGAAGAAGGCCCAGCCTAGGGGTACGGGGCAGGTCCCACCCCAACACCTCCGACAGGCAGTCCCAAACCCCAGTCCAGAATCTAGTCAGTCTCTCACAGGACCACACAGTATGGAAAAGCGTCCCCCTTTCAGTACCACACCTCAGACACTCCGGAGCAGCTATAAGACCTGCTCGCCACAGGCGGTCCCTAGTGTAATATGCCCTGTGAAGGTATTTGAATTGGATAAAGCGGAGGCGGATAGCTATAGCAGCACCACGGGGAGATTCAAGGGCCTCGCACCAGTCATCTTCATCCAGGGGACCAACATCATTCTCCCAGGAGGCCTTCAATGTCGAGAGGGAAGGGGAGCAGTGCGTGACCAGGGAGCGGTATATCTGCGAGACCTTCTTGTCACCCAGGTCCCCCATAAAAAGTTTTGCCTCAATGGGGCTAAAGTCGGGGAGTTGCTCCAAGCCCACCAGGCTAGGGGCGAGAGCGTGGCGAAACTGGAGGTACCGGAAGAACTGGGACCTGGGCATGCTAAATTCAGAACTAAGGTCCTGAAAGGACTTAAGCATAGTGCCAGTAAGGACATGGCCGAGGGACGAGATCCCGATCGCGTCCCAGCCACCGAACCCGGACAGAGACGCCAGCGCTGGAAGCAAGCCATTACGCCATAATGGAGTCTCGGCCGTCAGTCTACCCCACCAAGAACATACGGCTTTTAATGAGAACACGCAGCTATTAGTGACTTGTGACATAGAATCCTTGTACACTAATATCCCCCAGGACCGAGCTATGGATGCGGAGGCAGTGCTCCTGGCGAGGACAACGGGGGATAGACCTGATACATTCCTACTAGAGTGTCTAGAGATAATCCTATACAATAATTTTTTTGAGTTCCAGCAAGACTTATACCAGCAAACCAAAGGAGTCAGCATGGGGGCCTCTTGTGCCCCCAGCATTGCTAATATATTTATGGGAGAATTCGAAATAAAACACATTTTTAACAAATTAGCCCCATTTTTTGAAAACATTCCTAGATGGCAAAGATTTATAGATGACATCTTTTTCATCTGGTCAGGGACAGAAGAACTTCTTAAGGAATTCATGTAATGGCTAAATCTAGCAGATCAGAACCTCAAATTTACCAGTAATTACTCTTTCAGCCAAGTTGAATTTCTAGATATCTGGATACGAAGTACAGAAGGAGAGCTCACTGTGAGTCTGTATAGAAAACCAACGGCAAAGAACACCATTCTAGAGCATTGCAGCTACCATCCTGCATGCCAGAAAGACTCGATTCCCTTTGGGGAATTTCTCCGAATTAGGAGAAATTGCATAAGCATGAAGGATTTCATGCTACATGCAGCTAAATTGCAAGATCGCCTACTGGCACATGGATACCCTAAAAGACTAGTCCGACAAGCACTCAAAAGA
Organism: Lissotriton vulgaris; assembly: GCF_964263255.1. Taxonomy (NCBI): domain Eukaryota; kingdom Metazoa; phylum Chordata; class Amphibia; order Caudata; family Salamandridae; genus Lissotriton; species Lissotriton vulgaris. Next base: position 740,544,965 of record NC_141687.1, on the reverse strand, counting down.
GCTAAATACTACAATCGAGATGCTTTAATAAATCCCACACCCAAACACGAGAACCAAAAACTAGTCTGTGTCCTGAATCACTCTAGTCTAAACAATAGGATCAGACAGGTGATTCACAGAAACTGGAAAATTCTTAACACCAATAATGAAACCTCAAAACTTAGTCAAACGGTAGTTGCCTTTAGGAGAAATCCAAACTTGAAAGATAAACTAGTCCATAGCAGGATAAGAAATGTAGACAAATTACGACAAACGACCATAGACGGCAGACCATTACCAAAAGGAAATCACAAATGTGGCACATGCCACGCCTGTGACCAAGCCATTACGAGTCAGACATGGACTTATGGCAATAAATCTGGGCAATTGCGAGAAATGACCAATTGCAGAACAGCGAATATAATCTACCTTATATTATGTCCTTGCAATATAGGATATGTGGGCGAAACAGCGAGAGAACTACGGGTTGACTATCTGAGCACAACTCGGCCATAAGAACAGGAAGAGTTAATGCCCCCATGGTAGCACATTATAAGCAATACCAGCATACAAAACAAGATATGCGACGGCTTATTCTGGAGCGTATCCATTTGACCCCTGGTAAGGACATGACTAAATATTGGAAAAAGCAAGAAACTTTCTGGATATAAAATCTGGATACAGTTCGCCATGGACATAATGAGGCGATAATCTGGATAGTAACTGAGTAACTATACACTGCCCTGATGCCCCTCTAAACTAGGACAGCGTATTGGCTCATTTACTAACCCTGGGCATAATGGGCGTAGTGGGGCTTCGCGGAGCTACGTGAAGTGGGCGAGAAACTACGCCCACCTCCGCACTCCGCGTAGCCCCACTACGCACCGCAGGTCTCCCTCCCGCCCTCCCTAAATACTTTAAATTAAATGTGTAAAACAATTAAAAGGCACTTACCTTGCCCGCCGCTGCCCGCCGCGTCCCCGGGGCTCGCTCTCTTCATTGCTGCCGTCTTGTGTACTAATGCGCATGCGCGGGCGGCCGCGCATGCGCATTTCTCATGAGAAATGCGCATGCGCGGCCGCCCGCGCATGCGCATTAGTACACAAGACGGCAGCAATGAAGAGAGCGAGCCCCGGGGACGCGGCGGGCAGCGGCGGGCAAGGTAAGTGCCTTTTAATTCTTTTACACTTTTAATTTAAAGTATTTAGGGAGGGCGGGAGGGAGGCGGGTGGCAGCCAGCTACGCTCCGTCTGCGGAGCGTGCGTAGTGCCGGATTCTACGCCTGCTACGCAAAATGCGTAGAAGCCGGCACTACGCACACTCCGTGCACGGAGCGTAGCCGCCCGCCCACCCTTATCATTTACCCTTTTTATGCCAACACTTGAGCCACAATTCATAATATTTAATCCAAATGATTTCCTTAGTACCCGTTGTTTCTGACAGAATCTCAATATATGCAAATGCTAACTTTGCTCGGCTAATTTTTAACTGAGCAAAGTTTCATACACTCGAATATGCCCATAAGCGCCATATTACATGTGAACACCGAATCGCCCGAGAGTCCTTCTTCGATGCTCAATACAGTGGTAACATCCCGAGACATGGTTAGTCCTTTAACTATGTTGCCTTTCTCTCAGCAACTTCAGATGCGCCTCCCAGCTGTCAATTTTAGCCGATCCACTGGGCTTTATAAGCGGACTATAACTTTGATACCATCCAGTCGCAGTTTCGCTGGTGATCGGTGGTGTTGTTGCGAGGCTCTTCAGCTTGAGAACAGGTATGTGAATTTATAGGCCGAGAACGTTGTTTTGCTCACTAGCTTAGGCACCAGGCTATTGACGTGTTTATTTTCATGCTTTCCCTTTTCGTCTTTGTCTATCGAGTATTGCCTTTTCAGTAAACGGGTGCTTGTTTTAAACGTGGAGCACTCTTAGGAGAACATCGAAGTACTTCATTAGTTTGCTCCCATGCTTGGGAGCCTTACTCTAGCTGTTGGAATGCCCTATTTTACACCTTTGCGTAATCATCAGTTTTTTTCATATCATGTTATTAATCAGAGATATTTACTTCCCTTTAATCGCACGAGGTATTTCTACTTCGTAATAATATTGACATGTATCAATAATAGGCATTTATCGCCCTGACATAGGCTAGAGTATATATAAACTGCACTACCGTCATCACCTTTGATTAAAACACCGTATTTGTTTGAGTGTCTTTTCTCCGTACCTTATTGGAATCGAACAGCATTAACACCACATATGTATTCTCTGATTCCACCTATACTGGCCATCAGTACTTTGAGAAACACATGGTCTATGATCTAAACTACAGAGAAGTAATACCAGTAAAGCATATTGAATTCGGTAGCAGAAATCTATGGGTAAGGGGGCTTTAGTTACCTCTGTGAAATATAGGGGATAAAAACAACTTCTTACATTCCCTTATTCTTACGAGATCGATATTTAATATATGCTATACTCTGTCTTAGGAATCGAATAACTAACGAGCACGCCACCTACCCAGCGCTGACCTCCCGGTGACAATTATGTAAACAGACACTCGGAGAGCTCCTACAATTATCAATAGGTAGTACTCTACCTGTTATCTATAACCAACAGTAATCCACTCTCTAGAACGTAGCTTTAACCACGCCTATCTATTTTCCAGAATACTACGTAGCAGAGTAAATCATCCAATCTTGGACACCGCATCCTTATGATTTGTACTTAGGAAAGCGACGCTTTTATATACTAAGTAGGTACTTTTTGATGAGAACTTTGCTAGGTGGAAGGTCTGTGATTCACTTTTCTTTTCTTTTCTCATCTACTACACGCATGAGGAGAAATTTCCTATTTCTTCTTTCTTTCTCTATTAACTGAACTAAAGGGCACTTTATCTACCTGGTTGCAGCCTGGAATACCTATGGCGCAGCTATATAGTCACTTTAAACCACTCCGACTTCATAGTGTCTCACAGCAGGTATCGTTATGCGAGCCTGATGTTTAGCATAGCCACACCAAATAAAAGATAAATACAAATCTATGATATCTTGCTAATAGGATGCAACAGACAATGTCAAATTAACATGTAACTTACTGCATAACTTTTTAAATTTCAGATATAAAGGACCCCCTGATTTTAATTATGTGTGTATTAGTCTGTGTTTAATGTCGGCCCTGATGAAGGTGATATTACCAAGTTCACCGAAACGTACGTAGGCCATATACACCTGAGACCCCTACATAAAAAGACCAAAAGGAGAAAGAAACCTAGGAATAAGTGACTTATGAACTTGGAAACAATCAAAGATGAAAGAATAGGACACTTAACTGTAAAGAACTAATTGGGATCTCAGATGTACTGTTGTTCTTTGTTTCTCTCTATTGCACTATGTCACAACTGCGAGTATGTTAGATTAGGAATGAATGATGAAGAATGCATGATGTTTTTTGATAGTACCTTTTTCTCTGTGGGGCCCTAATTAATTTTCTTTCTTGTGTTAATAATGTTTTTTGCACTTAAATATTTATAAAATATGAAAAAGATGATAAAAATGTTTTTCTGATCTTAAAGTGTTAAATGATAATCAATAGAAAACTAAAGTATTCTATGTCTATGTGAATATTTTCATCCATGTTGCATCCCTAGAGAAATATATTTGATTTATTCTAAGCTTTGAAAAATAAGTAGGTCAGTATAGAGGTTCTACTTTCTAGTGGTTTGCTATTTTCCTGTTTAACCTTTCTGTGTGCCTCTGCCTGTTTGTGTATTAACTGTCTGGTTTGTGAGTGACAGGGGCTGGGGGCGGCTCCTGGAGGCTGGGTGAGTCAGCACTAGGCTAAATAGGCCCATCTACATGTAAAGTGGTGGGGAGTAGTAGCACCTGGGTCTGAATTGGGCTGTGCATGCCTCCCATAATGCAGGCGCCACCACCTGCAGTGTGTCTGATAACCCTGGCAATAGCCCTGGCCTCCCCTCACAAAGGAAGAAGACATGCCCTGGCAGAGGGCACCCAGAACTGGTTGGGACTGGTTCCAGGACCCCTCACACATGAAGAACAAAGACTTTTGGGGTATAAAAGTAAGACCTGAATCCCCTGTAATTTAGACTTCTACAATCAAGAGGAACCTCTCCCCAAGGAAATCAACAGAAAAAACTGAGGAGAAGTGCTGTGTGTTCTGCGGCTGGCCTGCAGTTTGCTGATTCTGCTGAGGGTAAGGCTGAAGGACTTTGATGTGTGCTGTGTCCCCTCCTGCTTGATAAACAAGGACTTTGTGGTGTGCTGGGTCCTGAGAGTCTCCAAGGGCCAGATGAGAGCTGGCCTCCTGTTGTCAACTCAGGGATATAAAAGTTTGCCAAGGACTGCTGTAATCTGCCTTGCATTGTGTGCTGCTGTTTCCTGATGGGTCCTGGGGCTAATTGCATGCCCCCCAGAACGGTATATCTGCTGTCCTGCCTGTGAACGCGCTTGACTGATCTCCACCAGTACTGAGAGCGCCACATCCATCACCGCCGCTGACCCATGAGCCGAAACGAAGTAGCGAGGACCGGTGTCTCTTTCCCACCGGCCCCGATTGCTGAAGATTATTTCCCCCTTCAACTGAGAATCACTGCCGCACCTCGAGCTGTAGGCCCCAAAGAGAAGAGCCGCGGAAGTCCCTTGCCGGCATCACTGCCGCTGGCCGAGGGGTCCGTAGCATCATCACCAAGGCCGCGCAAAGGATTGGTTCCCGCTGGGCATGCCTCCCAGTGAGTCAGAGGCTTGGCCTGGCGGAGCCTTGCTGGGATTGGTTCCCGCTCCGTAGCGTCACCGCCAAGGCCCCGCTGGGATTGGTTCCCACGGTGCGAGCCTCCCGGTGACCTGGAGGCAGGGGAATTGTCACGATGGAGACGCACTGGGATTAGGTCTTGCTCCAAACGTCTCCTAGCAACCGAGGGGCTCATCCAGGAAGAGCCGCGTCACGTCGTTTGGAACGCGATGCTCCCCTAGCAACCGGGGCGTCCTCACGCTCATGCACCGAAGAGGTGTCTGCCCTGTGATTTCAGGTAATCGACCGCATCAGCATTACCCGCCGGCCCCGGGGTAGATTGCTCAGAGGTGCGTGCTACTGAAGTTCAAGGATGCGTTCACGCTACAGCCGAGGCAGTTGTGAGAAGAGAAACCAGTTTGAAAGTGAGTCAAGTACCTTGTGGGGGAGTGACTTTCCCCATGCTGGAAACCCGTGTTTTGTAGTATCACGGCTCCCATATGCCCGTTCAGCCCGGGGTTAATTTGTGGCATCTGCTCCCCAAGTTTGTGTTACTACAGGGAATTGAACTGTGTGAGCACAAAGAGCATTACCATGATGAACTGTGTGAGCACAAGGAGCAACACCGAAGTGAACTTTTGACAACAGATACCTACCAGTTTGTTTTACAAAAAAAACCTACCAAGAGACTTTTTTTTAAAGAAGGCGTAATTTATGTATGTGCGTTTTTGGACGTTTCAATCTGACCTATATAAAGAGATTGATATTTTTATAACTACCTGTGTGGTTTCCATTTGTGGTGTTTCACAGTGTCATTGTGGGTGTTGGTGCAAATACTTTACACATTGCCTTGGAGATAAGCCTGTCTGCTCGTGCCAAGCTACTAAGGGGGTGACCAGGGGTTATCAACAGTGTGTGTGTTTCTCCCTTACCGTGACTAGAGTGGTGGTTTCTACCTGGCTTTGGCCATGCTTTAGCCAACCAGAAATTCCATTTCTAACATTGGTGGTCAGCGTTGAGGAGGTGAACTTGTGTTTGCACTTGACCCACAGTGATTGGTGAACATCACTAGTTTAGCGCAGATCACTACGCAACTACATACTGAACTTTTTGTTTTTTTGGTTCTATTTTTGCATAACGCCCAGGAAGCGTCATGTCTCAGAAGGGGTGTGCACCAAATGAGAAGGGAGAGTTGGAATTTCGTGTTGAGGAGCTGTATTCTTACAAAAGGATGAGCTCAGACAATTTTTCAAGGATTTTGGTTGCACCATGAGAACAACTCCAGGAAGGAGGAGCTGCAGGAAGTCTTGAAGGCCTGGTGGGAGGCCAAAGGGGCGTAGAAGGCAGATGTTGAGAATGGAGTGGAGAACCTTAGGAGGGATGGATTTAGGTCACATGATCTGCCAGTGGGCGGACTGGCCTCAAGGGCTGGTAGCAACCATTCCAGTAGTGGACTCTACAGGGGAGTTACAGGAGAACCAGAGGATCCAAGATCATGAGCTGGAAGTCCTGAGGCTCGAGGTCCAGATGGAGGAGAAGAGAATGCTTTTGGCTCATAAATTGAGAGTGAGGGAGCTTGATCTGGAGCTCAAGCGACTTGAGGCCATGATTGTCGCAGCCCAGGAAGTGAGTTTTGCTGAGTTGGAGTCCAGTTCAGATGGTGGCAGCAAAATTATGGTATCTAGTGCTGAGGGAGATGTACACACACCCAGAGATGTGGCGCCTGACTTGAGGGAGGGGGTTGACATACACCAGGGGATTCAGGTTTATGAGGTAGCTAGGTGGTGTGCAGTGTCCCTGAAGTAGATTGGGGAACTGACACAGGGGATCATATTCCTAGTGGTGGGAGAGAGGCTCTACTGACTCTAGATGAGAGGTGCAGGGAGAGGGGTTCCCCCATGGTAGAAATCCCGGTGAGTGAGTATGAAGACTGCCCAGAAGAGTGTGGGTTGAGTGACAGAGACAGTCAGACACTGTTTCGCCCATCTCAAGAGAGTGGTGTGGGGTGCTTGTGTGAGGCACTGGGGGGTGAGGCAGAATGTAGCTTGCCTAACGACTGTGGGGGGCTGTGTTATTGATTTGTTGGTGTAGCCCAGCTAGGTCCCAGTGTAGTGGGAGGGGTGTAGGGGATCACGTCCTGTCTCAGTGGAGAAGGAGTGAGTTTGGGACTGTGTGTCCCAAGGTGCCTGAAACCCAGTCTCAAGGCCTGGAGGGTTCCTTAGGGGAACACCAGGTTGGAGACCTAGGCGGTACGAGTAGACCATTTGAGGTCAGGAGAACCTGGAGCATCTGTAAATGGTTCTGGTGTCTGGCGGTACCACTCCACTTGGGAGGGTGCAGAAGTCCAGAGTAAGTGGTGAGAGGTGAATGTGTTCCCCAGTTGGAGAACCAGTGGGTACATTCTATTTGTAACATATATATATATATATTCACTGAAAAAACCCATAGGTTATAGACCATATATAGTTAGGAATTCGCATTTACAAAACCTTATTTTACTCACACAAAACCATTGAAATTCCATATATAGTTAGTTGCACTAACTATATATCGCGCACCCGCAATCCACTGCTGATGATGTCACATATTACATCATTCATGACATGGTCAGTGACATCACTGATGACATCACTGATGACATCTCAAATGACATCACTGATGACATCACTGATGACAACATCCAGTGACTGTATGTTTCTGTAAAGTTAAAATATGTCTTACATATTGAAGAATGAGTGGATGTATAAGTGTCTGGATGAAGGATTTAGTAGGTGCATGACTGATTGTATGAGTGAGTGATTAAATGTGTCTCACTGAGTGCATGGGTTAGTGACTAAACTGTCTTAATTTGTGCATCATTATGTCTGTTGTTCTGTAAACTGTTGCATGTGTTGATAAGTAGCTATATGAGTAACTATATGGGTTATTGATTGGTTGCCCAGGTATTTGTATGGGAGACTGAGTGTGTGTGTGGGTGGCTGGGAGGTGTATGACTCTGTGCATAGATGTGTGAGCAGTTGATTCACTAGATGTATGGTTTCAAAAGTGCATGTGGAAACAGCTGTATGGGCGGTTGACTGTGTGCATGAGTGTATTGGTGAGTGAATGGATATCTCAGTGCTACATGTCAAAGTAAGTACATATGTAAAACACAGTACATGTGAGAGTTGACATATATAAATAACTGTGCATAAGAGCCAGTGAATGTGTGAGTGGCTGTATGGATCATTGTGAACTTGTATCAGGGATTGTATAAGAGAGTAAATATGTGTTAGTATATGTTTGAATAAGTAAAGTTTGTATAACTGTATAGTTGAGAAAATGGAGGTGTGATTGATTCTTTGCATGACTGACTAGGTGTGTGAGTAGCTCCATGGATGAGTGACAGTCTGTGAGTGTCTGTTTACACTGATTGTATCTAAGGTTATATTAGAGTCTGAAGAGGTTCATCGTATTATCACATGAATGATATCATCAGTGATGTGATCAGTAATGTCAAATGAGATGTCATCAGTGATGTCATCAGGGATGTCATTTGAGATGTCATCAGTGATGTCATTTGAGATGTCATCAGTGATGTCATCAGTGATGTCACTGACCATGTCATGAATGATGTAATATGTGACATCATCAGCAGTGGATTGCGGGTGCGCGATATATAGTTAGTGCAACTAACTATATATGGAATTTCAATGGTTTTGTGTGAGTAAAATAAGGTTTTGTAAATGCGAATTCCTAACTATATATGGTCTATAACCTATGGTTTTTTCAGTGAATTTTCAAGGTTTTGTAAATGCTAATTCCTAACTATATATGGTCTATAACCTATGGTTTTTTCAGTGAATTTTCAAGGTTTTGTAAATGCTAATTCCTAACTATATATGGTCTATAGCCTATGGTTTTTTCAGTGAATATATATATATACATACATATATAAACATATATCATCTGTATATCTATATAAATACAAACATAAATGCATGCATACATATACTTATATGCATACAGATGCATGTTATTTACATGAAAGTTGAAAAAACACTAATAAAAGCAAAGCTAAAAAGCCACCTCATTACAAACAGAATGGCTTTAACTTAAACGAGGGCGAGATCTATTGCATTTTCAATGCTTGTTTACTTTGGTTCCATCAAGATGGCATTCAGATGTGTCACACATTTGCCATAAATTCTGAATGTTAGCACTCTAGTTGCACATTAGATCACTGTAGTAAAGCTACTGCTCACCAGGGACGTCTGCTGCTGGTATTCAAAGTGCATGTTTCAGTCTGCATGTCAGAATTTTTTTAATGAAATAGAAGAGGATTTGAGAAGTCACTCAAAATGATCCCTAATTTTTCTTTCTGAAGCACTAATCATACTTTCTATGGCAAAATTAACCCCCTCATGTTGTTCCTTTTTAAATTGAGTGTTTTCAGACTTACCACTTCATTCCAATCAAGATGGCTTCTGGTGTGCCATACTTTTGTCATAAGTAAGACTGTTAGCGCTCTAGTTGTTCTTTAGAACACTCTGGGACATTCTGTCATTGGGCTATACTTGGGGTACATCTGGGTGATATTTGGGCTACATTTAGGCTCTTTTGTCTCTGGTGGCCATCTTGGGAGACTGTATGTCAGAATTTTTTAATGAAATTGAAGAGGGTTTGAGAAGTCACTCAAAATGTGCCCTAATTTTTCTTTCTGCAGCACTAATCATAGTTCATATGGCAAAATATACCCCCTCATTTTGTTCCTTTTTAAATTAAATGTTTTAAGAGTTACCACTTTATTCCAATCAAGATGGCTTCAGGTGTGCCATACCTTTGTAATAATTAGGACTGTTAGCGCTCTAGTTGTTCTTTAGAACACTCTGGGACATTCTGTCATTGGGCTATACTTGGGCTACATCTGGGTGATATTTGGGCTACATTTGGGCTCTTTTGTCTCTGGTGGCCATTTTGGGAGACTGCATGTCAGAATTTTTTAATGAAATAGAAGAGGATTTGAAAAGTCACTCAAAATGTGCCCTAATTTTTCTTTCTGCAGCACTAATAATACCTTCTATTGCATAATATACCCCCTCATTTTGTTCCTTTTTAAATTAAATGTTTTAAGAGTTACCACTTTATTCCCATCACGATGGCTCCAGGTGTGCTATACCTTTGTAATAAGTAGGACTGTTAGCGCTCTAGTTGTTCTTTAGAACACTCTGGGACATCCTGTCATTGGGCTATACTTGGGCTACATCTGGGTGATATTTGGGCTACATTTGGGCTCTTTTGTCTCTGGTGGCCATTTTGGGAGACTGCATGTCAGAATGTTTTAATGAAATAGAAAAGGATTTGAGAAGTCAGTCAAAATGTGCCCTAATTTTTCATTCTGCAGCACTAATCATACTTTCTATGGCAAAATATACCCCCTCATGTTGTTTCTTTTTAAATTAAATGTTTTAAGAGTTACCACTTTATTCCAATCAAGATGGCTTCAGGTGTGCCATACCTTTGTAATAAGTAGGACTGTTAGCGCTCTAGTTGTTCTTTAGAACACTCTGGGACATCCTGTCATTGGGCTATACTTGGGCTACATCTGGGTGATATTTGGGCTACATTTGGGCTCTTTTGTCTCTGGTGGCCATTTTGGGAGACTGCATGTCAGAATGTTTTAATGAAATAGAAAAGGATTTGAGAAGTCAGTCAAAATGTGCCCTAATTTTTCATTCTGCAGCACTAATCATACTTTCTATGGCAAAATATACCCCCTCATGTTGTTTCTTTTTAAATTAAATGTTTTAAGAGTTACCACTTTATTCCAATCAAGATGGCTTCAGGTGTGCCATACCTTTGTAATAAGTAGGACTGTTAGCGCTCTAGTTGTTCTTTAGAACACTCTGGGACATTCTGTCATTGGGCTATACTTGGGCTACATCTGGGTGATATTTGGGCTACATTTGGGCTCTTTTGTCTCTGGTGGCCATTTTGGGAGACTGCATGTCAGAATGTTTTAATGAAATAGAAAAGGATTTGAGAAGTCACTCAAAATGTGCCCTAATTTTTCATTCTGCAGCACTAATCATACTTTCTATGGCAAAATATACCCCCTCATGTTGTTTCTTTTTAAATTAAATGTTTTAAGAGTGACCACTTTATTCCAATCAAGATGGCTTCAGGTGTGCCATACCTTTGTAATAAGTAGGACTGTTAGCGCTCTAGTTGTTCTTTAGAACACTCTAGGAGGCTGCAGTAGAACACAAAGGAATCAACTGACAGTCTCTGTCCTTGTTGGATGTACATGTTTTACTGAGAATGTCAGACTTCATTTTCACATGACTGAGAAAGATAATGTGAATTTACAGAAAATATGCTTTCAGTTTAGCTTATAGATCCCCTTCCAAACCACTGTGGGAAAATCATGAGATATTAGTTTTCTTTCAAACAATATTCATGATATCACAGCAGAAGGTTTTTTCACATGGTAAAATCACCTTAGAACCCACCACAATTCCTAAAACGAGTATGGTACCATCAACAAATGATTTATAATGTAACTAAAGTCCTAAAACCCTCTATTAACTACAATGCTTTTTAATGAGGTGCTATCATGTATATTGGTCCCAAGATGGCTGCCAACACTTCTTGGATGAAGTGCTGACAGCCAATCAGATCAGATGTGTGGTTAGGCTCCGCCCAGATATATATCTTTTTTTGAACCTAAATTACTCAAAATCCACTGGAGCACATATATTGAGACCTAGCAAAGGCACATCGGGCTAACAGTCCCTACAATTTTGCCAAGTTTCGTGCAAATCCATTCAGCCGTTCGAGCTAAAAGTGAGGCCAACCGCCCTATGGGAATTAACATGGGAAAAACGTGTTTTGGGACCCCCCTTTTTTCTCGGCCCCCCCTTGATGAAACCCCCCCAAATTGTCAGGGGCTGCTCAGAAACAAAATGTTCCATTTTCCTGAAAATTTCAGCCAATTCCGTCCACAATTGCCAAAGTTATTAGACATAGAATTTTCAAAAATCCCATAGAGAAAAAATCCTAACTATATATACCTACTGGCGACCGCCAGTAGGTAATATGTATATATATATATATCACTTCAAAGGTGCCTCTGATTTAAGGGATGCCACTCCACACAGGAACAATTTCACAATCTTTTAATAAAGGGCATCTGCATCGCAAGGCTGACAATTTAATCCTGACATGTTTCGAAGCAACATGCTTCTTCTTCATGGGGCAGCAGCAAATGACGAATACCAATGACAGCGTCAATTCACCTTTATGCATGCTTTCTCCAGTGAGTCATGCTAGTCGCTGTAGTTGTAATAACTCCCCTCCAGTGGGGTCCGTCAGAACTGCCCCAATGTGAGTCCTGCCTTTAAAATGTGTTTTTCACAGCCCTCTGGTGGGCCCCAAACCCTCGATGTAGCTGCCCGTATTTACAGAGTCCTGTGTGCTGCATACTGGCTGGGAAGTTTCCAAACAGCAGACTCATTTGCACAATGGCGTTGGCGGTGCATCCCCCGCGCTGAAGCCGCAGCGTATTATGTCACTTCAAAGGTGCCTCTGATCTAAGGGATGCCACTCGACACCGAAACAATTTCACAATCTTTTAATAAAGGGCATCTGCTTCGGAAGGCTGGTAATTTAATCCCCGACTTGTTTTGAAGCAACATGCTTCTTCTTCATGTGGCGGCAGCAAATGACGAATAACAATTACAGCGTCAATTCACCTTTACGCATGCTCTCTACAGTGAGGCATGCTGGTCGCTGTAGTTGTAATCACTCCCCTCCAGTGGGGTCCGTCAGAATTGCCCCAATGTGAGTCCTGCCTTTAAAATGTGTTCTTCACAGCCCTTCGGTGGGCACCAAACCCTCGATGTAGCTGCCCGTTTTATCACAATTGTGTCCCAATACATTGTTTGTCATTTACCATCTTGTTATAATACCTTAAGACATTGATGAATGTTCAGACAATGTTTGCAACTTGAAATTTGAAAAAGATTTTCATTTAACTGTCTAATTGTATGATTCCTTTTGCACATAAATACATTTTTGTATAATACATTATGAACTGTAAAATTGGTTCACTACCAACTGTGTGTGTGCTGATTTACCTATGCCTATGTTATAAAAAGTGCCAGTGCGGGTGAGTAATATTAATTGTGAAAAAGTGCGTTAAAATCAGTGCAACTCCACAATTTTTTTTAATTCATGTTTTTGAAGAACAGAGTAAGTGTGGTTCATTGATTGATTGATCAGCCATCATTGACCTTTCCCTGTTGTCAGTTTCCGAGGAATGTCTCTATCATGTTGGTTTTTCAGAGTATGTGATATTCCTATATAGTACCATATAGTCTATAGCTCTTCCCTTTCTAATTATTTGAATAGGGAATAACATCAATGCACATTTAGGCTTAATAAATACTTGTATGAATACATTGTTGTTAACATTTTCCGAAATCAATAAATAGACATCACAATATACTACGATGGTTAATAAATATATGTAAAAAAATATACAAAAACATATAATTCCATATTGGTGTTTGTGGAATAGAAATAAAGAAATAAAAAATCATATTAAATACCGATAAAATTGTTATTTATTTCTTATTCCTACATATGTTATAGCCTCATTACCATTATGCCTAATATCTATGTTTAATCAATTATTGGTACTGATGGCAACGGTGCACACATTATTCTGTAATTATTACGCTCTATAGATAGATATCTATAAAAAAACAAGAATCACATCAAAAAACTATAGAACATTTCCTATTCTCTTCGGATGCATTTGGTGACCAACCTTTTAGCTCAGACATGTATATAAGTCCTGAGTGACATTGAGTCCCACTGGTGCTTTCGAGTCTAACTGCAATATAAATAAATATATATATATATATTTATAGTTAGGATTATTTTCAATATAAAATCTCAACATTCTATTGTGAATAACCTTGGCGCCGGTTGAGGAATCTGCCTGAAAATGTCCTCAAATTTGCCTCATGGCGCCCCGGTCCTTCCCTGAAAGTTTGGGGGGGATTTGTCAAGTGGGGGCCGAGATAAAAGGGGGGTCCCAAAACGTGTTTTCCCCATGTTTATTTCCATAGAGCGGTCGATCTCACTTTTAGCCCGAACAGCTGAATGGATTTCCACCAAACTTGGCATAATTGTAGGGACTGGTAGCCCGATGTGCCTTTGCTATGTCTCAAGATATATGCTCCAGTGGATTTTGAGTAATTTAGGTTAAAAAAAATATATATATCTATGGCCGCGCTCCGGTACGCGCACCGGGGCGCTAACCAGCACGCTACGCGAGTTCGCGCGCGGAAAGCTGATTGGCTCTCGGGTGTCTGTCAACATTCCAAACAGTCCGGAGCGGCCGCCATCTTGTGTCTGTAGGATCGAGACACAAGAGGTGGTAAAAACAAAGGGGGAAATGACCATAAGGGGCAGAGTAGACCCCCCTTGACCCCCTAGGTTTGATGTGGGGGCTATTGGGCGCTTTGACTTTCTTCTTGCCCTCTGGGATACAAAAAAACTCCCATACAATGCTGCCTTGGCTTGTATGGGGTATTGTCTTCTGGCAGCCACCTTCTCCCCTCCTCCTCCTCCTCCTCCTCCTCTTCTTGACCACCAATGTGATGTTGTGGTGGTCCTCTTGTTGGTGGTGGTGGTGGTGCAGATGCTCCAGCTGCTGCTGCTACTGTAGGCATTTTAAAGTACAAAATATTTCTGATAGATCTCCAAACAGGTCTTCCTCAGTCAAAGAACAAAGTCAGAATAAGGAAAAAAGGTAGGGTCTTTCATCATTTGGAAAAAAAAACTGTCCTAAACCAATGAAAAGTGTTATTTTCAGGTCACATGACCTGGGCTTTCATCATTTAGAAACCAAAACTGTTCTGCACCAATAAAAAGTGTTATTTTTAGGTCACATGACCCGACGCGCTTACGCAACGCGCCCCCGGGCATAAGCGCGTCATATGATTACGTTGCGCGATCGTATTCGTTCGAGTATTTCCGGGTGCGCTTACGCCGTGCATATCACGCGGACGCGGCTACGCGATACATCATGATGTTTTAGTTCGTGGCAATAGCGCTAACGGGACGCTCACCGGTGCGCGACCCGGGGTGCTCAGAAAAAATGCGCTTTCCAGTGCGCACACCGGGGCGCGCACTGGGAGCGCACCAGGGCAAAAAAAAAAACAATTGTATTATATAAATATACAATATAGGATTCATTATAAAAAATATTACATTTCATAGGTTTGAGGCCCTATATATAGTTAGAAATTAGCATTTAAAAAACCTATGAAATTCACTGAAAAAACCATAGGTTTCACACCAGTTATAGTTAGGAATAAGCATTTAAAAAACCTATGAAATTCACTGAAAAAACCATAGGTTTCACACCAGTTATAGTTAGGAATTAGCATTTAAAAAACCTATTAAATTCAATGAAAAAACCATAGGTTTCACACCAGTTATAGTTAGCTGGTATTTTTACTGACATAAAACCATAGAAATTCCAACGTTATAGTTAGTTGGACTCACTATAACAAGTGCGCCTGCAATGCACTGCTGATGACGTCACATATTACATCACTCATGACATCGTCAGTGACCTCACTCATGACATCACTGATGACACCAGCCAGTGAATGTGTGTCTTTCTTTAAAATTAATATGTTTAATATTTGTATTTGTAAAGGTTGATGGAAGAATAGATGGTTAAATAAGTGTGTAAATGGATGTTTTTTTTTAAAATGATTGGTTAACTGCTTTATTAAGTGCATTTTATTGAATACATATATTAGCGAGTAACTTTTAAATATTGAAATATATGTATCAGTGTTTCACTTTGTGTATAAGTAGCTGCATGGGTTGGTGACTGACTCACTGTTTGTATGTGTTTTGAAGACAGCATATGTGCAGGACTGTATGGGTGGATGAGTGTGTATATGTGTGTGTTAGTGAGTGAATGACTGTCTCACTATTGTGTTTTTTAGTAACGACATATATTTTATTCTAGTGTATGTGAGTTTTGATGTATATAAGTGAGTATATGTGAGAGTAAGAGATTGTAAGAGTTCCTGTTTAAATAAGTATATGTTTATGTAAATGATTGTTTAAGAGAGTAAGTATGTGTAAGTTTCCTTAGAAGTTCTATGGTTTTATGTCAGTAAAATTTTCAGCTAACTATAACTGGTTTTTTCATTGAATTTAATAGGTTTTTTAAATGCTAATTCCTAACTATAACTGGTGTGAAACCTATGGGTTTTTCAGTGAATATATATATATATATATATATATATATATATATATATATATATATATATATATATATATATATATATATATATATATATACATACATATAGATATGTATGTTACATATTTATACATATATTGATATATATAGAAATATTTTTTCTTTTAATCAATTACATTGGACATTAAAATTAAATAAACTAAAATAATATATATACACACACTTTGTTCCATTGTAGGAGTTATTACTGGTGAATTGGATGTGCAATACACTTTACCTGCAACAACTCCCTTGAGTGTGAGCGTTCTTTCCTACAATGGAACAAAGTGTAATATTGAAGGGGTCGGCAACCGCCTTTTCTGGACAAAGCTATACCTCCCTGATGAGCTTTAACTAGAGCCAAACACATGTGTCAGGGGTTGCATTTATTCATTCCAGGTTGGCTTGGGTGGCATTGTACCAGTCCAAATCTGTGATACTGCGCCTGGAGTGGAAACATGCTTTTGTCATTTTTTATCTTGAGAGTAGATGGCATTTGCTAATTGTTAGACCTGTCAGCCTCAGGGTGATCCTCCCCCAAATTTTCTGCCTCCATCCCTACTATTTTTGCTGATCTCGTTTTGCATAAGGACTCCATGCACTCTACCACTGCTGACCAGTGCTAAAGTGCCTGCACTTTTTGCCTTAAACAGGACAGAATTGACTTGTAACCAATTGATACATTCAATTTACTTGTAAGTCTCTAGTAAAGAGGTAGTCCCTGTACTCAGGACCTGTAAATTAAATTCTGCTTGTGCACCCGCAGAGCTGATAGTACCAAGCAATTAAGTAGCTTTGTTAAAACATCTTAGTCCTGAGATTGCATCTTGTATGTGCAGTTTTAAACTGCTATTTCAACCTGGTAAAATATGCCTTTTACCAGGCCCACACCTTCCTTTTTTAAACATATAAGGCATCCCCTTGGGAAGGCTCTAAATAGCCCATAGGGCCAGGTGCCGTGTTTTAAAAAAAATAGATTTGTACTTTTAAGTTTTGCATGTCCTGATAGTGTAAAATCCTAAAGCCGTTTTTCACCAGTGCAAGGCCTACCTGCTCCGTAGGATAGCATTGGGTCAACTTATTACATTTAATAAGTGAGACCTTTCAATTGGGAGTAGGTTGGAATGTCTAGTTAAGAATTGTAATTTAAAACCCTATTTAATGGTAAAGTTAGATGTCTAAGTCACAATAGAGTGTACCTTCTTTGTTTTTTGGGTGTGCATGCTGCAATGTGTTGATGAGACAGTTGTCTGAGACAATGCCCGCTAAGTGATTCTGCATGGCTGAGTAGTGTAGGGTGGTTGGGTGGGACCTGTCCTGGGTCGGTAGCATGGTCGTGTTCAAGTCACCTCCCCAGAGTAGGTAGGTAGAGCCCACCGATACAATTCCCCCCAGGTTGCTAAGGAATACTAGGTTGTCTATATTGGGGCCATAGCAGTTGGCTATGGTTATGTAATGAGAGGCCAGGCATCCCCACATCAAGCAATAGTGGCCCTGTGAGTCCATGGGGATTCCGCCTAGAGTGAAGGGTGTGTTTCGCCTAATGAGGATTGCAACCTCCCTGGAGTAAGTGGAGAAAGATGAGAAGCAGCAATGGGAGGCCCACCTGGTTGCAAAGTTGGAATGCGCGGACCGGTCTAGGTGGGTTTCCTCGAGTAGGGCTATCTGCACGTGGTGTCTCTCCAGATATCCAAAAATCTGTCCCTTTTTTCACAGGTTGTTTAATCCCTGGATATTCAACGTCATGCAACGTATATCAGCCTGCATTTTGAGATACAGTCGTTATTAAGGCTGATAATATGGCTTGAGCTAGAAAGAGTACTAAATATTGTCGGCCTCTGACATTATTGTGTTTAAAAGTTAAAGCAAGGAATTCTACCCTCCCTCCCTCTCCAACTTCCTCAACTTTTCGGGTATGCATTCCCTCCCATTCTCAACTTCAAAGCCAAAAAGAACCAAGTGACACTTAAGTAAAGGGGGTACTACAGTTTGGGTGAAGCTAGGGGCACGAGATATGCCTTTACCCTCCTTTTATCCCACTCGCCCGTCGCCTTGCCCTTTCCGGGCTGGTACCGGTTATGGGAGAAGGGTAAGAGGCCGGGCGATACAGTTCTTTTAGTCTCTATAGAGGATGTTTTGTTGGTTTGAGCTGGAGTGGAGTTCCATGATTAGTTTCTGGAGCTGACTCCCTTGCATTGCCGGCTGCAGGTCTGGTGTTAGTCCTGTGTTGATAGCGGGACAAGACCTGGAATGAGCTCTGTTGGGGGTCTTGGCTGGCAATGCAGCACAGCAGTTTTTAAGGTAGTCCGCCGCTTGCTGGGGATTGTGGAATGCGTGTTGTTTCCCATGGTGATTAATGCGGAGACTCGCTGGGTACAGCATGGCGTAGGGTATATTATGGGTAGTTTCTTTTTAATGCTGGTGAACTTACGTCTAGCATCCTGCATATTTTTAGTGAGGTCCGGGTAAAAGGACAGGGCTGATTTTCTGTATTCCACCTTCTTCTTTTCTCGAGCCAGACGCAGTACTGTATCTCGATCCCGGTACTTGAGGAATCAGACTATTACTGGGTGTGGGTGTGCCCCGGGGGGGATGCGTGTTCAGGGATCTGTGTGCTCTCTCCATGATTAGACGCTTGGAAAAGGCTTCAGTCCCAAATAGTTTGCTTATGATAACCTCTATGAAGTCCTCCATACGTCCGGTGTTGGTGGACTCTGCCAGGCCAGGGGTATGTACATTGTTCCTTCGGGAATGCTCCTCCAGGTCCCCATCTTCTCCGTAATGACTTTGAGCAGCCTGTCCATCTGTGAGATTTGCTCCCTGCCTCTCACTGAACCATCTTCTAGTTCGGAGATTCTGTTTTCCGCTTCTTCAAGATGGTGTTCATGTTGTTTTAGCTTTTGCACCACCGAGTCCATTCTTAAGTTCATGGCATCTACTTTTGCATCTATAGAAGTGAGGCTATGTTTTATTGTGATCAAAAGCGCCTTCATATCTGGCTCTCTGCTCTCATTAGAGTCTGATTCTGGGTGCTCACTGGTTTGGGATTGGGGCGTTTTGCATGCCTCAAAGGGGATTTTCGTTTGTTTCACATCAGTCCTGCCCATCGTGGGTCCTGTAGCGGGAGCTGTGCCCGTGTCTTTGATGAGGAAGGGGGTGGAGGGACGTGGGGCCTCACCGCCTCGGTTGTCAGAGGCACTCTGATTCCACTCTGGCCAGCGTATATGGGTGCTTGTGGCAAGGTTATGGGGGGCTCCCCTGATCTCCACTATGCGTTAAGGTCTTTGAGCTGGTGGGACCTTCCTTTTCTTCGCTAGTTAATCATGCAGTTGTTCAAGACGGGGCTGGAGCCGCGGACAGCAACAGGGCTTCAGCGGTGGGCACGTAGAACAGTAAGAGGGGGTGTTGGCTTCTTGATGTCCTCCCCCGGTTGCTCGTGCAGCCCAGCTGTGGCAGTTGTAGTCAGGGGCCGGGCTGGGTGACTTATATACGCTGAGCACCCCTATACTGGTGCTATCCTTTGTGGGGCAGTGAGGTGTGGGAGTCAGCTATTGTTTCAGCAGCCTCGCAGGCTTCGCTGCACAAACGATCCCGGGAGCGGGCCTGACCCAGCACCCTGAGTGCTCCCACTGGGGGCAGTGTGCCGGCCCCCTCACCTTTTTATCAATGGGGTTGTGTGACCGCCCCGCCACCTGTCCTGTGATACCTCCCAGTCACTGACACCACTCTGGCGAATATATGTGGAGCGTGAGTAGACTACTTGCACGTTGTGGGCTGCCGCCCCAGGCAGAGGAGAAACGGGGCTTCAAGGATTGGCTTGGTCTGGTGCTCCTTCACCTCTGCGTTGATGCGCGTGGCTGAGTTTTCTGTACGCTGGGCCCCTATCTGGAGAGAGTTTGGGTGGATCGGGAAGAGCAGCTTTGTGGCCTCTGCAGCAATAAAGAGCCATAGGCTCCAGTAAGTGGGGACGCCAAGCAGGTGTTCCAGACATCGTATTATGTTGTGTGATCTGGTTTACCCTTTGTACACCTACAAGGCCTCAAGGATTGGCTTGGTCTGGTGCTCCTTCACCTCTGCGTTGATGCGCGTGGCTGAGTTTTCTGTACGCTGAGCCCATATCTGGAGAGAGTTTGGGTGGATCGGGAAGAGCAGCTTTGTGGCCTCTGCAGCAATGAAGAGCCACGGGCTCCGGTAAGTGGGGACGCCAAGCAGGTGTTCCAGACATCGTATTAAGTTGTTTGATCTGGTTTACCCTGTGTACACCTACACTGGTGATGTCCTTTATGGTGGGATGAGATGTCGGAGTTAGCCACTGCCTCAACGTCCCCACAGGATTCTTGGTGACCCCCACCCAAATGGCGTCCTGTCCGCGGGAGCAGGCCTGATCCAGCGCACCGAGCACTACCACCGGGGACCGCATACCACACTCTTCACAGCAATCTCGAGGGGGGTTATGTGAATGCCTCTGGATTCAGACCTACGATGCCTCCCAGTCACTGTTGCTACACCATTGAGTAGGTGCAGGGTACGGGCAGCCTATGCACTCGCAGTAGGTCATCGCAGACAGGGAGGGTGGCCTCAAGAATCAGCTAGCTCCTAAGCTCCGAGCACTCCTGTATTCGACCTCCCACCAGCTCCTCACCTCTGCTCTGATGTGTGTGCCTTTGCTGTCAGTGCACTGGGTCCTGAGGTGGAGGGAGCTCAGGAGGAACAGAAAGGGTGGCTTTGTGGCCTATGCAGTGGTGAAAAGCCGCAAGGTCAGGTAGATGGTGATGCCGATCGGGTGCTCCAGGCGTTGCGGTGCGTTGCATCGGCCTGGGCTTCTGCGCTGATATCTTGGCCCCCAGATGGTTCCTTTTCAGGATTTGCAGTTGTAGCGGGACCTCCAGCTGTGAGGTCTCTGATTCCGCCAGTTTATGCCGCAAATGGTCAATTTACGATGATGCTGTCATGTATTTCGGTGCCCGACATGGGCTGCCATCTTGGTCGCCCGCTACCTAGCACCCCATCCTTTGCTAATCTGGACTTAATTGTTCCATTTAGCTGTTCCATCACCCCGGACGCCTCCGGTTGGTATGCACAGTGTAGCCTGTGCTCAATTTGTAGTGCAGCACAGAGCATTCATCACTTCAATATTAAAGTGAGTTCCTCTAACCAATTCCAATGAGACTGGAAAAGCAGATCTAGGTATTAGCTCTCTAAGAAGCAGTTTAGTCACAGTTTAGTCACAGTTAAGCTGTCATTGCGTCTTGTGGGGTAAGCTTCAACCCTACGAGAAAACAAATACACAATCACAAGGACATATTTCAATCCATTACCATAGGGCAACTCATTGACGTTTAGCTGCATTCAGGTAAAGGGACCTCCTAATTTTCCAATATGACTCGTACTGACTACTGTCTTTCTTCCGGCATTTTGTTGTTGACAGATCACACATCTTTAGCACAGACTCTCTACAATGGCTCTAAATCTGGGGTTGTACCAAGTCTGATGAAGGAGACGTACCTACATATGAAGATCTATGGCAAATCTCAGGGTTTGCAATTGTATTGATACATTTCTGTGAAAACTGTTGCTGAATCAAAAGAGAGTCTATTGTTTGTGAGCATAAGAAAGAAATGTCATGAAAAGTTCCCACAGCGTCTAAAATGATCACTTCAATTAGATGCTGCTTTACAACAAGGAAAAGAAAGCATTTGAGGCCTATATGAAAACTTGCTGAATAATTACCTCGCTATATTTAATTTAAAACACACATTAATATGAATTATTCTCATTTAATTCTCTCATTATTCTTCTCCTAAACGTTATATGTCAATATTAGGTACTACAAATAAATATATTTTTGTAAATATTTATATTTTTCAAAACAGATTAATATATGTGGCACTTTTGATATTCACGGTTTTAACACAAAATACTAAAGTAATACTGCAAAACTTCATGTTATCAATCCTTCGTATACCAAGGATTCTATCCATTTTCGAGAATTCATTATGTAAGCATTTATTTAATTCATCACATTTAGAAGTAATCAACAGCACATTTTCAAGGTTAGCTTATGATTTAGATTCTCAAACATGTGATTACATTGCATAAACAAATACATTTTTCTTTCTTTATTTATGTTTTTCACATTTTCCCCGATTTTATAAATTTCTGCTTACTTTTATGATGGAGTATGAAATCTCACATTTTTCTTTTCAACCATTTTACACGTTTCAATAAGAGTTTATTTTTGTGAATCTCATTTGATATCGAGAATTGATAGAGGCACCCGTCATTAAACTTTTACGCTCCATCAGATGTCACAGTGAATGTCTGAGTGTTTCAGTGGGTGTGTGAGTGGTTGTATAGATGTGTGAGTGGGCATCTCATTGATTGTGTGGGTGATTGAGAGAGTGTATCAATGGGTCTGTGAGAGGATGCATGTTTTTTTTCAATTGGGGTCTGGATCTGTGGATCTGTCACGCATTCACAGAGGGTGCCTCGCTGCTGCTGTGGTGGATCCTCTGTCGGAGAATTTCTTTCCCCATTAGGGGTCCTTCACAGACCCCTCCATCCGTCCCATGTATCTCTGTCCCATGTTCCTCTATCCTGACCCCTTTTGTCCTTACTTTTTTACATTTTATTTCGCCCCCGGGACCCGAGTCCTAATTCACAAGATGGTGGCCTCAACTTTCCTCTAAGGTTGAAGCCAGCCAATCACAGCATTAGTTTTGGCGCATGGATCAGTTTCTCTAGATATACATATATATAATTTTTCTTTAATAACTCCAAAACTTCTGAACAGATTTAGACCAAATTAGGAGAAGTATAGTTCATGGTCCAAGATCTAGCATTCTGACAAATTTGGTGTATGCCCATTCAGCGGATCAGGCTGTAGTCGTTTCTAAAGTCCCTATACAAAATTTCATGGGGAAAACCTGTTTTGAGACACCCCATTTTTGTCCGCTACCACTTAACAAATCACTCTGAAACTTTCTAGACTGCAACTGAAGTGAGTGTCAAACTAGTTTTGAAACTTTTGTGAAGGTTTGTCAATTGGTGGCAAAGTTATTAGCAAACCAAAATATGCTTTTCATATTGAAACTAGGTTCTAACTATAACTACCTGCTGGTGATAGTCCAATAGTTCAAACTCCGGCCTTGTTGTTTATGAGGTCACCAACACCTGTCAATGGCAATAGTTGACCATTTTACAAGCTGTTATGTATTCTTTCTATATATTGTTAGAATATTATTTAAATCTCTCAGCTTAAGAAGTGTTGCTTTTCAATTGATTTGGGTATATCTTTACACCCAGAATTCGACAATCTGCATTTTTGATTAATATCCTGTGCAACATTTTCACTCAAGTGAGTCAAAGGGACTGGGTGGTTCAATAAATGAAAAAGCCATGTCAATCACATAATGAACTACCTTGGTTTTTGCTTAATAAGTAGTTTACTACCATTAATATATAATTGTTCACGAAAATCAGTGGACATGATTGGGCATATCCAATTCCTGGACTGTGGCTGTGAGCAGGGAGCAGCGTTTATATAGTTCAGCACCTAATGAGGAGTGAGAAATCTGGATTTAAACATGAAAACATGAAAAAATAGCACTTTCTGTAGTAACTGCTGCAGCACAAGGCAGGTAACTTTTACATTTTTAGAATGACAGCACAAATATTATTTTTTTGGACAGGATCAGTTATTTGGATACTACACTACAAGCTACAGTACAGTATGGTCATCCTTAAATATTATTTTCATAATTCCTTTAAAAAAAAACTTGTGAAATTTCTGTATTTACTTCCAAGTTCCATGCGGGATTCACTACTTTTAAATATATTCGACAGAGAATCATAGGTAATGTAACGAGCCAACAGTCAACTTTAAATTTGCTAAATTGAAATACATGGCATCTGTTTCGAAATGTCTACAAAACCAAAATGGATTTCATGTTTTGCAAAAAGAGGTACTGTTTTTCATTTGATTTTGGCTTTCCCGAAGGGCATGTAGGCTGGCAGATTTTCCCTGGTGTGGATGCAGGTTTTGAATTGCAAACCGTGGTTCATTTGCTGTCTCTACACTTTTCCAAGAATACTTATTTTGATGCAGGGAACGCGCATCACAGCCTTAGAAGTAATTGACACCCATCACAACATCATGTGCTACAGCTGTCACACCGAAGCAATACATGGCAGGTGATCAGACACCAGGGCCTATGGTGTGGTCCGTGGATCTGTACTTTAAATGACAATTAAGTGAGCTGTAAAATACTAATGGGAATAATATCTGGCCTGGCATGTGCTTGCACTTGCAACAAGAGGAAGAACGTTTGAGGTGCTTAGAGATATTGAGTCTGCCATTACAACTGTGGTGCTAATTCCATTTGAGTCGCAAACGTCTAAAATGTGAGTCATTTGGCGATGTCGTAGTTTCCCTGTGTACAAATTGCCTAATGTGTTGGTGAGTAATGTGGAATTCTGATTTGCACACCCTAGAATGAGGATGAGTGATCTAATTGCTGCACCCTGAAACACTTTGGCGAGTGACAGTTTGCACAAATCAGAATTTCATTCTTTTGCTCACAAGATTATTGACAGAGTTTTCGGGCAAAAAAAGCTTGTGTGCAAATAAAGCAACTGAACTACTGATCCAGATTACAAAATAAGTTAGGCCATACTAAACAATGCGCCAAATTCACAAAATTAATTATCTGAGTATATAAATATGCACAGGCTATATATACTATGCCTAACACTTTACATATCTATAGGCTGTTGTGATGTCATCTCCATTTTTTGGGGTTTGATGCTGTCTTGACTTTGCATTGGTTTTAGTGATAACCAGGCTCCAGTGCTTGAGCTCTGACCTCAAAAAATTGTTGAAATTGTCTAAACCTTAATTCATATATTTAACTTTCCTATATGGTCATTGCACATGGTGTCCCAAATTACACCCATGGGATGAAAAATTAAATACTTCCTATGGACTACAGCACTTCTGTAGCATACAAAAAAGTGATGGAGGGAATGCTTGAATTAATCTCAGCCACTGGTAACACAGGACTGGCACTGCCTTTATTAGGGCCTATAAACAAGGTGTAGCTTGGTCCAGTTTTCCCTGGTCCTGGGTTGCTTCTGTTCCGGCTCAGGGAGGACCCAGCCATGCAGTTCAGGATGGAGATCTGAATGGCTAAATATGATCCCACTTGTATCCAAGACAAAGAATTGAACTCTAAGTGTCAGTTGGCTGACCTCCTGTATTAGGGACAGGGCCTCAACAAGCTCGAGGAGTATCTTTACCTGAAGAGCTCAGCTGACCAGGTCCAACTGGTCCTGCCATGGACCCTGCAAGAGGCCTAAATTGGAGTGAATTGTGCCGCACCAAATGCTGTTCTTGAGCCCCTGGGACTGTTCGCTGTGTTTAATAGGACTTCTTCTAACTTCCCAGAAAACCTTGAGCTTGAAACTTCCAAAGGACCTAGAAAACCTACCAATGCTGATCCACACAAGGCAAGTTTCTTCTGTGCTGAAGAAACATGTTTCTCTCACACTGAGCTTCTCTGTAGTAGCAAAACCATTTTTATAGGGAACTTACCAAGAAAGTATCCAGGCTTGCGCAACCCTTTTCCAACATAGCCCACATATCCATCCACCCTAATGAATAATTCACTTTCACATAGCATGGATGCAATTCATAAACAAAAATTGTTTCAGGCTATTAGTGACTAGTATAGGTACATATTACTCTCAACTATTTTAATGAGGAGGTGTCGGCATGTATGCCTCAAAATATACCGTGAAAAGACCACTAGTAACATTAAAGCTGTTTTTAAAGTGTAACTCAGCATGTAAGGCTTGGATGGAGATTGCAGCCTCCACTGAAGATAAATAAGAATACCAGAGAACTGGAATTTTGGACAACACTTGAGAACAATTAGAAAGCAGACTAAAAGCCGATAAATACAGCCAGCTACTCGAGCTCTGTGCTGCTGCCCTTGTCCTGAGTGATGCCCTGAAGCCGGAGACCGGCAGCAATCACCATGACTGGCGGGAAGAAGAGTGTTTGCTGGTTGGCCGACAACATGACTGCCTTAGATCGGAGCTTTGAGCACCTTGGCCCTTGTGATCATTTTCCGTCTTGCTCCTGAGGAAGAAGTAGAACAAATAGTTCTACAGCTGTTCATGCTCAACACAGGGATCCTCCTGATGTCTGTGTAGGAAGGAGTGCTGTGAGTGACCAGGACCCAGTGAGGCGAGAATAGCAGCAAGTGGAGGCAGACCCCGTGAGTCCCAGTGGTGACAGGGACCACGGACCGTGGAGAAGTGTGGCTCAATGGTTAGAGCGGCAGACCCTGATGCAGAGGTCTAGCCCGGGACCAGGGTTCAATTCCCCGCCTCGGCGGGTCTTGGGCTCAAAAATTCCACGGACCTGATAATTCTCGCCTCAGTGCCTATTCTAATCATAGAGTCCCACTCTGCAACTCTGGGCAATAGCTTGCTTAATCTCCACAACGGCCCCCACAACGCTAAGGATGCTTGGCCTTCACCCTGGGGGTGCCCAGGAGTGGACGCCTCACAGGGAAAGCCAGGACGGGTTCCACAGCGGTATTCGTACAAGCGCCTTGAGACCCTTGCGGGTGAGTAGTGCACTATACAAGTATCAATTTACATTTACATTTACGGACAAGTCTAAGAGCGTGCCTGTACCCACACTGCTGGCCTACTCTACACATCTCACTGGAACTGCACCACAATAAATAAGGAGGCAGCATCAGTGACCAGAGGCTCAGACAGACGGGAGAGGATGCCATCTTGAAAATCTCAGTGACGACTTGGGCAGCACATGAGGCTGAATCATTCCCAATGGGAAAAGGATATATGCCTTCATGGACACTCCAATATAAGGCAGGCCCATGCTGTGCATGGATGGTCTGCAGATGGCTCCCTTGAGGTTATAGCATGGAGAACATTCAGTCAATTGAATGAGCTAAATCAGAATACAAGAAACTGCAGCACTGATAAGATGCCAGAGAGGCATATTCTTAGATAGGCTGGGATAGAGAGGAGAGGAAAACAACAGTTTGGGTAGAGATGACATCTGCCGAGGCACACTTTCCTTTGAATTCAGACGAAACTGGGAGACACAAACAGAGGATGACATGTATGAGGTCCGGGGCCGGTGGAAGCGGGAGTGTAAGAGGAGGTAACTGCTCCTTCAAATGAAGAACAGGAGGATGGTAGTAGATGGGCTCAAAAGCACCCTTTCAGCCAGACTTGAACAACCAAAGGAGAGTGTGGACAAGCAAGTCGTAAAGTTTCATAATGCTGAGCGGCGGTTCTTAAACCCCAAAAAGTGTCATAGATGGAGAAACAACTGGATGCTACTAAAATGAAAACCAGAGCCTGGAAGCAAGGTTTAAGTGTTATACCATTTGGATACTGGGACTTACATAGTCCACAGTAATGAGCAAATTAGGGCAGTTTGAGGAGTCCTGATCGCTTTGTGTGGTAGGAACAATTTTTCCAAACGACTGTCAGGTGAGAGGGTGCACTACTCACTGACCATAGTCCCCAAAAAGGGTTCATCCCAGGCCCATTAAGGCAAAATTGTTAAACTTTCATGATAGTGACGCTGCATTCTGGTTGGCCTGTGAAAACGGGTAAATGATGTACCAAGGAATGAGACATGCAATATATCTGGATTTTACTCCTACAGTCCAGGGAGTGCGTTGAGCCTTTCTACCTTTTAATAAACAACTAGACAAATAAAATACAGAATGCTGTACCCAGCAAAATGTAAAGTAATGGTACAGATCCTAAGTTGGAGATCTAATTTGCAAAATAAAACATTATAAAATACAGACATAAAACACAAGCCCACATAGAGGTAGTCACCGAAAGAGAAAACTTGACCAACAGTGACATTGTCTAACACCACCAGTTACATACAGGATACACCACATGAATATTTCAATGGACAACTATTGACAGTAAAATACCCTGGGGGAGATTTAACATTTACTGGTGCAGCGCACTGCAACAGCTGCAAATGCTGTGCTGCTTGAAAAGGATAGGCGAGGAGAGGACCTAAATTACTAAAATAAGGCACTCTCAAACCCTCTCAGTTGCAACAGCACTGAAACTAGCTGCTGTTTGCCATGCAGACACCTTTAAGACATGTTGAAAGGGTGTCTCTGTAAATCTAGAATAGGTTTTGTACTGGAAGGGAACCCTTCTAGCGCACAATACTATGCATAGACTAACTCGAAGCCTTTTTTTCACTTTGTACGTGTGCTTTACAGTGTAGCACACAAGCAAAGTCAAAAAAGGAAGGAGAAATGAAAGCATTTCTGCTTCCTTTGGCCTACTTGAGAAGGGCGTAGTTTTCTCTCGCTATTCCCTGTTTACTTTATTTAGTAAATTGGGTTTAGCTGAGAAAGTAGTTCCATGGGTAATGCCCATGGTCCACCCTTGGGACGCCTCCTTGGCATTAAGTAAGACAAAGCAGCGCTATGCGCTGGTTTGCATTACTTTCCCATTATTTCCAGCCCTAAACAAGTTTAGCACTGGAAAGTAAATCACTTTTGTGACACAAAAATAGCAAAACATCTTTGTAAATCTCCCCCTCTATGTGACATAAGTGAGTACCACAAAATTGATAATATCTGACCGAACACCTCAGGTACACCATACTAGAAACAAATGTAGGGGCTGTTGGTTTTCACAACCTGACACATGCCCCAATGGTGTAAGCACTGCTTTTGCCGAGTTAGCAATGTATGATATGTTGTTATCTTTGGGTAACCCTGTCCAGTTCAGCCAGCCGAGTGGGTGGGGGCATTTGTCACAACGGAGAGCTGGAAGCTAATGATAGGGGTGAATATTTTGCACCACTTATTTTGCAGGATGCACTGGCAAAATGTTAAAATGGCTAGAACAGAAACATTTCAGTATGCTCTATGATATTGGATGGAAGGCAGGTTGATCGAAATAAACACACGAGGGGGCAGATTTACAAGCCCCTTGCAGCACTTTTGAGCTTCCGTTGCATCACTTCTCTGACGCAGCGTCGGCATAAAGCTAGTGCCATTCTGTGACGGAATTACAACGTGACGCATATAGGGAGATACGTCACGTTGTAGAGCACTGCACCACATGAAACCTGCGTTAGGTTTCATGTGGGCGTTCCAGGGCAGGGTGGGCGTTCTGTTGCATTAATGCCTCAGGAAAGTGATGCAGAGAAATCTACAAGATTTCACTCAGTCACTTTTCCGACGCCACTGCGTCAAAAACTCACGCCTGCTTGAAGCAGGCGTAAGGCTTGACGCACCATGTTGCAGTTTGGCTGGATTGGAACAACGCTGGAGTTGTGTCGCTCCTACGACATGACTCCAGCACTGTGCCAACCTTACGCCGGCAGATGCGACACACATCTGCATTTCCTTGTGCCATGGCACGCCACATTGTAAATGCAATACAAAAGGGGATAAAAATGCAGCGCATCCGTGGTGGCACAAGGAGTGCAATGCGTGTCGTGAGGTTCCTGGCGCAATGCTGCTGATTTGCAGGGATGCGCCAGGAATAATAAATCTGCCTCATGGAATATAAGAGGGGTAAATAATGCCAGGACAAATTTAATGTAATGGAATGCCTAAGAGCGCACAAAATATGGGTGGGACTGCTTTAAGAAATTCACTTAATGCTAGGCAGAGAAGATTCATTTGTCAAGAAATTGAAGCTGCTTCAACACATTTAATCCTACAGTATTCATTCAATGGATTTGGCTATGCTTGTACAAAAAAGCCATCCCCTTTCACCACTTAAACACCATTAAAACCTATAAGAGTACATACATTGTAGTACACAATAGGACAAACCTAATTAGCAATCATTAATACATATGCATCTACCATCAATGACCGAGAAATCTTTGAAAAGTTACTCACAGTCTAGTCTTCATACTAAAACGGTGATTCAAGCACAAATCGGCAAACCTAAACCCAAAAGCCTGTGCACATACTACTGCAACAAAAGTACTGGCCGACCTGGTGCAACACCATGGACTGGTAGAAAGCCTGAGATACTTATGACTATACATAATATTCTATTGTGCATGACGTGTCCTCGAGACTGGACTACTGACACCTGCCTTGAGATGCGTGCATGTGAGTGAGACACTTAAAAATCCTATAACGCAGACAGGGAACACCCGTTACAACGAAAGTATTGCATCGAGCTGCCATCGCAACGCGACTAGGACATCGGGGCAGGCTTCAGAACGCATGCAATTACGACGCATGCTATAACATCGCATGGACCTTTACGTCGCTAGCGATTACGTAGCTAGCGACTTCAATTCTACATCTGGAGGCTGATTTGGATGGTCTTTTTTCAATTGATCGAAAAGTTGCAGTATAAAAAAAAGTACATCTGGAGGCTGATTTGGATGGTCTTTTTTCAATTAATCGAGAAGTTGCAGTATAAAAAAAATTGGTGGGGTGTACAACAGGGGAATAAGTGATTGGTGGGGTGTACAACAGGGGAATAAGTAAAAGACGTGCAAAATGCAGACCCGCACAAAGGGAGAGGATGTGGCCAGAAGGATAGCACTGGCGACTTTGGTGCTGGGAACCAAGGTTCGAGCCTCGCCTGACCCACAAAAATGAGTGGATGGATGCATGATGGGTTTCTGGATGGATGAATGGGTGAATGGATGGATGGATGCATGATGGGTGGATGGATGGATGTATGGATGGATGCATGATGGGTGGATGGATGGGTGGATGGATGGATGAATGATGGGTTTATGGATGGATGGGAGGTTCGATGCATAATGGGTGGATGGGCGGGTGGGTGGATGGATGGATGGGTACGTGATGGATGGGTGGATGGATGCATGATGGGTGGATGAATGTATGGGTGGATGGATGCCTGGTGGGTGGATGGATGGATGGATGCATGATGGGTGGGTGGGTGGATGGATGGATGCATGATGGGTGGATGGATGGGTGGATGGATAGATGCATGATGGGTGGATGGATGGGTGGATGGATGCATGATGGATGGGTGGGTAGGTGGGTGGATGGATGGGTGCATGATGGATGGGTGGATGCATGATGGGTGGGTGGATGGATGGTTGCATGATGGATGGATGATGGATACATGATGGGTGGATGGATGCATGATGGGTGGAAGGCTGGATGGATGCATGATGGGTGGATGTATGTATGGATGGATGCTGATGGGTGGATGGATGGATGGGTGGATGGATGCCTGATGGATGGCTGGGTGGGTGGATGGATGGGTGGATGGATGGATGCATTATGGGTGGGTGGGTGGATGGATGGGTGGATGGATGCATGATGGATGCATGAAGGGTGGATAGATAGGTGGATGCATGATGGGTGGGTGGATGGATGGTTGCATGATGGGTGGATGATGGATACATGATGTGTGGATGGATGGATGCATAATGGGTGGACGGCTGGATGGATGCATGATGGGTGGATGGATGTATGGATGGATACTGATGGATGCATGATGGATTGATGGGTGGGTAGATGGATGGATGGATGGATGCATTATGGGTGGGTGGATGGATGGGTGGATGGATGCATGATGGGTGGATGGATGGATGCATGATGGGTGGGTGGATGGATGGATGCATGATGAGTGGATGGATTGGTGGATGGATGCATGGTGGGTGGATGGATGGATGCATGGTGGATGGATGGGTAGATGGATGGACGCATGATGGGTGGATGGATGCATGATGGGTGGATGGATGGATGGATGCATGATGGGTGGATGGATGGATGGATGGATGCATGATGGGTGGGTGGATGGATGGATGCATGATGAGTGGATGGATTGGTGGATGGATGCATGGTGGGTGAATGGATGGATGCATGATGGGTGGATGGATGGGTAGATGGATGGACGCATGATGGGTGGATGGATGCATGATGGGTGGATGGATGGATGGATGCATGATGGGTGGATGGATGGATGGATGGATGCATGATGGGTGGATGGATGGATGGATGCATGGATGCATGGATAGGTGGATGGATGCATGATGGGTGGATGGGTGGGTAGATGGATGGATGGATGGGTGGATGGATGGATGCATGATGGGTGGATCGATGGGTGGATGGATGGATGCATGATGGGTGGATGGATGGATCGATGCATGATGAGTGGATGGATAGATGGATGGATAGATGCATGATGGGTGGATGGGTGGATGGATGGATGCATGATGGGTGGATGGATGGGTGGATGGATGCATGATGGGTGGATGGATGGATGCATGATGGGTGGATGGATGGATGGATGCATGTTGGGTGAATGGATAGATGGATGCATGTTGGGTGAATGGATAGATGAATGGATGGATGCATGATGGGTAGATGCATGATGGGTGGGTGGTACTGCGCACGCACACCCCGGAAACAAACCTGAATGTGCTCATCACCTAGCAAACGTTCATTTCACTAACTGTTGCAGGTTTCTACCAACAAATAACAACACACGAGAATAAGGGAAAATCCATAAAGTTTTATTCAGATTACATTGTATTGATATCACATAAATAGATACTTCTGGTGTATGTAACTGATACTTCAGACTTCAGATTTGTGGAA
Source organism: Lissotriton vulgaris (assembly GCF_964263255.1). NCBI lineage: Eukaryota > Metazoa > Chordata > Amphibia > Caudata > Salamandridae > Lissotriton > Lissotriton vulgaris. Next base: position 740,512,275 of record NC_141687.1, on the reverse strand, counting down.
TTACTGACTTTATTTACATTTTATTTACACTGGAATCAATGGCACCATGATTTCATGTTTATCATTCTTGTTTGATGTTACACAGAAATTGCTGGTGGAACATTTGTATTTAACATTGACAGTATTGTTTATTACGCAGATTAGCTGTGATAAACTGAACCGTACAAACAATCCTAGCAAAGGAATTTAGTATATGTGCAACGGAAGCTAGGTAGTCACTAACCACAGACAAGGAAAAAAGTTTTAGTGCTGCCAATAGTCGTGCAGACATTTCCTTTGGGCGGTGGGAAAGACGTGGTTTTAAAGTACATGCTAACAATTGCAACATGCACATTTCCTGGTAGCTTTCCTCCTTTCGCAAAATCTCTAAAAAATGGTAGAATTTAGGGAGTGGTTTGCCAATACTCGGGTTTAAAGAGTTGTGCCAACCCTCTATGGCATTGTTTGTCTTTTCTCCTCCCTCTAAGCAGGTCGAGTAGCAATTCCACCAGTTCACAAGAAAACGTGGTTTCCTCCTGCGACCTGACCTGCTTAGATGGCCAATCCATGTGTCTTCAAAATAATTTAAAATTGGTGCCAATTTGTCTTTGTTTGCTATAAAGTACTCTGAATTGGTAATCGATGTGTAGTACTCGTCTACACTGTCAGGAGGAACAAAGCAAAGTGCGGTTAGTTTTTTAAGCTCAAACTGTAGTTTGCTGTCAGACGCATAATTCTCAATTAGTCATTATTTTGGATTTTACGCCAAAACGCCTGAGAAAAGTGAAAAAACATCCCTGAATTTGGGTATCCATGTACAATTTGGTTATAGTATTGAGCATTGGTAATTCAAAGTCCATGATAACTTTTCTCAGACTTTTGTTAGGAATTTTTAATTTTAAGACTGACATAAATTCAGTATATGTTGAGAATTGTTTGTCTGGTAGCAAACTGTACACTAAAGGAAATACTGTGCTGTCAACATAGCCGTGAACAGCGTATATTTGGCTGAAAGGGGTGGGTGTACTTTTAAAGGTACCATTCATCATCCAAACATCACTGTTCTCCAACCTAGTTAGATTACGGGGGGTGCTAAAAATTACAAAACGCTTTAGAGCATTTTCATTATCATATAATACAAACGGTTCGTTCGCAACGGTAAGAGAAAGTTCATGAGGAATTGTGATATCTGAAAACGTTTGTGGTGTAACACGTTTAGGATTAGTTGCCTGTTTCTTACGTTGGATTATTCGCCGCAAGTTTGGAATAGTGGGCATACTACTAGCAACATGTTCAGGAATGTTTTGGGATACCTCCCTTAAAATTGCAGCGCAAGGGTCTTTGGAGTTGCCTGCAATCACTTTCATTTCATTGATAGAATCTCTCACCTCAATTGCAGTTGCAGAGGCAGAGTGGTTATGGTCGGTGCTCCTTAAAACAGAGTCACCCAGAGTAATCACTCTGTTTCTGCAATGGCTGGAGTAGTATTGGACACACCTCCAATGTGTGGTGGTGGATATTTCCATGGCCTAACCTCACTGACCTATTTGGGCCCAACCCCTAGTGTAAGTGGTAAGCTTTTATAAAGTTGGTATTTTCCTGCCCTAACTACTTGGTTCCCTTTTTTCCTGGGTCACAATACTGGGTATAGTTGGCAGTTGGACGTTGTTTATTTCTACGTAACAGCAACACAGTGGAGGGATTAGTTGTGCCTGGAGGAGCCCTTTATAAATCTGTTTACAGGGGCAGCTAAAAGTATATATAACATTAATGGTTTGGGAGTGAGAAAAGTGATTTAACAAAATGTTCATATTATTATCTGCAAAAATCATAGTCTCAGTGGTGAATGGTGAGACACTACAATATCTACACTTGAAATGCCCCAAATTTCTGGTGAGGTTTGTGTAAGTTTGGCAATTAGAAGGCTAGCCCTGGTGATGTGTGGTTGCATGCTTATTTTGATCCTCCTTTTCCTTTTAGATTTACAAACCATGTCATTTCCTTCTCTATGCCCCATGATTAAGTGATGTGACACCTCATTGCAGGATCAGGTTGGTGTCAGGTCAGATTTACTCTACTCACTAAGTTTTCAGCAACTTGTCCTCTGTAATGCAGCACCTTCATTCTTTATTTCTTCCTTAAGCTTTCAAGAATTGTTCGACTGTCACCCTTTTTACGATTTCATCACCCCATTGGGGGGTGATGTTAAGGCAGTCACTCTTTGAAATTGGCCTTAACTATTTAGCTTCTGACACTTCCTTCTCTCGCTTGGTTTATTTATTATGTTCCTTGTGACACTTTGTTTACATATGATGCAAACTACCAAATCACAAACGTGCACGGATTGATAGGTTATCGCCTTCCATTATGGCTGATTCCATTACACATTTATTTTCACTTTTTTTCTATTTTCCTTTTTTCTCCCCCTTTTTACATACCCCCTAATCTATCTCTTCTTCCCCTGCATGGTTGTATGTCAGAACAACGAGTTCCTCTTCCCCACATACCTAAACAATGGGGTCTCTATAACAACTGCGTCTTAACCACAAATTGCTTTACCATGCATACCTTTACCACAAATTTTCGTGGTAAAGGCATGCATAGTAAATGGGAATGCGTGGCTAAGGTTGCCAACCCCTCCCCTTGAGCTCTGAATATAACCCGCCCTCCCTTAATCCCTAAATATTATCCTATCTCCCTCCCTGAGCCCTAAAAACAACTCTTTTAAAAAATACTCCAAACCACCTCTGACAATTTCCACAAACCCCCCACCACCCTTGAAAACGACCCCAAACCCCTACCCCTAAAACCTTCCCCAAACCACCACCCCCTAAAAACTGCCCCAAACCCTCCCACCCCTGTAAACTACCCCAAATACCCACCTCCCCTAAAAACAACCCCTGAATTATCCTGAACCCCCACCACCCTGGAAAGCTATCCTGAAGCCCTCCACTCCTGAAAACTACCCCAAACTCCCTCCACCCCTAAACTACCACAAAGCCCCTGCCCCTAAAAAATATCCACACCCCCACCCCTGAAAACTGCCCCATCCCAATCTCCGTTAAAAACTACCCCTGAATTACACTGAACCCAGGCACCCCTTACAACTACCCTGAATCCCCACCATCCCTTAAAACTTTCCCAAACCCACATAACCCTTTAAAACTACCCCAAACCCCCACCCCTGAAAACTACCCCAACTCCCCTCTACCCCAGAAAACTACCCCGAACCCACACCCCTAAACAGTACCCCAATCTCCCCACCTCCCCTAAAAACGACCCCAGACCCCCTCCACCCCTGAAAATTACCCTAAACTCACCCACCCCTGAAAACTACCCCAATTCCTCTCACCCCTAAAAACGACTCCGAACCTCCACCCCCCCTTAAAACTACCCCGAAACCCACACACCTGTCAGAGTCTGCTTTCTTAAGCTCCTCTCTCCCCGCCCATCCCGAACACTACAGTGACTTTGCCTTAACCACGTGCATGTGTGGTTAAGGCAAAGTTGTTGTTCATGCAAGTTGTTGTTTGGTTTGCGAGCTTCTGGAACTCGTGAACTGACCTCGTTGTTCCAGATGTTTCCCCCCACATACCTTTCCTCCTTTGCCGGCATATACATTGAAGTCCTGATGATGATCCCTTTATGATAAAGTGGGATCAAAACGTCGTCGACACATAGTACCATAACTATCACAAATGTCTTTTGTCTAAAGATTATGACATTGGTACTTCACAATAAGGTCTGACATAAATTGTTCATTATGTTTGTAATCACTAAGAAAATATCCGCGTTATGTAAAACTTTTTTTGTTTCCTTGTTTATTTCCCACTATTATCATGTCTCTGACTGTTATATGATTTAATAAATACCTGTACTTTTCATGTGATTTCCCTTGGCATGGAATTTATTTCACTTCTATGATCATTGTTGATTAAATTCGTACTGAGAGACCACTTGTTCCGTTACAAATGCTCATACCCATGGTCCCTTATATAACTTTGGGTTCAATTATTGTCTATGAAAACACAATACAGGATACTCGAGCCGTGAAATACTGGAATGGAGATGCACACAAGGGCAGTTACCGCGCGTAGTGATAAAGTTGGACCCGGCATTGTCCTCCCCTCTGGTACTGCGGAAAAGACTGATGCTGCCTGTCTAATGTTAATATATACAAAAGTTAAGCACATGATTGAAAGTGACATCTTAGATATCTGACCGTGTAACATGGTGACTGATATAAACATGTGTTCTGTATACATGTGTAAATTATTGCTACATTTGTACATTGCTGTATTTCAAGAGCTCCTCTAACACTATGTAGACGTTGAAAGGGATGAGGTTCCTCCTCATTTTACAATAGAATGTAGCTGGATTACTTGTTTTGCATAATTGCTTTCTGCTTCATGTCTAAATAAGGAACCACTGCTCCACAAATAGCACATACATGTTCTTGACTCGACCCTTATATACATTAAATTGTAGGTCAGTTCTCCCAATTGCCACTCACTCAGCCGGACGGATCTGGCACTATCTTTTTGGACTTTCGGACCTCCTACGAGTTGAGTTGTTGCACTCAACGGGCAACACAATTAAATATACCTTAGATCTGCACTGCAGTAATCTCGTTACTGCTATCTTCGCTAGATGTCTAGCTGTGGCATCTCATCCACACAAGGGTAAGTGATTCCTTTGTGCACAATGTTTCACTTACACGATTCAACCTTGATATATGGTAAAATATCCCGGGGCTTATTTTCAAGCCCATTGCGCCACTTTTGCGTCACTTTTAACATGGGAAAAATGACGCATAAGTGGCTCAAGGGACTTGTAAATAAGCCCCCATCCTTTTCCCCGATAGGAAATCCCGGTAATACCCTTAATGAAATATCACTCAGGCAACAGGAATTAAAACCTTGACAAGCCTTCTTGAATAACTGTACATAGGCCCGCAGCTCTCACTGTCTGAATATACTTTACAAACCATGTCCTGTCCTTAGTCCCCAGAACTACCCATCCTGAAGAGACCCCACACAGGGTTGAAACGTTGTCCCCAACCTATAAGAGGAAACCATCAACTGAGCACAGAGCTGCTCTTGAACTATATCCTTGTACTAATATTCTATTGGCTCCTCCTTTTACCAATAACCATTATTACATTTTTTCTCAATTGCATCTTTTATCTTCACAGTTTTTGGTTATGGTTACTTCACAGGGGTCACAATTCACTTTCGAAATACAACTGTATATCATGTAAATACATAAACAGGACCAAACTATTGTATGCATTTTTGTATTTAATAATTATTATGCAAGAATAAATATCTCACTTCGTCTGCAGTGTGTATCAAAAACATCCCCCTTTTTTTGTCTATTGGGCTGAAAAACGTGTGTAACTGTTTTAATAAGTTTATTAAGCTAAAGCTGTATTATATATTTGTTTTTTTTGCTTCAATCTGGTAGGTGACATTCATTGTAGCTGTAATCAATCTGAATTTTCTGCCACACGCTGACTGCACCCATATCACCATTCCTAGGAGTCAGAATGAGATGTCTAATGCCACTGTACCTAGTATCATGCCACATAAAACTATGCTGTACGTTGTCCCCCCATCACAGCTTTTGTCATCAGGTCAAAAAGTTGTAGATGATCAATGCCTATGATACATGGACAGTCAACACAATCATATATCACTGTTTACATGTGCTCCTCGTCACTACTCCACCAACCCAATGTCACTTGGTGAGGGGCCTTGTGCAGTTGTGCACCTTATTGAAAGTCTTAGCTGGAGTAGGGTACATTTTTGTGCAACATTAGTCATTTACACAACTGACTTACCCTTTTATAGATGTGTTTCTGGATGTGCATGCCCTTTCTGTATTGTTCCTTGATTTTCCATTTACTCCTTCCATTTTATGTGGATAACCTCCAGGTTCCAGCCTTACCTCCTTACCATTTGCAAATTTGTAATTAAACGTTAGTTACATGGAACATTTTAAATTACATGAGAGACAGGACTAGCGTAGGCATGGAACTGTTCTTGTAGCTTTGTGAACAGCATTTATGAGCATGTGAAATTGTACTACATGAGTACTACTACACCTAGTCATAAATGCCTTTGTGACGTGCTATCAATGTGTGCAGAGTACAACAACAGTGAATTAGGATAGAACTCCTGAACTATGCCAGTTCATTTGCAGGTCAATCAAATTACTGTTATGGAACTGGTGGCATATCTTATGGGAATTCACACAGATAAAAATTACACATTTCTGTTTTTCCCCAGCAAACATTCCTATTATGGACCAAGCACCCGAGCAAACAATCAAATGAGGAGGAGCTACAGATGTGCCCATCTGTGATTAGTGTAAACATTGCCACCACTCTAGTGAAGCATCCTGAGGTACCCTACTCAAACCATCAGATGAAGTATCGTCTGGTATAGACAAAGTTATGCTCAACAGGTCACACCACATGTTTCTTATTTTGGGAACCTTTATGTTAGAAATGATGCTGTAGAATTTAGCTATATTTTTGCCTTCCCTACCTTATTATTTGCTGTACCCATTTTCTGTATTTCAGCCATTTCTGCTAACCAGTGGTAAAGTGCTTGTACTCTCCCTTCCAAACATCTGTCAACTGCTATAAACATAATTGGCACATTTAATTTACTTATTGGTCCCTGGTAAATGGCATTACATGTGCACAGGGCCTGTAAACGAAATGCTACAAGCGGGCTACAGCACTCATTTTTCCACTCACTAAAGTAGCATTATAAACCCTCTTTGGGGTCTGCCACTGTTTTAGACTGCCATTTAGACCCAAAATAAACCTTTTTCCTGGAATAAACCATCAATTGTAATACGTATAGGTACTAAGGTAGTCCTTAATGGATCCTAGGCCAGGGTGCATGTAATTTGAAAAGTAGGATATGTATACTTAAGTTTTACATGTCCTAGCAGAGAAGTACCAACCCTTCTTAACGTTTGAAGATGCCCTACCTGTCACTGGCAAATGCAGCTCACACCGGAGCCTGGCTGCCCTTTTTCCTCATAGACAGATTGGAGCTTAACCCAGGAAAAAGAGGAGAAATTACCAGAATCAGTTTAGGGTTAGAAAAAGGGATAACACCTTCCCCACACAGAATCGCTGTGGGTATAAAAAAAGCATCTTTATAACCTCTCCTCAGAACACACTCTGACCTGTGGAGACTCAGAAGGAGGGCTGCCCTGCTGTCTGAAGCCTGAAGGGGGACTGGGCCAGATTTCCATTAATTCAGGTTCCAAAAAGTGAATCCAAAGGTCAGTTGGCTGACCACCAATTCGAGATACAGGGACACAAAAGGCTTCCAGAAGCCTTCCCTGCAGATGACCAGTAGCAACTGGACCTGCCTGAGACGTTGCATCATAACGAACCGGCCTCGGTCTCCTTAAGAATGAGAATGGACTCCATCAAAGCCAACGCAGGAGCTGCAACTGACTGTTGATGAGACCTTCCTGGATACAGACCCTGGACTTCAGCTCCATAGAGCACTTTGCACCAACACTGACAGCCCTGTGTCGCCCTACCGAATCAAAGTTCTAACCAAGGCTTCTCGCGTGAAACCTTATCCCTGTCTGTGACCATAGCTACATTGTGGTTAGCCTGAAATTTTGACTTTGAACAAGACCACCATGACCAGATAACTGAGATTGGTGCATTGTGCTTCAGGATGCTATTTTTAATTTAATCTTTAAAAATTCATATCTGGTTTTACTTATTGGATATTTGTCCTTTTTGGTGTCATTGTATTTATTAAAATCTACAATACTTTTCCAAATTGGGTTGGGATTTTTTTCCGATGTTGTGTTTTCACTTTATTACTATTTGAGTGCTTCATAAATACTTTAAACATTACCACTAAGGTACTGCTTTGGAGCCAAGCTACTCGTTAGTTAAACACATCTTTATTTAGTGAATTTTTTATGGTTCCCCCTGACAAGGATTGTGCATATTACTTGAGTGGGGCTCTTAACCCCCTCAACCAAAACCCAAGTTTCTTATACCTTGCATTCGTCCAATGAAAGCTCTACTCGCCCACCCCCAAAAGCCTATAGATGCAATTCAGGAACGTACCCACCATAGTGGAGATTTGTACTGCAGGGTTCACATGCTCACACTGAAAGGTGCTCATGCACTTCACATTTAGAGCTACCACCTGGAATGAAACGGCTCAGAATACTTTGCACTAGGCACAAGGCATTTCTTTTGCACCTGGCATGCACTAAAGTAGTACAAACATTGACTATATTTTGTTACTAACCAGTTACATTATTATCTAACCCTCCAGTATAATTTGAACACATCTTTTCATGATGCCAGCATCCTGTAGCTCAAAATGAGTCATAAAGTCTCAAATAAGCGACAATCAGGAGGTAAATGTGAATATGTAATGGTTCTGAACATATTGAAGCATCTAGAGTAAACTACTAAAGAACCTGAAGCAGTTCTAATAACTAACACCAGTTTGATCATTTCTTTCTCGCCACAAATAACATTGACAATGGTTTGATAGTTATACCAGTTTCACCCTTGAATGCGCTGCATCAGTTCTTGCCAATACAAAGTAGTCAATTGTATTTCCCTGTTCTGATGCTACATTTCAACCCAGGCCAGAAAAATCGTACCTAGAAGCAACCCAAAAGCTTTATAGGCATCCAGTGTCCCTCGACCCCTCACAATCTGGCTTCCGAGCAAAACACAGCACTGAGACCGCCCTCATCGCAGCAACAGACGACATTCGAACTCTACTGGACAATGGAGACACAGTCGCCCTCATCCTCCTCGACCTCTCTGCAGCATTCGACACAGTCTGCCACAGCACCCTTCTACAACGCCTCAATAACATCGGAATCCAAGGAAAAGCACTTGAATGAATCACCTCGTTCCTCACCGGAAGAACCCAGAGAGTCCGCCTTCCTCCATTCAAGTCCGAGGCCTCTGAAGTCATCTGCGGCGTACCACAAGGATCATCACTCAGTCCCACCCTCTTCAACGTATACATGAGCCCCCTCGCGGCCATCGCACGCCAACACAACCTCAACATCATCTCTTACGCTGATGACACTCAACTGATCCTTTCTCTCACCAAGGACCCCAGCACCGCCAAAACTAACCTACACAAAGGAATGAAAGAAGTCGCCGAATGGATGAAACAAAGCCGTCTGAAACTGAACTCAGACAAAACAGAAGTCCTCATCTTAGGTACATCCCCCTCTGCTTGGGACGACTCCTGGTGGCCGGAAGCCCTCGGAAAAGCACCCATCCCGACAGACCACGCACGGAACCTTGGCGTCATCCTGGACTCTTCACTTTCTATGAACAGACAAATCAGCGCCGTATCCTCTTCCTGCTTTAACATTCTTCGCATGCTCAGAAAAACATTTCGCTGGATCCCCTCCGAAACAAGGAAAACAGTCACCCACGCTCTGGTCACGAGCCGACTGGACTACGGAAACACCCTCTACGCAGGTACCACCGCTAAACTCCAGAAGAAACTACAACGAATCCAAAACGCCTCAGCCAGGCTCATATTAGACGTCCCACGCAACGAACACATCTCTGGTCACCTTAAAGACCTCCACTGGCTACCCGTCAATAAAAGGATCACTTTCCGACTGCTTACCCACGCACACAAATCACTCTACGACATCGGACCAGATTGCCTCAACTCTCGACTGTCCTTCTACACCCCCTCCCGCCAACTTCGCTCTTCCAGCCAAGCCTTCGCCACTGTACCTCGCATCAACAAGACCACCATGGGAGGCAGATCCTTTTCATACCTGGCTGCTAAAACATGGAACTCACTCCCCGCTTACCTTCGCCTCACCCAGAACCACCTAGCATTCAGAAAGCAGCTTAAAACATGGATATTTGACAAATAATCCTCCTCCCCTTCCTAAGCGCCTTGAAACCCTCTGGGTATGTAGTGCGCTATACAAATTTTATGACTTGACTTGACTTGACTAGTGTGTAGGTAAGGGTCAAATCAAATGCTTCGAAATTAGTGTGTGCCCAAATGACCACTGCTATTAAAGCTCATCCTGCATTTGATCCGCAGTTGTTGAATGATGAACTGGGCTAGTATGAATCAAAACACTGGGTAGGTGTAAACAATTAAAATGTTGAGTATTAATGTAAAAATCCATTATGCTGCAGAACAGAGTGATCAACTAAGTGGTGGTCTGTGTCAAGAAATGTTCGCCTTATTATTCGCCTATCCAGGCACACTGGTCCTCTTGCTGTTACATTATGCAGCACTTCCTTCAGATGAACTAGGATATCAGTGAAAATAAAAGGTGCTATTGTTGTTTTGAAAAAAGGTCTGTACATGGAAAGTGTCCAAACAGCTGCCATCAAGAGGTATTAGCTATGTAAATCAGTCTTATAGAGTTTGCTGGAGCATCAAATGGTCTGTTGATACTGTTGAGGCATAGGCTAAGAGCCTGGGAGAAAGGGGTTGATAGTCCTGGCATTTCTATTTGAAATCCCATGCAGGATAGGGCATTCCAAAAGAGTCCAGGCTGTATTATAAGATGTTTTACCACCATGTTAGACAAGCAGGTAGAAGCGAGCTAACAAAAGATCATTAATTTGGATTGATTCGCTGGAGAAGGTGACCACCGCGTTATTGAAGCGCTGAGCGTTATTTAGACTAGCGCTGTGGTGCGAATCGCGCTGCTCTTTTTAAAACCTGTTTGCCTTTTATTTTTCCTCAATTGCATTTTGCCTTTTAACTTGCTATCGCCGCTACCCCCCCTGGCCCCTCACCGCATATAATAACAAATTCAAGCACCGCTGCTTAGCGGGTCCGGGCTCCTGGGGTTCCGCATCACGTGGTCTCTGACGTGACGCCGCCGCCATCTTGGGAAGGCTGGTTCCTTCACATCGGGGGTTAGCGCGCTAGCGCTTGTTACCGCCAGTCGCCTACATAAGGTGAGTCTGGACACGGGGTCTGCCTGGAGAAGGTGACCACCGCGTTATTGAAGCGCTGAGCGTTATTTAGACTAGCGCTGTGGTGCGAATCGCGCTGCTCTTTTTAAAACCTGTTTGCCTTTTATTTTTCCTCAATTGCATTTTGCCTTTTAACTTGCTATCGCCGCTACCCCCCCTGGCCCCTCACCGCATATAATAACAAATTCAAGCACCGCTGCTTAGCGGGTCCGGGCTCCTGGGGTTCCGCATCACGTGGTCTCTGACGTGACGCCGCCGCCATCTTGGGAAGGCTGGTTCCTTCACATCGGGGGTTAGCGCGCTAGCGCTTGTTACCGCCAGTCGCCTACATAAGGTGAGTCTGGACACGGGGTCTGCCTGGAGAAGGTGACCACCGCGTTATTGAAGCGCTGAGCGTTATTTAGACTAGCGCTGTGGTGCGAATCGCGCTGCTCTTTTTAAAACCTGTTTGCCTTTTATTTTTCCTCAATTGCATTTTGCCTTTTAACTTGCTATCGCCGCTACCCCCCCTGGCCCCTCACCGCATATAATAACAAATTCAAGCACCGCTGCTTAGCGGGTCCGGGCTCCTGGGGTTCCGCATCACGTGGTCTCTGACGTGACGCCGCCGCCATCTTGGGAAGGCTGGTTCCTTCACATCGGGGGTTAGCGCGCTAGCGCTTGTTACCGCCAGTCGCCTACATAAGGTGAGTCTGGACACGGGGTCTGCCTGGAGAAGGTGACCACCGCGTTATTGAAGCGCTGAGCGTTATTTAGACTAGCGCTGTGGTGCGAATCGCGCTGCTCTTTTTAAAACCTGTTTGCCTTTTATTTTTCCTCAATTGCATTTTGCCTTTTAACTTGCTATCGCCGCTACCCCCCCTGGCCCCTCACCGCATATAATAACAAATTCAAGCACCGCTGCTTAGCGGGTCCAGGCTCCTGGGGTTCCGCATCACGTGGTCTCTGACGTGACGCCGCCGCCATCTTGGGAAGGCTGGTTCCTTCACATCGGGGGTTAGCGCGCTAGCGCTTGTTACCGCCAGTCGCCTACATAATGCTCGCCCGTAGCGTAGCGGTCTAGCGTAGCGGTCACGCCTTCGCTACGCCGGAGTCTCGCCAGAGTCCTGCCCGTCTGCGCCCGTCAGCGCTAAGGCAGGGCTAGGGCAGGGGACTCTGGCCCGCTCACGATGATTTCTGCTGAGAATATCCACCTATTGCGGAGTCAGGTAGTACCCTGCCGTCATGGCACACTGGATCCTCTTAGTGGGCCTTATCAGTGCCCCTCTTGTTTTTTTAAACTACCTCTACCGTTGCCCATTAAGAGTTTGCAAGCTAGGCCGGTAGCGGTCTGTAAACTGGATACTGCTGTAGTTTCGTCTACTTCATCTTCTCTCAAAATCTTTCATTTAAACGTCAGATCATTATCTTGCCACGCCCTTGAAGTTTTTACCTTGATAACGGACGAGGCTCCGGATATCTTTTTCTTTACGGAAACTTGGCTGCATGACCAGTCTATGGCGGTTATGAACCTAGCCTTGCCTGTGGGATATACTATGCACTCCCTTCCCCGTAACGCCACAGGTGGAGGTATAGCAGTTGCGGTGAAATCATGCTACCCCTGCATTTGGAAACCCATCTCATTGCCAGGATGTGAGAGTGCCCTTTGTAACATCTCAGTTAATCCCCACTTTACGTTTACGGGACTTCTGATATATCGGCCCCCTGGTCCCGATGGTGCCTTTCGCCAAAGCCTCCCGGAGGTGATCTCCTCCCTAGCTCTGAAAACGGCGAATTTTACAATCCTAGGTGACCTTAACCTCCATATGGACGTTCCACTCTCCAACCCGGTACACACCCTATTGGAGGATCTGGAAGCGCTCCAAATGACTCAACTGGTCCAACTACCGACCCATACGGGTGGCCATATACTAGATCCCGTTATAACGAACCTGGTAACCAATATTTCAGTGCAGCCTCCTAGACCAATGGCATGGACTGATCACCATTTGATTGAGATCCGTATTGCCACTACTTCTTCTTTCCCGGTAAAGAAGATTCCAGCCAGTCTCAGACGTCCCTGGAGAAATCTGAATCTAGAGCATTTCCATCAGCTACTGATGAAATACCATCCTTCACCTCCTACTGAAGTCTCCCGGGGCTATGATACTTTCTGTGAATGGCTCAATCAATCTTCAGATAAACTCATTCCGGCCAAGTGGTGTAAGACCAAATCGAGCCCTTCAAGCCCTTGGTACGATGAATCTTTGAAAGCTCTTAAAGTCTCCTGCAAAAAAGCAGAACGCGCTTGGCGTAAAGCGTATGATACTGACCTCAAGGCGGCCTATAGGGCTTGCACTAGAGTGTATCATCGGGCCATTTGCACTGCTAGGGCTGCTTTTTATGCTCAGGAGATAAAAAATAGTACAAACCCCTCCAAGGTCATCTTCAGGGTATGTAAGGACCTTACCAGCAAGAGGACGGACACTGTTACTATTGAGCCCTCCTTGGCACATTGCGAGGATTTAGCCTCGTTTTTTGTTGAAAAGGTGGAGGCCATCTATAGGTCATTTTCTCAGCTTCCCATCAGGGAGGAAATGCCTACATCTATGGCCCCAAAATCATTGCTAACCATCCCTAGTCCGACCTGGGATGAGTTTTTAGCTCTGACAACAAAAGTTAAATCCGGCTCTCCGGATGATCCTTTGCGACCCGCTCAATTCCGGGAACTTGCTGAATGTTGTTATCCTGCCCTTCATGATCTCATCAACATATCTTTCAGCTCCGGCAGTGTTCCCAAGGCCTGGAAACAGGCTATGGTCATTCCGATCCTTAAGAAACCTACCCTCGATCCGACCAAACCAGAACACTACCGGCCCATTTCCCTTCTTCCTTGGCCAGCCAAGCTAGCGGAAGCTCATGCTAACCGCATTTTATCTGCTCACCTGCAAGAAACGAATCTACTGGATATTTCCCAGAATGGATTCCGTGCAGGTCATAGCACCGAAACAGCTCTCTTGGCTGTGGTGGAACACATAAGGAAGATGTTGGATCAGGGTCAGACGGCGGCACTGATCCTTTTGGATCTCAGTGCCGCTTTCGACACGGTGTCCCATCAGATTTTATTACATCGTCTGATGGAGGCCGGAGTCGGAGAGACGGCACTCGAGTGGTTCCGCTCTTTTCTTAAGGATCGAGGTTTTAAAGTGTCCACCCCCCCTTTTGTTTCTGCGTCACGTCCTATTCTTCAGGGTGTTCCCCAAGGTTCGGCTCTTAGTCCCACTTTATTTAATTTGTATGTTCAGCCTTTGGCGGAGGTAGCCCATAGTTTTGGTCTTTCCTTAGTGTCATACGCCGATGACACGCAGCTGGCGGTGGCACTGAATGGAGACTCCAACATGGACGCCTCCACCTTCCAGTCAGCGTTAAAAGCTGTTGCTGGCTGGATGGCGGACAACCGATTACAACTAAATGCCTCTAAGACCGAGGTCATTATTTTCGGTAAGGAAAGTGGTCTATGGGGAGATCAATGGTGGCCTACTGATCTTGGCCCTGTGCCTACCCCTGTGAGTGAAGTCAGAAACCTTGGGGTGTGGTTCGACGACAAGCTTTCATTTATTTCCCATACCAAACGCGTGGCTGGCGTATGTTTTGGTACTTTGCATGGTCTGAGACCCATTTTTAAATTTTTCGATGCTGAGACAAGACAGATCATGGTCCAGGCTCTGGTTCTTACCAGACTGGACTATGCCAACTCTCTGTTTTTGGGCTTAAACCAGGCCGAACTGTCCCGTCTCCAGAGGGTTCAGAACGCGGCGGCTAGGATGCTTGTCGGCCTCCCGAAATTTGTCTCAGCTCGCCAAACCATCCGCAATCTTCATTGGCTTCCGATTGAGCAAAGAGTTAAGTTTAAAGCCCTCTGCTTAACTTTTAAAATCCTCAACCTAGCCTCTCCCCCGATCCTTGCACAGACTATTCTGCACTATGCTCCTGCTAGAGCCCTTCGCTCTGCTAGACTAAACCTTGCCATAGTGCCTCGTTTTAAAAGGGCTAGAGTGGGTGGTCGCTCGTTTTCAGTGCTGGCGGCTGCTCTTTGGAATTCTCTTCCAGCTCCACTCCGCTCAATTTCAGATCTGCTTCTTTTTAGGAAGACCTTGAAGACTTTTCTCTTCTCCACAGTTTAGTCTGTTTCTTGTCCAGCTTTCTTAATCGTGTTGTGTTATTCAGATCTCCAAGCGCCGGGACGCCTCTTGGCTGCGGCATCCGCGCGCTATATAAAAAAAAAAATAGTTAACATAACATTCCTGTTCCATCTAGACACATCTTTTTGACAGTAATTCCTAAGAACAATGTTCCAGAGTTCAAGAAGTCTTGTTGAATTAGACAAAGACTAGTTAAGGTCACTGTACTCAGAACTAAATGACAGAGCTAATTGGTCATGCTATAGAATTAATCATTATATTTGCTGTGGTTACAGTTTTCTGGCACTGGGCCCATATGAGTGCGCATACTACTAACCTCAGTCTCTTCATTCAGAATCTATAAATTTCCCACAGAGGCATTGGTCTTCAGATGGACTTTTTTTGTCGTAGTGAGGGGTGAATTATCAGGATGTCCCATTGTCGGCCACACAATGAGAACCAATAACTTGTAGCCAACGCAAAAATTTTAGATCAGGTTCAAGTATATTGCTCTCAGACCCATGCTATTGTATTGCAATTTCAAGATCCAACCTCCTAAAGAAGTTCAGCCTGACAAGAGTTATAAAAACAATAGCTTTACTGTGGCTGCACAGAACATGAGCACATAAACCTTATGGTCTGAAAATAATCTATCACTCTCTCTATCATGCATTTAGAAATCAGATTATTGTAAGCACAGTTTCTGTGGAAAGAACATTTAAGACACAAAATAGCAGACACATTTAAAATCAAGGCATATAAGTAACATTTTAAGAAGCTCTGTCATGAGTCTAACAGCTCAAGTCATAAAATCACACATCTAGCCAGGGTAAATCCAGTGCTTAATTTGAGCTTGTGATTTCTGGTGCTCAGCACCAGCACTGAATCATCAACACTGGTGCTTGAGCACCAGTTAAGGACACATTCATTTTTAGAGGGCACAGGGAGATTAAGTGCTTTCCCCAGAATCACAGGAAGTAGAGCTGACGCCGAGACTTGAACCTGGTCCCCAGCTCCGAAGTAGGCAGCACTGGCCATTTCACCACATCCCCTCCCCACTTGTAGGTTTTGCTGGTTCTGTGTTAGGTGGCCCTAACAGGAGAAACAGGAGAAATGAGCTGGTCAAAGCAGCCTCCTGACGAGAGCCCTGGCACTTCTTTAATTTACAAATTAACCACTATTATTAGTTCTAAATAAGAGCATCCATAAAAGTATGGTTCAGAATTAGTGATTCCTACCACCAACAAAGGTAGGAGCATGGCTCACATGAGTTCTCTTAGCATGGGTAAAGTAATCAAGTTAAAGTGCACTAGGGAAAAGTCCATTGCATGGGCATGAGGAATGGAGCATTAATCAGGAAAGTTCAAGTCTGGTCTCTACCCAGACCTCTCCAAAAATCCCTACAGCTAAGTTTCTCAGCAAAAGGAAAAAGCAAGGGACATGTAAACGATAGTCCTGCCAAAAGGCTGGAGACAAGGAAAGTGAAGGGGCAGCCCAGAATTGCAATAATGGCTTAGATGAGCATGAGAGGAAAGTTGTCCCCCCTCCTCTTCGTAAAGTCACTTTTTATACTTCAAATTGTCCGCTTGTGACATCAGTAGTCACCATACAGTGGTGGGATCATCATATGATTGTTCTTCCATTCTCCTGGTACACATTGATACTCTAGCATACTGTTCCATGCTGGTCATGAGAAACTGCTGTCCATTCATCCGCACAGGTTAGTTGACCAAGAGCTTATTTCTTTGTTCCTCTTTACGGATATAGTCCAAAGGTCAAGTTCCCTCCAATTCACACACAAAGAAATACTGAAAAGTATATTTTGCTTAAAGAATGTCACATGAACAGAACAGATACAGCAACATTTGAGAAAAACGTGCCAAAAGTTCATTAAATCAGGCTTTGTAATTAAGCAGCCTAAGGGAAAAAGACAATTTAATGCATTTTAAAAGTTGGCATTTCTAAGTTAGAAAAATAACTCCTAATTAATTATAAGCATAAGGAAATTAATCCAGCATCTCATATATGAGCATCTATGCAACGTTGTCAATAATTATTACACAGAAATGGTCAGCTCTAATTACGGCCTATGACCAAACATTTAAAAAAGTTCCTCACGGATCTGGTCGGGCAGGGTCGGGTGGCTCAGTGGACTAATGCATCCACTGCAGGAGCCTGTGTTTGACATCATGGTCACAGGTTCAAATCCCGGCGTGTCCACTCAGCCTTTTATCCATTTGAGGTCGATAAAATGAGTACCATTGAGTTGGGTAACAATATACATCTGTTATTTCAGCGCCAAGATGCCCTGTTGCCTGGGTGAATGTGCGTTTTATAAATATACCTTATGTTATGGTATGTTGCATGTAAACTCTTTCTAAAAATAATTAAATTTAAATTGCTTCTATACATATGAGATCTCTATAATGTTAGGCACGTATACTGAAAGTTTCAGCCATATAGTACATTGCAGACATTAATTGATCCACTTTTGAGTTTGTTATGGCATTCTACAATGAAGGAAATAGAAATGCTAAGTTTCATCATGAATCCTCATGGCAAATCAAACCATCACAAAGCTCCACATTAGATTATCACAAATTACAGTGTTGTTGTTTTAAGGATTTTTCTTCTGGACTCTTCAAGACATGTCATCTTGTTAAAGTATTTACATTGTTCATTTTCTGGTTCAAGATCAGATCTAGCTCTTTCACTCCTTGTGTATTCTTTTTATATTTACAGAATTTGGTAGATAATATCATCAGCATTTTTCACAAAGTGATCACCACTAATAGTCTAAAGATTGAAATCACTATTCCATTTCCTAAGTTACCCAACCAGTTACTAACAGTTGAAAATCCTTTCCCAATTATTTCCCAGGTGCTATCAGATTTTAATTCTCCAATTCTTTGTTTGAATCAAAGAAATGTGTAACATAATTTTCTAAATCTCTGCTCTTGTCCTGTATGTAGGTGCAATATTGTTGGACCTTTGAAACAGACAGACTCCTCCTCCTTCAGGAGAAGGATGTCACGGGCAAGTCGATTTTGTATCATCATCGATCCTTTTGAAATCAATTCAATATCTACAGCAAATCATCCCCAAGCTGTGCTGGTGGCAAATTTATCAACTCTAGTAGAAGGTTTTCTAATTTATGCGAGTTTAATGCTACTCCCAAAGAAGGTATTAAAGCTCCAAAAATATCATCCACTATTTCACCTGCACTCACACTCCTCTTCATTCTCCCTTTGTCTTCTTTTAACTCCCCTTCAAGCTGTTTAACATTATACATTTTGGAAAGACAATTCCCACTTATCAGCTTCCATACCATCCTTTTGACAATTTATAGAAAACATTCTTTCCACAAATATAATACAATCCAGGAAAGATAGGATCAACTCCTTCTAAATATCTTCCCCAGTTCTCATAAACATCAAATATATTTTCACCTTCACTAAACCCTACGAATGTTATGTTAATATTTCTGGTGGGTAGGATTTATATTTCCACCGGCTGCATTGGAGGAATTTAGTAATTCTGTAGTACTCCATTAATGCGGAATTTATAATAAATCCTGCTGCTCTGCTTGTGGAATTAATCACTTAGCGCTAGTTTTTAGGGGGAAGGCTTGTGTCAAATGCCAATAAATCCAATCACAGGTTATGATAAACATATTTGTATTTCAAAAATGTTAAGCTTATGACGCATTGCCCCACCTCAAGGTGCCTTGAGCAGCATGTTTTTTGTTGCATAAATAAGGCACACGTTTTTTGACTTACCTCCACACAGGTGCACTCAGTAACTGAAACTTCCTGTTTTAAAGACTCAAAACTGAGGTGGGCAGGCAGGGACAGGGCTAAAAAACCTTTTCAGAGAGTAATCAAAAAGAAGTCTTGCACCACCACTGCAATAAGGAGTTGCATCCAGCTTCAGTGCAGTTGAAGAAAAAGCATAAGCAATGCAACTGAAGCGTAAAAAGCGAAAGCAGAAGTCTGAAACAGTAACAGGAAGTAATTATACATATTTCATTTTTAGCAGAAGCACAGATTAAATACTGTCCACAGGGTTTTCATTAAGTCAAGTGCTTTAAAATACTAATTAGAATGAGATTTTTGGACCAGGTTTTAATCATAAGCCGAGTTTCTTCCTGCCACAACTTATTTCTTTTTTCCAAATGTTATAAACAAATAGTGTGTTTTTCCAAATAAACAGGGTTTTTTTTATCAGTGTTACTGGTAGCCATAATCAGTTTTGGGTTAGGAGTTTGAGTGGTAATCCGTGTATACGTGTGCATAAATCACTTTTTTGGTAAAACATCTATCTCCCAGTGAATCGCCCTCGCTCGAATACATCCTTTATGCCATTTACGGTGGCCTTACCTTTGAAAGACAGATTTGCATTTAAACATTAATTAATCAGTTGGACTAACACAGCTGTGGCCCGGCCTCTTTTCATTGTGATACCCACAAAGTTATAAGCTTTGGATGCTTAGTTGAGCAGAGCACTGGATGTTCACAAAGGGAAATTATAAAGTTGTTAGTGGAGCAGAGAGCAGAGTTTTGAGGACTACATCTGCCTATATTGTTTCCCCATGGAGCACCAGCATCATCATGTCAGGGAGGCGCTGCTTTGTAATGACGAACTGTAATTTACACATTTGCATGTTAGGAATAGTATAGTGGCATAAATCACAGAGTTACCTGTCAGGGGTAAAGGGGAGAGGTGGCATAGGAAGCTGAAGAAGACAAAATCATAAACCGCTCTACTCCCTGCTACAAAGTACTCCTGTTAATATTTGCAGAGGTATGAATACGCAAGAATGAACAGAAGAATCTCC
This sequence comes from Lissotriton vulgaris, assembly GCF_964263255.1. NCBI lineage: Eukaryota > Metazoa > Chordata > Amphibia > Caudata > Salamandridae > Lissotriton > Lissotriton vulgaris. The sequence goes on along the minus strand of NC_141687.1, from coordinate 740,492,303 downwards.
CCCAACACACACTAACATTTTACAGCAGTAACTCAAACAGGTGTGTTTGAAATTGAGCGTACATTTTCCAGACTACACACATTTTAAAGTAACACAATGGCGCGTTTTGGCATTGTTTGTGTCTTTGCTTTGCAAGATAAGGCGGACACTAAACAAAGGAGAAGGTAACAGTGGAATGTGTTTTCCTCTTTCTTTGCCCTGCAAGTTGCTTTCAAATTAATTTAAGGGCTGCAAATTGAAGGCATCCTTGTGGCATGCTTGTTTCTCATCACCTGTCTCTCTATCTTTAACCAGGTATTCTTTAGCTAAGATTCGGAGAAGTTGTTTACGTAATTGTAAAATGATACCCCAAAAGACATAGGACCTCATTTATGAGGCCGTGCGTCACTTTTACGCCGCCGGTGCGTCACTTTTTGTGACGCACCAGCAGCGTAAAAAAACGTGCCTTGTTGACCATATTTACAAAGTGACGCATCTAGGTAGGTCACTTTGTAAACCCCTGCCCTACATTATACCTGCGCCAGATATAATGTATGCAGGGGGGCGTTCTGACGCAAGAAAGGGTCAAGAAGTGACGCAGTGAAATCTATAAGATTTCACTACGCCACTTCTAGGACGCAAATGCGTCAATTTCTTATGCCTGCCTCACAGCAGCCTTAAGATTGACGCAGGCCCTTTCACATGGGGCTTGCCCCATGTGAAAGGACACATTGCTGGAGTTGCGTCACTTTTGTGACACACTCCAGCAATGCGTCACTTTTGCGTTATACAGATACGTCAGAAATACTGACGTATCTGTAACTCCTTGTGCAATGATGCGTCATACTGTAAATATGACGCATCATTGGTGTCGCAAGGAGGGCGCAATGAAATGTGACGCATCGCTGTTTTCACGCAGCGATGCGTCACTTTTCATAAATGAGGCCCATAAAGTTTTATTTCTATGTCTGTTGACATGCTCCAATAAGACCTCCTCCTGGCCTATGCTTGTCCTGTTTCATTTCCTGTAGTGTTGCAGGTCAGATGAAGGTACGGTTATTCATTAATTAATATATATTTGCTTTACATTACCTCATTGTGCCGTTTTATTAGTCCATGTGGTTTAGTGGCATTTGGCTCCAAAGCCCCAACTGGGTTCCAATGCAGATCTAGGGTAAGGAGAGCTCTTTGCGCCCAGCGCAGGCTGAATGTTGCCTTTGTTATTTAGCCAGCCTGCAGTGCAGGGGGTTGTTACAGCCCTGCTCTGTAGCAGAGAAACTGCAATGAAAACCCTTGCGGAAATTAAACTCCTAATATGATTGGAAGGACTACGGCGGTTCAGCTAAGCAAATGGATGCCACTGGACCACTGCAACACTGCCAGGGAACAGAGGTTCCATGGCAGTGTCAGGGGTCGCAGGGCGGCATGACCACTAGGGTCATAATGTGGAGGACCTAGAACCACCAGACTCATAATCAGCCCCTTAGTAAATAGTTTTTGGGAATTCAAGATGACAATTGTTGTTATTCAAATGATTAGAATCAGTGCTATTTGTTTTGGCAGTTTAGATAGGTGTTGTAACCTCAGGATCTTCAACAGATACATAATTTGGCAAGATTAAAATAAGCAATGCAAGTAATTTCAAAGCAATAAAAGTAAAGATTCCCACATATACACATTTGTATCTAAGAGAGATTTCAGGTTTAGGCATCATGGCTTCCCACATTTCAGATCATTTAACTAAAGGATTTTTAAAATAACAGCAAATGTTTTGAGCAATTAAGCAAAATTTGGCACAAAAATATCAAAGCACAGTCGAATGGTTCTGTTCAGTGTGGGAAATACGCACATCAACTTCGGTGATGAGTATATTTAGGAAAAATAAAGTCAGTCCTTCAAGCAGTACACCAAGATTTAAATTCAAATCCACAAGTGAGTTTGTTTCAAATAAGTTCAGGCGGGCTTGTATTGTTAAAACAAAAGGCCTCAAACTCCTACTCCCATTCATTTTTCAGCCAAATAAGTCCGTGCAGGAGATGAGTAGTTTTGGTTGGGTCTCTCGCTCTTTTTGATCTCCTTACAGCTGTTTGCTCATCATCACTGTCACCCTGATCAGACTGTTCTGAACTGTCATGAATAGGCTGTGGTACTCATACTCCTCCTTCAGTTAAGCAGCGTCGCAGTATCGCTCCACTTCTGAACTAACGGTCTCAGGTTACAACTTGCTTTCTTGCTGCACAGGGCCTTTTGTTAGGAGCTGAATCTCTTATAGTCAACTCTACTGGATGGGAGCCTTTGGTACTGATAATAGTTGCCTCTCACAGACCTTCTCAGGCCAATCGAGTGCTGCCCAAAATGCTTGCTGGTCCCTAACAACTTAACTAAACTGCTATCTCTATCTCACTGTAACCACCAGCACATCAGGAGCATGTGCTGTTATATCATCAAGGGGATATGGGCCTCTTCGAGTATGGGCAGCGTGTTCCCATTTTGAAGACCTCCAGACTTCACAGCAGTGTTGGTAACCAGGATCACCTGGTAGGTTCCTCTCCAACGGGGTTCGAAGCACGACTTCCGCTTGTGCTTCTTCACCATTACCCAGTCACCAGGGTTGAGGTCATAGCACTGCTCCTGTCTCAAGGGCAGCTTCTACACAGAATGTACCACACAGCCAAATCAATGTAATAATCTACAATAAAATCATCTGTAATGTTCATGAGAGCATTTGCAGTAACAGTTGGCTGTCTCATCACTCAGCCCATAATGACTTCATGGTGCAACAATCCTGTCCTCTTGTCTGGTGTACTTCTCAGGCTCATCAAAGATGTTGAAGCACACACCTTTGTCAATCTGGATTTCAGTGTGCCATTTTTTTGCTCCACTAGTCCAGAAGCCTCTAGATGGTAACTGCAATGGAGCATCTGATCAAGGGAAGTCATAAATCCGAACCGTGGAATCTACTCTCTCAACAACATTTTTGCTTCTGCAAGACTGTCATTTCTTCATGTTGGATAAGCTTCTATCCACTTTGAGAAAATACAAATAATGACCAAAGCATATTTCAGACCATTGCAAAGAGGCATTTCTATGGAGTCTATGTGCACCTGGTTGAAGGGACCTGCTTATTTCCTTGCATGGCTCATTGTAACAGGAGTTCTCTTTCCAGCATTTAGTTGTTGACACACTACAAATGGCTAAGGTTCTCAGCAACTCATCTGAATTTGGGATTGAACCACACTTGTAAAAAGAGGCCGTCATTGCATCTCTCCCCGCATGTGCTGGAACATGATAATGTCTAGCCATTGGTGGTAACAAACTATTAGGTAACACAGGTCTGCCATCAGTGTAAACCCAAACTTCATCTTCCCTTTTGGTGCATCCAACTTGCACCAAAAGTTACCGTTCAGCTTCTGTCACTTATTCCTGTAATTGCCTAAACTATTCCCATGAATCTATCACAGTTAACAACAGGTTGCATTTGTGACATCTAATGTTTCATTATTCAAATCCCCATTAAAGGTATGGCAATTTATGGCGCAGTATTTGGCCATCTTGTTGGCATATCTATTACCAACAGACACATAGTCAATGACTTGTATATGATCTACGCACTTGGCAACTGCATTTTGGGCAGGCAAATATAGAAACTGGAAAACGGTCTTCACACTTTCTCCATTTCATATTGGTGATCATGAGGAAGTCATGAACCCATGCTGTGACCAGAATTGCCCAAGGTCCTGTACGACTCCAAAGTCATACTGACTATATGTAAAAATTGTTACTCTGAGCCTTTCTGAAAAGTTTCAAGCCTGCATCAAGGCAATCAGCTTGGCAACCTGAGGCAAATACACCTGCAATTGTTCAGATGGCATAAGCAGCTCTCAAATTAATTTCCTTCATTGTCTCGCAAACAGAAAACATAATCACGCAACACATGATCTAAATCAGGCAATGGTTCATTCTGTGTATCAGGTTTGGGATTTGTACATAACTCAGTCACATCCAAGCAATCATGTTCAACTTTGTCAATTACAGATGAATTTCCAGGCAGTGGCAACAGAGTGGGTGGGTTCAGTATTGTGCATTGTTTAAGTGTTACATTCTGTGTGACCAGAAGTATCTCTTCATACTTCATCAAAAGACAATTAGATAAATACTGTTTCTGAGCATGGGTCAACAGTATTTCCACTGAGTGGAGCACAAACATAGTCAATGGATGCCCCAGTGACTATGGTATTGCACTGTTCAAGGCTGAATCATGCAGATGCAACAGCTTTCAAAGATCCTGATAATGCTGCAGCTACAGGATCAAGGATTACCAAAAAGTAGGCAACAGGTCAGCAATAGCTTCTTGCATCTGTGTCAGTACTGAAGGAGTGCAGCCTTCCCTCTCACTATAAGATAACACAAAGCATACCCAGAACCGGTGCCCTACAGAGGCATTCTCACAGCTAAGTGAAGGCAGTCATACATCTGTCATCCCAAGGTACCGAATCAGGCACGTCTTTGTGGTCAACCTCTGGAGGGGTCTTGCTGTCAAGGCAAAGTTTGGAATTCATTGTCGACAGCAGACCACCATTCCTAAGAACACGGAAACTTATTTTTGGAAAAGGTGGCGGACTCATGTTAAGCATCGCTGAGATTCTTTCTTGCGTCACTTTCCTTGGTTTTTTTTCAATGTGGTGTCCAAAGTACAAGACTTCAGTTTGGCAAAACTGCATCTTAGCCAGGAATACTTTATGCCCATTTTTGGGCAGATGATTCAAAAGGGCAATAGTATCAGTTTTGCAAGCTTCCTTTTTGCGGTTTTCTAGCATCTGCGTTTACTATTAACCTCAGTCACTTCACTCAGAATCTATCAATTTACCACTGAGGCATTGGTTCCCAGATAGACCTTTTTTCGTCATATGGAGGGGTGAAAAACTCAGAATTTCGGCCACCAATGAGGCCCTATACTTGGTAGCCAACTCACAAATTTAAGATCATGTTCAAGCCTATTACTCTGAAAACCGTGCTACAGAAATAGTGTACTTCATTGGAAGACCCAACCTCCTAAATAATTTCAATCTGACAAGAATTGTGCAAACCAATAGCTCTGTTAAAACTACATAGAACAAGAGCAAAATAACCTGTTGTTCTGAAAATAATCTATGACTCTCTCTCATGCATTTAGAAATCAGATACTTTTAAGCACAGTTTCTGTGAAAAGAACATTAAAGACACAAAATAAAAGACTCAGCCAAGTTTAGATAATTTAGATATTGTATTAAAGATCTAAAATCAATGCATATTAGTAACATTTTAAGAAGCTCTGTCATGAGTCTAACAGCTCGAAATATAAAATGACACATGTAGCCAAAGTCAATCTGTTGCTAAATAAAAGCAACTATAACAGGATGGTTCAGAATTAGTGATTCCTTCCACCAAAAAAGGTAAGATGATGGTTCACAAGAGTTCTCTTAGCATGGGAAAAAGGCTTAAGTTAAAGTCTGACAAGGAAAAGACCATGGGCATGGGCAAGAAGAATGGAGTATTAATCGGTGAAGTAAGTTGAAGTCTGGTCTCTCACCAGACTGCTCCAAAATGTCCTGCAGGTAAGTTCATCAGCATAGGGAAAAGGAAGGGGCATGTAAAAGATAGTCTGGCTGGCAGGCTAAAGGCAAGGAAAGAGAAGTGGTAGCCCAGAATCACAAAACCGGCTCAGCTGAGCAGGAGCAGAATGTGGACTCTTCTTGAAGTCACTTTATACTTCAAATTGTCTGCTTATAAAATCCTTAGTCACTATACAATGATCCGATAATAATATGATTGTTCTTCCATTCTCCAGGTACAAAGTGATACTTCAGCATGCTCTCATGAGAAACAACTGTCCATTCCGTCCTCACGTATTATTTGACAAAGAGCTTATCTCTTTGTTGCTCTTTACGAATATAGTCCCAATGTCAGGTTCCCACCAATTCACACAAAAAGAAATACTGAAAAGTGTCTTGTTGCTTAAAGACTGTTGAATAAACAGAACTGATAAAGCAACATTTAAGGAAAACATCAGGCTATGAAATAATGCAGCGTATGAAAAAAGACAATTCAGTGCATTTTAAGAGTTAGCATTTCTTATTTAGAAAAATAAATCCTTATTAAGCATAACAAAATAAATCAACTATATCATATATGAGCACAGTTTTAATTTTGTCTGTAATTATTACACAGAAATGTTCAGCTCTAATTAGGGCCTACTATCAAACATTCCAAAAAGTACCTACATGCAAACTATTTCTAAAAATCATTAAAATAGAATAATTTCTACAGATATCACTTTTTTATAATGTTATGCACTTATTCTGAAAGTTCCTGTCATACAGCACATTGCATACATAAATTGCACCCTCTACGAGTTTGTTGTGGTGCTTGATAATGAAGTTAATAGAAATGCTGTTTCATCATTTAATTCTCATGATGTCTTCGTTAAGAATATAAGGTAATCTGTTAACAAGCATGTTACATTCATTATTTAACTAATTACATTTCTAACTATCTGGGAACATTTTTATGGTGCTGGCACTTCAATTTTTCTCATTTTCTTTTATGTTTTTCTAGGCTTGTGTAAAGTGTACATTTGAATTTTCGTTGTCAATATTGGTTTCTGTGTCGTGGAAAGAATGATCAGCTTTTACACTGCATCACTGCCTTTGAGAAGGATTTGTGTTCTGAGTTTTGAACATACTGTTAACATGAGAAAGGCAGGATGATACAAATGTTATATCTGCATGCATTGGTGAAGAAGGAGAAGCATTAGAAAATTAATTTAATAATTGCTGTCTGAACTTAAATATATATTCCATATCACATCCCTACGAAGTTTGGATGTTGTGGGTCGGAAGAATCACAACTCAAATAATGTAGGTTTCATAAAGGACATTCAACTATGACTGAGCTTCGAAACTGAATAGATTTTCTCTTGTGGAAGATTTGCCTTGTTTGTAAGGTTTAGAATATCATGAACCTTTGATTTGCATAAAAAGTTTCACTCATGAACTGTTATTGGCAACGCCCACTGAAAGTTATTAAACATTGCATGTGAGATCCCCATGCCCTGTTGTAAAAGTCACTTGCTGGTTGAATAAACGAGTAAGAAGGTGATACATCAGCAGATCATAGGCAATGTCTGAGTAATGCCTAATAAAATCTAGGAGCATACTCTTGGCCCCCACCTTGATGAAGGGGTGGATGGTGTAGGCCCCAAAAAGTCAATAAAAGTATAGCAATATTTTTGCCTTGATAATGCTACATTTCCCTTCCAATAGCAGATCATGTTATGAGATCGTGAAGACCCATAGCTGACCTAAGGCATACTGGAATATGTCTACGATATTCAGTGGCTCAGCTTTAGTAGCATGCTTGCTGTGCACTACAGTCTATTGTTTTGGGATGTGTTATACAAATGCAAATTTGACTATATTAGTGAGGTTCAATAGAAAGTTTTTTTGGGTGTAGTTTCACCTCATTATGAATAAAAGCATGGGAAAGTATGCCAATATGAAATGAGTCGTTGGCAAGATGTCTTAGAGTGTGCCCGATAAAATCAACCAGTGATGTTAAGATTCTGCCTAGGCATCAGGTTTGGCATGGGTCTGTATCAACATAACTTTGGTCATCAGTTATGCAGAGACTTTTCACTGCAGCTGAAACCCTGCCCATCCCCTTTATATGATTATTAAACCATGCCATTCCTGTGCACGTATGGGACTGGTACAAGAAATAAATGTGAACCTCAGTTTCTGTGCTGACTCCATTTTAAAAACACATTTGTGTCTCCTGATGCTCATCACACATCAAGCATAGGGATAATTTCTATTTAAGGAATCGAAAATAGAGACTTCTCATGGGGTGACCTATGTTTGGCCAGATAAGCTTAATACCAAGGGTTGGCTAATGTTATAAATACATGAATGTCATTATTTGAAATCCACAGCTAAAGGTTTTTACATTTTTTGGTATTCTCCCCAAAAAATCCTCGAATTATTTTCTTCATGTGTTCCGAATGTTGTGATCGAAGAAGAAAGTGCGAGTAATTGTAACTTTAGAAACGTTGCCTCTTCTAGATTCCCATGCTTGATTTTTCACCTGTGTCTGGACCCTTTGTATGGTGGTATTAACACTCTGTGCACTGTGAAAATTGTGTGTGCTATATGGCCATGGTAGATGGAGCAATACGTGGACCAATACCATGGTCTGCAGTGTGTATTTACACCACTCACATATAATAACAAAAATGTATGGCTGCCAGGAGGACCACTGTATTATGGCTGGAGTTTAAGGATGCTACAGTGACCCATGTCTTGTAGAAAAGCCTAGTTTTATGACATAAAAGACAGAGAAATAGGAGCCTAGCAAGCTCACAATGCTGGGTGTCTAATATATACAGAACTGCCACACTACTTTAGAAACTGTGCACCCTCATAACAATTAAGTATACAAAAGCTCTTTTCAATGCATAGTTAGAGCTAGATTCTGTACGGACAGGCCTAGGTAAAATTAAAGACCTTAATGTACATACTCTCCTAGGAAAATGCTAGCAGATTCTATGAGGTTGTTAATAGCTTAGTGCTAAAGCAATTTTATAAAAATAAAATTTGTGCTGCTATAATCACCCCTGAAAACAGAAGGGGATGATGGAAGGAGCGCTGAAACATATCAGACACTCACCCAAGTCACTCTTAGATCTGGGTTGAAAACATAATCATTCTTTAGGTTAATCTGCTACCACAGTGCAGACCCAGCCATATGCAACTAATTCTTGACTCTGTTCCTCATGGGAACAGTGCAGCCTGAACTGCCAAGCCCGGTCTTTCCTGGAATAAAAACGAGCATCCTGGGACCGGTTTAAGAGTAACACCCTTCATCAGCCAGGATAGCGTGAATCCAGTGGCAAAGTGAGTAAGGGACCCATCATCTCACTTTGTTTACTATGTTCGCCCAGAGTGGCCAGGGTATGCTCTGACATGGGTCCCTTGCTCACTTTGTCACTGGATTCAAGCTAGCCTGGCTGATGAGGGGTGAAACCCCAATACTGGTCCCAGGTTGCTTGTTTCTGGTCCAGGGAGGACCTGGATTGGAGGTTCGGGCTGGACTCTTTCCATGAGGAACAGGGTCAAGACTGATTTGCATATGGCTGGGTTCAAACTGGGTTGGCTTAGTGAGCAGAAGAACGATGATGGCTGTAACCCAGATCTGTGACTCGGGTGAGTGTCTGAAAAGTTTCAGCACTCTGCCCATCATCTTACTGTGTTTGCTCTAATTGGCCAGGGTATGCCCAGACATGCGTGCGCTGCTCACTTTGCCACTGGATTAAAGCTAGCCTGGCTGTTGAGGGATGAAACCTTCAAACCAGTCCCAAGATGCTTGTTTACGGTCCAGGGAGGAACTGGCCTGGCACTTCGGGATGGACTGTTCTCATGAGGAGCAGGGTCAAGACTGATTTGCATATAGCTGGGTTCAAACGGTTGTGAGTTAGTGAACAGAGGAACAGTGATGGATTTAACTGAGATCTGTGACTGGGGAGAGTGTCTGAAAAGTTTCAGAACAGTTTCCATCATCTTGCTGTGTTTGCTTTAGTCAACACTGAGATATAGAGCCAGTTTTTCCAATTGTCTCACCGCCATAGACCCAAAACACATTTCTTGCTTTAGGTAATGACCTTACTCTCCAGAGGACAGAACTAAAAAGTGACCAAGACAAAGGTAAAACCTTTGTGATGAGTAACATCAATGCCTGATGCAAAGTTTTATAGGCGGCTAAAAAATCAAGCCTTTTCCTGCTCAGAGGTTTTGCACCAAAACCAATGGGAGCTCATCAAAGATGTATGCACCTTTGAGCGACCCTCGCTAGCATTGGCCTTGCACCTTGCTACATAGGAGGACTTTGACCTCCTTAACAAGGGCTCAGCTATGGAGAAAATCTTTGACAGGTCTAAAGAATGAGATAAATGCATGATAGCAGAAAAAGAGGTGTTCAAATCCAGAGGTTGTCCCAAAAAATGGGATATAAAGTGGAGTAGGTGGAATGGGTACCAAGGGGACCTATGTACCTCACCTACTGAAGAGATGGAGATGGGGAAAAATATTGCAAATACTATGGGAATGAACGACTGATTTACTACTGATTCCTATTAAATGTACGAAGAATGTAATTGTTTTGCAACTATACATACCTGGAAATGTGACTTAATTGTTTTCGAATCAATAAAAAGAGTTTAAAAAAAATATTTGACGGGGTTAACCTGCCATGTGTATCTGCCCACCGCTCCATCACAGTCACCCTGAAATAAAGTGCTGGTCAAATGCAAAGTGAGACTTTACACTGGTGCTTTACGTTTTATATGAACCTTTGGCTTTAAAAGTTTGCAAAATGATATCTCCGGCTCCTGTTATTTGAGTTTGGGGTGTTTTGAAAAAACATGTTTACTTATTATAATTTTTGGGGGATATTTGTTTTTTTGTTTCTTGACTTTAAAATGCATACTGATGAACTTAAAACACACTCCTCTAGTTGATATCCTGGTGCTTGAGCTATAGCCATCCGTTAAATTGGTTAATAATATTCCAATTTTTCCAACTTTTAAAATAAAGAAAGAATGAGATATTTCGCACTTTATAAATACACATCAATATTTGGTTTCAATCTTCACATATCTAGTTTCAGGCAGCCCTTGTTCAAAGGGCTCTGGGATTAAAATTCTAGTGACAACATTTTTCATGCAAACATATCCCTCAAGCTTTGCGTTCCGGCTCTCAAAAAGAAAATACATCATGTTTAAGAGAAAATAAAAGAAACACGTCCGCAGTTTTTCCTTTTGCTTCAAGATTTTCCCTAAACACCACTGTGGCGTATTACGGTAAATAATGAAAGCTTTCCATTGTATCCCGTCATCCCCCTGGAACTGCTACCGTCTGCTAGTGCAGAGAAAGATGGCTTTACAACCAGGATCTGATGTTATCTTTTGTATGCTGTCTTTATTGTAAAGTTGAACAAAATGAACACACACTAAAGAATATATTATGTACTTATGTTCACTTTTGTGAAGTTGAATGACAAATGTATTCTCTACAGAATGGAAAAATGTTTCTTTTGCGTCCTTTTTTTAATGTGTTTAGCAGACATTATTTTACTCAGACGCAAACAAAAGCGCAGAGTAGTGGTATGGTTTACCGTCTTCAAATATTCATTTTTCAAGACGAATGACTATTCGACTGAGGCACCCTGAACCTGACAGGGTTGCATTTGCAATTCTGGTGATGATTCTCTGTCCTGTCAGTAGACTTAAAAGCAAATAATGAGAAGTAAGGCCACCCACACGGCAAATGTTTTTGATTCATTTGCAATGAATGGACTACTTCAGGAAGCATAAAAAATGCAAGTCAGTGTCCACTTAGGTTTGCTGGAAACCTGTGCTTTTGCCATCTCGGTTAGTCAGGGTGTCATCCTCGGTGAAATGAGTTGGCAACTGGCATTCAACACAAAGTGACATTAATGCAGTCATACTTTTCTTTTTGTCAAGTTACAGCTGTTCACAGCAAAAGCACAATATGTCAAAGTCAATGTCATCAGTAGCCTTTTCCAACATACACACTGGAAGAATTACTTTGCTGTAAGTGGTATGTTATTTAGGACTTTGAGATTATATTGAAGAGCAGATAGACAGCTACAGAGGACAGGCAGTCAGAATACCTCAGAGAAGTGTCCTTACAGAGGAAGAAGTAATTTGTGATTTACACTGATGAAGAGTTGGATTAATCTCTAAGGGGCATATTACCAAGCAATAGCGATAATTATCGCTATTGCTTGGTTAGAGACAAAAATTTACCGCTGAACTGCGGCGATTTTTACCGCAAATAAACCTTGGTATTACCAAGGTTTATCGCAAATGCGATAAAAATCGCCGCAAATGAATGAATATCGCTGAAAAGTCAGCGATATTCATGCATTACCGAGCTAATGCTCTTAGCCATGTTATCCACCTCCCGTTGGATAACATGGCTAAGAACTGCTCAGGGCAGGTGTTAGCTTTTTGAGATATTCGCGCTTAGCGCGAATATCTCCAAAAGTTGGTAATAGAAGATAGCGATGTTAGCGACTGTTTCCAGTCGCTAACATCTTGGCAGGCCCACTTTGCATGTCATTAGTGATAAATATCACTGACATGCAAAGTGGGGCCCAAGATGGTCGCTATCTCCTACTAGCTGTCGCTAACTGGTGTTAGCGACAGCTAGGTAATAGGGAGATAATTTTATCTCCGCTTTCTTGGCTTTTAAAGCCAAAAAAGCGGAGATAAACCCCCTTGATAATATGCCCCTAAATCTCTAAAAACATTGGCAGTTATTTAGAACGGGGTGATGGCACGTGTACTCCTCCATCCTCGTGACTCCCCTAACACATTTTTATGTGGGGGGGTCCGTGGGTTTCTTCCATTGGCTGCTCTGTGAGAAACTCTTCATAGACGCCCTCCAAGGTCAGCTATTTTCTGAACATCAGAAAACATGGACTTTGACCCTAGAGCTTCTTACGCTGCTAAGAGTTTTGAAAAATTGAGAGCCTCTACGCACCTTTGAAAACTTGCTGTACCAAGGACTACTGCTTTTTATTTTTATTTTTCAGAAACAAAGTACTTTAGTGTTTTTTTCCTGAATTAAATATAAAAAACATGGTAACCGACTTTCCAAAAGTGCTGCCAACATGGCAACTCACCAAAACAGGAGCGGGAGGGTCGTGGGGGGGGCAATGGGGGGTGGAAGGGAGGTGGCGTCAAAAGAATGTGCATGGAATGTGTGCACAGGACAAAGGTGAGGCCTTCCCAAAACAGCAGTTTGGCAGCAAGCCTACTTCTAAATGACTAATTTACTCTTTTTAAAGTTATGACGAAGTGTGAGGTGGTAATACAATAACTATTAGGCAAGCAAGAGATTTAGGGGCATATTACCAACGATTACCGATATTTATCGCTAACTAGGCTTAGCAACAATTTTTTTATCGCTAAGCATCGCCGGAAATTATCGCTGAGATAAAGTGCTATTAGCTACGTTTATCTCCAAAGAGGTAATTTTTCCGGCGATAACGTGAATATATTTGAGAGTACAGCGATATTCACGCATTAGCGACTAAATGTTCTTAGCCATGTTATCCACCTCCCATTGGATAACATAGCTAAGAACTGGTCTGGGCAGGTGTTCATTTTTGGTGATATTTGCGCTTAGCGCAAATATTGCCATCGCTAAGCCTGCCTTGCTAATAGGCGTTAGCGACGTTATCGACTGCTTTCAGTCGCTAACGGGTTGGGAACGCCCACTTTGCATGTCATTAGCGATAATTATCGCCAACATGCAAAGCGGGCCCTAAACCGCTCGCTATCGCCTACAAGCTGTCGCTAACTACTGTTAGCGACAGCTTGCTAATAGGGCGATAGAATTTTCGCCGCTTAGCGGCCGAAAACTGCCGCTAAAGCGGAAAAGATTTCCTATCGCCCCCCTTGATAATATGCCCCTTAGATATTTAAATCCAAACCAAGGTTTTATAATAGGAATAAACAGGTATTAACTGTAAAGCACAAAGTTAAATATTTTGCATATGACGATCAAACGTTGAAAAATGCCTGAGCCAAAAGAGTAATATGCTAAGTACTGGGGTGATAGGTGAAAAATGATGTCTCTGTCGGGATGAAATAGTATGATATTGCTCTCCAAATCAAATGATATGGGTTCAATCCTTTGTTCTCTTGCCCACTATGCCATTCCAGTTTGGACCCAGCCATATGCAAATCAGTTTTGACCCTGTACCCATGGGAACAGTCCTGACCGAACTGCCAGGCCAGGTCCTCCCTGGACTGGAAACAAGTATCCTGGGACCGGTTTCAGGGTACGTCACCCTTCTTCAGCCAGGCTGGCTTGATTCCAGTGGCACAGTGAGCAAAGGACCCAAGTCTGGGCATACCCATTCCACTTAGGGCAAAAAATGTTACAACAAACAAATGATGGACGGAATACTGACAATGCAAACATTATCCCCCAGTCAAAAGATCTGGGTTAAATCGATCATTCTTTTTCCCACTAAACCACCCCAGTTTGGACCCAGCCATATGCAAATCAGTCTTGACCCTGTGCCCCATGAGAACAGTCCAGACCGAACTGCCAGGCCAGGTCCTCCCTAGACCGGAAACAAGCATCCTGGGACCAGTTTCAGGGTATGTCACCCTTCTTAAGCCAGGCTATCTTGAATCCAGTGGCACAGTGAGCAAGGCACCCATGTCTGGGCATACCCATCCCACTTAGGCAAAAAGTGTTACAGCAAACAAATTATGGACAGAATACTGACAATGTAAACATTCTCCCCCAGTCAAAAGATCTGGGCAGAGCACCAGTTCAATCCGTCAAGAGTGATCAGCGCAGTCAGGTTTGGCAGCAATGTTTGGAATGACCTTATGCAAATGACCTTTCTCGATTAGGTATTTATCTGATGTGTGTTAGCTGATCGATTCTGACCACGTTTTTAAATTTTACTCATTATAGAAGTATCTGATTATTCAGACAGGATCATTCAGAATTGTGTTTTCTTTTCCTGGACTGGCAAGCTACTAATGCAAAATAAATCCCTTGCTGGCACCATTACCTATCTTTCTATGTGATTTAGGCCATCAAAAGTGCATAAGTGCTAAATAGGCAAAATAGTAAAAAGAATAAAAGGAAACATATATATTACTAAAGTTAAAGGCTAACCTTCTGGTTCCTCCATAAACCGATCCTAAACTTTATTAAATTTCTTAATCCCCCCATTAAGATTTGTGTAAAACCGCTCTTACTTCTAACATGTTTCATTTTTTGCATCCATTCTCCTATTGTGGGGATCAACTGTGTCTGCCAGTTGTGAAGTAATAGAGATCTGGCCACCACCATTGCCACGTATACCAATCTCACCAATTGACTGGTTAGACCAGAAGCGGTATCGTATCCCAGAATTTTCAACCATAACATGGGGGCTAATTCCATCTGCCAATCATTCAATACATAATGATAAATTCTATCCCTAAATCCCTGATAAGGGGGCACTGACCTATCACATGTGACCAATTGCAGCTGACCTTGACATACATCTAAAACACTGCTTCAGCAAACTAGGATTAATTTTGGGTAAAAAATAGCAGAGTCCTGTATACCAACCATTTACAGTCAGTCATTCGATCTTTATTCAGTTAATAAGAACCATAAAAGAATGCACAGCATAAACGCATTCATTAAATATTCATCAACAGATCAATCTCCCTTGCCCAATTATAATCATAAAAAGACATCCCTAAATCAAAAAAACTCATCAGTAACTCAAACACAATCCTTTAATCAAGTTTATTCTTCAAATTGTGCAACAATAAAACAAAGCACATTTAAAAGTCTACATTGATAATCATTTACTAAAAAATAACATTCAGCGCCAATTGGTACCTCTCAGAACACTTACATTTAGGTTGGTAACCTCATACCACATGTTATGTGTTAATTTCAATATTTCATACTTTTCCCCATTTAATATAAGCTTTTTGTCTAAAGGTTGGGCCCTTCAATGAGGCTAGCAGCCTTTTCCATTCTCCATGGCGTTTAAGGTTGGAATCTTCAACTAACGTGGAGGCCACTTTTTGGACTCTGCTGATGTAGGTAACATCTAAATCAGTGAATCCCTTACTCAATGTGTTAAATGAGCTAAGAAGCAAGAGGTCACCTCAAACTAATTCACTGACTTCTGTCAAATATATTCACCTCTCACCAGATAGAAAATCTGCTAATGATTTGAACCTAAGTATTACCCATTTTTTCTCTGTATCAGGTGCCATATTGATGCTGGTATGTATGATTTCTGACAAAGACATACCTGCATTAATATAAGGAATGGCTTATCTACTCTATAACGATCCATTTGCTTCCGGGAAAACCACTTAAATCTTTTGTAACAATCTTTTTTAGTTGAGTTCGATAGTTTTAGTACATTGCATATATGATATTCTTTAAAGATCATCTGCATAAAACAATTATTTAAAAAGCCACTGTGGGGTTTAACATTAAAGGTAGACATTGTACTGTGCAAAGTATAGAAAATAGTAATCCCTAAGATTAAGGAGCGCCACCTCTTTCGAGTTCTTCACTTAAAGTCTAGCAGATTATTTTCCCAGATATATGAGGTAAAGATAGACTCCACATTTTTAAAGAAAACTGTCATTAAAAAAATGGAATGGTTGAAAAAAGAAAAATAAACAGAGGGTGAATCGACATTTTGATCAGGGCAGCCCTTTTTAAAGTAGTTAAAGGAAGAGAATTCCAATGTGCAAATAGAGCTTCTATTTTTAAAAGCAGAAGGGGGAAATTGAGATTGTATAAATCCTCAATCTGAGAAGAAACTTGATGCCCAAGTATCTTTTTAGTGACATAATAATAAAGGAGACTGGGACTAATATGTCTGGGGTGCAACACATACAATATTTCTATTTTCTTCCAATTAATTCTGTAGCCCACCAATTTCTCGTAATGTGCAAGATTTCAAACACTCTCTCCTGTGAGCCTGTATTTCCATCAAGAATTAACATAATATCATCCATAAATAATGTTATTTTCCCTATCTGTACAAAAGGCTAACAGATACTGGCACTTTCCCAAGTAGATATTGCCAAAGGCTCAATAAAGAAAGCAAAGAGAGGATAGAGGACATGCCTGCCTATTTACCCGAAGGACTAGTAATTGCCCCACCTTTGAGGAGTTTGTAATGATATTAGCTTCAGCATTACAGTACATCCTGTGTATCAGCCCTGTGATCTGGGATGGAATCCTGTATCTGGATAAAATACAGAACAATGTATCCCAGTCCACAAGGTGAAATGCCTTTTCAGCATCTAGTAAAAGTAAGATTGCTGGGACCTTATTTGCTGAGAAATAGTCCAGTGCTTCAGATAAGTAGTGTGTGTTTATGGCCAATTGCCATCCAGCAACAAAGCCATTCTGATCTGAATGAATCAATTGAGATGCAATTGGATTTAATGTATTGGCTAATAATTTTGTAATTATTTTACAGTTGATGTTTAATAGAGTAATTGGGGATACGAATGGGTCTGAGCCATCTGTCCCCTTTTTCTAAAAAGCTTACTGCATTCCCCAAGTGAAATGAAGCTGGAGTAGGGCACCCTTCCGGTATTATGTTGGCGACTAGTAAAAAATAGTTGTTAAAAAGTCTGGAAAAAATGGAAAAATTAGTAAGAAAGACCATCAGCTCCACAGGCTTTACAGTTTGGAAGATTCTTTATTAACTCCTCCAGTTCTTTTTTGGAGTACGGTTGAGTACTACACTCCGCCTCTGCCTTGGAGATTGCAATCTGCTAAAAACCTTTCAGAAAATCTTTATCTACAATTTGATTTTGAGTGTAAATCTGTTTATAGTGGTTTTAACCACAAAGGAGAGATAAAGAGGAAAAGGCACGCTACATTCCTCCAAGTCAAGAATTCGCAAACCACAATAAGGTAGGATACAATAGGGTTCCACTTGCCCAGATGAATGTACCAGACCTATTAGGCTAATTATTGAGGGCAGAAGCATGTTGGCATGAAAGGGACGGGAATTGAGTCATTGTACTCTATGATACCCGTCATTATATTGGTTTTTAGCATATCTAGCGTCCTCATTAATAAAGTTGATAACTTAGGAACCCAGAGGTATTTTAGTGTAGCTGGATCCCGTTTATGTCTATTAGTTGTTTGTAAAAACTCCTTCTACCGCGCAGTCTTCGCAGAAGTTGAGTCCACCCTGGTAGCACCATCTTACCAGGGTGGGGAGGGGATGCGATGATGAAGCATGACTCTATTATGTGTGTGAGGCATCCTCTTCCATTAAGGATGGCCTTGTCATTTTAAACGGTCCCACAGTGCTTAAAGTAGGAGGTGCTTGACCCTATCCTAGGCCTGTGCCTTTTCGGATCCCACTAGTACCCCTCCTAATTGTGGTTTGCGATCTGCTTATAGTGTTCAAGCATCATTTTTCTAACTTTTCCTGGTTTGTTATGCTTCACCCTGGAAAACAGCTATCCTATTATTGGTGGATTGTTCTCGAGCTTGCCATGCTAAAAATCTCCCCATTAAGTGGCTCTCTTCATTAACCTTTTGCATATAGGCACTGTTTAAGATATTTGCCTTAGATGAATTCTGAAGGACGTTTTCATAGCTATACTGAATAGTCCTTTATAGAGTTTGTTTTTGCAGTTAAGCCCTTTTGCTGTTCTTGGTGTCCTTCCCTATCACCAGCCAAAATCCTTACCCAGCCTTCCTCCTGGAAGTACTGCTTATTAAAAACCTAGCGTCTGGAATGCTGTGTGGCTTTTCCCAATGATATCCCAAAAACGATCATAGAATGATCTGAGAAACCATTAGGGAGAGTCTGCTGATCTTTAAAGGCCAGAACTCGTGAGAGTAGAAAAAAATCTAAACGAGAAAATCTGCAAAATCATCCTGAGAGACAAGTATATTCAGTTTTTGTGGGAAAAGCCACCCTCCATTGGTCGAATAACCCCAAGGTTGTCTGATAGTTGTGTAACACCTTTGTGGTTTTAGGCTTTAACTGCTTCTTTTACTGAGGAATCTAGTCTGGGATTTTGTAAAAAAATGTAAATCCCAGCTGAGAATAATTTCACCCGGGATTAGTGTTATGAATGCACACCAGGCCTGTGTCATCTGTCAGCATCCCCATGAGCTCCTTACTAACCATGTTTTAATGTGTGCCTGATCAGCATCCCCATGGTCTCCATACTAACCATGTTTTAATGTATAGCTAAAAATTATGATGAAACGTTTTTTTTTTGTCAATGCTTGTTGTGTGCCAAATCATGCTGCCAATATTACATTTTCACTTGGCATTAGTGTTATTTTATTTTATTCAGCTGATTACATTATGAGAACCGATGTGCACTGAAAGAGAATGCGCATCAGCTTTCTTTCCCTGTTTCTAGGGAAGCACATTAGGCTGGGACCCGCCGGGCCGGACAAGTGGAGCAGCAATGTTGCCACGCACGTTGCTACATCACCCCCAGCTACGCCCAAGGATTGGCTATAAATAGCCCCATCCCTTGACGCTCACCGATTGGCTTTCTGCCATCGTCGTCGTGCTGCAGCATGAGGATCGTCCTCATTGAACAAGTCTCCTGCTGCATGAGTGAAGCCTCCAGCCACCTCATCCTCTCTCTCGGTGATCCCCAAGGCAGCGGAAATTTTCCTTTGAGCCGGCTGTAGCAGGGAAAGACAACGAGACAGAAAACAATACTCGGACGAGCTAAGTGCACAATTCTTGGTTCCGCTTAGTAGGCATTGCGTGTTTGGGGCCTTTGATGACATTGTGTAAACTTTACAACCTCGTCTCGCATTAATCCCGATGCCTTTGTGCCGACATTACTTTTCCACTGGGTTTCAGATTTTGATGTCATTTGGATTTTGGTGACTGTGAGAAGTTGGCCTTGTAAATGTTGCCCACTAATGTAAGTGGGAACCTTGCACTAGTCCAGAACACCCTTATGGTGATTTAGGAGATCACAAATAACCTTAGAAAGCTATCCAAGTGGTATATGTGGGGAGCCACCTTCGGGCTTAGTCTTGAAGTAGTGTATAGCAGCTTGTTTTATCATAATGCAAACTTATAGTACAGATTAAATGAAAAAGAACCACACAAAGTATTTATAAAAATACGTATTTGTTATATAACACTCTCTAGTATGTTACAGTGCCTCCTACACAGTGGTTGACACAATCACACAATAATAGCAAAGACATTACAGAAAATAGCATTATTACACAGTGGGCCCAGGGTGGGACCAAACCATGTACAAAGAAAGTGGTATAAGAACCACGACTTGAGTCACAACAATGTTGAGAGGATGTAGAATTGCCTGGGACCCACAGAACCACCCATGGTAAGTAGATAGGGACCCCACGGAGAGCAAATGCAGTGTGTGAACATGACAGCGTTCTCTGTACAAGTCTATGTGCAAGTCACAGGTGGAATTTTAAAGATTAGGGACCCTTCCCAGTGGACACTCAAGAAACCCAGTGGAAGACAGAAGGTTGGAGAATCACCTCACCCATGGCTACCGTAGTAGCCAAGTCACCTATCCATGGGGAAATGGGTGCATAGGTGTGAAGTGGCCTCAGAAACTGCCATTGAACCCAATGGAGGACTTCAGGAAAATGCCACTGCTGGAAGAGGAGAAAGTGTCAGGAGGAAGCCAAATGCGGATTATTGACAAGGAGTTCCTGAAAGCAAAGGGGACGGAGTCTTTGTCACTGAGGGGTGACTCTCCGGCGGGAGCACCAACAAGCCTTGACAAGTGCAACCCTGGCTGGAAGTCAAGAAGATGCATGGTTGGGACCAGCTAGGTCCAGGAGACTCACCACAAGCAGCGGAGTCAGGGCAGGCCTGAGCAATCAGGGGAGCCCAAAAGAAACAAGTGTGACCTTCAAGTGGACCCACATGCTGGAGGCACTGGAGTAGTGCTAGGACTTCAAGCAGCTCACCAAAAGATGCAGGTCACAATGCACACGTTGCTGTGTGGCTGAAGATTTTGGTCACTGGAGGTGCTCGAGGACTCGTGCTACTTTAGGCTCATAGATCTTCTTGCAAAGATGTCAACAAGCCTTTGCAATTGCAAAGGGATGCGTTACCCAGGGGTTTGGGTATTGCAACTCTCACAAGCAGCAGCGGCCCGTGGAGGGAGTTCGGTGGGGAAGGGAGGCAGTGCGGGGGAGGGGCAGGGTGGGGAGTGGTAAACAACAGAATAGGGATAATTGCAGGTAAGTAAACAATTTAATAAATAAAACGAATTTCATAGCACGCGCTGCATCGCATTGAATGGTCTCTCATGGGTGGCATAATGTGTGCTTCAGCCCATGGGAGAACTCTGTGGGTACCTATGCCATGGGTACATGGGTACAATATACTAGGGACTAACCAAGGTACCCTAAGTATCCAATCTGGGATGTACCTAGGTACTGAACACAACAGTTTAGGGAGAAAGCATATAGACTTGGTTCCTGATTAGCATGATCCCAGTCAGACTAGTCAAAAACAGGCTCACATCAAGCAAAAACGAGGGGGTAACCATAAGAAGTAGATCCTACTTTCCTACAGTGACATTTGGCTTACTGGGAGGTCACTCAGGCATTTGATGTAATGTGCCTGACTGTGAATAAACCAAAGTGCTTGTTCTAGGTTGAAGGAGCATATTTAAGTCATAGAAGGTGAGAATGTGGGCAAATAAGGGCATACTGAGTGTGTATCTTAAAATGTGCATGACAGTCTAATATGTTTGCTCCTTGTGTTTTCTAGAACCAGTTGTTCTAATCCCACATAACTGATTTATGTTCCTGAGATGAGAGTTAGTACTAGAGTACTGTATTACAGAGTACAAATTCACAGCAACACTTCAAATGTAACTCCTGAGGATGCAAGTGACATTCGCACAGTTTTTATTAATGGTTCTTATTTCTAAGGTTAAGACGAAAGCTATGCCTTCTTTCCCGGACCACGGATCCTTCTGGTCGAGGTGGCGGATCATGGCAGTGTCTTCTCTTCTCTTTTTTCTCTTGTCCCAATCCCCTTCCCTCTTGGAACACCTGCCAGGGTTCCTGTCTATTCAGTAGCGCTGAAAGATGTTCTGGGCAGATTGAATAGCTAGCATCGCCCCTGCAGATGGTCCTGGATTTCAGGTGAGTGGCTGGACTCACATCTTACATAAATCAGAGTCACAAAATGAAAGTCTGCCTGGGTGATGGATGCCCCTACTGACGAGGCCACTTGTCTACAGTAGTGGGTGGACACAAATCTTAAAATTTGTAATAAAGACAGGAACATCATTGTCTTCTGGTGGTGCATACAAATGTGCAAATGTGAGACGCCTTGATAGTATCCGACAGCTCACCTAACACCCACTTCCACCTTTATCACTAAAAAAATCAACTATTTCGGCACCAAGTTTTCAGGCTATGAAAATATCAGTTCCATGATGTGCTCCCTGCGAGGAGGCCAAAAATCCTATAACCAGCCCAGGATTTAAACAATGATTTACCATGACCAGTAGCTACATCTAAGCTCCTCCCCCACTAGATTCCCCCATAAGACACTCCTTCCTCACCACTGCACCAGCATATACTCCCTTAACAAATGTGGCATTCTCTCCTGGAAAGAACATATCTCCCCCCATTGCCAACACTACCCGGTGCAAAACAAACACCACCATGACCACACCCCCACCGCACACCTCTAAACCTCACACGCCCACTTCCCATTCCAGTTCCCCAATCCCTAATCTAGAGAGGAAATCAGATAGGATGCACCACAACAACTTAGATGACGTGCCTCCCTCTTACCACCCACCTGACCTAAGCACCTCTACCACAATACCAATACATCCTCCAATCTCGATCACACTCTCACCAGACCCTAGACTTGATGAGATCATACTCTTGTTACGGCAAATCAAAGAAGATTTACAAGCTATATCGGAGGGTCTGCTGAGCCAACCTTGGCACACTAGAGCTACATGACCGACTAAATCAAACCTACACCTGACCCACTCAATAATCACTCTAAAATTCTCATTCCCCAGGTGGAAATCAGTACCATCGCTTAATAAATCAACACGCCCTATCTGCAGTACTAATCCGCTTTCAGAGAAAGATTTACTCTGTCTACTCCAATCCTATGAACCCTCACACCTGAACCACAACACTATGTCTCTAGCGCACCCGCCCAATATGGCCCCAATACCAACTATTCCCCCTAACACTCACAGGCCTACTATACACAACCCGAGAGGCATCATCGAACACAACCTGATACAAGTTCCACGCAGTTAGGAACCAAAAACATCACGCCCGTCTTAAGTGTATACTACTAAACTGTAGATCGGCACCAAGACATGCAGCCGACATAGCTGACCTCATTCTCATACAAGAACCGGACTTGCTAATTTTAACCGAAACTTGGCGAAAGGAGTCAATATCACCCATCATTGACATACTAGTACCCCCAAACCATGACGTCATCAGCCTGGATAGAATTGATAAGACAGGGGGTGGTATCGCCTGCATAAGCCGTAATAACATTTCAGTAAATAGATCCATATCCACGGTATTCCCTTCTTGTGAATACTTATGCCTCGACATAACTAGTAATGACAAACCAGTATGCTTTCTACATACCCTCTACCATCCACCTTGTGATAACCAGACATTTATTGAACATTTCATGGATATTGTCTCTTCCAATACTGGACGTCAAAATAGCCAAAAATTTCTCAGAGACCTCAATATCCACTGGAATGACCCCAATGATGCCATGGTCAATAGTCTCGAAAACTTCCTCTCTGACCTCGACCTCACCCAAATCTGCAACACCTCTACACATGGTAAAGGATGAATCCTCGATTTAGTAATCTCTAAAGTTGGCTTCATCCAGTTAGACACGATCCATCCTTGTGATTGGTCCGATCATCATATTATCACCTTCTTCATCAACGAAACTGTGAAACTCAACTAGGTTCAACCCACAAGACCTAAAGTATGGAGGAGAATTTGAAAGACATTGACCCTATCACAATCACAACCGCTAGCTATAACTTACTTCTTCCCCCTGAAGGGATATCCAAAGTTCATGATCTCACCAATCACTACTTCAATTCCATGAACCTGTTACTAAATGAGGTAGCTCCCCTTCAACTCCACAAAAGATTCTAAGCCTTGTAAGGATCCCGAAAGGCTATTTGCCAGAGAAACAAAGGGTGCACAGCCCAATTTCAACGCACTAGATACTGGTTAGCTATTATCAGGTGGTGCACAGGGTGAGTGGAGAGCTCTTGAAACCACTCAAACGTAAGTAGACTGAACTACCAACTGCAGAAATTACGGGGTTACCCAATGCACTCTTTCACAGTGAAACATTCGTTATGTAACATATAACAGTTTAGTACAAAAAACAAAGCAAAAGAAAGTTCTAGGAAACTCCAGAGGGAGAGTCGTCCGTTGGAGTCCTTTATTGTGTCAAACAGCCAGTGGACACGTGTTTCATCGCTATTGCGAATCCTCAGGGCTATAATGGCTGTATCAAAAGCAGAAGGTCGCACAGCTGGTGATAATTCCGACCCAGCCGGGCCCGTGACCGTCAATGAAGAAAATGTAAGGAACTGGTCTCCACACCCAGTGTGAGGTTAAATGCGGAGAGAATCGTTGTGTGTCATAGGCAATCTTGGAAGGTCGACTGGTCTTCTAGTTGCGTTTCTAAAGGAGCATCATGTCAAAAACACACTAGCCTGGAGTTGGGTTCGACTTCATTCGCTGTAGAGAGGACGCCAAATTCTAGTATCACCGGGTGCGGAAACAAGCCTGTACTCTCCTCGGGCCTTGTTCCTGTTTAAATGTTCCAGAGGGACTCTAAGCCTTGGTACAATGGAAGACTCAATGAATAATATCTGAATGCACATGGAGATCTGATCCTTCCGCCAATCACCTCAAGATTCTAAGAAAGAAGAGAAACGCACACTACAGAAAGATCAAGTGCACCAAAGCAGACTTCTTCAGCCTCCAATTAGACCAGGCAAAAAATTAACCCAAAAAACTTATCGAGTTCATTGAAACTCAATCTAAGGATGCACCGCACAACTCCAAGATAATTTAGGCCAACGACCCAACTGTGAAGTATTTGCTACTTTCTTCACCCTGAAGAACGATAGCATTAAGAAGGACCGTCTCAATGATCTAATCACGCACTCTCCCTCACATACAAACCCTTCACCATCCTGTTCAATTACGCCATATCGAAGTTCATCAAAGTTTGACCTAAAAAACATTGCGTCTTGGTCGTTCTTCAATACTTACAATGAAGAATATATTCTCAAAATGCTAGCTATCCTGAACCCGGCCAATCACTTCACTGACCCTCTCCCAGCAAACATCGTAAAAGACTTCAACCCGCTGCTGTTACCTCTCTGGACCAAGCTCATAAATAACTTGTTACTACAAGGTTGCATCCCAGATCCCCCATTCTAAAGAAACCAAAAGCTGACCCTGCAGACTTAAACAACTACCGCCCTTTATCCAACATTACTACCTTAGCCAAGCTCCTAGAAAAATGTGTACATCTCCAGCTGATAAGACATATTGAACACAGTAACCTACCCAACAAATACCAACCAGGTTTCTGTACAGGTCACTGCACAGAATCAGCCATGACCCATATAATTGACGATGCACTACAAATCCTAGATCAAAATGGATCCTGCTGACTCATCTTGCCAGACCTTTCGTCTGCCTCTGATACCGTCAAACACGATAACATGATAGACCTTCTGAAACTCAGAATGGGATTATCGGGATCAGTTCTAAAGTGGTTCTCCTCAATTCTTCAAAACAGATCACAACGATTCAAGGTCAACCACTCCCGGTCCAAACCCGTCCCAGTCACTTTAGGAGTCCCACAAGGATCTTCACTATCTCCAACACTGTTCAACCTTTTCATGGAACCTCTCACTGAAATCCTCCACTCGTCTAACGTGCAATTTCACATGTACGCCGATGACACCCAACTTTATATTAAGATCCACACCCTAGAAGACATCAAATTACTCAAACCCAACTCTTGGAAAAACCCAGACCTGGCTGGCAGAAAACCATCTAAAATTGAATGCCCTCAAAACCGAATTCCTTCTAATTGCTCCTCACGCCCAAGTGCCCATAAAGCAAGACTGGACAAACACCTCCCTGAACTCAACTGCCAACCTATCCTCGTGGACTCAGCGAAATCGCTGGGAATAACACTGGATAGAAATATCAAAATGCAAAAACACATCAGCACCGCAACAAAAGGAGCAAACATTCAGATAAATAGGTTGAGAAAGATGAACCTATCTTGCCGGAAAAGGACTTCAAACTGGCAGTACAAGCCCTAGTCATCCAAAGAGTGGATTACGGGAGTGTTTCTCTCTGCGGTCTACCCAAAGTCACAACAGACCCGCTAAGACCATCAATCAACGCCACAGCTAGACTTATCACTTGCTCAAAAAGAAGCTCCCACATATCCCCTGACCTGAAATCCCTCAATTGGCTACATTTTGAAGCCAGAATTCATTTGAAAATAGCATGTATGACATATAAATCCATTCATCACAATGCACTTAGATACCTGGCAGAGAAAGTGATGCCCTCATGTGGTGTCAGATCTTCAAGAAGTGCAAGAAGAAAACACACAAACAAACCTTTTCAGGGATGGTGCCCAGAATCTGGAATGCTCTACCCCCAAAATCTAGACTTATTCCCTCTACTGCAGCTTTAAAAAAATAAGTAATATCTCTTCTCATGGTTAAATGCACCTGAGCCTGGTTTACTGACAATATATGATTCTATCAGTCACATGCATCAAGCGATTTTGGAGATTGCAAACGGTGCGAATCGCAAAATTCGGGCGTTTGCGATTCCAAAATGACTATTTGGGATGCATCAATGCAAAAGTACAAGAAATCGCTATTTTTTGCTATTTCAGAAAATACGATTGCATTTAAGGAATCACATTTTTGCAATTCCTTAAATGCTATGCATGAATGTTTAAAAAATTGTGAATTCGCAAATAGGGGGAGTAAATTAACACGAGGTTGAACCTCGTGTTAATTTGCGAAATCTTTCAAAAATGCTCAAAAATGCATGTCCTTTGGACATGTGTGTGTGAAACTTGCACTTACAAAAACATTTCAAGGGTGCAGGGGGGGGGGGGGTCCTTTGGACCCCCCTCAGCACCCTTGAAATGCATTAACAAATTGGGATTCGCAAAATGAAAATCGCAAAATGTTGATGCCTTCCCATTGATTCCTATGGGCCTTTTGTCCCATAGGAATCAATGGGAAGGTTTTCCTTAATTGCGATTCGCAAAATGTGAATCGCAATTAAGGAAAAATAAGGAATCGCTAAATAATTTGCAATTTTTTGATGCATCGCCGTTTGCGATTCCTTAATTGCGATTCCTTAATTTTCGCAATTAAGGAATCGCAAACTGCACCAATGATGCATGTACCTGAAAGTATCTTCGATATGGATCCTTAGAATGCCTACTGTCCACCCAGATAGTTTAACTTCATGATGCACGTTATTTTGGGACGTTTTGTTATCAATCAATCAATCAGTGGCACTTATAAAGCGCGCTACATACCCGTAGGGTCTCAAGGCGCTGGGGAGGGGGGGTGCCGCTACTGCTCGAACAGCCAGGTCTTCAGCTTCTTCCTGAAGGAGAGGTGGTCTTGGGTCAGGCGCAGGTCGGACGGGAGGGAGTTCCAGGTCTTGGCGGCCAGGTAGGAGAAGGACCTTCCTCCTGTAGTCGCTCTTCGGATGCGGGGGACGGCGGCGAGGGCGTGGTTGGCTGATCGGAGGTGGCGTTTGGGAGCGTAGAAGTTGACTCGGCTGTTGAGGTAGCTCGGGCCTTGGTCGTGTAGGGCTTTGTGTGCGTGGGTGAGGAGGCGGAAGGTGATTCTCTTGTTGATGGGAAGCCAGTGAAGGTCTCTCAGATGTCCGGAGATGTGGCTGGATCGTGGGATGTCGAGGATGAGTCTGGCTGAGGCGTTTTGGATCCGCTGGAGTCTCTTCTGGAGCTTGGCGGTGGTCCCGGCGTAGAGGGCGTTGCCGTAGTCCAGTCGGCTGGTGACGAGGGCCTGGGTGACGGTCTTCCTGGTCTCTGAGGGGATCCACCAGAAGATCTTCCGTAGCATGCGTAGGATGTTGAAGCACGCCGAGGAGACGCTGTTGACTTGCCTGGTCATGGAGAGGGAGGAGTCCAGGATGAAGCCCAGGTTTCGTGCATGGTCTGTCGGTTTGGGTGCGGTGCCCAGGGCGGGAGGCCACCAGGAGTCGTCCCAGGCGGAGGGTGAAGAGCCCAGGATGAGGACCTCCGTCTTGTCCGAGTTCAGTTTCAGGCGGCTGGTCGTCATCCACTCGGCTACCTCTTTCATCCCTTCGTGCAGGTTGGCTCTGGCGGCGGCGGGGTTGTTGGTCAGGGAGAGGATCAGCTGGGTGTCGTCGGCGTATGAGATGATGCTGAGGTGGTGTTTGCGTACGATGGCCGCGAGGGGGCTCATGTAGACGTTGAAGAGGGTGGGGCTCAGTGATGATCCTTGGGGGACGCCGCAGATGACTTCGGAGGCCTCTGACTTGTACGGTGGTAGGCGGACTCGCTGTGTTCTTCCGTCGAGGAAGGAGATGATCCATTCCAGCGCCTTGTCCTGGATTCCGATGTTGCTGAGGCGCCGTATTAGGGTGCGGTGGCAGACCGTGTCGAATGCCGCGGAGAGGTCTAGGAGGATGAGGGCCGCTGTTTCTCCTTTGTCCATCAGGGCTCGGATGTCATCGGTGGCGGCGATGAGGGCGGTCTCGGTGCTGTGGTTGGCTCGGAAGCCGGACTGTGAGGGGTCGAGGGATCCGTTCGTCTCGAGGAAGGCGGCCATCTGCTTGTTGACGGTCTTCTCGATGACTTTGGCTGGAAACGGGAGAAGCGAGATGGGGCGGTAGTTCTTGAGGTCGGTGGGGTCCGCTGTTGGTTTCTTGAGTAGAGCGCTGAGTTCGGCGTGTTTCCAGCTTTCGGGGAAGATGGCGGTGTCGAAGGATGTGTTGATGATGTCTCGCAGGTGGGGTGCGATGACAGCGTCGGCCTTGTTGAAGACGTGGTGAGGGCAGGGGTCGGTTGGTGATCCGGAGTGGATGGAGTTCATCGTGCGGATGGTGTCTTCTGTGCTGATCGGGGTCCAGGCGTGGAGGGTGGTGGTGGGGGGGGGTGGCAGGTCGGTCGTGGTGTGCGTTGGTTGGTTGTTGAAACTGCTGTGTATGTCCGTGATCTTGTTGTGGAAGTATGAGGCGAGGGAGTTGCAGAGGTCTTGCGATGGGGTGATGTCGTTGTTTCCTGCGCTGGGGTTGGAAAGCTCTTTCACGATGCTGAAGAGTTCCTTGCTGTTGTGTGCGTTGTTGTCCAACCGGTCCTTGAATGCTGTTCTCTTGGCGGCGCGGATCAGCTGGTGGTGTTTCCGGGTGGCCAGTTTGTAGGAGGTCCTGTTGTCCGGTGTCGGGTCCCTTTTCCAGACTTTCTCGAGGGCTCGGCAGTTCTTCTTGGAGCTCTTGAGTTCGTCGGTGAACCATGGGGCCTTCTTGCTGCCGGGTCTGCTGGGCGGGGTCCTCAGCGGGGCGAGTTCGTCCGCGCAGTTGCAGATCCACTTCGTGATGTTATCGGCGGCCTGGCTGGGGTTCGCTGAGCTGGCAGGAGGGTGTTGGCTCAGGGAGGTGGCGAGCTGGTCTGCTGTGATCTTGTTCCAGCTTCTGCGGGCGGTGTGTTGCTGGTGTTGGTGGGTCGTCGTTCTCTTGAAGGTGAAGTGGACGCAGCTGTGGTCCGTCCATTGAAGCTCTGTGGCGTGGCTGAAGTCGATGTCTGTGCTGGATGAGAAGATGGCGTCGAGTGTGTGTCCGGCGAGGTGGGTGGGGGTGGACACCAGTTGCTTGAGTCCCAGGTTGGCGAGGTTGTCGAGCAGGGTGCTGGTGTTGTGGTCGTTGTTGTTCTCCAGGTGGAAGTTCAGGTCCCCCAGGAGGATGTAGTCAGCGGAGGGGAGGGCATGCGGGCTGACGAAGTCGGCGATGTCCTCGCTGAATAGCGTGCGTGGTCCAGGGGGTCGGTAGATCAGGGTGCCTCTGAGGGTGGTGTTCGGGTTGGTGTGGATCTGGAAATGCAGGTGTTCGGCGCTGGTCAGGGTGTTGTCGGTGCTGGTCGTGAGACGGATGGTGTTCCTGTGGATGATGGCGATGCCTCCTCCCATCTGGTTGGCGTTTCGGTCCCTCCGGACGATCTTGTAGCCCTCCGGGATAGCGATGGCGATGTCGGGAGCTGAAGAGGCGTTCATCCAAGTCTCCGTGAGGAAGGCAACGTCAGGGGCTGTGGCGTCTAGGAGGTTCCAGAGTTCGATGGCGTGTCTGTGGACGGAGCGGGTGTTGAGCAGGATGCACTTGAGGTGGGTGCTGCTGGAGTTCGACTTAGCGGGTGCTGGTGCGAGGCAGGTCCGGATGCAGGAGAACTTGCAGGCGTGGCAGCTGTAAGGTCCGTGGGTGTGTCGTGGTGTGGCTTGATGGCATTCAGGGAGTCGGCCGGGGTTGAGAGCGATGAGGGTGGCGGCGGGGTACGTCAGGCGGGTCGGTCGGGGTCTTCGTGGGCCAGGGGTCCTGGCGCTGGGCGCGGTCCGGTCGCGGACGGGCGCAGACGGGCTTACCTTTGGCGCGCCTTCGGCGCACAATCGGCGCGCCCGCTGCGCGTGACCGCTGCGCGTTCGCACGGTCGCCATTTAAGGCCAAGTGCGCGGGTGGGCGGAGCAGCTGGGAGGCGGGAGCGGGGAGGGTACAGAAGAAAAAGGGGCGGGGCTAATGGCGGTGGCGGGAAGCGGGAGCGGGGAGGGAGAGCGGCGAGGTAGGCGGGCAAGGAGGAAGGAGGCAGGCACAAGGAACACGAAGAGAAAAACGTCACAGCAAAAGCAGGCAATAATACAGGAAAAAAAACGGGGAAAAAACAGTGGAAACACAAACTCGGGCACAGAAAGAAACAAGCACAAATTTTCGACCAAACGGCCAAAAAAACGGGGAAAAAACAGTGGAAACACAGACTCGGGCACAGAAAGAAACAAGCACAAATTTTCGGCAAAACGGCCAAAAACCTAAGGGGAGCGCTCAGGGCAGCAGCGAGGACGGCGCTGATGCAGAGGCAGGCACTGGGGGCACACGCAGCAGCTGGTGGCCGTGCGGCGCGGGGGTGTCCCACAAGTTATGTACCATATAACTATATACCCACGTGACTGTCTATATTATCATTGACTTGCATTGAACCTCATGCTATTTACATGTACTAGGTAACTAAGACACTTCCCTGTAAAGTGCGCTGATACCCGCAACCGCAAGGGTCTTGTTCGCGCTGTATAAAACTCTCAAAATAAATAAGAAATCTGTCAGTTTAACACGCGGAATATGTTTCTTGAACAAAAATAACTGACCTATTCTCAACTTGAACCCAAACTCCTATTGCACTTGACTTCTTTTTATTGTTAAGACCATTAACATTAAAAGAGGCAACCATCAAAATATTTGTCGACATCATATCAGCTATCTATTCCCAAAAATCACCAATGGAAAACAGCTAAAAGTGCATAGTGTGCAGGAATGCAGTCACATGAGACTATCCATATATAGTCTACCAAACCAACCCATGGCCAGCACCCATAATACCCACCCGAGACGCCCCAGAAAAAGAATAAATAAGGCATATTATGCCTCCTCGGCAAAGGCCTATAGCCCTATATTCGATATAATCCCTCTTGTCCCTACACTGCTTATCAAATGCCCAAAGCATATGTGCCTGACCATTTCTTATTTAAAACCCCCCTATTGAAGTATGGAGCTGATATAATCTGAATATATGATCAATCCCACTCTGGCACCCCCCTAATCTACATATGTTTGAACAGCTTTGAAAAGATGAAGATTTTTTACAAATTCTTTCCAGTGCCATGCTGTAAAGGTAGACATATATGATAAATACGGCAAAGAGAAACATCAGGCATAGTGAACTGTCTTTGTCTGAAGGTCTTTGTTAGCACCTGCTCTTTAATTCAGTAGTCCACAAAGTTTACCAAGGTTGTATGAGAGAACTTTTGAATTAGGAGGTAACTGTGCCAGTACACAATGAGCTCCAGTAATAGTGAGGTCACTGGAATATTCAGAGAGCATGTGGGTTTTTATGAATGCATCCCCCAATGAACAGCTTGTTGACCCTCTCATCCCTCTGGAACCCCAACATTGCAAAGATTGGAGTTCCAGGAATGATTTTCCAACTCCTCCACCTTGCTTTCTAGGGAAAATGTTTGCTTGTGAAACAAGTCCACCTCCTTCTGCATCGTAATTACCTGATCCTTGAATTCTGAGATTCGGAATTCAGCTTCTTTTAGCCTCTTGAGAATCTGAGCTACAGAATCCTCAATCTTCGATAATCTGGTGTGCAGAACAGCAATTTCAGTCATCTGAATGGTTTTAAAATCTCTAATCTCCTCAAGAATAAGTTTGAGCATTCTTTTAGCATCCCATTGTATAACAAATGTCTTACTCCCCCGCTGAGGAACTTCACTGCACTGCTGTACCTCACATAGCCCCTTCTCGTTGACTAAGAGGGCCCCCTCATTTGTTTCTAATACAGAAAGTAACAAAGGGTCATGTGAAGCCGTTGCTGCTTTGTGAACATCTGAGATGGTTGAATGCGAGAAGCATGGAACACTAAAATGAAGCTCTCAGGTGAATCATCCCAGGACATTACCCAAATTGGTTTTTGAGAATAGAGGATATTTTGTACAAACTTGCTGGAATCTCATGAGAAGGAGCCGTTAACTGTTATGCTAATGGCTGATTAAGTAGTGTTATTCCTGCAGCAGGACTACTGATCCTTAATGAGTGAGTGATATTTTGCTCATCCATATCTGCTCCGGGGATTGGGAGGACTCTGATGTACTAGGACTGCTTTCCTGGCTTTCAATATTGGTAGTCATTACAAGATCTTTTCACAGAGAGGCAGCACGGTTTACTTGGGCTTTAGCCTGCACCCCCCCTGCCTTTTCACCCTCTGTGCCGGGACTGATGGATCTAAATTGGCAGAGGTGCCAGGCATCTTTCGATGACTTTGCATGCTTTTCCAAATACTGATCTTAAAACTGACTTACCAGGTTAAATTAGCCACACTAATATCTGGATGCATTCACCAGAAGATTTCACACATTAATCACAGATTGTAGAACATTGCCCAACCAGGTACCTTCAACCGAGTAGCGATCCCATTCCCTGGATTAACAAACACACAGGACGAAACGCTTACCCCCAGTGAGAAACCTGGTGATCGTGAGCTGGTTTTGTTGCTGGTTCTGTTGCACAGAATCACAGGGCACAACCTCCAAAGAAGAGAGAAAAAATGTGTGACCAGGAAACAACCAGGGCACTGTCCAGATAAGAGGCAAACTACAGCAGACTATCCCCAACTTTCTGCCAGAACCAAATGTTGTTCTAGGAGAATAGCGCATCTTAAAAAAAAACTTTTAGTGTGCTGCCAGGTGGCTTTTAATGAGCCTCAAGCCAGGAGAAAACTAAATATAGCCACCGGTGGTTAACACAGTATGAGTCGGAGCTAACATTGCACACTGCTGTGGTTGGATCCAACTTTGTGGAGTGCCTGACAAAACATCAGACGTCGGGCACAGGAGGAGGAACTCTCGACAATAGGCCACGAGTCGTTGCTGAAGCTCCACTCGATAAGATTTGTTTAACTAATTTCGAGGTAACTAGGCTGTAAAGCGTTCATGGCAGGCAAGAGCAACCCTATGCCTGCTTCATTTAAAAAGTGATTTCAAGAAGCATGTTGCTAGATTTACAGAGCTCAGTGCTGGCATAAGAGTGTGCCTTTAGAAGATCAGATGAATACAATATACTGACTCAAGGAGGTGTGTGTGAAATTGTGAGTACTGCTGGAAACGTAGCGCAAACAATTTGGAGTTCAGATTTAAAACCTATAACTCTAACCAACTGTTAGATCTGGCCCCATTGGCGTGGGTCCCCCTTCCTCTTTTCTCTTCCTTTCTTTTACGTTGGCTGGATTTAGATGCTCTGGGCACTGTGCCATTGCTAATCAGTGCCACAGCGCGAATGCTCCCTGTTTAAAAATGACTGTATGAAATAGGATAACTATAATGCCTAGATCTGTGCAGCAAGTTCTAATAGTGCATTACCCTCCATTTCACCGTCGCTACTGTGAAACAATACATTCTCATAGGCTAGAATGGGCCGGTTGAGGATTACCTTCTATCATCCTATCTGACCCCAGGAACCTGATAGGAACTTCAAGTTTGAAATGTTTATGCTCAGGACATTGAGAGACACCTTTTAGTAAGGACTGGTTATATATCCCAAGTTTGGAAATGCCTCTTCTGAAAACGCTGTAGAACAGTAAAGGTTTTGGATCCTACGTCTGCCCAGCCCGGATCTCAACAACAGGGAAAACAGAACAAGGTGGCTGGACAGGAAAATTAACAAAACATGTTCCAGCCACGTAGTCAATATGTACCACGTGACCACAGGGTTTGAATCCCAAAGCAAATTTATTTTCTTTTTTGACTCAAGTTATCAAAGATTCAAAGAAACAAGCACAAACAAAAAACTGTTACGACAGTGGATTCATGGTTACAATATCTACAAATATACAAGTTTACAAATGTACAATACTTACAACAACGAATCCAGCAAAACGAGTAAGCATGACACACCAAAACAATACAAAATTCAGTGATCAACATAAATTGCAATTATGTACAGTGCAAAAATTAGTGCATGAAGCAAATGTGCGACCAGTCCATAGGATTATGAAACCAAGGGACAGGCGGAGGAGATGGAATAGAGTACCTGCCTGTCTACTAAAGCCTGTGGTTAAATGTTTGTGTCGGGTTGCACAACTAGGATCCAAAGTAATCAGTTGAATTCTATCCTAGGGGCACCCTTAGAGATTGCCACAGGGTGGAAGTGTCGACGCGTTTCGAACCAAGGTGTTAAAGGTTCTCTTCAGGACAGGGACTGGGAACCGTGAGTCTGCACAAGGGCATAGGAATTGCCGTGGTGTCGGTCAATCTCAACGGACAGTAAATTCTGTACTTCACCCAGAGGTAAACTGGAGATGTAATGCCCGCCAAGCGGTGCACAATCAAAGTTGAAAACAGCTCACATATTGCAGCGCATGTGTAAAAAGCTGGATTCACAACAGACGGTTGAGGGAGCCTGATCAAAGAGCCAAATTCAAGCCGGCAGGCGATTTATTAATTTCACTGGGACTCGTGTAAGATGAATCAATCCATCGTATCGGGAGGCAGTTCAGTCTGTCGGTCTTCTGAAAACGCAGTAGTTTCTTGCCTAAGTGTTACTGTAGGCTTTACGAGTATGTGTATTGGCCATCTGGTTTTGGAGCACAGGGCCAGCTGTGTCAGACCTAGCAGGAGAGAGAGATCAGTATTCAGGGCATGGGGAGGGGTGACTCTTTGATCCAAGCAGGACCGTGCCTGGCAAGGTGAATGATGGGCGGCTCCACCTCTCACTGGGTGTCTCGGAGCCGACGCCCCTCAATCTGAAAGGGCAGGATGTCGCCTCTTAAACCAAGTGCTCCCCGACCCCACTGAACTGGTTCTGACTGAAGTCAGTGATTTGTGACCTTAGAGAACAAAGACTTTTTAGGTATAAAATGCTGCGCTGGAACTTTGTCCAGGTGTGTTCCTTCTGGATGTCAAGATGAAACTCTGTCCGAGTGAACAGAGGAAAGGACTTTGAAACTTTCACCAAGCTTGCCGAAGAAACTACCCGAGGGCCTGAATCAAGAGCTGAAGTCCCAGGGACATTAGACTGCACCCCGTCAGCCGTCGGAATTCCTGTGCGAGGAATTCTGCTTGCAGGTGAGGCCTCCGTTGAGTAATCCGGAGCCTCTAGTTCTACCGTGAGGACTGCGGACTGAACCTTTGAAGCCTGTGTTGAATCTGTGTGGGCCACTGCAGCTAAGAGAGAGCTGCCACCGCTGAGAGCCCGCTTGAATTTGAACCTTTGAATCCTTTGCTGAATTTGTGTGGGCCGCTGCAGCTAAGAGAGAGCTGCCGCCGCTGAGTGTCCACCTGAATTAGAACCTTCTAATCTTTCTCTGAACCTGTGTTGGCTGCTGCAGCTGAGAGAGAGCTACCGTCACTGAGAGCCCGCTTGAATTTAAACCTTTGAAACCTTTGCTAAATCTGTGTGGGCTGCTGCAGCTAAGAGAGAGCTGCCGCCGCTGAGAGATTGCCTGAATTTGAACCTACTAAACTTTCACTCAACCTGTGCAGGTAAGAGAGAGCTGCCACCGCTGAGAGCCCACCTGCATGTAAACTTTCGGTCCCTTCGCTGCATCCGTGTGGGCCGCTGCAGCTAAGGGAGAGCAGCCGCCGCGGAGTGCCCGCACCTTTGCCAACTTTGCATCATCGTGATTCGTCCTGTAAGCGGCTGCAGCTAAGAGAGAGCAGCCGCCGCGGAGTGCCCGCACCTTTGCCAACTTTGCATCATCGTGATTCGTCCTGTGGGCCTCTGCAGCTAAGAGAGAGCCGCCGCCGCTGAGTGCCCGCACCTTTGCCAACTTTGCATCATCGTGATTGGTCCTCTGGGCTGCTGCACCTAAGAAAGAGCTGCCAGCACTGAGTGCCCGCACCTTGGTCAACTTTGCATCACCCTTCTTCTTGTGGGCCGCCGCAGTTAAGAGAAAGCTGCTGCCGCTGAGCGCCTGCACCTTTGCTAACTTTGCCCAATTGTGATTTGTCCTATGGGTCACTGCAGCTAAGGGAAAGCTGCTGCCGCTGAGTGCTCACACATTTGCTAACGTTGCCTTATTGTGCTTTGACCTGTGGGACGTTGCAGCTAAGGGAGAGCTGCTGCCGTTGAGTGCCCACCTGAATGTGAACCTTCGGACCCTTCGCTGAATCTGTGTGGGCCGCTGCAGCTAAGAGAGTGTTGCTGCCTCTGAGTGCCCGCACCTTTACCAACTTTGCATCATCGTGATTCGTCCTGTGGGCTGCTGCAGCAAAGAGAGAGCTGCTGCCGCTGAGTGCCTGCACCTTTCCCAACTTTGCATCATCCTGATTTGTCCTGTCGGCCACTGCAGCTAAGAGAGCACTGCCGTCGCTGAGTGCCAGCGCCTTGTCCAACTTTGCATCACCCTTGTTCCTGTGGGTCACTGCAGCTAAGAGAGAGCTGCTGCCGCTGAGTGACTGCACCTTTGACAACTTTGCATCACCCTTCGTCCTGTGGGCCACCGCAGCTAAGAGAGAGCTACTGCCGCTGAGCGCCCGCACCTTAGCTAACTTTGCCCCTTTGTGATTTGTCTAGTGGGCCGCCGTAGCTAAGGGAATGCTGCTGCTGCTGAATGCCCGCACCTTTGGTAACGTTGCCTCATTGTGATTGTCCTGTGGGCCGTCACAGCTAAGGGAGAGCTGCTTCCGCTGAGTGCCCGCATCTTGTTCACCATTGTCGAGGAATGTTGATATCGTCTCGTGGGCCGCCACAGCTAAGAGAGAGCTGCTGCCGCTGTGAGCCCACCACGGAGCTGCAAGACGAAAGTCATCACCATCACTAGCCCAGGACTCCGTAGCCATGTGCTGCTGCCGCTGAGAGGCCCGCCTGCCCCTAGTGCCTGAATCATTGTGGGTGCACGCTGCGGACCTCTGCAGCCAAGACTTGTGCTAGCTAGGAGTCCACCTGTCACCGTCTCCGGTTCTTTGGGAAACTGCGTGCTGTGCCCCTTTCAATGGCAGGTACCTGGTGCGGAACAGGTCGCCGAGGCCCCGGCCTTAAACTCAGACATTTTCACTTTCATTTTCCCTAGTAGTTTACGTGCATTGTAGCTTGTTGAAAAGCTTTGAGAGTTTTGAATTGAACTGTTAGAAAAGGACATTATTTTTTCATACCTACCTGAGTTGTGTCCATCTGTGGTGTCATTACTGCCTTGTTGTACATGGTCATAAATGCATCTCACACTGCCTCTGAGATAGGTCTAACTGCTCGTGCTATGTTACCATAGGGTTGAGCAGGGGTTGTCAAATGGAGTAGTCCACTTGCCCTGACTTTGGAATAAGGGGCTATATTTGGATATTGGCGTCAGCTATTGCCAACTAGAGACCCCCAATTAAAAAAGAAAACAACTTTGCAAGCATTCAACAGCTGTGCACACAAATAAAAAAGGTAGCAGAGGAGCCTACAGGTCACTAGAATATGGATTCCAAGAGAGAAAGCGCAGACTGATTCCCTGAGCAGTGGTCATATTGTCTTGACACTTCAATGTGTCAGTGATGACCCATTTTATTTGAAGAAGAGGTGTGGATCCAGACATCATATTCCAGGCTGTAAATTATTAACACCGAGCAAAGAGAGGCGTGCCCACTCATCGAGGTAATAAAGTGGCCAAGATTAGTGTGCGCACTGCAGGTCACTGCTATCCATCGACTAACACGGTGAGGAATTCTCAGTAAAACTAATAATATAATAATATTGGGCTGAGGAGAAGAGGAAAGCCAATTATTAACGGTATGTCTTAATCAGCAATAAATGCATTTTGGAATTAAACAAGTCAATTTGGTAGGTGAAGTACACTTGTTCGTATGAGTACGAGAAGAACAATATCTTTCCATGAATGATTTATAGAATATTTCACCCATCTGGCTCTCAGGATTATGAATCAATGAAGAACACTCAATCCAAAGAGTATGTGGAGACTATTGTAATGGACTCACTCCTTTAGAATGAAGCTAAGTTAATTTATAATATATACATATGTATGTCTCTTTTCTACAGAAAGCAAGCACTCAACTCTAGTTCTGATGCCAAGCCTATACATTATACCACAGAGTTCGAAACACATGAAAAATACATTGGAGATTACAGCCCAGTGACCCTAAATGAAAAGGACACATTTTTTTATTAAAGCACGCTAAAGGTTTCCCTTTCATCTCGACAGAAGCAGACTTAAAAAAATTGGGCACATATCACTTTACAAAAAGGTCTGCTTCTACTAATCCTCTGAACATTAAAATATCTGAAAAATATTCTTTGCTTTTGAGTCAAATATTAATTGTTTTCATTGTTTTTT
The DNA here is from genome assembly GCF_964263255.1 of Lissotriton vulgaris. Lineage (NCBI taxonomy): Eukaryota > Metazoa > Chordata > Amphibia > Caudata > Salamandridae > Lissotriton > Lissotriton vulgaris. The sequence goes on along the minus strand of NC_141687.1, from coordinate 740,453,540 downwards.
ATTACACACTAGTTGTTAGGTAAAGCAAATGATTCACTTACGCACAAATTGCATGACTGTTTACAAATAACTAAATATTGGTTGAACATACAGTATCTTACAGTTGTCTGTGGTTCACTTATTTTGAGATAATATCTAGTAATAGATGATTGATTAACTATGTTGTATTCGACAGAAGCATGAGAGGGTATTGATAAATGAGTCATGGGACAATTATTGCATTCTAAAATGGCTACCCTAGTTCTTGTGAGCAGATAGGGTTGTTGTTATACTGTTTACACAATGTCATATGTGAGGTAATTAGTGATGTCAATGATTTACCATTGCTGATATCATATGTGATGGCATAAGTGATATTGTTGATAAAGCCATCAGTGATGTCTTATTTGAAAGGTAACACGTAAAACATTTTTCAAGTGACTTGCCATGCTTTCACTTTACTTTAACTTATAGTGATTATTGTACTGAGCTACTGACTTAACCTTCATTGAGGTCTTCTTATAAATAAGAATATATTTAGCGTAGGCCCAAAAAAACACGACATTAAAAGATATGGCTATTTAGGCACTCATTTAGAGATTAGTAAACTCTACTCCATTACTCTAGGGCAGGAGACGATTGTATTTTTCTGCCCTGACAAATGACAGTTTGACATATTTAGAAATTGCCACCAGGCAAAATTAAATCTCTGTCCCTTCAGGAGATCCACTGAAGACACTGAAGTTTTGCTGTGCAAGGGCCATGTTCAAATACTAACTCCGAAAGCAGAAAAAGAAAAACGAAATGTCCCTGATATACTAGTAGTTTATCCCAACATGTGGATCATGTATTTGTTTCCTGTTTCGTACCTCTAGTCCTAAAGCTGTCTTTCTCAAACTAAATAAATATGTTTAAACGTCAATCCTAATTATGGCTGATGGTCTGAGGCACTTTAACTGATGTGTCCATCTCTGTCTGGACACCAGTCAAAGGTTTCTGTCAGAAAAATAGGATCGTTTCTCTGACTTTAAATATAGTGATGGAACGGAGTTTGGCAGTGAGGTTGTTCTGCCATCTATATGCTGGAGTATCCTGTTGTCTAATCTCTAAGCAAGGTCATACGTTTCTTCACAAGCTATTTTATGGAAATCTATAGGTAGTTTTTGAAAAAAATATTCTTAAGAGATTAGTTGATACTTTTTTTATTTTATACTTTATTATGCCAGTAAGAGAAACTATTTCAAACAACAAGGGGCCCCAATAGTATCAGCGAGGGACCTCTGGGAGCTTATTATACAAACACAACAATGGTCCCAAGCAAGGAGACAGAGGATAGTTGAAAATAAATATAGACTCAGTCAGTTCTATATTGCTGAAGACATGCCCAGCCGGGCAGAGGTCTTCAAAGTTTATACTTGAATAAGGATTTGTAACACAAAATAACACCTTCAACAATTCACGTGCGTGGGGCACAAGCCTGTACCCAACCACAACAATACATAGACACAGACAACACATAAAAGGGCTTGCAAGGCAAGAGCAGCAGTCTCTGTAGAATTCCAGTCATACAGAGAAATTTTTGTAGGTACCATTACATAGCATTGCATAAAAATTCATTACACAAGTATATGGTACTCAAAAAGTCGACGGCGTTTCGGACCCCCTACTAAATGATGGGGTCCATCATCAGGACAAAACAATAATTGCCTTTGAATATAAGCCTCTTTTGCCTAAGGAGGGAAGGAGAAGGGGGGAACAGAAATACATTTAGTTTAACCAATTACATATTATAATCCTGAAAAATTGGTGACATTGTGTTGTGATTATACTAGTAACCGCGGTTTCCGAGGTGGGGACCGCGAGTGATATTTACACTGAAGTGTTCACAGGCGTGCGACCGAGTGACAAAAAACATACTTTTTTGGTGATTCTTGGTAACAGACATACAACTATGATGTCCGATTTGTGAAGTGTGTTGGTGAGTTATTTAAAATTGGACACCAATGAGCAGTGATATCAGTTGCAAACATAAACGGCGCAGTGATAGAGTTGAGTTTCAGAGAAAAAACGTAGTCAGAAAAATGCGTTGGCTCACCAAAGAGCGTATTGGTGAGAAGCTCACAAGCGAGCTTGGGAGAATTTCGATTCAGCAGGGCCAGGGTCTTGGAATGATTGTACCAAAGGCTTGGGTAGCTAAAGTGGAAGAAAATATGCGGTAAACTTCAGTGGAAATTCAGCAGGGTACATCGTGGGTTAGTCCAGTAAGAGAAACTATGCATATCAATCAATCAATCAAAATTACTTTATTCAATTAATATAAAATTAATCATAAAAGTTCAGAAATACATCACAATTCATATCAGCAAATGATCATTTTCCTAGTTCGCAGAGACACACATCGAAAGGAAGTGACACTAAGACAATTTAGAGGGTCTAGCAACATTTGTAAATAGAATAAGGCTGGGCGGCATTGTCTAAAATTTAGCTTACGTGGGTGGCGTTGCCAAGATGGCGGTGTGAGCGGACATGTCCTTCTGTCGCTCCCGCTGATGGCCCACTTCAGCACCGTCTTTTAGCCGTCTTCATCTACAGATGGGCCTTCCTCGAGACGAATGGATGCCTCGACCCCTCGCAGTCCGGTTTCAGAGCCAACCACAGCACCGAGACCGCCCTCATCGCAGCCATCGACGACATCCGAACCCTTCTCGACAACGGGGAAACAGCGGCACTCATCCTCCTGGACCTCTCCGCAGCGTCCAACGCCTCAGCAACACCGGCATCCAAGAGAAGGCACTGAAGTGGATCATCTCATTCGTCGCCGGAAGAACACAGAGAGTCCGCCTCCCCCTGTTTCGATCCGAGGCCACCGAAGTCATCTGAGCCGTCCCGCAAGGATCATCACTCAGCCCCACCCTCTTCAACGTCTACATGAGACCTCTCGCCACCATCGCACGCCAACACAACCTCAACATCATCTCCTACACCGACGACACCCAGCTGATCCTCTCCCTCACCAGAGACCCCGACACCGCCAGAACCATCTCCATGAAGGGATGAAAGACGTCGCCGAGTGGATGAAGAACAGCCGCCTGAAACTGAACTCAGACAAGATGGAAGTCCTCATCCTGGGACCATCATCCTCCGCCTGGAATGACTCCTGGTGGCCCCCTGCCCTGGGTACCACCCCCAAGCCAACAGACCATGCACGCAACCTGTGCTTCATCCTGCACTCCTCCCTCTCGAAGACTAGACAAGTCAGCGCCGTCTCCTCTTCATGCTTTCACACCCTCCGCATGCCCTGCAAGATCTTCCGTTGGATCCCGACCGAAACCAGGAAGAGGGTCACCCAGGCCCTCGTCACCAGCCGACTGGACTACAGAAACACCCTCTACGCTGGAACCACAGCCAAGCTACAGAAAAGACTCCAACGCATCCAGAATGGCTCCGCCCGACTCATCCTGGACATCCCCCGACGCAGCCACATCTCCGGCCACCTGAGGGACCTACACTGGCTCCCCATCAACAAGAGGATCACGTTCAGGCTCCTCACCCACGCACACAAGTCTCTCCACGACCTGGGCCCTAAGTACCTCAACGACCGCCTGACCTTCCACACGCCCACCCGCCAGCTACGGTCTGCTAGCCTCGCCCTCGCCGCCGTACCACGCATCCGAAGAGCCACCGCCGGAGGCAGATCCTTCTCCTACCTGGCGGCCAAGACATGGAACTCCGTCCCCGTCCACCTTCGGCTGACCCAGGACCACCTCGCCTTCAGGAGACAACTCAAAACCTGGCTGTTCGAGCAGTAGCGGACCCCTTCCAGCAAGCGCCTTGAGACCCTTCCGGGTGAGTAGCGCGCTATACAAGTGTTCTGATTGATTGATTGGTTGATTGTCAAGGCCTGTGAAATAGCCGAGGCAGACATGGGCCTGGGAACTCGATTTGACTCACCAGCTCCCCGCCTGTGAGAGCGCAGAGGTCCCGATCTGTTTGGCCACAGCAGCGATCGCCCCACAGCGCAGAGGAGGCTAGAATCCAGCGGAGCCTACCCGTCATTTTGAGGTGTGTGCGGGCGCGGTGTCCTCTGGGACGGATCGTGGGCCCCGTGGTTTCCACCGGGGCCCTACCACCCCGCGTCTTTCGACCGGAGACTACAGCCGACGCAGGGCCATGCAGCATGACCACAGGCGAGGTGTAAGCGGCAAAGTCGGGTGGTGGGTGGCTATCAGGGACGAGGGATCCTCGGCCGGATCCCAGGCCCGACTGCGGCAGTGAGGACGGAGTGTTGGGAGGTGTTCCCCGTGATCCCGGCCTACAGTGGTTTCTCCTGATCCCCCCTTCTCTGTGGCACACTCTGGGGTAGTACAGCTTGGACCCCAGCTTCGCAGAACTCACGGTGGTGCAGCGCCTAGCAAGGTCGAGGGTCCCGTGGGACTGGGGAGGCTCTGAATTCAGGTGGCGGTCGGCCACAGAGGCTGGGGCCTGGGAGGAGGTGCACAGGGATAGCCCGCTGGACAGCTGTAGTGGCCTACGGAGGATTGCCGGGGGGACGGGTGGCAGGGCAGTCACGCATCACTGGTGTGGAGGTTCTAGGGACCCAGAGAGTGGGGGAACCCTGCTCTGCGCGCGCCCCACGCTGTCCGACTTGTGCAGTGGTCCCTGTCTGGGGCCCTTCCACTAGACTGGGAACTTGGCTGCTGACTACCCGGGTTGGGGGAAGGTCGCCATCTTGAAAGACCTGGAGTGGAAGAGCAGCCTAACAGAAGGAGACAGAGTGACTGCTAAGTGACGAGGGGCCTTCATCTCTAACTGCCCTGCGGTGAAGCCGGCTGGTGGTGGTGCCGGGCAACTCCTCATACGTCATTCCGGCTTAAACTAGAGAGATTGGCCTGGCGCCCCCGCGAGCTAGGAACTGGTCACAGGGCCTGATGAGACAAGCTGTGCTCCCCAGTTGTGGGGATAGGAGCCTACCCTTGTGAGGGCACTACAGAGCCCCTGCCAAGTAACCGTGTTGGTCCACTGGGACACTGCCTTGGGGAGCCGGGAACGGGCAATGTCCACTATCAGAGGGCGGAGAGATAAGACGGTGAAAGACCTCTTCGCCAAGGTCCAGGCGAGCCAGCAGCTTAGCTCCATGGCCTCGGCCTCACTGCAGGCCACCCAGGAGCAGGGGACAGGATCAGAGCCCATCACAAAAGCCTTTCTGGAGTTGCTGTTTACGTCATTGAGAGAGGATATTCACACCTTAAAAAAGGAGTTTGCAGGGGAAATCAGAGAAGTTCACAGGGACGTGGATGGAAAAGGTGAGGGTGTGACTGACCTCGAGAACAAAAGCGATGGGAAGGACACAGAAATAGCGGCTTTGCAACAAGAAATCCTCCAGATAGATGCCCAACAGATGGACCTTCAGACCCATCTGGAGGACCTAGAGAACTGCTCCTGGTGACACAATGTGAGGATCCGGAACGTGGGGCTGACCGATGAGATGAAGGACCTGTTTCGCTTCACGAGGGAACTATTCAATCACATACTGGGATGTCCACTTGAGTCGGAGCTTCGCCTTGACAGGGCACAAAGGGTGGGGCCGCCACAGGTTTACCCTGCACCACCATCGGACATCCTGGTTTGAGTTCAGGACTTTCGCACTAAGGAAGAGATCTTCCAGAAAGCCAGGAAAATGCATCCAATATCCTTCCAAGATCAGTCGCAGGTCCTATTTCAAGACTTGCCTGCCCTCACATTGCAAAAACGCAGAACTTTCAAGGCTGTCACGACCCACTTGCAACAGCGTGGCATCTCTTACAGCTGGGGCCATCTGTTCCATTTGGTGTTTAAGCTGGACAATAAGCTCTATCAACTGCAGTCAGTATCGGAGGCCTGCCGATACCTGGGGATTGCCTCGCCTGCTGAGGAGAGTGAGGAGGCAGGCCGAGTCACTGACACAGATGATTCTAAACCCCAATGGCGACTACAGGGCAGACAACGAAGTGTGAGGAAACCCCCGGTGGCTGCGATTGCGGAGGGCAGCTGTGGAGGCGGTCCCTTTGGACAGGAACCCGTCCCCAACTGGTTGACTTTTGTGACTCTCTAAAGCCGACCTTTGCTTGCATTTTGTCTTGGGCCATTGGCGGGAGGGGGACCATTGGAAGTTGGATGGAATACCTCCATTCACTACTTTTTCAAACATCTTTGGATGGTGGACACTATGATTGTGCTTATCTTGTTTCGTTTTTGAGTTTTTCTTTGGGCTGGGGTTGTTGGGGGGTGGGTTTTGTTGTTCCAAGTTCACCGAGCACTGTGGGTTCTGATGGGGTCCCCTGTCTGAGTAACATAGGGAGGAGAGTTGTTCAAGGCCCGAGACTTTCCCGCAGCCTCTTCTGACCCTAACTGTGTAAATGCCATCTGCAGAACTTAAAGTCCTTACTTTAAATGTGAGGGGATTGAATAGTCCCATAAAACATAAGGCAGTCCTCTCTCTCCTAGAGCACTCCCAGGCAGATATCTACCTCCTACAGGAGACACATTTGCTGCAGAAAGATTGCACCGAGTCAGGGTCCAGAAGTTCCCACTGCAATTTTTTTCTTTCAGTAATACGAAGACTGCAGGAGTCTCAGTTTTAGTGGCCCAGCGATTTAGGGGTAGAGTACTGCACAAAGGGACGGAGATTAAGGGAAGACTGCTAACATATAGGTTTTCATTAGGCACCTCCACGTTTACTGTCGGGTCAGTTTATGCCCCCAACGAAGGACAGGAGTGTCAGGAAATCACTATTGGCGCCTACCTGGTATTCCAGTGGACTACAAACCCCAGAATGCTCTCTGGGAGGAACCGAATCACGTTTAAGTCATGTGACGCGGAAGCGCGTTGTACGTGATTCTTAGTACATTTTGGATTTGCTTGGCGAGAAGTCGAGACGCCTTCTGTTTCCACGTCTACTCTTTGCCGCTTGATTTGTTTCCCGGCTGGTAATCAAGCCCTGATTTGAGCCTGTGGGTGCCGGCTCTCGTCCTGTTCGGCGGAGCAGGTTCCTGTACTCCTTGCCCCGCTAGCGGCTGCTGCCGGGACACCGATGTCCCGAGTCTGGCGAGTCTCAACCCCGCCATTCGAGCCGGTGGTTTTCTGGCATTCCCTGCTTGGCGGAGCAGGCTTCTGATTCCGTTGCCCCGCTAGCGGCTGCTGCGGGGAAGCCGACATCCCAAGTCCAGCTGGACTCAATCCCCCTTGGAGCCGGTGTTTACTGGCTGAAGGCCCCTGCTCGGCTGAGCAGGCTTCTGCCACTATCTTTTCCCCATTAGCGGCTGCTGCGGGGACAAACTCCTGCCTTGCTCCTGGTTTGGTGAGGTTACTCTTTCTCCCTGGATTGTTCTCTATTATACTATGGACGGTTATTGGAGTTCAACCTTCTTTTGATTTGAGGGAAGTTCATCCAGGTCCGGTAAGCCGTCTTATCCTGGCTGGATGTGTGACCAAATTAATAACTCTTCTTTGCTTCTTCTTTGTGTTCTTGACCGCCTTATTCTTTGGAATCTTTCATTGATGCAGGAGTACACTGGGATTTTAGCAAAGTCTTGTGTTGCTGAACTATGATTACAAACTTTACCTTTGTTCTGTTTGGATAAAGAACTCTCGCTATTCTCCTGAAAACATTCACCCATACTCAAGACAGTATTGAGTGTGTCCTATCCTTTAAATACCAATTAGGGGAGTGCGAGTTAGGGTATGTATGAGACGCATGTGTGTTGATTGGTGCGCAGCTTTGGTACATGTTGATATTTATAACCTATGCTTTGGTTTTATAGGAGCTATTGATCCACACACAGAGAAGTTTTCTTATCATTTGTGACTTGAGAAAGGGTCCATCTCCGGGCTGTTCATTTTAGGTGCGTGTTGTCTATAGCGAGAATAATTGGGAGTAGCTAGGATATTAGGGTTGCCTAACTATTGTACTTTCTCGTTTCAGGTGTCCCTTTCACTGCTGCCCCCTCCCTTCCTTCCCTCGCTTGATTACCTCTATGCTCTGTGTGTTTATCACTAGTCAGAGTGTGGGGAAGTCAGGAGGTGGACCCCTTTAAGCATCACCCTGATCCTGAGGAGTTCGACCAGATCTTGACAGAATCACGTACCACTGTCAGGAACTAACTATTGGCGCCTACCTGGTATCCCAGTGGACTACCACGCCCAGAATGCTCTCTGGGAGGAACCGAATCACATTTAAGTCTTGTGACGTGGAAGCACGTTGTACGTGATTTTTAGTACATTTTTCTTGTAGGCCGGCCTCATTTCCTACCAATCTCTCGTGAGTCGCTTTTGCTATCTCCTATCTCACCGGAGACGCGGCTAACTGGGCAGTTCCTTTCGTAAAGAAGGACGATCCCCTTCTCACCGATTGGGCAGGTTTTCATAGGGAATTTGAGAGGGTGTTTCACCGTAGGGCTACGACACTCAGCGCTGATCGTGATTTGCTGAGTTTACGTCAGGGCAGAAAAGACCTGGTTTCATACATGACCACTTTCAATCGGCTGGTTGTAGAGACTTCGTGGCCTGAGGAAAAAAGGATGGCCTTGTAATTATCAGGGGTTGAACGATAACAACAAAGACGTTTTGCCCCAAATAGACCCCCAGCCCACCACTTCCACTTGTACCGATCTGATAAACCTTACTTTACGTCCGGACCATAGAATGGCAGAAAGGGGAGGGGATCGTAAGAGAATGGAGAGAACAAGTGGGAGTGGAAAACAAGGATCACATTCTCTAACCAAGGAACCTGGTGCAGAGCCTATGGATATAGGAGCCATTGGACCACCTTTAACAAAATCAGAGACGAGCCCTTGGACTCTGTAGGTATTGCGGTAAAAAGGGGCACAATGTGAAAGACTGTACCGCGAAACCCAAGAAAAGGAATATCACATACTCAGGGAAGCAGGTAGCTACCCTCGAAGTAGAGAGTGCCTCTACTACCTGTAAGGACAGAGGAAGAACAGATAGGGATGAGAGTACCCTGCAGGAGATGCAGATCCCATTGCTAGCTGTTCTAGGAGTAAAACACATAGAACCACACATCGTTCTGACTATGGTCCTCAGGACCGGCCAACACCGTCATCAGGTTAAAACCATGATTGACTCAGGGGCCACAGGCAATTTCATTGACTACGGGTTAGTGCTTCGTTTGGGATTAGTGAGAGTGCCTAACACAAAACCCGAGATGGTATTGGCCGTAGATGCGACTCCCTTAAAATGCGGTCCCATCACAGAACATACCGAAATGTTGGAATTGGTTCTCGAGGGGGAACCACATGATCATGTGGAAAACATAGTCCTAAACATCATTGAAGCCCCTCAATACGAGGTTATTCTGAGCATGCCTTGGTTATGGCTCCACAACCATACCCTTGATTGGAAGAGCAAAACCATTAGCATTACTGGGGAGGAGTGTATGACCAACTGCATGAGGGGAGGTGAATCCCATACTTTGTCGCTAGCTCAGATCTTTCAGATAGCAACGGCAATGGAAAAGGAAGTGGTACTTCCCCCAAAATATATCCAATTTGTGGATGTGTTTATTAAAGTAAAAGCAGAGAAACTACCACTGCATCGCGACAATGATTGTGGGATAGATTTGGTAGAAGGTGCGGTCACTCCTGCATGTCGAGTGTATGCCCTATCAGAGCCGGAAACTAAGCACCTTAAGGAGTATCTGGACCATTTCTGTTCCATCGGTTTCATCCGTCCATCTCGTTCCCCAGCGGCCTCTCCCCTCTTTTTCAGGGCTAAAGCCAATGGCGAAATAGGAACTTGCATTGACTATCTCCAGTTGAACAAATATACAGTGAGGAACAGGTACCCTCTTCCACTCATCCCAGTCCTGTTGGACCACGTGAAAACGGCTACCATCTACACTCGTATGGACCTGAGAGGGGTGTATCACCTGGTTAGGATACATGATGGGGATGAGTGGAAGACGGCATTCAAGACTCGTTTTGGCCTATTCGAGTACTTGGTAATGCCGTTCGGGTTGTGCAACGCCCCGGCAGCTTTCCAATACTTCTTGAATGATGTGATGAAAGAATACATAGACAGGTTTGTGGTCATTTATATTGATGACATTCTGATTTACTCGGTATCATCAGCAGAACACGCAGGGCATGTGATCCTCATTCTGAAAAAGCTGCAGGAACATGACTTATTTTGTAAGCTCAGCAAATGTGAATTCAATGTCCCTGAGGTTGAGTTCTTGGGGGTGATTATAAGTTCCAGTGGTTTTAGGATGGCTGAGAGGAAGGTAAGGGCAGTCCAGGATTGGCCTGTTTCCAAGAGAGTGCGAGATGTGCAATGTTTTTTAGGGTTTTCTAATTATTACAGAAGATTCATCTCGCATTTCTCTCAGTTAGCATCCCCAGTGATAAGGCCTATGAGGAAAAGCATTCCGTTTTGTTGGACTCCTGAAGCCATGGCGGCGTTTGTACAGTTAAAAAAGACTTTCTGTACTGCGCCTATTCTGAAACACCCCGAATCTGATGTACCTTTTGTAGTGGAGGCTGATGCTTCGGATGTGGCCATAGGAGCAGTATTATCTCAAAGGGACAGGAACACTGGACAGCTACATCCGGTGGCAATCCTATCAAAAAAACTGAACGCTGCTAAAATCAATTACACTGTAGCCGAGAAGAAACTCTTGGCTATAAAAAAGGTCTTCCAGGAGTGGAGACACTATCTCTGTTGGGCTCATCATCCGATAACAGTTTACACTGACCACAGGAACCTCCAATTCATGAAAACTGCCAGCCATTTATTGCAACGTCAAATGTGATGGATGGTGTTCTTTTTGGAATACGACTTTGTGATTACCTTTCGTCCAGGAGCAGAGAATAAAAAAGCTGATTCTTGGTCCAGACAGAGTGAAACAGCATACCCTCCTCCGAATGAACAGAGAACCATAATCCCCCCGAACAGGGTCTTATGTTCGGTGACGGTGGATCAATTTGTGGAGCAGATCATCAACGAGCGGTCCCAAGCCCAATGGCAGATCTGGGCCGATCACCAGGTTCAATGGACCCTCAAGCATGGCGTCCCCATGCATGGTAACGGGCTGTATCTGCCTGCTCACGTTCTCCGCTTAAAGGCTTTCAACTGGTGCCATGATGCAGTCACAGCTGGGCATCCGGGTCACCAGAAGACTGTACAACTGATGCAAAGGCTGTTCTGGTGGGAAGGGATGGCTAAAGACGTAAAAAATTGGGTGGATCAATGCGAGACATGTGCTTGAGCGAAGGGTGAACGGGTGAAGAGCAAGGGTATGTTGATGCCCCTGCCTACCCCATCTCAACCATGGCAGACAATCAGTGTGGACTTCGTCCTAGGTTTACCCATGGATCAGGGATGCAACGCTATCCTTGTGGTGGTGGACAGTTTGACTAAGATGGGCCATTTCATTCCCTGTAAAAACCTGCCCACAGCAAGTCAGACCGCGAAGTTGTTGTTGACTCAGGTCGTTCGTCTACATGGTATTCCTAGAGTCATTATCTTCAGTTCCGTGCTCATTTCCGGCACATGTAGTGCAAGGCATTGAATGTGGAAGATGCATTGCGACCAGTTTTCACCCTCAGTCAGATGGGCAGACTGAACGGCTGAATCAGACTCTCAAGAAACACTTACGGTGCTATGCTGAGGATGCTGCGGAATCATGGGTGTCTTTGCTTTGGATGGGCGAGCTGTTGTACAACAATGCATGGCATAGTTCCACAGGAGATACGCCCTTCCGAGCCAACTCAGGATTCCACGCCGACCCCTTGCCGTTGGTTATTCCGAGTGACGTCCAGAACCATCCTTCCATGGCGGCATGGATAAAGGCTCTCCTGGGTATCCACCGGAAGATCAGGAGGCATCTGGAACAGGCAAAGGCTTCATATAAGAAATAGGAGGATCGTCACAGACGTGCTGGCCCGGCATTTCGGGTGGGGGACAGGGTCTGGTTCTCGACCAAGAACTTTCGGTTCCGGTATCGCAGTATTTTCTATCCGCGGTATGTAGGGCCTTTTTCCATCATCTGTAAGATAAACCCAGTGGCATTTAAACTGAAATTGCTTGCGTCTTTGAGGATACATCCGTTTTTTCAGTGCAGTCTATTGAAACTGGCAGGCAACGCTCGCCGCACGGTTACGCCACCGGTAATGAGGGATATGCAGTTGGAGTATGAGGTCCGTAGTATCCTGGATTCACGGTACCGGCAGGGACGGCTGTGGTACTTGGTGTCATGGAAAGGGTATCGGTCTGAAGACGATTCGTGGGAGCAGTGTTCAGGGGTCCATGCCCCAGTGCGGTGCAGCTTTTCTATGCTAGATATCCAGGGAAGCCGGGCGCTAGGCGGAGCTTGGGAGGAGGAAGTATTGTCAGGAAATGACTATTGGTGTCTACCTGGTATTCCAGTGGACTACAAAGCCCAGAATGCTCTCTGGGAGGAACAGAATCACATTAAAGCCACCTGACGCGGAAGCGCATTGTACGTGATTGTTACTACATTTTGGATTTGCTTGGCGAGAAGTCAAGGCGCCTTCTGTTTCCGCGTATACTCTTTGCCGCTCTAAATCATTTCCCGGCTGGGAATTAAGCCCTGATTTGAACCTGTGGGTGCTGGCTCTCGTCCTGCTCGGCGGAGTAGGTTCCTGTACTCCTTGCCCCGCTAGTGGCTGCTGTGGGGACACCGACGTCCCGAGTCTGGCGAGACTCAACCCCCTCTTTCGAGCCAGTGGTTTTCTGGCATTCCATGCTCGGTGGAGCAGGCTTCTGATTCCATTGCCCTGCTAGCGGCTGCTGCGGTTAAGCCGACATCCCGAGTCCGGCTGGACTCAATCCCCCTTGGAGCCGCTGTTTACTGGCTAACGGCCCCTGCTCGGCTGAGCAGGCTTCTGCCACTATCTTTCCCCTGTTAGCGGCTGCTGCAGGGACAAACTCCTGCCTTGCTCCTGGTTTGGCGAGGTTTCTCTTTCTCCCTGGATTGTTCTCTGTTATACTATGGACGGTTATCGGAGTTCAACCTTCTTTTGCTTTGAGGGAAGTTCATCCAGGTCCGGTAAGCCGTCTTATCCTGGCTGGATGTGTGACCAGATTAATAACTCTTCTTTGCTTCTTCTTTGTGTTCTTGACCGCCTTATTCTTTGGAATCTTTCATTGATGCTAGAGTACACTGGGATTTTAGCAAAGTCTTCTGTTGCTGAACTATGATTACAAACTTTATCTTTGTTCTGTTTGGATAAAGAACACTCGCTATTCTCCTAAAAACATTCACCCATACTCAAGACAGTATTGAGTGTGTCCTATCCTTTAAATACCAATTAGGGGAGTGCAAGTTAGGGTATGTATGAGACGCATGTGTGTTGATTGGTGCACAGCTTTGGTACATGTTGATCCATCTCCGGAGCTGTTTAATTTAGGTGTGTGTTGTATATAGCGAGAATAATTGAGAGTAGCTAGAATATTAGGGTTGCCTAACTATTGTACTTTCTTGTTTCAGGTGTCCCTTCCACTGCTGCCCCCTCCCTTCCTTCCCTCGCTTGATTACCTCTATGCTCTGTGTGTTTATCACTAACCAGAGTGTGGGGAAGTCAAGAGGTGGACCCCTTTAAGCATCACCCTGATCCTGAGGAGTTCGACCAGATCATGACAAGGAGAGGTTTTTTCACTTAGCCGTCACTGGAGCTTCCAACACTGCATACCGAAATATTTTGCTGGGGGGGAGATCTTAATCTATTTTTTGATAACACCTTAGATAGATCGTGCCAACGCACTTCCCAGACAGGTATCCTCACCCCGGAAGGGCGGTCCCACCTGAGTGAGTTGGGCCTCATGTATTTATGGCACACCTTCCACCCCTGGAGCCAGGAATACTCCTAATATTCTAGCGCATACACAAAACGTACGCACGCTTGGACTACCTACTGGCTTTGTCCTCCGTGTAGGCGCTTACGACCGCTATAGATATTGGGACGGCCTCCCTATTGGACCACGTGCCAGTGACCGTTGTCCTCTCCCTTCCCCCTGCCCCAAGCACGACACGGAGCTGGCGCCTTCGGGAAACATTACTACCCCGCAAAGAGGTGGTTGCTCGGGTGCAGCGAGTTATTTCTGATTATCTCCCTCACAATAGTAATGCTGACACCACGCTTGCGAAACAATGGGCAGCGCTGAAGGCGGTGATGAGAGGTGAGTTTATCGCAATCTCAGCGGCGGATAATATTGAGCGTGCTCATAAGCGTGAGGAACTCACTCAGCAGACTAGGGAACTCCTCGAATTTGGAGGCAGCTTAAGGCAGTGAAGCAACAACTAACGACTATAGATCAGGATCGTGCGGAATTCACGGCGCTGAGGCTAAAACACACATATTACATTGGCGGAGATCGCTGTGGACGCCTCCTGGCCCACAAGTTGCGCTAAGTGCGACAGCGGCAGAACGTGCAGGAGATTCTCTGACAGGACAGTAGGCGTGTTACGGAAGACGCTGATATCGCCAGTGCTTTTATCGATTTTTACGCCGACCTCTATTCCGGTTCCCCAACAGGGGCCTCTGCTGGAGAGGCCTTTCTTGACTCCGTACCCCTCCCAGATCTTACGAAAGATCAGGCAGAGCATTTAGAGCACAATATCAGGCAAGAGGAGGTCACCGCAGCCATCTCCCTCCTAAAGCTGGTGAAAACACCAGGGCCAGATGGCTTTCCTGTGAGCTTCTGTAAGACTTTCTGTGCACAGGTTGCTCCCCTTCTTATGAGACTTTTTAACTCTTCTTCAGAACCAGGGGTGATCCCGGGCGACCTCCTAGAGGCTTCCATTCCAGTAATCCCTAAGCCAGGGAAGGATTGGTCGCAATGCGGGGCATACCTGCCTATTTCTCTTCTCAAAGTTGATCTTAAATTATATACGGGAATCCCAGCAGCCTGACTTGTGCCTCACATGTGAGGTCTAATCGATCCGGATTAGGCGGGTTTTATCCCGGAGCGCCAGACCTCCGACAATCCCAAGAGGGCCTTACACCTTATAGAGAAGGCGACGCGTACGCAAGGGAGTTCATGATGCTGGCTATCGACACCGAGAAAGCGTTCGATAGGGTCCATTGGCCCTATTTAGACAGAGTTCTAGAGAAGGGGGGGCTGGGAGAAAAGTTCAGTGCTTATGTCCTGAACTGCTACAAATTTCCTACGCCGGTGGTCTGTGTTAACAGCTGTACCTCCTCCCGGTTTGCCATCGAACTAGGCACAAGACAGGGGTGTCCTTTGTCGCCCCTGCTCTTTGCCCTCTAAATGGAGCCATTGGCTCAGAGGTTGAGGCTTAACCCGAGAGTACAGGGAATCAGGTTCGGAGGATACGTTCAAACCATCAGTCTTTATGCCGACGATGTTCAGTTAAGTTGACAATACTCCCCCAAATCCTGTATTTGTTTCACACCATTCCCCTGCGGCCACCGATGGGCGGGATCCAACAAACACAGTCAGATCTGGCTCAGTTTATTTGGAACGGGAGGAAGCCACGCATGAAGTTGTGATTGGCGGAACTTTCCCCAGAATGGGGGGGTCTGGGTCTCTCGGATTAGCTGCTCTACTTTCAAGCTGCCCAACCTTGTCTCCTAGTGGAGTGGAGTAGATGGGAGTCTGAAAAGCATTGGCTATTTCAAGATCAGGCAGTGGCAGGTTATACGCTCCAGGAGATTCCTTTCCTTCATAAGACCCCCTAATCTGTATGCCTTGTACATCACTAGGGTACCCAGGGAAGTTTTGGATCACACCAATGTCAAACACGAGCTCACCACCTTCCCGTCCCCACTTACTCCTTTAATGGATAATCCTGATTTCACCCCAGGAATGGACTCGGTGGCCTACGCGAGAAGGAGGCCGGCCGGGTGTAGATACCTCTTCCAATGATACCTAGAGGAGGCGTCATGCCATTCCATCAGTTCCATCAAGAGTACGAGATGCCAGAATCGGAGAGACTTAGATATCTACAAGCACAGCACTGGGCACTTAATGAACACGTGTGTCCTTTGGCTGATAGACAACTGCTACCACTGGCTAATTACACGTAAATCAGACAAAAAACGTATATCAGATTTGTACAGGATGTTGTAAACCAAATACACTCATGTCTACAACTCGGGTAAGGCACGCTGGGAGAGGGAGTTAGGGAGGACACTCAGCCATAAGGAATGGGAGGGCATATATTATAGGGCTCGGCATTATGCATACCACATGGGGCTTACTGATACACTCACCAAGATTTTAACCTACTGGTACTATACTCCTGAACGGCTCTAGAGAGGTGACATGCTGGTGGGGTTATGGTCAGGTAGGCACACTGGTGCATTTGCTTTGGGATTTAACTCATCTTCAGGGTGACTGGAAGCAAATACTGGAGGAGGTGGATGCGCATTTTGACATGGAGATCCCACGATTCCCCTCGTACGTACTGTCAGGTCTGCCAAACTCAGTAACAGTCCCGCTGCGTTACCGCAGAGGTCGCTTAATTGCTATTGCACTGGGCTGCGCTATGCAGAATATACTCACTCACTGGCGCACTGCACATGTCCCCACTTTCCAGGGCTGGCTCCACTGTTTGTGGTTCGTGTTGGGCATGGAGAAGCTTTCCCTGACTTTGGCGGGAGAGGGTGCTAGGTACGCAGAGCTGTGGCAACCCTTCTTGTCTCTGTTAGCTTCAGAATTCTGAGAGGTCACCTGTCCTCGTTACCTACAATTATTACACCTCTCTGATATGGAACGGACGACGACGGGCTATTGCCATGTATATTAACGGGACACAATGCCCAGGTGTCTTGCAGACATACTAGTTTCTGTCCCATGTCTGGGATATTCCATATAATGGCTGTAAAGGTATCCACATCTTTTGAAGGAGGGACTTCCTCAGCTTGGCTCTCCCTAGAAATGCACGGAACAACATTCTGGGGTTCTTCAATCACAGATATCTAGGTCCGTCAGTGCCAAAAAACGATTTGCAGTTGGTAATAAAGGGGTGATATTTCCTCTGTGCTGCAAGTGAGATTGAGACTCCACACCGGAAAATGGAACATCTTGAGCCTTATTACCATCTATTCCTTGCTGATTCAATAATGATTAATAAAAGAAGCCGAGAGGCAGTGCAAACATTTGAGTCGTAGCTGAAGGGTATTGGGTAATAGTTGTAGTAACTTTTCAGCCATAACCAGTGATTTCAGGGTTACTACCATGCAGTCTCCTTGAATAGATTTGGCTTGCCTCCCCAGCCACGGAGCTCTGCGGGCCATTAAGATATTACAGAAACCCTCTGCACGTCCATAAGTAGTTTTGAAAATCCAGTGACGAGCTTTGAAAATTATTTGGGTAGTAGTTTCTGTTTGGTCATAATTTAGAGTTGGAGTATTAGCTAAAATGACTAGGTAAGGGCAAGCAGCTGGGGGAAGATCTAGCATCCGCCCTCTTCTGAACTTTGTGAGAGGTTAGAGTTCCCCCCTACTGTTATAGATAAAGTCTCTGGCTCCAAGCCACTCGAACCAGGAGGGGGTGAGAGACTAACGCTAATCCTGGACATTGAGCCACTGCTAATACCCGGGGAGGGGGGGGGGGAGGGGAAGCAGCATTGCATCACGTTGGGGGCTGGAACACAGAAGTCACACTGTGGGTTTGCTGAGTTGCTGTCCGGGGTTTGAACTGATATTTACCGTATCAATAAAGTCACTTACTGCAGGTATATGCGGGCGGCCGCGCATGCGCATTTCTCCCGAGAAATTGCCATGCGCGGCCGCCCGCGCATGCGCATTAGTACACAAGACGGCAGCAATGAAGAGAGCGAGCCCCGGGGACGCGGCGGGCAGCGGGGAGCAAGGTAAGTGCCTTTTAATTCTTTTACACATTTGAATTAAAGTATTTAGGGAGGGCGGGAGGGGTGCGGGTGGCGGCCAGCTACGCTCCATTTGCGGAGCGTGCGTAGTGCCGAATTCTACGCCTGCTACGCAAAATGCGTAGAAGCCGGCACTACGCACACTCCGTGCACGGAGCTTAGCTGCCCGCCCACCCTTAATTAACAGCTTTTCCGCCCGGTAGGCAATCGTAATATGGCGGGGGGAATTGGCATGCGGGTGGGCACAAATGTTGGGCGGATCGCCACCGCAATGCGGGCGGTGGCAATCTGCAAGACTTACTAATGGACCCCACAGTGTCTCTGATAGGGGAATCAAACTGCACGTCGCAGAGGTGGAGAGGATACGGGGTTTATTGTGCCCAAGACCTACCCCAATGGATTAGACGACTGACCTTCATCTATCACTGAAGGGATATCCTTGTTTGCAGCAATGTCTGTACACAGTTATAATATCCTCTCTGCCCGATAAATCTCTAAGGCTATCACAGATGTGGCCTTTGCTTAAAAAAAAGTGTCCAAAGAAGTGAGATTTACCTATGCCGTGCGGGTGTTTGCAGCTTTCCTTCTCCCTGAACTTGCAGCAATCTTTTTCCCCATCTTGTAGCCCTTTACACCAGCCAGCCTTAGTTGGGGGCCCATACCAGCCTGCTCCGGGCTCCTCCTGGCGTGCACTGTCCCACCCTTGGCCCGGGCTTTGCTGGAGCGCAGTCCGGGCACGCCCGCACACGTCCCACGCTGCGGGAGTCCGTAGTCCCTATGAGAGCCTCCGGGCACCACGGGCTGACTGTCATGCTGGGGCTCTCTTGCCGCAAGGGGATCCTTGGGATTGAAGTCCCCCTCTGGCGCATTCACAGGCTAGCAGCTGAAAATGGGCCCATGTATATCAAATGTTATTGATCCTCATTTTGAAATATTTTTAACTAGATAGCTGCTTCTCTACTACAAATGTTTTGAAAATCACAGTACCTAACCAAATTGCTATTTCAATAATATTAAATGTTTTGCTGCTGTACAGTCAAATACACCAAAGTAAAGCAAAATCTAGTTCTAATAGGTAGGGGCATATTTATTTTCATTTTAAGTCGGCCTTTCGTAGGTCAGTATTTTTTCCAAATAACTTTGTAGGGTGCACTTTTGTAAAGCAAGATTTTCAATGTGTATATATATATATACATATGTATATATGTATATATATTTTGTCTTAGCATATTAAGGCCTGGCCGGTGTTGCAGCTGCGTTCAATGCCCGACCGGTCTCTGTTTGGCTAGAACTTTTCACTTGCTTTTAAATTGATGTTGAGGATACCTGTTTTTTAACCTGATATTTTAAAATTACACTGCTGCTAACTGTTTTTAGGGGTTACTTGCGTTCTTTGCACAATCTCCCACCTCGAGTGGTCGACCATCTTGGGGATCACAAGGTTAGCGGTCCAGTCGTCGCAAGCTGCCTATGTAGGAGGCACGCTGACGCGGATGCGCTTGTACTGCCTGGCCGGTGTCAGAGCTACGTTCAATGCCCGACCGGTCTCTGTTTGGCTAGAACTTTTCACTTGCTTTTAAATTGATGTTGAGGACACCTGTTTTTTAACCTGATATTTTAAAATTACAGTTCTGCTAACTGTTTTTAGGGGTTACTTGCGTTCTTTGCACAGTCTCCCACCTCGAGTGGGCGGCCATCTTGGGGATCACAAGGTTAGCGATCCAGTCGTCGCACGCTGCCTATTTAGGAGTCACGTGGACGCGCTTGTACTGCCTGGCCGGTGTCAGAGCTGTGTTCAATGCCCGACCGGTCTCTGTTTGGCTAGAACTTTTCACTTGCTTTTAAATTGATGTTGAGGATACCTGTTTTTTAACCTGATATTTAAAAATTGCACTGCTGATAACTATTTTGAGGGGTTACTTGCGTTCTTTGGACAGTCTTTCACCTCAAGTGGGCGGCCATCTTGGGGATCACAAGGTTAGCGGTCCAGTTGTCGCCTGTGCCTATTTAGGAGGCACGCTGACACGCTTGTACTGCCTGGCCGGTGTCGGAGCTGCGTTCAATGCCCGACCAGTCTCAGTTTGGCTAGAACTTTTCACTTGCTTTTAAATTGATATTTAGGATACCTGTTTTTTAACCTGATATTTTAAAATTACCCTGGTGCTTACTGTTTTGTGTGGTTACTTGTATTCTTTGCACAGTCTCTCACCTCGAGTGGGCACCCATCTCGGGGATCACAAGGTTAGCGGTCCAGTTGTTGTACGCTGCCTATTTAGGAGGCACACTGCCTGGCCGGTGTCAGAGCTGCGTTCAATGCCCGACCGGTCTCTGCTTGGCTAGAGCTTTTCACTTGCTTTTAAATTGATGTTGAGGATACCTGTTTTTTAACCTGATATTTTAAAATTACACTGCTGCTAACTGTTTTTAGGGGTTTCTTGCGTTCTTTGCACAGTCTCCCACCTCGAGTGGGCGGCCATCTTGGGGATCGCAAGGTTAGCAGTCCAGTCATCACACGCTGCCTATTTAGGAGGCACGCAGACGTGCTTGTATTGCCTGGCCGGTGTCGGAGCTGTGTTCAATGCCCGACCAGTCTCTGTTTGGCTAGAACTTTTCACTTGCTTTTAAATTGATGTTGAGGATACCTGTTTTTTAACCTGATATTTTAAAATTGCACTGCTTCTTACTATTTTGAGGGGTTACTTGCATTCTTTGCATAGTCTCTCACCTCGAGTGGGCGGCCATCTTGGAGATCACAAGGTTGGAGGTCCAGTCGTAGCACACTGCCTATTTAGGAGGCACACAGACACGGACGAGCAGTGGACGCGCGCAGCGGGCTTACCACAGGCGTGCTGAAGGCACGCCTAAGGCAAGCCCTTATGCACCTGTCCACGCTCTGAGCGGGCTCAGGGCCAGTCCTCCCGGTTGTGAGGCCCCAATTTCCTTGAGATATACAAAACACGAGCTCCTGGGGCTAAGACCTGGAGGAGGTTCTTCAAGATGCCCAAGGTTTGCTTGTGAGTCAATATATAAACGCCCTTTAGGGGCATGTGTTCATTGTGGCTCCCAGATACCTAATACACGAGATCATTTGGCCAGTGGGCATCACAATAAGCCTGTTGAAGAAACCTTTAAACACAAGCAACCCACAACTAAGTGTGCACTCTTAAATGCCAAGCCCCTGATTAAATATGCCACAGAATGTGCGTTATTCCAAGAAGAATGCAACATTAAAATTGCTTTTATCATGGAATCCTGGGCTGATCAAGCCTCTGGCCCTGATTTAGCAAAAGCACCCCCCCAGGTTTTTCATGTTATACCTTGAATAGACCTTTGAGGAGGGGTGGAGCCTAGCAGTCTTATACCACGAATCCCATTTTTTACCCAGCTTCCAATACTTTTTGAAAGACTCTTTCCTTCAACCTCAATATGGAGCATCATAAAAAAATTTAAAGGGCTACTACTCTACCGTCCTCCAGGTCCTAGAGCGGGTTTGCTGGAGACAATAGCTATCCAACTTGAAGACGGAATGTGCTCCGAATCATTTAAAGTATTCAGGGATTTAAATGTTTTTCTCGAGGACACCATGGTTCCTGATACAATTAACTTAGATAGATTAATGGAGACGGGGGAACTGAAGCTGTTGGTGGAAGGTCCTACGCATCTTACGGGGCATACTTTGGATGGGATTTACTCTAACAATCCCGATCTTTCTTGGTCTGAGGTACGGGTCAGATCACAGTGCCATCATTTTGGAGCTGCAGGAATCAAAAGCCTCTAAATCTAAATCCATGCCCACAAAGATGCTAGAAAAAGGAATATGGAAGGACTTAGATGGGGCTCAGTTAGAAGAGGAACTAAAGAGAACCATTCTTCCACTCCTGCTGGAGGTAGACCACGCTGTGAGGACTTCCACAGACTGGCTAGATAAAGCCTGTAAAAAATTGGTCCCCATAAAAAATGGCCCCCCAAATGGGCCAAACCCTCGGCCCCTTGGTACTCAGATAAACTTAAATCTCAGAAACTGGTCTGTAAAAAATGTGAACGGGCATGGGGGAAAGATTATAAAAACACCGGCAAAGAAATGTATAAGCACAGTCTCAAACACTATAAAGAACTTTTGCAGGAACCCAAAAAGAATTTCTGTTCCCACGAAATCCTCCAAGCAAAGTCCAACCCCAAAGAATTATTTAAACTGGTTAAAACACTTGCCTCACCTAACACTCCTAAGACTGCAAGTAGCCCAGAAATGTGTAATAAATTGGCCACTTTCTTCAAACATAAGGTGGAATGCATATTTCCAGGAAATGGTCCAGACCGAACCCAATAACGGGCCTGTCTTTGATCATTTCTTACCACTAGAAAGATCAGTAACCATCAAACTCCTGAATTCCATACATTCATGCTCCCTCACGGACCCTTGCCCAGTCTCCATTTTGAAAACTACTCCGGAAGTTATTGGATCCGCCCTACACCCCCCGATCAATAATATTTTTGCTTCCAGGTTTTTCCCAAAGGAGTGGAAGAGGGCTTCTATTCTTCCTCTACTGAAAAAAACAATAATGGAACCCACAGACCCCAGCAGTTATAGGCCAATTTTGCGGCTTCCAGTGCCAGAAAAAATCATTTAGAAACCAATGAATATCCAGCTTAGCAATTATCTCCAAACCAATAACGTACTTGATCCAACACAATTTGGATTCAGAGCTGGAGGTAGCATGGAACTGGCCCTAATTAAATCTTTAGAGGAAGTCAGGGAGGCGTTGGATGGTGGAGGGAAGGCTGTACTGATTTTGTTAGACTTTTCAGTAGCCTTCGACACGGGTCATCACATGGTTTTGATGGACCAATTGTCGGAGGTAGGAATACAAGGTGTTGCTTGGAAACTATTGCAATCCTTTCTCTCCGATAGAACACAGACTGTTGTCTTGGATAATATTATATTCCATCTGTTCTGCATTACTTTTTGGGTACCCCCGGGGTCCTCACTGAGCCCATTGCTCTTTAATATTTATATGATATGGTTGGCGGGCCTAATAGGATACTACGGCTTCCAGTTAACGTCGTACGCAGATGACACCCAAATAGCATTATCCTTTAATGATGGTGAGGAAAAAGAAACAGAAGTGTGCTTTCATGACTGCATGAAGGAGATAGCAGGATGGATGGCATTGAATTGTTTAAAATTAAATTCCAGCAAAACCGAGATGATTGTATTTGGAAATAATCTCCATGAATAGACACCTGACTGGTGGCCAGCAGATCTGGGCAACTGCGCTTCTCTGACTTTGAAAGCCAAGAATTTGGGGTTAATATTTGACAGCAGACTGACATTGGGAGGCCGATTCTGATTCGGTAAAATGCCCTCCGAATAGTGGTACGGAGCGTTTTTCCCGTAAGAATCGTATGCAGCACTGTACCTGCACGTACGATGTAGTTCGATCTGTACCCAAAGCAGTTTTCCGTACGAATCGTACCGAAGACCGTACAACTCACTAATCCGTACAAATCGCATTCGGAACGCGTAGTACGCGATGTCCGTACGGATCCAAGCTGCTTTTTCTGACCCAGCAAGTACGAATCGTATCGACAACACTCTGTACGACTCTTTTTCTACGGGAGCTTAAAAAGTCTGTAAAAGCAGATTTCGCATCCAAATGCGTATGAAACGGACCCCCCGGGTATGGTGCGTGCACCCAATGATTGCAGAGGTACGGTGCATCGGGGTACAGTGAGTACTCCCCTGGATTTCAGGGGTATGGTGTGTATGTCCCCGTGCGTACACCCCATGATCATAGGTGTACGGACCGTAGGGGTACGGTTTGTACACTCCAAGGTCGTAGGTGTACGGTGCCTACACCCCATGCACACACCCCTTGATTTTAGGGGTATGGTGCGTATGTGATAGTGTTGCCCTCCGTACGAATTGCTCATACACGATGTTTACTATACGAATTGCGTACTCATTCCCCGGTCCGGAACGTACTTGGTGGGTCGTACTGCATTTTTACAAACCATATGGTTCACTGTGCGGTCGATGTCGTACGGATTTACCCTTCATTTTCGTACGGTTCGCAATGATTTGGACGTATTTTCTCGCAACGGATCGTACTACGCTATTTGGATGGATTTGTACCATTCGTATGGAAACGAATACGAATCGTCATACGGATTTGTTTCCCAAATTGGAATCAACCCCTTAGTGATCACATAAGTGCCGTGGTATCCGCATGTTTCCTGATATTACGAATCCTAAGGAAAATAAAACCTTACCTTTCAGAAGGAAATTTCAGGACAGTGGTCACGGTTCTTGTAATGTCAAGACTGGACTATTGCAATGGTATCTATCTGAATGCCCCAAAAAACTCATCAATAGGCTTCAGATAGCTCAAAATGCAGCAGCCAGGCTGCTGTCAGGCATTCCCAAATTTGTCTCGATGAAAAAAGAACTAAACAGGCTACATTGGATTCCGGTGAAGCAAAGGGTACGTTTTAAGGCCTTATGTACAGCCTTTAAGGCCCTCAATAGAACAGGCCCTGACCACTTGAAGAATAAGTTCAAGTGGTATGTTCCCCTGGATACATGAGGTACCACCTGCTAGGGACATACATGTAAATTTCTGTCCTGAGGATAAGCTAATATCAATAATCGGGTTAAAGCACCATTGACACAGAAGATAGGGATCTGATATCAGTGTCTCCGGATGCGATTTAAGGATTCTGTGTTTGCCAAGAATTACAAACACAGAATCCTTAAATCGCATCCGGAGACACTGATATCAGATCCCTATTTCTCCCCAAACAAGGGCAGACTTTCAAATGACCTCATCTTCCGCACAAAAAACGTGCACAGTGGAGGAATACCCTCTACTCCTTGCTTCGAATCTCAAATACTAGGAAAACCCCTCATGCCATCAAATTGACGGTTATAGCCTCAGACGTCTGCAAGGCGAATGCTACCATATCCATTTATAATAATGGCATCATCCTCATCCAAGCCTCCGATAGTAACCTAGCTCTCATAGACAAGATCTTTCATATTCTTAAAAGAGCAGCTAACAACAAGAGAAATTCCCTACATGGCTCAGCTCCTCCCATTTTCTCAGAAGACATAGAATCTTTACGACCTAATCCACTAACTACTCCAAGGATCCCTAACCATCGCCTTGCCCTCCTCAACGATTCCCACACGCCCCCTCCAACTGACCCTATCACACCAGGGACCACAGGTATAGCTCAGACAGCCATAAGCATAGATAATGAGCATCACACACCCTCTGATACCTACACGTCCCCCACTATTGTCTCAACCACACCAGGGCCCCCGGACACAGTTAGGACAGTCTCAGGCATTGACAAGATGCACCACACCCCCAATGCTCTTCACACGTCCCTCTGAGCCTGCTCTACCTCTCCAAGGCCCTTGTGCTCAATTCGGACAGTCATAAGCGATGATAACGACCTCCATATTGATTTCCCAGACACTCCTACTACCCAACTAGCAGATAAGCCATCTGCTAAACCCCCCCTGACCCGACACTTACTTTGATCCACGACCAACTCCTAACACCCCCGATGCCCTACCCGCTCATCCAAATTCTACATACAGTGCCTATACCCCCTCCATGTGCAGCACCCCCTATCATGGCAGCACCTCTTAAGATCATCCCCCACTCCGACCCACCTTCTACCCTCCCTGCTCATCCAACCCCATCAAAAACTCGCAAAGATATCCCCACCCAATCTGATACTCAGCTCTCCACGCTATCAGACTACAATGGAGGAACTACCAATACGGGTTAACACTCGCCCACACACCTAATTGGGTGCCCTAACCATGACTGGACCGCTCGATTCAACGAGCTAACCCTAGGTCTATCCCAGCTCAAGGATGAGATGAAAAATCTGTCTTCAATCACTAATGAACTCCTAAACTTTAATAAAGCCACTAGCGTCACAGCGAACCAAACTAGGCAGCACACCAGCAGATACCTATCCACGACTCCACATCCAGTCATTATAACACAGAGTAAAATACCTTCCCATTATGACCTGAATCATCTAATGAGATCTATGGATGGTCTATCTGACAATGACTTACACGACCTTCTCGCCTCATACACAAGTCATATTGGCAATAGCAAGTACCTAGACTGCACCATCCAAGCCATCCGACCCAACCCACATAGAGAACCCACTCACAACCACAGATCCATAATTAGGGAAAACCTCACAAAGGTCAATTTAACTCAATCAACCGTCACTCACCTGATTAGCAAACTAAAGTGTGCTCTAATCAACTGCAGATCGGCTAACAAACATGCTACGGTCATTTATGACCTAATTCTTGCGAATGACCTGGACATCATCATCCTCACAGAGACATGGCTAAAGAGTTCCTCTGCACCCATCCTTGACCTACTGGTCCCCCCTAGTCATGATATATTTCGCAGGGATAGAACAGAGAAACCCGGAGGGGAGATTGCCTGCATTTATTGAAACACCACCACAGTTAAACAAGCAGACTCCATTTCCTTATCCTCTTGTGAATATCTTTGCACCAACATCTCGGACGACAAGGGCATCATCTGCCAACTTCACATAATATACCACCCCCCAGGTGACAATCCGAAGTTCATCGATGAGCTAATGAAAGTCATTACAGTCAATGCCAACTCACAAGTGCCGCAGACCTTTCTGGGAGATTTCAATCTCCATTGGAGCAATACCGGCGATCACGATGTAAGCGGCCTCAAATCCTTTCTGGCAGACCAGGAATTGTCTCAATTCTGTGACAGCCCAACCCATAACAAGGGGGAGACTTTAGACCTCATCAAAGCAAAAAGAAACATCATATCGCTAGAATCTATCCCATGTGACTGGACTGATCATTACAGTATCCTCTTCTCCATCAACAGTGAGGTAACTCCAAAACGAAACCAACCTACAAAAACTAAACAATGGAAAAGGAATATTAGGAATATCGATGCTACTGCCCTGATGTCCCAATGCAATTCCGCCCTGACACCATCAGCAGATATGGCCGAAGTCCAAGATCTCACGGATTTCTACAATGCCACTATGCTTGAAATCCTGGATACCAGAGCACCCCTTCAAGAAAAAAATGTCACCGCCAAAATGTCCAAACCCTGGTTCAATAAGAATCTTAACTCGGACTGACGCAAATTAAGACTAGCTGAGCGAGCATGGAAAACAACACCTTCCGCTGATCATCTACACCAACTTAGGGCACTGAGAAACACATACAACAGAAAAATCACAAAAGCTAAAGCAGACTTCTTCAAAACACAGCTGAACCAAGCCATCAACCGTCCTAAAAAGCTATTTGAAATTGTAAAACAACAATCGTACAACTCGGCAAATGTAGTGGAGCTCAGCAACCCGGCTACCCCAAACTGCGACGAGCTGGCCAAATTCTTCCAAGAAAAGACTAGAACCATTGAAAACGACATTCAATCCAAGAAAGAACCACAACTATCTTCTGACCAAGAAAAAATTCTCTACTCACAGATCAAGGACCTTTTCTGCCTGCCGACCGGAGTACCAAAGAACAATGCCAACTGGCACTCATTCTCGCCCATCACTGAACAAGAAATCTATAGCACCCTGCTAGCAATCAACCCTGTCAATCATTTCTCCGATCCCCTACCCCCATCTGTATTTAAAATGATAAAGTCCTCCATTCTACCTCTATGGCCAAAAATTGTCAACACCTCTCTTATGCAAGGTTCCATACCGGACTCTCTGAAAATAGGGCAGGTCAAACCTATACTAAGGAAAGCCAACTCCCTCCCCACAGACCTCAACAACTATCGACCTATATCCAGCATCCCCACGCTGGCAAGTTAATGGAAAAATGTGTACAAATTCAACTCTGCCACCACATCGAGAACTTCAACCTCCTAGATAATCACCAATCCGGTTTCCGTTAAGGTCACAGTACTGAATCAGCCCTCACCCACATAATGGATGACATCTTAAAAACGCTGGATCATAATGAATCGTGCCTATTGATACTTCTTGACCTATCCTCCGCCTTTGACACGGTTAAACACGCCAATCTACTGTCTTTACTGGAACGAAGGATGGGCCTAAACGGTCCAGTGTTACAATGATTTACCTCCTTCCTAAGCAACAGAACCCAAAGAATGAAGTTAAAGCAATCATTCTCTCTACCTTCCTTGGTCACACTAAGAGTCCCCATCACCTATCCTCTTTAATCTTCCCATGCTTGCTAATGCACTGAGCTCTGCAAACATTTTATATCATCTATACGTGAACGACACTCAACTTTATTTGAAAATCTCTTCACCAGATGACTTCATCTCCCTCAACAACATTCTTCATAGTACCCAAAGTTGGCTCAATGGCAACCACCTCATGCTTAACACCAAAAAAACTGAGTTCCTCCTCATCTCCCCTCTCAATCATGCAACCAGGATAGACTCATGGCTGAAGCATCTTACTTCCTTTGATTGCGCCCCTCACATCATTGACTCCGCAAAATCCCGGGGAGTCACCATCGACAAACATTTAAATATGCAGGAACAAATCTACAATACTACCAAAGGAGCCAACGTTCAGCTGAGTATCTTAAGGAAACTTAAACCCTTCCTCCCACAGTCTGATCTAAAAATGGCGGTCCAAGCCCTAGTACTACCAAGACTGGACTACGGAAGCACCACTCTTTGCGGTCTTCCTAAATACAAACTAGCATCGCTCAGGGCATCACTTGATGTGGCGGCCAGGCTGGTCTCCGGAATAAAAAGAAATAACCACATCACCCTGGCCCTTAAGGCTTTGAACTGGCTTCCTTACAAGTCGAGGATACAACTAAAGATCGCCTGCATGACACATAAAGCCTTACACAGCAACACTCCCAGCTATTTAGCACAAAAGCTAAAATGGTTGGGAGGTGGCAGACAATTGCGAAGCGCAAGCGCACTACTACTAAAACCTCAATTCTTCCACATAAAGAGAACTGGATGCAGAGCTTTCTCAGATATCGCACCGAAGATTTGGAACAACCTTCCCCAGACTTACGCAGAATCCCTTCCTTTGCCACCTTCAAAAAGGAAGCGAAAATGTTTCTCATGAACAAATTGTCATCTTAAACCTTTAACTCCTAGAAGCCTTCTTGCCTTTGCATGTAATCATACAGCAATGTCTACCTCACCTTTATTGTATTAATGCGATTCCCGATTATATGTACAGCTTGTGATAATTATGTCCTGTAAAGCGCCCTGACAACCCCATGGGCTTTGTCTGCGCTTTGCCTCTGCATTTAATCAAACATCAATGTCTACCTCATCTGTATTGTAATATATGCGATTCCCGATTGTACGTATAACTTGTGATAATCAGGTACTGTAAAGCGCTCTGATACCCCGGTGGGTCATGTCCGCGCTATATAAAACTTTATAAATATAAATAAATAAAGAGAAGAGGATATGAATGTAAAAATCAGATATGATGAATACACGTAATTTGTTGAATCCAATAACATTTGTCTTCATTTTAGTCTCGTACCTCAACTATATACACACATGGGCCATTATTTTTTTTTGCCATTTTCTCACAATGTGATCTTAAATCACCAAACACTTCATGTGTATATATGTATATGTGTAAAAAATATTGAAGAAATATAAATGTTTGACTTTTGTTCACAAATAAGTATTGTCATGACTTTTGGTTTTGATGTATTTACTTTGGATGTAGGCAATTATAATTTAAATGTATAATACTTGAATGTTCGGCTGCATGATTGAGCCCTTGATGGAGACGCTTTGGAGTTGCTATATGCTTTCTTTAAGCATATGTTTACTAGTAGTGCATAGTCAAATAAAGAATTTAAGTATGGTCCAAGAAGTGAGAAATGTTTGTACCACGAAAACATTAGTGCAAGTGCCCAGGACCTCATTTCAAGTTGGGTTATTTCACTCGGAGTGATAACACGCTTGAAAATGAGTCACCATTATGAGTGTTTCAAGTCGCGCAATTATTGCGTACAGAAACTCCCTACCTAATAATTCTGGGATCAGGGCCACCAGGCCTTTCACACTTACTACAGGGGCTGATATCCGCAGCTTTGCTCCTCACCAGCCCACCCCCTGCAGCAATTCAACTGAAGTAGATCATCCTCCCCTTGGACAGGGAAAAGTGCGCCTTTCACCCCATCCATCTCTCCATCCCTCGACCCCTCGCTAGCAGTCACGCAGTCACTTTCCATCTGCTCAGAGCAGGTGCAAAATCTCAGCGTTTTTTCTGCAAAATAGTTAAAACTGCCCCGTACAGCAAGCAGTAAATCCGAGTCCGAGCATGTATTCACCATTTCCTAATAGCTGAATTTGTACAAAAAATTCGGACCCTCTGATATCTCCGAACAAAATCTGGCCAAATCATAATGAGGCCCCTAATCTTGCCGAATGTGGGGAGTGGGACATATTTGAATATTGCCTTATGTTGTGTGTTGGGGGAGGGAGGTGCACAGGCGTGAATCTGTGTAGATGTTAAAGTGAAAAAAACATGCACTAAATGGCCAATATGAACTCTACAATATGAACTGTACAGTTGCTCGTACGTTACAACACATCAGGTTAAAAAATAAATATAAAACTTATAAAGCTGTGGTTTCTACTAAAACCATTGCATTTTAATCACATCATTTGAAGGCATATGTTTTTAAATGCATCTGTTTGAAGACGCAATGTATGAGAAGGAGTTAGGGAGGGAGGAAAACAGGGATTTCGTTCGCATCGCATTCTGAAGAAGAAAAGATAAAAAGGAATAACCAATTAACACAGTACTATAATTGCTTGCAGACATTCTTTTTTATTTAAAGATGAAAAAGCGGGGAGTTCTCATCAAAACGAGGGTCGCAGTGTACATATTAAATGAAAGAAATTGATTGGGCTTTATTACACTGTGGCTGCAGCAGAGGTGCCTCAAACAAAGATTGCCTCACATATATTCACACAAACTACTAATTGTCAAAGGCGCGATGGCAGTAACAGCACAATAGAATGTTCTTGATCAAGATAATGCACACATTTCTCTTGAATAAAGAGCAGAAAAAATAAATCCATGAAGATACAAAACTGTTTCATGAAAAAAACATTAAAACGCGTTTGAAGAAGATCTCAAAGCTGTGTCATTAAGGGGGCAGTTTCTTTTGGTAAGACTGTGGTAGGCATTTATACGTGTAATCACATTATATTGCAGTTGGTATTTGTCTTGAAAATTAATGATTCGCCTAATCACATTTGATTAAAGGAGATGCGTGGATATAGTCATCTGCTTCGGATGCCATTAAGATTGATGAACGGCAGCATGACGGACAGTTAATATGTGTCCTGTCCTTCCCTGCTTTGTCTCTGCTTTGTACATTTTCTGGACTTCAGGAAGTACTTGATCACACAACCTTCAGTCTTTCAACGCATAGGGCCTTTAATATATCCACCAGACACCGATCACACAATGCCGTAATATTTAAATCATAACGGAATCTATTAGGAAGAGCATACACTTCACTCACATAGATACTATCATTATTTATTCTAAAGCAATAAAACATTAATGTTTTAATTCACTACGGAAAATATGAATACATGAAATAAATTGTAAGAGTCCTAAAAAATCACTTTTATTCCAGCATTTTGTTTGCAATTATAAAATATAAGATCTAGTATGTTGCGCTTCCTACATCAGAGCAGTGAAAAAAAAAACAGTTCGTTCACAGCTTTGAAATAAGAACAATGAATGAATGGCTTTTCAAAGCCTTGACATATATTTATTGAACGCAAATAACTGCCTGTTAATTCGTTCTTTGCCCCGGTAAAGCCCGAACAGAAAACAACTTTAAAAAAACTTCCTTTATGATCTCAAACATAACAGCACAGATTGTATAAAACAAATTATTCCATTCATGATATAATGCTTGGTCTGCTATCACATGTCTTGGTAGCGTTTCGATAGACGTAATACATTCATTGGCATTATGTATGACAGCAGCAGTGACACATATGGCCCTTTCACAAAAACCATCTTAAAGTAAGTAAACTATCACTACTTTCCTACTCCAAAATGCAATCTACAAACATCTCACCAAAGCTCTTCTACACTCTTACTTTTCCTGAAGAAGGAGCTCCGCCATTTTTGAGGAGATCTCTTCACATGGAGGTATAGGCTTTGTTAGTAAACGTGGGAGGGAAAAGAGAAGGTGGTGGGAATATAGCCAGCAATTACTAATAAATGAATGAGGGGCTTAGTGAGAAATACGTCAGTAGAGAACCACATCCACAAATGAGTATTCAAAAAGTACACACCTACAGCTACTGGAGCAGTACTACTAACGAAAAGGCTTAACTGTACTCCTGCCATGCCAACCACTGGCAATACACTACACTGCTATAGAAGTCAGCTGATGCAGGATATTATTCAAACACCAACAACATACAGGAACAAAAGTAAAATAAATTAAAACACATTCCATTTTAATTTACTCTTATTTGTAAATGATTTCAAAATAATTATTTATGAGGTTTTGAAATATCTGCTTTTTGTAACCATTGAATTACATTTTAATTAAATTTATTTTAAATGGTAATTTTAATTCAAGAAACATAGCCTCAAACCATAGTTGTAAAATTTTAAATGATATTGTAATTTATATGAATGGATTTAAAAGATAAATAATAATTTAAATACAATACTTTATTTAAAATACGATTCAATGGGATGTTAAGATTTTGAGCTGGTGTGTTGAGTCTTGGTTCTGTGCTAGCCTTAAGTGAACAGAAGTTAGAGAAGGGTGTTTACGTATATATTTAATGGAAATCATTTTTGTTTATTTTTACTAATCCATTTCTCTGCCACTTTATTTATGGAGATATTTGCCAGGTGACAGGTGTTATAGATGTGGGCCTTAGGGTGGTCTTCACCCAAGCATTTTGCCTATCTTCCTCTATTTTACTGTACTTATTTTTGTTGACTGTAAGGCTCTATGCCCTTTCCAACTGCTAACCAGTGCTAAAGTGCTTGAGCTCACTACCCTAAAGCCTGGTTACATTTGCTTATCGACAGTTGGCATATATTATTTACTTGTAAGTCACTCGTAGATTGGTATACCATATACTCAGGGTCTTTAAATTAAATGCTACCAGTGGGCTTGCAGCACTTACCATGCCACCTACTTACGTAGCACCTTAAACTATGTTTAAGGTGCTACGTCTGAGCACGACTGAGGTTCACTGAAGCAGAAGCAGAGCAGAGCAGACAGACACAGACGCCGAGCGAGTGGGAGCCACGGCGGGAGCTGCAGTGAGAGGCTTCTTTGGGTTTTTTTCGGGGGTATCCAGCCCTCAGCCCCAGGCCTAAGCCCCCCCGCACTTTGATTTTCAGCTCTCCAGCTCTCCTTCGGCTGCGCAGACAGGAGGCCTGAGAAGCCGAGACCTTGGCCCTTACCCCTGCCCCTGCATAACGTTCGGACGCACCGGCCAGCCCAGAGCCACCGAGGAGGAAGGAGGAAGGAGAGGAGCGGTCGGTGAGTTCAAGGGGCGTAGAGCCCACTGTTCGGTGTCTGGTGTCCGGTGGTTCGCAGGAGGCAGCCCAGTAAGTTGGCTATTGCGCTTCGCCTTGCAGCTCGTTGCTTGCTGCAGTTGGCTGCTTTGCTGTGTTCTAGGGCCAGGGCAACCATCAGCAACGCCCCGGCTGTCTTCATCCGGGAAACCCTCCCCTTTTTGGACCTTTCTTGGACCTTTTCTCAAACCTTTCTTGGCCAGGCATCGAGAGGCTGAGAGACAAGCGAGGGGAAGTGAAGGGCAGGGTAGGGACAAAGCACGAGCGTGGTCGCCGTTAGAGGCAGCCGCTAACTAAGAGCCCGGGGGGCAGTCCAGGCCAAGCTGACTAGGTCCGTTTTGGCTCGAGGTACCCCGTGAGTGCACCGCTCGTCCAAACCAACTGCCCCCCTCAGTGCTCCACCTCAGTCCATCCTTGCCCTAACCAGCAGGACATTCAGCTTTCTCTCCAGCCCCAATTCCAACACATTACTGTGAAGGACAAATATGCGTTCAGGCACCAAACGGCAGGCTACAACAAACAAAGCATCACGCAGCAAAAAGATCAAGAAGTCAGACGCACCAAAACAAGCTCAAGCAACTTCGCCCCTAGTCGTTCTGCAGGAGGGGGTGTGCGACGGAGAGGGGACAAGTAAGACAGTACGTTCGCCCTCGCCCCCGGTCAGCCCCGGCCGGTTACGAGGAAACCAGCAAAAGATCAACAAATGTTTCTTTTTAAAAGACCCTGTATTGGCAATGCTGGCAACAACGAGGAAATTCAGGAACCTACCAAGTCCCATCCAACCGGCCAAGAAGCCAAACTCCAGCCACCCAGGAACGCCAAATTGTGGCAATTCATCAACGGCCCAAAACCAAACTTCAGAATCTTTCATCCAATCTCAACCGGTTCCACCAACTGAGCAACCATTCTAGTCTCTCACAAAAAAACAGATCTCGTACAGGCAAAGATTCATAATTGTAGCTCTCCAAAATCAAATCAAACAAGCCCGGGTGAAAAACTTGTTCTGCCCTCACCCATTTCTCCTGGTCAGGACTCTTTAGAAATCTTATTCAATGATTTAAATAACAAATCGATATCGGGCGATAACAATCATGCTCTTGATCACAACGAGGCCAAAATCAATCATGGGGACGGACGTTTAAAAATGCAACCAATCCAGAGGCCTAGAAGGCAAGACGACCAGATTGACCACTCGTCTGGATTTAATCTTCCTAATTTGGTCAATGCGACACTGCTCCCAGCCCCAAGCCATCTGCCGCAAAAGCTAAACCTAGATCTAAATTTGGTCTATGACCAACTGGCCGAGGAACGAAATCCAAATCCAGTGGCGTCTACTCCCCACAATGTGGTTGCCTCTAGCACGACTCATAGAATCTTAATCGACGACACCTCAGGAATCCACAGCATCTACCAAAAAAAATCAATACTGTCCTCTATATAAATTTCTTCGACAAGTTCGACCTCCCAACGGGAGGAGCAGATTAAGATCAGCTCCAGCGAAGCGTCTTCCGGGTCCTGGGGGAACACCCTGATTAGCACTTTGGACCAAGCTTTAAAGGCTCTTCATTACCAATCCGACAAGATGGAGGTCCAAATAGATTTGATAAACGTCATTGCAGATCACATTGCCCAAATCAGTTCTAAAACAGACACAATCATCTCTCTCTTGACAAACAAACAATCCTCGGATGCTGCCCTGGTAAAACAGGCTCTAACTGACAAAGGCCTTACAAGCCCATTGCCCGTTGTGGCTGTGGGCGCATCATCGAGAAACTGGCCACACTCCCTGCAATACTCAAAGATATTCTGGGAGCAGTAAAAAAAGGAAACAATTAGATGATTAATCTAGTTCCATCGGGAGAAAACCATAACACGGGGAAACCAAGTGCTCCAACCTTTCAACCCTCATTATGCGAGAGTCCAGATGGGAACGGGGATCCTTGCCCGCCACCCCACCGAAAGTCGCAGAATAAAGCTTCCTCGATCTCGATCGTCCATTCGCTCAAAGGCATGGCCGATCCTGAACCCGACAACCTTACAAAAAAACAAAGGAAAAGAGCGAGGAAAGCTAGGTCCAAATTAAAAGGTAAACAAGGGATCACCATCGACAACTTCTTTTCAAAAACTTTGATCAATCAGCCAAGAGCCAATGGATCAGCAAATATCTCTTCTAACACTGTCACTATTCTGTCGGAAGGACAATCCCTCATCCAGGCAAAAACTTTAATGAAAATTCCAAACTGTGGGCACAGTCCTCCGGCACAGGCCAACCATCCACAGAAGGACTGAGCAAGACATAGAAAGCACTGACTGCTCGTACCAACATAAAATCACCTTTGCAACTTGCTTCGGAACCGATTTCATTGTCGAAACCCTTTGGTCCGACTCTAAATGCTAAACAGACTCCCGCACAAGGAAATAGATCAACAGCTGGGAGTGACCCGCTCGAAAAAACATGCCCCTCGGAGCAACAAACAAACAACCTAAAAGGAGTCACAACATCATGCAGGACCCAACGAGGAAGCAGCCAAATATACGCCCACTCAGTACACGATTTGACCCCGATCAAAATAACCAAAATCGGTAATGACAGGCAGTGTACCAAACAAAAAACAATGGCCCAACCGGGAATAATGCAACATATATCAGGATCCCGTGTCCCACAGAGGAACATCACCCCGATTTTAATAACTAAAACGGGCAAAACCGCAATTGTACAGTGCAATCACATCCGGTTATTGAACCCAAAAACAACCATACGTCACCATTAACCCTTTCTCCCGCAAGGGGCTTCAGCGACAAGGGTTCAACACAAAACGTGATCAAAAAAACAAAAAAGCATCCAGTGAGTAACTCCAATCACTCTATCACACGCCCTCAAGAATCATCGAAAAACTTGATACCAGATCTAGAGCCCATGCTAACATTTACTCCCGAATATGAGTCAAAGGGCTTGCATGACATTCTAAACAGAGGAAATTTACTGAAATTATTTGTACTTGTTCCCGAGCTTAGTGGTATATCCTCCCAATACCTTGTCTCAGTTGAGTTCGGCCAAAAAACAGATTATACAAACATCGAAGTTTCGGTTACAACCTGGGCTACCAAGGAGATAGCCGCAAGAATCTTAGAAAACAAAGGAACATTCGAACACTGGGGAATCATCCTTACACAACATACACGCAATAGGTATCCCTTCCCGCTCGTAAAAAGTTTGCAGAATACAAGCAGTGAGGACAGAACCAACCACAAGCAAACCTCGTGTCTTCATGGTGCCCTCTCGGCTACACTAGCCCAAGAGGACGTGGTAATGACATATTCCAAACGCAATCTTGTCCAGGCGGGTCCCAAACCCAGGACTGGTCATGGATCCTGTTAACCTTAAACCAAAAGTATACCTAAGAAAAATGAATTTTCAAATCAAAGAACACAGCCAAAACATGCATTCAAGGATGGGGCTAAAATGCCCAAAATAGGCATTTGCAGTTGGAATATTCATGGATTTAGTAGTATGTATCAAGACAGTGATACTCAA
The DNA here is from genome assembly GCF_964263255.1 of Lissotriton vulgaris. Classification (NCBI taxonomy): domain Eukaryota; kingdom Metazoa; phylum Chordata; class Amphibia; order Caudata; family Salamandridae; genus Lissotriton; species Lissotriton vulgaris. Next base: position 740,416,557 of record NC_141687.1, on the reverse strand, counting down.
TTGTTTTTTAACAAACATGACATTCTACTATTACAAGAGACCTGGAATCTGGTATACCCCGCATTTCCTGGCTTCACCGAATATCACATCCTTGCCGAGAGAACATCCAAGTTTGGGCACCCCAGTGGTGGGTTATCCACATACATCTCGCAGAAATACAATTGGGAGCTCGAAAAACAGGACGTGGTATTAAGCTGGGTGCAGGTAACCAAGATCTCTATAAAACCCCGCCACCAACTGTTATTTACATTCACCCTGATCGAACGAAAAAAAAGAGAAACTGGCCGTGCTTACTGAACTTATAAAAACACTCCAGAAATCAAACTCCCAAAGCTTGCTGATTGTATCAGGCGACTTTAATCTAAACCTAAATGATGACGATTTATATACTTACATCCCAAGACAAAACACCCGGGCAGAGCCCAACTCATCAATCTCAAAACAACTGACTACGTTGGGATTAACAATCTTAAAGTCTGAAACAGCAGGCGGATTGACAACAGCTCCCACATAAGCATGGGCGGAAAATCCGTTACGCTCGCGGATTTTGCGGATTTTCGGTAAATTCGCAATCCGCGAGATTCGCGAATTTCCCGCAAAATCCGCAAATTCGCACGCAGCGGATTTTTTTTCTTTGCGGTGTAAGTTCGCAATTGCGAACATGTAGGTGCGGCGAGCAGCAACAATCTCGCACTCGCGAAATTACAAAAATTGCAATTCTGCACAAGAAATCTACTAGCAAGCAGCATAGACCTTCTGAAAATGATTATTTTTATCAGAATAAATCCTCAGGTTGACATTTGCCTGCACTTTTTTAGATTTGAGGCCTTTTGATTTTCTTTGGATAACTTTTGGATTAGAAATCAACTTTCTCACATAAGCTTGGTGGGGCATTAAAGTTGCTGTAATGCTGCTCTGCAGAAAAACGAGTTTTGCAAAAGTGAAAGCAGGTTCAAAAGTTCAAACTCATCATTAGTTACCGTTCCCTGTAGTGCTTCCTGACAAGGGCCCCTCCAGAGTTCAGTTGCTAGTTGCAACAATTATATGACCCTGCTCTGACCCTCACAGCAGGCTCATAGAATAGCTACAAGTAGGCCACAAAGGTCCTGGAAAAAAAATTGCACTGCAACAGAAAGCAAATTACAGATAAGGAAGCAGGTGCCAGACTGGAATTTTAAAACAGTGACACATTAATAAATCAACCCCAAATTAATTCATGTCAGTTGAAGCAGGCAGGTGTGCTTGCTTTTTCCCCCCATAATCTACAGTGATGATGAACCAGAGGGTGGCATAAGGCATTGATGTACCAGAGGGTGGCATGGGTGAAACAGAGGAGGCAGGGGTGAAACAGAGGGTGCTGGGAACCTGTGATGATAAACCAGAGGTAGAAACAACATAATCGTGACCGTTGCGGGCCGACATGTAAGTTCGCAATTGCGAACTGTTACAAAACCCTCGCGAACTGTCAGAAATCCTTGCGAACTGGCAGAAATCCTTGCGAACACCAAAAAAAAAAATCCGCAAATTCCCAGTACAGTTGCTAGTTGCAACAATTGTATGACCCTGCTCTGACCCTCACAGCAGGCTCATAGAATAGCTACAAGTAGGCCACAAAGGTCCTGGAAAAAAAATTGCACTGCAACAGAAAGCAAATTACAGATAAGGAAGCAGGTGCCAGACTGGAATTTTAAAACAGTGACACATTAATAAATCAACCCCAAATTAATTCATGTCAGTTGAAGCAGGCAGGTGTGCTTGCTTTTTCCCCCCATAATCTACAGTGATGATGAACCAGAGGGTGGCATAAGGCATTGATGTACCAGAGGGTGGCATGGGTGAAACAGAGGAGGCAGGGGTGAAACAGAGGGTGCTGGGAACCTGTGATGATAAACCAGAGGTAGAAACAACATAATCGTGACCGTTGCGGGCCGACATGTAAGTTCGCAATTGCGAACTGTTACAAAACCCTCGCGAACTGTCAGAAATCCTTGCGAACTGTCAGAAATCCTTGCGAACACACACAAAAAAAATCCGCAAATTTGCGAGAATTCGCGGATTTTGCGGATTGCGAGTTCGCAAATTTGCAAAATTTGCAAACGCCAGATTCGCAAAATTCGCCCATTGTTCCTCCCACATACATGAGTGTCAAGGTTTTGTCAACGATCGACTTTACCTTAATCAGTAATAAACTGATTGACTTATTGGAGGGTTATGAAATAGTAACGCGATCTGAAAGTGACCACTTTCCTCAAATTACTTGGATCAACATAGGGGTGCCGGAGTCTGCCCAACTAACTGCTCTCTCTGATCACACAGAGAAGTTCAATTTACGAAGACTGCGTTGGAGGGGCAGCGGAACTAAAGCCATCCACAAAACCGCTCTACACGAAAATGAACAAAAAGAAGATCCGGTTTCAACTTGGGAAAATCTGTTAGAGAATCTGTCCGTTCAATACTCAGTACCCTTTGCCTCGCATCAAGTCCCACTAGTTTTACGGGAACCATGGTTTAATAACAAACTAAGACAGGAAAAGAGAAAAGTAGCCCAGGTGCAACGGAAGGCAATAAGGAGTAGCTCCTCACTAACCTACTCCCTTGTTAGGAGTAGGGGAAAAAAGTATTGTAAAATGGTGTGGAAAGCCAAGAACAAACAGAAGGAAGAAACGTGGGCAAAATTGCTAGTAGCCAGTAAGAAGCGCAACACAAGGGACTTCTGGGGCAATAATAATAAACTAAACAACGCAGAAGTAATATCCCAGGACCTCCGGCATTAGCAAACAAAGCTGGGAAGACCATATCAAAAAGCTCTATTTCAAAACGGACGTATCTCCTTCTGAAAATCATTGTTGTACCAATCCCACCACAAACTAAATCCACCTGAAAGGAGCAGTAGAAAACTCAACAAATAACTGAAACATAGGAAGGCTTAATGACCTGTCGATACAGCCGGGCTCATTCTCCAGCGACAGAGTCAAAAGGTATATTAACAAACTTAAAACAGAAGGGGCAGCAGAACCCATTGTCTTCCTAATGTAGTATTTAAATATAACGCCGATTTTTTGCCCTGCAGCTCTCTGCCCTGTTTAACCAAGTTTTTGCCCGTAAGCAGCAGCCTCCATAATGGAATGGTAATATCATCCACCCCATTTTCAAAAAGGGGGACAGGAGATTGCCACAGAACTATCGTCTTATATCTTTGTTAGATGTGGTAGCCAAAATATATGCATCCTGCATTCTGGAGGAGATACAAGAATGGGTGGACAATAACAATCTAATCCCCAGTTATCAAACAGGCTTTTGAAAAGGGACAGGGACAACAACACATCTCACAGCCCTAGCACTCCTGATAGAAAGCGCCAAAAATGAAGAACAGCCAGTTATACGACTGATTTATCGACATCAGAGCCGCCTTTGACCGAGTTAGTAGGGGGAGACTTTGGGCAAAACTCAAGAAGTGGGGGCTGTCAACAAATCTTCTCAACTCACTAATGCTCATCTACACGGACACTTGGGCAAGGGTTAAACAAGGACAGGGCACAAGTCTCACGTCAAAAATTCCAACTGAGGACGGACTGAAACAGGGCTGTGTCCTGGCTCCATGCTTATTTAATCTATACCTCGCCGATCTAGGGAAAAAACTTGGTCAAGTTGTAAGTCATGCTCCGAATCTCTGCAACACCCCAATGCCAATCATTCAGTTTGCAGACGACATTGTCCTTTTAAGCCAACTCCAATCGGGCTGCAAAGGCTGATAAATGCCCTACAACTCTACTTAGACGAAGAACATCTGGAACTTAATAGAGAAAAGACAAAAGTAATACGTCTTGTATAGCGAAAATCAATCAAATACAATTGGACATGTAACCACCCTGCAATCGGGGAATAGCCGCATTATCGGTATCTGGGGGTCACCATCGGCAAAGATAATTAAAAAAAGAACACTCTGCGGTGTTAAAAGCTAAGTCCAAGACGTTAATCTACGGATACAGGCGTTTCTTGCAAAAACTGGATGGTCCAAATTATACCCATCTTTTAAAAGTAATGGCCGCTCAGGTTTTACCCACATTATCGTACGGGCTGGTAACATGGCTTGGAGGGAAGGCCGGTCTACTAAATACTCTACAAAACAAAATTTATAAAGAAGTATTCAAACTGCCTAAATGCTCTTCTCCAGCGCAGGTGAGATTAGAATTCAGGCTTCAAAATCAAATCTTCAGGGCCAAGTCAACATTTGTTAAATTTTGCCACAAACTTCGTGCCGCCGACCCAGACACTTTAAATCATCTTTTTTGGCAAGCAATTAATACAGATCCCACTCAGCCCTGGGCCATTCATTTGGAGAAATGTCTTGTGGACCTCGATCTGCCAGTAACATGGAATAAAAAAGTTGATCAAGCCAGTTTCTGCAAGATTGTAAATTCTATTGCTAAAAAGAAGTCTGTTCTAGAAGACAAACAAACATTGTCCCATCGACATCATGCCTGGTCAGTCATTTCTTCTTACTCACTCCAACAACCTAAGGCCTATTTGGCAACTCATTTTAGCCAGCATTTAAAAAAATACCTTATCAACCTCCGTTTGGGCCTTCATGAATCCAAGGACTTACTACCTTCCTGGAAACCTCAAGATGATTGCCCAAAATGTCGACTCTGCGGATATCATACTGAATCTCCAGTTCATTTGTTTTGTGTATTCCCATCCCTTATGGTATCTAGAAGACGCTTTATACGGGACATATTGAACAACCTGAATATAAGAACATGTCGCCAGGCCGTTATTTTCTGGCTGGGAGGTTCATCTCCAATCCTGACTTGTCGGGGTCTCAAATTTATGATGGAAATTAGAAAGCAGCTACAGGCCTCCCAATGATCATTTTACATATTGCCTTGCCCCTACCTTTTTTGCAGTGACCCCCAGCCCACTCTATAAATCCCTATGTTGTAAGAGGGGGCGGGTTTCGAGTAGAGCTCTAGTTTGAACTCTTTTTTAAATTTTGTTATTTTCTTGTTTTTATAATGTAACCTGTGTTGCAAACACTGGCTAATCTTACCTTTCTTATTGTAAGGGTTTTTATTAATTCAACAATAAAAACATATTGTATTGTATTGTATTGTAAACCATGTTTCAGGTCTGTCACTGCAACCTGGATGTAGTTTTAAATTGCCATGTTGAATTGGCATTAAACCCCTCGTGCCCTGCCTTAAACTCTGCTTTTATTACATATAGGCAACCACTGAGGTAGGTCCTAGGTAGCCCAAAGGGCAGATTGCTGCGTAATTATAAGGTTGGACATGTACCTTTACGTTTTACATGTCCTGGTAGTGAAAACCTCCCCCAAAATCATTTCACTACTGTGCAGCCTACCCTCCCTGAGGATAACATTGAAGATTCCTCATTTCATTTAATTAGCTGTGATTTCCAACTGCAAGCAGGTGGCTTTGTCATCTTTGGTGTCATTGGATCTGACACCAACTCCTCAGTACACTTCTGGACCTGTGCATAATATGCCAGGAAGAAGGACTACTATGTTGCCAAATGAACTGCCACTCTGCATGACTGCTGACCTGTGGCTGCTTTTCTGAACTGCTGCCTTTCAGCTCTGCTGCCCTCTTGCTTTGAGAAGAAGGACAGAGCCTGCAACCTGATCCCAGGGCTAAAGAGTGACTCCAAAAGGCTAGTATGCTGGCCTTCTGATTTGAACCTCAGGGACAAGAAAAGGCTCTCTTTACCATGGACTCATATCTAAACCTAGCCTGAGTGAGTCCTGACCCTTCAAGTAGTGCTCCTACAGTCCGAGACCATTGGAAGTGGTGATGAAGGTGACCAGGTAGCCAAAATCCAAAAGTGGGGACTTAGAAAATGTTTGGCTAAAAACTTCTCCGAAAACCATGAGGCGACGAGGAGCAACCTCCTCCCTTCTTGGCCCGAGGTGCATCACTGGTTGGATTGCATTTATGGCTTCTCCCACTATGTTCTGCTCCACTGTGGCAAATCTTTTTCACCAGTCATTCATCAAAGGGGTATCCTGCCTTGTGGAATTGTCTTCAGCTACAGCCTTTTGCTTCATCCTATTTCAGAGACTAAGTCTGAACCTAGAAATCTTCAACACAGCTTTGACCCAAGGCTATCACACAACAATGACTCTCCCTCCTCGGATACTTCCTGCAGCCTTGCCCCACTGAACTTTACCTTCTCAGTACATTTTTCTCTGTAATGTTTCTACATCCTAAAGCAAACGCTGACCGGGCCCAACCCACTTCTTGTATCCAAACCATGCTCCATCCTGGTCAACCATATTTTTCTTCTTTGACTTGGTCTCACTTAACTAGATATCTGTGGTTGACACTTTGATCTTTTTGGCTCTAGTTTTTACTTAAAACTTTTAAAATGCATAACTCTGGTTCTACTGATTGGATTGTTGTCACTTTGGTGTCATATAATTTATTAACAAACTCTCTATTTTGGTAAATTGGTTAGAGATTTTTATTATGTTGTGTTGTAACTTTATTACTTTTGCATGCTGTCTAAATACTTTACACATTGCCTCTAAGTTAAGCCTGACTGCTTTTTGTGCCAAGCTGCCCAGGTTTCAGCATAGGTTAATTTTGTGACTTTTTGTGGTTCACCCTGCAGGGGATTATGGCTGTTGATTGGCCAGGGCTAACGCCCTTGTCAACCATAATCACATTTTTCATAACAGTGATGCCCACAAACATGGCGAAAGCTACAAATAGTAATTGTACACTCATAACTTTGTTCCTAGGAGTGTCTATCCCCTCATTTGGGTAGTGGATATTTAAAAATCGGAATCTAGTCCAGATCTCTGCATAGAAATAGTGGATTATGTTCAGAAGGATATCTCTGACTAGGACTGGGTGGAGATTTTCATGTGCAAAGATCTCTGTATGTAAAGTTACCACCATGAATAGGGCTGTTGGATGTCACTTAGAACTTAGCAGAGTGATAAAAATGTTTAGTGTTCATGAACATTGTTTTCATTATCACCAATGCAACATTGTTGTCAATAATATGAGATCACAGGATAAATATTGACAATGTTTACTTACAGCTAAAGGATGCCATTAAACACAGCCACATAGATGAGGAACACTTGGGTAGTAATTGCTTCTGTTGTGTATTTCTCATGAATACCTCTGAACACATAAATAAGGTCCTGTCTCAGTGATACTGCATGATGCAAAATATGTTTCTGCTTCTATGGGTTCTCTAGTTGACTCTTAATGTTCTTGAAATTCAACCAGTTTACCATGAGCTTCTTCATGATTCTGCAGATCTCCTTGTAACCTCAGAGGAAATATTATAGTAAGACTGTGTGAAGTGTAGTCTCTAGAAAATACATGTATCCTTATTTCTCAATAGGGGAATTATTTGACAACTGCAGCAAACTATCACCAGTTCAGTTGCCAAATCAATGATGAACTATGTAGGATGGCAGTATACATACACAATCAGCATATTTTAAGAGAAAGCCTGGGTTTATTTTCATCATAACACAAAAGTTGTTCAGGCTGGACTGTTCCCATGAGGCACAGGGTCAAGACTGATTTGCATATGGCCATTTCTGAACTGGGGTTGCTTGGTGAGCAAAATAACGATGGATTAAACCCAGATCTGTGACTGGGGGTACATTTTTTGCCATTGTGCAACATTCCGTCCATCATCTTGTGGGTTTTGCTGTTCACCCTATGTGGGAAGGGTATGCCCAGACATGGGTCCCTTGCTCACTAATCCACTGGAGTCAAGCTATCCTGGCTGAAGACGGCTGATAGCCAGAAACCGGTCCTTGGATACTTGACTGTGGTTCAGGAAAGACATGGCTTGGCAGTTTGGGCTGGACTGTTCCCATGAGGCACAGGGTCAAGACTGATTTGCATATGGCCAATTCTGACCTGGGTGGCTTGGTGAGCAAAATAACGATGGATTAAACCAAGATCTGTGACTGGGGGTGAATGTTATGCCATTGTGCAACATTCCGTCCATCATCTTGTGTGTTTTGCTGTTCACCCTATGTGGGAAGGGTATGCCCAGACGTGGGTCCCTTGCTCACTAAGCCCCTGGAGTCAAGCTATCCTGGCTGAAGACGGCTGATAGCCAGGAACCGGTCCTAGGATGCTTGATTGAGGTCCAGGAAAGACATGGCTTGGCAGTTTGGGCTGGACTGTTCCCATGATGCACATGGTCAAGACTGATTTGCATATGGCCATTTCTGAACTGGGGTGGCTTGGTGAGCAAAATAACGATGGATTAACCCAGATCTGTTACTGGGGGATAACATTTTGCCACTGTGCAACATTCTGTCCATCCTCTTGTGTGGTTTCTTTTCATCATGGCAGAGCAATGTTGTGAATTTTCATGTTACTTAAATGATGGGTAATGTCCTAGCGTACACCATTATGCCTATGTCAAGGAAATGTCAAGTCAGGTAAAATCTTATTGCATGTATACAAGTACAATGCAATTGACCTAAACGTGAGAGGCAGTGCTTCTTTACATAGGCCCTGGCAAAATTAACTTCAAAATTAATTTTAAGTTAATTTTGTACCTAGGCACATGCTTTGTATACTTCTTTAACGTGAAATGCAGCTTTTTCCTTTTGGGGGATTTTACAGAGATAGTGCCATAGAGAATGAAACTGCTGTACATAGAGTTCCAACTTGCTGTCATGAAGACTCCTTCCTCTGCTTAGTTCAACTTTTTGAAATTTTGGAATTGGATTTTGGAGGGCATGCAGCACGCATGATGAGTCTGTAGCATCATCCACCCGAGGAATTTTTAAATCAAGCACGTTCATTGCAGAACTTTGCAAAATGTGTGTTGTTGGCAGGCACCACAATATATGTTCCTTTTTACTATTCGTTTATTTTTTGCATCATGGCTGGAGTTTAGAGTGGAGGGTGAAGTCAGACAGGCCCATGTGGCATTAAGGGGTAAATGGGCATTCTTGGGTGGTATATATTCCTTCCTTTCTCTGTATTTTGTCCTGATTGGTAATTCTACTATATTGTTTTACTTTTGGGGGATTAGTCTGCAGTTGTCTTTGGATGTTTTATCTATTACATATTTCACATCCTCCCTACTCCAGAGCTAGAGCTGCATTTTGCCTTATTTTAAGGTTGTGTGGATGGTTGCTTAATTATGCTTTCTCTTTCATGTTTAAAATAATTTTGCATGGGTAATTGCTGTCAAGAGTTGTTTGTGCATTTGGGGAATTCCTTAAATAATATTCTAATCTTGTCCTACTCTTTCCATTTTACTGTGTTGTTATTACAATTTTTTACTTGCCTTATTTTTTTTTACATTATTGTTGCTGCTTTACTGTTGATGTGTAAAGACCTGCGGATGGGCCAACTTATATTTTTAGGTATATATTTTTGCACTTCTTCGCTTGCAATGCTGCAAATTTTCAAAGTGCTAGAAAGCGAAGGGGCTCCGGTCAAGGTAGGTCAGCCATGCCCTTCTTGTGTTCCATTCCGCCAATCCACTATGTATGCATTTTGTGCGTGTGTGGTAGGCAGCAATTTTATCTTTTTTCCAATGCCTCCGTCTTTTCGGGCCATGTGTCAATCACATTTGTTTGGGTTAGTGTGTGTGTGTTTGGTATGGACAGCCATTTTGTCTTTGTTTTCTATGTCTCCGCTGCTGGGAAAGTGGTGACCACTATTTTGGGGAGCCAGTGTGTGTTTGTGATTAATGATCAATTTATTCCACTTTTGTAAGTGTTTTTCTAGGACCATTGATTGTTATGACCATTTAGACCCATTAGAAGTCCATGTGGTTTTTCTAATATATTTTCACTGGTGGCTGATACTAGTAGTCTATCGTCAGGGCCACTGGAATTACGCAGAAGGGGAGGAAAGCATTATGTGCTAGGGTTTTCTAAATTATGCAGCAAGAACAGGTATATTATGCAGCAAAATGTGGCACATTTTATGATCATATTAGCAAATTATTTTGTAATTTTGCGTATGTTAATAATGTACTATCTGGGCAGTGTTATACCTTGTTAGTTCCGGTCTAACACGTAAATACAGCAATAGGCAACAAAAAGATGACCAGCCAACCTTAGCGTAGGGTCTTGCAGTGCGCAGCAACATGTGTTGCAGTGTTTTAGTTACATTTGATCTATTTCAACTAGAAACAACTTTGTTTGTTAATTTCTGCAGATTATGCAGCAGATGATGGATTAAGTGGCAAATGCAGCAACTCTATGAATATGCAGCGAATGTCACATCCACAAAATTACATAATTTTAGTGGCCCTGCCTATAATGGATAGTTTTTGTTTTGAATTCATTTAACACATTTTTTGCTTGCCTTCCACTACCTACCACTGGGGTCCAATGATCCCTGGAAGAATTACAGCTACTTGTTTTTAAAATACTTATTTTTTTATCTGTCTTCTTTGCCTGCCATGGGGGCCCAATTGACACTCCAGTGATTTCAGCTATGTAGTAATTTTTTATCCATTTTGACTGCCTCCCAAATTTGTACCGTAGGCCCTGGAGGAACACCAGCTTTTTATTTATTCATATAATCAATGTTTGCCTCCATCTCTCACCTTACGTAGGGGCTCATGAACCCTGCAGGGACACCAAATCTTTACTTTTGTTATTTAATCACTTTCCCCTGACTTGCAGGGGGCACATGGGCCTTATTGGGACATCAACTACTCATTAATTAACGTAATGTTCTGCTTGCCCGACTCTACCTTCTATATTGGTAACAAGTGCCCTGTAGGGACACCAGATATTTATTTGATTCATTTAATTGGTTTTTGCCTACCTCCCATAGTGACTCCAGGGGCCCCACAAGACTGCCATATTAGCTTTTCACAAATGTAAGTAGTCTATTGTGTGATACAAATGTCAGTTTATATGCGTGAACATCACCATTATGTTTCAATGACGATGAGCAAGTCTCACTATTTTCCTGCTTTTTGTATTGCTTCCTGGTGCATGAGCTAATAATGAGACAAGGGGAAGTCTGTGAATTAGTTAACACTGGATATCTCACTAATAACTGATTCTGATCATGCTGCTGACCAACAGTAGGACAGATAACGAAGATGACCCTAAAAGAAGGCATTTGTTGCAAAAGAAGTGACCAGTAAGAAGAAAAATCCCCACCGACTACAAGTGCTCATCCATTTTTTGCCATACCTGCTGTGTCCTCTTCTGAGGAGTATAAGGCTGGGTGGAGGCTAATCCGAGGATCAACAATGATACCACCGCCAAACAGCAATTGCATGTCAACTCAGTATTGCTTGCAGTCATGGTTTACAGCAGAGAGTCTAAAATCACATTTAGTCAGCATTTAGTCAGCAGCAAACCTAGGGGCATATTACCAAGGGCCATTATCGCCGCCTTAGCGGGACTTTTTCCCGCTAAATCGGCGATAATTTTATCGCCCTATTACCTAGCTGTCGCTAACACCAGTTAGCGACAGCTAGTAGGAGATAGCGATCATCTTGGAGCCCACTTTGCATGTCTGCGATATTTATCGCTAATGACATGCAAAGTGGACGTGCCAAGATGTTAGCGACTGGAAACAGTAGCTAATATCGCTATCTCCAATTATCAACAAAGCCTTACTTTTGGAAATATTAGCGCTAAGCGCGAATATCTCTAAAAGCTAACGCCTGCCCAGAGCAGTTCTTAGCCATGTTATCCAATGGAAGGTGGATAACATGTCTAAGAGCATTGTCACGATAATGCATAATTATCACTGATTTTTCTGCGATATTCATGGAAAGGGGCGACCACTCGGTCCCCCCGAACGTATGGCAGAGTGCCTCGATCCCCCCGGGAAGCCATTTTGGGCGGGAGGCGCGTCTCGGCTGGTATGCCCGAAGCGGCGTAGCCGGGGCGCGCTTTTTCCCGCCCTAGAGTGGGCTGGCCTAGACACTGACGCGGCTGGCCACGCCCTCGGGGCAGGCAGGGGCGGGTTTACGCCCGCCCTGAAGACGGATAAAAAGAGACGCAAGACCTGAAGGCATCCTCTTGTTCCTGTGCTCTGAAGCTGCACCTCCTCGCTGTACGAGAGCTCGAGACGGAACAAAGAGCCAATTTTGAGCGTTTTAATCGTTCTTGTTTGTTTTACAGTTACTCTGTTGGAGAATGCCGAAGAAGGCGGGAAAACGCATGACTACTGAACAGATGCTGCGTGTTCTCATGAAAGAGATGTCCGAACTAAAGAAGCGGGTGGATAGGAACGAGGAAGGGGGACCAAAACGTCCTTTGGCGGGAGCAGCCCCGGGAGGGAAAAAAAAGAGGCCCAGGAGGGGAGCAGCGGGAGAAGACATCCCGGGTCCCAGTGCCCCGCTCGAGGCACCAACTCCCGTGCCGGAGGAGGGGAATCCGATACCCGTTGTGGTCACCCCCGTGTCCGAGGACGATATGCCACCTGAGCTGGCAGCACAATTGGCAGCGTGGTTGGGTAAAGGTAACGAGGGCGCCACGGCTGTCGACGCGCAGGCGCTGATGAAGCAACTGCGTGAGAAACGGGAAGCAGCCAAGGTGTCCGTGCCGGCTGCAGTAGTGGACGGGACACCAGGGACGGGTGCGACCGCAGAGGCAGCGTCCGGTGCAGGTAAGCGGCCATTGCCGATTGCGAGGGATGAGTCAGCACCCTCTCGTAGAGAAAGATTGGGTCAACATGTTCCTTTGACGATTAAGGAAAAAATTTGGGCAGGGGAATATGTGAACATCTTCTCGTTGCTTGTTGATCATTATGAGGTGGAGCATGTTAAGGGTCAGAAGGATCTCATGCACCCGAGTGTTTGGCGCGCGAAAATGGCCGCCTTTAAAGTGAACGAGAATATTGGCAATTGGGGCAAGGCATGGGGAATTTTTACGTCGATCTTAGGGGAACGTAGGCCTGAGTTGCTTTCCGAGTTGCCAACCTATCAGTCGCGAATCATGGGGTACTCGACATCACACCAGGGTAACCAGTGGTTCTGCTACGATAATCTGTTTAGAAAGGCGAAGGAGCATAACAAAAGCTTAACCTGGGATTGTTACGATTCTTTGACATGGGATAAAATGAAGGAGACGGGTATGTTGAAAATGCCATTGGTAGGAAGTAATGTTGGCGAATCCTCCCGCCATTATGGGGGGACGCCCTTTCGTTCAGGTACGGGTACCGAAGATCACTCGAGACCTGCCGGCAATGCAGGAAAAAGGGGGTTCTGCTTTAATTTCAACAGAGGTAAATGTACTAGGCCACAGGGATCGTGTAAATTTAAACATGAGTGTAGTGGATGCGGGTCGTCCCATCCTGAGTCCACGTGCAGAGCCAAAACGGGTGATAATGGGGGGAGAGGAGGCGCCAAACAGGTCTAATATAGTCCGAGGGGCGCCTTTACCTACCCCGATTGATACCTTGGCGATGATTCCCTGGCTCAGTGAATACCCGGATCGTACTTCTGCTGGGGTGCTGCGGAACGGTTTTTCCTATGGTTTCCGCATCCCGGTAGGGGACTTTCAGGGTGTGGAAAAGTGTAAAAATCAACTTTCCGTCCTGCAGCATACGACCGTAGTACAGGATAAGATCCGGAAAGAGGTGACTCGAGGTCGGGTCGCCGGACCGTTTAGTGTACCCCCGGTCCAGAATTTTGTTTGTTCCCCTTTAGGGGTGGTCCCCAAGAAGGATCCAGGCGAGTTCCGACTGATTCATAATTTATCAGCTCCACGTGGTCTTTCTGTAAACGATGCAATAGATCCAGAAGTGTGTTCGGTGCGGTACGCATCCTTCGATGAGGCCGTAGCCATTTTGAATCGCCTGGGGCCCGGGGCGCTGATGGCGAAATCAGATATCGAATCAGCGTTCCGACTGCTCCCGGTACACCCAGACGACCAGCGTCTCCTGGGATTCATGTTTCAGGGTTGTTATTACATGGATAGGTGTATGCCGATGGGGTGCTCTATATCTTGTGCCTATTTCGAGAAATTTAGTAGTTTCCTACAATGGGTCTTCACACAGAAGACGGGTTTCCAACATGTAATGCATTACCTTGATGATTTTTTGTTCCTTGGGGCAGCCGAGGATCTCGAATGTGGCCAGGCCTTGGCCGAATTTTGTGTGTTAATGAAACAGTTTGGTGTGCCATTGGCACCAGGTAAGACGGTGGGTCCTGCGACTTGCCTTGAGTTTCTGGGGATCGAGTTAGATTCCAGTGAGGGTTGTTTTCGATTGCCAGCTGACAAAGTTGGGAAGTTCAGGGCAACTCTGCAAGTATGTATAAATGCATCTAAAGTTACGCTGCATCAACTACAGCAGTTGGTGGGACAGTTGAATTTTGCCCTGAGGGTGATACCAATGGCCCGCCCCTTTTCCCGGTCAATTTCCCAAGCTATGGGCGGCCTAAAGGAGGGCCATCATCACACGAGACTATCGGCTGAGGTCCGCCAGGACATGCGTATTTGGTTAGCATTTCTGGCGGATTTTAATGGTCGAGTGGTCTGGAACAAACCAGCCGTGTCCTCTGACGAGCTGGGGCTGTGGACAGATTCAGCAGGAAGCATGGGTTTTGGTGCCATCTTTGGCACAAAATGGTCGGCACAGAGATGGCCGACATGGTGGCATGACAGTGGTCTGACAACTAATATTGCTTTCCTGGAACTTTTTCCCATTTTGGTGGCCCTGAGAACCTGGCCCGAAGGATTCAAAGATCACTCTGTCATATTTTGGTCTGACAATATGACCGTGGTTGAGTGCATCAATAGTCAGGCAGCACGTTGTAAACTGATTTTAAGACTGCTCAAAGAAATTGTTTTACTGTGTATGCAACTGAATGTGCTATTCAGAGCAAAACATGTCCCAGGGGTAATGAATCAGGCGGCTGATGCACTGTCTCGTTTTCAAATGCAGGCTTTCTCGGGTTTCCTTCCCTCAGCGGACCCAGAGCCGGCACCCTTTCCCGAAGCTCTCTGGTCTCTCGGTGCCCCGAACTTCGTCACCTCGTGGGAGAGAGTCTAGCACCAAGGACGAGGAAGGCATACGAAGGGGCGTTTCGGTCCTATTTAGCCTTTTTGGGGACTGATAGAGAGCGGCTTTGGGGTCACGAGGAATGGGTAGTGAATTTTCTGATGTCATTACGTAGGGCTGGGAAATCGGTGGCTACGGCCCAGAGGCATCGTGCTGCCATTTCCTTTGTTGCCAGAGCACACGCTATCCAGGACCCGACAGCGTCTTTCGTTGTACAGAAAGCGCTGCGTGGGTGGCAACGCCTTGAGGGTCGCAGATTAGATGAAAGGCGCCCGATAGGTTTGGATAGATTGTCCCAGTTGTTGGCCACACTCCCGGCCACATGTTCATCTCAGTTTGAGGCGGTGCTGTTCCGAGCCGCTTTTTCGCTAGCATTTCACGGGGCGATGCGGGTAAGCGAACTGGTTGCAAGGAACAAACTGGATGTGGCAGGGGGTTTGTGCCAGGAACACGTTCAGATCAGGGGAGAAACAATGACAGTCTCCTTTGTAAGGTCCAAGACTGATCAAGATGGGATGGGTGACTGCGTAATCATACGCAGGATTCCCGGGTCCTCCATGTGTCCGGTAAAGTGTTTAGAAGATTACCTAGCACGAAGGGTGGCATCATGGGGGGGGACTTTGTTAAGGCACGCAGACGCCACCCCACTGACGAAATTTCAGTTTCAGCGGGTGCTTGCGATGTCAATTGCCGCTGCGGGCTTGAACCCGGGCGAATTTGGGACCCATTCCTTTCGGATAGGGGCTGCTACGGAAGCTACAGCCAGGGGTCTTAATGTTGAACAAGTGAAACGAGTGGGGCGTTGGTCCTCCAATTGTTATAAGAGATACGTGCGGTTGCACATGTTGTGAAGCTGTAATAATGTACTCACGCTTCTTGTTTTTGTTTGGTTTTCAGTTACGCAAGCCTACGAGGCGGGGCGGACTATGCAGTCGACCCAACACCGGGCCAGCGGTCAGACATCACCGGCTGTGAAAAAGGAGGTGTGGGTCGTGGGCCACTCATACGTGAGGCGTGCCGCGGACGTATTCAAAGCAGGTGATATGATTCACGTAGCTGGGGAATACGGGTACAGGGTGTCCTTCCACGGAAGAGGCGGTCTCTGTATTGACCAGCTTCAGTCATTTTTCGAGGGTCTGTTAGGGCGGACGAGGTCACCGCCGGCTATAGTTATAGTGCATTTAGGGGGCAATGATTTGGTCACCACCGGTAGACGACTTCTCCTGGAGGCAATGCTTTCCACTGTAAGTTGGTTGGCGAGGAGAGTTCCGGGGTGCACAATTGCGTGGTCCCATATGATCCCACGAAAGGTGTGGCGGGGGGCTATTTCTATTTCCGCTTTGAATCATTCTGTTAGAAAACTTAATAACAAAGTGAGTCGGTTGTTCCGTTCCAGGACGTTGCATTCTATTTCGCATGGCTGTATTAATGATGACAGTATGTATTTGGGGGATGGTGTGCATTTGTCTCGGGTGGGGAATGAGTTACTCATAGGAGACTTCTTAGCATGGTTAAAAACGTTACAACATGACCTTTAGGTAGGAGCTTTGTGGGGGGGTCCGGATAGCCGGTCAACTATCCGGCCTGTGGCGGTAAGGTCATGATCGGTGAGCACTAATTGGAAGATCCCTATGAGTGGGCGTCACCCAACACGGATGGGAGCGCTCGGGAGAGGTGGCCTTTGGCCCCTCAACGGGGAGGCGGTCCCTTCTAAGGATGGGTCGCCGAAAGAAAAGGAAAGGCGGTCAAGGCCCCTTCCTGTGTAGGAGGGGTTACAGCCCCCTCCTGGGGAATTTCCCGGGGCCAGTAACGTCTGCGACGGCAGATGTGGTAAGTTGTGCGGGGTTTGGGGGGAGGTCTACGATACCTTCTAGATAACCTCACACGAGTCCTCGAACGACCTTTAACTGGCGTCGAGTTTATGGGTGCCCCCGTCAAGTCAAGGGAAATTGGTAGTTTGCACTTGAGGTACGCCTCAGTGCTGTCGCCCCTCCCAAGTGGGGGGGGTATTTCTGGTTAGGGATCTTGACACCGGTTACGACCTTGCCGTTGGCCCTTAAACGTTAGGATGTACAATTTCAATATTTCAAAAATGTTTTGTAGGATGTTAGTTCGGCTAGGAGAACCTCTGTATTAGAGAATCTGTTAAGGTTAGCCAAACATCGCAATGTGGTAATGAAATTGTACATTAATATGAACTGTTTAATGTTTTAATTTTTGTTTTAATAAATACGGCCGGGAGGGTCACTCCCTCCCTCTTCCAAAAACTTTAAGAGCTGTTTCCGGTTTCCCTCCTTTGGGGATTGTGTTGAGAGGGGGTGGCGGGTATCTCAGCCATATGCATTTCGCAGGATTTTTACCGCTATTGAGATAAACCTTGATAATATCAAGGTATCTCAGCTGTAAAAATCATCGGAGCACGGCGATATAATTTTAGTCGCTAACCATGCATAGTGGTAATTATCGCAATTGCTTGGTAATATGCCCCATAGTCTTTACAGGAAACATGAGAACAGAAATTAGAGTCTGCTGCTACACTTAATCCTCCAGAGATTGTACAAATGAATATTATGATGAAGAATATCGTTGTATAACAATATTGAGGACAGGATATCGAGAGCCAAAATATCGAAAGGTAAGTGAATATAGAGAAGTATAGATGTACTATTGCTAATTCCACCTCTACGTATCCTGAAGATAAATGTAACACAAATGTACATATATGTAAAGTTAGGTATAAAAATCTAGACCAATTTACCAGTCGATATTTTTTTCCACTATTTTGTCCTTGATATTTAGTTTCATATATATTCTGACTTTGATATTTAGAATATACAACCTTCCGGAGATAGGAAAAATGCATCCCAAGAGGAATACATAAAATGTAATGCCTGGGATATGTGACAGCCATGTACCACTCATAATACTTGCTGAAAAAAGTCTCCTTTCCTATTTTCCATAAGAGCAAGCTTTAGAATATAGGGGAAAGCAACCAATAAACCCTCTTTGGTAATGTATATTGTGTATCCACTACTACTGTAAATAGGTAAAGTGCAGATGTTTGTGACTCACCAAAGTAACAGTTAACTCAGCATATAATCGCCAAAAATCTACATTGTTATAAAGCATCATATCATATAGGTAACCCATCACATTTCATCTATAGGTGAAAATATCTCCAAATGTGCACTATGTGATTGTCTTCCAATACCATTAAAACACACCTTGATAGGTAAACAATAACATTTGCTGAAGAGAGTTAACTTTAACTTTTCAAATGGAAGCATTAAACCACACTGCCACTGGTGGACACTGAAGGGAATGCAGCACATTATCCCATTATACTCAATCAGACACCCAGGACTTTTGCAATTCACAAGTTTAACGCAAAATAATGTAGAAAGTGCTATGCAGAAAAGTGAGCACAATTTCTTTTTTATTATGACGTATTGTTTTCCATTTGATCAAATGCTGCCAATCCATTAGCTGCAAGTACAGCACGTCACTCGTGCCTTTCGTGCTTGCTGCTTTCCAAGTAGGTGTCACCAGGAGCATGACTTCTAAAGACTGTGCCTATTGACAGGTAGAGTGCAGCATGAGAACTCAACCAGATGCATCCCTATGCTGACCTTGCAGTGTTACAGTGACACAGCCTTTCCCTTGCCTCTTGTTCGTGCTCCTCCTAGCTCTTGAGTTTCAACGGAGAGCGAGAAAGTGTGAGCAGGGATTATTATTATTTTTTTAATTTGAGAATCTTAGTTCAGAAGTAAATTAATGGTACAAGAAAAAACAAGCATATGACGTTTTTTTTTACTTTTCAACGCTGTTGAAGAATGTAACTACAAATAGATTTTTATGTTTAGCATCATTGATCATACACTAGATAAGTTTATAATATTCCGTTTTTTTTAAAGATAAATGCCTGAAAAACCAATTGAACAGAGGCATATCAAAAAGATTTACTCAAATATTTACACATTTAAATTACACGATCAGATTTGGGAAAACTGTTGGGTATGTACATATGTTTTATGTGAGCTGTCACGAGCGCTCAGGTGTCTGATAGCTCGTGACAAGCTCGTGCATTTCGGGGAATGTTGGAATACTGTGTTGATACTTGAATATCTAGAATGTGGGGAGTAAGGTGGTTAGAACTGTTGTATTCATTACGAGCCTGTAACTTAAGACAAGAGCATCTTCATAAACCTCGTCCATCTTTAACTCATCTCCTGCGTGATTATTCTGCTACCTCACTTCCCTACACTGGCGACGGGCGGGATTCGTTACCTGCATCAGAGGAACAAGATTTTTTTTCCCTGAATTTTACCTCCGCAGTAAGACTTGTTGGGCGCTGTCAGGATTACCACGGAGCAGCGGAGAACTACTTGAATATTATGGGAAGCGGAAAGCAGATTTCTTCAAGGGGTTGAATGGTGCTATAGCATTTCAAGATGACATTTTAGTGTATGGAAAAGATGACATAGAACATGACAATAATTTGAGGTGTGTGATTGCTGCTTTAGCGGAGAAAGGGCTTACTCTCTGTCTTGACAAATGCAAATTTAGGCAAAAAGAGGTGGAATACCTAGGTCACACTATTAGTGGAATGGGAATCAAACCGAAGAAAAATCATGTTGAAAGTATCATAAATGCTCCTGTGCCCACATCGAAAGAACAACTGGTGGCCTTTTTAGGTCTTATCGAGTTTTATGCTAAGTTTATTCCTAATTTTTCACCTAAGGTTGACCCTTTCAGATGTTTGTTGAAGAAAAATGCTAAGTTCGTTTGGACTGATGAAATGACGGAGGCTTTTGGGTCTTTGAAAATGTTTGTTGTGAATGCTCCGTGTCTTAAACCCTTTGTGGTTGGTGTGAAATGTATTGTTATGGTAGATGCAGGTTCTTCTGGTCTGGGTGGAGTACTTCTGCAGAAGGATAATGAGAAAGAATGGGTTGTTGCTTATGCGTCAAGAGCCTTGAGAGATGCCGAAAATAATTATTCTGTCATAGAAAGAGAGTTGTTGGCTTGTGTTTGGGGAGCTGAGCACTTTAGACCTTTTCTATGGGGTACAAGATTTTTGATAAAAACTGATCATAAGCCCCTGGTGTATCTCATGGCTCCAGGTGGAGGCAGAACTATGTCGGCGCGTCTTGCGAGATTAGCTTCAAGATTGCAATCTTTTCAGTACAGAATTGAGTATGTTCAGGGTAAGGCGAATGTACATGCTGATTGCATGTCAAGGCTGATTTCTGATATGAGCTCTCATGAAGTGGTTAATGAAGATGAGTGTGAGGTTGCTTTTACCTTCCATGATGTCAATTTAGTGTGCGGTGAACGGTTTTCCTTGCAGGAGGATGTTTGGTTGAAAGAAATGAGTAAAGATTTGGAATTGTGCAATGTCAAGAAGTATCTTGTACATGGTTGGCCGGAACAGAGGAAATTATCTGGAAATATGATGGGTTTTTTTAAGGTTCAGGAAGAACTTGCTGTGGAGAGTGATTTAATCCTTCGAGGAGACAAGATTGTCCCACCTTTTTCTATTAGGAATACCCTTCTTGAGATTGCCCATGAGGGACATTTGGGGATATCCTTCACCAGAAGACGTTTAAAGGAGTCCTTCTGGTGGCCAGGGATTGACTCTTGTGTGGACCATATTGTGCGTTCATGTTCTTATTGTTCTAACAGTGACAAAACAGCTGTTGCCTTACGTCCAGAACCCTGTTCTATTGACTTACCTTCTGGTCCTTGGCGGAAACTGGGGTTAGACATTATTGGCCCGTTTGGTTGTTTACCCAAACAGGAAGTTTTTGGTATTGTTCTTATTGATTATTATTCCAAATGGCCGGAGGTCAAGATGGTTAAAGAGGTTACTTCTCATCAGGTAATAGAGTTTTTGGATGAGATCTTTTGCAGAGAGGGTATTCCTCAGGAAGTCGTGACTGACAATGGCCCACAGTTTGTGAGCAAGGAAATGGAACAGTTTTTTGTTAAATGTGGTATCATTCATAGAAGAATTGAGGTTTTCCATCCTGAAGCGAATGGCCAGGTTGAACGGTTCAACTGTGTGATCAAAGAAGCTATTCAACTTTCTATCAAGGGTAATTTGAATTGGAGAATTGCGTTACAATCTATGTTGTTAGCTTACAGGACTTCACCTAACTCAGTAACATTGGTCACTCCCTTTGAGCTCTTAAGAGGACGGAAGCCTAGTACAAAGTTAGTACCGTGGTGGTTAAAATTTTTTTAGCTGGTTTTGAGAATTGTCTGAGAGTGGATTTTGAGGCTGTTCAACACAGGGTTCAGTTATACAAGGATAAGATGAAACATGATATGGTTAAGAGAATTGGCTCTACGTTCAGTCGTTCTATTAATGTGGGTGATCTTGTTCGCATCAAAAAGAAAGAGGGTTTGAGTAAAGGTTTTCCTGTGTGGTCAAGTCCTAGGAAAGTGATTGAAGTTTTTAGGAATGCGGTCAGGGTTGATGGTGGTTCTGTGTGGAATTTGAGCAGAGTTTCTGTGTTTAATGGGATTAGTCAGTCGGTGGATGACTATGACAGCAATGTTTTTTTTGATGTTGGGGAACAGAGTGATAAAGGGAAATGTGTACATGCTGAATGTAATTCGGGCAACACTAGAGTTACACGTTCTCACCGTATACCAGTTAGGTTTAATGATTTTGTGATGAACTAGTGTTTTTTTTTTTCTCTTCGTTTTTTTTTGTTTTGTTTTCATTTTAAGGGGGGAAGGTGTGTTGGGTATGTACATATGTTTTATGTGAGCTGTCACGAGCGCTCAGGTGTCTGATAGCTCGTGACAAGCTCGTGCATTTCGGGGAATGTTGGAATACTGTGTTGATACTTGAATATCTAGAATGTGGGGAGTAAGGTGGTTAGAACTGTTGTATTCATTACGAGCCTGTAACTTAAGACGAGAGCATCTTAATAAACCTCGTCCATCTTTAACTCATCTCCTGCGTGACTATTCTGCTACTTCATTTCCCTACAAAAACCATAATAGTTTGTAGTTTCTTCTAATCATATGTGATCGTAATTAGTGCTTCTTGGGTGTAGACTGGTCCATCATTATCCGTAGTTTGCTATGTAAGACATCATTCACTTTATATTCAATTATCTCCTGGACAATAATGACTTCATCATCTTTTACATACAAGCTTTATTTGTTCATTATCAAGTTACTTTCGATCCAGATATAATACCGCAATGAAGTATAACAGTTCCCTACATTGTTAGTTGGTGAATTCTCAATTCCTAAGTTTCTGTCAGGAGTGCAGCAGGCGCAGAGGCAAAGTGGGTGACACGCAGCTATGGCCCGTGTGGAGCGTGCCACCGGGCGGTGGCTTGGGGCGGGGGTGGGCCAGGGTGGGGGATTGTAAAATGCGGCATACGGATGATTTCAGGTAAGTACCGGGAAAAAAAAAAAATGTTGTTGCGTGCGCTGCATCACATTTGGCGATGCAGCGTGCGCAACGAATTCATTTTTTTTACTGTACTTACCTGACAGCATCCGTATCCCGCATTTTACAACCCCCCACCCTGACTTCACCCGCCCCACGCCACCGCCCGGTGGCAGGCCCTATACAGGCCGTGGCTGCTGACACAGGGTTTGAGCCATCCACTTTGCCACAGTTAGTGTATGTAATTCACTATCAAATGCAGTTCTCAATTCATAATGGCACCCTTTCCATGCCTCTGCTCGTGTTATACAGATAGTCAGCCCCAGAACACAAGTAATCATGAAATACGATGGACCGGAATTTGGGGCTCAAGAATATGAAAAAGAAAATTGTCTTAAGAGCAAGCTTAGTAAATGTACTAAATTTGCTTTTAGCAGCTGTTGCATGGAGTAAGATCATTGAGTAAAAATGTGAACATGATCATTTGAATGGATATGAGTACACACAATGTAAACACAAACAAAGTGTAATAACTCGAGATCAAAACGGGCAAAGTTAAACATAAATTGTTTATTAAGTTCCCACTGGAGCCGAGCCGATGCCTACACAGCATCAAGATGGGGATTCTAACTGTCAAACCCAACGGACACTAATTACGCATGTCGCACGCACGCAGGCGGCGCAAGGCTATCACAGGTCATTGTCCTCGTGCTGGGAGCGCCGAGCGCGAGACCATAACACAAAGCTAGAGACTAGGACCCCAATTAGAGCTACAACACCATCTCTCCCTCTTTTCTGGACCCACTTGTGATATTGTTTAGGATGCCTTTTTCATAGAGCAGTGTCTCTACTCTCCCTTTATTAGCCTTGGCTCTGCATCTGCATGACCTGTAATTTCATCTTGGCTTCTCTCTTGCTGCTGTCAGGATTTCTCTCTTCTTTGTCCCCATAGCTGATCAGATACTTTAGCCCTATTGCTTTTATCTTTAGAGTTTGCCTTAAGTGTTGAATCACTACAGCCAATGCAAAAACAACAAGGTGACGGATGTAAATATTGAATTAATCTCAGCCACTGGCAATTGCTCAGGGCGGCATCCTAATTCAGTGTGTTTGTCTACCACGCAACCTCAATTTGGATTCAGCAATATGAAAATGAGTCTTGACCATCTTCTCGTTCAGCCAGTGCCACAGCATGAAATTCCAGAGTACTTTCTCTCATCTATTACCAGAATAATTTGGTATAAGACTGCCGCTAGTATCGTTCAGAAAACAAGCTTAAAACTGAGAGCTAGACATGTAAGACATGAAACAAAGTAGAAAATTAGATATTATTTTGAAAGTGCCTTTACTGGTAATCCTTATTACTCCAATTAAGGTCCTCCTCGTCACAGTCTTTACTATATGAGGGGGTTCGCTTCCAGACAAGCACTTTAACACCCTGGTACTGAATATAGGCCTCTCTGATCCGCCTACATGCCTGCTAGTAACAAAACAAGCAACGAACAAGGGGGGATATGACTGGGATGAGGAGGGCCTTAATCGGGGAAATGAAGATTGCCTGTGTAATGGTTTAATAGTCACTACCCCGCTCATAGGACCTCCTCATCCTTTTCGTTACTATATGAGGACTTCACAAGCCAAACAAACCAATTCTGACACAGAAAAAGCAGGAAAACCAATACTTTATTTAAATCAAGCTTATGTCATGTCTTCACAACACTAACAGAAAAACTATCCACTGAAGCATACAACGCATCTATACGATAAAGGTGTGATGAGATATCCAGGTTGCAGCTCTACAGGTTTCCTGAACAGAAACCCCTGTAGCCTCAGCCAATAAACCTGAAACAGACCTTGTGGAATGCCCCTGAACCTGAACTGGAGGAGACAGACTGAAGGACCTATAAAACTGGCAAATTGCCTCCCACACCCATTTGCTGAGCATGGAGGTAGCAATTTTTTTACCCTTAATAACACTGCCAATAGAGACAAAGAGAGCAGTAGAAAGGCAAAAGTCCTTTGTGCTTTACAAATCTGGTTCTCTGATAGAATATCAATGTAACAAACATCGATGTTCTAAATATCGAGAAAAAAAAATATTGACTGCAAAAATATTGACTCCAATACCTTAACAGGTGTGTACAAAAATATTGAATCAAAAATATTGGGGTAAAAAATTTAGATGTAAAAAATATTGATTTAAAAATATATATCAAATAAAATAATATGTAGTAAATATATTTTATATTAATATTATTTTTTAACAAAACAAATTAAATTTATTATACATTTTAACTAAATGTAACAAATAAACTTAATCTAAAAAATATATAAACACAAGCATTTATACCTATACATATATTTACTTAAAAATAATTTATTAGCTATTATCTTTAATTATTTTTAAACTTTAAAATTATAAAAAGTATATATATATATATCAATAATTTAATATAAAAAACTTTCTATAATAAATAAAAAAAATATTTAAAAACGAATTAAACTTACAATTCTCAAAACAATAAGTGCAACAGTAGGGAAAGTGATGGATAGCGGAATAATTACATTTACTATTCCAACTCCACTGAGTGCAACAGTAGGGAAAGTGTTGGATAGCAGAGGGGTAAACATTACTATTCCCACTTCAGTGATAGCAAATGTAGGGAAAGTGTTGGATAGTGGAGGGGAAAAATTACTATTCCCACTCCAAAGAGTGCAACAGTAGGGAAAGTGTTGAATAGCCGAGAGGTAAAAATTACTATTCCCACTCCAAAGTGTGCAAAAGTAGGGTAAGTGTTGGATAGCAGAGGAATTAAATTTACTATTCCAACTCCTGTGAGTGCAACACTAGGGAAAATGTTGGATAGCGGAGGGTCAAAAATTACTATTCCCACTCCAAAGAGTGCAGCAGTAGGGAAAGTGTTGGATAGTGGAGAGGTAAAAATTACTATTCCCACTCCAGTGAGTGCAAAAGTAGGGTAAGTGTTGGATAGCAGAGGAATAAAATGTACTATTCCAACTTCTGTGAGTGCAACAGTAGGAAAAATGTTGGATAGCGGAGGGGTAAAAATTACTATTCCCACTCCAATGAGTGCAACAGTAGGGAAAGTGTTGGATAATGGAGGGGTAAAAATTACTATTCCCACTCCAAAGAGTATAACAGTAGAAGAAGTGTTAGATAGTGGAGGGGGTCAAAATTACTATCCCCACTGCAGTGAGTGCAAAAGTAGGGTAAATGTTGGATAGCGGTGGAATTAAATGTACTAATCAAGCTCCAGTGAGTGCAACTGTAGAGAAAAAGTTGGATTAGTGGAGGGGTAAAAATGACTAATTACTGTTTCCACTCCATTGAATGCAACAGTAGGGAAAGTGCTGAATAGCAGAGAAATACAAATGACTATTCCCACTCCAGTGATTACAACATTAGGGTAAGTGTTGGATAGCACAGAAACTAAATTACTAATAACACTTAAACATTAAAATAATTAAACAATATTTAGAAATGTGAAATATATTAAACATATAAAAAGAACACATATTATAACTAATTACAAATAACAAAAACTTGAAAATAATATATAACATTCATTAATAAAAACATTTATAAACAATATTTATTTAAAAGTAGTAAATATTGACAAACAAAAAAGTGAATTAAAACATAAATGTCTTTATTTTATTTCCTACCCTATAACACCACCAATAACAAAACACTTCAACATTTTTAAACAAAATCTTTTTATTAAACGGAGAAAAAAATGGCATTTCTGAATACAGAAGTAAGAACAACATAGTAGTTGTACATAGACATCATTCTGTCGATCAACCACAACGGTATGACAGGGAAAGTGGGAACTCAAGGCGTTAGAGGTTCTTCGAGGGTAGGGACAGTATATGGGACACAAATGTTCCCTCTGTATAGATTCCATTTGTCCCAAATTGCGGACCACTTTTTGCGACATCCCCGTGTAACTTACATGGTCTTTTCTCTAGGCATGCACCAATCCATGTCCGGCCTCCAGGTAGACAATGTAGGCAACACTCCAAAACCCCAAAGCCAGTCGATGTTTCTCTTAGCCATCATCAGGCCCAATGTCACCCAAATCTTCCTTTTGCTTTTTAAATCAGTAGGCTCCCAGGCATTTAATAGACATTGTTTGGCTTTAGGTCTGAGTCTAACTTTGAGCACCTCATTTATACACTCATGTATCCCAGTCAAGTAATTCTGAATAGCTGCACAGTCCCATAGTATGTGGATGAATGTACCTTCCTGCCCACATTGCATCCTGCACAACCCGTCAGACACTCTCCCCATGCTAACAAGCCTGGACCCCAACACATAGATCCTATGTAAAATCTTCAACTGAACCAGGCGGAGTCTGGAGGAAATTAGGACTTCTCTCGGGGATGCTACTGCCTCCTGTCACTCCTAATTGTCAAGTTCTAATCTGTCTCTCTCCCATCGCCCCCTGGTCAAAACAAGAGAATCTGAAGTGTTGTTTATTAGTTTCTCGTATGTGAGTGAGATCACTTTTGTGGGCATGTAGCCATCCAGCAACCTGTCTTCCAGCGGCAAAGAATCTTGGGGAGATTCCCCCTCGGGCAGATTCGATATTAGTGCATGTCTCACCTGTAAATAACGGAAATATTCTGAATCTGCTAATTCATATTGGTTTTTCAGGGCTGCAAATGACACCATCTCCCCCTTCTGCCAAAGATCTCTGATCTTTGAGATCCTGATCAGATCCCATTTGTCAAACCATTTCGATGCCCGCAGAGTTTCCAGGTGCTCAGCGTCCCACAAAGGAGTGCACTTCAACATTTTTATATACATTTATTTCCATAATTAACATAATTAATACTCAATTAAAAAAATCTTATAAATAAAACAAATAATAAACATTAATTGAGTACACTATAATATACACAACACACACCTAAAAAATGAACTATCAAATAATAAAACGCAATTAAATATTATTTTTAAAAGAAAAACTATTAAAATGAACAAATAATTACATATTTAAAAATGTATTTAATACCCACCTTTAACCCCTTTAAAAGTAAAAACAACATACAAAAAATGTAACAATTACACAAAATAAATATCAAACCATTAACATTAATTAACAACAATATAATAATTAATTAAACACGAAATGCTCACCACCCTTTACTCCTATAAACACCACAAAACACCTTAAATTATTTACACAGTTACCATAATTAATTCCATATTAACTAATTAAAATTAATTAACAAACAATTATAAAATAATTAATAATAAATGACTTTACCCATTTAACCCTATAACATCTCAATCAAACAAACAATAATACATAAAAAGTATTCAATACATTTATATAATTAAATTACTTCCCACCCAATCCCCCTGAAAACCCACAACCCACTACACAACTAAAAACAACACATTCAAATAAAAAATATGAATAACTACTAAAATAATCAATTAATTTTCTATAAGTAAAGTACTTTCGACCCTATTCCCCTTTAACGGAACTAAAAACGCAAAAATCAAATAAAAAATCATTAATACCTACTAAAATGTTTACACATATATTAAAAATACAAACAAATCTTATACAAAAAACCATCATATACATATAAAATATATACAAAAATACATAACATTAATAAAACCTCACATTTTTAACAACTAAGGGGTCTATTATGATGTAGGGCGGATGGCCACAGCCAAAATGGCTGTGGCACCTGCCCTACAACATCCCCCATCCACTTCCCATTTCCCCCACCAAATTATGATGGCGGGGGGATTGTGGCGGAAAGAAAGACCGTTTGCCGCTTTTCCACCTGGTCGACGGGTCGACCAGGCAGGAAAGGGTTGCATATGGTGGCAGTGTCTGCTAGACACAGCCAGCCTATTACGATGCCAGCGGTAAGCAGCCTTTCTGTGGTGGCAATGAGGGCCCGTTGTGAGCCCCAAGAATGTTGGGGGGGTGGGGTGCACATGGGGGCACCTTGAGGAGGAAGAGAATCAGAGGGAATGCAAACAGCGCATCCATCGCCCAAGCCTGAGGACAAATCATCTCTGAACAAAATCATTTGTTTGGAGAGGCAAAAAGGTTGATATATGGTCCCTCAAACAAGAGACAAATGTTATAAAAAAGGGTCCTTAACAAATGGTAAAGGATAGAGGAGGGTAGATTGCAGATGAAAGTGTCACCATAATAATTGAGCTGACTGGAGGCGGAGCTAGCCGGCGTCCATGTAAGACGCGCGAGCGCGGAGCTCCCTGCCGCTAACCCGCCAAACCTCGGCAATAAATCCTTCATCGACCCTGCCGGCACTGAAACCTGTGGGGAACTCTTGGGCGACCCCTCGGTGAGACGGCGGCCCCTTTGTTCGGCGGAGACTGGACGCGGTGCGACTTTGTGCCGCAGCACCCGGAGCGGCGAAGACCCAGGCCGCGATCCCCGACCTTGCCTAAACTGCAACCCGGGTTGCGTCGCGGTACGTGCGGCGTGCGTGCCCGCGGCGGACCCGGCCACCCACGGAGTCTCCTGGACGGCGATAGCGCTTGCGCCCGGCACTGAGGCGCTGCGGAGAAGACATCCCCCTGTCTGGAGGCGACGTGCGGAGAGGGCGGCCAGGGGGTGCACGGAGCCATTGCCACCTGTGGGGAGGCCCCGAGGAGAATCACTACATTGACGGCGAGGGGCACCGTCCGCCGACACCCGGCACCTAGCGCCACTAGGAGGAAGGAGTTCGGAGTTGCGGTGGGCGCCCGGATCCCGAGCATTGTGACACTTTGCCCGCCGTCTGGGCGGCCGGACAGTACAGGGCACTGCCCGACGCCACGTTCTGCGGAACGTTTGGATTGGCATTCTGGGGCGGGGAGCCGCCATCTTGGGCGCCGGCCCCACGACACATCGCCCTGATCGAGGGAGTCCCACGACCCTGCGCCCACTGCTGACCCTGATCAAGAATCCCGAGTGGTAGTTTCCACGCGTCTGACCCTGTTGACCACATGTCCACTAGAGCCACCATGGTGAAAGGAGACAAGTCACAGCCGAAGCTGACATTCGACCAGAGGAAAGCGAAAGGAGCCGAGGGGACAACACAAACCTCCCCGCTGCGCCCTGCGACATCTGAGTCCTCCCTATGCTCTGAGATACGGGACATGCTTGGGACGATGGAGAAAGGTCTTCAAGTCAGCATGACGGAGATTAGCACCAAGATCGATGCGCTGACATACCGGATGGACCGCATGTCCGAGAGGGTAGACAAACACGCGGAGCGGCTGGACATGGCAGAGAGGCGGCTCACGGAGGCGGAAGAGGCTCAAACGGAGTGGGACAAGGATCGCAAACAGTTTAATCGGCTGCTCCAGGTTATCCAAGATAAGACAGAAGATTTGGAGGCACGCTCGAGGCGCTCCAACCTACGCATTACGGGCGTAGCGGAATCCACTAGCACCGGTAAAATGGAGCTGTTTGTGGAGAAACTCCTGCGGACCCTGCTGGGGGAAGATGCATTCTCCCCTATGTTTATTGTTGAACGGGCCCACCGCACTCTGGGACCGAAACCACAACCTGGCCTCCCGCCGCGCCCGATCGTAGCAAAGTTGCTTAATTATCGGGACAGAGACTTGGCGTTGCGGCTGGCCAGAGAAAAGGGGAAACTACAATTCGAAGGCATGGCCATCTCCCTATTTCCGGACTTCACGGCGAGAGTGCAAGAGGAGAGGAAGCGCTTCGCCCCCTACAAGAAACAGCTGAGGGACCTGGGGCTCGACTACGCCATGCTGTATCCTGCGAGACTTCGCATCAACAGGCAAGGTCACTCACATTTCTTTACTGACCCAGCGGATCTTAAGAAATCCTTGAAGGATTGGGAGAGGGACAACCGCAACAATCAGGGGAATAGGCGGGAGGACCCAGGCGCCTCCTCCCACTTGAGTGACCAGGAGTAGCCCAGCACATGAGGGACGCTGCTGACCTGTTGGCACTGGACGGCGCAAAGACTTACACACGACCGGTGTGGACCCACCGAGATATGTCTTTTGGGTGAGATCTACCTGTTTACTCCTGATCGGGTTGGGTGACACCGTTGATTGGGTGGGAGGCCGCTCCACTTGCCGGGGGGGGTCGGGGGTAGGCCCCTCTACATGAGAGACTGGTTTTGCGGAACTGTAAAGACTAGAGCTGGCAGGGCTCATTACTTTTTGGCGGGGGGCGGGATGGGAGCACGCGAGAGGTTACTTGTTCTGATTTCCCAGCTGAGCAGTTTGCTGGCTAGATCCCTCTGCCTCTGCGCTTTTGGCTTCCGGCTCCCTCGGGAGCTATTTGGGGTTCTATACAGTTTATAGTTGAACACGGGGGGATGTTGGGTGGTGATGATTCCTGTCTGACCGGGTTGGGGATGGTCGGCTGTGGGCGGGGGGGGGCGTTTCCTTGACTGTTTGTGCATTATTGCTGACATGCTGTTTGGGGTCCGGGGTTTGCCGGGTGGGGGGTTTGTTTTTGCCGACTACCGCACTGTGTCTGCCACACTGCCTGCTCTGCGGTCTTCTACTTTCTAATCTGCTATGTCTAATGTTGAATCACTGAGTGCGGAGGGCTCTCCGAGCTCTTTGCGACTGCTATCCTGGAACGTGAGGGGGCTCAACGACTTCCGCAAACTCAGGAAGGTCCTGGCCTATTTGCAACGCCATCACATTGACCTTGCCTTGTTGCAGGAGACACATTTGCCGCCTTCCAGCCCTATGTTACAGGTGAGGGGTCTTGGCCCCGCTTGTGTCTCCGCGGGGTTCACAACGCATGCCAGGGGGGTGCTCACATGGGCCAATCCCAGATCCCGACTGACGCTGACCCGAGTGGCAGGTGACCCGGAGGGGAGGTTTGTGATTGCACGTTGTGTTGGAACAGAACATGATCTCCTGCTGGTGAATGTGTATGGCCCCAACTACGACTCCCCGGAGTTTTACTCCTCGCTTGCGGACAGCTGCAGGCAGTTTGTGGGATCTAGAATGCTGTGGGGAGGGGATTTTAATCTAGTGTTGAACCCGGCCCTTGACAGATCTGCGGGTCCCCCTAGGTCCCCTGTGCCATCCGCGTCCCTCCTTTTGTCTGAATGTGTGAAACTTGATTTATTTGATGTGTGGAGGCATAAACACTCGGGGCGGGGTGGGTTCACTCACTACTCGGCCTACCACAACATCCACACACGCATTGATTACTGGCTTGCTTCCCGCAGTTTACTCGACATGGTTAAGGGTTGCACGGTCCTCCCGCGCACACTGTCTGATCACTCACCCTTGCTCCTGTTGCTCGTTGCTCCTCCCAAGAGGATCCCCCCCTTCACGTGGAGGTTCCCCCCATACTCCCTCCTAGATGAGGTCTTCAGAGGGGAACTCGCAGACGACATAGAGACCTATTTCGCGACCAATGTGGGCTCGGTGGACAGCGTTCAGGTTCTCTGGGACGCGTTTAAGGTTTACATCAGGGGGATGACTATGGCGAAGCACTCAGGAGTGCTCAAAGCCATCAGACGGCGCCTACAGCTGCTCGAAACGCAGCTAGCGACCTTGGAGGGTCGGGCGGCGGACTCGGGGGACACGGCTGCTACAGTCGAGCGCAAAACCTTACTAGATGAATTTCAGGAGGAGGCGGACAGGGAAATTCAACATATGGGCAAATACGCGACGGCGCGGGCGTATGGGGAACGGGAGCGGCCTGGTGCCCT
The DNA here is from genome assembly GCF_964263255.1 of Lissotriton vulgaris. Classification (NCBI taxonomy): domain Eukaryota; kingdom Metazoa; phylum Chordata; class Amphibia; order Caudata; family Salamandridae; genus Lissotriton; species Lissotriton vulgaris. The sequence goes on along the minus strand of NC_141687.1, from coordinate 740,384,412 downwards.
CCTTGCTAAACTTATGCGCAACAGTAGGCCCCCATTGGTTATCGAGAAGCTGGTGACAGCTGCTGGGGCGGTGGTCACGGAGGAGCAGGATATCTTAGCGGAATTCCACGCCTACTACACTACCCTTTACTCCTCGAGGGACGCACACCTCGAAGAGGAAATCGACGACTATTTAGGCCACCTGCAGATGCCCTTCCTGGCTGACTGGCAAAGGGAGTTTCTCATGGCCCCCATCCAGAAGGAGGAGATAACGGAGGCACTGGAAAGCATGAAATCCGGCAGCGCTCCTGGTGCGGATGGCCTCACGGTATCATTCTATAAAACCTTCAAGGCGCAACTGGTCCCATATCTGATGCTCTTGTTCGACGATATTTGCCAGCAGGGCAGCATGTCGAAATCCATGAGAGAGGCGCTGCTCATCACCATCCCTAAACCTGGCAAACCCCTTGACCAATGTGGCTCTTACCGGCCGCTTTCCCTGATCAATGTGGACGCGAAACTGTATGCTAAAATCCTTGCGACTCGCCTCTCGCTGCTGGTCCCGGATCTGGTCGCCCCAGAGCAGGCTGGATTTGTTCCCTCTCGCAATCTCACGTACAATATCCGCACAGTCCTGGGCACGATCCAGCATGTCAAACACGAAAGCAAGGCTGTGGCCATATTCTTGGATATGGAGAAGGCCTTCGATTCGGTCGAGTGGCCGTTCATGCTGAAGGTCCTTCGTAAATTCGGCCTCGGGGAGCCGTTCTTGCAAATGCTGGGAGCCCTTTACTACAAACCCACTGCGAGATTGAGGATGGGTAACCTGGTCACCGCTCCCATCGAAATTGGGAGGGGCACGCGCCAAGGTTGTCCCCTCTCCCCGCTACTGTATGCTATGGTGGCGGAGCCTCTCGCCTGCGCTATACGAGAGTACCACCGGTTTGAAGGGATCAACTTCCCGACATACCAAATCGGTATCTCCACGTACGCAGATGACACTCTACTATATGTCCGAGAACCGGAGACCAACCTCTCTGCGGTGCTGCGAGAGGTGGTGAGGTTTGGGGCTCTATCGGGCCTCCGCGTCAACTGGTCCAAATCAGTAGCACTGCCCCTGACCCCGGTGACGCTCCCCTTTGACTCGGAGTACCCCTTGCAATGGACCACGGACTCCATTCGCTACTTGGGGATACGCATCCATACAGATCCGGAGGTTTTGATCCGCGAGAATTACGGGGTGGCCTACTCCAAACTGACGGATGACGTCGAGGTGTGGTCTAAGCTCCCACTTTCACTCATGGGCAGGATTGCACTCATGAAGATGGTGGTGCTCCCCAGGTTCCTTTTTCTATTCGTGAATATACCAATAGTCCTTTCCAAAACCTTTTTCCGGCAACTCACGCAGACACTTGTCCGCCTAGCGTGGGGAGGCAAACAGCCGCGGGTGCAGTGGAAAACGCTCACCCTTCCTTACGAACAGGGAGGCCTGGGGGCGCCAGATCTGGAGCGATACTACAGACTCGCACAGGGTGCCCACCTTCATACGTGGATTCACGGGGACCCGGACATACCTCATGTCAAATTGGAGCGGCTCTTTGCAGACCCGGTCCCGCTCCCGGCGATGGTGTGCTATCCGCCCGATAGACGGGTCGGCAATCTGGACTCCATAGCTGCCACGAATCATGCTTGGCATGCTCTGATCAGCCCCCGCGAGTGCTCCCTGCTGTATTCACCTTTGCTCCGGATAGAATGGGCGGCCTGGTTGACTCCATTAACGGAGAAGGGTGTCCTGTCGGCGCTACGTGACCTTGGCATCGTTACCATGGGGGACCTCTTTACAGAGGGCACTCTGAAAACGCTGCATCACGTCCTTCAGTCTTGTCCCGGGGCGACGATGCTGCATCGCTTCCAATATCACAGGGTCCGCAGAGCGGCTCTGGCCGTTTTGGGCCCGGGCCTCGCCGAACCACCGGTAGTGCCGGAACTTACCTATGTCATCAAAACCCCCTCAGCGCGCAAATTGATAACGGCTCTTAGGTCGTTGGGCGATGGTCAGCGGCAGTGCTCCCCCTCCAAGGCCCGCTTGGCCTGGCAGACTGACCTCCAATCTCCTATCTCAGACGACATGTGGAGGTATTGTGCCACTAACACTAGGAAGATCTCTCTCAACGGCAGGCACCGGCTGGTGCATTTTAAATTCTTGCAGCGAGTCTACTACACTCCTGAGAGGTTGCACAGATATGGCCTTCGTGACTCAGCGGAGTGTGAGCGCTGCCGCTTTCACACGGCGGACTTTTTCCATATGGCCTGGACTTGTCCTGCAATACACAAATACTGGGTGGAAGTCTTTGCGGACCTCAGTACCATCCTTGGTGAGGTGCTCTTGCCCAACCCGGCGCTCGCCTTACTTGGTTTTTCAAAACCCCTCCCTGTGGCTCTGCGACGACTCGCGGACATGGCACTGCTCATGGCGAAACGGCTGTTAGCATTATGCTGGATGCGGGGGCCGGTCCCTACCAAAAAAAGATGGGAAACAGACCTGCTTTACTGTTGCACACAATCGGAGATGTATAGTGAACTCCTACCGCCCAAGAGTAGACCCAAAAACTTTTGGGGTATGTTTCGGGCTTTCCAGACTGCGAGGGAGGGTGATGAATCGGACCCAGAGAGTGTGGAGCTTGATGTACTACAGGAAGATGGGGCTACTGCAGCTGTGCTTGAGGAGTATGATGGTTGATAACCTCCACGTTGTGTCAGAATGATGGTTCTCGCCTGGCGTTTGAGGTGTGTGAGGTAGATGTGACTTGAGACGGCCACGCTGATTGGCGGTAACCACTGTCCCCCTCCTGGAGCATCATCTCGCCTTCGCGGGCGACTGTTCATTCCCCCTCAGCCTAGCTGGAGGGTTAATGGTGGTAGTGTGGGGTGGGGGGTGGGTGGTGGACGCGGGTTTAGGTAGTCTGGCTGGTTCTTCTTTGGGGGTGGGTGGGTTTGTTCTGTTCTGGGTCTGGGTTTCTGCACAGTCCCTCCCGGATGGCTATGTCGATCCTCCTACTCTGACACGCCTTATTACACCTGGGTCTGACTCTGTTTGCATTGCGGTGCTTGCATCCTGCTTACAAAATATGGCTCTCCGGTGGTAGCTGATATGTTCTGCTACCTCTACACACTGGTTCCGCGCCTGCGCTCTTGCCGCCAGGCCCTTGGGCTGTTGGATGTTACGGCTGTGTCATTTACTTTTACGCAGGGGTTTGATAGGTGTGTTTTTTTATTTATTTTTTTCTCCCCTTTCCCGTTCCTGATGCCGCCGGCCTCCGGGTTGTAGGCGATGTTGGCTGTGTATGTGACCTGGAGTTGTAATAAAGTAAAAATTTAATAAAAAAAAAAAATAATTGAGCTGACTCTGGATGTAAATGGCAATCATGGCAATGAGGAGAGTCTCCCCCAAAGAACAAATCAGGGTGGCTAATTCAAATAACCATGCTCCACCTAATTGTGGGTAAGAATCAGCAGATTTACACCCAGCAACCTGCAACCTGGAAAGGGGACACCTCTCGGTCACCCCGAACGTATGGCTGGGCGCCCCGATCGCCCGGGAAACCTTTGCAGGCGGGGGGCGTGTCCTCGGCCGGTATGCCCAAAGTGGTGTGGTTGGAGCACGCCCCCGCCGCCTAAGAGGGTTGTCCTAACACCCGCCCGGAAGTCCGTGCACTTGTGGGCGGGATGGGGATGCTGCCCCGCCTTCCCGTTGCAAGATAAAAGGCGCGGGAATCCAGGCAGGCGTCCTCTTGTTCCTGCGCACTGAAGGCTGCACCACTCGTCGCTCGTGAGCCCTCAAGGGAACAAGCTGCAGTTTTTGAACGTGTAATCATTGTTTTTTTTTGTTTTAGTCGTCAAGGCGTAGCTGGAGTCCGAGTCGCTACTGGAAAACAGGCAGAGATAAAACAGAACACAGATATGCCTGGTAAGAAGAGTGGAAAGAGCTCCGAGATGGAACGAATGCTGCTTACACTGGTGAACCAAGTGTCGGCGATGGACAGGAAATTTGGTAAAGTAGACCAGCTGGGTCGCAGCTTAACGGCGCTCCGGAAACAAGTGGGGGCCCAAGCGGGGCCCCCAGGGCAACCTAAGAGGATCGTGGGGCCTGCTTTGCCAAACATTACCCCAGGGGGGAATAAGGGGAAAAAGAAGAAGGGGAAAGTGGGTCCTAGCGAGGCCCCAGTCCCGATGGAGGTCCCCCTGGTCCCAGTAACACCAGCGTCCAGCCCGGTACCCACACCGGAAGGCGGATTGCCAATCCCTGTGGTTATCACACTGCTGGATAACGACCAAATGCCTCCCGAACTAGCGATTCAGTTGGCGGCTGTGTTACCCTGGTTGAAGAAGGGAGCTGGGGGATCCGCGGCTGTGGAAGACCCAGCCGAAAAAGCTAGGCAGATTATCGTGCAGCTCAGGCATACAAGGGGCGCTGGGGCAGCGAACGTGCCTTCTATTTCTCCGCAGGTGGCAAACCTGGCCGCGGTCAAAAATCGGGATAAGTCGACGGACACGACCGGAGGTACAACAGAAGCCGGTAAGAGGTCGCTCCCAATAATTGGGGAGGACGCTGTACCCTCAAGGCGGGAATGCTTGGCGCAACATGTTCCTATGGCAACAAAAGAAATGGTGTGGGCGAACAAGTATATCGATATGTTTTCATTGTTGACAGACAATCATGAGTTAGAATATGCCAAGACTCAGAAGGATTTATGGCACCCCAGTGAATTGAGAGCAAAAATGGCAGAATTCAGGGTGGAAGAGTCTATGATGAACTGGATCAAGGCTTTTTCTGTTTTTGTAGCAATTATGGGTGAGCGAACACCAGAACTGTTGGGAGACCTTGCTTGCTACCAGAGCAGGATCACTGCCTTCCATGAGAAGTATGGAGGAGAAGAATGGAAAGGGTATGACGTGGAATTTAGAAAAGCGAAAGAGTTTAATGAAACACTGACTTGGGATTGTTTGGATACTGTATCTTGGCATGCGCAGTTCTTGCCGGGCTCGGCGGGTGGATCAGGACCTTTTCTCCTTTGTAGCAATGTTTATAGTATGTTGGGACTATTCTGGGATGTCCGCTCGACAAGGGCGGGAGTAACAGGGAGGGATATACCTAGCTGTGATATAGGATTAAGCATAGGTTTTTCCCACTAGTAGGTAACTAACTGTCGTATTTATTTAGTCTTCGGTCGGGTGGTAAGGTCATGATCGGTGAGCAGTGATTTCAAGGTCCCTAGTGGGGTCGCCACCCATTATGGATGGGAGCGCCTGTGGGGAGGCGGCCATTGGCCCCTCCCATGGGGGTGCGGCACCCATTACGGATGGGATCGCCCAGGGGGAGATGGTCATAGGCCCCTCCCAGGTGGAGACGGCTATATGCCCCACCCACGAATTTCCCAGGGGCCTGATATCCGCTCCGGTGGAAGAGAGTGCGGGGAAAAGGGGGGAGTCCACGCTGTCCTTCTTACGGATACCCCGCACAGGAACTCTGACGACCTTAAGATGGCGCCGAGTGAAAGGGGACCCCATGACAAGGGAAGTTACAGTTGGCTACGTGAGGGCGGAAATTTGGTGATAGGGATCTGACACCGGTTAAGACCTTGCCGTTGGCCCCTAACGATAGGATGTACAAAATTCGTATGCAATGCATTATGTCATGATGTTAGACTCGGTTAGGTCAATCTTTGTATTAGAGATTTGTTAAGGTTAGCCTGGATACCTGTCTTCATCAAGTGTAATGAAAGTTGAATTTTGTACATGATAAATGAAACGTTTTAATTTAAAGTTTTAAATTTTGTTTCATATTTTAATAAATACGGCCGGGGGGTCGCGAGGCCCCCCTGCCTTCCAAAAGTTCTAACTGTGTCTGTCTCCTACCATTGGCATTGGTGGTGGAAGGGGTGGCGGGCATCCCGGACCATATGAACTGACTCCCAAATCACGGTCAACTCCCTCAAAATGGATGAACAAACCCTGTTCTTCCAGGGACCCCAGAGTGGCTCCCCAATCTCACAGACTGGCATCCGTTGTCAATAGCAATGTAGGAGGAAAGTGAAAAAGGACACCCCTCTTCAATCTGGGAGTGTGCAGCTACCAACCCAAGATTAGAGCCAGAACAGGAGAAGGTGGAACAAGGTCATAATCTGCATGGGAGGAATCCCTGTGGAACAGCAGGGTATTGATGAGAGTTTTTAGATATAGACAGGTCCAAGAAACCACAGCAGTGGTGGATGCCAGCACTCCCCGAACCCTCAACCAGCTTCTGGCTGGGACAGCCTGCTGGGATAGTAGAACCCTCAGTTGTCTCTGCAGATTCTCTATATGAGAAGAAAACAGAAAAAACGCTGCTGACTGTGTGTCGAAGACCGTCCCCGTAAACCTCAAATGTTGGACAGGAGTCAGTTACGACTTCATAAATTTCACTCTTAATCCCGATTGTTGAAGTAGCCCAATCTTTGCCTCCACTGCGATCAGAGCCTTAGAAAGAGACAAATCACAGATTAATATATTGTCAAAAAGAATTGAAATACAGAGAAACCCTGAAGCTGTAAAATCACCCACAGCCAGAGCCAATACCTTAGTGATGGTCCATGATGCAGTTGATGGACCGAATAGCAGTACTTGGAATTGGAAATTACCACATCATTGGTCTTCCCCGTCATAGTCCTTACAATGTGAAGCAGCCATGCCTCCAACTTGACAATCAAAACGCTACAAAACAAAAAGTCAAGGTCATATAAACCCCTCCCACCCACCACCATGCCTGTTTTTTCTTAGTCCGAAGGCGTCGGAACTCTGGTGCCCCGTGTGGCGTGTTACTGTTTCCGGTTGTGCAGGATGTGTTGCGGTGCTGTGAGTTTTTGAACTGATTTGTTGAAGGTCTTCAATATGTGCTATTTATTTCTGACTTAGTTTTTTTGTCTCTGCGCGGCCGTACCGGTGATCCGGATGGCCCCGCTCCTGCTCCTGGGATGGGACGCTCCCCGCGCTTGTGCTGGGCTGGAGCGGGTAGCATTCCTAATGTCCTGGCCCAGGTCGTTCCGGCACTGGGTGTTTCTAACAGCGTCTGGCCCTGTGGCCATGTCATGTGTATGTGGCGGTAGGTGGAGGCTGCAGGGCTGCCCTTTTTGCTGATTTTTAAGTCTCGTGTAACAAGACTTGGTTGATTGGGGGCAGTATATTCCTCTTTGTGTGTTTGGAGCTTTCTGTGTGGTTTACCCCTTTTTTTTCTGGTCATGAGTTCTGGGGCTTCCTCTCCAGTGCCTGCAAAGGTGGTGTCCAAGTAGCATAATGTCCTGGACCTGAAAGAGGATGACGTTTTGCAGATTTCTAGGGATGATTTGCAGGAGTTGATCAATTCTGCTGTCCAGTCTGCGCTGCTAGAGCCTGCAGCAAAAACATATAAGGATGATGAGAAGGACATGGGCAATTCCCCTAAGGGAAAGTACTTCCAGGGAAAGGTTTTTTTGGACATGCTGGTCCATATTAGGGAGGTACTTGGTTTTTACCCTAAATCATTATCGGATGAGGGGTTTTACTCTCCGTATAGTTCCTCTGTGGTGGATGACCTTCCTTTCCATGATGTCCTGAAGGATATACTGACTTAGGAATGGCTTGAGGTTGACAATCAGGGTATTCCTCGTTTTCTGGGGAAGCGGTATTCCCTGGCAGACTTTGACACCCAGTTTCCTCCGGTATGGCTTCTTCCCTGTCTTCCTCTTTGTCATCGGAGGAGGCTTCCCTGGCGGACCCAGTGGGGTGGAAGGTAGTCTGCTCTCAAGCTTTCTTATGGACCTTCTCATTTTGGGGTGCGTGCTAGCACTTATGTGGCCTATGCCTCCCAGGTCCTTCTGAAGGATTTTGAGAAATTGTTTGACTCTTTGCAGGATCAGGGGGACCCTACTCCTCTGTTGGATCAGATGAAGGTCTTGCTGCAATTCCTCTCAGATGTGACTTTTGATTCTTTTTGGGCCTTCTCCTGGCTGGTAGGAGGTCTCTATGGACCAAGCCTGACCTCTTGAAGCTGCTCAGAAGGCCTTGGTCCATAGGCTGCCTTTTGAGGACCTCCGTCTCTTTGGGACAACTTGAATGTGATGGTGTAGCGCTCTGCGGAGGAAAAGAAAATGTTGAAGCCTTTTCAGCCATGTTCCTAAGAGGAAGTCCTTTTTTCATAAGCAGGGGCTTCAGGGTGCTTTGTCTTTACAGCCCTTTCGTGGTCGGGCCCGTGGTCGGGGGGCTGCGTTCCATTATAAATCTCGGCCTCAGCAACAGCAGATGGGTCCCAGTAGAGCTGCTATATATTTTTTTGCTTGCATTTATTATAGAAAATTCAGACGAAATAGCATACAGTGTCAATTAATCACAATGCATGATCCATATCATTTGGTCAAGTAAAAGTGCCCCAAGAAAGGAAAGGGAAGGGGGATAGCGTGATGCTGTGCAGGAAACAGGACAGTGAGGGAATAAAGTTCGTGACAAACTTATATATTGCAATATTAATTTTAAATGCAATACAATTTTAAGGCATCAGATCCCTGAGCCAGAGAAGTTGGGGGATTATAACATATCCCAAAAGGTAAGGACTATTTCTGTTGACACCGAAAAGTTCAAAATTATGGGGGAGTGTCAACCGAACAGAACATAAAAGTAGCCGTCGACGTTTCGACCCCACGCTACATCTGTAGGCGTTTGTCTAGCCTTACATCGGGGTCTTCATCAGGACAAGGTGGTCAAAGGAGCACTACAGTATCTAGAAATATAAAATACAATAAGGTGTAAAAAGCTGACTATCATTGTCAAGGTTACCGGAGTGAGCGGCAATCACATTAGTTACACAGTTACCATGGGTTTTTTGTGGGTAAAGGATTACAGATAATTGTGAACAATGTTTAAAAATTTTTTTACACATGCGAAAAAATCATAACCTTAGGTATACGTTTCTATGTAATTCAGGAAAAACCAGTGAAGGGTAACTTGTTAAATTAGATATTGTCTAGCGTGTACAGGATAACACACAGAAACACAACATCCTGACTCGACCAGGGGAGACCAATCAATCCCATACTACGAAATGTCATATTAAAAAAATGACTTCTGAGGATCATATCGCCCATACTCTTTAGGGTACTCTGTCAGGGGTACCATATGGACAATGTGAAATAAGAGCCCGGATGTAAAGGGATGCTAACATGATTTACGTAAGTCTCAAAAGGGACATACCTGCTCAGTCCGAGCAAAACATGATTATATTCTCATCTGTCATCAGGTGACTGGTCTGAATTTAGGGACAAGATGACGAAAAGGTCATATTCGCATCAGGTGCTTGGGCTTGATCTATGAACAAGTTGCCAAATATTAGTGCACTGGGCCACATTACTAGGGGGGAAAAAGCATGTATTAAGATCGGGGCTTACCTCTATTTGGAGAACTTTTTCATGTTCCAAGGAGAGTTCTTTCTACAAACTAAGGGAGTAGCGATGGGGGCTACATTTGCCCCTAACCTGGCCATACTGTATATGGATGACTACCAGAACCGGATCATTCTCAGGGACACGAACCCATTCAGACATCACATCAATACATGGGTCCGCTATATAGACGATGTTCTCTGTATATGGACTGGCACACGAGTGGACCTTATGTCATTCCACACTTGGCTGAATTCACAGAGCACAGACATAAAATTCACCTTGGAAGCCAATCAGGATAGGATTGCTTTCCTGGACATAACCATCTTTTTCAATCCTGACACCAACTCATTGCTTGAATATAACAGCCACCACCCCAGAGGACTAAGAGACAATCTCCCCGTAGGACAGTTTTTCAGAATCCGAAGGAACTGTTCCTCCAAAGATAACTATATGTTGGAGTCCCAAGATCTTGCTGAACGATTGACAACACGGGGCTACCCCACACGCCTGGTCAAACGTGCGCGCAAAAGAGCCTGGTATAGCCCCCGTGAACATTTACTGAAGGGTGAAACCAAAGAGAACTCAGCTGCTGAACGAATCGTTTGTGTAACCACGTTTTCAACACGAAGTAATGACATTAAGAAGATCATCAATAGGCATTGGGGCCTGGTTGCAGATGATGTTGAACAACGAGCACCACCTTTACACTCCTTTAAGAGGGCTCGGAACATCAGAAACCAGGTGGTACAATCATTCCTCCCCATACCTCCGAATCCTACCATTCACTCACTTTGGCATCTTCCACCGGTTGTGGGACATACCAGATGTGGATCATGCACTGCATGTGCCACGACTATTCAAACTAAAGAGTTGACCTACAGAGGCAAGACATACCTCTTAAAGTCACACACCAACTGCAACTCCTCAAATGTCATCTACTGGATTAGATGCCCTTGCGATTTAGCTTATGTAGGCCAGACTCAGCAAAAGGTCAAAGCGCGCATCCTACAGCACGGCAGCAGGATCAGATGCCAAGTACAGGGTGCCCCCCTGGTTGACCATTGCTCCCTGAAGGGCCATACGCCAGAGACATTACAATGACTAGTTCTAGAGAAAATCAATTTGGGTCCCAGGGGTGGGAACATCTCACGAATCCTAACTCTACGAGAATCAAAATGGATGACTACTTTGGACACTATCAGAAATGGCCTAAATGAGTCAGAAAGCAGCCATGCCCAATTAGCCAGTTTTGGCCGATAATGTATAAATAGGTATGTCATCTGACTAGATCTGTTATTCCACTTATCTGACATGTGGCTTGCTTATGTAGTATCACAGGAATCCCCCCTTAGTTGACCCGTCTGTGTGAGAGGTCTTGAGGAGGTATTAATGGAACTATGTAACCTCTGTGTATAGCAGTTAGGCATAAATCTTCTGAATATTACAGACAATGCTGCACATAACAAAAAATGTTTTGGCGAGATATATGACAAGAGATCTTCACCCTCCTGTGTGAGAGGTGCATCTCTGAGTGAATGTAATATTTATTTCCATTTAACACTTTACACACTTTGAGTATAAAGGAATGAGTATGTTATCTTACTACTTCATTCTCCAACATAGTAGAGATCACCAGCCGTTATAAATAGTGCAGAACAACATGGTAATTCTTGTTGGATATACAATAAGAGATCTTCACCCTCGTGCCTGAGAGGTGCATCTCGACGCAAACGCAGTACCTGTAACCCAGTGGAATTTTTATTAGGTTAATGGTATTTGTGGAGGTACTCAATGACCCAGTTTAAAGAATGAAGAATGGGCTACATTCTATGTGGCAACCAACAATTACCTACGGAGTAGAGAGATACCACCCATTCTACTAGCAATAACAAACTCACACTTTTTAACGATGCTAATTAGCAGACCAAACTCTATGGTACCACGATTACCTTGTGATAATGTGACCCTCCCAACTCATAAAGCATATCTGTAACATTGTGGCTGCGGACGTTTTCCAATATGGGCGTTTAAAATGTACCTATTTCTATTTAAGTCTCTGGCTGCCAGCAACAAAGCCAGTATATTCTGCCTGATGTAGTGTCCGTTCTCTATCCCTACCAACCACGCTGTTGGGTTGCCACTAACAACGCTCCAAGAGCCAATGTCCTCCCGTGTCTTTAAAAACCCTTGATGCAGACCACGCCCACGTGCTTGTTTTCAGCAAACGCGGAAAGCGGCGACTGGGTGCTCCGTGATCGTGTGAATTAAGGTAGGAATATCCTCTCCCTCTCAAATTGTTAACCCTACACTCCAACGGGCGTTTTTTTAACTTATTTCCGCTCCCCCTCTCCACAGGCGCGGCGTACTTGCCCAGATCGCTATGACGCCCCGCCGAGTACTGTACTAAGGACACCTCTACCCTCGTGGGCCCTCTAGGTGAGCATTGACCCCGTAACAGGATGATGTTTCATGTATTTCGTGACGATAAAAATCCTCAAAATATTCACTTATTTGCCCATAGATTAACGCGGGTCCGTTTCCTCTTTGTGAGCCACGTGCATTCGCAAAATTGCAAAAGGTTGCTGCCCTCAACCCCGTGTATCAAGAGACAAGGTGAGACTTACTCCTCTAGGACTAGTATTCACAATACGCTCTCAATTTGGTCTCACTAGTTTTCCCCCCATTTTTCCTGCTTAGAGATGCAGCATACCGAAAGCGACCCACAGTGACGCCTCGTCGTCATTCAAATTGTGGGTAATAATAGAGGTAAGCCCCGATCTTAATACATGCTTTTTCCCCCCTAGTAATGTGGCCCAGTGCACTAATATTTGGCAACTTGTTCATAGATCCAGCCCAAGCACCTGATGCGAATATGACCTTTTCGTCATCTTGTCCCTAAATTCAGACCAGTCACCTGATGACAGATGAGAATATAATCATGTTTTGCTCGGACTGAGCAGGTATGTCCCTTTTGAGACTTACGTGAATCATGTTAGCATCCCTTTACATCCGGGCTCTTATTTCACATTATCCATATGGTACCCCTGACAGAGTACCCTAAAGAGTATGGGCGATATGATCCTCAGAAGTCATTTTTTTAATATGACATTTCGTAGTATGGGATTGATTGGTCTCCCCTGGTCGAGTCAGGATGTTGTGTTTCTGTGTGTTATCCTCTACACGCTAGACAATATCTAATTTAACAAGTTACCCTTCACTGGTTTTTCCTGAATTACATAGAAACGTATACCTAAGGTTATGATTTTTTCGCATGTGTAAAAAAATTTTAAAACAATGTTCACAATTATCTGTAATCCTTTACCCACAAAAAACCCATGGTAACTGTGTAACTAATGTGATTGCCGCTCACTCCGGTAACCTTGACAATGATAGTCAGCTTTTTACACCTTATTGTATTTTATATTTCTAGATACTGTAGTGTTCCTTTGACCACCTTGTCCTGATGAAGACCCCGATGTAAGGCTAGACAAACGCCTACAGATGTAGCGTGGGGTCCAAACGTCGACGGCTACTTTTATGTTCTGTTCGGTTGACACTCCCCCATAATTTTGAACTTTTCGGTGTCAACAGAAATAGTCCTTACCTTTTGGGATATGTTATAATCCCCCAACTTCTCTGGCTCAGGGATCTGAAGCCTTAAAATTGTATTGCATTTAAAATTAATATTGCAATATATAAGTTTGTCACGAACTTTATTCCCTCACTGTCCTGTTTCCTGCACAGCATCACGCTATCCCCCTTCCCTTTCCTTTCTTGGGGCACTTTTACTTGACCAAATGATATGGATCATGCATTGTGATTAATTGACACTGTATGCTATTTCGTCTGAATTTTCTATAATAAATGCAAGCAAAAAAATATATAGCAGCTCTACTGGGACCCTTCTTTGCTACACCGTATAGTACCCAGGTCCCATGTGGATTCCCTGGGTTGAACCCCCCTCGTAGATCAATCAGCAACAGCAGAAGCAGCACCCCACTGGTGTGGGACAGAAGTGACTATGTCGAGGTGGGGGCTCAGCTCCGTTTGCTTCTGGGCCGTTGGACCGCTCTGATTTCTGACCAGTGGGTCTTGTCTGTCATCAGGCTGGGTTACCAGATTCCCTTCGGGGGTCCTCCCCCTCTGGATTAATTCCAAATTACCCTGTGGTCAAGAGACCCCGTACTGTGGTCTGCCATGTTGTCCAGCATCGCCATGTTGTTGTCAAAGGGGGCTGTTGTACTGGTTCCAGTGGAGGAAGTGGGCCTGGGGTTCTATTCCCATCTATTTCTGGTCCCAAAGCCAGATGGTTCCTTTTGCCCAATTCTGAATTTCCGTATTTTGAACAAGTTGGTGTGGTTGGATCATTTTTGAATGGTCCGTCATTCCCCTCATCCAGGACGGCAATTGTTTGGCTTCTCTGGACTTGGAAGACACCAAGGGGGTCATTAGGTTGACGGGCGGACTTAGTCCGCCGGACATCCTATCGGGAATAGGGACCGCCCGCCATAAGGGCGGGGGTCCCGTGGGTGGAATTAGGATGTGGCCGCATCATGCATTTATAACATTGTGGCGGGCGGTGCTCTCTGCACCGCCCACCACAATGCCATAAATGCATGCATGCATGCATTTGCATACACAATGCGGCAGGCACCCCGCGGTGCCTACCGCATTGTATATGCAAATACATGGGGGTACCACAGGTACCCACCCCTCCTTCACTTTGGGGGCCCGCAGGGGGCCCCCAAGTGAAGACGGCATGCCTTTCCGTGGCGGCATCGCCCAGGCCCATCGTAATATGGCTGGCAGTGTCTAATAGACACTGCCACCATATTATTCGTGTCCCGCCCCGGCCGCAAGGCGACCGGGGCGGAAAACCACGGGGGGTCTTGCCGTCCGCCGAGGTCCTCCCCGCCATACTAATATGGGGGGGAAACGAGCGTGGATGTCGGGCGGATTGCTACCGCCAACCTGGCGGGGGCAATCCACCCGACATCATAATGGGCCCCCTAGTGTCATGTTCCAGTCCATCCTGCCAGTCAGCGGTTTCTAAGGTTTGCTGTCCAGGCGATACATTTCCAGTTTAAGATTTTGCCGTTCGGCCTCTCTACTGCTCCGAGGACTTTTACCAAGGTATTGGCTCCTGCTTTGGGGGTTAAGCAGCATTGGCGTTTCTCACTGTTTTCCCTTTTTTTTTTTTAAACAAATCTTTATTGGGATTTTTAGCTTTTTTTTTTACATCATGGTTACCCCACCCTCCCCCCCTCCTCCCGGTACAGGTAACATTTTGAAATTTAAAATTAGTAGTGAAAGAATAGAAAAATTATAAAGAAAAATAGGAAAATACAGGCTTTGAAGAATAAGAAGAAAAAACAAAAGGAAAAACATCGTTACATTCCTAGAGTACTCAATATATCTCAACCTAATTGAACTAAGCTGGGCTCAATAGCCATAATGTAACTGGGTCCCAGATTTTTAATCCCTTTATTTTTTTCCTGATACCTTTCCAGCTATAAATGGCAATTTCAAGTTTATATGTAGCTAAGAAGCACATCCGCCACTGTTGAAATGTGGGTGGATGTTGATCCAGCCATGCAGTAGTTAAACAGATTCTTAAGACTGCCATAGCAATATATATGAGTCCCTGCATGGCAATAGGTCTAATAACTTTACCTACCCCTAAAATGATTTCTGCTGTGCTGATCTCTATATTGACTTTGAGTATTTCCGATAGGAAGTTAGAAACTTCTCGTTTAATATTATCTAGAGTATGACATGTAGCCAACATATGTATCAGATCGGCTTTAGGTCCGTTGCATCTTGGGCAGAGAGTCCCCTTCCCCTCCCCCCATTTTGAGATCTTTTCGGGTGTATAATAAAGGTCGAAAAAAGTTTTGTAGAACTGAGCTTGTAGCTTGCTGGACATTAGAATAGAGCTGGATAATTTGAGTGCTTTGTGGGCTAGATCCTCTGTGATATTGATCCTATTTTGCCAAATATTTGCATGTTTATCAATATCGTCTGGTAGTACAGCGATTAGGTCTTTATAAATATCTCCAATTTTTACCCTGGCCCAACTAACCACAGTGTTAATTGTGGGGATTTTCTTGAAGCAGCCATTGGGTCCCCCCTTTTTGAGAATAAAATCTCTTGATTGTAAAAACTTAAAGAAATCATGCGAATTCAGCCCATATTTATTTTTTAGCGATTCAAATGAACAAAAACCTGTTGAATCGTAAAATGATCCGAGTTGCGAGATTCCTAAACTAACCCATCGCGGCATACAGGAATCCAAATAAATTTCAGGCAGATTGGTATTGTTTTCTATCGGAGTATAAAATGAAAACCTGCCTATCGCCAGATGTTTCCGAACCATGTTCCAAACTGTATAGATACCCTTAAGTGTTTTAAATCATTCTTTTTTTAGATGCCATTCATTGGGTAGTTTCCAAAGGTGGTTATTGGCATTATTACCCAAAATGAGTTCCTGTGGAGTTGGAGTCGAATAAATGGACGTTGAGTCTTGTTTGGGGATTAACAGTAAACGGCTGTATTTGATGGTTGTAGCCCACCAATAGAATTTGAAATTAGGGAGGGCTAGGCCACCTCTATCCCTTGAGTGTGTGATATGTTTATAGGCTCTTCGTGTTTTTCCATAGCCCCAAATAAAGCAAGATAGCATATTGTCTATTTCATTAAAGACTGATAGGTCAAAGTTAAAACAGATTGCCGGAAGAAGTACAAAAATTTGGGCAGAAAAACCATTTTTATGAGATTGTACCTTCCGATTATAGTAATGCAGGTTGTGAAGTCTCAATAAGGTTTTATTTGTCTGTTTCACTAAAGGGTCTAGGTTCAGGGCCACAAGTTTATTCAGATCAGAAGTGATATTAATGCCGAGATGTAATGCATTATCAGTAACTCTTGCATCATCAACACTGATGTTATTATTTATTACAATCTGGGTTTTAGTTTGATTTAATTTGTATCCCGAAATCTCCCCGAACTTTTCAGCTTCTACCTCCATTATCCTTGCTGTTGTAATTGGATCAGATGTAACAATCGCAATATCATCAGCAAAGACTAGAGTTTTAGTTTCATCATTTGATGTCTTAATGGGTAGTATGGACGAATTCTTTTCTACCCTTGCGATAAAGGGATCGATGTAAATGGCGAAGAGTAGGGGAGAACAAGGACACCCTTGTTTTGTACCTCTAGTCACTTTGGTGCTGTCCGATGTGACCCCATTGATCATAACGACCGCTTCGGGAGCAATATACATTTTCTGTACTGCTTGAATAAAATGTTCCCCGAACCCACACTTTGCCATGACCAACCATAGATATTGCCAGGAGACCCTGTCGAATGCTTTTTCAGCATCTAATAAAATTAGGCCCATAGGGTCTCCTGCTACCTCGGCAATATCAAAGAGAGTTATCACCCTCTGGACGTGATCTGTGGTTGATCTTCCAGGGACGAACCTGTGTTGTCTAGCAGATACAATTTTATGAATTAAAGGTGCCAATCTACTTGCTAACAGTTTGGAATATATTTTAGAATCGTTGTTTATTAGGGTAATAGGACGGTATGTGCCTAGTTCTGTTGGATCTTTATTTTTTGGGGGGAACACTATAATTTTTGCACATGCCCAAGAAGCCGGAGGATTTCCATTCATGAAGACCTGGGTAAACAATTGGGTTAGGATGTCTTTAAGTGAGCTACTAAATCTGACATGAAATTCCACGGGAATACCGTCTAGACCTGATGCCTTGCCAGATGGAAGACTATGTATGGATAGTAAAATTTCTATCCAGTCTGGTGTTTCAGATAGAATTCCCTCATCTGCTTTGGATGAGCAGGGCCTTATATCCGAAATTAGGTACTCATCGATTTTATCTTGTTTAATATCTGTTTCAGAACATACAGGCACATGCATCAACGATTTTTGCATGCGCAAAAGGTGCGATTCGCTAAAATCGGCCGTTTGCGAATGCAAAATCATGTTTTGAGATGCATCATGCATTTTTGGGAAAATCGCTATTTTTAGCGAATTCCAAAAATGCGATTGCTTCTAAGGAATCGCAAATTTGCGATTCCTCAAAAGCAATGCATGATTAATTTTAAAATTGCGAATTCGCAAATAGGGGGTGCAAATTACCACGAGGTTGAACCTCGTGGTAATTTGCGAAAATGTGTTAAAATGCTCTAATTTGCATTTAAAAACACTGTCATGTTACAGACACACATGTCCTTAGGACATGTATGTTTGAAACATGCACTACAAAATACATTTCAGGGGTGCAGGGGGGGTCCAAAGGACCCCTCCCTGCACCCATGGAATGCATCAACAGTTTGCGAATTTCAATTTGCGAATTCGCTATTCCCATTGATTCCTATGGGCCTTTTGGCCCATAGGAATCAATGGGAATTGCGAAATCGCAAATTGAAATTCGCATATTTGCGAATCGGTAAAAATTGCGATTTTTGCCGAATCGCAAATATTATGCAATTTAAATCATGCATCCCGTTTTGCGATTCCTTATTTGCGATTCCTTAAAAATCGCTAATAAGGAATCGCAAAACGTTTTATTGATGCATGTCACCGATAGCTCTGCATAATATCTCCTAAAGGCATTCCTAATGTCGTTTGTATCATGAATTAGGCCGAGAACAGGGTCTCTTATGGCTTTAATCGTATTTTTAGAGTTCTGTTCTCTTACACTAATGGGTAATTGGTGCCCTACCTGTTCGCTCCATTCATAGATATTTCCTCTATTCGCTGTAGCTTTGAGGATTGCTTTACGAGTGAATATTTGAGATATTAAGTTTTTTGCTATCGCTACATCTCTGATTGCCTCTTCAATGGTGCTCCCCCCTTGAAGTAATCTGATTAGATCTTCTTCTTTCCTGGCCAAATTCTCCTCTAGATCTTTTAAGTTTTGTTTGGCTTTTTTGTTATTTTGGATAGAAAATCTGAGGGTTTCTCCCCTTATCCCTGCCTTTAATGAGTCCCATAGCACCTCTAGCGGGGCGCTACCCATGTTGAAACTTAAAAATTCTGGGATCCATTGATCCATATGGGTACAATATTTATCGTTGGTTAGCAGGGCTCTTTCAAGGGTCCAGTTACTGCGATCAGATTTAATAATGTCAATATCAAAACTTAAAAGCAGAGGATTATGGTCTGAAAAAACCCTCGGCAGCCTATTTATAGAGCATTTGGATAGAATTACATTGGAGATGAACATATAATCCAATCTAGCCAGTTTGCGATGGGGGTGGGAAAAAAAGTATATCCATGGTTTTGTGGTGTTTTCATCTCCCGACAATCTACCAGCCCATGAACATGATAGAGTTCCACCAAGGCTTTGTATGTTCTAGGTTTCCGGCCTTGATATTTAAATGTTGGTTCCGAAAGCCAAATTGGTGGGAGATTGATGTTAATATCCCCACACATGATCATAGGAACAGGCCAGTGTACTAATTCGTTAGATAGGAACTGTAACAATGTTGGATCGTCTGTGATGTTGCCATAGATCATGGGTACTCACAAACTTTCTCTCGGGGGCCAAATTTACAGTGTGGTTTGTGTCCGAGGGCCGCACCGGTGGGGGCGGGGTCAGTGAGGAAGGGGCGGGGCTAGAACAACAAAAAAACTGTGACCATGAGGTTGATCATAGTTCCCTGCAGCGGATGCCTTCGTCCACTAAGCCACCAGACCCGGCAAACACACATCTCTCTCTCTCTCTCTCCCTCGCCCTCTGACTCTCTGTCTCCCTCTGACTCTCTGTCTCCCTCTCACTCTCTGTCTCCCTCTCACTCTCTCACTTCCTCTCACTCTCTCACTCCCTCACTCTCTCACTCCCTCTCACTCCCTCTGTCTCCATCTCTCCCTCTGTCTCCATCTCTCCCTCTGTCTCCATCTCTCCCTCTGTCTCCATCTCTCCATCTCTACCTCTGTCTCACTCACTCTTACTCTCTCACTCCCTCCCTCTGTCTCCCTCTCTCCCTCTGTCTCCATCTCTCCATCTCTCCCTCTGTCTCCATCTCTCCACCTCTCCCTCTGTCTCCATCTCTCCATCTCTCCCTCTGTCTCACTCACTCTTACTCTCTCCCTCCCTCCCTATGTCTCCCTCCCTCTGTCTCCCTCCCTCTCTCTGTCTCCCTCCCTCGCTCTCCCTCCCTTTTCCTCCCTTCCTTTTCCCTCCCTCTGTCTGCCTTCCTTTCCCTCCCTCCTTCGCTCTCCTTCCCTCCCTCGCTCTCCTTCCCTCCCTCGCTCTCCTTCCCTCCCTCGCTCTCCCTTTCCCTCCCTCACTTTCGCTCTCCCTCTCTTTCCCTCCCTCTCTCTCTCCCTCCCTTTTCCTCCCTCTGTCTCCCTCCCTCTGTCTGCCTTCCTTTCCCTCCCTCTCTCGCTTTCCCTCCCTCCCTCGCTTTCCCTCCCTCCCTCGCTCTCCTTCCCTCCCTCTCTCTCCCTCCCTCCCTCCCTCGCTCTCCTTTCCTCCCTTGCTCTCCTTCCCTCCTTCCCTCGCTCTCCTTCCCTCCCTCGCTCTCCTTCCCTCCCTCTCCCTCGCTCTCCCTCCCTCCCTCCCTCTCCTTCCCTCACTCGCTCTCCTTCCCTCCCTCGCTCTCCTTCCCTCCCTCGCTCTCCTTCCCTCCCTGGCTCTCCTTCCCTCCCTGGCTCTCCCTGGCTCTCCCTCCCTCCCTCGCTCTCCTTCCCTCCCTCGCTCTCCTTCCCTCCCTCCCTCGCTCTCCTTCCCTCCCTCGCTCTCCTTCCCTCCCTGGCTCTCCTTCCCTCCCTGGCTCTCCCTCGCTCTCCTTCCCTCCCTCCCTCTCCTTCCCTCCCTCGCTCTCCTTCCCTCCCTTGCTCTCCTTCCCTCCCTCGCTCTCCTTCCCTCCCTCGCTCTCCTTCCCTCCCTCGCTCTCCCTCCCTCCCTCGCTCTCCTTCCCTCCCTCGCTCTCCTTCCCTCCCTCGCTCTCCTTCCCTCCCTCGCTCTCCTTCCCTCCCTCGCGGTCCTTCCTTCCCTCCCTCCCTCTCCTTCCCTCCCTCGCTCTCCTTCCCTCCCTCGCTCTCCTTCCCTCCCTGGCTCTCCTTCCCTCCCTGGCTCTCCTTCCCTCCCTAGCTCTCATTCCCGCCCTCGCTCTCCCTCGCTCTCCTTCCCTCCCTCCCTCTCCTTCCCTCCCTCCCTCTCCTTCACTCCCTCGCTCTCCTTCCCTCCCTCGCTCTCCCTCCCTCCCTCGCTCTCCCTCCCTCCCTCGCTCTCCTTCCCTCCCTCGCTCTCCTTCCCTCCCTCGCTCTCCTTCCTTCCCTCCCTCGCTCTCCTTCCTTTGCTCGCTCTCCCTCGCTTTCCCTCCCCCCTCTCTCTCCTTCCCTCCCTTGCTCTCCTTCCCTCCCTGGCTCTCCTTCCCTCCCTCGCTCTCCTTCCCTCCCTCCCTCTCCTTCCCTCCCTCGCTCTCCTTCCCTCCCTCGCTCTCCTTCCCTCCCTCGCTCTCCCTCCCTCCCTCGCTCTCCCTCCCTCCCTCGCTTTCCTTCCCTCCCTCGCTCTCCTTCCCTCCCTCGCTCTCCTTCCCTCCCTCGCTCTCCTTCCCTCCCTCGGTGTCCTTCCTTCCCTCCCTCGCTCTCCTTCCCTCCCTCGCTCTCCCTCGCGTTCCCTCCCTCCCTCCCTCCCTCCCTCTCCTTCCCTCCCTCGCTCTCCCTTGCTTTCCCTCCCTCCCTCCCTCCCTCTGTCTCCCTCCCTTTTTCGGTCGAGGACCGGAAATGCTGGCTTGCCAGCTTCGGGGAGGAGATCGTATGTTTCTTAGTAGGGATTTGGAACCCTCCTCCCTCGCCCGTCTCTCCTCCATTGGCTGGCTTCCTAAACAGAGGCCAGCCATTGGAGGAGAGAGCCATTCCTCCAAAGAAGCCCCGTCTTTTTCGGATTTGGGGGCGTGATTTTTTGCATTCTTTAGCCCTGTGACATCGTCCGTCACTCAGGACAGCAAACCACGCCCCCAATTCCAAAAAATTCTGAGCTGAGCGGCAGCCATTTTTTTTGTGTGTTGTTGTGGTGAGGATCAGCGCAGCTGCCACTCCAGGTAAGTTTTCAAGCTGAGCGAGCGCTTCATCACGGTGGAGCTGGTGGAGGACAGCCTCTTCGACTGGAACGTCAAGCTGCACCAGCTGGACAAAGACTCCACCCTGTGGCAGGGCATGAAGGAGACGGGCACCGAGTTCATCCTGCTCAACCTCACCTTCCCGGACAACTTCCCCTTCTCGCCGCCCTTCATGCGGGTGCTCAGCCCGCGCCTGGAGAACGGCTACGTGCTGGACGGGGGCGCCATCTGCATGGAGCTGCTCACCCCCCGCGGCTGGTCCAGGGCCTACACCGTGGAGCCCGTCATGAGGCAGTTCGCCGCCAGCCTGGTGAAAGGGCAGGTAAGAATGGCGAGGGCAGCGCGCGCTGGCCCCTAGGTTGCACTTCGCTGCTGCTGCCTGGTGCAGGGATGGTTTTAGTGCAGCCTATTGAAAGGGCACGCTGGAGAATGCAGGGAGAGCACTGCCGCAGCCGTGAATGGGCAGACAAGACATCCAGGGAGGTCAACAGTCGTGGACGTGGTATCTATGTTGTGCCACTGCCAGCAGGATAGAGACCGCTGGTGTACCACAGGGAATGGGTAGCAGACAGCGCTAGCGAAAGTGGCCTTTTCAAGTGCAGTTGTTCGTGTGCTGTGACAGTTGGTTTCGATTGGTTTCATTGGTTTTATCAATTGACTGGCAGACTCTTCAGTAGTTCTTCCATAGGGCATACGTATTCAGAAGCCCAAACTCGTTCACAACCGAGTTCAGTCCAACCGGTGTGCTAACTGATTGACTGCCACCATAGCCAGTGAACCTCTCGTTAGTGCCGGGGGCCAGCCAAGGTGTTTGTGTGTGGGGGAGGGGTAGAGGTTACTAGCAGCAGCAAACCCAAGCTTGTTGAAAGTGCAGGTGAGAAGCTTCCAGCAGCCCCTGTGCGTGTTCGCACCTCACGTTCATCTTGCAGGCCTCTGGCAGCCTCGTGTTTTTGCTTCGCACCTGGTCTGTGAGGAGAGCATGTTCGAACCCGCCTAGATTTGCTTCTCTTGGGTGTCAAGAGTCAAAAATACTCGGCAAATAAACACATTCTCAGTGAGGCCTGAACGGCTGGCCGCATTGTGGACATTGGCTCTGGTCGGGCAGAATCTGGGATTCAGGGTGACAGTCCTCTCATCTGTACGTGAGCAATGGGGTACGTCTTGTTATTCTCGCATGTGGGAGCTGGTTGTGACTTGTCCGTGGGATGCAGGAGTGGGGCTCTCTCTGCATCGCAGAGCGATGTCTGATAACAGGTGGAGGCGGAAGAACGTCCCTGCCCCAGAGAGGGCACAGCTGCCCCGAGTGCGGAGTCATGGAGGCTGGAGGCACACTGAAGAGGGGGAGGTAATTAGAAATGCTCTTCACGCTTCCAAATGTATACAGCAGGGGCGGGAGCTGCTTGAAAACCAAAGCCCAGGTCTCGGCTACACAGTTCCTCACTGGCGCAAGGCTGAGCACCAAAGCAGAAACACGGAACGGCACCTCATAAAAGATCAAGCTGTCAGACGTGCACATGAGGTGAGGTCTGTCCAGTCGTCCTGTCCGAAGTGGCACACATAGTTATCAAGAATGGCACATATCAGAAATGAACAATCCCACAAGGTATCAGTGCTTCAAAGGATCATTGCTTTGTACATTGTGTTTTCAGTTTAAACCCCCCTTCTGTTATGTTTGCATGCAGTGCTGTCCTGGGCACTGTACCAGCCTCTGCCCTGTTTGCGCCTGTGTCCTTATTGGGCTGGCTCCCTCATTCCTCGCCGCGCGGCACTGCGGATGTTCCTGACTCACCACCCTCCTCTTCGTTTCTCCATTTTCATTCAAAGTCAGGACAGGGCCCTCTGTGCAGTCCTAGTCATTCCGTGCCCCAGCAAGACATAGTGTCACCCATGTATCAGAACAGTACACAGGAGCATTTTACAGAAGTAAATGAAATAAATACACAGGGTTCTTTTATTAGGATCACACCGTCGCATATGCTTTTGAAGCTGCTGCCTGTGCTCTGATGTGGCTGAGGTGTCTCTGCCCTTATTACTGTGTGCAACCTTCTGTGCACGGACTATATAGGACAGAGACTTCTGGGTAGTGCCTTTTAATCACAGGGTGGTGTTACTGTCTTCTGCGTCTCTGTGTGTGTCAGGACGTCTGCATGCATCTGTGCTCATGTGCTGTTCCGCCTGTCACCTGGGCGCCTGTCGATGGAATGCCCGCCATTGCTGCAGCGCACCACAGCTAGACGTGCACTCATTACAGTCTGGTCCCTACTCGTCACTCTGTCACCCCGTTGTCACTGTCTCATCTTTCCTGCCCGCTTTGTCCATTCACCACAGGCAGCGTTTTATTTTCAAACCACAGAATCCATAAAGCTCCTTTCCACACCCGTCACTACCATCAAAGAGTAACGTTATGCCAGTGGTGTAATGAAACTTGAGGGGCCCCCCTGCAAAGTACATGCAGGGAGCCCCCTCCATGGTTCGGGGACAGTCCAGAGCTCTCAGATCAGGGACCCCTCCTCCCAAGCTCAGCATTATTAAAGTTAGAGCTATTGGCATTGCTCATGACATTTTTTTTCATTTTTTTTTATTTTTAAAACATAAATAAATGGTATTGTCATTGACAATGGCAATAGGTGAGCATTAGAGAGTAGTAGAGCGTATTCGCGGACACAGAGCCACACACACAAACACACCCAGAGCCGCGCACACACACACAGACAGAGCCACGCACACACAGACAGAGCCACGTACACACACACAGAGGCTCTGTCTGTGTGTGTCTCTGTGTCCGGGAATACTCTCTACTACTGTCTAATGCTCACCTATTGCCATTGTAAATGACAATACCATTTATTTATGTTTTTAAAAAAAGAAAATGAGAACAAATGTCATGAGCAATGCCAATAGCTCTAACTGTAATAATGCCGAGACCATTGCATTGCAAATGCTTGTTTTTTAAAGGCTGTCTGCAACCAGAGCTGATTCCGAGACTCTGCTACCTGTGGGGGCCGGGCGATTTCCGCCGTAGTCAGAGTGGGGCTGCAGGGGCCTGAGAGGTGAAAACAGCCTCATTAACATGCAAATGGTATTTGAAAGACCTGTATACAGCACATCAAGCCAAACAGCTATTCTTTGTAAGTGCCGTGATTAAAAGATGTTTCTATTACTTAAAGTCACAGAACTGCATTGAACGACACCAGAAGGCTAGAAGTCCCAGCCAGCCTTGCGAGGATTCGAATTTGTGACCTGCAGATCACTGCATGTCTCAATCGTGAGTGTTTAATTCGCTGAGGGATTCTGTCCGATTAGGTAATCTGAGCACTGACGGGGCCAAACGCGTCAAGAACTGCGCAGTGCTCCACTGCTCTGACATGGCCAAAAGGGTGACCCTGCCTGTGTGCCCTCCCCTCCCCTCCCGGGCTGTGACAGCTTCCAGGCACGCTCACACAGCCGCATCAAAGCATTTCACAGGTCTTTAGAAGACCATTGGCATGTTAATGAGGCTATTTTCACCTCTCAGCGCCCCTGCAGCCCCACTCTGACTACGGCGGCAATCGCCCGGCCCCCACAGGCAGCAGAGTCTCTGATTCGAACTCTGGTTGCAGACAGCCTTTAATAAAAAAAAAAAAAAACTCAGGTATGATGTCTGAAAGGTCCGCGGGCCGCCAGGGAAGGCTTGCCGGGCCGCCCCTGGCCCGCGGGCCGTACTATGAGTACCCCTGCCATAGATTGAAGAGACAGTACATTTTTTCCCACTTATACATTGACACTCTTTAATAGCCCATCTACCAGATGGGTCTGAAGCTGATCTTAAAAAACTCAAACCCCACCTCGCGCTTAAATAGCTACCCCACGAGTTTTGTTTGATTGGGTGGTGGCAACAACAACTCTATATCCCAGGTCTTTAAGCAGATGTCTTTGTGACCCCTCTATATGTGTTTCTTGAAGACATATTATTTCTGCTCCTATTGATTGTAAACCTTTTGCTAATCTTTGCCTTTTTTTGATGTCATTGAGCCCACAGATATTCATAGTTAGTATTCTCAATTTAGCCATTTATTTTGTAGATTTGGTGTACTTCAAAAATTAAATCTTTTTTTAGTCATTGGACAGAATGCTCTTCTTGTCCTATAACTAAGCCTGATCATAAATTCCACCCTTTCAATTTGCCTGTACCGCTGCCCCCTTCCCCCTCCCCCGTCTTCCCCACAACAGCTAAAACCCACCCCATCCCCCCTTCCCCCTCCATCTAATGAGGCTACCTGTTGCCCATGGGCCCAGGTTGTGGGCATCTCGCAGATCCTTTGGAAGTTGGTGGCTCTAGGCCCTGACCCCTATAATTTCTGGGGAGCTGATGATCCTAGTCGGTGATTTTATTCAACGGCTATCATTTATAGGCGTTTAATTATTCCACTATAATACTACCTGTCAACCCACTTTTTCGAAGAGATTCTCAGCTCACCCTCTCTACCTTTATCTAGACCCATTGACTGCAAACGAATGATCTCTATTTGTTGTGTTTTTTCCCTTTGGAAAGATTAGCTTTGGCTTTACTGTAGTCCGAGATCTCTTCCAAATAGGATTGCGCTTGAATTTTGCTGGAGAAGCTTCTCGTTGTGCCGTTAAATATAACTTTTAGTCTAGCTGGATTAAGTAAGAAGACTGTTGCGCCGATCTTTTCAAATGGAGAAAAGAGTTGCCGTAGTCGCCATCTTCTCTCGACCGTTGCATGGGCAAAATCGGGTCTGCTAAAGAAAGCATATCCTTTGTATTTTCTTTTTTTGGTTGGTCTTACCAAGTCAAAGATTGCTTCCCGTAACAGAAAGTTTCCGACATTGACAAGCATTGCTCTGGGATATTGCTCTGATCCTTGTGACTTTCTGTTGATGGTAAAGGGAAAGCGATGGACTCGCTGGATATCCTTCTCCCAATCCCATGAAGCAAGCTCGGGGAATGAGTCTTTAAACATGGATAGCATATAACTCCTTGGATCGTTCCCCTCCACTCCCTCGGGGATCCCCAGTATGCGTCGATTATTGCGGCGAGCCCGGTTTTCATGATCCTCTACCTTCATCGTTAGATCACGAATAATCCCTTCTTGTGATTGACCTTGTTTCTGGAGAGCCAGGACGTCGGTTTCAAGATTCTCGGTGCGTTGTTCGACCGAGGCCATTCTATCTGAAATTGTGAAACATGTTTGGCCTACTTTACTGATTGCCCCTTGGAGTTTCTTGTTGTCAGCTTTAACATCCAGTTGAAACTTCTTTATTGAATTAAATACGTCTACCAGGGATGGTTCACTAACCACTATGTCATCGCCTATTGATTTTGTTTTTGTTTTTGGAGGCAACTTAGTCGTAGCGTGTGGGGAGGTGTTCCTATGTTTTTGATCAAGCCGATAAAATAGTTGTACGTTACTTCCCTGGTCTGTAGTATCTTCGTCCAACAATTTGTTTTGTCTCCTTTGTCTTCTTTTTTTTCTTTTTTGTTTTTTTTTAGCACTATTAATTTTAGGAGAGTTGTTGTTTTTTTTGGAGCTAGAGTTGGAATCAGATAGATCGATAGAGTCTGTGTGGATTTCTTCGTATCTTAATCCTGGAGGTTCACTTGAAGTTGATATCCCTGTCTCATAGATTTCAGACTCTGATATTGATTCAGGCTCCGTTTCCGGGTCCGTTCCCGGCTTATTTATATTAGAGATGTTTGGGTTTGGGTTTGGCTTGGGATTTAGGTTTGAATCACTTTCATCTTCTATATGTGCTAAGATATTTGTCACTATACTGCTCGCATTTATCAATGATAATGCGTCGGAGGCGCAATAATCGGCAGACGAGTCACCTTCTTTGTCGATTTGTTTGCCCTCTTCAAAGGTTTCTGCCTTGTCTTTAGGATCTGAGAGACTGACGCTCGTAGTACAATTTGGGGTGCACAGAGATCCATTCTTGATACCCGCTTCTGAAGTGCCATGATGCTCGCTCAAAATGTCTATTTTCCTCTGAGTTTTAGGTATAATGCTTTCGTTGATATCTATTTCTACCGGGTTCTGTTGATAGCCAGGCTCTTTGGAAACGGGACAGAAGATTGTTGAAATCCGCGGCTGGGAATCCTGTGACAGCTCACTTGACTTCGCAGCCGTTTTCAGGTTTTTAATTGCCTGCAATCGCTTTGCTTTTTTTGCCTGTAATTCTAGTTTGACCTGCGTCAGTTGGATTTCCAGACCATTTTCTTGCTCGTCGTCTTTATTTTTGCCTTTTTCTTTTTCTTTGCCTCTTTCACTGGCTTTTTATTTTTCCTTTTCTTTATCTTTCGGTCTGTCTTTCGGTCGGTCTTGCTCTTTCTCT
Organism: Lissotriton vulgaris; assembly: GCF_964263255.1. Taxonomy (NCBI): domain Eukaryota; kingdom Metazoa; phylum Chordata; class Amphibia; order Caudata; family Salamandridae; genus Lissotriton; species Lissotriton vulgaris. The sequence goes on along the minus strand of NC_141687.1, from coordinate 740,356,559 downwards.
TTCTCCTTTATTTTTTCCCTGTTTTTGTCTTTTTCTTCTTTACTTTTTGCCCCCCTGGTCTCAACCCGCCCTACCATATTTCCCTGGCCAAGTATTTCGGCCTCCTCCAGAATCTCCTGAGTGTTTACTTCCTGCTGTAAACTAGTTGTATTTTTATCATTAGCATTAAATTCATTATATTGATTCTGTTTACTCGGACCAGATCCGCTGTTCGACCCATCGCCTTGTAGCGTGCCAGTGGTTGCCATAATAAACACTTGATTGAACCACTGCCTCTCCTTTTTTTTGTGTTTATGCTTAGGTTGCACTGGAAAAATAAAGGCAATTGTTACAGCAGCCGCTGGATATTTAGAACACCTGGGAATAATGGGAAAATGACGTGCCCTGCTCAAAGCACCCCCAATTGTGGACAGTAATCCAGTGCGGCCTCAAGATATTTTCCAAGCTGCCCAAGCCGCGTATGATAAAGGCGCCGCCTGCATCCGTCTTTTCTTTTCGGATTTGGACACGCAGTCGTGCAATGTTATGTTGTAGGATTAGGACCTTGAGAGATTGAACAGTTAATCGGTTAAGCTATTAAGCTACGGAGGGAGATTCCCTTGTTCCCTCTACTTTGGCTGTATGGAGGGCTCTTCGGATTTACCTCCAGCCTTCCCTGGTGTTTCAGCTGGTGTTTCAGCTTTCTCCTGCCCTGTTTGTCTCCTGTGGGGGTGTGGCTAAAGGAATGAAAGTTTCCACTTCTACGATCAGTCAACGGGTGTGTTTAGGGGTCTTTAAGTCTGTAGTTCAGCCTCCTCCGTCTCTTGTGCAGGGTTGTTCGACACATTCTGTGTCCGCTTCCTGGGCTGAGGCGGTGGGGGTCTCTGTCCAAGAGATTTGCAGGGAGGCCACCTGACAGTCTCATCACATGTATGTTCAGCATTATCGCCTTGATGTTTTCCATGCATGGTTTGACAGTTTTGCTGTTGGCATTCTGAATGCTGCTGCTCGTTGATCATTTGTTTGATTAAAGTTTTGTAGTTTTTGCATGGATCCCTGGTGTCTTACATTTTTTATTCCTGGTTCTCTGCTTGTGGGTTCCTCACTTTGTAAGGACAGGGATGAGGAGGGGGGTCATGTCTTGTTACTTACCCGTAATCTTCATTACCCCGATTAGGGTCCTCCTCATCCCAGTCCTATTCCCTCCTTCCCTCCTACTGTGTTTGTGTCTGGGACTTGTTGATAACAGGTATGGCAGTGGGTGGGACAGGTTTTATGACCTTTGGCTGTTAGTTTTGAAGTGTTTTGATTGGCTTGCTGGAGGCAGGACTGCCTCACTTTGTAAGGACTGGGACGAGGAGGACCCTAAATGAGGTATTGAAGACTACCATTAAGTAACAAGACATTAACAATATTCACCACAAATCTTAGAAACTTCTGGATTGCTGTATGGATCATGATGTAAAAATATGCATCCTCTAAGTCCAAGGTTGCTAGAAAATCACCCTTCTGGATGAGAGGAATAAGAAACTGCAAAGTGTTCATTTGAAACAGCTCTACCTTCACCAACTTGTTGAGATTTTTTAAACCCAGGATTGGCTGAATGGAAAGATCTGGCTTGCGGACTAAGAAAATAATGGAGTAAAACCCCAGTCCCACTTCTGAAAGTGTCACTCAGACAATTGCCTTCTTGAATAAAAGTTTCTTCACCCCTGACTATATTGATTCTAATTTTGTAGGGTTTGTTGACAATGAAGTAGCGCTAAACTGGCCCATTGCTCATTGGAAAAATCCTACAAAAGGAATCTGATAACCCTAGCTGATGATTGAGAGAACCCACTGGTTCCATATCACCTGGAGCCACTGATACAGGAAAAACTGAAGTCTGGCCAAAGCTTTGGGATAGTCACTTTTGACTTGCTCCCTGGGTCTGTTAATTCTGGGCTTGGGATTTATTGGCAAACCTGGCTCCCCGATCCCAAGCCCAGCCACGAAAGGAATGTGAAGAGGTCAACATATTCTGGAATTTGTATTTTTTAGCTGGGTCATGTGTCTTAGTGGACTAATGCATCCACTGTAGGGGTCTGTGTTTAACCACATGGTAACAGGTTCAAATCCCAGCAAGCCCTCTTAGCCTATCATCCTTCTGAGGTCGATAAAATAAGTATCATTGAGTTGGATAACAATAAACATTAGTTATTCAGTGCAAAGACACCCTTGGATGAACGTGCGCTCTACCTATACACATGTTATGTTATGAAAGAAAGCTTTCTTCTTTTGGACTGAATGAAAGGGTTTTAATATATTCCTTTCTTCAGCCGCTCTCTGAATCATAGTGTTCAAATAGTCCTAAAATTATTTATAACCTTCTACTGGTAATTTATGGAGACCTTTGTGCCACTACGCAAAAGTACCTCTAGTCAGACCTATATGATTTCATCCAGTGATTAAATCACAACATATTTCACAGAGGATGCAGTATATATGAAAAAGACTTTTGATTTATTTAAACATTTTATTTTTATTTTTTTATTATTTTTTCATTTGAACTGTTTTTGTCATATTTAGTACACATTCATTTGTTTGTATAAAAAGATTTTATCAACACTTTATATAGACCAATCTATGTGATATATATTTTGAAAAAGAACTTTTCAAGAGAAAGAACACCATAAAATCACCATAAATTCATACCATTCATTCCATCATACATACTACTTCACTCACTACCCAACCTATAACAAAACTGAACTGACATGTGAAACATAAATCAATAGACATACAAAAATACTGATGAGGGTCCCCTATAGGTTTTACAAAGTCAAATGTTCAGAAGCTTTACTTTTTTAGTCTATACATTCTCCATTTGCTGCGATTCTTTTCTTCTTTCTCTTTTTTATATATATAGTGACTTTCTATGTAGGGGTCTCAGATGCGTACGGCCTACGTATGTTTCGGTGATTAGTAATAATTAGTTCACCTTCTTAAGGGCCAAAAGAAAAACACTAAACAACAAACAAATATATATACTCTGTGTTAAAAACAGGGGGTTCTTGAGTCTCTGAAATAAGAACATATTATATTCAGAGTTAGTTACAATCCTTTTATGGAATTTCACATGGCAATTCATTCAATGCTTTTTTAAATTTAAATTATTTGCATGCTATAGTATAGTATACAGGCCAAAAGCCCGGAACACGGACCATTTTCAGATAACCAGTGGCTGAATTAGCAACACCCAGTGTCTTCTAGAGTGTCAAGAATATATAAGAAAAGAAAAGGAAAAATATGTGATAAGGCTTTGAAATCAGAATTTCATCCAGAGGGAAAAAGTTAGAGGCATGGTAGTTAGAGACATCACCTCCTCACCATGTGTGTTAAGTTCAGATTTAAGTTTGCTGGTCCTATCACCAATGATTCAATTGATAGTAACCTAGTACTGAAAAAGTACCTCTATTTTACTTCAGGGAGAGCTCAATCCATAACTTGTTTGCGTACTGAAAGGCTTAGACTCACGATGATCATTTATTCCTATAGTAAAAGACCATTAACAAAAGTGAGAAATTGTCTTTACTAACAGCAGTGTAGAAGTATTGGGCATACAGGAATATTACCTGTTTTAAAAGCGGATCCTACATGGTACGGATACTGGTGCAGTGGTTGGAGTACCTATTCCTTTTCTATACTTCGTGTTTCGTAATGGCTCCGTATGTGTCAATCTAGTAGAGATGACCTACAACAATTAGTATATGTTTAAGCGTATGTATTGGGAGTCTGCATTCCTATTAAATAATGGATACTTTTAAAATATGGCATTACCTGATTGTTATTTACGATCTGAAGATGAGTAAATTTTGACCAAGTTAGAATGTTGCAAAAAGCAGTATCTCGTCTCTTTTATTTCGTGCAGGGATCTGTATCTCGCGTCACGATCTATAATTATAAACCCAAATTTGCTGTATATGGTTGTAAATTAATATTACTAAAGTCATTGGCATGTTACTAAGCTTTTGAATTGGTATTTAATTTCTAAAGTGCCTAGAATTAGGTCCACTTGAGAAATAGATCGCATTTATCTATCTAGCTAGATACCATATACAGCAAATTTGGGTTTATCATTATAGATCGTGATGCTTAATTCCAGTGGCATGGATAGCACAGGACTGACATCTGAGCATACCCATCCCAATCGGGGTGACAAATGCAAAAAGAACTATTGATGGACTCACTGGTGTGCAACCATGGCAGCCACTCTTTCAACATTGGCCCACTCCATGGTCTCCATGAGCCGCCTCATGTTTCCCACCTCACGGTGTGTGGTCGGTGCAGGGGGTGGGGTGTCCTCATTGCAGCTGGGCTGCCCTGCTCCTAAAGGTGGTTTGACGTAGCTGTCAATGAACTCTTGGACGGCGTCGGAGACAAAGCTGTGGTGGTCCTCTTCGTCATCAGAGAAGAGAGGGTCGGGCTGCTCGGAAGGAGATGTTGATTGTCCCTCTGCAATGTGAAGAGGAGATTCAGTTTAACAATGTGTTCACCTGTCTGTTGTCGCATTGTACATGTTTACATACAGACTGCATGACTGTATACACCGTGACTGTTTGGGAGGAGCTTCCCATTTGATGGGGGGCAGTGGGCATTTTGACAACAGATGTGTGTGTGTTCGTACGTGTACATTGTCGTCTCACATTTCCCTGCAATGCCACTTGTGCTTGGCCAGTGTCTACACCAGTCGGCACTAGTTGTGTCCTGTTCTCTGTTGTGGATGTTTTGCGGTTTATGCCACATTGTTGTCAGGGTTGCTGTGCTCTGCATGTTATGTGTGTGTGCTGTATTTCGGGGGTGTGGAGCTGCTGCTCTGTTTTGCTGCCCCTTATCCCTATCCTGTGATGTGCCTTTGCCTTCTGTGCTTATACTGTACTGAGATGTGTTATACTTGGGTACATTGGTCTCTTGGTAGGTGTTGGGGATCTGGGGCATTGTTTGTCTGCAGATGTGCTCTACTTAATTGGGCATGTGTGCCATTGTGGCCATCTCCCCCCGTCTCCCCAGTCTATGGTTGTTATTCACCCTGGTGCTGTTGTATCCGTTCATGTTGAGCAGTGTCAGGTCCACCAACTCCAGTCACCGTCGCCCCACTGATGACTGTGGACACCATTTCCTCCATGTCATCCAGCTCCTCCTGTGGCGCAGGACTCCCACAACCAGTCTGCATTGCTGCCTTCCGGTTGTTGGCGAGTTTTAGCTTTGTTTTGCGCTTGACGTCATTCCAGCGCCTCTTGACCTCTTCCATTGTCCTCTTCAGCACTCCCACTGCATCCACCTTGTCCACGATGGACTGCCTTAGTCCATTTTTTATAGCCAATGACACAGTGGAGGTGACGAACAGTTGTTTATGGTATTTGACCACCTCCTTTATCAGGATCCTGTGTTCCTGGGGACTGAAGTGCTTCTTCCTACCCTTCATCTCCTTGGCCTTCCCTGACCCCAATGTCCCAGGCAGGTCCTCCGGGAGCTTGTGGTGTCTGGTTCTTCTCGTCCTTGCTCCGGCAACGTCCATTGTGCTTCGCTGTTGTTTGGCATTTGTTTGTCAGTTTTATTTTCTACTTTAATGGTGATTTTTATTGCCTTGTGCGTGTTACTTGCAGGCCTGTAGCTGTTTTTTGCTGATTTAGTATCGCAATTGGCCTCATCAGAGCTTATTTTGCGTTCGCGTTTCACATTTTTGCAGCATGGCGTTGATTTTAATGTGGTCAGTTAGTGCGTTATCTGGAGACTATCGCATGATACCGCCGTGTTGAGAATGCTTGGTTAACACAGCGTAATTTTCCCATGATATACTGCGATGTTGGACGTTGCGTTAAGTAACTTTTGAGATGGTAATCACACGTTCTTGAGAATATGCCCCTCAGTCTCACCCCACAAGCCTTGGAATACTCAAAACATGTGCTGCTGCGCAGCTGCACACTCACGAAACACAACCCCAGGTCTAAGTACTGCAAGCAACCACCAAGCGCTCAGTTGGTCTGCCCGTGGACTGCTTTTAACACTCTCCGACCCAGCCAAGCACATGCACATGGAGCATATCTGCGGGAGATGCATTAAAATATATACAACCATCAGGAAGTGTATGAAAGCCTAAACAGAATGTAAATATTACATTTTAAAGCAACAAAGCAACTCTGCAAGCACCAATAAACTAGCACGTTCTCTTACCTGTCTTCAGACAGGAAAACAAGCAGGTATGGAAGTGGGTAGGAGGGGGTTTATTCAGTAAAAAAAGAAACTACTAGCATGTTAATGTGCCTGTCTGGAGGTGGACTGTCTCATATAGTTATGACTGGGATGAGGAGGTCCTATGAGAGGGTAAATATTAATTCAGATGATAGCATTTAATATTTTGTGCTGTTTTAAGGACCAGAATCTTGCATGATTTAATTTATCGTTTAAGGACAATTTGTTCCATCACACTACAATAATTTCTTGGAAAAGAAGGAAGGGAAAATTATACCGCAGTTTATTTGACAAATGATTATTCAGAAATTCAATACATGTACAGGTATGTATTAAAAAGGGGGAAATGACACATTATCTAATCAGCAGGGAATGAAGGTGGAAATGAATAATCGGTCATTGCCTCAAACAAATATGGGTTGAAAAGACTGAAAAAAACGGAGGTAGGTAAAGCCAGATTGATAACTATCCTGGTATAAGGTGATACATTCACCCTAATGTCATGCAGAAGTGCTCCATATATTAAACCTTGATATATTCATTGTTTATTCAAGGTTGTTACTGCCAATAATAAGTGAGGAAACTAAAAAAGTAGAGGAAGAAAAGCGTACCTGGCTACTTTTAGTCCTAAATTCATTTTAGCTCTAATAGAGGTTTTCTTGTTTTTGAAAAATGTCGCCCACGTTCCCCTTGAAATATGTTTTGGTGAAAATGTTCCTAAAACAAGTAAGGTTTTTTTGACATTCTCTCCCCCCACACTGTCGTAATTGGCCCGTTCGCATTAGCGATTAGCTGAACCTACACGTTGTCCTCCTTAACTTGGCTATATATGATAAACGCCATTTTGTATGTTGCGGCGGCCATCTTAGATCATGAGCGGCCTCGTGGCCGACGTGCCCTTTAGTCCGTTGTCCGTTCCACTGACCACTCTTGTCTGCCCAGCAACAGGCTATTTTTAGTACTGGTCAAGCCGCACATGCGCAGCTTCCACTGACCCGTAGATCTTCAGGAATGTGCACCAAACTGACCAGCGGAGTTGTGCCCCCCTCCAATGAGCTGGCAGTATTCCAAAACATGACCATATATGTCTCGAAAATGTGTCTTAACTTGTGCCGCCTATCTTTTATTGCCCCAAAACTGTATATAATATGAGGTTGCACCGATGTTCGGGGTGATACCTCTTGCATTACCGAAGGGTGCTGTTTGAGTGTACCACCACCCCATGGGGTCTTAATAAACTTGTTCTTTGCCTTTTACAGTTTCCGTGCCAACAGTTCTTGAGTGTGAGTGGGTTATCTCCGGAGCGTGTAGGCCTTGGGAACCCCGAAATACTTCAATTGGCGACCACGAAGGGACTCATCGGCGACTCGGATGCCCGAAGGAGAGGTCGTGACGAAGGTTTGGAAACCCGCCATGGGCGCGCGCTGCCACGAGTGACCCGAGTCTTGGCTGCCACTGTGTTTTTTCCTTTCCTTCCGATCTGACCTTCCAGGTGGCGCCGGTCTCCGACTGAGTCTTCGAAGTGTCTGCATTATTGAGAAAGTGCCGTTTGGCTGATTTGGCTTACAAGACCTTGGCAGTTGGAATCTGGACAGTTGGGAATTTGGTAAGATTTGTGTTCGGTAAGGTAGTCTTCGGACGCTTACTGAAGTTCTACGATTTGTGTTCGGTAAGGTAGTCTTCGGACGCTTACTGACAATCTGTGCTTTGTGATCGGTGAGGTAGTCTTCGGACGCTTGCCGAGTCCTATGAACTTTGATTTGAGTTAGCTAACATTGTGAATTTGTGATCTTTGAACTTATATGTGTAGTGCACTTCACATAGGCAGGCATGTAGAGATGTTTCTCTAACTTTGTTTTTTTCCTTTGAGCGGCACAATCGTGTGAAGAACTGTAAGTGCCATTTTGTCCGGTGTCACGCTTTCGTGATACTTTTTGAACATGCCTGTTTTCAGCACACTCCGAGGAATGTGTTGTCTTGGAGAAGGTACCTCAATTAGGTTAGCGGAATCACAGCCGGCTCCCCCAGAGGGAACTCCAAATAGGGACATGTACATAAAGCTTGGCCTTCCCCCTATTATGTACAGTAAATTATGGCATAAATACACCAAGGCCGATCCTGAATTGCAATGGCCTCTACACGGGTCGTATGATTTGAGTAAAATACAATTTGTAGAGCAATGTATGTTTCAACGCAGGTCTAGACAAAACATGTTTGATTGCGTGCGAATGTGGGAGAAAGCGGCGCGTGAGCGAATGAAGCGTGAGGTTGCCTTGGCGGACAAAGAGCAGCGCAAGGCTGCTCGGAATAAGGCTTTACAGCTTGAGGAAAAAGAGGCTCAGGAGAAGAAAGAAAGGGAGGAACGGGAACGTAATTTGCAAACGACTGGTCAGTTTCCTATTCGCCGACCACTTTATCCTGTCCTTAATAATGAAATTGATGATTTTTCTTTGTTAGATCGGTCACCGCCTCCGTACGTTTCACCGACGGCTCCGGCTGCGGATTCCGAGGATGATGGACAGGATCAGTCGAGTCAGAAGGGGGTATCGGCTCTCAGGTTTACTGCGGAGAGGTCCGCTCATTTACGCAGTTGGGCTCGTAAAGTGAATAAGCATTGTGTTACTCAGGAACAGTTATTAACAGAAAAGAAAGGGTGGTCGGATCTTGAATTAATGTATTTTCTGTCCAGTCTGGCGGATGAAGTTGTAAACGCATATCGTGAACTTTCTGATACGTTAGAGCCTAAAGTGTTGTCAGTGTATCGGGAGAATTTAGCTAAAGGTGATTTTGATCTTTCAGATGTTGACGACCTGTTCAAGCAATTGATCAAGCTGCGGGATGAGACAACCCAATTGCGGGAGGAACGAAAGAGGAGGCAAAAGGAGTCCGACTTGGGAAATAACGGGCAGGCTAAGGAGTGTTCTCTCCGTGGTTCAGATAAGAATTCTGCGTTGCATGTTATGCCTATGCGTGAAGCCGCGCCTTTGTATGTTCCACCAAAAGGGGAAGGTACGGATGATGATAAATTGTCCAAGGATGCGAAAGGGTATTTTGTGTATAATTGGGTATATACGCCATGGAATAGAGCAGATGTCATGGCATTGAAAAATTCTTTACCTGATCGTCGAAAGAATCCGGCGGCATTTTATGAGGGGGTGGAGGGGGCTATATCGTCTTGTGTGATGACTCTTGTGGATATAGATTTGTTTTTTGGACTAATTTTACCGCCTGATATGTGGAGACAAATTCGTAAAAATAATGATGAAACGATATTGGGGGGGACATGGAAAGACATAAATGCTGCAGATTTGGACAGAGAACCAGCATGTAAGCCTTGTCAGTTAATTCTAGACCTTCCGGCAGCTATCTTGAATAAATTAAAAACGCTTGTCCCCCCCAAAAAGATTGATTGGACCATGTTAACGTCGTGCAAGCAGAAACCCGATGAAACGGTCTCAGATTTCTTTACACGCTTCGAGGAGGCGTTTCATGATTACAGTGGTCAATCTTTAACTGATGATACGGGTCGGCATTTGTTTGTAGATAAGTATGTAGCCAATCTCCTACCGGAGATCGCAAAGCGATTGAAGTCGAGTGAGAGTTCCAGGGCCACGGCGACCCCTGCGTCCTTGTTAACTATGGCTCAGTATTATGAGCGGCAGGAAGTGGAGGCTAAGGAAAGTGTAGAGAAAAAGGCGAAGGAATTGAAAACGAAGGTGATGTTGGCGCAGGTTCGGGGAACACAGGGTAGAGGGAATGATAGAGGTAGACGAGGTGGAGGAAACGCATTGTATGGTCGTACGGACATTGCGGAGGATCAGTGTGCTTATTGTAAGGAGTTTGGGCATTGGGCCGAAGATTGTCCGGTACTTCGGGAGCAGCGTAGTCAGCGTGGTCGAGGAAGTGGAAGGTCCAGAGGAGGTTATACTGAAACGAGAGGTGGCGGAGGTGATCGTAGACAGGTTGAGGAGAGGGGCCGTGGCCAGGACGAACGAAATACGTTTGACAGACGGAATCAATATCAGATTTCGGAAGGAGAGAATGTGGAACATCAGGATTATGTGCATGCATAGGATTGCGTAGGATGGGGTAAGGAATCAGTTGAAGTGCCGGTAGATCAGCAAGGTCCATATGTAACAGCGGGTATTTTGGGTTCTACTGATCAGTTTCTAGTCGACACAGGAGCTACTCGTAGCGCTCTGTCGAAAAATTTGGTTCCGAGGGCTCCCCTGTCTGGCGAAATGATTACGTGTGTAGGGTTTGATGGCAAACCCTCCCCCAGCCCATTGTCCAAGCCCCTTGCCTTATGCATTGACAAATACTTTAGCTTTGGCCAATTTTTGTTATCACCTCATACCCCGGACAATATCCTGGGGATTGATTTGCTTAAATATTTTCGAGCAACAATACGCTGCGCTCCAGAGGGAGTGCGGGTTATTCTGAACGATAATTATCCTGACCCTGATGATTGCCCTGACCCTGACAGATTTTATGCCATTTTAGACATCCCTGCTTTGGCTTCCCTGCCGCACACGTTGTGGGCGATTTCAGACACAGATGTGGGAGAGATGCGCATTCCACCAATACGCATTACTGTTAAGGAGGGGGCCCCTCTACCACGAGTGCCCCAGTATAAGATTTCGAAAGAAGGTGAAATTGCACTGACACATATTGTGCAGGACTTAATTTCAGCAGGGGTGGTGGAGGAGGTCCCTTATAATGTTTGTAACAGCCCTATTCTACCGATTCTTAAGAGAGACTCAGACGGCAAGATCTATCGATTTATTATTGATTTGCGTGAGATCAACAAAATTGTCATTCCCCAATACCCGGTGGTGTCTGATATCACGACTTTGCTTACTCTGGTTCCACCGACGGCCACCACCTTTAGCGTTATTGACTTGAAGAATGCGTTCTTTTCCATCCCTGTGCACCCAGATAGCAGATATCTGTTTGGTTTTACGCTCAATAATAAATCGTATAGATTTTGTCGTGTTCCCCAAGGATATACCGAAAGCCCTAGCATCTATAGCCAGGCTTTGAATCGACAACTAGATTCCTTTAAATTGCAGTCTGGCGTTGCGCTCATCCAGTATGTGGATGACCTTTTGCTTGCCGCCGACTCCTATGCACAATGTGAACAGAGTACGCTTGCATTACTTTCCTTTTTGGCACAAAACAATCACAAGGTTTCCAAGAAAAAGCTTCAATACTGTAGACCCCAGGTGACCTACCTCGGTCATCTGTTGTCTAAGGAGGGGCGGGCATTAACATCTGATCGAATTCAAGCAATTTTAGACACACCAGTCCCCCGCACGCAGAGAGATGTGCGTGCCTTCATAGGGTTAACGTCCTTTTGTAGGCAATGGATCATGGGTTTTTCACATATCATAAAACCTTTGCTAGCATTACTGTCCAAAGCTACACCGATGCCTCTTGAGTGGACAGATGAATGTCGGAAAGCTTTCGAACAGTTGAGACAGGCCCTTTGTTCCGCACCCGTGTTAGGAACACCAGACTACACGAAACTTTTCACATTGTACGTGCACGAGAATGACGGGTGCGCGTTGTCAGTGTTAGTGCAGTTGCACGGGGATAAGCAGAGACCATGTGCATACTTCTCTGCCATTTTGGATCCTGTAGCACGAGGGTTGCCTGGGTGTTTTCGAGCGGTAGCGGCAACAGCAGTAGCCATACGACAGAGTGAGGGCATAGTGTTATCACACAAATTGTTGGTGTTAGTACCTCACGCAGTAGATGCCCTGTTAAATCAAACAAAGACCCAATACCTCACGAGTGCACGACTTACAGGATACGAGCTGACACTCTTAGCGCCACACATAACATTGAAAAGATGCGCTACTTTGAACCCTGCCACCTTATTGCCCTATCCGGCCGAGAAGGGTCAGGAAGAAAAACATCACGACTGTGTTTTCCTGACTGAGGAACAGACAAAGGGTCGTGTTGATTTACAGGATGTGCCACTTCCTGATGTGGATGGGGAACTGTGGGTTGATGGATCGTGTTTAAGGCTGCCAGATGGTACGACTTCCGCAGCATATGCGATCACGACTCTTAAGACGGTGGTAGAAACAGCTAGAATACCACAAAAATCGGCTCAGGCAGCAGAGCTGATAGCTTTAACAAGAGCCTGTGAATTGAGTGCTGGCTTATGTGTGAACATCTACACGGATAGCCGGTATGCCTTTGGAGTGGCCCATGACTTCGGGCTTCTTTGGAGGGAACGTGGGTTTCTGGCATCACACGGGGAGCACATTATGCACGGAGAGCTAGTGCGTGATCTCCTAAATGCGTTGCTTAGCCCTAAAAAAGTAGCGATAGTGAAGTGCAGTGCCCATAAGAAGATTACGGATAAAGTGGGTCAAGGAAATGCCTTTGCAGACAGCATAGCAAGGCAGACGGCTATGTCCCGAACTAGCTCCCCTATGTACGTGGTACAATCACAGGCTGAGAGATGGAGTGATGCTAGAGCAGAGATACGGGATATTCAAAAATCAGCCACAGAATCTGAACTTGCGGCTTGGGCAGCAGATGGGGTACTAGATGACGAGGGCTGTTGGAGAAGCAAAGACATGGAGAAGTGGAAATTGCCTGCGGCTTACTTACAGGCGATGGTCCAGATGACTCATGGACTGGCCCATGTCGGAGGTCTTGCAATCACTCGGCTTTTAACACGAGTTTGGGAACATCCCGAGATTGCGAATACTGCAAAGAGAGTAGTGCAGACCTGCCTGGTATGCTTGCAACACAATCCTGGAAAGGGGACCCATACTCCGAAAGGAGGGTTCGTTCCACCTTCTGCACCGTTTGAAGTGCTTCAAATGGATTACATCCAACACGAGCGCTGCAATAACCTGAAGTACGTCCTAGTGGTGGTGTGCGCTTTTAGCAAATGGGTTGAGGCCTACCCCACGAAAGACAATACGGCTTTGACAACAGCTAAGGTGTTGCTTAAGGAATTCTTTCCTCGCTTTGGAGTTTGCAAATTTTTGTGGAGCGATAATGGGCCCCATTTTGTTGGAAAGATTGTGGAATATGTACTGAAGGGGTTAGGGATTCAGCAAAAGTTCCACGCTGTATTCCACCCTCAGTCAGCAGGTTTGGTCGAGCGGTACAATGCCACGTTGAAGCTTAAGCTGGCCAAAATTGTGGCGTCTACATCGTTGAAGTGGCCAGATGCGTTGCCGCTAGCACTACTATCTCTTAGATCAGTACCCCACTCACGAACTGGCCTTACGCCCTATGAGGTGGTGTTTGGCCACCCTATGAATATCTGGGGGGTGCCCAAGCCGCGATTAATACATGATGTGCCTTGTGTTATGATGAATGATTATTTGGCACGATTAACAAATGATTTGCTCTCTATTCATCAACAGGTTCGAGAAGCGCTCCCTGATAACTCTACTGGAGAGGGCCACGATCTTCGTCCTGGTGACCATGTAATGGTCCGCTCGTTTGAGAGAGCAAGCAGTCTGGAGCCCAGGTGGAAGGGCCCCGAGCAGGTCCTCCTGGCGACCCGCACCGCAGTACGAGTGACGAACAGGAAGCGGTGGGTGCATTCGACACACTGTCGCCGTGTCTCTCCGGATCTGGTGACTCCTGCTGTGTTGACTGATTATAAGGAGATCTTGGAGAAAGAAAAGAGCCCAGCTGTGACGTCGGCCGAAGTGGAGGGAGCCTTCCCGGACCAATCTGCTACCGGAAGAGAGCGCTACGATCTACGTCCCGATAAAAAGATTTTTGTTCCTTTTTAATGACTGGTTGGTTACCGCTCCAGGTTTGTGAAACGGAAACCGGGAATTCCAAGGGGGGGGATCAGTTCTGCCAGAGTAGCGACACCCGTCTTGGCCCGGAGAAGAAAACAACGGCTACCTCGGAGTTCAGCACCGCATTTTTCTTTTTTAGGTATACACGCACGTGTATCTGGGACAATTTGTGAACAATTTGTGAACAATTTGTGCCACTTGAGACTTTGCACAAACTTTCTTGAACTATGGCACCAACGGCATCTCGTGACAAGAAAATATTGGGTGCCTTTCTCTTTGTCTTGACCATTGTGGTGATAGCTGTTATAGCCTGGGTAGTCGAACTTGTGGTACCTGTACGTGAACATTTGCTGTCGACTACCCCGGCACCGTCTGAACATTTTCATTTTACATTGCCTTTCCATGAAGAGCGCCATCGCCAAACGTATTTAAATAACAGCTTCATTCAGATTCTTCACCACACGCATAATATGACCAATACCTCTAATTGTTGGGTGTGTGGAATGTTGCCTGGGCACCAGAAGAGAGGGGGCACCCCACTTATTCCACTCCCGTTTTCACACAATGGGTCATGCAACGCCTGGTACACCCTCCTTTTTACTCTGAGATGGCCAACTAAAGGGGGGGTGCTTTTCCGTTTGAATAAAGTATGTTCCCATGACAAGGATGGGTTTCCCCGGGCTGAGGGCACACGTTTCGAATGGGAAGAGTACAGGCCTGACAATGTATCTGCTCCACGTGTATATAGCAATCAGCGAAATGTGAATGTATCTAGTGCTCATGTCATAAATGTCATTGCTACAAAAGCCGATTTATGTATTAGAAACAAGGGCACGATTGCAGTGGGGAAAAGTGAATGTAACATTACTCTCACGTTTGATAGCCCGAATGGCATTTCATTTGTTGCATCTCGAAACACATACTTTATCTGTGGAACGAAGGGGTACCATCAGCTTCCAGTGGGGTGGTTGGGCACGTGCTACGTATCGTTTGTGCTACCTCCTGTATTCATTGCCCCTCCAATGTACCACAACGATTACACATTGTACCACGATTTCGTTTTGAACAGGGTTAAACGAACTGTTGCCCTAGAGGACATTGATCAAACGGACACTGCATTACAACAGTATGTGGATTTTAATCTGGGACTATTCTCCTTTGTGGGGGCTGCATTGAACAGCCGGAAAATCAGACGACTGACACGCGTTGTCGAAGCTGTTGTGAATGACACTGCCGTTGCCCTGGGGAATATTACCGAGGAACTACAGATTTCCAGAATTGTCACCCTCCAAAATCGTATGGTGTTGGACGTTGTTTTGGCTGATCGCGGGGGGCATGTAGAATTATCGGAAGCAGCTGTTGCGTATACGTCCCGGACAATTCTCCATCTGTGTATGATGCTATTTCCAAGCTGCATAAAATAGCTGCTGAGATACACCCGGACAATGGGACTTGGACACTTTCAGGATGGTTCTGGTCCATGATTGCAACTTGGGGCTGGAAACTGTTGACAATTCTCTGTATACTTGTGGGAGCAATGTTCTTTATATGCTTATGTATTCAATGTGGCCCCGCCTTATGTTCAATGTGTCTATCAGCTTGCTTACCATCGAGGCTAGCTCTTGCCCACGACAAAATAATGCTACACAAAGAGGTGACACAAATTATGTTAATAGACATCGAGGACGAACATCCTGACTATGTTCATTATGAGGTAGATTCAGCTAAACGCTAAAAGGGTCGTCTGTCGTAATTGGCCCGTTCGCATTAGCGATTAGCTGAACCTACACGTTGTCCTCCTTAACTTGGCTATATATGATAAACGCCATTTTGTATGTTGCGGCGGCCATCTTAGATCATGAGCGGCCTCGTGGCCGACGTGCCCTTTAGTCCGTTGTCCGTTCCACTGACCACTCTTGTCTGCCCAGCAACAGGCTATTTTTAGTACTGGTCAAGCCGCACATGCGCAGCTTCCACTGACCCGTAGATCTTCAGGAATGTGCACCAAACTGACCAGCGGAGTTGTGCCCCCCTCCAATGAGCTGGCAGTATTCCAAAACATGACCATATATGTCTCGAAAATGTGTCTTAACTTGTGCCGCCTATCTTTTATTGCCCCAAAACTGTATATAATATGAGGTTGCACCGATGTTCGGGGTGATACCTCTTGCATTACCGAAGGGTGCTGTTTGAGTGTACCACCACCCCATGGGGTCTTAATCAACTTGTTCTTTGCCTTTTACAGTTTCCGTGCCAACAGTTCTTGAGTGTGAGTGGGTTATCTCCGGAGCGTGTAGGCCTTGGGAACCCCGAAATACTTCAACACCCTTCGCAAAGTTGAATTTTTCACTTCCTTTTGATCTTCAGTTCTAAACAAATGTATAAAGTGGGAGTGTGCAATGTAAGAGGTAAGCATGGAATTATTTTACGGAGTAGGCCATGCAGAGTTTTGTTATACAAATTTACAATTTATATATAATTGTTAAATTGATGTTTAAATACACATACATGTATTTTATTTCTTCATGTCATCTTTGACAGCATCATATGCACTGGTTGAAACCCAGTCCTCACCCAACCTCCTACGATACAAAATGCTGTGACATATAAACAACTGCAACTATCAAGTGTGGACTCAATAGATCTAGCCTATCAGAGGGTGGAGAAGTGTGGCTCAGGGGTTAAAGGCGGCAGACCCGAAATCTGAGATCGGTCCTGGACCAGGGTTCAATTCCCCGCCTCAGTGGGTCCTGGGCTAAAAATTCCACGGACTCGATAATTCTCGCTCCGGTGCCTTCTTGACACACGGGTTCACACTCTGCGACTCTGGGCAATAGCTTGCTTAATCTCCACAACGGCCCCTCGCGGCGGGATGCCTGACTTTCACCTTGTGGATACCCGCTGGGGCTATCACACAAGGGAATATCAGGACGGGTTCCCTAAGCAAGCGCCGGGACACCCACTGCGGGTAGCTGTGCGCTATATAAGCTCAATTACATTTACATTTACATACATTTACAGGGTCTAGCCAAACTACTGTTTTTCAAAAACATTCCCGTATAATATACTTGCAAGGTGGGCTTTTGTTCAGAGGGTGTTATTCAAGAGTCTCCAAAATTGTCATTCATAATTAGCTTCTGCCCACCACAGCATAAGGCATTGGGCTGTATGTCAGCCCCACTTACCCATTAGCTACCTTTACCTTGAGTGACTGCACAAAGTCTGTGCATATTGTTCACATCTGCTTAAATGCTTAAAGCCGATTAAACATGTGCATTTTTAGAGTAGCGGCTCATCCGCAATGACAGAGGAGCATTGCGCCAATGCCTGACTCAGAGTCAACAAATGTAAAATAAAACGATAATCTTGCATTGTTTATTTTGCAATTGTCGGATCTTAGCCAGCACTGTAGGGAAGGTTGGGGCCTAGGACATGGGAGAGGGGTGGAGAAGTGTTATGTGCACTCCACTCCCTAAGTGTGTGTGGCCGGCCGACACATGCACACTTAGGTTTCCTCCACCCCAGCTGCAATGAGCAGCTGGGCTGGAGAAACCCCACAGACTCCCTGGCCTGAGCAGGGTTTCTCTTCAGCCTGCTCATGCCTATTCCTGCACTGCTCTGCAGCACAGAGATTGGATGGGAGTCTGCACCAGATGCTGCTGGAACCCAGGAAGAGGAGATATGGCAAATGCGACGCGGCGCTAGAGGCGGCCGGGTAACGATAATGGTTTTTTTTACATTTAAATCTAATATTTCTACCCCTCCACTCCCTGCGCAACCACCCTCTTCCTGCGCTCCCTCCACCTGCCTCACCACCCTTTATTTGTAGCAGCCGCCGCTGCATTTTTATTACTTTAAATGCCAACTGTTTATTTTGCCTGCACTCCTTTTTAAAGTTATGGAATCAAGTGTTGAAGTGGCATTTTAACATTGAAACTATTTACAAATCGAGTGGCTGGTTTGTTGGTCATTTATTCTTGTCTCCTGCAAAACTAATGATAATAAAATGCTCGCACAACTATAAGACTTGTTATTTAAAAAACATCTCAAGTAAAAGAATCAGATCAGTGAATATTTTCTTTTGGTAAATTTCTATTGCACGAATACAGTCAAAATGTTTAAGTGGTGGCTTGTTCTTTTTTCTGTTTCTTTTTGCTGCAAATTTTTGCAATAAGAAAAACAAAAAACATTCATGGTATGCATCTCCCAAGGCCAGAACTAGAGGCTTTGCCAATGCTTATTTTAACAGGTGACAGAAGTATTAAATCTGACAGCACATGGCATGAGTGTGGCTAAAGCCATTTATATGTGATGAATCTGAGCTGCCACAAAATACTTGCCAAAGCTGATTCTCAGAAGAAAGATGATGTCCCCTGAAGCAGGAGTATTCAACATAAATTCAAGAGGGCAGGATCCATGCCAGCATGCACATAATTAAGCTCAATTTAGGTGAATGCATCATATGGAGAAATCCTCAAAATCTGATGTTCATCTGGCCTTCCTTGACCTTCACTAACCACCCCTGTTCTAAAATATTGTGATTTCACCCTTTAGGAGCATAAGATCACTTTCAAACCTGAGGGGATGCTGATGGATTAAAGGGCTATCAATAATAAAAGCTGCACTGTAAATAAAATAAGTGAAAGTACTAGCTAATTTTATGAAACAAATCAAAATACATTCTTTCCCTTTAATTGTGTTTTTACACTTTCAAAGAAAGATAGGGGAAAAGAAACAAAGACACACATTATATAGAAACAGAAAAAGTGCAAGTATTAGAAAATAGCTAAAATAACTATAACTTGAAGCCCTGACATGCACAGTGCTGTCATCAATTATGTAATTTCTGATGATGCAGGGATGTTACCAATGATTTCATATAATATGTGAGATACCTAGAAGTGCATGGAAAGGGCACAAGATATAGCTACTTGAGGGCATGAGTTATAGTTACTTGAGATAACTGTAACTAGTTACTTTCTGTGGTTTTGTTCATTTAAAATAGTGTGTTTTAACTGACATCCTCACCTAATTATACCATCCTTCTGACCTTTGTGTTTTTCGGTGACTTTCCAATGATTTTTGAATGATAAAGTAAGATATTATTATAATTCCTAATTGTAAGCAAATGGGTTACTGGTTGAGGGAGGTGTGCAATAGGTAAAGGATTTATGCAGCACTTCAAAGAGTAAGAAAGTGAAAACATAATACAAACTCCCACACCAATTTAGAGAAATAGAGTGAAATGTAATAAATAATTTAAGACCAAAATGACAGAAATTCAATGAGTAGAATCGGAGATATTCAATTTTAAATATTGTAGACAAAACAGTGCCCAAAAGCACAAAGTACCAACCATGGATATGTGGGCTGTGATGGCGATGCAGGTCTTTGCGACAGGTCTAATATAATGCAGGGGGATATATAGCCATTTGTGTGGAGGCAGGACACAGCCTATTCAAGTGTAAGTAGTGCTGTGCCTAGCTCCGCCCTCCCATACTGCCAGTGATGGCCCATTTAGACACACCTAAGCTCACTATTATATGTGGCTGTCTGGGAGGAATACACAAAGCCCAAATGTCACCCACATCCAGTCATGGGACCCATAGACAGTCTACAGGCAACAAATGGCTGAGGCAAGAAAATATCAACTTTCTGTAAATTGCATTTTCAGAATTGCAGTTTAGAATCTGACTTCACAATAAGTTAAGTTTTTACACTGTGATTTCAGAGACACCAAACATGAAGAGATTACCTGTTCCCATTTGGAAATTACACTTAGAGAATGTAATAAGTTAATTCCAATGTTATTCAGCGGGAGAGGTAGTCCCTGCAGTGGTGAAAAGAAGGGGTTTCCACTACGAGGACACCTAAAACATAAACATACATGTCCTACTTTTCGAATCCATTCAACCCTTCCCTCTTGGCTGTCCAGTGTGTTTCCCAGGTTTGACTATTATGTATTAAAATGAAGGTTTGGGCCTGGAAAAAGGTTTACTATACAAGGTCAAAATGGAAGCTTAAAACTGCATCCACACAGGCTGCAATGGCAGGCCTGAGATAAGTTTAAAATGTGACCTAATTGAGTGGCACAAACAGTGCTGCAGGTCCACTCCTAGCATTCAATTTACTGGACACTTTACTAGGACAGCTAGGCCTAACACAGCAAAAACAGCTTTTAGACCCTTGCCACTGTAGATATGGAATGTTAATTAATTCTACCTACCTTATGAGCTACTTCCACAACACAAGGGAGACTTACTAATACTTAAAAAGGACTTTTTTTTACCTTTAAAAAACATGTTAACAGGTTGCACAATAGGATTACGTTGCAGCAGTCAGACTACCAAGACCTGAAGCTAGGCCTGAAGCCATTCTTTCCTTTGTGACTTATTATATGTCACTAAAGGTGCTGTGGTCAACAGGTGTGATTTAACTTTCCATGTTATGGGTGTATTTCTGGATCATTTTCTCTGGCCCTATGGAAAGTGTAATAAGCCAAGCGCTGATTAGATAAGTCCAACAAGTTTTAGGGGTTAGAGCACCCTCTTTTCACTTCCTACTTTACCTATGGCAATGTCCTGTTTGCCAGCTGCCTAGGTTACTGCAAGCTATGCTTCCCGGGGTCCTGTAGAATTTCAAACATACAGTCAAATAAACAGTAAATAAAAAATAGTTGAAAGAAAGATTTTCAACTGCCCTTTTTGAGTTTCCTTTAATATTACACAACACTACCTTACCCCCATTAAAGATTGAATACTTTTTTATCACTGTAATGCCATGCCAAGGAAAATAAAGTGTTCAGGATTAGTTGTAGGTGGCAAAGGAATTTATTGAACACCGACCTAAAATGTCTACGGACATACAAGGCATAGTTTGCTTTTTTCTTTACCTAAGTATTGAAGTTGCTGATTCCAATGCTTTGCAAAAGATGAAATTCTCAGAAGGCATATGGTCTAGATCTTATAGACTAGCAGTTCGCTTTATTGTGGACAGTGTCATTTCTACTGCTGAATTTATTACAATCAATACCTTTCTGTAAAATCTTCAAAAAAGCGTTTTGAAAAAATGTGTACTATTGATATTACTCAAAGGAGTTATTTTTGTGCATGGTGTCTGTTAATATTGACTGTTCTTATTGATTAAAATTGCATAAACGAGAGTTAATATAAAAAGTACATCTAGTTAAAGTTTATTGTATGATTAATTAAAATCTTTACAATGTTCGGATCATGAAGAAACAAATACCTATGACAACAAGCAGACAAATATATTTAAATGGGATAAATCATCAATATGTTCAAATAAGCATTTTAGTAAAATGTAGCATCTGCAAATCAATCATATACAAGCAAAACCATAGAGTGCTTAGCCATTAGAAAGATGTTAGGCTTCAATATTGGAAAGGGCTTCTAGCAGATAGAGTGCTGGTAGCAAGTGTGATTAATTAAAATCTTTGCAATGTGCAAATCGTAAAGGAGCAAATACATATGATCACGACCAGGCAAATATGTTGACATAGAATAAAATTTCAATATATGCAAAGAAAGCCTAATAAATGTAGCAGGAGTGAATCACATATATACAGAACTATAAAGTGCTTAGTCATTAGTAAGCTGGTTAGCGTGTTGCAAAGTGCTTCTGACAGATGGAATGCTGTAGGAGGTGATAAGGTGCAGATAGATGATCTAACAAAGATTATATCCACAGGGGGCAGTGGTTGGCATTGTTTGGCGGGTTAATGGTAGAGCACTGCCATTCTTGAGCGTTTTGGTCTCATGATGGTACCATTTCCATTCTATCCATGCTACAGTACATATTTGATACATCTAAAGACAAGCATTGAAGCTAAACCAAGCTTTTAAAAAGAATTATTATATTAATCTTTATTCAGCATATAAAAAAATATTACTTATAAAAAATATTACCTTAAAAGATACATTATTTATAAACAATATCAACATCACACAAAAAACCATCATTAAAAAGGGTTACCACATACATAATTGATATTGGTTGTATATTCTATCATTCACCCTCCTAAGTCACCTGATGTCAATATCTGTCCATCCCACATTAATACAAGTTAACAGTTGTAAAATAAACCGTAAGATCGATTGCTATAACACTAGTACAACCTGTAGTGGAGCAGAATGACAGGGATTCCTCTAGACTTCAAACACCCCTTGTGGCTCTTAACTTTAAAGCAGCTCTTAAAACATTGGAAACACAGAAGAGTGTAAAAAATCTGATGACAATTTTAAAAACAAGGCTACGCATGCCTGCCTGAAACTGACTCTTCTTAAAAGGCCCTTCAGGAACATTTTTCTAGGATAGGCATAAAACGGGCAAAGTAAAACTAGATGTAGAGTGTCCTGTGCAGACCTATTGTTGCAGCCACAGGGCCCTCTCTCTTCTAAAATCATATTAAAACCTGCAGGTGCTGCCTGTAAATGATGAATAAGATTTTTTAATCTAAAACGGGTAATTAAAAATCTGTCATGTGCACTGATCATTAGTATTAGGTATGGTTATATACTCTTGGATGATTTAACTAATATGTGTTCTCTCACTGTATGTTTAGAAAGTTCTCTGGCTTCATGTTGCACCATGCCGTACTTAAGGTACAGGTTTTTAGTAATTGCCTTATCCTGGGTGCTCATTATAGCAGGTTTAGTGAACAGATCTACACACCCTAGATTAAAAAAAGAATCCCTGACATATTTTAACCAGGTAATTTTGAGCGTGTGATCTAAGTAGAGACAATCCTGGATTATCAGCCTAGTCAAACCAGCCTCTGTATTTAACCACACCTTCACCCAGCAGAGTAGGAGTTTAACTGTCATCAGGTCAGAGATGTATTGGAGCCCCAGTTCTTTATGGACACTGAATGCTGGGTACTATGAGGAACTTTCAATAAACGCCTGAGATATTTATTCTCCTCATTTTAGCAGATTATTAGCCTAAATAAATTACCAAACCTCGCTTCCGTATAAAACCTTAGAACAACAAATTGAATTTTAAAACTTTAAAATCATTCCCTGCGTCCAGCGACCTAGTCTCTGTTCAGACTTAGCAATAGACCTGTGGACCTAGTCAGGGCCAGGCACTTCTACTAGATGTTTAAAGTACAAATGTCCATTGAAAAAAATGCCCAAATAGGAAAAGGCTGGGACTTTCCGTAAGTTATGTGAGCGTATTGTATAATTGTAGGATTTACTTGGCTTCTTCCCCATATCCATGATATATGATTTTGTGAGATAGGGGGCCATATCCAGTTTTTCCTTAAAAGTCACAAAGCCATAAATTAAAAGCTGCAAACCATTTGGAGTGTGGGCAAGGAGCACCGCATCATCTGCATAAAGCAGAACCAGGACCACTCTTGAGCCTATCTTCGGGGTATCTGCATTAACAGCACTCAGGGTGGAATCTAGGCCATTAATATATAAGGTGAACAGGATCGGCGCTAATATGCATCCCTGTCTGACCCCACTTGAGCACGTAAAATAATCAGTTACCTTCCCATCCTGTGTATATCTAACAGCTGCTGAGGTATTAAAATGTAACAATTTTAGAATATTAATTATTACCAGGTCCACCCCAAGCTTGCCCGCAATTAACCACAATTTACAGCGATTTACACACGGTCGAAAGCCGCAGTAAGATCCATGAATGCTAAATACAATGCCCCAGACTTAGCTACTATATATTTAGCAGTAATAAGGTACAAATTCAGGCATTGATTTGTGGTTGATTTATTTCCCCGGGCGGAAGCCATATTGGACGTCTGTGATGACTTGTTTAGCCTCTGCCTATTCCTACAAACTGTTTAAAATCACCAGCCCCAAAACCTTCTCTGAGACATCAGTAAGCGATATGGGGCGATAACAGTGTGGACTATCCCTATAACCTTTCTTAACCCCTTCCATGCTGATGACGAACCCCAGCCGTCATGCACTACGGTGCTCGTGTGCTGATGATGGCTGGGGTTCGTCACAGCCCGCCCCTGTTCGTGTTGTTTACAGCACACCAGGGGAATCGCGGCCGCATGGAAGGGGTTAAAGATGGGCACAATGATGGCAGAGGACCAGGATGCTGGTATTACTGAATTTATTGCCACATTTAATACCCTTGTTAAAAGCGGGGCCCAGACCTCTGTATTACAGCAGAAGAGGTCTTGTGGGATCCCATCAGGTCCCAGTGCTTTAGTCCTCGAGAGACCCTTAATTCCTATTCTCACCTCATCCAAGGTAAAGGCAAAGAAGTTGGGGTTTAGAAATGGATTTGGGGTCAGCAGCTCTACCAATCCATGTGAGTGATTATACAAACCCTGGTACATGCTGCTGCTATTGCTCTGGTAATATATCATTGCTTTATTCAAATCTTTAAAGCAAGGGTTATTAATTATTCTCTAGAAACGGGTAGAGTCCTTCAACTCCAGAGCCTCTGTGTGCTCCTCCCAGGCTTTCCACTGTAAATGGCCCTTTTGTCCCATGAGGGCTTACTATAGCTTAAACTGCAAGCCACCACACGTTCCCTGTCTCTCTGGGCCTACTTGAGTGCCACTTTTAGCTCTCTTAGGGTCCGTGAGCATTGGCTATTGAACCATCCGGGGGCGCCCAGGCTGGGCGCATGTGTGGATGATTTCAATTAACTATCCACTACCTTCGCAATGTTCCTGAAAACATCTACTAGTTCAACCCTTAAACATTTCAGAATATCCTGCTTACCTCTGTTAAACAGGGAAGTATTAAAAACACGTGTCAACCTGGGCCCAACGTCACCTCCCGCCTTGGTCCGTTACAGCAATCGTCAAACGCCCAACAAATCAATTTAATGCTGGGGGTGGTGCGGGACAGCAAGAGATAAAGTAAGTGGGTTGTGATCACTAAACACGCTATATTAAATATTAATAGTTGAGATACACCTTTTCAATATAAAGGACACAAAAGTAAAATCAATATACGAACGACATCCTCTCCCTTTAAAAGTTGACTGGGCTGCAATACCCTTATTGTTAATGATCAAATCCATTGTGTGGGTCAACCCATAAGTGCGTAATACACCAATTCAATTCCTGTCCCTCCTGAGTGTGGTCCCTTTCTTAGTGAACAAGATGACCAGTCACCCATGGCAGCCTTCAAATATGGGCACAGATGGCAATTAAAGTCACCAACTAGAGTCAGTTGTGATTGTGCCAGCCCTCTCTCATGTGTGTGCTCCAGCCGTATATTTAATTCTTGGAGACTGTTCAGACCCTGCACATTTGTCAATGTGTTATAAAAATGTACTAAAACTAACCTTTAGGTGTTATTCGAGAACTTGAGACCTTAGGTAACAATCATAGACCCATACTAGGTCCTTCCAGTTGCCCTGAATTCTCAAATCTATAAATATAACCCAACCCCCCTTTGCTCGGTCGGAGGCCGATCTCACTGCTGGGCAAAAGAAGCTTTTATATTGTGCAATACAAAAATGATTCCCTGGCTCCCACATTTCCTGAAGGCATATTATATGGAACCTCCTAACATAGATGAGCCATTGCTCATCCATAAGTTTACTAGACAAGCCTGCTATATTCCATTAAATAATTTTTATATCCCCCGGCACTCGCTTCGCTGGTCTCAGCAAGCACGGTGCTGCTAGGCGTGGTGACAGCCCTGTCTATATTATCTATCGCCGGGTTACTAGATTCCCTACACTCAAATAGAATTTGTGATGTTGTTCTTGGGTGGAGCACCTTGCTCTTACCTACTATGCCAATGTTAACCAAAGGGATATCACTACCGCTGGCCACACCATCCCACTGATGTAGTCAGTCAATGTAGTTCAGATCCCTCAAATGGGCAAATTAATTGCGTATAGCCAAATGACTACCAATCCACATGGTTCCCTCCTCCTGCCCTGCATAACATTGTGGAAAATTGAAACTGGGCGGCGGACTATAAAAAAAATCCAACTGCAGTGATTTAATGTCGGACTCTGTGCAAATAACCCAGCTGAGTTTGAAAAGATTATTTGCGCAAGTTCAGGGTATCTAAATGTAACAATTCTGCTATCTCCTGGAAAAACTTGCAAATCCATGAGACCCTCCAGGCCATCAGAATGTGCTGATGCTCAATGATATTAAATCCAGCATGCTTGCACATCTAGCGTAGAACAAACAGTATCCCAACAGGTATTATTCTAGAGGCAATTAAGTGTGTATGCTAGAAGCATTACAAGTTCAGAAATAAGGAGACTTCAATTGACTTAAGTATTGGTTGTTATTCATCATATATTTATACAAAAATAACGTAAAGGAAAGGTTATACAGTTATTGCAGCACTGTATGAGAGAAATCAATAACAACCCGATTACACTTGGTGCTAAGGTATGTGCAAATGACATAGGTGGCGACGCAAGTTAAAAAGTGGACAGCGTGAACGGCGCAAGGTGACCAATTGTCTGAGTAATATACAGTGAGTGCCTAAAGGCTAGTATCAATTACGATAGTGACTGTATAGGGTAGTTAGCAATTCACAATGAGCCATTTGTAGAGGATGCACCATGTATTGAGCTGTGTTGTCGATAGCGTTTTGATCCTCATCAATCAGGATCGTCTTCAGGACGGGGTCGTCTGTTTAATAAGGTGCTGCGGGATGGAAAGGACAGTTCAGGGGGGAACAACAAGTTGGGATAAAGCGCGAGGCGCTAAACGGAGAGATAAGGGAGATGGCCAAAGAAGATGGGCGGATAGAGGGGGTGAGAACTCTAGAAATTAGCTGATGTTGGCGGCTGGCAAGTAGCCAAATGTTAGGTATGGCTAACCAGCTGGGACGGAAACAGGATATCTGGACCGACGGCGGTGAGGGGAGGGTGGTATTAATAGTCCAGTAGTGCAGGCACACGTATGTTAAGGCTGGAGGTATCGAAATCGGGTATAGGTTAAGCGCACTGGCTGGGCCCAGAGAGGGGGGTGGTAGTGATGGTATACGATGATGGCCAATGAAGGTGGGCGCGCAATGAAGATGATTGGTTATGGCCAGACGGCTGGGACAACAACTGGACAGCTAGACCAGTGGTAGTGAGGTGAGGGTGGTAACATTAGTACAGATGAGGAGGCACCCGCACTAGCTAAGGACACTGAGGTCAGTAGGCGCACGTGTGTTGATCAATAAAATTCACGTTTCATATGACTGGCGTTATATGGGTGTTTAAGTTAGGTGCACTGGCTGGGCACCAGGAGGAAGGTGGTGTTACCGGTATATGAGGCGGGTAGTTAAATTGGGTCGTAATCATTAGGGCGTGACCGGGGGAGCCTAAAGCCAAATGCGGAAAGTAGCGCGGTCAGACACGTTAGGGCCTACCTGAATGGATTGCATAGTCTGATTATGTAAATCACGAGATGGAGGGGCGTCTTCTGATAAATCTAGAAAAAACGAAGGGCGGCATAAGTATCGAGATGCACACTGGGAGCTGAAGTTGGGGAAGGGGAAGCGAGCCGCAGATACTGACTTTTAGGCAACTGGAGTCAGTGAGTAGAGCACCGGCGTAGGACGTCTCCTGTTTGTGGGATCTGGGGCGTCCACGGAGTCAAGGAAGCAGATCCTGTAGGGGTAAACGGCAATTAAGTGATAATTTGGCTACCGTGAGGGAGATAGCCTAGATCAGAGTGAAGGCGGGTGGCGGTGCAGGAGAAGGGCTCAATACCTGAATAGATCACGGTTTCTGCCTGGGACTGAATCCTGCGGCCGTACCAAGTTAGGCGGCTAGCTGGATCGTAAACCGGCTTCAATGGATAACAAGGAAGTGGCCGGTCATTTGATGTGTGACTTGTGGGAGGAACACCTAGCGCAGCGTCTGTGGGGCATGGCCTCATGTTGCCGAGGAAGGATTTAAAGCGGTAGTCAAAACTTGAATATAAAACTTTTGCAACATGACAAATTCTTGGCCCATGGCACTAGGGCAATGTAAATGTACAATTGATGTAGCTGGTTACCAGTGGTAGCCATGTAGGGCAAGTTATATAAAGAGAAACAATTGATGTGTCAGAGCATGATTACAGCGTGGGAAGGGTGCATGGAAACACATGGTCTAATCTTGTACGTAAATATAACAATAAAAATACCAATTCCCGTGAGTGGAGCTAGTGGGTACAGCCTGGTACAGTAGGGAAGGTACAAGGCAATGCATGTCTATATGTGTATGTACCGTTATTAACACAGCAGCACAGTTATCCAGTACAAGTCATAGTGAATTGCCTGCACATATATCAATATTTGACAGAGAGAGGATTATTCTGAAGGGGAACTGAAAAGGGCATTGTATACAAGGACATAGGGAAGGAAGTACCAATGGGAAACAGGAAGTGTATGAATACAGGGTGTAGAGCATGAGCGGGAGGATGGACTGATTCAAGGGTCTAGGAACTAATGTCAGGTTATACTGAAACAGTGATGTTCCACTTGTCAATGGTGTTCAGGCCCTGATTTACGGAGTTACATAAGGTCATCCATTTACATTCTGCCCTACTCAGAAGGATTTTGATGTCACTGCCTCGAGTGGGTAAAGTGCGTTTCTCAATTACTTGGCACCTGATGTCCGTGTCTTGGTGTTTCAGCTCAAGGAAGTGTGCGACCAAGGGGGCTGTGAATACTTTGCAATTGATTCTCCTCTTGTGTTGAATAATGCGTTGTTTTATCATCTGGGTAGTCTGTCCTATGTAGGTAAGGTCAAATGGATACCGGATAGCATAGACTACATTCTGGGATCTGCAGTTGGTATGGTTCTTCAATTTGTGTGTTTTGCCACTATAATTGAGTTCCGTAGTATTGGTAGTGAGATCGCATACACTACAGTTCTGGCATCTGTATTGGCCCACAATTGGTTCCAATCCCCAAGATGCTGTGATGGTATGTTTGTTGGCTGGTTGTTCGGGCCAGGTGATGGCATGAATCAAATGGCTTGCTAGATTATTGCCACGCTGGTAGGAAAAAAGTGCTGGGTCTTGTAATTGTTTGTGAGAACTTAGGAGTGGCCAATTACTTTTTATGATCTTTGATATGTTGTTGGGGTCAGGGCTGAATTTTGACACAAATGGTATCCGCGCCATGGACTTCTTTGCTTGGGGAGTTAGGAGGTGGTCTCTGTGGCAATACCATGCCTTTTTGCATGCTCTGGTGACTAGGTGACGCGGGTAGCCTCTGTGGATTAATTTTTGGTAAGGAAATAATCCATGCGCCCTTTGCAATTGCGCCTGATGCGCAAAAACTGTCACTTTGGGAGGCCATCCCGCAGGCCACGTGGGTGGTAGCTGGAGTATTGTAACAGAGTGTTCCTTTCCGTAGGTTTGCAGTAAAGCGAGGTACCTAGTTTTCCATCTTCGGCATGAATCGTCACATCCAGGAATGGTAGGTCGTTGTTTTTGCAGTGGCTTGTGAATCTGAGGTGATCTTGTGAATGGTTGAGCCAATCAATAAAGGGGTTCAGTGTTTCAGTTGTACCATTTCAGATGAGCAGGACATCGTCAATGTATCGATGCCAGAGGTTGATGTTTGTGATGAAGGGATTGGTGGGGGTGAGAATGAGGGTTTTTTCCATGTTGTGTGCAAACAAGAGGGCAAAGTTTGGAGCAAAACATGCACCCATGGAGACGCCCTTTATATGTAAGTAATATGTGTCAAGGTATAGAAAATAGTTATTCTGTAGGGCGATACGTAGAAGGCCCATTATGAATTCCGTTGGGATCTGTGTGGGTTGGGGTCTTGACAGAAGGAGTGATTTAATGACTTGTAGTCCTTCGCTGTGGGGAATGTTCGTATATAGTGATTCTATGTCCATTCCGACCATCAATTGTGTGGTGGTATCAAAGGGTTTATCTTCGATGGTGTTGATAAGATCCATGGTGTCACGGATAAAGGTGTCCGAGATGGGCACAAATTCTTTAATGATTGCGTCTATGTATTTACCCAAAGGTTCGAGAATGGACCCACACCCGGAGACTATGGGTCGGCCACGGGGATTGTTCCTGTCTTTGTGGACCTTTGGGAGGACATATAAGACAGGTGTAAGTGGATGAGGGTTGTTCAAGAAATCGTACTCCTTCATGCTGATGATGTTCAGGTCTCTTGCGTGGTTGGTAACATCTAAGATTTTGGATCTAATATCATTCAGGGGATCCTTGGAGAGAGGGTGATATTGATCCGGATTGGAGATTTGGCGTTTCATCTCTTGATCACATTTGTTAATTCCCATGACCACTATTCCTCCCCCTTTATCCGCCGGTTTGATAATGATTTTGGAGTTGTTTATTAACGAAAGTAAGGCTTGTTTTTCAACAATGGGTAGGTTGTAAGGGATGAAGTGGAATTGGGACTTGAGATCCATCACATCTTGCATCACCAAGCGTTCAAATGCTAGAATCTCTGGTGGCATAGAGTGGGACGGAGGATTGAAGGTGGAAGGTGGATGAAAGGGTGATTTGGTTGAAATGGCAGAGTCGGGTTTGTTGGCGAAGAAAAGCTTAAGTGGTATTCCTCTGAAAAATCTAAGGGGATTAGATTGAAGTTCCAGGTAGTTGGTACGTTCAGCAGGGACAAAGATTAAGCCTCGGGATAGGAGTGTAGTCTCGTCATGGCTTAGTATGTGGTCTGATAGTTTGAATATAGGTATTAATTGGTCAGATGGCAAGTCTGTGTTGTTGTCGTTTACTGAGGGGGCCCCCATTGATAGTATTGGTTGCGTGTTTGTTGTTCGCCTGCAAATTGTGACTGGTATTGACGACCTCTTGTCGGCCGACTTTGAGGCTGGCCGCAGCCGCGGCCCTGTCCTAAAAAACTGGGAGGGAGTAGGTGTGGTGGTCTGTTGGTGGCTCCTGAGGTACTTGGGCTGTTGCCTGAATGAGAGTCTTCTATTGAGGTGTTGGAGGAGTCCGAGAAGGTGATTCTTTGGTTATTGCGGTAGCTGCCCCAGTTGCGTGTCCTGGGTGGGATGTATGGAGTGTTGTAGAACTCGTCACTGAGGTAGGGGTAGGTCTGTTCCACTTTGTAATACTTGACTTCTTTTTGTATCTTGGTGATCTTCTTGTTGAGTTCAAATGTATTGAAAGTAGAAATAGTGGTGTTGTTTTTATCCAGGAGATTTTTAGCGTCCGTGAGTGAGGGGTCTGCCAGAATGAGCTTTTCAAGTTCTGCTGTCTCCTCTAGTTCCAGAAGGCTATGCTCAATTGCTGTGTCTATTCCGAGGACCATCCAATGACGGGAACAGGTTATCGCTAGGTGGCTGAAACTGGCTCGGAATTTAGGGTCCTGAGTGAAGATGGCAGGTGTATTGCGAATTTGTAGGCCAACAGGGATCACGCCTGATCTCAAGTAGTCTGTTAACAAAAGTTCTGGGATCTGCAGTTGGTATGGTTCTTCAATTTGTGTGTTTTGCCACTATAATTGAATTCCTTGGTATTGGTAGTGAGATCGCATACACTACAGTTCTGGCATCTGTAGTGGCCCGCAATGGGTTCTAATACCCAAGATGCTATGATGGTATGTGTGTCGGCTGGTTGTTCGGGCCACGTGATGGCATGAACCAAATGGCTTGCTAGATTATTGCCACGCTGGTAGGAAAAAAGTGGCGGTCTTGGAATTGTTTGTGAGAACGTAGCAGTGGCTAATTTGTTTTAATGATCTTCAATGTGTTGTTGCTGTCAGGGCTGAATTTGGACACAAATGGTATCCGCGCCATGGACTTCTTTGCTTGGGGAGTTAAGAAGTGACCTCTGTGGCAATACCATGCCCTTTTGCGTGCTCTGGTGACCAGGCGATGAGGTTAGCCTCTCTGGATTAATTTGTTGGTAAGGATGTCTGCTTAGCGGAAATAATCCCTGCGCCATTTGCAATTGCGCCATATGTGCAAAAACTGTCCGTATGAGAGGTCATCAGTCAGGCCACATGGGTGGTAGCTGGAGTATTGTACCAGAGTGTTCCTTTCCGTAGGTTTGCGGTAAAGCGAGGTACCTAGTTTTCCATCTTCGTGCCACTTTATTGATTAACTGTGCAGTGGATTCCTCATGTGTATTATTATGTCCTGGCACACCTGTCCGGACCACTGTGTAAGGGCATCATACTGGTAGGGGGTCTATTACTGATAAATCACTACTATTGTAGGCCGCTACAATGGGTTCCCCGCTCATTTGGTATTGATGGGCACTATGCTCCCTTGGGGCCTTTTGATAACCCTCCTGTTGCACCTTATCGGTCCCCGTGCCACTGTCTTAGCTTCCCTTCCCCCAACATCATAAACTGAGCCTCGCCGTGTGTTGTCATAGGGTTGAATCAGGGGGGTATGAGTTACCGTATCGATGCGGCTATCTGATCTGAGCCTGTTAATGACGATGATGTCCCTAACAAGGGCCCTCTCACCTCAGGGGCATTTGGGGCCTTCGGGGCCACAGGTGGTGGTTGACTTAGACAGTTGCAACAACATACCCCTGTATTCAGAAGGTTAGTTCTTAACGCCTCTATGCGGGAGGCCTTGGTACCCCCGAGTGCAAGCGAGCCATGGTCATACCTTTGTTGAAAAAGGCCGGAACAGAGTCTTCTGTACTATCTAACATTAGACCTATATCTCTGCTTCCGGTTTTCTCCAAAGTTTTGGAGAAACTTATCAATACTCTACTGACACAACACATAGACAAAGTTGGCTTTCTTCATTATTGCCAATCCGGGTTCAGAGCCAACTTTTCAACTGAAACCGCTCTGCTTGGGGTTAATGAGAAACTGCACAAGCATTTAGATCAAGGGGAAAGTGCGGCACTCATTCTATTAGATTTGAGTGCCGTATTCGACACTGTGTCGCATAACATCTTGCTTAACGCCCTTAGGTCTCTTGGGCTGAACGACACTGCCCTATCCTTGTTTGCTTAATTCCTTGATGGTCGCACTTTTCAAGTCTTTTCTGCTAAGGCATCATCCAAGATCTGCGTATCAGCACATGGAGTCCTACAGGTATCCATTTTAAGCCCCCTGCTCTTCAACATCTATGTCAGATCTCTGGCAGAAATTGTGGAAGAGGCAGGTCTTTCCCTATATTAGTATGCGGATGATACGCAGATTGTCTTTTCGCTTTCCACAACTAAAGACGCTACGACATCTGCCTTTCAGTGCGACCTACAGCAAGTGACAGAGTGGATGCGCCATAACATTTTGTAGGTAAATGGGGATAAGACTGAGGTCTTTATCCTGGTCAAGCACAAGGACCTATGGGGCCCTCACCATTGGCCTCAGGAAATGGGTTCCTTTTCCCTACCTGTCACCCACGTCCGTAATCTGGGCATCATTATTGATGATAGTCTCTCTAAGAGACAACAGGTGCCATCTGTTTCACGATCTTGAGGTGGCTTCGTAAGATCATTTGGATGTTTTCTGCCTCAACCCAACGCACGGTAGTCCAGGCACTCATCACCTCTCGCCTCGATTACGGCAATGTTCTCTATCTCGGTAGCAGCCAAACTGTACTGTGAAAGCTACAGGAAGTTCAGAACTCTGCAGTACGCCTTGTTTGTCAAGTTCCTAGACAGGCTTCCATCTCGCCGTATTTAGGTGACCTTCACTGGCTTCAAATTGATCAAAGAATTAAATTTAAAACCCTGTGGTACATTTTTAAAATCAAACAAGGTGGGGGAGCAGCGTATCTGCAAGAGCTCATCCATCCTTACATTCTTTCTCGTCCCCTGCACTCTACAGCCCACAGAGTTTTCGTGATTCCCAGATTTAAACTTGCAAGAATAGGAGGCCGCTCCTTTTCTTGTCTTGGCCCCAAAATCTGGAATTCTCTTCCGGTGTCCATG
This sequence comes from Lissotriton vulgaris, assembly GCF_964263255.1. Taxonomy (NCBI): domain Eukaryota; kingdom Metazoa; phylum Chordata; class Amphibia; order Caudata; family Salamandridae; genus Lissotriton; species Lissotriton vulgaris. The sequence goes on along the minus strand of NC_141687.1, from coordinate 740,322,740 downwards.
AAGAATGACCCGCCCTATTTCAGTTTTCGAAGAAATCTTAAAACTTGGCTCTTTTAGTAGCAAATGGTTCTTTACTGCTCCCTTTCTAGCAATTTGTGTGCTAGGTGCCGGGAAACCCTTTTTGGGTAGCTGCGCGCGTTAGAAAACGAATTTAATAATAATAATAATAATAACAATGTATCTGCGCGCCTAACAAAACTAATTTAATAATAATAATAATAATAACAATGTAGTTGATGTGCTAGTTAACGATCAATCAGCGACCATTTCTCCTCAATTAGCTGTAATTTACATAATAAAGGATTCAATAGCACAGAACCAATGTCTCAAGTCTTTTCCACTGGTCAATGTTACGATAAAAAACCATTGGGATGTGGCCGCCGGGTCACAATTAAATATTTTAGCTGGTTGTTGCTCTAATTTGGGCTTCTGCCTTTGCTTTTGAAAGGCACCTCCCGTGCTCCTTTTGGCTGGTGGTTTGTTGTTAGCTACTGATGTTGATCTTGCCAAACTACCCCTTTGGCTACCCCTTAAATGTTTTTGGGATCTGGTAAAAACCTCACTAGTACCAAGATCCAGTGCTGTTAGTATTATAGTAGGGGCTGGCTATTCAGTGGGCACAAAGGACAAGCTCACTGAAGATGAAGATTCCACTTGCACTGGCGAGATATCACTCCCCTTTGGAGCAGGGACCATACAGATAGAATCTTCTGTCAGGACAGATAAGGTGCCTATTGGCATTGGTGTTGAATCCGCTGACCTCCCGGGTTTACCCATTCTTACAGGCTCATCATGATGGTACTTTTTGAGTGTTTGGAAGGCTACGGGGAATTTGGCCATACTTATGCATCCTATAGAAGATTTTTTTGGGTGTCAAGAATGTCCAAGGAAAGTCTTTTTTCTGTAAGCTGTATTTCATGTGTCAGCACCGACTCAGCCCTTGTTAGAAAAGAATCTAGGGTCCCTACGATTCCACCCCCTGCAGGCATATGTATGTCCTTACGCTTCCCCATCCTTTTAGTCATTGTAACAGCTGAAGGAACAAGGTTGGACATAGATGACCAGTACCTTTCAATGTTTGAATCCTGTTCCACTGCGGAGATGTCGGAGGGTGGGCCCAGCCCAACCTCTTTCGGGCTCTGACGGGCGCAGACAGGCCTCCTGTGGCTGCGGGAGCCTGCAAGTGCTATTATCTCGCCTCCCGGCGTGTGATGCGGCCTCAGTAGCGGCGTCTGCTTTAAGGACAGCTGGGGTTTGTAGTTCCTAGTTGGCCGTTCTCCTCATGGCTAAAACAGCAATATTACGAGCATCCCAACCTACTGAACTACTCTTCCTAGAAGGAACTGTGAACAATAATATTATTGCACAGCAAACAAAATGCAGCATGATATATGACTACGGTTATAGATGAGGGTGTAATAAAGTGACTACTTACCCAACAAGTAAATGTCTTCTCTGTTCAAGCAGTACCTGATCAATGACTCACTTGTTCGTAGCCTGCTTTAGTGTGCACAGCTTTCAGACATTAAACTGGATTGTCTTTTAAGGAAAATACTTTTTTTCACACAATGATGACATGATTGTATTGTTGAGTTATAATAACATGCAAATAAAGATGTTAATATATGTAACATGTAATATTACGGATTAGTTCACTGTGTAACTTGACCACTGATTTTATTTGTATTTGTAATGTGCTAAACCACTTGAATACGTGGTCCGTTAGCCAAAATACAACACACAGAACTTTAACTTAATGTTTTTTTGAAAAGGTTACACCAATGTGTCTGGCATTCTGAGCAATCAAAATGATTATACTTTTCTTAGAATCATTATGTTGTCCTACTTCTTTAGTCGTGCTATTTCATATTGTTTTATAAATTAATCATACACCAAAAGTGAGTTCATTGCTGTGACTAAAAACAGAATATGAGTGGAGTACATTGCTAGAAAGTCAGATGGCAAAGGTGAGTCCGCATATGAAGGGCCATTATCTTTTCTATGTTGTCAGTACCTGTTTTTATTTGGTGCTTTGTTTGCTTAGTAGACGTGTAGGCTTATCACTGCTGATTACATTAAGCTTTATCAGAGAACTTTAGTAAGTTCAAAAGTGTCAATCAACCTTTCAAATGGCAGACAAGACAAGTAGATTAACTCAAAAAAGCAGGGCTCGACTTGGAACCCAAACCAGACCTGGCAAATTTTGTCAGTGCAGTCCCCATATGGTAGTAGTGAGCAAGCTCAGGAAGCGAGCCTAACCACTACAAGGGGGACTTTGAGGACTTCTCCTCAACAAACATTTAAACATATTGCAACAATTGTTAATTTATGACACATTTTTATTAATGTTTTAAAATGCATTAACTTTTAAAACATAGTAAATGATAACCTTACAGTGCACCAGGCTATATATCCAGTTATACACACAGACATTGTTACAGAGAACACAAAAAATAACACATACTACAACAGTGTGTAGCAGCGAGTGTGCATGACCATTACAAGGGGAGATGGGGCGTTTCTCCTTCAATTATTTTTAAATGGCAAAAATGATGCATTTAAAAAAACATTTTCGTTAAATATTCAAATATATAAACTTCCAGAGCATAGTAAATGATGATGTTACGTTCACCAGGATACCCAGTCATGCCCACTGTCATATGGTTACTGCGTTTCTATATATTGTGTTAAGTTAGCATGAGTTTATTAAATGTTTAAACGACATATTTTCCTTCGGCTTCAGTTTGCACACGACACCTAATTGTTATTGTAGCTTTCAACCTAGACCAAAGATGTGATTTATTTGAGAATAATATGTTATTGCTCTGATATCAGTCGTGCTTGGTACAACTGTCTGCACACTGAGAACTGCACCCTCTAAGAATAACCTAACACAAGGTTGCTGAAAGCCTGATCCTCGCACTACATTAGACATAACACAAATAATGTTGCTGCCAACATTGGGCTCTACGCGGGTTTAAGATAGAGTTACAGGGAATGAATCAACACACTTGATGCTTCGCATGCAGAGAGCTGGTAGCTATTGATGTGATCTACTCCTACTGAGAATTAGAGGTATGGGCCCGCCCTGCTAGAACCCAAACGAGACCTTCTTAGATATAATATAATATGCTAATTAGGGTGCGCGAAATATAGGTGATACAGAATTCTATAGATTTTTGCATCATAACATGCTATCACCTTTTGCTTATTATGGATTAGTGACTTTGCTGCTAACTCTGCTCTTTATAATATGTATGTTGGTATTATATAAGATACTGCGTTTGAGAACTTTGCATTGAAAAATAAACATTTCAAACTTGCACGTGTGTTCTTTGCCTCCCAGTTTCGGTTTGTAATGATTATATAATGAAAGAGTGTTCATGTGTTCCACGATACCTGAGGTACCCTAAGTTCATGTTCTGGATTGTCTAAGTCATTGGGAAGTAATTACTACCGATGAGACACTGTAGCTAGCTTGTTAAGGGGATTTCTGAAACAAAGGTGAGTTTTGGGTCACCCTAACTCACCCAGGTTCTAGATCTCTATGCACCGTTCTGTGGGAGAACGGAAACCCTGCGACATGGCACCCATACGTTGTTGGCCTTATATCATGACACTCGAGTAGTATATCATTCAAACCTTAACCCCTTCATTCCCGTTTCCGGAAAACGGTGGTGTTGGAAACCTGCCTATTTTGAAATAGGTCTTTTCAAGCTTGATTTAATCTAAAACGGTTTCTTTGAATTACTACCCAGTTGTGCTACAAAGTAATCTTTGTTTTTCCATCTTCCTGTGCTATTATGGCACAAGCCGTGGACATCCCGCAGCATAGTCGCATTGCGGTGCGTGACCATTTGCGGGCTTATAATGTCCCTATGGAAGGCTTGGCTGTTGTTCTAGTAGTGAGTGCGGAACATGCTTACCCGTACGAACTGTTTCATTCGTGGGTGACATTTCCGGCGGTGAACGCTAATTCTGGTGTTTTCCACACCTACACTGCTACGGCTGTACCGGCTGCGTATGCTCCGTACAGAGCACTGGAGGTTCCTATTGATGCTTGGCAGAATGGAGTTTGGTTTGGTGGCGCCCTACCACACGCTTTAACGGCTCGGAGGTTGGGTCCTTTGTCCATTCCGGGCACACCTTGGCCCGCTTTGGCTGGATTCACTCCTCACCCTAATCGCGCCACTTGCAACGTAGCTGATCTGCGGCAACTTCATGAAGTCGCAGTGGAAGTGATTAGAGCGCTTGTTCATTACACTAGCCGTAATGTTCAGGACGTAGCCCCTAGGGGCGCACAGCTTCGTGCAGAACAGGCTGGTTTGAAAATCAATCCTGTCATGGTGAATTCCGTGTTGGGCAAAAAGCCGCAGGACAAGGATGATTTTCCGTTCTGGCTTGCAGAGAAATTCGGCCAGCTGGAAGCTGTGTTTCCTAACACGAATCCCAGTGATAAGCACCGGATTCTTACACTAAGTTTACCGAAAGATTTGGCACCTGAGCTTGTTGACTGTGAGACCTGGGGTAAGACTTTTGCAGCGGTCTATCCGAGGTGCTACGGCACCCCGTCTGTGACCAATCTGGGTGCGGTCCTTAAACGGGTTCAGGATGAACACGGACCGGAGTCGGCGGTCGAATTGGGTATGCGCCTGTGTGGCTCCTTTGATGTAGTTTGCTATCTGATCCTTGCAAATGTCAAGGGAGATGCAGTGAACTTTCAAGTTGCTAACGCCTTGGCGTTAATTCCCGAGGCTGAGAGACCCCGTCAGTTGGCAAGGATTATTGCGGCTGCTTATAAAACGGTTGGCCGCAATGCAAAGGGGCTTAAGGCTTTTCCTGATAAAGAGAAAAAGCAGCCCCAGGGTCAGTCTTCGGAAACTAGTGGTCAACCTAAGTCCAAAAAACAGAATTGGCCTAAAAAGCAGAATCAGGGTAAGCAACAACAACAACAAACACAGGTTTCTGCTCCTGCGTCTCCGTTGCCTGCGCAGTCGGATCGTGTTTATGATTTGCGCGACCGCGCGATGATTAAATCGCCTGAGAGGTTTCAGGCTTCTGACCAACGCTCTCCTCGTTCCTTTCAGGACTCATCGGCTCCGTCAACCGGTGGTGGAGGGGGCGGCAGGGGCCGGGGTGGCCAGCAAGGACGTGGTCAGCCCCGCCCGCGTAACGGCGGAGAGCAGCAGGAAGGGGCTACGCCCAAGAGACCACAGTTTGCTACAAAGAAAGTCGCCGCCCTGACAGCGCATCGTTATGCCCCAGATAGTGAGAATGCGGCTTCGGAATCTGACGTGGGCTCTGACCTTGCTGGACAGCGCGGCAGAATTTACCATAGTGAGAGAGGCCCTCCGTCCACTGTTGAAGGTGACAGCGACTGATACTTATGTTGTGATTGAAACTGCTGATACGCATGTTGCTCCCCCTAAACGTCTTTTTGAAATTGTCCTGTTAATTGAAGGTGACATGCAGCGAACTGTAAAAGGGGTATTTTGGGAAAATCTTTCGTCTACGTATGACATTTTGCTTTCGGAGGCTGATTGGCCCCCACCTTTTGTTCTCGCAGCTCCGCGAGGGGAGGAGGTAATCCTACCCAGTTTCGCGCACACTGTACCGAGAGTGGAAGCGCTGCATTTTGCAGAAGAGTGGGCTCTGGCGCTTGCGCCGGCTGTGTACCGCAATTAGTGTGGCTGGGATAAATTGTCACCAAGCCACGAGATTCCTTTACGGTCTCAGCCGCAGCCTCAACCTCAATATCCCATACGGCGTGAAGCCAAAGCTTCAGTCGCAGCTATCCTTGAACAATTGGAATATCAAGGTGTAATTGAAATGTGTGTGTCACCGATGAATAACCCCCTTTTTACTTTTGGTTTTGGATTATAGGCATTTAAACTCGCATTGCCGTAACTGCGCAGTACAGAATACTCATGGCTCTGCTTTAGTGAATAGTCTTGAGCGTAAACGGTTCAAAACCACGCTCGACATTTCCAATGGTTTTTATGCACATAGATTAGACGGTCTAAGCTCCCAATGGACCAGTTTTACATGCGGCGGTGTGCAAAAAATGTTTCGGCGTCTCCCAATGGGCTATAAGAACAGTCCTGGAGTATTCTCCGCCCGCATTGTCTCTCTTCTGGAGGGCATCGACCCGATTGATTGTTCGTATGTGGATGACATTTATCTCACAGACGACGATCTTTGGGAGTATCTGTGTCGAGTAAATAGCATAATTTGTAACTTTGCTGACATTGGTTACAAGTTTAACTTTGCAAAGTCGCACATTGCAGAGTGCACAGTGTTGTTTCTCAGGTACGAGCTTAACAACGAGGGAAAGGGGTTAGCACCTCACTTCCGGGAGAAATGCGCACAATTGCGCTCTCCGACAACACTGAAAAAATTACAATCTTTACTGGGCTTTTTGAATTTCGGGAGAACTTACATTCCGGAATATGCCCAGCGTATCAAGCCTTTGTATGCTTTGATACAACCATCTTTTTCCATATCATGCTGGCTGCCTGAGCATTCAGCCATTCTGCAATCCTTGCAGGCTGATTTGCTCGCTTCTGAATACTTACAGACTCGTGATAACCAGACCAACCTGGTGATAAGAATTATCCCTGGGGCGGTGGGTTTCTCGTACCTGACTTTTAATGAAGGAGATACAGTACCTATTGCTTACAAGTCGCACTTGTACACTTCGGCTGAGTTGCGTTTTTCCACTGTGGAGAAAGTTCTGACTGCAGTACAGATGGCAATTCTTAAGGAACGTGCCCTGTCACAAGGAAAATGCATGTTGGTTGTTACCCCGTGTCCTGCCTTGGAGGCGGTTACGAAAGCCAGTGTACCTAATTCCAAAGCTTTGCACCCTCGGTGGATTCAATGGGCTACATCCTTGACGTCACAGGATGTCACGTTTATTTTTTACGCCACTTTACGGTCGCAGGAGTATTTACAGTATGAATTTGTTCATCCTGCTCCTTTAGCAATGCGGCCGTTGGAGGATTTCCATTGCATCATTTACACTGATGGTTCGGCGCAGGTTGCGCATGGCTCTAAACATGCCTACGTGTCCGCATGCGCCATTGTGGTCGGTGCCATGGTGAACGACAAGTTCAAGTCCAGTGTTGTGCACACGCAGACGCTTGGGGACTGCACCGCACAATTAGCTGAGCTTCGTGCTCTGATGCTTGCATTGGAGTACGCAGATCCAAGTGTGACGACTTTGATCGTAAGTGACTCTTACTACTGTGTCCAGTCTTACAATGAGAACTTGTTCTTTTGGATTCAGAATGAGTTTCGTGATTCCGAAGGTAGCACAATAAAACATAAAATGATCTGGGTCCGAGGGCCGGAACTTAAAGAGAAGTTGCCACTCGTGTTTGTGATTCATACTCTCGGCCATCAGCGCGTGGGGGTCCACGCTGTTGGCAATTCGCTTGCTGATGAAGCAGCGAAGTCAGCGGTATCAAAATACTTAGTTGCAGCAGTCATGAGGTCCAAAAGCAAAATAGATGATGACATCTTGGCAGCTGTTGCTGCAACAGAGAAGGGAGGTAAATATCCTGCGGGGTTCCCTTCTAAATACACATACCACTTAAGTCCCGATAAGGTTCCTTATGTGAAAATTCCTGATGTTGGCGAACGTCTAGTTCCCAACTCGGATCGCAGGGCTACTTTGATTACAGCGGCTCATGAAGGTGTGGCGTCTGCGCATGCGGGCGTCTCAGCCACTGTAACTCAGCTACAACAAAGGTTCTGGTGGCGGGGACTGTACAAACAGACGCGCGATTATGTCCTTCAATGTGACATTTGCCAGCAGATTAAACCTTCGTCTGCTGCGCGTCCGCCTCAGACACAGTTGTACATCTCGAATAAACCACTTGGATGCGTTTATTTGGATCACTGCGGTCCATTTTCTTCTGATACTGCATACAAATACATCTTAGTAGCAGTTGATTCATGCACACGCTTTGTGTGGGTATGGCCACATCGGAGCGCTGATTCACGGACTGTCATTAAGGATTTGCGAGTCTTTGTGGGAATTTTTGCCTGTGGTACCTTCCATTCGGATCAGGGTCCGGCTTTCGCCTCTAAGGCGTATAAGGATGCTATGGTTTCGTTGGGGGTCCAAGTCAAGTTTTCAAGTCCCTACAGGCCCGAGGGCAATAGTGTAGTTGAACGAATGAACCGCCACTTAAAGCAATCTTTGACAGCTCGAGTTATAGGCACTGGCAGAAACTGGTTAGCCCACCTCATGGGCGTGCAGCGTGCGCTTAATAATCTCCCTAGAAGGTCTCTGGGTGGGCGGACCCCGTACGAAATGCTCTTTGGTATCAAGATGTATGTCCCTGACCTCGATGGGCTAGACTGCAAGGCCCAGGTCACGGCCTTTGACGTAGATGAACATTGCAATGTTTTACAGAATCTACAAAAGACCAGAGACAGTCTTGCAAAGGAACATTTGCCCTCCACATCGGATGATGCGCTGCAGATCCCGGTAGTTGGCTGGCTACCCCAAGTTGGAGAACTGGTTGGAGAGAAGATCGATAACAAGAAAGAGTTTGGTCCCTCATATCGTGCACCAGTTCGAGTTCTTGGAGTGAAGGGCACAAGAACAGTCATTTTACCACAACTTCCAGGTCGTAAGGAAAACAGATTTATTTATATTGACAATGTCAAGACACACAGGGTGGCCGATTCTTCATAGCATGACACCGGCTGTATCCTGTCCTTCCATGGTGAGGCACTCTGTGCTGGCTATTACATCTGGTGCAGAACAGGAGGTGTCCCTCGAGATGCCTGCCATATCCAGTCCTTTATTAAATACTATTCCTGTAACTAACATTGATGAGTTGAACTACACCTATCCTGCTGATTTATCGATGCCTGATTTGCAGACTCGTTTGGCCGACCAGTCCAGATTATCTTTTGACTCTGTTTCGGAACCTTCAAAGAAACCCTCAACTATTGCAAAGTATGCCACGTTGTTTAAAAAAGCATTTTTTAATTCCCCCTTGGACATACATTTGGTTGATCCTATTTTCATTTTATCTTTTTGTGTCAATTGGTTTTGTGTTTTATTTTTTCCGCCTGATCGATGGTCACTACGTTAAAGAAAGAACAGGAATTCAGTACCTTAATGGAACATTGGCCCCTCTTTCCTCTTCACATTCAGCGCACAGACTGAAACGAAACTTAAATACAGTTAACATTACTGCTTGGCCTGTCCTTGATGGGATTGTGTGGTATGCGGTTAGGTTTCAGATACATGGGCCCACTGAAGTGATTAATGTTCCAAATGTGCTTAGAGTAAACATGGGAGATGTGATTAAACAAAATATACGTTCTGATGCTTGGGATATTCAGGCCGTAGAAGCATTATTCTCTGATTTGAAATACTATGCAGCCTTCGATGCTGAGGATCTGTATTTAGATTCTATTAATTATGGTGATTTGTTTTGTTTTCAACATTATGGTAATCATTTTTTGCATAAGACAAATTCAAGGAGAGTTGCTGTAAATTATACACAATGGGAACATTGCCCTGCTCCATTAGGTGGCAGCTCCAATACGTTTCTGAAAAAATACACTTATTTCACAGACTTTAATCAATCGAATCCTGAGTCATTTTATTTTAAAATGACACAAAAGTCCATGTCCAAAGTTAGACTTACCGATACAAAATTGCTGTATTCGAAGTCCTTTCTAGACAGGTTGGCTGTAGATGGCTACGAGTTTTGGAAAGGAACAATTGACCTTAAATCGGTTTGGGGTACCAAAGATTGGCAGGTACAAGGCACTGAGGCTTTGCACCATGCATGTCTCATCTCGAATCACATGTTGTTTTTAAATTCATCCATTTTCCAAACAATATGCTTTAGATTGGCTACTTCTAAAAAATTAAATACACCGACCATCCCAGATTTAGAGGAATATTCAGGTTGGGGTAATTTTACTGAATTGTCCATTCATGAGTTGCAAGCTCTATTGCACAATTCATCCTTTAACGTTTCCAGTTTGGATTCCAAGGGTTGGCTGATGTGGCATAGGAGTACTGATTCTTGCCAACGTCGTTTTCTGGGTTTGGCTGAAGGGTTCACAGAGGTCAGACCTGATCCCCGTTTTGAAGAAGATTATACTGTCACAACTTATTCTGTGGGGAAGCTGTGTCAGAATTGGTTGCAACATTCCACATTAGCTGCAGTTAAACTACATCTGTCTCAATTAAATGATAATGTGGATTTGAACGATTTTATAAAAGGCCCAGCTAAAGGTAGATCTAAACGGTGGCATTATGCGATTTACAATGAAATTTGGAAAGTCTCTCAAATTGAGGCTGCTAAGCGCCTGAGAGCTATTGATCAAGCTAATTTAGAAAAAGTGCTTGCAGTTGTCGATAACAGTATTAACACGCTTTCTTCCCGAATTTACACGTTGAACAATATTATGTCTTCTGTTGTTGACATTGTACATGATGAAGTGTCTGTGTTATATCATGGTCAAAATCAATTGTGTTCTGTGATGCAGTTTGCTTGGACACTACAGACTCTGAAGTCTGGTCGAGTGCCTTGGAGTTATATGAATGTCTCATTATTATTTGCCCCATTTAATTTGACTGAAAAACAGCGCATGCTTTCAATGAGAGATGCATCATTTTCTATGTTATACATTGAAAAATTAGAATCCTTGCCCTTTTCTGTGGCTGAGGTGACTGCTGCTACATGGCTTATCCATGGTATTATTACCTTACCTTTTGCTCTGTATAAGTTTACAAACTGTATGAAATATATAGCTATAGGGCGATATGAACCATTAGGCAGTGCTTTCCTCCATGAGACATGGTCTTTACCATACACATACAGATGCCTAAAGGAGGGGAATGAAGTGAATCTGAATGGTGAAGAATGTACACAGTCGCCTGACCGCTCACTAATATGCAGACACATCCAGTTGCATGGTTCTTGTAATCAGGATAAGCCTAATTTGGCCTGTGTTTTGAAGGGAACACCGGTTCCTGCAATAGTTCCCACCTTCACATTATTGTCCAACGGTAGTTATTTACTTTTGAATAACGAACTGTGTTGTGGGTTAGTGGTCGGTATCGCATATGTGGTTACTGTATCAGAAAGGGTGGTGTGTTGCAAGAACGTGTTATATCCACCCACGCATGGGAATTCAAATGTTTCCATTTGGCCAAGAATACCAATCTTGAGAACGGAGTTCAATGGTTTGAGCCGAATAAGAGCGCTTTTGTCTCAAAAAGAAGTGGCCCTGAGCTCTGCCCGCGAAACGTATGTCCTTCACATAGCTAACACACGCACAGAGGTGCAGGCACTTTTAAATACTGATTTGCTGTTTCATTTCTCCGAGCTGGTTCATCAAATCTTCAATGCCTCCTCCACAACCGGCCTAGCACATTTTTTTAAATTGGTTAGCAGTGGCCTCGTGACTACATTTGAAAAAGTATTTGGTATTATCCCTGCGTTCTTTCATTCTATATTCGCAAGCCTGTTTGGCGGATTTCCTGTTTTGCTGGCTTTGGCTGCAGGCGTTCTGGTGATATTTTGCTTTCTAAAACATGGATGCCCATCCTGCGCAAGGAAACGCTCAGCCCCTACTGATGCAGTTTCGCAACCGGATGCTCGATTACTATGGCTCCTTGCCGCTTGCGACTTTAAGCACGGCTTTTGGATTATCGTTCCGATTTTCCTATTTCACATGTGTCCAGCCTGTGTTTCATTGCCTGAGCTGTGATTTCGACTGGGCCATTGATTTGTGTCTCTGCTTACCGACTTCTCCTGACGTCGATTTTGATCAGCTAATGAGCCCCGTAGTTGCTCACGAAATGGTTTGCTCTGGCGAAAGGGTTATGGCCGTGGCAGTGATGCATGGACTAATGGGTCAGTGGGACATATCCGCAGCAGCGCATGACTTTCTGGCACATAGCATTCTCGAGAACCCACTGAGTTGTCCTCTGATGTTGCTAGAGGATTCAGTGCTGGAGGAGCACGTATGTTCTTTCCCATTGCTTAATTGGATGGCTGAACTGTTTTCGGATGATGACAGTGATTTCATGTTGGAAGCTGTCGCTACCTATTTTGCATATTCATTCAACCCATGAGTGACTTTGATGACTTTCATTATTATGGCACGTGACTTTTTAGTAATTCTGAATGGTGCCTTTTTTATTACGAACATTCGACTTTCATTTGTTCTAGGCCTGTGGACTTGTAGTTGGCCTTAGGTTCGAATTTTTATATTTTGTGTGGCCACTATAGGCATTCATACACTTTTTTTATTATTAAAAACATATATACATTTACATACATTTAGCTTGGCTCAATACTGTTGAACTCTGCTTTCATGTTTTGCCTCTCATATAGCATTGGCTTATATTTTCTTCCTTTTTTAACCGTCCTCTGATCATTGGGGGGGTGTCATATGGTTACTGCGTTTCTATATATTGTGTTAAGTTAGCATGAGTTTATTAAATGTTTAAACGACATATTTTCCTTCGGCTTCAGTTTGCACACAACACCTAATTGTTATTGTAGCTTTCAACCTAGACGAAAGATGTGATTTATTTGAGAATAATATGTTATTGCTCTGATATCAGTCGTGCTTGGTACAACTGTCTGCACACTGAGAACTGCACCCTCTAAGAATAACCTAACACAAGGTTGCTGAAAGCCTGATCCTCGCACTACATTAGACATAACACAAATAATGTTGCTGCCAACATTGGGCTCTACGCGGGTTTAAGATAGAGTTACAGGGAATGAATCAACACACTTGATGCTTCGCATGCAGAGAGCTGGTAGCTGTTGATGTGATCTACTCCTACTGAGAATTAGAGGTATGGGCCCGCCCTGCTAGAACCCAAACGAGACCTTCTTAGATATAATATAATATGCTAATTAGGGTGCGCGAAATATAGGTGATACAGAATTCTATAGATTTTTGCATCATAACATGCTATCACCTTTTGCTTATTATGGATTAGTGACTATGCTGCTAACTCTGCTCTTTATAATATGTATGTTGGTATTATATAAGATACTGCGTTTGAGGACTTTGCATTGAAAAATAAACATTTCAAACTTGCACGTGTGTTCTTTGCCTCCCAGTTTCGGTTTGTAATGATTATATAACGAAAGAGTGTTCATGTGTTCCACGATACCTGAGGTACCCTAAGTTCATGTTCTGGATTGTCTAAGTCATTGGGAAGTAATTACTACCGATGAGACACTGTAGCTAGCTTGGTAAGGGGATTTCTGAAACAAAGGTGAGTTTTGGGTCACCCTTACTCACCCAGGTTCTAGATCTCTATGCACAGTTCTGTGGGAGAACGGAAACCCTGCGACACCACATGACATTCTTACAGAGAACACAAAAAAGTCAAGCAAATAGTCTGACAGAAGGTGATAAGATATGCAATTGTAAGACAGTAAATTATAATTTAGTTTTTTATTTAGCATGTGTCTACTTAACAATAGTCTCGAAACAGTAACAGGATGTCATTCAATCAAAACAAGCTTTATTCAGTCTGTATAAACAACCATAAAAGCAATTACAGTGATAAAAACATATTACAAAAAGGGAGGACCATGTTTAAAATTGGCTAAAAACTTTCTAACAATTTCCATAAAACAATTTTTCCTCATTAAATACTTCGTATTATCATCATTTTAGAAAAAATGTACTATGACATTAATGAATGGCAGGGCACAAATGCAAGCTGATACAAATTGTGGTCTCTAGTTGTCAGTGGCTTGCACCTTGATCAATTAGGGACCCTTAGCCTAGTCCCTGTAAGGGGATTGCACTACTAAGATAATCACTGCTCACACCCTTGTCAGGCTTATCTCAAAGACAATGTGTAAAGCATTATTACATAAACACATAGCAATACAGTGAAAACACTACAAAGGACACCCCACCAGTTTAAAAAAACAACCAATGTTTATTTGAATCAAACAAGACCAAAACAACAAAAAAACAACATACACTAGCAAAGATATCACTTTTAAAAGGTTCAAATAGTTCAGTCCATAGGAAAATATGTTAATGTTACTTTTATTACAGAGTACACGGCATGCTTCAAAATCAGAGACAAAAATAGGTGTAGGGTAGATGAGGCACCAGAAAACAAAGCGATGCAACAATACCTTCCACCCAAAGGAGGTGATGCATCCATTCTGTACTGCCAGGGGAGTTGATGAGTTGATTCTTTACTGTGAGGGGAGGTGATGTGTTGGTTTCCGGCCACACGGCATCGGTTCCAAACTACAGGGCTTCGTCGATGAAGAACTTGGCACACAGGTGCGAAGCGTCAAAAATCTGGATGTGCTGGGTCCATGCCATGGTGGTGCAACAGGTGCGAAACAGGTGATGCATCAATTTTTGGACTTCATTGCAGCAATAGCCACCTCCAAGGGCCCAGAACGGCAATTGGCATCACTTGGAAGATCAGAACTCACAACAGAGGAGTTCAAGAGCTGCAGATGCCCCTGAGACTTCTTAACAGGAGGCAAGCACACAGAATCCCTTGGAGAACTTAGGCGAGCATCATGAAGAAAATAAAGTACGGTCCTTTCACTGCTAAAGACAGAAGCTGCAAGCAGCAGGCCAGCCCGACACAGCAACAAGCAGAGTGACAGTTCCCCTCCTACAGCTTCTGCAGCTCTTCTTCTTGGCAGAATCTCCTCTAAGTCCAGAAGTGTTCTGAAGTTACGGTGTCACAGCTCCAGTACTATACCAGTATCTGCCTTTGAAGTAGGCAAACCTGCAAAGGAAAGTTTTTGAAGTGCACAAGACCTTGTCTTTTCCTGACCTGACTCCAGACACACTACAGTGGGTGGAGACAGCTTTGTGTGAGGACAGGCACAGCCCTATTCAGGTGTCAGTGACAACTCGTCCCACCACTCTAGCTGAGGAAGACCCATCAGGATATGCAGGGCACACCTCAGCTCCCTTTGTGTGACTGTCTAGAGTGAATGCACAAACAGCCCAACTGTCAGTCTAAACCAGACTTGGATTCCACAGGCAGAGGCACAGAATGTTAAAGCAAGAAAATGTCCACTTTCTAAAAGTGGCATTTTCAAACACACAATTTAAAAACCAACTTCACTAAAAGATGTACTTTTAAATTGTGTGGTCAGGGAGCAAAACACTAAAATTCTCTATTGTTTCCCAATTGGAAGTTACACTTGTAAAAGGTTACAAGGCAGTTCAATGACAACCTATTGGAGAGATAGTCCTTGCAAATGTGAAAAACGAAATTAGCAGTATTTCACTATCTGGACATGTAAAACACACCACACATGTCCTACCTTACACATACACTGCACCCTGACTATGTGGCTACCTTGGGCCTACCTTAGGGGTGCCTTACATGTAGTAAATGGTAAGATGTGGGCCTGTAAGTGGGTACACTTGCCAGGTCAACATGGCAGTTTTAAAGCAAGCTGCACACACAGACGCGGCAGTGGCAGGTCTGAGACATGGTTATAGGGCTACTCATGTGGGTGTCACAATCAGTGCTGCAGGTCCACTAGTAGCATTTTAATGCCAGGCGCTGGGCACACGCAGTGGGCTTTAATAGAGTCTTACCAGTAAATCAAATATGCCAATCTTGAATCATGAATCATGAATAAACAATCGCAATTTACATGAAAAGCACTTGCACTTTAGTATGATCAGCAGTGGTAAAGTGCCATCAGTGGTAAAGTGCCCAAAAACAGGTCAGAAAAAAACTGGATGAAGAAGGTAAAACGTTTGGGGTCAAACCTACAAAAATCCAACATCAGCTAAGATAGATCCTAACAATGTAGGAACAGTAAAGCCGTTCATAGATATGCTAATGGATTTGTCAACTTTTGTGGAAAAAAATATTCTTGCATTCACTCAATTAACTTGAATTAAGAGGTAAATGAAAGCCATTTGCTTTTCTGACCTCAAGCGTCATGCAGAAGCACCTTACAATTATACGCTGCATATTAACTCTATAGTAACAAAAACACATTGATCATGACCATTAAACCTCCCCTCTATAGACTCTAAGCTTGCACATTGTCATTCAAATTTCAAAACAAATGCTTCGGAACTAACCTCGTTAATGTGCGCACTGCGCAGCATAGCAGGGCGCTGGACGCCCTGTGAATGTGATACTGGGTGGCAGAATTGTATTGTGCGGTCATGTCATGTCGAACAAGTCAACAGTGGAAGGAGTCTTGTGATGCAATTATGTCAGTGTGTGCACGGCACACCTTGTGAATTCTTCGGCTGAGTCACATGACCCTTTGTGAACACAGAGCGCTGTTGTCTGTCTTTTATTTGCATGTTGAATTACGTTGTCGCTGTCGTGGAACAACACTGCAGCGCATAATTTGGCCAACTCCCTCTACGCCCTGTGAGACTGAAAGTGAGTGGTGTTGGACACTGGTCCAGCAGCAGGCCTGCTTTAAATTCAGCCCCCACTGAGTTCAAAGCCAGTACCCATCACAAAACCGCCCCTCCACCCTTCCAGCCTCCCTGGTAAATGTCCAGTGCCTGGTTTTGCCAGTACAAGGCTGCACAAAATGCGCATAGTAATGCATGGGCACAACTGAAGCTGCCCCACACCCATGTCCATTCTTGTCTGATAATAATTCAAGCATTCTTTACGTCACTTTTGTTTTTCTAAATGTAACACCCTTATCGCAATATGGAAACCCAGATGTGAACCAGTACCTCCTGTTGCCATAAGACAGACGCTGTACCACACTGAGGAAGTCCATCAATGCAAACACATCCGTTTGATTGCCCTGGTTGCTGGATAGATGGTATGAATAATCCCTTTTTGGGCGGGCCAAGAATGATTTATATAACGTTAATCACTTTCTTTAATGGTACAATGAAATTAACAAAATCAATTGGATGCTCCAATAAGTAATTACCAGGACTGTGATTACGTTAAGTACTTCATCCATCACCTTTTTTCTTTTCATGACCTGGTTAGAGAATTCACTGTTATGAGATGACTGTTGCTAGTAAAAAGGGACAGAGCATAGCAGTCAGAAGATGGAGGGCCTCATTTATGAAAAGTGACGCATCCCTGCGTGAAAACAGCAATGTGTCACTTTTCATTGCACCCTCCTTGCAACTCCAATGATGCGTCATATTTACAGTATGACGCATCGTGGCACAAGGAGTTACAGATACGTCAGTATTTCTGACGTATCTGTATGGCGCAAAAGTGACGCATTGCTGGAGTGTGCCACAAAATTGACGCATCTCCAGCAATGTGTCCTTTCACATGGGCAAAGCCCCATGTGAAAGGGCCTACGTCAGTCTTGCGCCTGCTGTGAGGCAGGCATATGAAATTGACGCATTTGTGTCCCAGGAGTGGTGCAGTGAAATCTTATAGATTTCACTGCGTCACTTCTATGACCCTTTCTAAAAAATCAAGTGCTGTCTGACCTTATTGTTGCTGCCGATCACACCCTGCCACTAAAGCAGGTTGACAATCCCTGGCCAGAGTGATCCCAATATGAGAACAACAAGGACCCCCTGGGTAGTGGCTACAGCAGACTCCTAAGGCAGGGTAGACAAAGTGTATGCAAAAAAATCCTAGGCAATCTAAACCAGTAGATAAACAAGTAACTAGACCCAAATGCAAAAGGAACAATCAGAGGAAATATAAGTAATTGTATAAAACAGACATGTTTTTAATACACATAATAAAAATCATATAGAGAACTGAGAGCGATCAGACTATATGACCAAACAATTAAAAAGATATACATATATTTAATACATTGTCATAACATATATTGTAATTTAAAAACCAAAAGACACCAAAAGTTACTAAAAGGGTGTCCAACACAGGGGTGACAAAAAGGCACTCGACGCGCGTTTCGGCGAAAACGCCTTCTTTAGGAGCCACAAGTAACAATCTGAAATTATACATAAGGAATAAATAAGGTACAGTTCTTAAGTGGCATAAAATCACAAGTCAAATACATTAAAATAATTATTAACATAAACAGTAACTAACACATATTATTACAGTACATAGTACATATTATATATTGCCTAGTGCTCCTGGGTCTAAGATTTGTTACTTTGTTTCTCTCATGTCATAAGATAAACATATTTAAGAACGAGATTGTGTAGTACTTAGCACATATGTTGGAACTCCAGATTCTCGGTTTTATCATCGACATCGTACTCTATTCATGCAAAATTAAACATTCAATCACAACCCCAATGTATGTATTGATGTCAACTTACATAGGGAGACAGGAAAAAACACAGGGTTGATATCTTTGTATGAATTGCAGGTCAACGATGTATCTGGGCATGGGGGACAAATATGTCATAACTATTTGTAATATTCGTAGTGCAAAAATTAGTAGAGATCAAATGAGCACGTGGTATAGGGTAGATGCAAACAACAGGTGATCTTTATTGCATGATTAAGGATCATTATGATATTAAGATATGTTATCGATATCATGACAATGCTGGGCATGCAGGGCTCGATGAGGGTTAAAATAACGTTGTATTCAATTCTACCTGCTAGAAAAGTGAATTGCGTCCTTATTGGGACTCAGGCGTCCATGAGACAGGAAGGTTGCCAAGTGTGCAACGAAAAAAACCAGAAAGTCTGAAAGAAAGGTGGGAAAGATTGTCACCATTTTCCTCTCGTGCAATCGTCCTGTTATAATGCCATGATCCAAATAATACGAGTAACCAAATTACCTTAGGGAATAATATCCCACAAAGAAGGTGAACTCTAATGTCGTCTCGTGATAAGGAGATCGTGTAACGTTTGATAATTGGGCATACACTTTACCTAAAAAGACCAGACGGGTACATGTTTAGGACGAGTATCGTATATAAGATGCCTGACATGCTGAGTAATTACGGAGCTATGTGATTCATAGTCTGTAAAATTACCTGCAGATGGGTAAGAGTTCCACTTAGATAGAAAAAGCACAGGGCTAGGAATGGCAGACAAACAATGCTGGCTGGCCGTATTCCAGCTATTTGCTGTGAGATAAAGAGATACAGAGATACCCCCAACAGGTCTTTAAGAATAAACAGTGTACTCGTAATACATTAATCGTAGTCGTAATATGGCAGATGGCATATGCACTGTTACCTGAAACTTTGATTCCAAAGCGTCTCGATGGTGGCAACTTCTAGGTATAGGTTCTAAGCGTCTTGGCGGTCAACTGATATGCTTTAAAAATTGCTACCTGAAAAAATTGTACATATATTTGTCGAGTGGCTAGTCTAGTAGTCTTCAAAACATAAGTAATTGTGTATAAGACCAGATGGCTGGCTATATACCTGGGTAAAGTAGAAAATTCGCCCAAAATGTGCGTTGATATCAAAAGGGAACTTATGAAGCGTGTAGACAGGTGAGGCTGTGTATAAGTATCTTACGGGCTATGCAGCTGTGAATAGAAAAACGCCCACATTAGAATGGTAAAAGAGCTGCAAATTCTCGCCGAACTTACTAAGGGTTAGCAAGCTGACTTTGGAAAGGGTTAATAACCATTACCTTCTGTAAAGTAGATGGTTCCGAGGTGTCTTAAATTGAGAGCTACTCCTCGGGCATATATTTCGGTATAGGTGCCGTTTCGATAATTGTGGCAATCTACAAAGGAAAACGCAGCCACAAATCAACTAGTACTGTATTTGACTTGTGATTGTATGCCACTTAAGAACTGTACCTTATTTATTCCTTATGTATAATTTCAGATTGTTACTTGTGGCTCAAGAAGAAGGCGTTTTCGCCGAAACTCGCGTCGAGTACCTTTTTGTCACCCCTGTGTTGGACACCCTTTTAGTAACTTTTGGTGTCTTTTGGTTTTTAAATTACAATATATGTTATGACAATGTATTAAATATATGTGTATCTTTTTAATTGTTTGGTCATATAGTCTGATCGCTCTCAGTTCTCTATATGATTTTTATTATGTGTATTAAAAACATGTCTGTTTTATACAATTACTTATATTTCCTCTGATTGTTCCTTTTGCATTTGGGCATTTAGTTACTTGTTTATCTACTGGTTTAGATTGCAGAGTGATCCCAAGCCAGACTTGTCCTTCCTCTGTTTCTTCAGGTCATTTCCCACAGCTGTTGGCAGGTAGGGGTTGATGCTGGCTCAGAAGTCATTGATGTAATCCAGGCACTACCCCCCTCACAGGATGTTACTGCCATTTGCGCTGGTGGGTCTCCACTGTTGTGTGTTTTTTAATTGTGCTTTTTTGCCATGTTCATGTTGGGAGGCGAATCTTGATTTGTGTAATAGCATCCGAGGGTAGTCATGTGTACTTCTATTGTTTCTGTCAAGGGTCGTAGGAGTACGGAGCAGCAAGCGGGACGACAAACAACCAGTACAGCGATAGCGGTCGAAACCCGAACTACAATCCCCAGAAGCGGTAGCGGAAGAACTACAAATCCCGAGACGCCGTGCGCTGTGCTTGCGCAAGCTCGGAAGGGAATAAAATGATGGCGGCCGCCTGAAACTGCGTTGGATATTGCAGTACCGGAGCCGACATTTCTGGGCATCACCGTGAGGTAAGGAACAGCGTTCCTTTCTACATCTCGTCTGAGCGTGCTGTAGTGCGGGTTATTCACGCGATTAGAGCGGCTGCTTCTACGCGACCTGTACTGTGCGGGAGTACGATGGGGACTTAGTTGTTGCTTGTGCTGGGGCAGCGTACTTCCATTTGTCAGACTTTACGGGATTATAGCGCGAGTCGAGCGGCTGTTCCTGCACGTCCCGTCAGAAGGGCAAGACCACCTGAGGGCTTCCAATACCGCAAACTTTGACGGCAGACTTAAGAGGAAGCCTCCAGTGTAGTTCTTGAATGCTGATAACCACGTGACTACATAGTTCCCACAGCCAGACATTGTTGGGGAGCAAAGTTCACTTGCTTCACCCCAAGAGTTAGGAACCTTGCACTAGAGTGGCATTACAAGCTACTAAGTATCACTGTACCCCTCGTTGGCGATTGTCGGGACCGGAATTCTTGCGGGGGATGGTTAGACCAGGTACTTACCGGTCACAACCATTGACAGACAGACAAAGCTCGAGTGGCATTGTCGGCCATTACTTAGAACGGTGCCCTCCGTTGGGGAGTGCCAGGACCGGCATTCATGCGGACGACGGTGTAAGTATATGTGGGTTGATAAGGTGTTTAGAACCCATTTCTCAGTAGTTCATGATATTTGGAGTGCTTTAACAGGAGCATTATTGTTATCCAATTAAGCCTTATAACTACTTCTGGTCTGTTGGTGCCTTACTGCTATCGTATGTTGTAGGTCTTGGTTCTATGGCCAGAACCCGATCCTGAGGTCAGCCAGGGATTACAGTTTCACCCTTAAATTATGTTTTGCCTGCACCTAGACACTGATGCCCCAACATAAGAGAATCATGAGGCATCACTACAGAATTGCAACAGACTTTGACTGCACACCCATTAGATTTTATTGCTGCTCTGTTTGACAAATTAAGATACACAAGGTACTATAACTGTGATGCGTTCTTCTGAGCGGCATACACTAGGTACTATAACTGTGATGCGTTCTTCTGAGCGGCATATACAAAGCAGAGGGTAATATATTGGCAAAGCATATTTACTGTTCTGTTGACAGACAGCACAACTACAATCCCCACCAACAGTTCCTAGCGTCAGTCACCGACTGACTGCCATGAAATGCTACACTAATATTACACCTCCTGTTGGAAATGTCCCCCTTTTTGTGGGGTTATCCCTAAACTTTTTGCTTCTTTCCCCCTTGTTTTTCCTGACCTGTGGTTGTTGGCAATAGGAATCTGAGCCCTTTACCACTGATGATCAGTGCTAAAGTGCATATGCTCTCCCTGTAAATTAGTACTGTGATTGGTTATCCATGATTGGCATATTTGTTTTACCTGTAAAGTCCCTAGTAAAGGGCACTGAGTAAGCAAGGGCTGGTAATTCAAATGCTACTAGTGGGCCTGCAGCACTGATTGTGCCACCCTCATGATTAGCCCTAAAATGATGTCTCAGGCCTGCCACCGCAGTGCCTATGCGCAGTCTATGTACTGCTATGTTGTCCTGGCCAGTGTCCACACTGACCAGGCCTGAACCTTCCCTTTTCTTACACATTGGATACCCCTATGGTAGGCCCAAGGTATCCCTCCTGGGCAGGGTGCAGTGTATGTGAAAGGTAGGACATGTTCTAGTGTGGGTGACCTGTCCTGATAGTGAAATACGGCCAATTTTGTTTTTCACTATTGAACGGCCATCTTGTCCATAGGATAGAATGGGGAATGCTGTGTCCCATCTTTACCTGCATATCTACCCATAGGAGCAAGATGGAAGCAGAAATCTGGTATCCCTGAACTCAGAATTTGATAACACATCTTTAAGAAAGATGGTTTTTAAATTCTGTGTTTGAAAATATCACTTTTAGAAAGTGGCTATTTTTCGATTCAAACTTTCTGTGTGCCTCTGCCTGTTTGTGTATTGACTGTCTGGTTTGTGAGTGACAGGGGCTGGGGGTGGCTGCAGGAGGCTGGGTGGTCAGCCCTAAGCTGAATAATCTATCTACACTCAGAGTGGTGGGAGAAGTTGCACCTGGGCCTGAATAGGACTTTGCCTGCCTTACACTATGCTGGCTTCACCTCCTGCGGTGCGTCTAATAGCCCTGGCCCACACTCACAAAGGAAGAAGACCTGCCCTGCAGAGGGCACTCAGAACTGGTTGGGACTGGATCCTAGACCCCCTCACACATGAAGAACAAAGACTTTTGGGGTATAAGAGTAAGACCTGAAACCGCTGCAAACTAGACTACTTCTGTAATCAAGGGGAACCTCTACCCAAGGAGATCAACTGAAGAGACTGGAAAAGGAAGACTGCCCTTGCTGTGTGTTCTGGGGCCTACCTGCAGTTTGCTGAATCTACTAAGGGTGAGGGCAAGGGACTTTGCTGTGTACTGTGTCCCCCTCTTGCTTGAAAACCAATGACTTTGCTGTGTGCTGTGTCCTGAGAGTTTCCAAGGGCCAGAAGAGAGCTGGCCTCCTGTTAAAACTCAGGGACACAAAAGTTTACAGAGGAAACCATCTTTCTGGCAGTGAGCGCGTGTGACTGCACATTGAGGGTATAATCAAGCAACAATGGTCCTTAATATATTACAATGATTAAAGACAAAATTGAATTATAGACAACGATCTGTACTATAAAGAAGCATGTGTCCAGCCGGACACTAATTTAATGAATGTAGAAGCATACATAAAATAAGGTGAACAATTATACAGTGGGATACAGTCCTGTATCCAGTACACATAAGACATAGGAAACAAAACATAGGGTAGGAATTTCCAGGCAATTGGGAAGAAAGGGAGGCGCTAGTACCAGTTTAAAGTTTGTCTAGCTGACCTCATGTAGTATACACAATTAAAGTAACAAAATGGGAATGGTTGTGTCACTACATTAACTGTCAATGGCGCCATCGAGCCAGGCAGGGTTGTAGGATGGCCCATACTGGACACCTATATTACTAGGCGAAAATACCCGTGACTGATGGGATTCGCCCCGCTACTATCCAGACCACATATCTGTTTGCTACAATTTAATTATTGCCAACCCGCCTGGTGCCCCATTGGTGTGACTACGCAAGACCAGCCTCATCCACCATAACTCCACATCCTGCTGTGGATTGATTGATAATCCCAGACGCAGGAACACTGCTCGCCAGACGTCTTCTCAGTCCCCGTGTCTTCTACTCTAAGACACTTGCCCCCAAGCCATCATTAGGCTTGCACATTCAGGCAATTCATTGTTAGTCCTGATGATGATCCCTTATTGTTTGTAGGATTGAAACTCCGTCGACAGTTAATGTATTGACACAACCATTCCCATTTTGTTACTTTAATTGTGTATACTACATGAGGTCAGCTCGACAAACTTTAAACTGGTACTAGCGCCTCCCTTTCTTCCCAATTGCCTGAAAATTCCTACCCTATGTTTTGTTTCTTATGTGTTATGTGTACTGGATACAGGACTGTATCCCACTGTATAATTGTTCACCTTATTTTATGTTTGCTACTACATTGATTAAATTAGTGTCCGGCTGGACACATGCTTTCTTATAGTACAGATCGTTGTCTATAATTCAATTTTGTCTATAAGCATTGTAATATGTTAAGGACCATTGTTGCTTGTTCAAACTACTACCCCATGTCCTTGATTACCGTAAGGGTTCCCTTGTTTTTTAAAAACTGCACATTGAGGGTGGCCTCGTGACCTTTGCCCTGCCAGCCGTGTGGTTTGGACTGGTGTGCTTGTCGGCACACAGTGGGGTTCAGCATGGGGCCTCCTGTGCCCCCAACGCGTATCACCTGAAGAGCTGCCCAGGCGCTCGAGATTGAATGTATGTGCACTACCTAAGGCAGTCACCACAAGGGGCCGATATCACCGCCGTCAGCCCCGTACTGAGAGGAAACTCTGTGCAAAGAAATATCACCGCCGCTAGCCCGGGAAGCTTCGTAGGCATTCTGCTCCTTCACCCTCCTTCGTCAAGGGTAGGCCGCGCTGGGTTTGGCCCCAGTGTCGCGAGTTGCCTAGCAGCCAGGAGGCTTATCCCTGTGACGCCGCATCAGGAAGAAGGACAGCATAGGCGTCGCCTAGCAACCGGGGCTCCCTCACGTTCCGTATTGAAGAAGGAGCCAGACTGGAAGCCAGGAGTGCCGTCAAGAAGAGAGCTGCCCCGTCGGAGGATCAGCGTGGACTGGCGAGCCCCCACCACATGCAGAAAGGTAAATCGGAGTGTGCATAGAGGGCAACTGCATGCAAGGGTGCTTAGAAAGACTGGGAAGTCTGCCTGCCTGGCGCAGGTAAGAAGGGTTGATTTCAAGTTCGGTTAGGACATTATTAACGCCCAACTTTGCCAGATAACGTGCTGGTCCAGTAATGTAGCATTTTGCTACTGAGGGCATAGGGGACATCTTGTGATGCAACCAGTTAAGTGTAGCCTTCGGTACTACGAAGGGCAGCGGGCATATTTTCGTCAGTGAAGGACCATGTTCTTTCTCACCCGTGCAACACATTTAAGTCCAAGTTCAGCGGGGGCATTTTGGATTGGGAAATACATTGTGACAGTGTTTTTCCCGCTTGTAAACTGAGTCCATAGTCTTGTTACTGCTGCAGGGATGTTGATCTATTCCCTAAAAGAACTAGGAAGTGACATTTTGACCACACTTTCAAAAGCAGTACTGAGGATTACTGCATTTCCTTCCATTGAAACGTGAACTGTGTTGACAACAAAGAGCATTCCTAAAGTGAACTTCAGCCTCCAAGATAACCCACAAGTTTATTGACGTTAGAAACTAATAGAGAGCATTACGAAGAAGGAGTAATTCATGTATGTGCATTTTATGTCGTTTTGATCTTGCCTAAACTAGATAAAGATATTTATATTTTTATAAATACCTGTGTGGTGTCAATTTGTGGTGTTTCACTGTATTACTGTGCGTGTTAGTGAAAATACTTCACACATTGCCTTGGGGATAAGCCTGTCTGCTCGTGCCAAGCTACCAAGGGGGTGAGCAGGGGTTATCATCAGAGTGTGTTTCTCTCTTACCCTGACTAGATTGGTGGTTTCTGCCTGGCTTTGGCACGAGCTACAGCCAACCAGAAATCCCCTTTCTAACACCTCCCCACATTCCATTATTAGCATTGCACACCATAGTAATGACAACACATCTTCCCCTTTTGCGAACATGATTGATAACCCAAACAGACAACACTATGACCACAAAATGGACCAATTGCAGTGCACACAACAATGTATGAACAAAAAATCTGCAAACCAATTAAACAACAAGACAAAACCCCAAAACCTACTACACAACCACAGAGACCACATATAGCATATAAATGGAGACATAGATGGAACTATAGCACCAACATCTCACTCCAATACATAATCTATCAAATAGGTAGGCATCACACTTGTCATCTACTTTTTCTTGAGGAGATGGAACATTCCACTGCATTAAACAAAGGATGGCTTTTTCACACCCTTACTATTGCTTCCCCAGAGATGCCACCTTTTCTCCCAAACAGCCTTCCTCTGACCAAACCTTCCCCACATGTTTGGGAACATTCTGCTCAACTAACCATCACCCCTTTGTTTGGAAACCCTCCATATCATCACTCAATACACTCACATGATCCTGATGGTCAACTTGAGCCACACTTCTTTTGCTCACCCCATTCAATTTTCCACCTGTGCTGCATTGCTCTTCTTGGTACCCAATGGTCTTTTTACCTTAACCACATCTTCCACTTAAAAATGTACATTTCTCATCCTTTAATTGTTGTTATAGCTAAGTTTGGTTTTCAGCTGTGCACTTTCCACATTACCTCCCACATATCTTAAATCAGGCATTATGTCCTTGCTTTGCGTGTTTTCCAACACCAAACTAGGATTGCATGATTCATACCTGCCCTTCAGTAGCATAAAAGGAGAATCCTCTGTGAGAGAGTGTGGAGTATAGTGATAACCCCATAATCTCTCTTGCACGGCTTAAGCTACATCCTCACCTGTGGTGAATATTCTCCTTTAGCATTCTGTTCACCCTCTCAACCATTCTGTTGCCATGTGGACTATTTACAGCCACCAATAAGTGCTTACCTTCAAATGACTTAAAAAATGATTGAATTGCATGTGATTTGAACTGGACTCCATTGTCTGTAACCAGAACCTTAAAGACTCCCTCTCGATGAACCTTGTCTCTCAACATTCCTATTACTGTAGATGTAGCTGGGTCACTCCAAAGTATGCACTCCACCCATTGTGAGTAATAATCTACTAATATCAGTACATACCTCCTCTTTATTATTAATATTATTATGTTTCTTATATAGCGCCAGAATCGACCCCCGAAGGGGTATCTCCGCACTTGCCTTGGGAACCCGTCCTGGCTTTTCCCTGTGAGATAGCCCCTACAGGGCATCCCCAAGGTGAGAGCCAGGCATCCCGCCGCGGGGGCCGTTGTGGAGATTAAGCAAGCTTAATGCCCAGAGTTGCAAAGTGTGAACCCATGATTAGGTCAGGCACCGAAGCGAGAATTATCAAGTCCATGGACATTTGAGCTCAAGACCCTGCCGCGTCGGGAATTGAACCCTGGTCCCGGGTCTGACCTCTGCTTCAGGGTCTGCCTGCTCTAACCAGTGAGCCACACTTCTCCACTCATCTCAGCTCCAGTGGGGAGCTAATAGATTTCCCCTCAGGATGGCATCATCCTCGATGGTTAACTCATCCTTGACTTTGTGAAAGTACTGAAGACCATTACTTACATTTCGCTCCTCAGGCCAACCTTTAAAAATAAGCTCTTTCATTTCTCTCAGCATTGAGATTATACATGGGACCAACAAAATCCATTCCCAATTCCAGCCGAGGCCATTTGGAAAATCTCACTGGGTAAAGGGGAATGTTATGCACCCTCACAGTTTTGTTCCTCTTGTTGACAATTTACACATCTGCCCACATGCATCTCCATTTCAGTGTCCATTTCTGGCCACCAATAGTACAGCCACAGACATTTTTTCATGCCAGTCATCCTAAGATGTCCTTGATTGGCAAGAGGAATAAGTCTTAATCTCAGCTCCAGTGGGGAGCTAATAGATTTCCCTTCAGGATGGCATCATCCAACTCATCCTTGACTTTGTGAAAGTACTGAAGACCATTACTTACATTTCGCTCCTCAGGCCAACCTTTAAAAATAAGCTCTTTCATTTCTTTTAGACGTTCATCACATTCAGAACACTCCTGCCATTCCGCCTACCAACAGCTCCCTCCAACACTACCACCCTATCAACCGGTCCACCTTCTCTTCCTCTAGATTACTCTGAATTCTTTCAGGAGGAGACCCAGATAGAAAATCTGCATGGGAAGTCTTCCCACCTGGAATGTGCTTGATTAAAAAGAAAAGTTTTGCATCCTTCAGAACAGCTTCACCAATCTCAGGCTAACCTTTCTTTTTTTTTTCTGAGTGTTATAGAGCACAAACTTGACCCAAAGGTATCAGAGCGTTTTACATGAGCACCAGTTGTGTTACAGATGGACACATTCATTTTTTTGTTAGGCACAGGTAGATTAAGTGATTTGCTAAGAATCACAGGATGTTGAGAATTCTTGCAGAGACTTGAACCTGGTTCCCCAGTGTCAAGCCATAAGACCACATCCTCTCCCCTTATTGTGAGCATTCTCAGACATCAGATATACCGGTTTCTGATCGGTTAACAGGACAATACTTTTCCCCTATAAAAAGGTCCCAAAATACTTAGTTGCCCCAGACACACGCCAATGCCTTCTCCTCAATTGTGCTGTACGTGTGCTCAGTTGCAGAGAGCCACCTTAACTCAAAAGAGATAGTATGTTCCTTGCCTTCTATTATCTGAGTGAGTATTTGCGTCTACCATCACAACAGACTGTTCATCGTACCTCAAATCATGCAATGTGGGTGCTTCCACAATACGTTTTTTCACATTCTCAAATGCTGACTCTTCTGTAATAAGTCAAAAAAATAATTCCCCCTTCCTGAGCAAATTCCTAAAGGGCTCTGTCTGGAGTGCAAAATTGTCTATGAACCTTGGGTATTACTCGCAAAGTCCCTAGAAGTACCCTCATTTATCTATGTTCTCAGGTCTGGTACTGCTATAAATGGCATCCACCAAATCAACCTTAGACTCAATCCCTGCTCCCAAACTATGGTGCCCCAAGTACACCAAGCTCACAACTAAGAACTTCCATTTTTCTTTCTCAACTGTGAAACCATGTTTCTCTAAGGTACCTAATGCATCACTTAATAAATTCAAATGCTCCTTGGTGTCTTTTGAAAAGATCAAAAAATGGTCCTGATTTGCTGGATCATTCTTGTAATCCCCAAACAGTCTGAACATCAATGTTTGAAATACTGAGGCCACAGTGGCCAGGCTACATGGCATGCATAGAAACCTGAGATCCCGAAAAGGTTATGATGAATGCTATTTCAGATTGTGATTGGTTGGCCAGCTCCACATGATGACATGCTGCTCTTAAGTCTAAACATGAAGTTCTTTTGCCACCACCCAATTCAGTCAACATCTCTTGAATCCTAGGCAATGGAAAATAATCATTTAGGGTGTCTTATTGAGCGATATGAGATCAACACAAAGTTTGATGTCACCCATTTTCTTTTTTACTACTACAGTAGGTGATACCCATTGTGAGGAATCAATAGGTGCAATGAACTTGTCCATGCACAACTTCTCCAGATGTTGTTTCAATTTGCCACAAACACTTAATGGTACGTTCTGCACCTTATGAGTGACCAGCACACATCCTTCTTAAGTATCATCTTGTTTTCATACCCTTGTTCCATACCCAACTTGTCCTCAAACAAGGATTCTTGCTTACACAACACTTGCTGAAGAGTTTCTAATGGTGCAGTGATTTCCACAAGTGATATGGGACACAGGGTATCTGGTCTCAACACCATGCCAAATTTGCCTTCATCTTTCCACTCTAAAATTTTGTAGCTTCTCTTTGTTACATATACCTCTATGAACATTGACGTCTCTTTAAATTGAACATTCTCAGAGAAGTAAACTATCATGTCTATATCATGTCCCCCAGAAGAAACAGTGTAGCATGTGGTGGTGACAACTGAGTGGAACCCCATTCTTTGTAATACAGGTAATCAGTTACTAAAGTAATTGGTGATCCGAAGTTCACCATAACTTGAAATTACACATCACCTATTGAAACTGTAAACAATGGATTTCCCTTACTCTTTGCATCTGATGCTGTGTCCATAGTTTCTACAGACAGGATTTCTTTGTTGCCACCCTGAACTGTGCATACTCTAGGGTCCCAATCTTCATCTTCCTCCTCTAACATGCCCGCTTTCTGAGTGTTCTTTCACACCCATGCAAAATATCAGTTTTCCTACATTTAAGACACGTTTTCCCCACCGCCTGGCAATTTTTTGCATTCACCAAATTGTGTGGTGGACTCACTTCTATAGCAACAGCCTTGTTTCTTGCCCTCAAGAATATTAGGTGTGAAGGCTTCTGGTTTAGTTGTAACTGCGTTGACAGCTTCTGAATCATTCCTGCTTGTATTCAATTCCTTTGAGGCTAAAACTGATCTTTCAATGCCCCCTGCAATCTCTAGCGTTTTACCTAACCTGGGATTCCTGCAACACAAGTTTTCTTGTCATAAAAATTAACCACTAATTGAACCCTTAGATTATCTTTGCATGTGTATATCAGTATGCACATTACAATCAAAAAAACTATCAATTGACTCTTTGTAATTGTTGTCTTATGTAGAATCTGTGTCTCTCCCCAATTATCGTTTGTGTCCTACTTAAAGAGTTTTTAGTCTGCACACAGCTACCACATAAACATCCCAAGCTGTTTCTGAAGCTTGTGTAGCCTCAGGTAAATGGTCAGATTTACATTGCCATTCTGATTCAAGACAATCATAAAGAAGCACCAACTTCCTAATAGGTTCAAACTTGGAACCATCGATTACAATTAAGTAGCTCTCAAAAGCTTTGAAAGATTGCTTTCCTTTGTTTTTTTTAACACCAGATTCTGCTACAAAATGCACGGGGCAGTGTATGTTTTTGCACAATGTTCACCCTGTGTACCCAATGGTAACACTCTTGTACTCAAAGGATTATGCCAGCAAAAATAGTATGCTTTAAATTGTAGATTGGGGCAAAATAACCTCAGGCCAATAAGAATGTCAGTAACAATTGAGATTTGACCAATAGGAATGTAGGTAAAAATCCCTTCGGAACTTCAGTTCTAAGGAGTGCACTTGTAATATTGTCTCTCTCTAGGCTCTGCTGTGATTGCCGGGTACTTGCCATGCTCCAAGATGTTATGGCAGTGCGTCAGGCAAGGAAAACGGGCAGAGTGTGCAGCAGATGCGGTGAGTACAATTCCACACACAGCAGGACAAAGATGTGGCAGCTGCCGGGGCCTCAGCACAAGCATGCTCTTTGTGACAGTTATGAAAATGCTGCAAAGCACGAGTCCAGTCATGGGTGGCTGCCTGGCATACACGGTGGAGGATGAGTCAAGTCACGCGGTGGCTTCCGGGTTTGGGTTACTTTTACCAATGCCACAGTATGCCCTATTGAAATGAGGTCGCTGCCGGCCTTCAGCATGAGCATTTGCTTAAGCTGAATGCCACAACAGGCAAGGTCCAGCTGCGGGGCTTCAGCGTGAGCGTGCGCTTGATGATTAACCTTTAACACTGCCACATTGTATGCTTAAAGTCCATCTCAACTGCTTCTGCAGTATAGCAGTTTGTGGTGTGTAGTAAAGGAAGAAGCACAGTCCAACTGTGTAAGTTATAATCCTTTATTGTAAGTTCCTCCCAAGACAGGTAGTCAGGTCAAGATAATAAGTACAGAAGTAAAACCCCACCAGGAGCCAGCTGTTAACAGCTCAGCCTGAGTTGACCAACTCCCACAGTCATAGAGAGAGACACTGTGATCCAGAGAGTCACCCAGGCATTCTATGATGTCACAGATGTCATAGTAGAGTCTATCTAGTGAATAACAGTGGAGAGGACATTTACTACACATCCTCTTCCCTTATGGAATAAGAACAGAACAGAGAACACAATAGGCAAACTACCTCAAATGCAACATCAGCAGGAAAGCACAAGAATGAGCCAAATGAGAGGTTCAGAGATAACATTAGCATGAGGTATCATTAGCAGAAATATGAACAAAGAAAACTAAATTTTAATAATATATGCCTCATCCACCTCCCTTAAGGAACCAAAGCAGCTAAGCTAAGTGGTCACACTCATAACCTCCCCACACATGGGTACACCACAGGGTAAACACCCTAGAACAAAAGTGAGTGTAGACGGGGACGCTAGAGAGAGACACAATAGGGGTAAAATTCACTCAAGACAACCCTAAGAGAGCAAACCCCTTTCACAAAAATTCACCAAAGAAAAACTATCTTTTCAAAGAAATAGAACTTCCCCTGATAAAGACATGCTGACACTAATCAATCAATCAATTAATCAATCAATGACATTTATAGAGCGCACTACATACCCGTAGGGTCTCAAGGCGCTGGGGGCGGGGGGGTGCCTCTACTGCTCGAACAGCCAGGTCTTCAGCTTCTTCCTGAAGGAGAGGTGGTCTTGGGTCAGGCGCAGGTCGGTCGGGAGGGAGTTTCAGGTCTTGGCGGCCAGGTAGGAGAAGGACCTTCCTCCTGTAGTCGCTCTTCGGATGCGGGGGACGGCGGCGAGGGCGTGGTTGGCCGATCAGAGGTGGCGTTTGGGAGCGTAGAAGTTGATTCGGCTGTTGAGGTAGCTCGGGCCTTGGTCGTGTAGGGCTTTGTGTGCGTGGGTGAGGAGGCAGAAGGTGATTCTTTTGTTGACGGGGAGCCAGTGAAGGTCTCTCAGATGTCCGGAGATGTGGCTGGTTCGTGGGATGTCGAGGATGAGTCTGGCAGAGGCGTTCTGGATCGGCTGGAGTCTCGTCTGGAGCTTGGCGGTGGTACCGGCGTAGAGGGCGTTGCCGTAGTCCAGTCGGCTAGTGACGAGGGCCTGGGTGACGGTCTTCCTGGTCTCGGTGGGGATCCACCAGAAGATCTTCCGTAGCATGCGTAGGATGTTGAAGCACGCCGAGGAGACGTTGTTGACTTGCCTGGTCATGGAGAGGGAGGAGTCCAGGATGAAGCCCAGGTTGCGTGCATGGTCTGTTGGTTTGGGTGCGGTGCCCAGGGCGGGAGGCCACCAGGAGTCATCCCAGGCGGAGGGTGAAGAGCCCAGGATGAGGACCTCCGTCTTGTCAGAGTTCAGTTTCAGGCGGCTGGTCGTCATCCACTCGGCTACCTCTTTCATCCCTTCGTGCAGGTTGGCTCTGGCGGCGGCGGGGTCGTTGGTCAGGGAGAGGATCAGCTGGGTGTCGTCGGCGTAGGAGATTATGCTGAGGTTGTGTTGGCGTGCGATGGCCGCGAGGGGGCTCATGTAGACATTGAAGAGGGTGGGGCTCAGACAGGATCCTTGAGGGACGCCGCAGATGACTTCGGAGGCCTCTGACTTGTACGGTGGAAGGCGGACTCTCTGTGTTCTTCCGTCGAGGAAGGAGATGATCCATTCCAGCGCCTTGTCCTGGATTCCGACGTTGCTGAGGTGCTGTACTAGGGTGTGGTGGCAGACAGTGTCGAATGCCGCGGAGAGGTCTAGGAGGATGAGGGCCGCTGTTTCTCCGTTGTCCATCAGGGCTCGGATGTCATCGGTGGCAGCGATGAGGGCGGTCTCGGTGCTGTGATTGGCTCGGAAGCCGGACTGTGAGGGGTCGAGGGATCCATTCGTCTTGAGGAAGGCAGCCATCTGCTTGTTGACGGTCTTCTCGATGACTTTGGCTGGAAACGGGAGGAGCGAGATGGGGCGGTAATTCTTGAGTTCGGTGGGGTCCGCTGTGGGTTTCTTGAGTAGAGCGCTGAGTTCGGCGTGCTTCCAGCTCTCAGGGAAGGTGGCGGTGTCGAAGGATGTGTTGATGATGTCTCGCAGGTGAAGTGCGATGACAGCGTCGGCCTTGTTGAAGACGTGGTGAGGGCAGGGGTCGGTCGGTGATCCGGAGTGGATGGAGTTCATCGTGCGGATGGTGTCTTCGGTGCTGATCGGGGTCCAGGCGTGGAGGGTGGTACATTCACAGCTCAAAGTCTTACCAACATGAAACCCTGGCCACGAGTTACAAGAATGTAGACTTCGACCAGAACATAGTGCACAAACAGTCTCCACCAAAAGCAGGGGGCAGCGCAGAGTATGAGGAATGGACTACCCTCAAACACCAACCTCCCCTGAAAAGGGTACACCGCAGGACAGTAATCCTGGGAACCAAAAGTGGGGCATGGACTACCCGCAAACACTCAACTTCCCCTGAGAAGGGTACACCGCAGGACAGTGGTCCTGGGAACAAAAATGGGGCGTGGACTACCCCCAAATACCCAACCTCCCCTGAAAAGGGTACACCACAGGGTAAGGACAATAACCCTGGGAACAAAAATGGGGCATGGACTACCCGCAAACACCAACCTCCCCTGAAAGGGTACACCGCAGGACAGTAATCCTGGGAACCAAAAATGGGGCATGGACTATCCGCAAACACTCAACCTCCCCTGAGAAGGGTACACCACAGGGTAAGGACAATAACCCTGGGAACCAAAATGGGGAATGGACTACCCTCACACACCACTCCTTCACAAAGGAAACAAAAATGAGGACAGCTATGACGTAAGGGTACTGACCCTTAAAACACCACCTTGTCTGAAGACAGATTCAGAGCACTAGGTCACTAACTACCCTCACAAATGTCAACAAGAAAGTGCCCCCACACTTTACACACAAACGAAATGAATGTAGACATTGCAGTCAAATATTAATTGTAAGGCCCCACTCAAACTTTCTCCTCATATACACAAGACTTAATGCTGCTGCCAGCAAACAACAAAATATTGGAGATCTTTCCATGAGCAATCGCTGAACAGCGTTTTTTTTAAATGAAGAGTCACAACGTTCAGAAGTACATCCAGGTTCTCGCATCTGTTCTGTAGTCAAAAGTTTGTTACCTCTTCATGACGTCCTCCTCTTTACCTACAACACCTGCCATTAAGACTTGGAGAGCCGAGTCTGTCCACATAGGAAAAAAACGTGTTGCCGTGATTGCCAAGTTGAAGGAACACGTCCGATAGTCTGATGCGTTGTCAGGGAAATAGTATGAATCAGAGCCAAATACAAAATGGCAGCACGCAAATATGACGTTGTGCAGGAAGGCTCGCAGCAGAAGTGAGCGTCAAGCACAGTGAAGAACTCACAGGGAAGACCAAAATCACAGAAGAGAATCTGCAGGCACCCTGAAACTGGTAATGCTGCGCGTGTGGAGTGAATGCACGCGATGTGGTGTCATGGGCTATTTGAAAGTGAGCTGCCAAACTGCCACAAAGGTGGGACAACATGTTGAACTGTAAAATCGGTAAACTTAATATGCCCTACCGTGGTTCTAACACGACTCTGATTTCAGTTTGACCCCACATGCGTGTCCGGACACCACTCGCAGCACACAGTCACTAAAAATAACTTGCCCAAAACAACGTATGAGCTCACCGACGGCGCCGCCTCTGTGATCACTCTCCAGAGTCTCCCACAACGCCTCCACAAACACTCTCTCGTGTCCCTTGCAACGCTGTGGATGCTCTCCAGAGGCGCTACACTCCTTCTCCAGTATACAGGCAGATTTTGCCAGATACTGATTTAAGATCCATAACAGAGATAGTGGATGAAATCCTTGACGCTTCCCTCACAGAACAAAGGCCATATGAAATAAACACACACCACAGGCCTCAGGGAAGTGTCGCTTGATAAACATTTCAAAGGCAGGAGTGAGGTGACAGCAGGCACTTTTAAAGGAGTCAGAAAGCAGTGAATATTCACTCATTAATGTAAAGTGACAACAGCTACCAAGGTGTTTTCTGCGCAGACAGTTGATAACATCCAGTAGGCAATCAGTCCACAAGACTCATTGGTGCACTAGAACACTTCACACGCAGGCTAACAGCAGACATCAAAGTGAAACACACGCCCTGGGTGCAGGCTGTCCAGGTGGAACAGGACACTGGTGGGGTCAGCAGGGCGTTACCTTTAGTCTAAATTTGAAGTTTTTTTAAAATTCTTGATTTCTTAAGTTCCTTCCTTTTACTTGCTTAGTTCCTTAAGTAGTCTTTCTCCTTAGTTCACGCGTAGGTTCCTCCTTTTGAGAATCGTTGCCAAATTGTAGTAAAGGAAGAAGCACAGTTCAACTGTGTAAGTTATAATCCTTTATTGTAAGTTCCTTCCAAGACAGGTAAGCAGGTCAAGATAATAAGTACAGAAGTAAAACCCCACCAGGAGCCAGCTGTTAACAGCTCAGCCTGAGTTGACCAACTGCCACAGTCAGGTAGAGAGAGACACTGTGAGCCAGAGAGTCACCCAGGCATTCTATGATGTCACAGATGTCATAGTACAGTCTATCTAGTGAAGAACAGTGGAGAGGACATTTACTACATGGTGTATGTGCTCCCGTCCCTTCACTTTGCCTTCACTTCACTTTGATGTTCGGCTGCAATAATAAAGATCGAGTCCATGCCATGTATAGGTGCTGTTCGGAGGCCCACTTGTTGCCAATTTGTGATGGGTTATTCTGAGTGGCATTTTTTAACTCAGAGGAGCATATATTGGCAACGTAGATTTATCCTCCAGATGCCACACTAGACCACAACAATCCCCACTAGCTGGCTTCCAAGGAATGCTGCACTAAAAACACCCCTTCCCACATTCAATTAATAACATTCCACTCCTTAGTAAATACAAAAGTAAACTCCATGAGGAAAGTAGAGAGTACAACTTTTCAAGGGCATACAAACATTGGGGATGATTTAAATTTAGGCGGACGGAGCAATTACCATTGCCATGGTTGAATATTTTACTCCTGTCATGGAGAGGGTACTCCACTGGCCATATTTAAAGATGTCCGCTGCTCCTGTGGACATCTCTTGCACCTTCAGGATTTGCGGTCACAGTGGTTCCTGGAAATGTATTGTAAGTTTGCTGGATGGCTCCATCAACATGATGGAGCTGTACACACAAACGTACAACTTTTTTTGTTTCAAAAAGAGACTCCTTAAGTGAGATTTATATTAAAAACAAACAATGACCC
The DNA here is from genome assembly GCF_964263255.1 of Lissotriton vulgaris. Taxonomy (NCBI): domain Eukaryota; kingdom Metazoa; phylum Chordata; class Amphibia; order Caudata; family Salamandridae; genus Lissotriton; species Lissotriton vulgaris. The sequence goes on along the minus strand of NC_141687.1, from coordinate 740,285,968 downwards.
TCTCCTCATCGGAGCATTCTCCCATCATGTGGGGGTCAATTTAAACATTTTCACTTCCCCTTAACCCTAAGTTGTTCATTGCAGTGATGGGCATTGAAAACTGAACTTGTGTCCGCCCAATCTAAACATGGTGGATTGACACAGGGCCAATCCCCTGGTGGCTCCTACTCTGTTGGACCATCAGTTGGGTGTAGGTGGCGGAGAAGGAGTAGTCTCTGCTATCTATACATTGAAGGCCCACCTGATTCCAAATGAGGCGAGCAGAACTTCAGGTTGGCAGAATGGGTACTCATTCGCCATTGCAACAAAGTATCCTTTCCCTCAAGATTTCAGTTAGGCCTATTGTCTTTAAAAATAGCAATATCTACTGTCTTCATTAATGCTTGGTATGTTTGACATCAGACACCTTTTTCCATTCACCGATCCACCCTTTCTTCCATCCTTGCATTCACATATCCATTTGTCCATCCGTGGAATTATGCAGCCAGTCTCCATCCATGCATTCACCCATTTACTCACTTGCTTTTATGTCCAACCTTTTCATTCACTCGTGCATCCATTTACACATCAAATCAGTCAGTATTCACACATCAGTTCATGCAGTCACCCATTCATCAAACCTTGCAGTCACACACTCATTCTTTTACACATGCACCAATCCACCTATCCAACATTTGACCATTCTCATCTATTCAGTTACCCAAACCATAAACACGTGCACAAATGAAGAACTTCCACTTACAAAAATAAAAAAGCCAGAAACATTGCCGCTGTCAATGCTTGTTCCTGTCCATTGCTAGGATAACCTGAACCCAGGCAATATGTATTAAGTGAGTGATCCTGCTCCCCAAGCGCATCAGACCTGGGCATACCTGTTTTTGTATACCAGCAAAGCAAATTAAAATAATTTTAATCCATAAATGTAGTCTGTATCTATTTCTCTGTGTGTATAGAATTGAAAGGGCGAATCTTCCAGCACTAAATATTAACCTCGACGTTCCAACACCCAATGACAGGGAATCTAGTGAGATTCACTAGTTGACTCAATCGAAAAATTAGCAGTACTGTGTTTTCTTTTAGCAGGGGGGCTTAAAATGTGTTGTAAATTTCTTGGGGTTCAACAATATTTGAACAAGACAGCTCTAGGTCACAAAGAGTTAAAATCAGTTTACAGTAGGCTTGCATTATTCTGCAGCGGGGTGACATTTGTGTGAATAATAACCACGTCCAAATAAAAATAAATACATTTAAAAAGCCTGTTCTCAGCGTTGCTGTTGTCTTGGCTGTTCTGTGAAGCTATTGATGTGATAAAATCATTTTGTGTATGGAATATTGCAAAGTAGCAGCTGCCTAATGAATATGAAATATTTTTCAAAATTGGCTGCAATAAAGCTGGTAGGTGCTTAAACCTCTGGTCAAATGAAACAATTTATAATGTTAACACACTTAAATCCCGAACAAGTTGTAGCACAATTGGGCCTGTCACCGCCCTACAAGTATCTGTCCTTCAAGATTCATTATGAGCGGGATGGCTTGGCATGTGGTCTGGGTGCAAACCGACTGTGGAGAGTGCATCAGGGGAGGCGCGAGAACACAGATAAATCTAAATTAATTCTCGAAGCAGTCACACTCAATGACATATTCACTGACTTCCTGAACAGCTCATTTGATAATGTTCTTTCTGCACTATTCATTTTTCTGAAAGATGAAAGCTGGCTGAAGATCTCATCTGCTCACTGATGCAGGGAGAGGCTTCGAAATTAGCAGAAAATAAAAGAGGGGAAAGCGAGCACTTTCTGATTAACAGTGTCTCGGTCTTGACACAGAAGGCTAAACATCCTGCTTTTCAGGCCACCTTTAATTAGATATGCATCATAATTTAGCAATATGTCAACGAGCCTGCTCCCCTTGGCAGAATTGTGCTTAGGGAAAAGAGACTACATTAATCACAATAATTAATTGTTTGTGGAATGGAAACATTGTTTTCTGTCTTGGCCTATAATGTGATACACATGTGTACACGTCTCAGATTACTGATCCCTAAACAGGCTTAATATGAAAATCAGAAAGGTTAATACTTTAATTGTATGAGTCTGAAGTGTCTCTGTAATTGTTAGTCCTCTTTTGACAATCAGAATTGCCTAGACCAGGGAAAACCTCATCTTACAATTTATCAGTTCAAATGGAGGAGAATAAAGCACGACTGCCTGCATTGCTGTCTTTGTTTGTCGGTTTGCAATATTTGCAGGCATAATATAATATCTATCTTCAAGAGTATTTTCTTTTAAATTTAATATTCCCACCTTAACACAAACACATTTTTTTTCCTGTTTAAGATAGGGCAGGGCCTTCTTGTCACGAAAATATATACTATTGTGCTTTTTATGCCACCATTGTTAAACACAGAAACCTATAAATTCACTACATGCAATTCCTAAGTCAAGTTTGTGAACACTGAAATTCATATTAAGTGAGGGAAACTGCATTGTCCTAAATAGGAGGTGCTCATCCCAGGAAAAAATTGCGGCAGTAGCGACTCTGACCCCTCTCTTTTATCAATAATGCACGGTGTATTATATCTTCATGTAATATTGCCCTCACGCTGCCACGGATTACAATGGCGAACTAAGTGCGCCTATGTTAATAAAATATTCAGATAGAGAGGTTTTACAGCGGCCTAACAATCCACAAGGCCAAACAATGCAACACACATCAATGACCTCCCCAGCATATGTGGCCATGATCTGTTCCCTTTATGATCCAGAAAGGGGAGTTACTTCATTCAGAGCTTGGCTGGAATAACTTTCCTACCTGGTGGGAAGGTGTTGATCGGAGTTGATGAATGCCGGCAAACATACGTGTTTGTGAACTTTTATGAATTTACAGCTAAAATTACTTCTAGTAAGGCTTGCTGAGATCATTTCAAATACAATACAGGAAAGCAGTCGAAGGTCCATCCAACCCAAAGGGCAGAGTATAAACACCAACCAACAGGAGCCACTCCACCAAAGACCAAAAGGCAAGGGGTTCTCTTTCATCAGAGTGAAAAGCATATTGCCTGAAAGTGCCTTTCTTGTCCAATGGGACATACAGGCATAGTTTCAAGAGATAACGTCCTTTATATTTAACGTCAGATACAGCTGTGTGAAAGGACATTTTCTATCCATTCCATGTGTACTGATTGATGTGTATCAATGTGTATAGAGACATCATATAGAACGGGACTAATGGAGTTCAATATATTGGCTCTTACCAGCCAACTGAAGATGGAGAATAAAAAAACCTTGTTCAAGGATGGTTTACTAACCTCTAAGATTGAGAAACCTTAGTAGGGTCTTTCTCATTATTGAAACTCTCAGCTATGGAGGAAATCCTTGCTGATACCTTGCCTGTAAGGGCATAGACGCTTTTAGATAGCAGAGCAGAAAGCAAATATAACTTGGGTTGAATGTAGCACTGAGCTTCCTCAAAGTCACAGCATTGTTCCAGACATCTGTCTTACTAGCCCGGCTAGCCTGACATCAACAGCATACGATGCACAGCTCAGTACAGTGCCTGTTCTTTTCCAGAGCCTGTGATAGAACTCCAGCGGCATCTGGTAGCCTTGAAGCCAGAACACTCTCCCTGACTGAACTCTATACTCCCACAATCACCTGAATGACAAAAAGGATACAACAACATGAAAAAGGTCTTCCCGTTTAGTGACTAACTGACCAGTAGCAGATTGATCTGGACTAAGCACTGCATGTGGCCTCTGGAGGAGCATATCCTGGTCTGTAAGAGTTATGCCTAAAGTCCTGACAGCCTTAGAAGCAACTAGGAGGAACTGCGTCTGAAAGTCTGAAAAGTTAGGACTTGGAACATGTTTGGACTTCGAAGATCATTGGAGTTTTAGTGGGATCTCATTGCATAGGTATCTAGTTTCAAGAAACCCTTGTCAGTTTCAGCTTCAGACTTGCCCCACTGGAGAATTCTGAGCTCCAAAAAAGAGACAAACTTCGAAGGTCAAATTCTGAACTCTGCAAAGGCCAAAAAGCATCCAGCCTATGAGTAAACTTTACTGGGTGTAAAATGTGACATTTCCTGTATAAGGCTTTTCCTACCAAAGCCTGTAGGTTTAGTGGGACCTTGGTCATCAGGTATCTGACTTCTAGTGGATTTTGGTGGATACAGTCATCAGCTTTTCCTGCTAGAGAAGTTTGTCTTTCATTTCAGAGACTAAGCTCAAATTTAGAGTCTGGCAAACAGGGTCCTTCATCACATATGCCATGGAGTACTGTGTCTGTTTAAACTCAAGTCAGCCACCACATTTAGAGACAAGTGGACCTTAAATTCATTGGAGGAAGGACGCTACACCATCTTCACTATTTAGGGTGGGTGGTGTAATTGATTTTTGTTTTCCTGTCTGTCACTGCCAAGAAAAACCTGGCAGTGAGGGACGGAAAGAAATAATAAAAATGACCCCCATACTCAGGGAGAAAACTCTCCAAGTGTAGGAGTTCAGTAGTTTTTATGAAACAAACTTCTGCTTTTTAAAGGTTTGGTGAATGCCTGTCAATCCTGATGGTGGTCATCCACCAAACGTTTTGTACATTGAAATGAGCTGCTGCGGCAAGGTACCAAGATAACTGCTGGCCCAGCAGTTGTCTCTAATTTGAAGAATGGTAGTCCATCTAACACTAAATCAGGCCCTAACTCAAGGGTAAAATATTTAACTGAGACTACCCATCTGGTGTTTACTACCTTCGCGATTGTCCTGAAATCGCACCTAGCCTAGGTCCTCCTCAGTTGCAAATAGTGTCTTATGATTGGTGCTATATGTTGTCTGGGAAGTTTTTACTGTAAAATTTTAAAATTCATATATCCAATTCCCCTAATTGGATTTTAATCTTGGTTGGGTTATTTTTCCACAGAAAATATTCTCTATTTTCATGTATCGATATCGGACTTTTATTGTGTTTGATTTTGACTTCTTACAGGTTTTGGTACTTGTTAGACCTGGCATCCTTGGTGGGGTTTTTACCCTAACATTTTGCCTTCATCCCACCTGTTTGGCTGGCTTTATTTTTGCTTTAGAAAGTTGGCAGTTTACGTCCTTAACAAATTAGTGCCTACAGACAGTCTCTGGGACACATGAATAGATGTAGCTGACTGTCTGCCTCTGTGTTTTCCTCCTAGACAGCCATATAGAGAGCTTAGGTGTAAGCATGGGCGAATTTTGAGAATTTAGCAATTCGCGAATTTGCGGATTTGTGAATTTTGCGATCTGCAAAATGTGCGAATTTGCAGATTTTTTTATTTTTGCGTGTTCGCGGGGCGCTTGGCGTGTTCGCGGGGCGCTTTGCGTGTTCGCGGGGATTTTTTTTGTGTGAGACCTTGATGCGCCCTCTGGTTCATCACTGCCACCCTCTCGTTTTTGTGCCATTCTGCCCTCTGCCCCACTCGTTGTTGTGCCCTTCTGCCCTCTGCCCCACTCGTTGTGTCCTTCTACTCTCTGCCCCACTCGTTGCTGTGCCCTTCTGACCTATGCCCCACTCTGTGACCTTCTGCCTTCTGCCCCACTCCTGTTTTATATTAGAATGGCGCCATCAAGCTGCAAGCGCCATTCTAAAATAGTTACTAAGTTAGCTTCATCAGGAAGCACTAATAGATAAAATAAAGCAGGTGCTCGGGCACCTGCATTTTATCTATTCGTGCTTCCTGTCTAAGCTAACTTAGTAACTATTTTAGAATGGTGCTGGCAGCTTGCCGGCGCCGTTCTAAAATAGTTACAAGCTTGAAGCTTGAACTTTTTCCCCCCGATCCGTTCCGCTCGCAGATTCGCGGATTTTTGGCAAATTCGCAGGAATTCGCGAATCGCGAATTTGCCGAAAATCCGCAAAATCCGCGAGCGGAATGGATTTTGCGCCCATGCTTACTTAGGTGTACCTGGGTGAGCTATCACTGGCAGTATTGGAGAGCGGAACTGGGCACAGCCCTACTTACACTTGAATGGGCTATATCCTGCCTCCACACAAAAGGCTGCATTCCCCCTGTTGTTCGTATGGATCGAAGAGAAGGAAGGCAGGATGCCTGTAAACTTTAAAGGGAAACCTCTAGAAGCTTTTGCCACTTCAATGGAAGTACCAAGTTTAAATATTGGATGACATAAGCCCCTCTTCAGTACAATTTTGAGCTAGTGGATACTTTGCCAGGAAGAAGGACTGCTGTGCTCCTGAAAGGACTATCACTCCGATGGATTGCTGCTCTGAAGGACTGCTGACTTGCTGTGCTGGGATCACTGACAGAATATCGGAAACAAAAATATTGCGAGAACAGACTATTGTGTCAGCCATTTTGTCACTTTTGCACGCGTTACTGTATGACTTTATTCTCGTGGACAGACTGCCGGTGCACTTTCACTTGAGAACTGTCTACCTTTCACACATTCAGCTGTACACTGTGCTCCTCGCCTGCACGGCATGTTAAAGGTCGAAAAACAATGTATGCTGTGGATTCACTTTGGTCAGTCCCACGCCCATAGACACAACATAGAACACAGCTGCACTACTGAAAGTCAGGTGCTTTCAATATGGCATGCATGCATGAAAAGGCACTTGGAGAGATTCATTCCAACAAAGAAGAGCTGTTCTTGTCCTGAGATGTGATTCCTTGCATCTAGACTTGGAGGTATGGGGCCCCCCTGACTAAGCCTAGAGGTCTTTTATACTTATAATAAAGTAACTTAGAGCACGGGGAGGGTGGTAAGGTGCTGTAGCCCTGTTTCCACTATCATTGTAACATGATTTCCCCTTTTGTGCTTTATGGAACTGTAACCATGCTGATTATATTGTACTGATGCATTTTGCTGCTTGTATTGGCTCGTGTATTGCATTATAGAGCACGCCAGTTAGAATAAACATTTTAAACTATATTGTGTCTCTGTTTACTCACATTGTTTTCAAGAATGAGTGTTTGAATGAAAGAGTGTTCTTCTTCCCGTGATTTCTGAGAGGGACGAAGTAACATGTTCTAGGATGTCTAATCATTGGTAGAATCACTGTAGTACGGCTAACAAATGAGACACTGGAGAAGTGTGGCTCACCGGTTAGAGGTGACAGACCCAGAAGCAGAGGTCGGCCCAGGACCAGGGTTCAATTCCCGACGTGCCAGGGTATGGAACCAATGTCAGCGGGCTCGATAAATCTCGCCTCGGTGCCTCTCTAACCATGGGTCCCACGCTGCAACTCTGGGCAATAGCTTGCTTAATCTCCACAACGGCCCCCTCGCTGCCGGGTATGCCTGGCTTCACCTTGGGGATGCCCAATAGGGACCATCTCACAGGGAAAGCCAGGACGGGTTCCCCAGCGGTACACAGCGCCAAGAAACCCCGGGGTGAATGTGCGCTCTACAAATTCATACTAACATAACATAATATAGTCCGAATGGGGTTCTGGGCACCGAGGTGGGTTTGCTGGTACAGCACTAAACATCGGGGTCCTGGTTTCCTGTACATAGTTCTGTGTATGTGTAGAATCCCTGCAACAGACGCAACACGTCGACTGTGTGACCCATCCTCAAAAAGCATTTACATCAAAAGACCTCATCGATGGATCCTGGATAACGACGCAGGACTTTGCATCATAGCTCTTCAGAACCAGTGCATCTCTTCGACTGTGCGAGGCGTCCTCGGTGTTGGACCTTGCACCACTCTGCAACCAGGATTCAAGTTAATCTTGTTTAGTGGGCCTAAATTAGTCCCTTTAACTGGCCTGTGCTCTATCACGGTCAGCCGTAACTTGTAACTTTATCCCAGTCCAGTGCGACCAGATATCCACAGTTGGTGCTTTGTTTTTTTTGTCACTATTTTCACTGAACTCTTTAAAATTGCATATCTCTGGTTCTATTGGTTGGATGTTTGTTGTTTTGGTCTTGATTTATGTCTTAGCATTTACTCAATCTTTTTAAATTGGTGTTGGACTTTTCTTGTATTATGCTTTCACTAGATTGTTGTTTGAACTGCTGCTTAACTACTTTACACACTTCCTCTAAGTTAAGCCTACCTGCTCTCTGCAACCAGAGGGTTGAGCACAGGTTAATTTGGGGTTTGTTTGCGCCTTACACACTTTTCTTAAGTTATGCCTGTCTGATCTGTACCATAGCTACCAGGGGTTGAGCTCAAGATTTTTTTATTGAACTTGTGTTTTGGTCCGACAAGAGTTTGGACTTCCTACTTGGGAAGGTCTTCAATCCTCTTAAAATAAATTAAAAAAAACTAGATGACATTGATACATAGGAGCAGAAAACAGGATTTAACACACCTAAACATTCTCACTCACTATCCCCTGTTAAATCACTCATGAGACTAATGAAGTCTTTGAACGGGAAAAGGAAGGCCAACTGGCTGGTTCTTGCACCTTGTTTGCCCCTCCCAATGGTACTCTCCTGTTGGCTATTGAACAGCTACTGTGGGAACAAGGTGTTGAACAGGTTCTTTCCTTTGAACATTACCAGAATGTGCAAGAATGGCAAATGTGTGAGAATAACTTATTAAATGTACCTGAGAGTCACAGGATTTGAAAGGTCTGTGGTGGTCCTCTGAATCGCAGATTTTTGTTAGTGAGGGTTAGTGACCAAGACAACCATGAGGAAGGAAATCCTCCTTACCCCACATTTTCCTACAGGAACAGAGTCAATTGTCATCCATCAGAACGTCCTATTAGTAAAGTCTGTTCCCTGCTTTGGTGCAACAAGCCAGTGGTATTTTTGGTTTAACCTTTTCATACAAATTACTTTACAGAATTGAGACTATCACATCACGTTGACCTATAAGCTTCACTTAAGCTTTTTAATTATTTCTGTACATTGCTATCTGTATCTATCATTTAATTTCACTTTCTGTTATTGGCACTTCATTTTTGTCCCAACTTAATTGATTTAAAATCATCGTCCAAGTACTGACTGCTCCTAAAAATAATATTTGTTATGGTTCAAAGGCACCTAGTAAATGATGAGTGTCTTGCATGGTGTCTTTCCCAGTCAAAGGTTACATGCATTTAAAGATAATGTTATACCTGCTTCATCTAACTCAGGTTTTTCTGTCAGCTTTGCATGGTCATTTGTTATCAGGGTGTTGATGCTAGTGAGCAGAAGGCACACAGAATTAGCTGAGAAGGTTACAAATCTTGCACGGATTATTAGCGGCTATGTGTGCTTTAAGTCATCATTGCTTACAGTGAAGGGTATACGCCTTTGTAAGCCATAAAGGCACATACGAATGCTGTGCATTGCAAAAATTGCATTACATATGCAACATGCAATTTTCTTGTGTTCAAAATATAATTAATCACTTTAAAAGTGTCACGTACAATGGCACAGAGCACTGTGGTTTCTCCCTTGTAGAAATATTTGCTGCCTCCTTTTCCTGGTATTATTGGGAAAATAATCCTGTCTTCCTCACCAGACAGTGGCCACCGGAAGCATCAGGAGGTTCTACCCATCTAGGGGGCATATTCCCAAGAAGCTATCGCCGAGTTACCAGCCCTTTATCGCAGCCAAAGTCACGAGAAATGTATCACCCCATTCACAAGCTGGTGCTAACAGCTCATGCACCAGTTTACCTGTGATAGCAGCCGCAGAAAACATCATATCAAATGACCCCCGCAACTATCGCTAATGAGATGCAGAGTAGGCTTTCCCATGCCAAAAGCCGCGACAACACCACTCCGCAACATTCCCAACGATCAGCCAGATCGGGGGTCGGAAAGATCGGAAACCAAAACCTCCAATAAGGTGCGTTAGCAGCAGGAATCTAACACCTGCTCTGACGTGGTGCAAAGTTGGCCAACAAAAGGAAGCCCAGCCCAGAACCACACCTGAAGATCACCAGATACCATAAAGCCACTGAACATGTGGCCCGGACACCCAAGAGGGCCACAACACCCACCACCTCAAGGACCACACCCCCCGGGCACCCACCCCGGGCACACCGGACCAAGATACTGCACATCAACGGCCCGAAAACATGGAACAAAGCACCCGCCTGATGTCGCATAATTGCAGCAATCAACACACATGTGAGTGCAGAAATCCTGATTCATTCATGCAGCATTGAAAGACCAAATAAAATGTCACATACTAATTCGTCTCGAAACAACAATTGTGAAGAGTCATGGCGGGTCGTCCCTGGACAATCTGTGAGTCACAGCCTGCAACACAAAATCCAAGATGAGAAGGTGTGTCAGGCACTCAGGAAGGTATGCAACCGTTACCACGCAACTTTTACCACGCATACTGTTACAACGCACACCATTGCAACGCAGGATCATTTACAACGCATACCTTTACAACGCATGACATTACATCGCAGATACTATTACAACGCATGCCATTACAACGTAAGTATAGGTAAGTATAATATTAATAATAAATAAAATAAATTAATTAAAGTAATTTTATATATAGTTTGGGTTTTGGGGTACAGGGGTATTTTTAGGGTTCAGGGTGGGGTTTGGGTTTTGGGGTACAGGGATATTTTTAGGGTTCAGGGTTGGGTTTGGGTTTTGGGGTACAGGAGTATTTTTAGGGATCAGGGCTGGGTTTGGGTTTTGGGGTACAGGGGTATTTTTAGGGTTCAGGGTTAAGTTTGGGTTTTGGGGTACAGGGGTATTTTTAGGGTTCAGGGTTGGGTTTGGGTTTTGGGGTACAGGGGTATTTTAGGGTTCAGGGCTTGGTTTGGGTTTTGGGGTACAGGGGAATTTTTAGGGTTCAGGGTTGGGTTTGGGTTTTGGGGTACGGGGGTATTTTTAGGGTTCAGGGTTGGGTTTGGGTTTTGGGGTACAGGGGTATTTTTAGGGTTCAGGGCTGGGTTTGAGTTTTGGGGTACAGGGGTATTTTTAGGGTTCAGGGTTGGGTTTGGGTTTTGGGGTACAGGGGTATTTTTAGGGTTCAGGGTTGGGTTTGGGTTTTGGGGTACAGGGGTATTTTTAGGGTTCAGGGCTTGGTTTGGGTTTTGGGGTACAGGGGTATTTTTAGGGTTCAGGGTTCGGTTTGGGTTTTGGGGTACAGGGGTATTTTTAGGGTTCAGGGTTGGGTTTGGGTTTTGGGGTACGGGGGTATTTTTAGGGTTCAGGGCTGGGTTTGGGTTTTGGGGTACAGGGGTATTTTTAGGGTTCAGGGTTGGGTTTGGGTTTTGGGGTACAGGGGTATTTTTTAGGGTTCAGGGCTGGGTTTGGGTTTTGGGGTACAGGGGTATTTTAAGGGTTCAGTTTTATAAAAATACTTAAATTAAATAAAAGAAATTTATTCTAGTAAAGTTTATATATATATATATATATTGAAAATTACAATGACATTAATAAAAAATTTATTTAATAAATAAAATCAATTAAATATGTATTAATTACATTTTTTATAAAAATAATATAAAAAAATAATATACTTACGTTGTAATGGCATGCGTTGTAATAGTATCTGCGATGTAATGTCATGCGTTGTAAAGGTATTCGTTGCGAAAGATCCTGCGTTGTAAATATTGCGTTGTAATGGATGCGTGATAAAAGTATGCATTTTAACGTCATACATCCACTCAGGAAAGGACAGAGAGAGAGAGAAAGAGAGAGTAAGAGTGAGACTGAACAAGGAGCGCAATGCCAATTGTGCCCTTGGCATGTGCAAACATGCAAACAGCTGCGTGTGTCTCGAAATTCGTGCACCCCAAATCACAGGCATGGTATCACAGTCAGCGCAAAGGCAACATCACATCTCTGAAATGCAAGCAGTAGTCAAACTAAAACCAGGAATGAAAGCTCCATTGTTCACTCACACAAGGCAGAAAGCCAAACAACCCTCTGACCTTGATCCTGAATGCGGCTGGCACACCCAGCGTAAGATACCATACCAGCCTCTGACAACTACCACACCATGAACTGCTCTAATGAAAGACCAACCAGCCCACACCCCACACACACATCTACCTGCACGACTTACACCTGCAAGGAATGCCCTTGACACATGGGTCAATAACTACCCATACGTCCAAATGTTGCACACACATACGACTCATTGCCCAGAGCTGCGGCATATCGTCCACAGAACTGCTGCTGGTCTGAAAAGTGTTGGTGCTACAAAACCAACGAAAGCAATGGCAGGCATTCCCGGGACATGCACAACCCCTGTCACATGTAACTGTACCGTGCACGAATGCTGCATCTGTTGGGATCTGTGCCAATTGCAGTGTTGCGATTCAGTTACCGTCAGAGTTTCTATCTTGCCTACGTCATCCGCATCCAGCCCTCGTTCTACTGTCGATCACGCACATTCGAGTGCCCCATGGAGGTGTGCCTATCCAACGCAACGGTAGCTAAATTGGATTATGACCTTACAGTGTACCCCCTGTTGCCCCATGAACAGGAGTGTCACTGGGATACCCAAGCATGGGATGCACTGATCTTTGGCGTGTTGCACAACTCCTCATATGCAGTTACCACATCGAGGCGCTACCCTATTGGGCTGTGCTGCGGATAGGGAAAACGGCGTGGACTGAGCACATCTGCCTGGACCTGTTAAAGGATTGGGTCAACCTGGCATTCCTTGAACCCGACAACAATGTACTATTGGAACACATTGCACATGAAGCTGTGCTGGCATTCATTGACGAGTAACTTTGTTCCTGCAGCCACATCGGATTGTCACCCACAGCACAGGTTACAAATCCTTGTTGCATCATGGGGAATGCTCACATAGCCCAACACAACAGTGGAAATGTCTGCCTTCGTCTGAACTCAGAATGCATGAACGAGGAACTACGCATATGTACACACACAATGGTCAGAGCAGCACAGCGTCGTTCGGCAACGTTCACAAATTGGACATACTGCTGGGGGGAAGTACACACATGGCAATGTAGCACAACATGTAGCAATGTATGGACCCATCCACCTGATCACTGTCAGCAGAGCAGACAGTCGACGCAGTCCGGTGACACAGCACTAAGCAGACCCCATGGGCTGTGAGTCGTGTCCCCTCACACGGGGCACTGGGCAGACACCAAACATCACATGACTTGTCCAGCAAGGCAAGATGGGCTAAGACAGTTTCCATCCGTAATGATTGGTATACATTTTACACCGCCATGTCTTGCACCTCGACATGTTCCCATGCTGCGTGCAAGTATCTCAAGCATGTCCCTGTATCTTGTGGCCCTTGCCTTGTCCATACTGACACGCACATGCCAATAAAGTCCCCACAACTTCACAACTGTCTAAATGTGATGAGTGTTGATTGTATGTAGGAAAGCCTGTACAATGGGGGTGGGTCCCTTTTGCCTGCACCACCTCAGTGAGCCAAACACTGTCTTCTGGATTGTAGCTGGCAGGCCTGTGCACTTACATGCTTCCAGCAATGTAATGCAATGTGAGTATGGTGTCCAACCTCTGGCCATGTGGAGCAATGCTATGAATCAAAACAGATTGTGTCCACACAGATATGTGTGAGTAGGTATGCAACATGAAGTTCTGGTGACACATGTGATGTAGGACACCACTCCTGGACAACTACCAATTTGGTCATTCCTACACACAGCCCTATTCAATACATGGACATGTGCCTACGTTGGGGGTTTGCGAGATTGCAGTTAATGTGCAATGAGGCCACAGCTAGTACTCGCCTTCACAGACATCCAACTGGCCATGTGGCTCAGGGTTCAAAATGCGCATTGATGTCATTTACACAGGTGTACCTTCTTGTGCAAGCGTAGTCCATACATACATACTTTCACACTTGAGTGAATATAGTCATGACACATCTGTGGGATTTTAAATGTTTTATTCGCATTCTGGTGCATTCCGTAGCTGGAGCTGTACATGGCCATGTCAAGCCAATCCCACATTACTTGGGAGCCCAGTGGTGGGCCAACCAGAGTCCGCTGGGGATTGGTAAATGATTTGGGAGAGGGAGAGTGCAGTCCACTGCAGGAGTACTGTGTTATTGTCTACCAGTGAAGATATGCCAGTCTTTTTCGGGTTCCAGGTGTATGTCGCTGAGTGTTCTGGGGGTCAGTGGAAGGTGTTGTCCCAGGGCATGATGCATAGGGCAGTACTAGGCAGGGCAGGTGATATGCCAGAGATGGAGGCTACTACTTCCTTCCTCACATACTAATTACTATCCACATCTTAGTCCTCTAATAATTCCTCAGTGTCCGGTGTGTCCAGTGTGTGTGGCAGGATAATGGCCGCATCACAGGGTTCCACTGACACATCAGGGTGCGATGGTGATAGGGCTGCATCACTGTGTGCCACTGACAGATCAGGGGTCGGAGAGGTGTGTGTCATAGTTCCCATTGCAGTCATATGGGCCCGGCTCACTGGCAGCAATAGCAAGATGATTAACTGCAAGGCATGGAAGATCCCAGCTACATCTCGCAGGTGTTCAGGCATGGCAGCCATACTTCCAGCCGGCATCTGCTCCATGGTCTCTATTGTCCTGTGCATCTGTGCCAACTCTGTGCTGTCATCACTGGTACATGTCTGACTAGACAGTTCTTGTATCCGAGTGATGGCCCCAATGATGCCAGCCAAGGATTGTCGTGGAGCATGGAGCGGACAGTGCGTGTCCTTTATGGACTGTAAGTGGTCCCTGATGGGACTCAGACAATTATGTAAGGCATCGGGTTTGGCTGCCATGAGCTGATCTGCCAACTCCACCTGGCAACCCAACACACGGCGTTGGAATTCCATGTGTTGTTCGTGGGAGTCCTGGGAGACAGCTGTGGTGGTGTGTGTTTCCTGCTGTGTGGTCTGTGCAAGTGGTGGCGACACCTCGAGGCAGCTGGGCTGCCCTGCTCCTCGGGGTGGGGTGCGGAGGCTGTCCATTATCCGTTGGAGAGTGTCTGAACAGACGTGCAGGTTGTCCTCTTCATCCTCAATGATGGGATTAGTGGTCTGCTCTGCAGTAAGTGTTGTTTGTCCCCTGCAATTTTAAGAGGAGATGCATGTTAACGGAGGTTCCAATGTATGTTGCCGCTTTGCAGATGTTTACATTCAGACTGCAGGACAATGAACATTGTTACTGTTTTGGTGGAGCTGGCTATTTTATGGCAGACAGTAGGTTTTCCGAGTACATGACGGATGTGTGGTGGTACCGGTACATTGTCATCACACAGTGTCAGGCAATGCCAGATGTGAGTGGTCAGTTACTACGCATAAGCGGAACCTGTTGTGTCCTCTGTCCTGTGGCGTAGGTGTTACAATTTGTTCCACATTGCCGTCATTGGTGATGTTCTGTGGTTGCTATGTGTGTGTGCTGCATTGTGGGAGAGTCGGCCCTACAGCTCTGATTTCGTGGACCCTTGTCCCTTTGGGGTGGAGTGCCTTTGAATTGTGTGCTTTTATATAGGCAGGGATGTTTGCGACTAGGGTCATTTGTGCTCTTGCACCGTTTTTTGGCCTTGTGCATTGTATGTCTGCTGCATGTATTGGACGACATGGGTTGTAGGTGCAAGTGGATGTTGCAGAGTATGACCTGCTCCTTTACGGATGTGATCCACACTGGGGCACCTCCATGTCGATTTGTGTTTTTTTTATTTTTATTTTTTTATTCCACAGTATATTAACAACCAACAATACATATATCCATTTGTATTACTCCAAACATGCATATATTCGGAAAATAATCCCCATATTGCAATACCAATCTTGCGTTTTTTCACCACTTTAACTGAATATAAACTAAACTCAAGATTAATTAAACTATACATTCTATTCCTCCAACATACAAAAGATTGAGCTTCAGATTGAAGCCAATCTGCAGCATTACAGAACCTTACTACCATCATCGCAATAAAAGTTAAATATTAATGTTTAAATAAAGGAGCACCCTTCATAAATTGCGGACCCGAACCCAAAAGCATAATTGTGGATGACAATCGGCATCCCAAAAATTCTGCGTAAAAACTTTTCTATGTTGGCAATAAAATCTCCCAAATTACCACAACTGAAAAAAATATGTAGCATATCAGCATTGTCCGCCCCACATTGAAAGCATTTTCCATCTTGTCCGGTTTTCCACTTAGACATACGTGCCAGGGTATAATACAAATTAAAAAAGGTTTTGTAACATTACACTTGCAGATTGGCAGATAATAACGATTCCCTTGACATTAAGATAGCATATTTCAAAGATACATTACCAACCCCCAGGACCTCAGACCATTTATCAGCGTGTTTCTCTAAATCATCTTTTCGATTTGCCAACAGTAGCTGGTACACCTCCCCAAGTTTTGCCTGTCATTGCGTGGCCTTTATAACTAGATTGGAAGTCAGTGTAATTCTTTTGCGTAGCATAAAATCGCGGATTTGCAAGTATTTAAAAAGTTGTTGCTTTGGCAAATTGTACAATCGAGAGAGATCTGCAAAAGATATTAGCAAACCATCTGTACCTACAAAGTCGCCCAACAATACCTCGAGCCCGCCAACCAGCAACCACAGCATCCACAAAAATAGAAGGTAAAAGTTTTGTAGCATTAGTAGGGGTATACCAAGATAATTTCCTCACTTGACATAACTTTCTAATGTTTTTCCATACACTAAATGCCGCTGTTAACACCTTGAACGTAGTGAGTTTGAAATAACTTCCATCTATTTCTTTAAATAGACATTGTCGTTCCTCTGGTCCTAACAGGATTTGAAAGATGGAGGGGGCCTCCGCCTCATTACCTATATCTTCTCCAGTAGGAGTATCCGCATTCTTAGCAAAGAACATGTATAAAAATACAGAGAGAAGTCAGGAATAGCTAATCCCCCCGCTCGATTGATAGGGTCAAAAATCTCATAGCCCTTCTCGGTTTACCAGGTGCCCACAAAAATTTAGAACAAATAGACTACAAATGTTGTAATTGAAGTACAGTAAATTCTAATGGAACCGCTCTGAACAGGTATAATACCTTGGCTAATCCGTTCATCTTAATAACATTGGTTCTACCAATTAATGTGAGGTGAAGTTGTGACCACTTATCTAATGTGTTCTGAATGTTATTTACTAGCGAACCCCATTTGACCTCTAGTATTTCCGGAATAGATGATCGAATTTTAATACCCAAGTATGTTACTTCCTTTTCGATGCGAACATCATCCATTATAACCGTCTCTGAATTTAATGCTTGTGTTTTAGTTGCATTTAGTTTATATCCTGATGCATGACCAAAGATTTTAGGCACTCGTTCGATCTCTTGTAATGCCAAATAGGAATCCAAAATAGCTATTGCGACATCATCAGAATATGCAAATACCGAACATGGGGTATTATGTACAAAGGACGGTTTAATCAAATCATTGTTCCCCAATAGTTCAATGAATGGATTAATATAGAGAGCAAACAACAATGGTGAGCAGGGGCACCCTTGTCTAGTGCCCCTAGTGATGTTCACTGTCTCCGATGTTTATCCCATAGCAGAAATGTTAGCGACCGGTGAAGTGTACAAAACCTGTAGGGCTGTGAGAAAACGTTGGCCAAAACCCAAATTACGCATTAATTCCCACAGATATGCCCACTCCACACAGTTGAACGCTTTTTCTGTGTCTAATAGGATTAAACCCAAATCATGTTTCTCAACGTGTTTGATATCGAATAATGTCACTATCTGATTAATATGCGAAGTTGTATTACGCCCTGTAATAAACCCATGTTGGGACCGCGAGACCAATGAGCTAATAACTCTAGAGATGCGAGTAGCCAGTATCTTCGAATACATTTTACTATCACAATTCAATAGTGATATTGGCCGATATGAGCCTACTAGTTCTGGGTCTTAACCCTTTTTATTGAATACTACAATAGTAACTTCTGCCCAAGATTTGGGTGCACATCCCTCTTGTGCAGCCCTAAATGTATTCAACATATCAGTTTTGATTAGCCGTGGGCGGCCAGCTACGCTCCGTCTGCGGAGTGTGCGTAGTTCCGCCTACTCCGCATTTTGCGGAGCTGGCGGAGCCAGGCGGCACTACGCACGCTCCGCAGACGGAGCGTAGCTGGCCGCCACCCGCCTCCCTCCCGCCCTCCCTAAATACTTTACAATAAAAGAACGCAATAATTTTAAAAGCACTTACCTTGCCGCCGCTGGCCGCCGCATTCCCCGGGGCTCGTTCTCTTCCGCCTTCCGTATTTTGCAGTAATGCGCATGCGCGTTACTGCAAAATACGGAAGACGGAAGAGAACGAGCCCCGGGGAACGCGGCGGCCAGCGGCGGCAAGGTAAGTGCTTTTAAAATTATTGCGTTCTTTTATTGTAAAGTATTTAGGGAGGGCGGGAGGGAGGCGGGTTGCGGGGCTGCCGGCCAGTGGTTTTGCGGAGTGGGGCTACGCGGAGTGCGGAGGTGGGCGTAGTTTCTCGCCCACTTCGCGTAGCTCCGCGAAGCCCCACTCCGCGAACTCCGCCCAGGCCTAGTTTTGATTAGGCTAAAGAAGAGCTTATAAATCTCTGTGGGCAATCTATCTGGCCCGGGGGCCTTTCCCTTGGCTAGACCTTTAACAGCAATTTCTACCTCTTCCATTGAGATGGTCTCATCCAATAATGCAATATCACTAGGATGTAAATGTCTCAAAGCCCCATCAATTAAGGTAATAAAATGACTATGATCTTGTACTTGTTGAGTATATAAATCTGAAAAAAATTGATGTAGAATCGATAGAATCCCTTTAGGTTCCTGGCAAAGTACCCCATCCTTATCTTTCAGAGTTTTAATCCGCCCCATAGCTTCTTTCCTTCGTAACCGCCATGCCAAACAATGGCCCACGGCATCCCCCGTATTCATGCATTTGTGCTCAAGTTAATTTTTTATTAGGCTGCAGCCATGCTATCGGTCATGCAGTGTCACTTGCTTCGTCATTGTGGCTCATCCAGCCATTGTGGCTTTATGGTTTCGTCACTTGTGCATAGATTGGTAGTGTCGTAGGTTATTCGGAGGGGGCATATATGTGCACATGGTGGATGGGGTGTACTTGGTGTTTCTATGTGTGCTGCACTGTGCCAAGGGTATCAGGGACATGTTCAACTATCATTGTGGGTGTGCCATGTGCTTCACATGATTCTACATGTGTGCAACTGTGCCCATCTCCCCCCGTGCCCCAATCCCTGACAATCACTCACCCTGTTGCTCTTGGGTCAGTTCATATTGTGCTGTGTCCAGGCCCGACTCCTGCCACCGTCTCCACACTGGTGACTGTGGCCACCATTTCCTCCAACTCATCCAGCTCGTCCTCCCACCTCCAGTCGCCGTTGCTGCCTTCCTGTTGGCGGTGAGTTTCTGTTTGGTCTGCCTTTGCACATCATGCCAGTGCCTCTTGATCTTCTCCATTGACCTCCTCACCACTCCAACTGCATTGACGGTGGTGACAATGGTCTGCCATATTTCTGTTTGGGTTTCCAGTGCAGCAGTGGAGGTGACGAACAACTGTTGGTAGTGTTCTATCACCTCCGTGATGATAATCCGGTCTTCCTGAAGACCGTACCCCACCTTCCTCTTTCTCTTCTTCTTGCCCTGTCCCGAATACGGTGTTCCTGGCTGGTCCTTTGTGGGGCTTGTGGGGTTTGGCTTCTCCTCTGAACTTGGTCTGGGTGCATCCATGGTGCTACGCAGTTTGAATTGGTTTTGGTGTGTTTTTTGGTTTTGGCTTTTATAGTGCGTTTTTCCGCCTTACGCGTGGGTTTTGCAGGGCTCTCACTGGTTATCGTTGATTTTGGTGTCGCACTTTGGGGCATTGCAACTTTTTTTGTGTTCGTGTTTTGCATTTTTTGTTAGTCACATTGGTTTTTGCGCAGTCATTTGGCTACTATCGAATGGTGCCGCCGGGTTGAGGTTAGGACATTAAGAAGGTGTCATTTTCTCGTGATAGACTGAGATATGCACAGTTGTGTTAAGCTACTTTTGCGATGGTTATCACAAGTTCTTGAGAATATGGCCCAAGGATGTTTTGGAAGGGGTGTACACTGTTGGTTGCAGCACAGCAGTAGTTTCAAGCATTTCCTGCAAACCTATCATCAAAAGAAGATGAGGGGAAACTTCGGCAGATATTTCCTCTTCATCTGAAGCATACTGTATCGATACAGGATACTTCTTTTTTTTTTTACTTCAGTTTCTTGCTTCCATGTTGCAAGCCAGGGAGATGAAGTAACATTGGTTTGTCATTAACAACAAAAAAACATTTCTTTCTTAAGCTTTTTCTCAAGTAAGTAAATCACACAGCCTTTCCACATGTCATGACACCGCCGCCCTAGTAAGTACAGATAGCAGTGGCGGTTGCACACTTTCCCCTGCCTCCAAGGGAAAGCGAACCAAAATGCCACCACATCAGTTGAGCGCACCGAAAAGCAGAAAGCAGGGAACGCAAAGGCAGGACCTTGGCACTGTGAGTTACTCAAATAGAGCGCTGGCCTATGCACAGCGTCTCTGAAGCTCAAAGGGAATCTTGACCTATAAAGCAGGACCCCGATAATAGTACAACATGACTTACGCAAAGCACATGCAATAAGTTTCAGTAACAAAGCAAATTGAAAAAAACATTACTACTTGTTGTGTCCTATAGTAAGGAAGTGACTGCCCTTGGGATAGTGATCTGGGACCTACACTCCGGGGCATCTGTGAGTAACTAGGCCTGACATGTGGCCCTATAAATAACTGAGTCGGACAATGGGAATAACTTGGTGGCTCGGTCTGCGCGCATCTGAATACGTGCGTGCGTGCGAGACCTCTTTTTATTATAGGGAGTCACATGACTTCAACGCTGGACGCCCCGGGCGTCAGGGGCGTGCCTCCAGGAACATAACATTCCTCCTAAAACAAGGAAGAACTACACAAACTGGAAGCAGCCGGAATCATCGAGAAGGTCTCAGGCCCCACCCCCTGGGTCTCGCCCATTGTAGTCACACGGAAACCGAAACAGCCCGGGGCGGTTCGGATCTGCGTGGATATGCGCCTCCCCAATGCCGCCATCAAGCGGGAGCGCCACATCACCCCTACAATCGATGACCTAATTGGGGGAATGGCTGGGGCCTGCTGGTTCTCAAAGTTAGATCTCCGAGCGGGATACCATCAGCTGGTGCTAGACAAAGAATCCAGAAACATCACCACCTTTTCTACCCACATTGGGCTCCGCAGATACACCAGACTCAGTTTTGGAGTTTCCAGTGCGGCAGAAGTGTTTCAAAACGTCATTCAGGAACTGATTGCTGACATACCTGGGGTGATAAATGTCAGCGATGACATAATGGTACATGCTCGCACCATCACAGAACACAACCACCGATTAGCGCAAGTGTTTCGCAAACTCCGAAATGCGGGGCTCACACTCCATCGGGACAAGTGCGAATTCCTGAGAACCAAAATAGGGTTCTGCGGATATGTCTTCTCGGCCGATGGTATCCATCCAGACCCCGACAAAGTTAAGGACATAAAGGACGCGCCACCACCTACGACAGTCACAGAAGTCAGGAGTTTTCTTGGCATGGTGAATTACTGCGGCCGTTTTATCAAAGACCTGGCCAACCTGACTCTCCCCCTGCGTGAGCTCACAAAAGACTCCAGCCCGTGGACCTGGGGACCGGAGCAGGAAAAAGCATTCCAAGATGTCAAGGCCTCCCTCTCCAGCAACACCACGCTGGCGTTCTTTGACCCCTGAAATGCCACACTCATAGCAGTGGATGCAGGACCGGCGGGGTTGGGCGCTGTGCTAATGCAAAGGTCGAGGGATGAAATAGACTAGATCCCAGTCGCCTTTGCCAGTCGATCTCTCACAGACACAGAACAGAGATACTCACAAATTGAGAAAGAAGCAATCGCAATGCATTGGGGGTGCCGACATTTTCACCTATATGTCTACGGCAAGCCATTCACGGTGGTAACTGACCACAAACCGCTTGTGGCTCTATTTTCAGGGACTTCATCAAAGCCGCCCCCGCGAATTGAAAAGTGGCTATTACAACTGCAGGAATATAACTGCAACATCGAGTATCAACCTGGAGCGAAAAACCCGGCGGATTATCTCTCGCGCCATCCCAGGCCAGCCACTTCGGAGGAAATGGATGAGGCGGAAGAGACGGAAGCGTATGTAAAGTGGGTAGTGGCGCGATCATGCCCGCGACCCATCTCTCTGGAGGACGTTGTGAATGCCACAGCACAAGATGCCTGCATACAGAGAGCCAAGGAAATCCTTCGAACGGCGAATTGGCACAAAGCCAAAGAGAGTTGGAAAGTGCTCACCCCAGAGGCTCAAAGGGTCATGGAAAGCCTGTACCATGTCAGGGAAGAACTCAATGAGGACGATGCGGGATGTCTGCTGCGAGGGCATCGCCTGGTAATACCCACGGCCCTCACGGGTCAGGTAATAGAACTAGCACACGTGGGCCACCAGGGGATGGTCAAGACCAAAGCCCGGCTGCGAACTAAAGTATGGTTCCCCCTCATGGACGACATGGTGGAGAACATGGTGAGGTCGTGCGCTGCCTGCCAAGTTACGGGGGACGCTCCTCGGGAGGCCCCCATCATAGTGGAGCCCCGACCCCAGAGACCGTGGGAGCGGGTCAGCATGGATTTTGGCAGTCTCCCGGATGGAAGGCACACGTTGGTGATGATAGATGACCACTCAAAGTACCCGAAAGTAGAGATCGTGACAAGCACAAGTGCAGAGTGTGTAATACCAAAAATGGAGAAGATTGTCGCCACTCACGGAGCCATGAGGGAGCTCCGAACGGACAATGGACCCCCATTCCAAGGGCAGGATTTGGCCACCTATCTGTCCTCTCTTGGAACACGTCACCGGCGCATAACACCCAGGTGGCCCCAAGCCAATGGAGAAGCTGAGAGGTTTATGAGGACCCTGAACAAGGTCATCCGCATCGCCCATGATAAAGGACAGTCAGTGGAGATGGCCATCTTCACATTCCTCCGAAGTTACCGCCAGACCCCGCATTCCACCACGAGGGTGGCCCCGGCCCATCTCCTCCTAGAACGAGTGGTGACTGATTCTATTCCTCATCATCCCCAATGGTCACCTGAGGTGGCGAATGAGGAGGTCATCGCAAGGAAAAGAAAGGCTACGTTCGCCAAGATCAGCCAGAAAAGAAGGGCGGCGATACCCCGATTTAAGCAAGGAGATGTGGTGCTTCTTTGCAACCGAACAACCAGTGGCAAGTTCAGGCTCAACTACGAGAAAGGACCGTGGCGAGTGATTGGAGTGAAAGGCACCCGTCTCACTGTGATCCGAGGACGAGAGACAGTAACTCGCAATGTATCTCATTTCAAGCATTTTCATTCAGCGACCACTTAATCTGGCCCTCTGCAGAGTGCTCACAGAACTGAAACTGCAACTAACACATCCGGAGCTGAATCAACACCCAGTCACGAGGTCATTCCAAGTAGCGATCTGAGAGCAGCGAGTGAAGAGGTGGGAGGAGACGCTGAGGCCCTCGAGGAGGTACCAGATCCGGAGGGGGCCGACAGAGAGGCGCCAGGTCCCGCCTCAGGAGCCGGATCGGAAATGCTGAGTCAAAGGGGGTCGCAGCACCGGCTGAGAAATAATCCCACTCTCGTCGCCAATTGTTGTGTCCTATAGTAAGGAAGTGACTGCCCTAGGGATAGTGATCTGGGACCTACACTCCGGGGCATCTGTGAGTAACTAGGCCTGACACATGGCCCTATAAATAACTGAGTCGGACACTGGGAATAACTTGGTGGCTCGGTCTGCGCGCATCTGAATGCGTGCCTGCGTGCGAGACCTCTTTTTATTATAGGGAGTCACATGACTTCAACGCTGGACGCTCCGGGCGTCAGGGGCGTGCCTCCAGGAACATAACACTACTCATGGAACACTAGGAGTAGGCACACGTACGACCATTCTGCAAGACACAAAGGTTCAAAGTGTTCGTTAAGGAGGAGGCTAAAACTGTAATTTTCCAAGCAGGAGGAAGACAAACAAGCACATAATGATGAACCCATGGGCTATTGGTACAATTCATCCCTAAGGATTGATTTTACTCAACACATTTCAAATCTTACTCTCAGTGAAATATATAATGGATATAGGGGGTGTATCTATGAATAATTGATTTTCCCCTTAGATGGGCAGGCACTTCCTTCATAAACTTCAGCATGTCGCCCAGATATGGGTCCCTGGCACACTGTGCCACTGGAACCAAGCTGTGCCCAGCTGATGACCCCTAATTAGGGCGAAACCGGTCTGGGATGCTTGTGCTCCTGTTCAGGGATGACCAGGCCTGGTGGTTCGGGCTGGACTGTTCCCATTGGATGATTTGCTTATAGCTGGGGGGGTCCTAACTGAGGTGGCATGGTGGGTGAAAAATGATGGATTAGGATGTGGACCCAAATAATTACTAGTGGCTGAGATTAATTCAAACGTTTAATCAATTACTTTTTTTCTATAGTTCCTTAAAAATGGCCCATTCATTCATTCATGTATCCATTCACTACAATACAGAAAAATAAATGAAAGTCTAATATGCCTGTCAAATTTCTTTTGGTCAGGACATTATTCAGCCTTCTGCCCCTCCCCCACACCCTCGCATTATGTGCATATTATGTGCATATCAAACATCAAACTTGTTGCATTTGCCAATGCTGGATTTCATACGAAACGATGATGCATATTACATGTCTTCATTATGCTCCCCGCTTGTTTTTTAGCAGAATATTCACCCTGGGTATGTAATGTTATATGCAATGATACGTGGATTTTTTTCTAAATTGATTCAAGGACATTTACTGTGATATTTACACAATAAAATAAAACAGGGCAGCAGCATAATGCCACAGTGTTAGCGCTCTGGTGAGGATTGGAGAAAATGTAAATGAAAATGCAAAAATAATCATGGCCTTGTACTCTGTAGAGCTCGAGATCGGAAACAGTTTTTAATACTGAAACAATCTTTTTTAGAATTCTATGATAAACTAAGTACAGTCTGTTTAAATATACCTCAGTGTTCAAATCTCCACAAGAGTTAATATAACCCTGTTCTACTCTAGTTTGACGATTCTATGAAGTCATCTCAGATACTGTTTTCCTTTGGCTTCCAGTATAAGGATACTTAAGTGCTACATACGTACTATTCGTTAGCAGACAAATGGTTGCTTTGAATTTTGAAAATGGTCAGAGAGAATGTATTTAACGTTGTAAATGTCATAAATCAATGTTGGTATGCTCCATGGAAGATGACTCTCTGGTATGAACATTTTTTTGACAAGTTAAATTCAGTTTTCTTTCAATCGAAGAGCAAAATATCATTACAATTTCAAGCACTTAAACACTTAAGTACTTTAAATCAATATTTAGACATTTAATTATTTTGTTCATTTGCTTGAATATATTAGAAAGGCCTTAAAGGACCATTAAGATAGTTTCTGATTAACATAGTTATATAAGAAAAAGGTGGTAATTAAATAGAAATCGAATTTCTTGGCATCAATAAACATTTGCATAATTTAGCAATTATTCTATCATTTTAAATACATATATAGAGTGCAGTTTTTTCTTTCAGTTATTCTAAATTGTGCACATTGCAGTTTGATGTGTGTGTATGAATTACATTTATAAGTGGTCAGCGTTCATAGTTTTTGATAGTACATGACCATATTTGTTTTTAGAAAATAATCACGTATCGGTCACTGTATTCAGTTGTTTATTTATTAACTGAAAGACAAATCAAGCATAACCAACAGTTTTTCCAGAGCCCATCCAAGCAAATTAGTGTTTAGTCTCACATTTTCTCTCACTGCATAATCTTGTTTTCCAAGGATTTTTAGTTATTCAAGTAGATTTATACTTATTGATGTTCTGCTTCTCATTTATAATTGTAAAGTTGTTTTTTAATTAAAATATTATATATGAAACGCTCAAATCCATTCTAAAACGAAATAATTAGCATATACTGAACAATGACATCACTGTTTGGTTTACCACAGCGTGCAACTCTTACTAATACTCCCCACAAATTCAACACCGACGCAATGTCAAGGGCTGTATCCCTGAGAGTGCTAATTTCAGACTCTGGGGTGGATCACAAACATTTTGACAGGAGTCACATCCTTGTAGCGTCACCACCTCAATTCAGGGAATGGCGGAAACTGTTTCCTGTGATATCCTAATGTGTTCTTGGTGTTGTCGTTTTGTTTTGCCTCCACTGAACTAATGCACCTGTGTGTAGGTGAATATATCAGGATTGGACAAAGTGTCGAAATAACCTCAGTCCTTGGGGGGTAGTAAAGCAGGGATTTGTGCAAACTCTCTTCATCACTGTATTATGAAAATAGATTTGTGGAGATGGTAATGTGTGCTAAAATATTTGAACACATTTGCAGTGCTGCATTTTGATGAGGTGGTGATGTGTTATGTTTTTGTGCTGTTGTGTTTTTGGCTGTATCACCGCTTTTGGCATTGCTGTGGAATTACTTGTACTGAGGTAGCTGTGCTCCGTTCTGTATTAACAATTTTTAGTGCTGTTCACTCTTATTTTTTTGCCCTCCTGTTGTTTTGCTCTTTGTGGTACATTTCTGTAATGTGTTCTTTAGTGAACACTGTAGGAGCTAATTTGAGATATTGATCTCACTTATACTTTGGTGGATTTGTAGCACCACCATAATTCGGCTATTCACCAAACGATCAACCCTGCTGTTCCCTCTCTCTGATCATATAGGGGAGGCACTATATTTACACTTGCAGAGTCTTTGCTAGATACACTAGTGTAATCCTGTGACCTGGTGCTCCATCTGCCAAGAAGGAGCCAGATCACAATGATTGGCAGTCCACCCTATTGAGGATGGTGTCACATAATGTATTTTCCTGTCTGCCTTTGCCTTGCTGGGAAAATGTAGAATGACTCCTACACACAGGAAGAACCTACCCATGACTTGGGAGCATTTGAACATTAGTTTTTGTTTGTACTGAGAATCAAACTTCTGTTTTAGGAGTTTATTTTTCAATACACAGTTTGCTGTGTGGGTGAATTAAACATGGTGCCCACTCAGCAAATCTTCAGTGCTGTGAATTAAACCTCTGCAACTGCTACTCTGTTCATAATACAGAATGGCCTACTAGACAGCAGGAGATCCATAAATAGAGGAGATAATCCTCTGCCAGAGTGAAGGATGCTGAGGCATCCATGCCTTTGGGGACCATTCTCCAGGGCTAAATAATACCTGTATTGTCTGCCTGAGTTTTGGGCTGACTGGTGTCTTAAATAGTTAAAGAGCTGGGGCAAAATTATTTTACCACCTCAGATAGGGGTAAATGGTTGTTTGAAACTTGACCACTTAAGGAATAAAGGAACTGCTTTTGGACATAAATGTAGTAGAATTTAATAACATCGCTAAAGTAATTCTAGCGCAAAATTACGAACCAAAAAGGTTAAAAAAAAGATGGCAGAGTCTCCCTCATGGGCAACATGCCAGGGACGTTCCTGTCTCTGAACACCTCTCCCATATCTGATTGCTCAATCCCTTACTCCACCTTTGGAGAAGTGCAGTCATTAGGTTGGGAATTCGAGCAGGAAAGACCATCTGCATTTCTCTGTCGCAATCTAGCTCTGTGCTTTTCCAGGAAGGCTTCTCGTCATTGACTGCATCAACCCTCTTGTCAGGAGTGTCAGTCTGCACCATGAAGGCCTTACAGAGCTCATGTGCTTTTAACACAGGAATATTGAGCACTGTGACCTTCATTTTGTCAAAGGCTTTCTGATTTTTCACAGTCCAGATCACATTCTTGGGCTGTTTCTTGGATGCAGGGCTGTCAAAGGAGCAACCATAGCTCCCTAACTAACCACAGAATTTGTGTAGTATCCAGTGAGGCCTAGAAAAACTGGCACCCATGTCTGTGTCAGATGGGGGTGCCTCACAATTAAACATAGCTTGTGCCTTGGCTTTAGATTAATAATTCTTCCCATTGTGTTACTGGTGTTCAAGATAAACTACAGACAACTGACTAACTACCAAAATGACTTTACCCCCCACTCCCCAAATCCTCACTGTTGTGTCGTTCCTACCAATCCATAGGACCTGCACATTGTTCAGACAACAGAAACGAAGGGCTTGTTGTCAAGACTGACTCCAGACACCTCCGCTGGATATGTTGGCCTGTAAACCAGCTAGCTCACAGTAGAACCAAAGTCCAGTGCACACTGATGCGAGTGATGGTTTAATGTAAAAACCAAAATTCAATAGCTCTTCTTGCAAACATTAAACAGGTCGACATCAGAATTGTCTTAATGGGGATTTTTAATCCGGATCAATACAGAATGAACAAACTGACAACACGTGTTTTGTCACAACGTGGTACAATTGTGACTCTTCAGGGCTGTTGAGTTGGTGAAGGATAAATGTAATCGCTATACAGGTGATACTTCCAACCCGGTAGTGACACGGGTAGTCAAGCAATGGTCTCGGGAAGGTAGAAATAGATTATTCACGGTGTCCTAATGGTTAATGGGATGCTGGTAGACAGACGTGTGAGTCCGTGACCAAGGCGATCTAAGCTTCTGAATCCGACCTGATTCGGTTTTTATATTAAAACCATCACCCGCATAGGTGTGCACAGGACTTTGGTTCTATATTCACTGTGTAGGTCTTGACTTACACACTGGCAGGGTTTGTTTTGTTTGGGTTTGTTTTCCCCTGACCTGTTTGCACCGTTCTTATTCATTTGCATCTTAGAATATTTGCGTACTTGCCAGAGCGCCACTTCTTCCTGTCTTTGAATCTAAACCCGCCACCGATAAAGCAGCTAGCTCACAATGTCACTGTAAGCTACCCTAACCTACCAGGGAGCTAATAGTTTTTGGCAACCACTAAACATGACAACCCTGATTCCACAGGAATCGTGAAAACAGTACACAACCTTTCCCTCAGTGACTTGCGCTCACTTATTCTCAAAGAAATATACAGAGAATACACAGTAGGACGTTTTCAAAAATAATTATTGAACCAACGTTATTCTTGCATAAAAGGAATGTGTTTCAATGATCAGTAGACAAAAGCAGATAAACTTGATTACAAGCACCAAGAGCATAAATATTAGATATATATAGTTCTTGAATGGTGCTAAACAATTGTGTATATGAAAGCATGTAAACAAGACAGTAACATAGCGTACTCCTACTATCCGAACCCTACTTTAAGTGTACCTAGAGTGTGTAGGTGTAGAGCCAAAAACCCACCCAATGGATGGTCCAACCCCATTACCTGATGGAAGTTTTGCACTTTACGAGCATTCCAGGGGTCAGAGTGAAGAGGTGGGAAATCTGTCTTAAATCTCTCTTAACTCTACTTTCTGCAGAGTCATATTAGCAACAAGGTTACCTCCTCCACAGAGACAAGCTTCATGTTACTGGAAAACAAGTCAGGGACATATAGCTTCTACCAGGTTGCATGGAGCACCCTAGTGGTTTCTCTTGTGGCCCCTGTGTTAAAAAAGTAGCTGACGTCAAAGTTCTTGAGAATCAATTTTTCATACTGATATATAGATATATGTAGCCTTTATGATGTGTTAAGTTAGCATGAGCTTTTTAGGAGTTTAAACGCCATTTTACCTTTCTGCTGGTTATGCACACAACACATAGTTGTTGCTTTAGCTTTGAGCATTGTAGAATGTTTTGATTCATACGAGAATAATATGTTGTTACACTGATTTCAGCCTTGCTTGGCGAGCTGTGTCTGTAGAGTGAGTGCTGAAACCTTCAAGGATATCTCAACACAGTAGTTGTTGTGAGCACTGATCTTCACACGTTCCTAGACATAACCTACATGCAGCTGCAGCCAAGTTCTGGCTTTAGGCGCGTTTTATATTGCTTTGCACAAGAGCATACAAAACACACTTGATGGTGCTTCGCATGCAGAAGAGCTGGTTGCTGATGATGTGATCCCTTACCACTAGGATCTTGAGGTATGGGGCCGCTCTGCTAAAACCCAAAAGAGACCTTCTTAGATATAATATAATATACTAGCTAGGGAGGTTTTGTTAAACCCTATTCATTTTAGCATAATACTATGCTTTCACCGTTTGTGTTCTATGGACTAGTGACTATGCTGATTACTTTGTTTCTTATAATATGTTTGTTTGTATTAGCTAAGATACTGTGCATGAGAGCACTGCATTAGTGAATAAACTTTTCAAATATGCACGTGTCCTCTTTTACTCCTTGTTCTGGATTGAAATGATTGTATAATGAAAGAGTGTTCATGTGTTCCACGTTACCTGAGGTGTACTAAGTCCATGTTCTGGTTTGTCTAAGCATTGGGAGTTTATAATGACCAATGAGACACTGATTGCTAGTCTGGTAGGGGATTTTTGGGTATTAAGGTGAGTTTTGGCACACCCTAATTCACTGAGGTTCCAAGCCTCTATGCACAGTTCTGTCTGAGCACGGAATCCCTGCGACAATACTGTATCTATTTGTCCTCCAAAACTTGAGAGCAAATTGGTTTCCACTTGAGTAGCTTGAGATCCTCTTGTTGCCCAGTCAATGTCACATTATGGCCAGATGTTTCCTTCATCAGCTCTTGGCTAACCAGATGTTTTTCTCTATCTTATCCATATACTGCACCATCAGCTTGCTTTTCACATCTAAACGCATAGTTCCCTACATCTATAAAAAGACTTAGGAGTACCTTCCCACCTCTCTCTGATGAAAGTTACTGGTCCATACACAAGATGTTCAGACAGAAGCTCAAAGGAAATAAACCTTACCCACTTCTCTGGAATCTCCTTATAGGCAAATATGAGACTTGTCAAGAGAAGGTCTTACTTCCTCCTTAGGTTTTCAAGTAGTGTACTCATCATGTTCTTAATGTTCTTGTTGAAGCATTCTGCCGCTTATTGGTATGTAAGTGGTACGACTGGGACACAAGATATCTCACACCAGATTTCTCCCAGATCTCTAGCATATATGAGAAGATGAAACCTGTTCCTCTGACAGAAATCACAGTCTGTGGAAATCTTACACTTGAGAAGAACGTAGATACTTCAGCAGATTATTGCCTGTGGTTAAAACTAATTCAAGTTTTCCAGCCATCACTTTTGCGTCTTCGCTGTGATGTCCAAGTACGACATGTATGTCCAGATGCAGATCCCGTGCTCACTGTCATAGAACTCTAACTATAGCCTACCAATTTGGCCCAAGTAGGCTGAAATCGGTCAAGGGTTGCTTGTGTTAATATTCAGAGACAGTTTGAGAGTAAAACATCTTTCTCAGAACTAATTGTTGTTCCTTTTCTGGGTCTAAACAATCGCTCTAAAATTCACTCTCCAATCCCTTTCCATTTCTTTTGTAACATTTCCTTTTCATTGTTTTGTCTTTATCTTGCTTTTTCTTATTTCTACCATGACAGTCTCTTTCTTTCTCTTGTCTTTTATTTTCCCTTTCCTTCTTTTCTTTTTCCTTTGTTGTTCTTCCCTTTGCCTCTTCTACAGTTTCTGGTAGGCTAGTTTGAGTTTTTCCCTCTTAATTGCTGTGGTCCACTCATCTTCTTGAGTCTTAGGATGAGTTTTACAAGCCTTTTGCCCCACTTTCGCGTCACTTTTTCCATGTTAAAAATTATGCAAAAGTGGCATAAGGGCCTTGTAGATACCATAATCCCAGGTAGATGCAATACACCTAAGAGGGTGATTCCTAGGCCTGATAATGAATTTGATTGTCCTGTGAAAATCTGAAAAGCAACCTGGGGTATAGACTAGGGTGATATCTCAGGCACACCTACATGAAGGGGCTCTCTTCCTGGGTTCTTTCCATGGCACCCTCTCCTAAGTCTCCTATGGACTTCTCCCCATTTCCCTAGTTCTCTCACTGACTCCTAACAAACTCTACAAGCATCACCCTCAAATGGCTAAGGGATTAATGTTTTAGGCCTACTTATTCCCACTTTAGATGCACCATTTTATGCAGGTTGCAATGTAATTAAGTTAGACATCCAATGGTTATGTGAAATTATTGAAACTGGAACATAATCATCCTTCTGCTTGCTGCCAGTTCTTAAAAATGGCTTGGCGGTCTCATGGCACAAAAGGACTAATGGGACTCAATTTAGGCCATTGGATCCCTTTAGGACTGGGGGCCAGTGGCCATTCGACTGGGGATACTGAGAAGGAAGAGTGGATGTGGTCTGACGGCTAGATTGCCGACTTTGGTTCTGAAAACCAAGGTTCGAGCCTCGGGGTCGCGTCCACATCTTTTGATTGTGGGCAAATCACTTAACCTCCCTGTGCCTGAATGTGTCCTTGTGTAACGTAACTGGTGTTATGTAAAGCGCTCCAATACCTTCGGGTCGAGTTAACGCTATATAAATCTGCATTAAAAAAATGAAGAAAAAAAACACTTGTTTAGCACATGACTGTAAGGGTAATAAAGCTTGAATTCAAAAGGCTTATTCAGGAGCATAGGGAGGAGGTTAAAGACTCCGAACACAACAAATTACAAAATACGACTCAATAACACATGGTCCATCCGGTGTTTTTAGTACAAGAATAAAAAGTGATTTATTCTGCCACTGCATAATACCAAACAAATAGATTCTGTGAGTAGCTACATTTCAACAGCTATGTCATGGAAATAATAGGAGGAATAAGAGAAATCTAGACAGGTGCTGAGTCATTCGCTCACAGAGGTCAGCCTGTGCAGACTTCCATGGTTATACTGGCACTGGAAAAAGCAGGTTTACCTTGGCGCAATGCAGAGAAGCTTCAGTTCTGTTGCTGTAGTATGTGATCTAATTGCCGTGTGACTTAACCCTGGCTTCTTCTGGAAGGTGCAGCTGGTTCGTGCTCATGCTGGCCAGCTGTTGGGGGCTTGAAAGTCAGCATCTGAGTCCCAAACACCCACTCAAGAAAGTAGAAGCAGGCTCCAAACAAAGTCTCTTAGAGTGACAAGGGAGTTCGTAATGGAATAACATTTGTTTCTAAAGCCCACGCTCTAGGATCCATATAGAGCACATCAGTGGTGGCGAAAAGTCATGGGAAGCTGGCAGTTGGGGCACTGTCCAGTCCAAACACACAAAAACAGATTTTCTGTTCAGTTTTCTTTGGTGCAAGGGGGCTTTCGTGCACACCAGGACTTGGCCAGATCCAAGTGAACAGGAATTCCTACAGTCCAAACTGGCAACATCACCGAAATCTCCCAGGTCAAGAGTGAGGACTGAGGACATCTGAAGGTCCAGGCCAATCGGGAGTTCATCACAAGCTCCTTGCAGCACCACTCTCATTCCACATTTATGATGCATTTCCTGCTTCAGTGACTGTGACCAGTCCACATTTTTGGGTAGCTCCTCTACCATGCCCTGACAACTACCCTTCTTTTGTAGGAAAGCATCTCCTGTTGGGATAGATTTCTGTAACTCTCTCTAAACAAGCAAGGTGAACTCCTTCCCAAGGAAGACACACATCACTTCTAGCAGATGCTTTCAGACTTATTTGGGGGATGTCTCCTCACCTGCCTGTGATGCTGGTTTTGTATCACTCTAGCCCCAGAATTCATAAGATCAGAGGTTA
Organism: Lissotriton vulgaris; assembly: GCF_964263255.1. Taxonomy (NCBI): domain Eukaryota; kingdom Metazoa; phylum Chordata; class Amphibia; order Caudata; family Salamandridae; genus Lissotriton; species Lissotriton vulgaris. The sequence continues at coordinate 740,252,459 of NC_141687.1, read as the reverse complement.
TTTCTTTCAATTCCAGTAGTCTTGCAGCAACCATGTTAAAGTACAATTAACACCTTCAGTCCTAAGCATTTTCACAACTACCTCCACACTTAAGGCTATACCACTGTTTGTGAAGCTAAGCTTGGATGGAAAATTGGTGATACCACTGGCCATATCTCACTCTGGACTGTCTGCTGCTGCAGACAGTACAGGGCTGGCAGGCAGTATATCTCAAAGCCAGTAACAGCATCACCGAAGGTTGAACTACGGACTCTTATTTCCTAGTGTGTATTGCAGACTTTTAAAGGAGCCAAAACACTGCAGGCACTGAACGCCCACTGTAGAGGTTTGTGTGGTGGTGATTTAAAGCTGTGTCCAGTACACTGTTTTATCTTTTCCCCTTTTACTGGGCCCCATGGGAGCTGGGTGAAGGGAAGTGTGACTGGCTGTGTCCACCAGTGTCATCTGGTCCAGTGTTGTAAGATTAGTTACCACACTGGCAGCTGGGTTATTTTATGCACATGAAACATATGACTGTCAGGATTTACAGCTTGCCAATGTTCACCATGGTCAGCACTGTCACCAGGACAATCGTAAATCTTATACAAGAAATAGAGAATGAACTCCTTCTGAACACAAAAAGTAGCTTAGGACTACTAAATTAAAGAACAGTTCCTAGTATTCAGATCTGTAAAGAAGTTTCTGAAACGTCCCCCCCCCCCCCACTGTTGCTTGGCCTTTAAGTAATTTTATAAAAATGTATTTAACTTGTTAAGCTATCATGTGAGGTATCTTCAATCAGTTGTAGCTTTTTAGCCCACAGCCCAAGCCTGCATTGATAAAACGTACAAATCCCACGAAGCAAAACATTCTGGATTCCTGGTACCACAAATGACATGGGGCCACTTAGCTGTTTTTATTGGCAGGAGGACCAACAAAGCAGCTTCGTTTTAATGGTTTTGGTGAGAAAGGGAATGTTACAAACCTCAAGTTTTCAGTATGTGTCCTTTCTCAGTATAGAAATGTCTGTTCAAGACAATTTGCTGTACTGATTGCCAGTTGAGTGCAATAAAAGGTAGCCAAAATTAGCATTATTAATTAACACTAATGATACAGGGTCACTTCAGGAAAACGCATTTAATAAGATAATGCTCTCTGTTAGTTGTACACTTGGTTCTCTTTAATCAGACCATAATATCACAATAAAATGGATATTTATGTTGGCAAATCCTATATTTTTTCAAACAAAATTAATAGAACAATTAGGACTTTCTTCTTTCTAATAAACATCGTTCTTTGTTTATAATAAAATGCGTCAGTTTAATGAGTGTTTTTGAACCTATTACACAGTTTACAAGTGGCCTTGTATTTTAATTGGATGGTACTATCAAGCAGACTAGGATTTTTGCCAAAATTATTTTGCAGTCTGTGCTATTTTGTGCAAAGATGATTGTGATACATTGGTGTGTTAATTGAGTGGGATGTTAACCCTGCTCAAGTAACAGCCACAATCTCTGTCAGAGTGAACCACAAAATAGCTCAAATTAACCTGTGCTTAAACCTAGGGGACCTTGGCAGTCAAGCGTATCTTAAAGGCAATTTGTAAAGTGTTTATGCAGCACACAAACAGTTATAAAGTGAAAAGACAACACAGAAAAATCCCACACCAATCTAGAAAACATTAGAATACACTTTATAAAGTATTTGATACCTAAATGATAGATATCCAATCTGTAAAACCACATTTATTAATTTTTAAAGTTTAAGCTACCAACTAGTGCTTAAAAGATCAAATCGTCAACTGTGGACACTAGTCCCATGTTACCGGGTCAAAGTTGAAAAATATGGCTAGAGTGCGAATCTGATATAAAACGTAGATTGGGTCCGGTCGGCGCTTACCTTCGGAATTAGAAGAAATTTGTAGAAAATGTCTCTGAGAAGGTAGAAGTTCTGAGGGGCAAGGCTGGAAGTGGTGGCTGAGGATGAGTCGTTGTGGAACAGCTGGATGAAGTCACAGTGAAGATTGCTACGTTCAGATTAAGGGCCTAACTCCAAATTTGGCAGTCCAGAGTTCCACCACAGTGGTGTGGCAACTACCGGCGCAATGTCGGTCTCGACACCATATTACAACTTCGGTGGTCAGACTGCCATGGGACAGCCGCAACCATCGGGGATCTACGATCCCTTGGTTTTGGCAGTCTCGGGCAGCAATATGCTGGCTATGCTGCTGCACCACCGCCATGCATGTTATGACTTTCTTGACCACACCACTTTTCATGACAGTGATCACGCCATGAAAAGTGTGGCGGTCAGGAAAGTAAAGGGACCCATGTGCATGGGGGTACCTCCACCCCAGGTCCTGCATGGCACAGCATGGACTGCACCAGTCCATGCCGTGCAGGAATGGGCTTCGATGTTCCCATTGTGGTGCCTTTCTGAGGCTCACCACCTGGGATCACGAAAGCACTGCCCGCTAGACCAGGAGAAAACGCCTAACCTGGCGGGCGGTCGGTGGTCAAGTTTTGTGGTGTGAGAGCGGTTTGGCTTGCATGGCGGCCAGCTCCACACCATCAAACTCATAAACAGGCTCTAAGTCTCTTTTTTGGAAGTAAAACATCTCTAGCAATTGGAAGCTGAAGGCTGTTGCAGATGAGAGTTTCATAATGTCTGTTGCACCTTTTGCAAACTCCACTGAATAGGACTTGTTATTGCGGAGAAGAGCATAGTGGGAGCTGCCGCTCATTCAGGCCAACCAGCAATACACATAGGGCTGATTGATGAGCTGGTAGGTCCTGATATCCTCTAAGATCTCAGGACAGTGTTTAGCCAATTTGTGGATTTTGGTTAACTGGGCACATTTACCACCACCACCAATGGTCCACGATTAGAGGTCCATGACTTGGTGGTTTAGGACTCACTCAGACTGGGTCCAGGTGCGGGTTCAAGATGGTACAAGACTTTTCTGTCCCTGATGCTCTGATCAGGAGGCCATCCAAATAGCCCTTGAAGACCCTCTGGTAGTGCTGGGATCAAGAAACGGAACAGTGCTCAAAGAGTAGGACAGGCCTCTGAGGTTTAAGGCAGGCTTCATGAAGCATAGCAGTCCTTTCAAATGCAGCAAAGCAGTCTCCTGAAGTATACAGCAGGCCACGGCAGTAGGCAGTCCTCTGAGAGTCCTTATGCAGGTCCAGAAATCAAACTGAAGAGTCGGCCTGAGGGTCCTATTATAATACCTTGTGCCCTCTTTGAAGTCGGAGAAGTTTCAAGAAAATTAACTTTGAAGTGCTTCAAATTTTCTGCCTCCACTGCCCTAGTTCCAAGCTGGCTGCATGAACAATACAGTGGTGACAAGTCCTTTGTGTGAAGGGAGGGCACAGCCTTTTCAGTTGGGGTGGGGCTGTGCTCAGCGTCGCCCTCCCATCCTGCCAGTGATGGCCCATCCAGGCATATCTAATCCCTCTGTTGTGTGACTGTCTGTGAAGACGTAAACAAAGTCCAATTGCCAACTAGATCAAGTCATGTGACCCAGAAACAGGCTGCGGGCACAAAAAACATAGATGTGGCATTTATAAAATTGGAACTTAAAATATGACTTTATCATTAAAGATGATTTTTAATGACAGTTTCTCAGACACCAAACATTAAATCTTTAGCTGTTCTATAACAAAAAGTTGCACTAATAAGGCAAACCAATGTTATATTATTGGAGAGGTAAGCCTGATGGTGGTGAAAAATGAGGGGAGTTTAGACTTCACAATGGGGTTATTTTGCCAAGCCAACTTAGCAGTTTAAAACTGCATTCAGACTGCAATGCAGACCTTCGATGTATTAAGGGGCTATTACAATGGATGACACAATAATGATTTACACGCCCTGGGTGGTATACTGTATACAACTTTACACATGATTTATAAGTAAATTAAATAAGCCAATCAGGTGTAGGACAACTTTATCACATTTTAGAGAGCGAGCACAAGCACTTTAGCACTGGTTAGCAGTGGTAAAGGGCACAGAGTACTAATGCCAGCAGAAATAATTTCAGAAAAATAGGAGAGTAGAGGCCAAATGTTTGAGGGAAGACCATCCTAAGGCTGACAGGTATACCACATTTCTTTAGTGATAATCATTTCCTTATAAGAACAGAGAGCCTTCTTCTACTTGCAAAATAGTGTCACTCAAAGTGTCACCCAAAAAGCATTGAATTGGAACACATATGCACATTATAAATATGGAAATGTATCATATAAGTTAGTACAGCCTACTGTCTCAAACAAAGCAGTTAATTTGCAGCAGCTTGTGCCTCCAGTATCCCATCTGTACAGGAGCAGCAGCCAAAGGAATGCCCTCACAGTTTTCTGTCTCACCTAAGTATTGCTGCTATCCCTATCATGACAGAGGCTACACATCTGTAGGCGAAGTGCTAATACTATTATGGATGTGAAATGAATTGGTTTATTTTTATAACATGGGCATGTTTTTGTATACATCATCTAGCAATATCAGGTTTAAGCTGTAGCATCTTATTTTTTATATGGGACAGGCTGACATGGTAAGTGGTTAAACTACAGGAGATGCACTGGAAAAAGAGCCGCCTAGGTGAGGCTCAATACTTCAAAGTGCAGTCTGGCAACCATTTTGGATCAGGATTCTAAACAATAAAAATATCATCTGAAAGAAGTGGCTAAAGTTTTTGAACACTTGGTTCTGCAGTAATTTGCAGTAATAGTCACTCCTCATATATTAATGCGAGGAAACCATCACTGAGACCTGACAGTTTGGTGGTGGAGAAACTGTTGGATCAAACATTTCTAATAGCAGCCAATAGATTCTCCAGCATCAGAAACTCTGCAGTTCCTCTGGCTCCAAATGAGATGGAGGAACCATGAGTTTGGTGGCCGGAAACTCTAACAATTCATGGTGAAGCTTTTGCCATGACAAACTATACATTTGTAGCCAAGTTATGTGAAACGTAAGTCAGCTTCACAGGCTCCGCTTCCTCTACAATGTTGCCCAATGAATGGCCTTTGCATTCCCTAGGAGTGCAGATGTCCTCCATTACCTATCTATTCCTCCTCCAAGCTGTGCAGATAGAACTAGATTCTGGCACTTTTCTCCAGAGCTCATGGTGTGCAAACAGGGGCATAGCTTTGGAGCTTTGTGGGGTATGACCCCGCCAAAATAAATGCATTCTTAGCTTAGTAGTTAGGCCTGAGGGCCCTGAGTCAGGACTACTATGTCTGTGTGGGTTTTTCTGGAGTCATGAGCCAAGAATGAAAGACAAAATAGTTACCTTCGATAGATGTGGGAGAGAGAAACACAGATAACTATCTGGGGGCTGAATTTCAAAATGTGAAACAAAATAGCATGGAATCAATATTGGGTTGCCTTTCTGTCCAAACTGTGTGATCCTAGGCAAATATTGTATTTCAAAAAGCCTCCTTTTTCTTTACTATCACATATGAGAGCACTTTTAAATTCTTGAGTTCAGGATGTGCATTGTAAGAGCACCTCTTATGTTTGACTTAAAAGACTATACCGCTCCTCCAGCTATAATAAAAATCTAGGTTGCATTAAGGGTTTACACGACTACTGACTTGTCTCTTAGTTCATTTAAAGCACAGTTGTTCGGGGACGAGCATTGAACGTTTCTATAAACTATCACTGTTAATAAAAGTCTGTCACTGCAGTAATATAGTCTGATGTACTTAGGTAAAACACTTCTGAATGTTAAAGAAATACTTTTTTTTCATTTTGAGGATATTGTATCATACTTTAACATTATGTGTGTTACAGGATATACATCTCAAACGTGTTCATGGTTTGGCTCGTGCACGGAATTTCAGAGCTAGGCAACACCTATGATTTGGCTCTGGCTTGACTCGCCATATTAATTTGCCTTAGCATTCTCTCTATTTGTGATTTTGGATTAATACATGGGGCCGCCAGTCACTTGATAAAATCTTTTGTTAAAGGTGAGGGCTACAAACATGGAGCCTTGTCCAAATGCACTTATTTGACTAACCTCCTATCAAGGCTTGCATACATCATGTGCATGCATTGAAAATACATTGAAAATAAGTGACACTAGGGCAGTGTATGTGACTGTAATCATGAGTTCCCTGTGGTACTAGCAAGCCTAGTTGGGATATGCAGGGACATATCTTCAGCAGGGTTGTGACATAATTCAAATGTATTCTTGGTTTTGTCATTAGGTCTTGGCACCCTGACTCAGGTCTTCTATGTTTGTGTAGGTTTCGTTCCTCATTCTCATTTCACTAAGAGCTTTTACCTGTTTTGGATTAGGATCTGAAATACATATTTAGGGACAAGTTTACCAAAAAATGTAAAATAGCAAATTTGCACCCATACAAACCCTTCTTGAATTGGTACAAATGAACTACATTTTGGAATTCACAAACATTGACAGTGTTAGGTTAGAAAAGCTGCACCAGTAACATGTTAACAGGCATACTACTGGCAATCAAGCACCCAAAAAATGACTGCACAAATGCTTGCTAATAGTCTAACCTTTGAACTAATGCGTTGACTATTAGATGTGTGTGGTCAGTACCTGTGACCCCACAATCACTTGTTCAAGATCAAGTATACTGTATTTAGATTTTTTTTAAATCCATAAAAGTAGGCCAGGGCGGTAAACTCTGCTCTGCTCATGCAGTTTGCGGAATCCAGGCACTCTGCGATCTATGCAGGAATGCAGAGTTCCTGAATTCCACCTTGCGGGTGTGAAGCAGACTTTTATTTCTGTTTGCATCCTCGAGTTTTGTTTTGGCACTCGACTGCGAGCTCCAAGATACTCACGGGTCGCTTGTGAGCATGCACAAGACTTCTAGCACTGCTAGTAAGCTCCCGCAAGACTTCATGCTGACTCATCCGGCTTCCAGCCAGGACGATGCCAATCTAGTGCCGATCGCAAATGGAACCCTCAAGCAGTTTTTGTGCGCCAGATGCAAACGAGACGTTTTTGAAGCAGATTTTCTGTTGTTTTTTTGTGCGAGAAACCTTTTTTTTAAAATGTATTTTCAAACAAAAAAAAGTGCCCAGAGACTGCAACTTCCAATTCCTTCCAGCAGGCTCCTCCCAGTGCTTTTCCCCTCTCCTGGTCACTTTTCATTGGCATTTGGAGCTGGAAGGAGCACTCTCCTTGTCTTCTGCATATATACCATTGGATTTCAGGGCTTTGCATTTGAGATCTCACAAGTAAATTGAAAAACTGCTGTATAAGGGCACTGGTGTTTTGGTTTGGGGGCATGCACCTAGATTTATATTTGTACTTTCATTCGATTTTTAAAATCTATTGTGGTGGGTGGCCTGCAGTTTTACTAGGGGCCTAGTTATTTTTTTGCATGTAATTTATGTTCTTTTTTCAAGGAAAAATGTTGCATAGTTCAGTCCATTTTCTTCTCCATGTTATTTTTATAATTTTGCAATATTAATTTAATTCACTATGTGGCCTAGTCTGCCAATGAACCTTCCAGCCAATAAGTCCAGTGCTAGTCATTGGTGCATGAAACAACTGTTTCTGTGGTGTCTGTTAAATTGAAACATCAGTTAGGTCATGGATGGCATTGGATTAAATTGCTAAATGTGTTTTCTGGGGTATTTTGCATTTTTTTCTGCAAACAGTGTATAGGTGGGGTAATTATATGTGATGCATTTGGAGGATGTGTGTTGTTGTAAAGTGTCTTAGCCCAACTAATTTTCGTTTTTGGCATTGCTGAATTAATGCTCTTTTTTCTGTGTTACCAGTCTATAACTACTTTGTCTGGCTAGTGTGTGAGTGTGTTTGACATCGGCCACCCTTTGTCTTAGTTCCCTATGCCATGTGGCCAGGGGCCATTTTGCATAGGCAGTGTCCCTAGGCCTGCATGTGATCTTTGTTCCCCATGCCTTCTTGTTTGGTGTTGTGACCATGTGGCTGGTGGCCATTTTGTATAGTCATCCAGTGTCCTTTTGCCATAGGCCAGCAGTCTTCTTTGTTCCCCATGCCTTCTGGCTTGTTTTTGTGACCATGTGGCTGGCAGCCATTTTGTGTAGGCACTGCAACCAATGTTCTTTTGCATAGGCCTGCATGTCTTCTCTTTGTTCCTGATGCCTTCTTGCTCAGTGTTGTTTTAGACATCCAGCCAGTGTGGCTCTTTGCCATAGGCGTGCATGGATGATAAGGATATGCTTCAGGATAATTTGACTTTTTTATAAAAAAAAGTTTAGATTTTTTTAATATGAGGTTCTTTTTTAAATTTTTTTATTGTAGTTACTTATATTTTCAATGTGATTTTTTTATTTTAATTTCTGTAATTTTTATATGTATATTGTAATTGTCTTCATTTAAATATTTTGTAATGGATTTTTTTTATTTTTAATGTTTTTAATATGTATTCTTCATTTTCCTAATAAGTGACCTAAACCCCATGTCTGCTATAGGTACACAACTGCATTCATTGTCTAAGGATTATTCCATTGTCACCTGCACATTCCTGAGGACCATATACCATGTGATACACATAAAGCAAACAGTTACATCTGCATGTTGTTGTTCCTCTTTCTTATCCTTCTTAAGTGTGCATCATGAAAGTTTATGTTGGTGTGATTTTACGAATGGATTGTTACACTGCATTGCTAATTATTTATAATAACTTTAGTAACCACACTAAATTATATTGTTTGTACTACTAATTGAACTGCAACAACAATGCCATGTTTCACTGATGTTCTTCTTGCTTGTTTGTTTTTGGGTGCACAAGAGAAGAGACATCACCTACAAAACTGCTAGACAGAAGGCCTGTGCATGACGTGACGCGTGACTTACTAGGCAACACGGGCATCGATTCAGCTTGTGAAGCTACGTGCCACTTCAAGATGGCGCCAAAGAAAGGTGCTGCCATGAAAGTGTTTAACAGCAAGGGGTGGTGATGGACAGAGTATCTGAATTAAGCAGAACACTCTCACCCAGTCAAGAGATCAGGGCTAGATCCAACACCGTTTTTTAGCTCACTGCACCATCCTAGCTAAGAACCTGGCTATATGCAAATTAGTCTGTTCCTGTCCCAGTGCATGATGGGAACAGGACAAACCAAACTACAAAGCCAATTCTTACACTGGGAAGGAAACAAGCTTCCGGGGACCGGTTTCTGGCATTTCAGCCGTCGTCGGCCCAGCTTGCTTGAATCCTGATGGTGCAATGAGCAAGGGACTCACATCTGAGTATACCCTTCCACGCTTAGGGTGGACAAAATATTTAACAACAAGGGGTGGTGATGGACAGAGTTTCTGAATTAAGCAGAATACTCTCAACCAGTCAAGAGATCAGGGCTAGATCCAACACGTTTTTTAGCTCACTGCACCATCCCAGCTCAGAACCTGGCTATATGAAAATTAGGCTGTTCCTGTCCCAGTGCATGATGGGAAAAGGGCAAACCAAACTACAAAGCCAATTCTTATACTCCGAAGGAAACAAGCTTCCGAGGGACCGGTTTCTGGCATTTCAGCCGTCGTCGGCCCGGCTTGCTTGAATCCTGATGGTGCAATGAGCAAGGGACTCACATCTGAGTATACCCTTCCACGCTTAGGGTGGACAAAATATTTAACAACAAGGGGTGGTGATGGACAGAGTTTCTGAATTAAGCAGAATACTCTCACCCAGTCAAGAGATCAGGGCTAGATCCAACACAGTTTTTTAGCTCACTGCACCATCCCAGCTCAGAACCTGGCTATATGCAAATTAGTCTGTTCCTGTCCAAGTGCATGATGGGAACAGGGCAAACCAAACTACAAAGCCAATTCTTACACTGGGAAGGAAACAAGCTTCCGGGGACCGGTTTCTGGCATTTCAGCCGTCGTCGGCCCGGCTTGCTTGAATCCTGATGGTGCAATGAGCAAGGGACTCACATCTGAGTATACCCTTCCACTCTTAGGGTGGACAAAATATTTACCAACAAGGGGTGGTGATGGACAGAGTTTCTGAATTAAGCAGAATACTCTCACCCAGTCAAGAGATCAGGGCTAGATCCAACACCGTTTTTTAGCTCACTGCACCATCCCAGCTCGGAACCTGGCTATATGCAAATTAGTCTGTTCCTGTCCCAGTGCATGATGGGAACAGGGTAAACCAAACTACGAAGCCAATTCTTATACTCCAAAGGAAACAAGCTTCCGGGGACTGGTTTCTGGCATTTCAGCCGTCGTCAGCCCGGCTTGCTTGAATCCTGATGGTGCAATGAGCAAGGGACTCACATCTGAGTATACCCTTCCACGCTTAGGGTGGACAAAATATTTAACAACAAGGGGTGGTGATGGACAGAGTTTCTGAATTTAGCAGAATACTCTCACCCAGTCAAGAGATCAGGGCTAGATCCAACACCGTTTTTTAGCTCACTGCACCATCCCATCTCAGAACCTGGCTATATGCAAATTAGTCTGTTCCTGTCCCAGTGCATGATGGGAACAGGGCAAACCAAACTACAAAGCCAATTCTTACACTGGGAAGGAAACAAGCTTCCGGGGACCGGTTTCTGGCATTTCAGCCGTCGTCGGCCTGGCTTGCTTGAATCCTGATGGTGCAATGAGCAAGGGACTCACATCTGAGTATACCCTTTCACGCTTAGGGTGGACAAAATATTTAACAACACGGGGTGGTGATGGACAGAGTTTCTGAATTAAGCAGAATACTCTCACCCAGTCAAGAGATCAGGGCTAGATCCAACACCGTTTTTTAGCTCACTGCACCATCCCAGCTCAGAACCTGGGTATATGCAAATTAGTCTGTTCCTGTCCCAGTGCATGATGGGAACAGGGCAAACCAAACTACAAAGCCAATTCTTACACTGGGAAGAAAACAAGCTTCCGGGGACCGATTTCTGGCATTTCAGCCGTCGTCGGCCCGGCTTGCTTGAATCCTGATGGTGCAATGAGCAAGGGACTCACATCTCAGTATACCCTTCCACGCTTAGGGTGGACAAAATATTTAACAACAAGGGGTGGTGATGGACAGAGTTTCTAAATTAAGCAGAATACTCTCACCCAGTCAAGAGATCAGGCCTAGATCAAACACCATTTTTTAGCTCACTGCACCATCCCAGCTCAGAATCTGGCTAAAAGCAAATTAGTCCGTTCCTGTCCCAGTGCATGATGGGAACAGGGCAATCCAAACTACAAAGCCAATTCTTACACTGGGAAGGAAACAAGCTTCCGGGGACCGGTTTCTGGCATTTCAGCCGTTGTCGGCCCGGCTTGCTTGAATCCTGATGGTGCAATGAGCAAGGGACTCACATCTGAGTATACCCTTCCACGCTTAGGGTGGACAAAATATTTAACAACAAGGGGTGGTGATGGACAGAGTTTCTGAATTAAGCAGAATACTCTCACCCAGTCAAGAGATCAGGGCTAGATCCAACACCGTTTTTAGCTCACTGCACCATCCTACCTCAGAACCTGGCTATATGCAAATTAGTCTGTTCCTGTCCCAGTGCATGATGGGAACAGGGCAAACCAAACTACAAAGCCAATTCTTACACTGGGAAGGAAACATGCTTCCGGGGACCGGTTTCTGGCATTTCAGCCGTCGTCGGCCCGGCTTGCTTGAATCCTGATGGTGCAATGAGCAAGGGACTCACATCTGAGTATACCCTTCCACGCTTAGGGTGGACAAAATATGTAACAACAAGGGGTGGTGATGGACAGAGTTTCTGAATTAAGCAGAATACTCTCACCCAGTCAAGAGATCAGGGCTAGATCCAACACCGTTTTTTAGCTCACTGCACCATCCCAGCTCAGAACCTGGCTATATGCAAATTAGTCTGTTCCTGTCCCAGTGCATGATGGGAACAGGGCAAACCAAACTACAAAGCCAATTCTTACACTGGGAAGGAAACAAGCTTCCGGGGACCGGTTTCTGGCATTTCAGCCGTCGTCGGCCCGGCTTGATTGAATCCTGATGGTGCAATGAGCAAGGGACTCACATCTGAGTATACCCTTCCACGCTTAGGGTGGACAAAATATTTAACAACAAGGGGTGGTGATGGACAGAGTTTCTGAATTAAGCAGAATACTCTCACCCAGTCAAGAGATCAGGGCTAGATCCAACACGTTTTTTAGCTCACGGCACCATCCCAGCTCAGAATCTGGCTATATGCAAATTAGGCTGTTCCTGTCCCAGTGCATGATGGGAAAAGGGCAAACCAAACTACAAAGCCAATTCTTACACTGGGAAGGAAACAAGCTTCCGAGGGACCGGTTTCTGGCATTTCAGCAGTCGTCGGCCCGGCTTGCTTGAATCCTGATGGTGCAATGAGCAAGGGACTCACATCTGAGTATACCCTTCCACGCTTAGGGTGGACAAAATATTTAACAACAAGGGGTGGTGATGGACAGAGTTTCTGAATTAAGCAGAATACTCTCACCAAGTCAAGAGATCAGGGCTAGATCCAACACCGTTTTTTAGCTCGCTGCACCATCCCAGCTCAGAACCTGGCTATATGCAAATTAGTCTGTTTCTGTCCCAGTGCATGATGGGAACAGGGCAAACCAAACCACAAAGCCAATTCTTACACTGGGAAGGAAACAAGCTTCCGAGGGACCGGTTTCTGGCATTTCAGCAGTCGTCGGCCCGGCTTGCTTGAATCCTGATGGTGCAATGAGCAAGGGACTCACATCTGAGTATACCCTTCCACGCTTAGGGTGGACAAAATATTTAACAACAAGGGGTGGTGATGGACAGAGTTTCTGAATTAAGCAGAATATTCTCACCAAGTCAAGAGATCAGGGCTAGATCCAACACCGTTTTTTAGCTCGCTGCACCATCCCAGCTCAGAACCTGGCTATAAGCAAATTAGTCTGTTTCTGTCCCAGTGCATGATGGGAACAGGGCAAACCAAACCACAAAGCCAATTCTTACACTGGGAAGGAAACAAGCTTCCGAGGGACCGGTTTCTGGCATTTCAGCAGTCGTCGGCCCGGCTTGCTTGAATCCTGATGGTGCAATGAGCAAGGGACTCACATCTGAGTATACCCTTCCACGCTTAGGGTGGACAAAATATTTAACAACAAGGGGTGGTGATGGACAGAGTTTCTGAATTAAGCAGAATACTCTCACCAAGTCAAGAGATCAGGGCTAGATCCAACACCGTTTTTTAGCTCGCTGCACCATCCCAGCTCAGAACCTGGCTATATGCAAATTAGTCTGTTCTTGTCCCAGTGCATGATGGGAACAGGGCAAACCAAACCACAAAGCCAATTCTTACACTGGGAAGGAAACAAGCTTCTGGGGACCGGTTTCTGGCATTTCAGCCGTCGTCGGCCCTGCTTGCTTGAATCCTGATGGTGCAATGAGCAAGGGACTCACATCTGAGCAAGCCGGGCTGACGACGGCTGAAATGCCGGAAACCGGTCCCCGGAAGCTTGTCTCCTTTCTGGTGAAGAATTGGCTTGGTAGTTTAGTCTGCCCTGTTCCCATGATGCACTGGGCCAGGCACAGACTGATTTGCATATAGCCAGGTTCTGAGCTGGGATGGTGCAGTGAGCTAAATAACGGTTATGGATCAAGCCCTGATCTTTGGACTGGGTAAGAGTGGTCTGCTTAATTCAGACACTCTGTTCATCACCACCCCCTTTTCTGAATCGTTTTTGGCCACTATAGGTGTGGCAGGGTATACTCAGACATGAGTCCCTTGCTCACTGCACCATCAGGATTCAAGCAAGCTGGGCCGACGATGGCTGAAATGCCAGAAACCGGTCCCCAGAAGCTTGTCTCCTTTCTGGTGAAGAATTGGCTTGGTAGTTTAGTCTGCCCTGTTCCCATGATGCACTGGGCCAGGGACAGACTGATTTGCATATAGCCAGGTTCTGAGCTGGGATGGTGCAGTGAGCTAAATAACGGTGATGGATCAAGCCCTGACCTTTGGACTGGGTAAGAGTGGTCTGCTTAATTCAGACACTCTGTTCATCACCACCCCCTTTTCCGAATCGTTTTTGGCCACTATAGGCGTGGCAGGGTATACTCAGACATGAGTCCCTTGCTCACTGTACCATCAGGATTCAAGCAAGCCGGGCCGACGACGGCTGAAATGCCAGAAACCGGTCCCCGGAAGCTTGTCTCCTTTCTGGTGAAGAATTGGCTTGGTAGTTTAGTCTGCCCTGTTCCCATGATGCACTGGGCCAGGGACAGACTGATTTGCATATAGCCAGGTTCTGAGCTGGGATGGTGCAGTGAGCTAAATAACGGTTATGGATCAAGCCCTGATCTTTGGACTGGGTAAGAGTGGTCTGCTTAATTCAGACACTCTGTTCATCACCACCCCCTTTTCTGAATCGTTTTTGGCCACTATAGGTGTGACAGGGTATACTCAGACATGAGTCCCTTGCTCACTGCACCATCAGGATTCAAGCAAGCCGGGCCGACGACGGCTGAAATGCCAGAAACCGGTCCCCGGAAGCTTGTCTCCTTTCCAGTGAAGAATTGGCTTGGTAGTTTAGTCTGCCCTGTTCCCATGATGCACTGGGCCAGGGACTGACTGCTTTGCATATAGCCAGGTTCTGAGCTGGGATGGTGCAGTGAGCTAAATAATGGTGATGGATCAAGCCCTGATATTTGGACTGGGTAAGAGTGGTCTGCTTAATTCAGACACTCTGTTCATCACCACCCACTTTTCTGAATCGTTTTTGGCCACTATAGGTGTGGCAGGGTATACTCAGACATGAGTCCCTTGCTCACTGCACCATCAGGATTCAAGCAAGCCGGGCCGACGACGGCTGAAATGCCGGAAACCGGTCCCCGGAAGCTTGTCTCCTTTCTGGTGAAGAATTGGCTTGGTAGTTTAGTCTGCCCTGTTCCCATGATGCACTGGGTCAGGGACAGACTGATTTACATATAGCCAGGTTCTGTCCTGGGATGGTGCAGTGAGCTAAATAACGGTGATGGATCAAGCCCTGATCTTTGGACTGGGTAAGAGTGGTCTGCTTAATTCAGACACTCTGTTCATCACCACCCTCTTTTCTGAATCGCTTTTGGCCACTATAGGTGTGGCAGGGTATACTCAGACATGAGTCCCTTGCTCACTGCACCATCAGGATTCAAGCAAGCCGGGCCGACGATGGCTGAAATGCCAGAAACCGGTCCCCGGAAGCTTGTCTCCTTTCTGGTGAAGAATTGGCTTGGTAGTTTAGTCTGCCCTGTTCCCATGATGCACTGGGCCAGGGACAGACTGATTTGCATATAGCCAGGTTCTGAGCTGGGATGGTGCAGTGAGCTAAATAACGGTGATGGATCAAGCCCTCATCTTTGGACTGGGTAAGAGTGGTCCGCCTAATTCAGACACTCTGTTCTTCACCACCCCCTTTTCTGAATCGTTTTTGGCCACTATAGGTGTGGCAGGGTATACTCAGACATGAGTCCCTTGCTCACTGCACCATCAGGATTCAAGCAAGCCGGGCCGACGACGGCTGAAATGCCAGAAACTGGTCCCCGGAAGATTGTCTCCTTTCTGGTGAAGAATTGGCTTGGTTGTTTAGTCTGCCCTGTTCCCATGATGCACTGGGCCAGGGACAGACTGATTTGCATATAGCCAAGTTCTGAACTGGGATGGTGCAGTGAGCTAAATAACGGTGATGGATCAAGCCCTGATCTTTGGACTGGGTAAGAGTGGTCTGCTTAATTCAGACACTCTGTTCATCACCACCCCCTTTTCTGAGCCATGAAAGTGGGCACTGTGGAGGAGAAGAAGCAGATTTACACCACTGGCATGCTATCCAGATCCTTTAACAACAAACTTGCGCCTACTGCACTGGCCTCCGGCGAGCAAGTTGAGAGCAGCACTCTTGCATTAACAGCACCAGCCCCCAACCTAAGCCGAGGACATGTCTGACAGTGAGGCAGTGACTGAAATCATGTCCAAGCCGACGAGTAGTGATGTTGAATTGGATTTGTCATTTCAGGAAACAGAGCATAGTGGACAGCAGCTGCAGCTGTAGGCACAGCCACAGCAAGAAATAGTACATTTGCCTGATGTTGGAGCAGAACAGGAGGTAGAACTTCCTTCCGAACAAGAAGTTGAACTTCCTCTTTAAGAATCATTGTCTCCCAAATCTCCAGCAAGGAAAAGGAAGGGTACTGCTCCACCACTTTCTCCAATCAGTACTTCTGATGATGATGATGATAGGGACATGAAGCGGACCTCAGCAGAGTTCAGGAGAAAACAGGAGAGGCAATGGAAAAGAAAAGTTCATGAAAGACTTAGACTTATGGAAGGGGATGATGTAGACTAGGGGATTAAAATGACTAGGCAGTCATAGTGAAAGGTGACACAGAGGAGTCTGCCATTGCTATTCAACCTGCTCCGATGCATGTGGCACAGGTAGCACTGTCACCAGCTCCCATATTTTCAAAGCCCCAGCTGAGACCTGCACCAACCCCTCCCTCAGGATAAGCAGAGAAAACATCAACAACACGCCCACCTACCTCAAGTTCTTCAGGCATCTGCAGTGGCACAGTAAAAATGTACTCCTCTCCAGTTTGGGACTAATTTACGTTTCACAAAGAGGGGTATTACATTGCAGAATGCACCATTTTTCACGTGAATTTTCATCGAAGTAAACATGGTACACATTTTAGTACAGGAGGCCAAATGACCCACATGAAAAAAACAACACACAATCAAGTGGGAGGGGCACCTCAAAAAATTGCTGAACATGGTCGTGGTGGTGAGGAGAGCGAGGGAACATCAGCTAAAAGTACAAGTACAATCACGGTGGAAGGTGATGATGAAGAAGATTGCACAATGGCACAAGATTTGGAGTGAGATGGAGACACCATGGCATACAATGAGACACACTCTAAAAAAGGGTTTTTAGAGGCCAGGGAAATTTCTAGGCGCTCTGCTTAATAAACGCAGCAGTCTGCAGGGATATCAGATAAGTATGGTACAACTAGGCAAGGGGATAAGCCCTATAACCCCCCAATTAAGTGTGTGAACAACCCTCACAATACGACAATGATCACTGACCTAGGCACACATAATGAAACGTAAACAGTATGTCAATGCATGTGTTGTTTGCTCCCCATGCCTTTCTTCTTGCTGTTGTGACTATGTGGCTGGCGGTGATTTTGTGTTCATTACTAGTGGTGGTACCAGTTCCTAAAGGGAGTGGGAAGGTAGAAGTTTATTGTGGTTGCAAAATAGGGCCCCCGTCTTGCCCACTTCAGCTCTCCTTCCTCGTCAGACGGCTTTCTCCTTCAGGAAGAGTATGACTGTTTCCAATGTTTTTTAATAAGCCTTCGTATGGGTTTATCCACTTTAGCTTAAATAAGTGTGATATCCATGTTCCCGCACCTGCTCCCACCCAGTCTCATTCAGTTGTAGTTACAGTGGCCACTATTATCTCACCCACTGAGTCACAGTTGATTTTAAAGACAGACGCCACAATGATTACATTATCTTCAGTGACTACTTTGGGACACCACAATGTTTATTAAATCATTAGTGATCACATCGGGTCAGCATATGGCTTGCTCGGCCTGGCCTACTAGACCACTACCCTGTACCCCTTTGGCTCTGCATGCTGCCTATCCGGGCCCACTTAGAGCACTACTATTTCTTTGATTAAGTAGCACCACTTGGCACCCATACTGCCTGTGTTGTTTTTTGTGATTAATCTGCATGGATCTGGCATTCACCACACATGATAAACTATGTGTAGAGTACCTTCTCCCATTGCCAATATGCTGACTCTTGCAGTTTTTTACTTTCTCCCCCTCCCTTTTTTTACCCTGTGTTTTTTCTCCCTTGTCTCCAATAGGTTTTGAACCAGAGCATACGACTAAAACGTTGCTCTTTAAAACTTCATACACCCTCACAGAAGGCATGGTAGGATTATAGGGTGTCTTTTTCCCAACTCCTTACCCTCCTTTTACACTTACTGTCCTGAAGAAGCACTCTGGGATCCATTAGGGACCATTAGACAGCGCAAAACATGTCAACCACTCACATTTAAACACACTGCACTACATAGTCACACAGGAAGAGAGAAGTGGGGATCTATGCGTTTTTTCCCACTCCACCAGCAGAAACAGCATCTCAATCCCCGTCGAGATATTAACCTAACCCCGAGGACCCTCTAATAAATATATTGGGGTACCAACGGGTTATTTTATTTTCACTCTCACTCACAACATTCACTTGGCCCACACATCCACATGCCCAACTGCGGCAACTCCTAAAAATAACTCCAACAAAGAGTCCTCCTTGAGGGCCCATGAGGGACTGCAGTGCCACCCCCATGAGGAGCAGTGCCCAATGATGATGCTTTACACTCGCAAGGGTGTGTGAGGGCACAACATACACAGGAGTATCTCTCTTCATTCACTCACACTCATATCTTGCTTTTGGAGACTACTTACCCTATTTTGCAACCACAATAGGCTGCTAACTTCCCACTCCCTTTAGTAACTGGTACCACCACTAATAATGATCATTAGCTCTAGGAGCATTGGTCCAGGACCTTTTCCTAATTAGCTCCTTGTCCCCTTCTCCTTAGAATTGTGGTCACTGTGATTTTGTGTTGACATCCAGTGAGATTTTGCCTTAGGTCTGCATGTGTTCATTGTTTGTGGCCATGCCTCCTTGCGTGCTCTTTCACTATGTTGTTGGTACCCATTTTGTGCAGCAAGAAATTGTGCTTTTGCCATATGACTGCATGTGTTCTTTGTTCCTCATGCCTTCTTGCTTGTGGTTGTGACCATGCAGCTGGTGGCCATTTTGTGTAGGCCTGCATGTGTTCTTTGTTTGTGGCCAATGCTGGTCATGCCTCCTTGCTTTCTGTTTGACCATGTGTTTGGTGGAACATGGAAAATGAAGTACAAAATTAAAGCCAACAGATGCGAAAATTGTCTTCTGAAGAGAAATATTCACTCTAATAATTTTCAAGAAAACCAGCCGACTAGTGTTTCTTGCATGTGGAAACAAAATTTCTGCGACTTCCTTAGAGCTGGGGAAGGATACAAGGGAAAAGAATGATATATACATCATGGTTTAACATTCCAAACAACTAGCAATGAAGTGGTTTGTGTCCCATTGAGTGCAGCTAACACAGTGGAAACCCACACCACCATGATCTGGAAAAAGTCGATGTGTAAGAGGCAAATTCTATAGAAACGGTTAAGGCAATTCCTGATAAAGTTGGTGTGCACATAAAGCATTTAAGTGACTGTTGATGTGCCCTATGTGTGAGAGTGTTGCTAGCTCTGAACCATGCAAGTGCTGGGTAGGAAGTGCAAGACCAAAGACATTATGAGCGTGACAGATCTGGCTGTTCTATAGTACCTTTATACAGAAGATTAATCGTTTTTGGGCTTCTGTAAGAAGGAAGGAACAAACAACAGGAAGAGGTGATGTAAAAAAGGTCTATAAAAATCGGTAGGTAAAGGACAGTAGTAGGGTGACAATCTTTTGAAGGTAGGCACACGTGGAGACTGTGCATAGCAGAAAAAACAACTGGGGGGGTTTAATAGCAAGAGATGAAATTGCGAGTGAGAAAAGAGATAGCCAATGAGCTTACCGCTCAGCCGGTGATAGTTCCAACCCAGCTGGCCAAAATACAATTGGGAGAGCTTCAGTTGTCCCAATGAGTCTGACCATTGGGACGAAAAAGAAAAAGGGGGATTTTATTAATCTCCCTATGTTGTGGAGAAGACACACAAATTTAATGTGTACATACACCGTTGGTGTGAATACATGTGAAGAGAGTGTAAGTACACTAGAGACCACTCACCAGACGTGCGGTAAAGGAGAACATCCGGCACGTTTAGAATCCCCAGCCCTGAGAAGTCGCTAAAATATTGTTCCACATGCGACGAAGCAGGTGTAGGCTGGTTTTCTTGAAAATTAAAAAACAGAATATTTCTCAACACTTCAGAAGACAATTTTTGCATCTATTTGCTTTCATATTGTACTTCATGTTTACATTGACATACTGTTTAATTATTATTATTTGTGCCTAGGTCAGTGATCACCACAGCATACAATGACTGCCTCACCACGATGCACATTGAGTCTACCACCACCAACTACTGCCCGAAAGACACCTGTGTCAGTGGCTCCATCAAAAGAAAATCCAGGCTACCATTAAGGGCATGTTTATGCGGGAAGGGCCCTATGAGCGGAACCACCCAACCGTACGTTCAATGGGAGGCTGGCAAAAAAATTTGGACTGGACCTTTTTCTTTTGTGGAAGGACTGGGAATCTTAGAATTTGTAGCAGCCATCTGCTTGAAATGAAAGGCATCATGTTGGATCTCTTTTGGTAGAGCTGTTGTTCCAGCACTGCATCACAATGTGCTGAAGTTAGTTGGACAAGCTCTGCAGAAAAGTTCTGTTCACATCCTCCACCTGATGAAAGACAGGTGGAGCAGTTATCAAGCAAATTATTACATGTGCATATCTGCACACTGAATCTCTTTTGCGGGGGTAAACAAAAGATATCTGCAGGTCTAGGCCCTGAAGAAAGTTTTAAGAGCGATTGGCGGCATGTAACAGTTTGCCATGGAGAAATCACATACAGCTGTAAATATCTTGGACGAATTTAACAGCAAGGTGTATGAATGGCTGTGACCCCGAAGTCTCAGAATTAGATTAGTTGCCATGGACAATGACAGTAACATATTTAAGGCCATGTCAGACGGAGGCTATTTATGAGTCCTGTGTTTAGCCATTGCATCAACCTGGTGGTGCAAGACTTCCTCAATAAAGAAGACAAAGTCAGCAAATTTCTGATCATATGCAGAAGAATCTGCACTAACTTCAGCCATTTTTGAGAATACCGGAAGCAGTTTCAGATTATTCAGCATAATAATTGAGCATCAGTTAAAGCCCTGATATAGGAGGTGCCAGCATGTTGCACTGTCTGTTTGAGCAGTAGAGAGAGATCAATGACTATGTCATTCAAAGAGGAGGAGATGCAGTTGGGAAAGCTATGACCATGGATGCAGACAAATGGTACCTAGTCAAATGCCTGGCGCACATGCTGTCAGGGCCTTGGTTTCTTAAGCCCCCTCTAGAGTTTCTCAGGAGCAGTACCCAGAAATCTGCTAACTGCTGAATACTAGTATTTCCCCTTTTTCCTAGAAGTAACAAATAACTCTGTCTAGAAAGGAAAAACAAAGTAACTTTCCACCATGTATTCTTTATATTCAGTTAGCGATATTCAGCACGTAATTATAGACATAAAGTATCAGTAAGCGATACTCAGCACGTAATTATAGACATAAAGTATCAACATGTATCACAGGTTCAGTCAAGTCTCTAAATGGTTACAATAGCACAGGAGTTATTCATAAAGAATTACATAAGCACAGGTGTTTGTCAAAACGGAATGAAAAGAAAGTAATACACGCAAGTTAAATCACCTCACATTTGCTTCAGGTTGTTGCACAAAGAATGAATAGGTTTCAAGAACTAACTACTGTTCAATTCACAGCATTGTTCATTGCGAACATTCTATCGTTGCAAACATTCAAATATCAAAAGAGCCAGGATGTGACCAAAAGAACTCAGAACTGAAGCTATGTCCAAAGCCCTCCACCGAGGCTGTAGAAGTATTTAAAGTCTCACAACTAAAAGAAAGAGTCCAGGAAAACAATCCGATCCACCAAGTCCAGAAAATAAACAAAGGAAACGCCCCTCGCGTATGTACTGAAAAGCCTCTTGAAAATTCCTCTAGCCGCCAAATAGTAACTGGTTAAATCCTACCTGCGTTTTCTGCAAGCGGATTTTCGTGGTAGTTTACTACCATTTTACAGGAAACAGGATTGCTTGGAACTCCAGCGAAGACCTCCAGCGTTGGCAGCGAAGACCGGAACAGAAGCAGAAGACCTCCGATCTCAGGAAACTGAAAGGAATAATCCGCGCGGTGATTTGGGCGTGGCCGCCTTTATAGTTCCAAGCTGAAGTACGGAGGCTGCAGAGGGAACAAAGACCTCGGCAGCAAAACTCGAAATAGGAACTTCTGAGGAGCAAGGCAACAAGCATTGGCAAGACGCTTTGGTAAACATTCGAAACAACAAGCATTGGCACACAGGTGATTCAAGCAACAAGCATTGGCGAGGCGCTGTGATCAACATCAGTACTAACAAGCATTGGCACTTAGCACTAACAAGCATTGACACTTAGTAAGGGCAAGAACTCAGTAATAATAGTTGGTGCAGCGATCGTTGGTTGATGCATAACAACAAGCATTGGCAGCAACAAGCAGTGGTACATAGCACAGCAAGGGCAAGAATCCTGACAGTGCCCCCCAACAAAAATGAAGACACCCCCCCCCAGGACTTCAAAATTGAGAGATCGGGTGCCGGGCATGAAAATATCGCACCAAACGGGGAGCATGAACATTGGCCTCAGAGACCCATGAGTCCTCCTCAGGTCCATAGCCTTTCCAGGAGAGCAGGTACCAAAGCCTCCCCCTAACACGCTTACAGTCCTTAACACAGCGTACCTCATACTCATCCCGACCTTTCACAAGAAGGGCAGGAGGGCGAGGTCGCCGTTTGACGGTAGCCCTCTTCAGCAGAGAAACATGGAATACAGGGTGAATCTTCATACTGTTAGGAAGGATTAGTTTGTAAGTTACTGGATTCACACACTGAATAACCTTATATGGTCCAATGAATCTAGGATGGAACTTGTATCTTTTCCTGAACTGAAAATTCCTGGTAGAAAGCCAAACCCAGTCGCCTACTTGAAGATCAGGCCCCTTTTGACGCTTCCTATCCGCAAACTTTTTATACGTGGCTTTGGCTTTCAATACATTTGTTTGCAAGATTTTAGTGACGCGTTCCATTTCCCTGAAATGTGAATCCAAGGTGGGTATGTGGGTCTTGTGATGAGCCAGTAGCAAGGGTGAAAAATGAGGATGTCGGCCATAAACAGCAAAAAAGGGCGACAGACCCGTGGAGGCGTTCTGCAGGTTATTGTAAGCGAACTCAGCTTCCCATAAGAGATTTAACCAGGAACCCTGCTTCTTGAACAGGAAACACCTCAGATATTGTTTCAGGACCTGGTTGACTCGTTCGGTTTGCCCGTCTGACTCTGGATGGAAGCTGGTGGAGGTGTTACAAGTAATGTGAAGAGCTTTACACCAAGCCTTCCAGAACTGCGAGATAAACTGTGGACCTCGATCTGAAGTAATGGATCTAGGAAGGCCGTGTAGACGAACCACATTTTCCAGGAGTAGTTGGACCAAATGAGACGAAGTAGGAAGCCTAGAACAAGGGATAAAGTGGGCCATTTTTGATAAACGATCCACCACCACCAGAATAGTGTTCATACCTTTCTCTTCCGGCAAATCAGTGATAAAGTCCATAGCAATGTCCTCCCAGACTTGTGTTGGGGTGGGAAGTGGAAGAAGAAGACCTTTCTTTCGACCATGTTCAGTCTTTGCTTGGGCACAAACATCACAGTTTTGAATGAAAGTTTGAACATCCCTATTCCAGGTTGGCCACCAGAAATTTCGTTGTAGCAACTCTTTGGTTTTTGTGATACCAGGATGGCCAGCCAATTGACTAACATGACACCACTGTAGAACTTGAGTTTGCAGTTTCTTTGTAGGAACAAACAAGAGATTGGAGAAAAAGGGTAGATTCTGTTGGATTGTTCTGTTGGGCCCATCCCGAACCCAGGAAAGAAGTTTGGGTATAGGCATTGCTAGTCTAATTTGTTGAAAGAAAACATCGCACATCGTGGCGCCTATGATTTGTTTTTCGGAGAGCATACTAGTAGGCTTGGGATTTGAAAGGAAATCATCTGGTTTATGATCATACCGTGATAGGGAATCTGCTTTGTTGTTCTTGGTTCCAGGTCTAAAAGTTATAATGAAGTCAAATTCTGCAAAAAACAATGTCCAACGGAGTTGTCTGGGGGTTAAGGCTTTTGCACATCTTAGGAATTGCAGATTCCGATGATCTGTGTATACGGTTACTGTGTGTCTTGCTCCTAGTAAATAGTGACGCCATTCTTTGAAGGCATAACGGATGGCCAGGAGTTCTTTCTCAGCAATGGTGTAGTTTGTTTCAGCAGGCAGAAACTTTCTGGACAAAAAGGCAATGGGATGCAGTTCATTGGTTTCTTGGTCTCTTTGTGAAAGAATCGCTCCTACTGCAAAGTCAGAAGCGTCCGCTTCTACGATAAAAGGCAAGTCCGAATCAGGGTGTCGTAAAATGGGCGCTTGCGTAAAGGTTCTTTTAAGGGTTTGAAAGGAGGAGTCAGTGTTAGAGGACCAAATGAATTTAACATTTTTTCTTAACAGCTGGGTCAAGGGTGTGGCCAAGGTTGAGAAATCTTTGATGAATCGGCGGTAGAAATTGGCAAACCCAAGAAAACGTTGGATATCTTTTACTGAGGTTGGGGTAGGCCAATCAAGGATTGCTTGGATTTTTCTTGGGGCCATAGTTATTCCAGATGGAGAAAGAATAAAACCAAGAAATTCAACTTTGGTAGTATGGAACTCACATTTAGACAGCTTGCAGAACAAACCATGAGATCTCAAGGTGTTTAAGATGGTCTTCACATGTCTAATGTGTTCCTCCGTAGAGGAAGAAAAAATTAAAAGGTCGTCAATATAGGCTATGACGAACCTATCTAAGAAGTCCCGAAGGACGTCATTAATAAAAAATTGGAATGCAGCCGGAGCGTTGCATAAGCCAAAAGGCATTACACAATACTCAAACAAGCCAAAACGAGTTCGGAAGGCGGTTTTCCATTCATCACCTGGTCTGATACGGACCAAGTGGTAGGCGCCTCGCAAGTCGAGCTTCGTAAAAATCGTGGCTGAACGCACTTGATCAAGAAGCACCGGGATCAATGGTAGAGGATATCTATTCTTGATGGTGATATTGTTAAGTGCTCTGTAATCGATACAGGTGCGCAACTCTCCATTGCTTTTAGGTACAAAAAAGAGTGGAGAGGCTGCGGGAGACTTGGAGGGCCGGATGAAACCATTTTTCAAAAATGTATCAAGATATTCCCGAAGATGGTTATTTTCTAGGTCGGTCAAGGCGTAGATTCTACTACAGGGTATCTTGGCCCCAGGCACTAGATCTATGGCACAATCATAGTCTCTGTGTGGTGGTAATGTTTCTGCCTTTTGCTCACAAAAAACATCTGAATATTCCTCGTAAATGGGAGGAAGATCTATGTCTTGTTCAGCGGCTGTGGAGACATAAAGGGCAGATGCAGTGTGTAGAAAGGAACTTGGAGAGTTCTTAGAGTCTTTTACCGGACCCCCACAGCATCCCTGCTTACACCAAGAGGAAGTGAAGTCAATTGTACGTTCAGTCCAATTAATAGTTGGGTTATGCATTGTTAGCCAGGGGATGCCCAAGATAACTCCGAATTGGGGTGCGTCAATCACATCGAAAGATATTGTTTCTTGGTGTTGTTCGGAGCCCACATCACAAACCATTACTATGGGAGAGGTGCAGTGAGTGATCATTCCTGAAGTTAATTGGGTTCCGTCGACTGCGTAAACTATTTCAGGTTTCTCCTTCATAATAATGGGTATACTTGTTTTTGCAATGAACTTGGAATCTATGAAATTTCCGGTGGCACCAGAGTCAATCATAGCTGCCACCAAGATGTGGTTGAGGTTTGGTAGTCTGAAAGAAACGTTCAAAGTGAGATGAGGCACTGTTAACTGCAAGGTGTTTGCAATGGTTTGTTCAGGGGGGGACTGCCAACTCGAAAAAGTCTCCTGATCCAATTTCGAGTTCTCTAGTTTTCCGACTTCGTTTCCTTTCTATCTCGAGACCAAGAGTTCTTAGGCTTGAGTGAGCATTCCCTAACAAAATGTCCCTTTTTTCCACAATAAAGACATAGGCCGTTCTTGCGCCGGGCTTCTTTTTCTTCAGAAGTTAAGGGTTTCCTCAAACTTCCTATCTCCATAGGCTCTGTGGATTCCTGGGCACTAGGAAGTGATCTATCCTTAGTTCTGGAAAAGATTCTAACATCAGTTCGTTTCTTATCTCCTTTGCGGTCAGCAACTCGATGGTCCAGACGTAGACTGAGTGCTATAAGATCTGCACATGTTCGAGGTTGAGGATCTATTGGTGCAATAAGGTCTTTAAGCTCATCTCTTAGCCCTTGGTAATAGAGAGCTGCCCTCTTAGCTTCTGGCCAATCAGTTTCTGCAATGAGTCGGTTGAATTGGGTAAGGTAGTGTACAAGTTCCTTGTTTCCCTGTCTTAATTCTAGTAATTCTCTATCGGCTGATCCAGTTATTGTTCTTCTATCGAAAATTCTCTCAAACTCTCGTTTAAATTGCGCCCAGTTATATAATATTGGATCATCGGATTGCACCAAGGGAACCGCCCACATAGCTGCGTCACCACTCAAAAAGGAAATCAGAAAGGCAGTTCGTGACTGAGGATTTGGGAATGAAGCTGGTTTAACCATGAAATGTAACTGAACCTGCGTAAGAAAAGTTTGGAACTTGTTTGGTTCCCCACCAAACCTCTCAGGCTGGGCCAACGGAACAGTAGTAGGAACAGTAACTGAAACAGAGGGTGATGAACCTGATGCATTTGTCTGATGCTGAGCTGTGGATGGAACTGAATCCAAACGTGATTGTAAATGAATAACCTTATTGGCTAAAGCTGCTGTCTCAGTTCTACTGACTGTTAATTCGGTTTGTAAATTCCCAATCATTGCACATAGATCATCCATGGTGGCATTCATTCGGTTTTGCTCGGGAGAAACAAAATTCGTGGGTGGATTATTCTGTCAGGGCCTTGGTTTCTTAAGCCCCCTCTAGAGTTTCTCAGGAGCAGTACCCAGAAATCTGCTAACTGCTGAATACTAGTATTTCCCCTTTTTCCTAGAAGTAACAAATAACTCTGTCTAGAAAGGAAAAACAAAGTAACTTTCCACCATGTATTCTTTATATTCAGTTAGCGATATTCAGCACGTAATTATAGACATAAAGTATCAGTAAGCGATACTCAGCACGTAATTATAGACATAAAGTATCAACATGTATCACATGTTCAGTCAAGTCTCTAAATGGTTACAATAGCACAGGAGTTATTCATAAAGAATTACATAAGCACAGGTGTTTGTCAAAACGGAATGAAAAGAAAGTAATACACGCAAGTTAAATCACCTCACATTTGCTTCAGGTTGTTGCACAAAGAATGAATAGGTTTCAAGAACTAACTACTGTTCAATTCACAGCATTGTTCATTGCGAACATTCTATCGTTGCAAACATTCAAATATCAAAAGAGCCAGGATGTGACCAAAAGAACTCAGAACTGAAGCTATGTCCAAAGCCCTCCACCGAGGCTGTAGAAGTATTTAAAGTCTCACAACTAAAAGCAAGAGTCCAGGAAAACAATCCGATCCACCAAGTCCAGAAAATAAACAAAGGAAACGCCCCTCGCGTATGTACTGAAAAGCCTCTTGAAAATTCCTCTAGCCGCCAAATAGTAACTGGTTAAATCCTACCTGCGTTTTCTGCAAGCGGATTTTCGTGGTAGTTTACTACCATTTTACAGGAAACAGGATTGCTTGGAACTCCAGCGAAGACCTCCAGCGTTGGCAGCGAAGACCGGAACAGAAGCAGAAGACCTCCGATCTCAGGAAACTGAAAGGAATAATCCGCGCGGTGATTTGGGCGTGGCCGCCTTTATAGTTCCAAGCTGAAGTACGGAGGCTGCAGAGGGAACAAAGACCTCGGCAGCAAAACTCGAAATAGGAACTTCTGAGGAGCAAGGCAACAAGCATTGGCAAGACGCTTTGGTAAACATTCGAAACAACAAGCATTGGCACACAGGTGATTCAAGCAACAAGCATTGGCGAGGCGCTGTGATCAACATCAGTACTAACAAGCATTGGCACTTAGCACTAACAAGCATTGACACTTAGTAAGGGCAAGAACTCAGTAATAATAGTTGGTGCAGCGATCGTTGGTTGATGCATAACAACAAGCATTGGCAGCAACAAGCAGTGGTACATAGCACAGCAAGGGCAAGAATCCTGACACATGCTACTCTCTTTTGAGATTTTCACACAGGCAGTTAGCAAGGAAGACAGTACGATCGGCCAAGCTATCCTGTTGTTGCATCTCCTACAGGACCAGGTAAAGAAGGTGTCTGAAAGGTTCACTCCTGTAGGTGTGAATGAAAACACAGAAGCACATGCCTTGGTTGAGACCTTAATCCTTAACTTGGCTTGTAATACATGGCTAGAATATTACATCATCTTATCCAAAGAGTACATCTGTGCACCACTACTTGATCCATGGTACAAAGAAATTCTGCCCACTTTAATTCCTTTTTCTGAAGGCAATAGTTTAAAGACTTGGAAGAAGAATGAATGGAACTTCAAGTCCTACCCTTCAGTTCTCAGGTGCCGCCTTCAAGTTCCAGAGAGGTCAGTCTTGTCTCACATCAACCAACAACACCATCAACCAGAACCACAGCAACAGAAAGACCAGACCCAACCTCTTCATTGGATTGGTTTCAATTGGCAAGGCTCTAGCCCAGTGCAGAGGCAAAGGATAAAAAGTA
Organism: Lissotriton vulgaris; assembly: GCF_964263255.1. Taxonomy (NCBI): domain Eukaryota; kingdom Metazoa; phylum Chordata; class Amphibia; order Caudata; family Salamandridae; genus Lissotriton; species Lissotriton vulgaris. Next base: position 740,223,920 of record NC_141687.1, on the reverse strand, counting down.
TGAGCATGTGGCAGCAACAATGACCATCCACAGGATGTTCCAGGAGTATCCTGATGATCCAAAAGAGGTCTATGTGGATCAAAATCCATTGATATATTGGTATGGTACGATGAGCCAACGGCCAGAAGTCAGCAGGCTGTCAATAAAGTATCTGGCTTATACTGTCACCTGTGTGTTTGCTGAGCACGTGTTAAGTGCCGCTGATGTGATTGTTACTGTGAAGAGGACCAGTCTCTTGTCTCAAAACTTGGAGAGATTGACTATGATCAAAATAAACCAACATTTTAAACCGTACAATTATAAGGTTCCTGAAACAGCAGCACAGGAGGAGGAGGGTGATGGGTCAGAAACTGAATCAAATGTGTTAGCTGATCAACTTCTGGGTCAAGTTTTGGGACAAGCTCGACTTCCTGGACTAAGTATGCCAGTGAACCTATAAAACATTTTAAAAGTGTAAAAAAATGCTAAAACATTATTATTTTTGCATCAGGTTTATGCTCCCTCACCATTATTTTAGTCACATATATTACCAGATTGCAGATGGACTGGTGCGCATTTAACAAGCTTCCACAATTACTTCATGACATTGGGGACAGTGCCAGACCCACTCGCATGCCTATTGCCTATCCCTTTTTGCATCACTCAGCACTAGAAGTTCTGCTCCGGAAGATCATTGATTTGCAAGACTGCCTTCCAATACCAAATTCCAATGTTTTACCTGCATCAAAGATGAATACCTAATATCTAAACTACCTGTGCTTGGATTGGAAGAGGTAACTCTAACTATTGCAAAAGTGAGTCAGCGATTCTGTGAGTGATGATGATGGATATTGATGATTTATGTGATGGCAGACATGAGGGGGTTTTGAACTGTAATGAGGGAACTTTCCTCAGATGATTGATTGCAATGTTTGGGGCCTGAGTAATGGGTGATCCTTTTTTCCCAGCAAGTGATTGCCTTAGCAAACTTACTTTACGAAAATTATTTAACCTGTATGGCCCACTCCTAGGATCCTTCTGTTTTTTCAATCATCTAGGATGGCTGCCCCAATTAGTTGATGTACAAGATTGCCAAATTCTAATCTGTTGCTTGCATTAAAGGAGAGATAGTGTACCAACCACCGTGCTTTGATTGGAACAAGTAACCATTTCACCGATAAGTGATCAGATTCGATTTTGAGTCATGATTGGTGTGGAGGCTGACAGTGAGGGAGGGTGTGTTGAACTGTAATACGCGAAATTTGTTGAGATGATTATTTATTTGCAATGTTTGGGGCCTGAGTGATGGGCAATCATTTTTTTCCCCTGGATATGGTCGCCTTTTTAACACTTAGCCAGATGTAATTGCAGGGCCCTCTCCTATTTTTCTGGTTTTTCAGGACCAAGAAAAGTGACTTTAGTTAATCCTATGCCAAATACCATCATCATCATCAATTACTTTATTTTGCAAAGTGCTATAATAGTAGAACAAGCAGTTAAAAATATCATACATAATACAATAATCAAAATTAGTTTTAAAAATCCAAGATGCAATATACAGCATGGATTAAAAACAGTACAAAGTTAGCAATCAGTAAAACAGCCCCGGTTTTGTCAATCAGAAGTTTGGCGATTATGTAATACATGTGGAACGTTTGATCCATAACGCATGCCAGAATCTGGCAAAACCAAATATCACCACCCTACTAGTATCAGTGGCTAATATTCCCATAGCCTCCAAGTAGTGCCCTGGTTCTAGCAGCCTATATACCGGCACAATCCACCTGGCCCTCAAGTTTTTATAGTAGGGGCAGAAGAATAGCAGGTGGGCTATTGAATCTGGGGATGCATTGCATACTGCATACTGATCATCTGTGGAGGCATTACTCCACCACTTATTACAAAATAATTTAGATGGCAATGTTTTAAGGTGGTATTGAATACATATTTCCAACCCAGTGGTTTTACAATTTCATCAATGGTTTCTTGAATAAAAGGGGCAAATTTAAAAATTGGAAATTCTTTGGTCAAAATACCCACCCGTTTGCATGCCTCCTTCTCCATAATAGCATCACAGTACATTTTTTTAACCCTATATTTGTGTATAAGGCCCGGCTTTCTGGGGCTTTTCAGTATTCCTCCATCCCAAGGCTCTTCATTATGGGCCCGATGTAGGTAAATCCCATGTACCGATTTTGAAATACCGAATTTTACCGATTCGCTATTTCAAAAACGGTAAATGGGATGTAGGTCCCAACATCTGGATTCGTTACCGAATCCTTAACAATTCTTTAATTACCGATTCGGTAAATACCGAATCGGTAATGCCCATTCATTCCTATGGGCTTTGAAGCCCATAGGAATGATTAGGCATTACCTATTCGGTATTTACCGAATCGGTAATTAAAGAATTCAGAAGGGTGCAGGGGGTGTCACTTTGACACCCTCTAGCACCCCCAAAACGGGCATGTGTGCAATGTGGCACACAGACATGCCCTAAGGGCACGTCTGTATGTCACATGGCACATGTGTACATGCACAGATGTGCATGTACACAGGAATCGGTATTTTACCATGGATTTGCATTCCATGGTAAAATACCGATTCTGTAAGCCATGTGCCAATAGAAAATTGGCTACCCACATAGCATTTTCGGTAATTTTACCGAAGCGGTAAATATTACTGAATCGGTAAATATTACCGATTTGGTAATTATTACCGAATCGGTACTTATTACCGATTCGGTAATAATAACGATTCGGTAAAATTACCGAATATGTGCACCTACATTTCCCTAGCCCTTTACCGATCGGAAACGGCCGAAAATCGGTATTTTCGGCCGATTCCGATCGGTAAAGGGCTACCTACATCTGGCCCTAAATTCCTCAGGCAACTAAACCATGGGATAGTAAAAACCTGGGCTCGCTTTATGAGACCTATTGCCTTTGCTCTATATGGTGTGAGCTCATTAACCAACCACAGTCGGTATCAAAACATTAGCTGTTTATAGCCCATCTTATGCCCCAGCGTTTTTTGGCCCAGGTCTAGAAAGATAGGAATCAGGGGGGTGCTAATGGGGAAGGTAAGAATCGATCAAATAAACCTGTTTTCTACCATGGAGAGGGATTTGTATTTACAACACCCCACAGTTCAGCCCCCTAGAGGGTTGCCCCTAGTTTCTTGGTGTTATAGATCTCAAGAGCTGGGGTCATTTTCCTGAAATCTGTTTTTATATGTATTTTACCTAGGTGGGCAGTTTGTTAGATTAGAGGTGCTTGAACCTTTTCAATTTGTGATGCCCAACTTAAGTTTGAGGCCAGGTGAGTACCCAAGTAATCAAATTCAAAAGCTTGCTCGAGGGGTATTCTCCTACATACATTTGCCTTTTGGATGTCTTGGAGCTCCCCTTCGAAAATATAATATATTTTGTTTTTGACTCATTTAATGCCAACCCATACTTCTTACAAAATTTGTTAAAGTTATTCAGTAGTTGTTGCAAGCCAAGGGGGGATTCTGAAATTAAAAAGGTGTAGTCTGCAAAGAGTAGGGCTGGTATTCTTTGCTCCCCCTTCTTTGGGGCGTCACATCCATACATGTCCAGATAACCAATCACACCATTAAACAAGAGTGAGAATAGAGTGGGTGCTAAAACACATCCTTGTCTCACTCCACAGTTGACAGGGAATTGCTCAGTGTGCTGGTTGTTTCCCCCCACCTAACTTTTGCAGTGCTTGAGGAGTATAGTCGGATTCAAAAAGTTCTAATAGACTACATGGCAACTCCATTTCTGCCAACAGTCTCCACAGTTTTGCATGCGGTACGTAAGTCCACAAAGGCAACATACAATTTGCCACCTCTAATACTAACCTCCCTCCAGTAAATACATAAAGACCTGATGTAACATACTAATGTTTGTACGAAAGCCCACTTGAAAATTGCTCAAAATGTGGTGTTCTGTGATCCAGTCCTGTACTCGTTGCAACACCTGCTTGCAGAAACCTTTTTGCAATTAGTAAATTTGTCTTATAGGCCTATAACAGGACTGGTTAACTCTGTTACCCTTCTTAAAAATTGGGATAATCCCGACCCTCTTTGCCTTGGCACTAGAGCCACTGGGTACGGACGGATCCTGGGGTGTGGGGGATAACAATGAAAGGCGGTTGGGAAGAACGTATATCGCTCTATGCCGACGATATACTGCTATACAACCGTAGACCGGTGGAATCGATACAACGACTGATGGCTATGCTAGGCACCTTTGGAGAATACTCCGGGAACCGCGTCAATTGGAGAAAATCCCTAGGTTATGTGTTGACAGGGCCCCAACCGCCCGCAGTGGACGGCTGCGAAGGTCTGGTTTGGCGGGAGTCGTTCCGCTACTTAGGGATATGGATTACACCATCTGCCCCGGAGTTTCTTCGTCTCAATGTGCAGACACAACTTGACCGCTTGCACAGTGACGTACAACACTGGCGGACCCTCCCGGTCTCCCTGATGGGCAGAGCTGTGCTATTTAAAATGATGGCCTTACTACGATTGTTGTACGTGCTACAGAGCTCCACCTTCCTGATCCCGAACATGTCTTCAAAACGGTGGAGGCAGAGCAGCGGTCCCTTCTGTGGAGAGGGGGGTGTCCTCGGATTGCCCTTCGTAAACTACAGCGCGGTCCATATGAGGGGGGACTGGAAGTACCTGATATCCGTTTATATTACTGGGCAACACAGCTGGCTAACGTTAAAGGGTGGGTATTTGCCCCGCAGGAGGAACGGGCGTATCGGGTGGACCGCATGGCCCTGGGCGCGGGTACTTACTTGGCAGCCCTCTACTCCAGGCCTCGGCGTAGCCAGCCTTTGCCCCCCCAGACCGCGGTGGTGGTCCAGATATGGAAGCAGGCAACGAAACAACTTGGTTGGTAATGGAGGCTCACGGCTCAGACGCCCTTATGGAAGGGCGACTTTTTTAGGGAAGTCGTACGACTCCGCGAACTACGCTAATGGAGCCTAATAGGCATAGATTTGTTGGGAGATGTCTGGAGGGGGGCCAAGTGACGGAGTTCGCGGCCTTTCGCATCCTGTAATGGGGCCTTTCCCCCTACAGGATGCTGCCCACGGAATGCGAACGCCTATCCCTTTCTGGGCGGTGGTGGACCCAGGCTCGGATTTGTTCTCCACCTCTGATGGGGGGGAGGAAAAGAGGGGGTGGGTAAAAGGGAGGAAGACTTGGAGGGTGTAGGAAGGGCCGAAGGATGGGGTCAGGCTATAGGACGCACTAGATTCGAGGTAGACCATCACTATACCCACTAATAACTGCATGGATGTGATGTTTCGCTAACGTAAGCACTACTGCACTTTCACTGCTCCATGATGTGTCCTATGATGGAACTGTCGCTTTCAATAAAAAGATGTTTAATAAAATAAATTGGGATAATCTTGGCTATATTCCATGACGGAGGAATATCCATACCTGCTCTAATGGCTTTTATAATCATACTGATATAGGGAACCCAGACAGTTATATCTTCTTTATACAAATCATTTGGAATGCTATCAGGTCATGGGGCTCTGGCTACAATACAAGAGGAGATTGCCAACCGATTTTCTTTCATCTGAAAAAAACAGGGCTTCTGCAATTTTATCTTGCTTTTCCCCCCTATCCCCTACGTGTGCCTCCGATCACAGCCACCTTCAGCATATAGATACCGAAAATGGGTCACCCAGTCTCCAGGCTGGACTGCAAACTCCAATTTCTGCTCCCTACCATTTAACCAGTAGGCTGCTGGTTTCCAATTGGATGTAGAATCTTTGGCCAGAGATGCCTTTTGAAGAGTAGACCAGAGTGATTCTTCCCAGGTCTTCCTAGCTGACTCTAAAGCTTTTTTATAGCTACTTCTGCACATCACTGAGTCTGAGTAAACATTGGATGTTGCTACCCATACGAGGTTGGCCTTCGTTTTCCTGCAGGCCTGGTTATACCATACTGCCTGGGTCTACCTGCACTCCTGTTTTAGCTCCCTACACAGTTTGGCCAATAGATCCCTGATTTTGTTAAAAGCTGTTTCATGGCAACATCCTGATCAACCTGTCTTTGGATAATTGGACAGTTCTTCCATATTCATGCGTAAAATGTGTTTAACTTGAACAAGAGCTTTGTGACGAGTCTCCACCCAGTTCCATCTAAGAGATCTTATATTGTACATAATAGAAATTACTCCCACGTCTTTCTTGCTCCAGCTACCTGTTTCATTAGAGTTATTACCCAAAATCTTTAAGGATAGGGTCAGGGCATTATGATCGCTATCTAAGCGATTGACCACTACCATGTCATGGACAAGGGGCCAGAGGCTCAGTGCAAGCAAGCAGTGGTCAATCCTACTGGCATAGCCAGGTCTGTTGTAGGCTACCGTCTCTTTTAGTTCTGATTTTGTTCTCCTGTTAGTGGCTCTCAGATCATGTTGTATTGAGAGGGCCAACACTTGTCTACCTCTATTCGACAAAAAGAACAATTGACAGACAGAATTAGGGTCAGGCCTAGGACCGGTTTCTGGCTTTCAGCCCTCATCAGCCAGGATAGCTTGTCTCCAGTGACATGGAGAGCACGGTACCCATGTCTGGGCATAGCCATCCTTCTTAGGGAGGCAAATGCAAAAAGAACAATTGATGGACAGAATGCAGAACAATGTCATCCCCTTTGGGTTTGCTTTGTTCACCCTAAGTTGGCAGGGTCCCTTGCTCACTGTGCCACTGGATTCAAGCTAGCCTGGCTGATGATGGCTGATTAGCCAGAAACCGGTCCTAGGATGCTTGTTTACGGTCCAGGGAAGACATGGCTTGGCAGTTCAGGCTGGACTGTTACCATGAAGCAAAGGGTCAGACTGATTTGCATATGGCCATGTCTGAACTGAGGTGGCGGAGTGAGCTAAAGAATGATGATGGATTAAACCCAGATCAGTTGATTCGGGGTGAGTGCTTCAATGTTCAACACTCAGTCCATCATCCCCTTCGACCACCTGACTGGGGGAGATCTAACTGAGGGACCTGCCAGACCTTATTCCAATCTTCCGTCAGATCTCTAGAAATCATGGTTAAGGGTTCAAACATACAATTTAGATCCCCTGCTCCCAGGGTTCTTACACAATCAGCAGATTCAGATAGTGCCTGTTCTAGGATTCTAATAGTATTGGTATCTTCGATGCCCCAATCAACCCTATTATGGACATTATAGATCCTAATTGTTTGATCGCCTTGGATATTTAGATCTATAGCTAGTATATCAGGGATTCTACATTTATTTATTTATTTTGAAGGATTTATGTAGCGCGAACAAGACCCTTGCGGGTATCAGAACGCTTTACAGTGGTGTAGCTTAGAAAAAAAAGAATACAGTGAGTTACAGATTGAGTCTTGCTAAACAACTCTTCGGTAGTGGGAATTAGATAAAATGTTCATGTGAATTTCCTTAGGAGTTGAGTCTTAACCTATTTCTTAAAGGAGATAGAGGATGGATCCGCCTGGTTTCTGGGGGCAGTGCATTTCAAATCCTTGGAGCGATTCCAGAGAAGGCACGTATGATTTCTTTTTGGCAAAATGTTGATGCTTCAGAAGAAGATTGCTAGAACTTCTAGAGGATCTATTGGCACAAGAGAGCACAAGTTTCTGGGCCAAGTAACTCGGAGTATTATCATGTAAGGCTTTGTGGGTCATGCAGCCTATTTTTTGTTGAATTCTAGCTTCAAAAGGAAGCCGGTTAAGAGCTCTAAGGTCGGGGGTAATGTGGCAATTTCTTTTTGAGCCCATAACAAGTCTGGCCGCTGAATTGAGTGAGGCTCTTAGAAGGGCTGTTGTTGATCTGGGAAGATTGCAGAGCATTGCACCTCCATAGTCAAGTCTTGGTATAACTAGTGCTAGTTTGAATTCACTTTCAGGAAGAAAGGGTTTTAGTTTGCTCAGGGTGTTCATCTGAATGTTTGCTCCTTTTGTTGCGGTACTGATATGTATTGATATGTTTCTGCATGTTTAGATTTCTGTCGAGTGTTAATCCCAGTGACTTCGCTGAGTCAATGATAAGGGGCTGGCAGTTGAGTGCTGTTAGTTGTTGAAGCCATTCTTGGATGATGGATGTTTGGTTGGGTGGAGCGATTAGTAGGGAATTCCATCTTGAGGGTATTTTGTTTCAGGTGATTTTCCACCAGCCAAGTCTGGGTCTTTTGTAGCATTTATTTGAGAGATTTTATATCCTCGGAGAGGCGATTTGCAAATATAAATTTGTTTCATCTGTGTACATGTGATATTGTATGTTTGAGGAGCTACGAATAGCAGTGAGTGGTTCAATGAAAAGGTTGAAGAGTGTAGGTGAGAGGGATGAGTCCTGTGGTACACCTAATGTGATTGGAAAGGCCATAGATAGGGATTAATTGACCTTGAAACTTTGTAATCTATTTTGGAGGAAATAGGAGAACCAGTTTAGAACTGATCCTGATAAGCCCATTCTATATTTCAAAAGGTCCAGAACATTGTCATGTTTGACGGTGTCGAATGCTGAAGATAGATTAACAGACAGGCTTCATTTTGGTCTACAATTTTGAGTGCGTCGTCTACTATGTGAGTCATGGCCGACTCCGTACTGTGCCCTGTGCGAAAGCCGGATTGCTATTGGTTGAGCAGGTTGAAATGGTTGATGTGGTTTCCTAGCTGTATCTGTACACATTTTCCCAGAAATTTCGCCAGATTTAGGATGTTAGAGATTGGTTGGTAATTGTTTAAGTCCATGTGATCTGCTGTTGGCTTCCTGAGGATGGGGGAGACCTGCCCAGATTTAAGGTTTTCTGGGATGAGTCCTTGAAGTAGAGAGGTATTGATAATCTTGGTCTACAGTGTTAATAACTATGAGTGAGGGGAATTTGTGTAGTCGCGCAAAGCAAAGCCCTGCAAAACGGTAAAAAATCTCTGAGAGCCTTTAAAGTTCAGCGAACACACGGAATTGCTTGTTCTGCCCATTCGTGATGCTTTTTGCCTGTTCCCGAGTTCTGTTTGCATGCTCGGGGAGAAATATCTTGCGAACGCGCATTTTGAAAGCACGAACAAGCAAAAAAATCTACGCAGCCTCGGATCGTGGAATTTTCGCCAATTCCGCATTCTCCTCGGATCGCAAAATGACCCAAATTCCGCGAGCGGAACACAATTTCACACCCAGGCCTATTAAAAAGCGGTGTGAACTCTTTGAGGTAGTTTGCTGGAAGCGGATCTGTGAAGTGGTTAGAGGGGTTCAATAATGTGAGAACTTTTAAAATTGCCTCTTCTGTATACCTATTGAAGGAGGATCATTTGGAATTATTTTGTAAGGCGTACTTTGGTGTGCATAAGCCAGGTGATGCTAGAGGGGGAGGTGGGGAGCTCTTGTGGGTTTCAGAGGGAGTTACTATGGCCCGTAGAAGGTCCATCTTTATGTTTTCTGTCTTCTCCATTAAGAAGGAGGCAAATTGTTTGCAACTGGGTTGTGCGCTTGGGCCAACATGGGGGGGTAGGGTAAGCCCTTAGATTGTGCTTTGACTAGTTTGGGGTCGATTTTTGGCTTGGTCGAATTGGTCACTGAAAAAGTTGCTTAGGATTTTCTGATACTTCTATAGTAGGAGTTTCTGGTACCTCTTAATTGTTTAAGATGGTCAGGGGTTGGTGATGATCTCCATTGGCATTCAATTAATCTTAGGGAGCATCTGTCATCATTGAGACTTCCGTCATACCATGGTTTGGAGTCTTTTGAGGAGAGCCTCTTCAGCTGCAGGGAAGCAACTGTGTCTATGACTGTGGTTCTAGAGGTGAAGTAGTGGTTTGTTAGCACTTGAACATCAGATAGGTCTTCAGGGGAAGCAAAAGGTTGGCACTAGAGGATGTCAATAAATCCATGCTGGCATTTTTTAAGTTTTGTTTCCCTATTTTGAGTTTCATGGATTTGGCTGAATATAGTTTTACTGGTTTATCAATGAAGAATGTGATGGTATGGTGGTCCGACCAATCACATGGGATGATAGTATTCAATTGAATAGAGTCAGCTTTGGAAATGACTAGGTCTAGGATCGAGCCCTTTTTATGTGTGGGGCTGTCTCAGATTTGGAAGAGGTCGAGGTCTATGAGTAATTCTTTGAGGCTATTCACTGCAGGGTTGTTAAGGTCATTCCATTGAAGATTGAGATCTCCTAGGAAGATTTAAGTGGTTTGTTGTCCAGTATTTGTCGACACAATATCCATGAATTGTTCGACGAAGGTGAGGTTGTCACCTGGAGGGTGGTAGAATGTATCTAGTGAACAGATTGGTTTGTTGTTGCTAGTGACGTCAACACATGAGGATAGTATCTGAGAATGTGGTTGGGTCACTACGAGGCTATTCCGATGAATGCAGGCAACACCGTTCCTGGTCTATCAGTTCTGTCTAGTCTGGTGATATCACGATTAGGGGGGACCAAATTATCTAAGATAGATGCAGACGGTTAATTTAAGCAGGTTTCGGTCAGAATTAAGAGGTCGGGTGCATGAGTGATTATGAGGTCCGCAATCTCAGTCGCTTATCTTGAGGATGATTTACAATTAAGAAGAATACATTTGATATGTGGTTTTATGAGAACTATATGTTCTTGTGTGAGGGGGACTTGCATAAGATTGTCTTTAAATACTCCTCAACGGTTATGTTTTGGAGCTCTGTGTGGATTAGAGGGGTACCATTTATGATATGATATGATATTAGATATGTACCAGTTTTATTTTTAGGCCTAGAGCGTTACTGACCCAAATTGCCAAGCCTCCTGATGGCCTTCCCTTCTCTTTCCTAGTCCCATTCGGGCCATAGTTGGAGGACCCATTCCTGTATGGAGTGTGCAGGCTCCATGTTTCTTGGAAGAGCATTATATCATGTGAATCCACAAAGGAGCCCCAGTCAGGATCAGCTAAGAGTTTAGTAATCCCTGCCACATTCCAGATCAAAATTTTAAGTTTTACTGGGCATGTTTTTATGGGAATACAGTTAAGTTGTTCTCAATGATTTCCCCTAGCTCCACATTCAGGGAACTGTTGCCCCCCTCTTCTCCTTCCTCATTCCAATGCACACAACTCCCAGCCAAAGTAGGAGGCACCCCAATTTCTCCAATTTCTCCTACTACTTGTTCTACCTGTCGTTCCAGAATTTGACCAGAGGGAAGCATACATTCATCTGGATGTGACAGTCCCCCTCTATGCAGTCACACTTGTATACCTAGACCATTTGTGTTAATTCGAGACTCCCCACGCCATACTGACCCGGCAGTTAGTGAATCTATTACTGTCGGAAATCTGTTTGTAATCATAATGGGTGTGGAAGCCGTAAGGATAACGCTGGAGTTAATTGACATATGGCCATCAACAATGGCCAAACAGGAAAATTAGCCAATAACCACATCGTTTGTGGACCCAGGGACTGCTGCTTGTCTGACACTTAATATATACCCCCTCCCGCCAACTTCGCTCTTCCAACCAAGCCTTCGCCACTGTACCTCGCATCAACAAGACCACCATGGGAGGCAGATCCTTCTCATACCTGGCTACCAAAACATGGAACTCACTCCCCGCTTACCTTCGCCTCACCCAGAATCACCCAGCGTTCAGAAAGCAGCTTAAAACGTGGATATTTGACAAATAATCCTCCTCCCCTTCCTAAGCGCCTTGAAACCCTCTGGGTATGTAGTGCGCTATATAAATTTTATGACTTGACTTGACTTATAATTGAGTAGCAGTGCCGGATTTCCCTAAGCCAATAGATGACCTTGTTTTTAAGGGATTCGCGGTCTTCGTAACCACCCTTTTGCCATCTAGGAACTTCATTTAAGAATATGTTGTAGTTGTTATCCTGCCATGGTCCCTTATAGATCCCATTCACTATTTTACCCTCTTTTACTGTCCCCACAGCACCAGGCATACTAAGTTGCCTTTCTGGTGTTGTGGATTTGACCACTGAAACCACCCTGCCACCCCCTTTGCCCTGTAGAAGGCATGGGGCAGCCATCATCCTATTTATATTTAGATTAGTAGCCCATTCATTCCTCCCAAGATTGGAATAATTTGGAATAGGTCTTGGCTGGGGGACATAATGTGTCATATATGGGCTGGACGTGGTAAACCTCCCTCTTTCCCCCTCCGGGTATCCTGCGTCTCCAAGTGAAGGTTTCTTATAGAGGGTGAGGGAGGGACCAATATCAGCTTCCCTAATATTTTGGTTATCAATCTTACCCCTCACTGATAAAACTTTGACCTCCTTCCTTAGGGCTATTACCTCTTCTCACCAAGATTCAATGGTGGTTTTTAAAGCATGCAGCAGACGAACCAGCTCATGGTTTCGAATACCTTGGTCAAACCACCCCGCCCACCATTTTAGCCCTTTCTGTAAAGGCCTCAAATCTATTGTGGCACTCTATTTGGTGTATATATCCCTCGTCAATGGCATCCTGAGTATCACTAGATTATATCAATATAGTTGAATTAGCAGTGGGTTTGGGCAAACAGCTTCTGAGCTTCTTACATTTATTGGCTTTTTTAAACATTGAAGGAATTTGAATTTGCTTAGGGGGCGCAGGTGGGGGATCCTGCATTGCTCTAAAGTTGCGGTCAGTACCGGGAGAGGTTTCCAATTGGGTTTTGGGCAGGGGAGAGTCTAGGCTGGCTATCTCATGGCATTCAGATAGGAGGGTCTCTATTCTATCTATTGACTCATCATAGTAAATAGCACCAGTGCCCGTCTTTTTCGAACAGAGAGCACCCTGTGCTTTATCTTGGCATTTCCTTTTTCCCATAACTATAGATGCCCCTGGAGGGGAAACAGATTGAACAAAGACTGCTTAGATGATCCCACACTACTCAGTTCTCGACAGTAGTTCTTGATAACCGCCCAGAGTGATCTAGCTCGGCCCTCCCAATTCTTTTAAAGTTCCAGCAAATAAGATTAATGTAACTTAGTCCAATTGGTCCAAGAGAACAAAGTAGGCAAGGAGAAAAAGAAAGTACTTATATGAGATTCAAGTACTGCACAATAAGCCCACCGTATCACAACAGTACCTTTAGTACGAGGAGTTCTGTTGGAATGCAGACTATCGGGCAAAACCATGACACGCACTTGCGGCAGGACCAAAAATTGTGGCCCTGCCCTGCCTCCCCCTGGCTCTGTCGGGCACAGATAGACCCGCCCTCGGTCTGGGCTTCGTGATGGTGAGGCCCAGGCACACCTGCACGTGGGCCAGACTGCGAGAGGTCGTGTACATTTAAAAAGTGCATCCAGTTGTGAACAGGCAGCATCAATGGCGGCACGCCAGCCGCGTTGTAGTCTCCCCCAATGGCCCTGGTGCAAACGAAGCAGGCTAACGCGCTGCGTGAGGTCTGTGGATGTTTAAATAAGCACCTCCAGGCTCAAACAAGCAGCATCAGTTGCGGCACGCCGGCCACATTTATTTTTCAACAGCAGTGCGCTACACGTCTATCTTGCTATGGTCATGATGATGATTGGTCTGGGAAGGAGTTACTCGGAGTCAGGACTCAGGAGGAGGATAGAAGAACTCAGGGTGGGAGCTGTAGGACTAGTTCTGATCAACAGCTATAAGGAAGATGTTATCAACGTACGTTCAAATGTAAGCAATGTGTCCGAGGCCTAGTACTCAGCCATGTGAAATAGAGGGAGGTGCCTTTGTAAAATGCTGCTGTGTGTGTGTTTGTTGGACTTGTGGCAAAAGTGAAACTCTGAGTCCCCATTTTTTGTTCTCCCTCTGAGTCTTATTGATACATTTTAGATAAAGAATGAAGAACATCATTTGTCCGTATCATTATTCAGGCCTTCTGTTGTGTAACTATTAACGCCTAACCTAAGCTTGTCCACTCAAGACTTTGAGTCCATTTTTTAGAACTTGAGGATTTCACAAATAATACTACTAGCTCCCCATTAGCCAAAACATTCTAATATTACTATTTTTTGTATTTTAGCAGTATCAGGCGTTCTTGTTGTGTCATCATGAAGTATACAGGTGTCAATTCTTTGTAAAGCTTTGATAAAATATAACCTACTAATAATTTGGTTTCCTACGATGGATAATCAGTCATTCAGACTAATCCTGCACTGGAGCTCACCTGCGTGGAACTGGAAGTTGGACCTCATTTGTAAAGTTGTGATGCTTTCCCTGTTATTGCTTCATCTATATTTAGGTAAGACACCTAGTATGGGTAAACTGAACTAGTTAACTTGATAAGTAAGTAACTAACTGCTACTATTGTTTATCTAGATTGTTGTAGACAATATAGCATCATGGCAGCATTCCCCCTAATGGTCAAGATAGTTAGAGAAGTACAACTCTGTAACTAAGTGCTACACTCTCTCTTACAAGCACATAAACAGGCTGCGCAAAAGATGAAGGCAGCAGTGCAAAGTAAAAGTAAAAACAACTATTTCAGTCATAACTTTAGCTGAAATAAAAAGTTCCCCCCTTTACTTTTTTACAAAGAAAACTCCCCCTCTCCACCCACACACCATGCCCACCCCTCTCCCCAAACACAACTTAGCCAAGCCCGAAAGTTCCAAAAGTCAAAATGTTCAAAGAAAGTCATTTCCAACTCCCTTCGCAACCTCTCCACCCAGCCCCAACAAACAAGTTCCTCCCACCAAAGCAATACAAAAAAGTGTTATAAGAGGGCATTGTGAATGTTGGTCTGGAGCTGGTCCAGACTCTGCTCCATTGTGGTGAACAGGCTCTTGATGGAGTCTATTTGCTGCAGGATGCAGTGCAGCAATTGGCTGGCAGTACTGTCATTGTGGGAGGGGGTGGCAGTAGTTGATGGAAGCCGGCGACGGAGATTGGATGGCTGGGAGGCTGTAGACTGAGGGGGAGCGGCTGTACTGGGGCCCGGCTGACAGGCATTTATTTCCTCCTCCTCCTAAAAGGCAGAATAACTCTGAATCAAAGAAAACTGATTTGATTCTTTTTTTCTTCTAAAGGCTGTTCAAGTAACTATAAAAAGACACTTCGAGTTGAATAAGAAATTACCTCTTATTAATGTGAACAGCATTATGCACTATGGAGTAAAAGTTGTGTATTATGCTAAAATAATGAAGCAATGCTCATAGCTAGCCAGCGTGTTGGGTAGATTGCTACTATCTGTAGCTGGAGCAGCTGTAGTTGACAATTATCTATTTTTAATTCAAGGGCCCTGCTCTTCTCCAACTGCACTTCTTTTTCTACCCTGACTTCAAAGAGGCAGATGAATAATAAGATTCTACGTCAAATACCTCACAAACGAAATGGATATTAATATTATCCTGCCTTCCGTAAGTAGATGTTGGGGAAAATGAGTTGCAGCCTTCTTCCCCCGTGGATGCGGTGTGGACATTGGAATTGATTTAATCATTTGAGAGCATTTTGAAGGTAAGGACTACAGCACGAAGAGGCTTTTAAGTAGGCAGTAACTAGACAGAATGATTTCTATTTGGGAGGTCATTATCCTCGTGGTTATACAAGTACCTAATTATCTCGTTTTAAAATATACCTCCCTGAGTTTTGATCTCTGGCTTTGGAGAGGGTGCTGTTCAACTCTGACGTGAACGCACTTGAAATGAACTGCATTGTTTTGCAGGTATTCTTGTTGGCTTTAGGTAGTTTTGGTTCACTGGACACTGTGGTGATAAATCTCGTTGTTTAGGGGTTCGTTGGGTGTGACGTGCTACACTTTTCCAGAGGGCTTTCCCAGTGTTGGTCACAACCTTTCTTTTCTTTTTGCTTTCTTCCTTTTTCTCCCTTCATTTTGAGTTCCTAATAAATGTGGTGCTCACACTCTTTGTGGTGTTATATAAAATAAAGTCATGTTGCCATATATCTTAAGGGATTTTTCACCCTGATAACTAGATGGGTACTTTTCTATTTTTGGTTATGTATCTTGACCATATTTAGTCGGAAGTATGTATATATGTAAATATGTCTTTTTGTATATTTTGTAGGTGAATGTGTAATCTCTTGCCCATAGTCCTGAAGAGGCCGTAAATAATTAACAGGCTGAAACGTGTCTGCTTTCTTGTATTCTGACACCAAATAAATTTTGTAATACTGTTCTAAAATTTTTTTGTTTATATGTACCTTGAAAAAATGAAGCGTAAAGTGATTTTAGCTTCCGAGGTCGCATGATTGAATATGGTGATCTAGATAAAGGAATTTGGCTTACAGAAGAAGTATACCAAGATTTCCTAGTTTAAATTGTTGGGCACTTGAACCATATAAAGGGTTCATGAGAAAGTGTTTGTTCGGTTCACAGTTATGTATTTGTTGTCATATTGTAAATATTGTGAGAAGACATATGTCAAATGTATATTAATGTGTATAAATGTACAAAATGAAAAAGTTGAATAAGTAAAAGAAAAATAATTGGTTTTTATACTTTATGCAAACCAACTAGTTTTGTCTGTATGGATTTATTTAAAGTATTTTTTGGTTAGCTATTAGATGAATGAATTTGAAGTAGTACTGATGATTTAATCAATAAGTATTAATAATACATAGGATTGATAATTTTTCAGTATCAGTCCTATAACTAGAAAGATTATATAAAGGAATACCATAGGCATCATTGTATTTAGTTTGTTTACTATCTGTAGCTGGAGCAGCTGTAGTTGACAATTATCTATTTTTAATTCAAGGGCCCTGCTCTTCTCCAACTGCACTTCTCTTTCTACCCTGACTTCAAATAGACAGATGAATATTAGGATTCAATGTCAAATACCTCACATACGAAATGGATATTAATATTTTTCCTGCCTTCCGTAAGTAGATGTTGGGGAAAATTAATCTGATGGACTGCATTGCAGGGAAAGAAACGGGCTATATAGATTGTATTTGACACTTTTGTCACTCTATATCCCATAAGCCAAACATGACATCAAATCATGCACTCCCTCCCATTTTACTCTGTGGCTGAGCTCACCACCACACATTCCCAACAAATGTATTCACTGGGAAGTAACAAGGAAAGGAAACTTGATTTACTCTACTGCGGGGGGTAGTGTGGAGATCTTAGACACGAATGGTAGAGCTATTTGTTAAAAAATAGAGGGGCCAGTACACTGATCATCGATTCATCATCTTTGGTTTATTGAGTTACTGTACAAGTCAAAAGGGAAAAATCTGAACAGCTGTAAAATAAATCTATTATGGGAAGCCATGGAATATAGTCTGGAATCACTTCACTTCGCAAGGTTATAAAATGAAATGTGACACATGTCAAGAATGGATTTTCCAACTTGGTAGACTGGGATGGAAGAACTTAGGAAAAAAGAAAGGAGTAAAGTACTAAGACTCAACTGAGTGGGCAAAGGGAAACAACACACCTTGTGTTTTCAGTTTGCAATGCACTTAAAACATTGTAAATGCTTCATTAGCTATAGCAGAGCAGATGCACTTTGCACAGCCAACACTGCAGTCACGAATTGACCCATACTACACTTCGTTCATAGGTGGCAATAACATGCCATAGGCGGGGGTGATGAATGATGGGTGGGATACATCTGGATTGCTTTACAAATACAGTGACTCAAGGGAGTAGAATAAAAGCAATAAAGTATAACATACCCCTCACTTTGAATCATAGCTTGTATAACCCTACATAAACAAAGTAAGCAAAGTAGGTGAGCAGCATAATCCTCATGAGAAGAGCTGCCTTGCTTAGTCATCCAAACAATCCAAAGATTCATTCATCTTTTCATTCTTCTAATTCACCAGAATTTCCAATCCATTAACCATCCATTCAATTATCCACCCTTTCTTCTAACCATTCTTTCTACCATCCATCCCTTTTTCATTTTTGGTTTACAAAGTTAGACAAGCCAGAGGTTTAATAATAGTCAATGGAAGACATATGATGTTGGTTGGCAAATGCAATAGGAGTGGGACCTCATTCTTTTTTCCAGCCATGCTGCACTGCCATGGAAAGCTGCAGGTGTACTGTAACTATAAATTAACGAGAAAGCAGCACACTACACTGAGGGGGAAGGGGGAGTCCATGATTCTGTTTTTGAGCATGAGCAAGAAAAAGAAATCCTTCTCAACAAACATACATGGTGAATTGTATTTATAATACTAGCTTACTTGGGCCTGCAATCTTCACTATAGAGAGACCCAAGATTCTACCCTAAGTCCACAATAATCATTAAAGCCAATAACATTAGGGAAATAATAATAATAAATAATGGGCTTACTGTGGTCAGCAGAGCCCTTGGCAGTGACGCTGGCGGTCGGTGTCGGCTGACCAGCTGCTCCAGGAAGTGTCTCTTTAACGTCTCTCTTCTTGCCCTTCGGTGCTGAAGTAAGAAATGAAGAATATAAAAAAATAATAGATTAATGAATTAGTTAATAATCTCCACAAATTGTTTATGACAAGCAAATGCAGAAACATAGTACTTCTCTAAAACAGCTCACCTATAGTACTACGAATTTTTAATTAAGTTATCGATTATCGTTGATTTGAGAATACTAATTCTGAAAACCCTATTCCTAATTTCCTTAACAAAAAATACATTTGGAACTAATGCATTGCAGTGAATGATCTTTCATTCCATTCCCATTTCTCAACCCCCTTGATGGACAAACTCAGTCTCTCATTTTTGCAATGCATAGATGCAGACTACCCATTGCTGTGAAATAAATAACTTGGAATTTTATGAGCTACATAAACAAAGTCACAGAGAAAACGTGCTACTCACTGACATCACTGATTCACTTTAGTGACAGGCGAACAGTCTGCAATGGCTTCTTAATTAATCAGCCAAAGCGAGCCCCAATGATGAGTACGATTTGGTAGCTGTGAGAACCTGTCTAGCAGAAACTAGAAACTGGATCACACAATAATATACCAGAAAAACGTAAACGTAACTTATCTCTAAGTGCAAGCAGCATGCTATTCCGAATTTTTTTGGAGGACTGTAGAATGCAAACACAACACATAATACTCACTGAGCCACAGAATCTCGACCCCTAGCTGGTCAAGCAGGTCCTGATCCTGGTCCAGGTTGTCTTCCAAGCAGTGCGTCAGCTGCTACACTGTGTGCCGAACCGGGATGGTGCGTTGCACACACCAGTGCACCTTCCCCCAGTGCAGACGACGCTCCCGCAAAGGCTATCCACTACCTGCTACCTGCTGGCAAGGAGGTGGCGTTGTTCCAAAAAATTCAGTGCTGCCACCTCCTCCTCACCAAAGATCGCCCAGCTGCACACCTGCATGGTGGTGCCACCCGCAATTTTGTTGCCCTTCCTTCACCATGTTGATGGGTGGGTCAGTAGAAAAGGAAAGGAAAGAAGAAAGATAGGGAATTAAGGGGAAAAGTCACGAAAAATACAAAAATAATTTCTCAAAAATCTAAAATACACAAAAAGACACGCACTTATGTAAAAAATAAAAATAAGGTGTAGATTTGTTTTAAAGCGGGAGGATTACACGGATGCAAGAAAGGTGACATTTTAGGCTCAGCATCATACAGAGAGCAGAAAAACAAGACACCACACCCATGCAGAATGTGTGGTGATGTTCGTACGAGATTTAGAATGCAAGAACGCACATGAGAACTGCATAGTGCCATTCATGCACGATTTGGAATGTGAGGAAACACTCCGCGTTCCCATTACAATGCGAAAGGGCGTGCAAGCAAACTTCGCCCACTAACGGAATGGCGAGTTCTAACTCCATCCAGGCATACATAAAAGTACACCAATATCAAGACGTCAAAGTAAAACACAAACAATGTCCAGAAGTCCATAAAAAACACCTCATGGTATGTTATAATACAAATGAATTTAAGTGATTAAAACCAGATTTCATCAGGGTGCATTAAAACACGCAAAGCATCTGCAAACTAAAGCTATTTTCAGCGGGACAAAAATCACAATACTTTACAAAATATCATATTTAAAAGGACTAAAACTGCTAAGAAATAGAAGCTAAAAAATGGACAGCACATAGTTCTTTCAAGGTATAATTAAATAAACGCGCAGAAAAATAATTCCTATCAATCATGGATCAATTACCACATAAAATGGATAATGGTGTGGCAAACAAATTCGGATTTGTATATCAACATTAAAAAGAGCGTATAATGGGGTGTAACATTTTTTACTAGGAACAGAATAAAATCTACACAAGAACATGAAATGTAAACATGATTGCTTACTGAGTCAGTTACAAGGACAACATGGTGAGGATGCAAACTATATTTGCCGTAAAGGGTAATCAAAAAATGAACATGGTTTAACCTAAAACAAGTTAAGTAAAAACGATACTCTGAATTAGTTATCCATTCCAAAGAAGACCTAGTTCCAGAGCAAAAGGGCAGTCTTCTTATGATAACTCACCATTGCCATTGCTGAACATTTTTGGAGTGGTTTAAATATCAAAGAACAGAGAGTGGATTAAAGTCTTTGAATTACAATCAATCTAGTCAGGGGAGCTAATTAATTTTGGTTCCCCCTAGTCAGTAAAAGATTTCCAGATATATGCAAATCAAAAAATATTGTGGCTGTAATCTATGGAGATACAATGAGAAATTGGTAAAAGATGAGCTCCAGACTTTTACCCAAAGTAAAAGTAGGGCTAATTTGATTACGTCCTCAATATACAGCAAATTTTCCTCAGTATACGTAATGAATTTCGAGGTGCTCGTGGGGACTCATCACCTACAAAGAAATGTATTTTCTACTATTTGCAGGTGGGTAGAATTGGCATATTATCACATTCTCAGCCCATGGGCGCTGAGAGAAATGCACTTGGCTTTACGTATTGTGGTAAATAAAATTTACCTATGCAGAATTTCTATGCGGTAAAGTTCAATAAGAATAACTCAATCAAAAATGAGAGGCAGAGTCCGTGGTATTTGAGTTTATAAGGGTTTTATTCCTTAAAAAGGAATTGGTTCGAACCAGGTATCATGTTCCATCACCACGAAGGTTCAGGAAGGGATAGACAATACTTTATTAACAGAATACCATATATATAGTAAATGCATTTCAATGGTGATGGGTACAGAAGGCGTAACAGCTGGGAGAAGAGAGATAAGAACACATGTGCGTAACAGGAGGCGTGCACGAGGTCGTACACGGAGGTGTGTGCTAGAAACGTCACATAAAGGTGTCACAGATGGGTGGATCCAGAGACGAATCCTGCAGAGTCAGCAGAAATATATGGCAGAGATGCGCGCGCAGCAGCATGACGTGTGATTGACGTGGAACTGGAGGGTGAAGGGGACTTGACATTTGCACTATACGGGGAGACAGAAGTCTGGCGTGTCAGAACAACCTAAACCCAAATCATATCTGGTATCTTGTGTTTGAGGAACTGTATTATCTAGAAGGAAAGGTCTCTCGGGCAGAGGCTATTCTATACTGACTGCTAGTGCGTGCATATGTGTCTACGTGTCTACGTGAGATGCGAGGGGCCATGGGCCTACCATGGTAACAGGAGCAATGAATTACTTGCACAAAGACAGAAAGGCCGGGCCCTATGCTCTGCAGCTGGGGAGATGTTTTCCTAAATCACTAGACAGGAATGTATTTTCGAGGAGCGGAGCAGATAACTCGAAGGTAAAATACAGTCTTGGCAGGCAAGCAGGCCGAGCCGGGCACCGCTCGCCGCACAGGGAGTAGGGTAAGGGTCATGGATGCGGCAGGCTGCAGCTTTCAGAGACAGAAGGCAGAAAGGGCTCGATGGCAGGAATCAGGGCCTAACTCGCCAGAGCCAGAAGAACGTGAAAGTGCACTATGTAAAGACGGTGGCACGGCATACTTAGGAACTGAATATTCGACCCATTCATGGTGGATCTGAAAGAGGACATGTTAACGTTGGACGCAAATGTATTTGCGTCTTCATAGCTGGCTATGGAGGGAACATACATGTACTTGAAGCACGTACATGGAGCCGTTGGGGTCTAAGTTAGGGGACACAATTGACCATAAAAATTCATATTACCTCATTCCCTCCTTGTCCCCTACGGACCCTTCATGATATATCGATCTTCATTAGTCTATCAATTTGTTCATATAACATCATTTGCTCTTCCTTCTTCTGGCGGGATTTTGAACGTGGACTTGAATGGGGAATACATGATGTGGCGCACAAGCCGCAAATCGCTGGCCCACACTGTAAATATAAGCAACAACTGAATACTATGAGAAGGGCTATTCCGAGGAAGGATAGTACTTTCCATCCCCAGGCTGATAGCACGCTCCAGAACCAACCGGACCAAGTCCAGGTGCCTGGATTCTGGTGTATCTGACTTGCAATCTTATGGAGACGAGTTATGGCTCTATATACTGATGGTGCGTTTTCTGGAATGAAAACACAGCAACTCGATCCGATGACTCTACAAGCTCCGCCCCTATCGGCCAGGATGACGTCAAGGACAAGACGATTTTGAAGAACAACAATCCGCATAGCAGACTGCTTCTCTGTTAAGTTGCCTAGAGCGGAAGTAGTTTCATTCACTACTGCCTCGAGGGTTGTGGTTAATTTACGTATCAGTTTACTATTAAAGACAGCACCTAAATAGGGAAAGAAACCTTTATTGAAATCTGTATACTGCTCCCATGCCGTTTCAGTGTAGTCGACAATCGGGAGATCTCTCTGTGGTCTAATGTGTACTAGATGGGAGTCCCTATGATAATCAGGAGCGGCTAGGAAAACAGGTGGCAGTAGGAATGCAATGTAACAAGTAACATCCCAATCTAGAGGTAAGCGTATATATGCTGTATGTCCACAAATGAAATAAGAATGACGGGAAGCTTTAAAAGTAGACTTTCCTTTTTCACTGAATTCGATCACAGTAGTACATCTACTATGACCCAGGTGTACTGACATTGCGGGCAAGACTGGTTCGGCTTCGGACTGTACATTCAGTATCATGAGGTTAAGTGTAAAATTACCTAATCCATATACTTCGTTTTCTAGATCAGTCCCTGTCCTTTGGGGAAGACCCTCCTTGTCAGGGAAACATACTTTATGCAGAACTGTGTTCAGATTTCCCCATACCCAATTACCTTGGTAAACTACGGAATCAGAATCTAAAGAGTTCATTAAACTAAACCATGCACCACAGGAACCATTGTGTGTGAACGGGTACGGAAAGAGGGGCAGAACTCCCTTGTATTTCTGATAGGGAGGGAGTCGGCCACATATCCAGCAATTGGTAGCATTGCTGGTCTGATGGGAATGATGTAACATACTGATGAATGTATTGTTGCGCAGCGCAAGTCGGTAAGACAACTCATGCGGGGGCAGTCCACTGAAAGTATGTTCGACAGTGACATTTGAAGAAGAATGTGCACGTTTGAAAATAGGAAAGTACATGTGAAGCAGTATACTTGCAGCAATAATCATAAGACTCAGAAAAAACATAATCAATAATGTCACAATGCAGTGACTACGGAGAGATTTACAATATTCATGTTTCTTGATCTGTTTCTGTCTATCTCTCTCGCTATTGGGGTCTAGTGGATACATGTCAGGAACTTGTCTAACCGATTCACCTAGGGGAGGACTTAAACAATTAAACTGTCTGACTTGCTAGACCTTAACTTCATGCGGAATTCCTGGGAAGGAGTTTTCTCTACCAAAGGGAGTTTAGTATCAGTCTCTGGAAGGGGGCAGGGCTGGGAGTCTAGTTTCGGAGGCAGTCCATAATGTTTTTTAACATGACTCGAGTGAAGCCAGCCCTTGCGGCCCTCCACCTTGACCGCGGTCCTTGTTGTTAATAACACGAGCTTCGGCGCTTGCCAACGGGGCTCCAACGGACTCCTCCTGTCAAAGTTCCTCACGAGCACCAGGTCCCCCGGAACAATCGCGTGTGGCTTCACCTCGGTGTTGTCGGGAAAGGCTGCAGCTACCTGTGAACGACAAGATTGTAGTGCAGACATCAAGGAGCCAAGGTAATCTGTCAGCATAGTACAGTCAACATCAGTGATTTTACGAGGCAGAGGCGTCCCCCACATATTCGGTGGCCTACCAAAGACCACCTCATACGGGGATAGCCCTGTTCTTGAATGTGCGATCATTCTCATGTAAAAGAGTGCAACTGGTAAAGCTACTATCCAGTCAATGCCTTTCTCTCTACAGATTTTGGCAAGGTGAATTTTCAGGGTCTGATTATGACGTTCCACGAGACCTGCTGCCTCGGGATGTCGGACACAGTGGAACTTCCATTGATAACCTAGCAGGAGTGATACCTGCTTCATAAGCTCGGACGAGAATGGCTGACCGTTATCTGAGTATACGATACGGGGCAAGCCATACCTGGGGAAGAATTCACGTACCAGCTGCTTGGCAGTGGTCGGAGCAGTAGAATCTGGGACTGGATATGCTTCTGTCCAACGGGAAAGAGCACATACAACTACGAGGACATATTTGAATCCTCGACAACATTCCATCTGGATATAATCCATCTGGAGGACTTCAAAAGGGTGATCGGGAGGATGAAATCCACCTTGCTCTACGGGAATGCTTTTACCTGGGTTGAACTGACAACAAATCATGCAAGTACGCACTTTTTGTTTGGCTGCTGCTTGTAAATGTTTATTGAACCAAAGGTTTTGAATACTGTCTAACATGGCTTTTTCTCCTAAATGTGCAGGACTGTGTACTGTGTTAATGATAACTTGAACCATAGAGTCGGGGAGAAACCATGTGGCTTTCCCCTTCGTCATCCATCCCTGTTCTGTCTGGATCCCTCCTAGTTCAATCCATTTCCTGATTTCGTCTGGTGTAGCATGTGTCTGTATGTCAATTACATCTAGGGCGGGATCCCTAACTGTCATGCAATGTGTCGGTGTCGGGACTATTGTCTTTGTCAGGTCAGTTGCGTGAGTCTGAGTCTGAGCTGTATGCTTGGCCGTTCGGTCTGCCAGGTCGTTCCCCTGGGAAATGGTATCTGTGACTTTCGTATGTGCCTTGCACTTCATGATGGATATCGCTGTAGGCAAATGAATTGCGTCTAACAGAGCTTGAATGAGGGGACCGTGCTGGATTTTGGCTCCGTGAGAGGTCAAAAAACCTCTCTCTCGCCAGAGTACACCGAAGTCGTGTACGACTCCGAAGGCATAACGTGAATCTGTGTATATGTTAACTCTCTTGTTCTTTGCTTGAATACAAGCTTGAGTCAGAGCGATGAGCTCTGCTGCTTGGGCTGACAGAATGTCAATACAATTTGTTTCTATGACTTCAGTTTCGGTCGTGACTGCGTAGGCGGCCACTAACTCTCCTGTAATTGTTCTCATACATGAACCATCCACATAAAGTGTCAGGTCTGGATCTGGTAATGCAGTATCTGTCAAGTCTTGTCTTGGTTTCGTCGTAATGGTAATGACTTCAATACAATCATGTGCCAAAGGGTCTGTCTCACTTAATGGCAGAAGTGTAGCAGGGTTCAATGTATTGCAACGTCTGATTTCTATGTGTGGCTGAAACAATGTCAATTCGTAACCTGTCAATCTTGCTATAGTCAAGTGCTGGGTCTGTGTTCGGTTTAAAAGAACTTCCACGGAATGTGGAACTTGTACTGTCAATTGGTGTCCTAACACTATGGAATCACTTTGTCTGATTGCTAGAGCTGTTGCTGCGACTGATTTTAAGCACGCAGGCAGAGCCTGGGCTACTGGAACTAATGTACTAGAAAAATAAGCACACGGTTTGTGTGAACCTGCTTGATCCTGGGTAAGTACTGACAATGCAGTACCTTCGCGTTCTGTGACAAAAAGTGTAAAAGGCTTACTGTAACATGGTGTCGCTAAAACTGGTGCTTGACATAGGGCTTTCTTTAAGTCATCAAAAGCTTGTGTATGTTCCTGAGTCCAAGGGAGGACAGTCGATGTCGCTGCCTCCTGGGTTGTCAACTGTATGAGGGGTTTCGCTAGAAATGCATACTGAGGAATCCATTGTCTACAGTAAGAAGTGAGGCCTATAAAGGCTTGTACCTCCTTTTGTGTCTTGGGCTGTGACATGTTTACAATTAACTGGATACGGTCAGGTGTTAGCTGTCTCCCCCCTTTGGACAGCAAGTGCCCAAGGTATATCACTTGCTGAACACAGAATTGCAGCTTCGAAGGAGACACCTTGTGTCCCTTGTCAGCCATAAAATGCAAAACCGTCAGTGATGCTTGTTCACATTCTGGTTCACTTCGGGCGGTGATCAGTAGATAATCGACATACTGTAGTAGGGCAGTGTTGTCAGGCATGTGTATACTGTCAAGTTGTCTTTTCAGTGCTTGGCTATAGATGCTGGGGCTTTCTGTGAATACTTGAGGTGCGCGTGCAAATTTGAAGCTTCGGCCATTTAAACAGAATCCGAAAAGATATTGGCTTTCCGGATCGATTGGGACACTAAAGAAAGCGTTCTTCAGATCAATTACAGTAAAGAACGTTGCTTCGGAATCAATGGCAGTCAATAGAGACGAAATATCTGGGACCACGGGATATTGTGGTACAATGCATTTATTCAGTTCCCGTAGATCTATCACTAATCGATAAACTGGGGGTGCATTTGGGTCAGTACGTTTAAGAATTGGAATGATAGGGGAATTACATAGATTCGAGTCGGTTTCAACAACCACTCCTTGTGCAATGAGCTCATCAATGATTTTCAGTAAAGCCACTACAGCATCTGGGGGTAACTTGTATTGTCGGATTCGTGGTAGTACTACTCCTGGTTTGAGTGTGACACAGTATGGAGTGATGTGCATACAACCTACAACAGTGGGGCCTTGTGCCCATAAATGTTCAGGAACATTCTGTAATCTGGGATCAATATCTCTCAACACATAGTGACCCTTAAAGTCACGCAAAAACAATCTTACTCCTTCCGGAGAACAGCAAATCACAGCTCCTAGAGCCTTCAGTGTTTTGATACCTAACAAGTTTTCTGGATATGATTTCGTGAGCAATAAATCAGTAGTGCGAGACAATGGACCAACTAAAAGTGGTACTGGTTTCGATACTTCATTTACAATAGGCTTGCCTGAAAATCCAAGGGAAACATTCTGTGAGCCTAAGAGGGGTGCCCCTGGAACCTCGTTGTGACTGATTGTTGTTCTGCTTGCCCCTGTGTCAATCAAAAACTTTCTATCTTTTCCTAATACTTGACTATGCACGTAAGGACCCTCTTGATCCACAGGAACCTCAATAAGAGGCAAGCCAACCTCCCTCTCTAGGCTGTTTCATGTATATCGCTGATAATCGGGATAATCAGTTTGTGCATACTGGTACATCTGCTGAGTTGCATGTTGTGTTGCGGCAATTGGTTGGGGCTGTGGTACCGCTACGGTCTGTACTGTCTGTTGTGGGGCATGCATAGGCTGTACATTCTGTGGAACGTGTTGTTGGGCCTGGTCTTGTCTAGGTTGACGTGGTCTTTCTTTAGTTTTACCTGTAGCTATATTATGTTTCAAAACTGCACAATCGTTTATATAGTGGCCTGGCTGTTTACAATAGTTGCATGTCCCTTTAACAGGAGCTGCTGAATTATTGGACTGAGGCATACCCCTTTTCTGACCGTCAGCTGGAACTGACTGAGCAACTAGCATTTTCATTTTCGTGTCTTTCATACGTCTTTGTTCGTGATCATGTTCTTCTCTAATCCTGTTCTGGTGGTACTGTAACATTTGTAACATTTGTGAAGGTGTGTTTGCTTGCCATGTGCTCTCGACTTTCAGCACACGATTCTTAACTTGGGGCAGAGAGTTCTCGACTAATTTGGATACAAAAAGGTGTGGGTATGACTCGCTACTTGCTTTCAGGCCACTATTAATAATAAAACATTTCTCAAATCGGGAATAAAAATCGCTAGTGTCTTCGTCGGGTTTCTGTTTGCAGGCTGAGATAGCATCCCAGTCCTCCTTTTTAGTTGCTAATAATCGTGGCAAGACCTGTACTAACAATCCTGGTAATGCTTTAGTTTTGTCCCCCACACCCAACCCTGGGGTTCGGGTCTCTTCTTCATTTTCTAATGCAGCCCAATCAATCTTTTTGTCTCCCACCTCCCATTCTTTTTCTTTGAGTTTCTCGTAAATGCCGGCAGGCAATAGTACTTTCAATATTTTCGTAATGTCGGGATAGGTATAATCACCCATGAGTAACATGTCTTTTATTTCACGGTGAAAACCTGCAGGGTCTTTATCATGACTGGGCACTATTTTCTTCATTTCTAACAATTCCATTTTAGTTATGGTCGTGTATACATACACACGTGTAAGGGTGTTATCATCATTCCTGACTGGATGTACTTCTCGTAAGGGATTCTGTCTGTCTATGTAAAACATTTTTCTTTCTGGGGGTGGAGCTGAAACAAACTGTGGTTCAGGAAGGCACTATATCTGTGTCGATGTTCCAAAATTACTTTAATTAAATCGGTACCCAGGCCTCTCCATTTATTCATGAGTAACTCTATTAGTACATCAGGCAAGGGACCTGGATCAGAATGTTGGCCTTTATACAGAATGAGGAGATGCTGTATCATGTACATACCAGCTAGTCGCTGTTCGTCTGGGGAAAGATTCAAAAATGTTTGTGCTAATGCGTCATCATTATATTTATCGGAATTGTCAGCCCATTGTACTGCTGACCTGGCTAATTCTTGTTCATCCATGGAATTGAGTACATGGTACCCCATTCGCTCTTGAAGTACTTTATCGGTAGCCTGAAATAAATGTTCAGGAGTCTTCGGATTTGACATAGCAGAGTGGAATGTTTCTGGTATTGGACAGAGGTAATGTTTCTGGTTTTCACACGTTTCTTGTTTACGAATGGGTCTGTCGAAGGGCCTATCAAAGGGATGCGGTCTAGGAAATTTCCCTCTCCCTACATATCCTATCATCTGTTTGCCTGACTGATGCGAAGTTTCTGCTAGATTCTCTGTATCATCCTCCTCCTGTGAGGAAGTCGGACCGTCTGATTCAAGATGTTCTTCAGGGGCTCGCCGGGCATGTATATCTATTATCTCCTTACGGATCTTTCTAACCATAACATGTACACTGTTCTCCTTCTCATGTTTACCATCCGCGATATTCTGGCTCCATCTATGCAGTCTATCCATTTCATTTTGCGGAAAACCTGCCTGATCTTGTTCTCTTATTAAACAATTAACCATAAATCGCATTAGTAAACCTTTGTTCTCTACTTTCTGACGTGACATGGCTTTGGCAACACACTCCATTCCTTCTCCTGTTCTAATAAAATAATACAATTTATCTAGATGTTCTGGCATACCTGGTAGTAACATTAGACAATCTGTAACTCGTCGCAAACGTAGGGACGCTAGCAACATGGGTCCTGTTGTACCGGGCACTGGGTCATATCTACAATCTGTAAGTTCTCTTCTAAGCTGTTCTGCCGGTGCACCCTTAGGCGTCCGGGCCTTTGCTAAATCTCTCATTGTCACTCGGTGTAACGGTGGGGGTGTTTGATAACCTCCGGTAGCACCTCCTGAAGCGGAGGCTTGACCATACCCTGGCTGTAAGGTTGGTACCTGCTGTAACTGAGTTGGGGCCTGAACCGCACCAGGCCCAAAAGGATTATGCGGATTATGCGGATTAATAGGGGGTGCAGGTAAGGGTGGAGGAAGCAGAACGGGAGGGGTTTGCTGTTGCGGACCTGGGGGCTGAAGATCAGGGGGCGGGTTACCGTCAGCAGGTGGCACACAGGCAGGCATACCAGCATATGCGGGAGCTACGTCATCCAAGTAGGATGAAATAAAAATGTCTGCTGCGGTCGTGTGACGTAATTTAGTCGGAACCAATGGAGGGGGGCAGATTTTTCGGTGTTTCCGGGGTCGCCTTGGGCAGGCCCTCGGCCAGGACTGGATACAATCCTGTCATAATTGCGTTACTCCGTCTATCGTGTTGTTCCATTCTAACTCGTTCCCCCTCTTCTAGTAGTTCTTTTTCTTTGGCTTTTTCAGATTCCTCTCTACTTTTCTCTACTTTTCTGAATGCTTTCTCTGTCCGTCTGTGTGATTCTTTACGCCATAGTTCAATGGCATCTTTCTGTGACTGTCTAGCTTTCTTTTTCCATAATGCTTCTTCTACTCTCATGATGCAATCGGCATCCCATGTCCCTGTAACGGGCCATCTCTGATACTCTGCTAAATCCTTGGTGTAATCCACCCACAAGTCGAGATATAATACAGCGTCTAAGCCGTGTTTGTGGTACATAAAATATCCTCGAGTGTCCCTGGGTGGGATGGGAACAGCTTCCTCGAGTATCCCTTTCCTAGTTCCTATCTGTTTCAGTTTAGAAAACAGCGGCATTTTTAGCCGTGATACTTGATACGTGATACTTACTCGGATTTGGACACCACTAATACAATAAACACAGTAATGAAAATCAAACAATCACTCATACCACGACACAAAAACACATTAAAACATTTCTGAAAACGAGCAATAACTTGATATACTGCTAAACAGTACAGATACACTGCTAAACAGTGCAGACCGGGTCTGTGTACCCAAACTCGTCTTGACCGGACACAAATTAATGCACCCGTCTAGATGCGTCCCCAGCAACGGTACTCACCGGGAAGCACGGAACGGAAGGCCTCGGAAACTCGACACTGGACTGGACCGGACTGGACTCGACTCGTCTCGTGACGTAGGTACTTCGGAACTTCGGAACTGGTGGGCCTCTGAACACCTCGGACCTTGCTCTCTCGGCTGGGCTCTGGTCGGGATCCTCCGCACTCCTCACCGCCTCGTCTGGGTGTCGATCGCAGCCTCAGTCACCTCCGTTGGCCTGAGGGAGATACAGGAAATCCTGCGGGTACGCGTAGTTGTCCGTCACGGCTGTGGCAGGGGACCAGGCCTGCAACGCACCGCCGGCGCGTAAGGTGGGGGAGGGGTCCCTGTTCGGGCGCCAATTATGTGGTAAATAAAATTTACCTATGCGGAATTTCTATGCGGTAAAGTTCAATAAGAATAACTCAATCAAAAATGAGAGGCAGAGTCCGTGGCATTTGAGTTTATAAGGGTTTTATTCCTTAAAAAGGAATTGGTTCGAACCAGGTATCATGTTCCATCACCACGAAGGTTCAGGAAGGGATAGACAATACTTTATTAACAGAATACCATATATATAGTAAATGCATTTCAATGGTGATGGGTACAGAAGGCGTAACAGCTGAGAGAAGAGAGATAAGAACACATGTGCGTAACAGGAGGCGTGCACGAGGGCGTACACGGAGGTGTATGCTAGAAACATCACATCAAGGTGTCACAGATGGGTGGATCCAGAGACGAATCCTGCAGAGTCAGCAGAAATATATGGCAGAGATGCGCGCGCAGCAGCATGACGTGTGATTGACGTGGAACTGGAGGGTGAAGGGGACTTGACATTTGCACTATACGGGGAGACAGAAGTCTGGCGTGTCAGAACAACCTAAACCCAAATCATATCTGGTATCTTGTGTTTGAGGAACTGTATTATCTAGAAGGAAAGGTCTCTCGGGCAGAGGCTATTCTATACTGACTGCTAGTGCGTGCATATGTGTCTACGTGTCTACGTGAGATGCGAGGGGCCATGGGCCTACCATGGTAACAGGAGCAATGAATTACTTGCACGGAGACAGAAAGGCCGGGCCCTTTGCTCTGCAGCTGGGGAGATGTTTTCCTAAATCACTAGACAGGAATGTATTTTCGAGGAGCGGAGCAGATAATTCGAAGGTAAAATACAGTCTTGGCAGGCAAGCAGGCCGAGCCGGGCACCGCTCGCCGCACAGGGAGTAGGGTAAGGGTCATGGATGCGGCAGGCTGCAGCTTTCAGAGACAGAAGGCAGAAAGGGCTCGATGGCAGGAATCAGGGCCTAACTCGCCAGAGCCAGAAGAACGTGAAAGTGCACTATGTAAAGACGGTGGCACGGCATACTTAGGAACTGAATATTCGACCCATTCATGGTGGATCTGAAAGAGGACATGTTAACGTTGGACGCAAATGTATTTGCGTCTTCATAGCTGGCTGTGGAGGGAACATACATGTACTTGAAGCACGTACATGGAGCCGTTGGGGTTTAAGTTAGGGGACACAATTGACCATAAAAATTCATATTACCTCAGTATGATAATTAAATCACGTATTGGTTTTAGTTAACATTTTCTAGCATTTTCTAGCAAACAGAAAATTTCATCAGACATGTTTCCCTTTTTGAGCACTCATTGGGTGAATAACTTATCCCATTTAAAGTTTGCATCCATTAGGTAAGTACCATTGTAGACTTTTACAATTGCAATATCATCCATTTTAAATCTAGGTGATCGAGTGCTCCTAGAGCCACAGGTCATGTTGATGGATGTAGCATGATTAACTTTCAATACCTACATTAATTATAAAGGATTTATAGACAGTACCCTATTAGCATCACCGGACAACAATACTGAGTTCTCCACATACAGTAATGCTGGCACAAGCCTATTTTAGGTAGGGCCTTACCTTTTAACTGTAAAAACCCCTAAAGAGAATTAATAAAAAGAGGTATAGAAAGGGATCACAATGCAACCTACCCTTGTCAACAAGGTCAAAGGCACTAGACAAGTCCATAAAAGCCAGGTGCAAGGCACTGCCCATGATTCTAAATCCGTCATTTGGAGCAGGTCGAGTAATTGCCCGACCCTGCCCACGCATTGACAAAAACCATATTGCACCTCTGACAGGAAACCCTTGTCCTCTATGCAATCTTCCATCTTCTGTAGAACCACCCTACTTAGAATCTTAACAGAGGAATCCAGCAAGGAGATTTGGTGGTAACATGCAGGGTTTCCCCTGTTCTCCTTCGCAGACAAAGGTGGAGACCATTGCAGGTGGCAAGGAAGTAGGTAGACCCACCTGGGGAATGATCCAAAATACATTTACCAATAAAAGTGCCTGAATAGAATGTTGTGATTAAAGATATCATAGGCAAACCATCTAGGCCTGGAGCCTTCCCAGAGGTGCTATTTAAGATGGCTGCAGTTATATTAGACACATCCGTTGTGGGCATGGTGAAGTCACCATTTATTCTTAGGTTGGCGGGAGAATTTACACCACAAAGAGGATTAACTGGAAAACCAGGCCCAGGAGAGTCGAAGATTGTCAAAAAGTGGAGCAACCACCACTCTGGTGAGACATGGCAGGATATTTTAGAGTTCTCATCTGATGAAAAATAGTGATGTTTGACATTTTTCCAAAATACCCTCAAAACCCTGGATGCAGCAGCAAGCTGCAGATGTTCTCATGCCATCTCTCTGACTTGCTTTCACCTTGACACAAGGCCATTGTAGAGCGCACTACATACCCTTGAGGGTCTCAAGGCGCTGGGGAGAGTGGGCCACTACTGATTGAACAGCCAGGTCTTGAGTAGCCTCCTCAAGGTCAGCACGTCTTGGGTCTGTCGTAGGCTCAGTAGGGGTGTTCCAGGTTTTGGCGGTGAGGTGGGAGAAGGATCTCCCGCCGGTGGTTGTTCTTCGGATGCGCGGGAACATGTTGAGTGCGAGGTCGGCAGAGCTGGCAGTTGGGGATGTAGAAGGAAAGTTGTCTGTTGAGGTAAGCTGGGCCGGTCTTGTGGAGTGCAAAACACACAAGATGAGGGACGGAATGTTGCACATTGGCAAAACATTCACCCCCGTCACAGATCTGGGTTTAATCCACCGGTCTTGTGGAGTGCCTTGTGTGCATGGATGAGGAGCTTGAAGGATATCCTCTTGTTGACGGGCAGCCAGTGCAGGTTTCTCAGGTGGGGGCTGATGGGGCTGTGGCATGGTACATCGAGGATCAATTGTGCCGAGGCATTTTGGATGTGTTGCAGTCGTTTGATGAGCTTGGTAGGGGCTCCCACGTAGATGGCGTTTCCGTAGTCGAGTCTTCTGCTGATGAGGTCCTGGGTGACTGTTCTTCTTGTATCTGTCGGGATACACCTGTAGATCTTGCAGAGCATGCGGAGGGTGTTGAAGCAGGAGGAGGAGATAGCGTTGACTTGCTCGGTCATGGAGACTGTCGAGTCGAGGATAATTCCCAGGTTGCGTGCGTGGTCGGTGGGGTCAGTGGCCGTTGGCCACCTGGAATCATCCCAGGCTCAAGGGTTGGAGCCGTGAATGAGGACCTCCGTTTTGTCTGTGTTCAGCTTCTGTCGGCTGATCTTCATCCAGTCGGCAATGGACTGCATTCTGTCATGGAGGTTGGCTTTGGCGGTGATGGGGTCCTTGGTGAGGGAGAGGATCAGTTGATTGTCGTCGGCATTGGAGATTATGTTGAGGTTGTGCTGTCGGGCGACGTGTGCGAGTGGGCCATGTAAATGTTGAACAGTTTCGGGCTCAGGGAGGATCCCTGGGGTACGCCACAGATGATCTTGGAGGCTTCAGATTGGAATGGGGGAGGTGAACGCTCTGGGTTCTGCCAGAGAGGAAGGAGGTGGTCCATTCCAGGGCTTTGTCTCGGATCCCTACGGCGTGGAGTTATGCCATATTGTGTGGTGGCAGACGGTGTCGAAAGCAGCAGAGAGGTCCAGGAGGATGAGGGCTGTGGTCTCACCGTTGTCCAGGTGGGCCCTGAGGTTGTAGGTGAAAGCGATGAGGGTGGTATCGGTGCTGTGGTTTCTGCGGAATCCCGACTGTGAAGGGTCCAGGATTCTGTTCTCTTCGAGGTATCGGGTTAGCTGTCTGTTGATGATCTTCTCGATGACCTGACCGGGAGCGGGAGCAGAGAGATGGGCCGGAAGTTCTTGAGGTCTCTAGGGTCTGCCTTGGGTTTTTTGAGTAGGGCGTTAATCTTGGCGAGTTTCCAGCTCTCTGGGAAGGTCACGGTCTTGAGGGAAACATTGATGACATTGCGCAGGTGGGATGCCATGAAGCTGCTGGCTTTGTTGAAGATGTGGGGCGGGAATGGGTCTGACGGGGAGCTGGAGTGGCATGTGCTCATGGTATTGATGGTGTCATCAATGCTCATGCTGGCCTAGGCTAGCAGGGGGTCGTGGCCGATAGTGTGCGGAGAGTCTGTTGTGTTGCTGTCTGTTGGGGCTGTTTGGGTGATAAAGCTGGATGTCTGCTACCTTGTGGTGGAAAAAAGTGGCGAGGGAGTCGCACAGGGCTTGCGACGGTGGGATGTCATTGGAGCTAGGGTTGGAGAGTTCTTTCACAATGTTGAAGAGCTCCATGCTGTTGTGTGTGTTGCTGTCGAGGCGGTCTTTGAAGGAGGTCCTCTTGGCAGTCCTGATGAGGTTATGGTGGTTGCAGGTGGCGTCCTTGTGGGCTGCGTGGCTGTCCGGAGTCTGTTCGCTCGCCCATTTCTTCTCTAGTTTCTGGCAGGCTCGCTAGGAGGGTAGGAGTTCCAGGGTGTACCAGTTAGCCCTCTTGCTGGTGTCTCTGTGGGGGGTTTCTTCAGTGGAGCAAGGGTGCTGGTGCAGTCGTCCATCCAGCGTCTGAGGCTGTGGGAAGCGTCGTCGGTGTTGGAGGGTTCGGTCGGTGGGCTGAGAGCGAGGTTTGCGTGTAGTTGGTCTTCAGTGATTTTTCTCCAGCAGCGGGGAGGGATCTGTTTGATGCGGTGGTGTGTGGTGGGTTTCTGGAAGGAGAAGTTGATGCAGCAGTGGTGGTTCCAGAGGAGTTCGGTGGTGTGGCTGAAGGAGACGTGGGGGCTGGCGGAGAAGATGGGGGTCAAGCGTGTGGCCGCCAGAGTGGGTAGGTGTTGTGGGAGTTGCCTTAGTCTGATGTTGGCAAGGTTATCGATCAGGGTTGTAGAGTTGCTGTTGTTGTTGTTCTCAAGGTGAAAGTTCAGGTCTCTGAGAAGTATGTAGTCGGTGGAGGTCAGGGCGTGCGTGCTGATGAAGTCGGCGATGAAGTCGCTAAACTGGGGTCAGGGTCTGGAGTATCTGTAGACGACGGTGCCTCTGAGGATGGAGTTGGGGTCTCTGTGGATCTGGAAATGCATGTGTTCGGTGGTGCTGAGAGTTTCGGCGGTGCTGGTTGAGACCCTGATGCTGTTCTTGGGGACGATGGCTATTCCTCCTGCGACTCTGTTGGTGTGGTCTCTGCGGGTGACCTTGTAGCCGTCTGGGATGGCTATGGCGATGTCGGGTGCGGAGGAGTCATTCATCCACGTCTCTGTCAGGAAGGCGATGTCCGGGGATGATGTGTTGAGCAGGTCCCAGAGCTCGACTGCATACTTGCGTGTGGAGCGGGTGTTCAGTAGGATGCATCGGAGGTGGTTGAGGTCTTTCTTGGCGGGTTGTTCTGCGGCTCTGAGGCTGGTGTCGATACAGTTCAGATGAAGGGACCGTGTTTGTGTTTCGGGCGGCCTTGTAGCAGGTGTGGGTCAGTCCAGCATTGAGAGCATGGAGTGTGCTGGCATTGTAGCGGTGGTGTTCGTCGTAGCTGGTGTGGGGACCAGGGGTTCCGCTCTGGACGCGGTCCGGGCGCAGACGGGCACAGACGGACTTGGCTTAGGTCTGCCTTTGGCGTGCCAGTGGCGCGCCCGTGCAGCGGCAGCCATATATGGGGATGTGGGAGGGAGGAGCAGCTGGGAGGCTGGAGGCAGGGGCAGCAAATGGGCAGTGATGGGGTGGGCTATAGGGGACACAGTGGCAGGAACGGGAGCGGCGAGGGCACCAAAGGCAACGGGCACAATCAGGGGCAGCGAGGAGGCAGTGAGGGGGAACAGAAGGCAAGAAAACGAGCAAAAATCAGGGGAACAGAAGGCAAGAAACGGGCACAAATCAGGGGAACAGAAGGCAAGAAAATGGACACAAATCAGGGGAACAGAAGGCAAGAAAAATGGGCACAGATAAGAATGCAGGCACAGGGGGGAGACAGGCAACAGCGGTCACAGATACCATAAGACTGTATGGGCAGTACAGGGAAAGATAGACAGACAGTGACAGTGATACAAACCTAAGGCCTAGGTGGAGGAGGGCCTCAACTTGTACAGCAGCGGCAGGGTCAGGACACACAGGCGGAGCTGTGTGGTGGGGGAGCGACCTACCAACAAGGTCAAGGGTTGCTCTTCTGACCGCACAGCAGCTGCCATATTAGGGGAGGTGGGAAGGAGGAGCAGCTGGGAGGCGGGAGGCGGGAAGCAGGAGCAGCGAATGGGACTGAGGGGGCAGGGTCCAAGGGGACGCAGCAGCGGGAATAGGAGCGGCGAGGGCATTGAAGGCAACCGGGCACAATCAGGGGCAGCGAGGGGGCAGTGAAGGGGAACAGAAGGCAAGAAAACAAGCACAAATTGGGGACAAGGGTCAACCCATAAGCATGTCTTGCAAACCTGATGTCTTCCAAGTTCCTATTGACTATATGGAATACCCATTTCAAATCCTTAAAGCAATGGAACAGGTCTGGTTAAACCACCTATGGGGGGAACTTCGGAGTTGTTCATTTTAATAATCATCTGATTTTGTAGAGTAATGCAGAGTTCATTAAAAATTCCCAGTTTCAAGTGTGAATCAGCTACCTCCGTGAGACAGCACATTACGTGCTCTCTTTTAATATTGATCATATCTGCCAAACATTTGTCTAGGTTAACATTTTTCTTCTTCAACCGTAACCTTTATTATGACCAAATAGTAGGGTGTCCAAACAAACAGAGGGTGCAGAAGAAGGTTGGTTATCATGGGAGTCTGGATGTGAAATGCAGATGGTCACAGGATTATGGTCAGTGAGAATAGTAGATAAAATGACTAAATCCTGAACCAAAGAAAAAAAAGAATAAAATCAATTGTTGATCAATCACCGCTCCCTGTAAAAGTTGGAGGTTGCACTGCCCATTTGATGTTTTTAAATCCTAATTAAATAACAAATTGTATTTAACAATAATTTGATTTAACACATCTCCATAGGGATTATGTTAAAAGTGGGAAAGATCTTCATTTTACCAACTCATTATCCCACATACAACATCTAAATGAAGGGGGCATTTAGTGATATTAAAATTGCCCAGACAAATATTAGATACCCTATCAGTGGTGTCTGAGAAATTGGATATGAAGCTTTCCAGGTTCAAAAGCAAAGCAATTGGATAATTAGTAAAAAAAGTAATGTATCAAAAGAAGAACTAAACCATCTGGAAAGCTAAATAACAACATTTTATACCAGAGGGATGATTGTAATATTCTAATTTTGAGAGTCTTAGCATGCACTGAGACAAGCAGCCCAAGCCCTCCTTTGGAGCAAACTGATGACGAGGGTCAAGCCGGAACACAATAAGATTGATAACCATTTACATGGAATGCATTTTGCACCCAAGTCTCTTAAAAGCATACCACATCGAAGTTACTTATAGTTTCAAACCAGTCCCTGTTGTCAAGCTTCATCCTCATACCAGAAATGTTACAAGAGAGAATACGAATCCCCCCATGGGAAGTTGCAATATTGGCAAGACCAGTATCAAAAGAGGAGAGTCTCTAATGGGGATACACTCATCCGAGGAAGTACACATGTCCCATAAATCAGGTATTATTGACTTTGAGGCGCATAAGTCATCTTCAGTGAAGTCAGACAATGGGGCAAAATGATCTGTGACCACTAATGGGGTTTTAAAGTTGTGATGGGACGAGGAGTTCTGTCTAGACAAACTACTGGGTTGTCTTCTTGGAGGTGGTGTATGGTAAAAACGCCCAAGAGGGACTTCAAAAATAGCATCTTGGCCTGGAATTAAATAGTCCAAATGATGGAGCAAAGAAAACACAAGCTAAGGACTTCTGAAATTCACAATTAGACAATAACCTTGCACTGTTTTGGGGCAGACCCTACCCATCCTACCCTCCTTATCAGGAGACTCTCATCAAATATGTTGCTCCTATCACCAGATTTAACAGCAAACCAGTGTGCAACCCTTTCTTTTAAGGGGAGATAATCTTCTGTGGGATTGGCTCATCTGAAGACATGCCAGTAAGAACAATGACCCTGGTTATACATTTTGGGGGCAAGTGCAACTGAAGAGGGCAGGACAGCAGCTTCGATGTGTGGCTTTTAGTAGTGTCCCTATGGGGCCTGGGGATACCAGCTTCATTATCTGTCTCAGGCACGTATTTTGCCAATAGCTCACTCTTTTTCATGAGGTCAGCGGAATGCAGTCCCCGAGATACCATTGATTTAAACGATTAAAAATAATCATAAAATAAATACATGTAATTTCACCTAGAATTGAGTGCATGGATTAATAACAAAGAGGATCAAAAACAATATTAAACTCTGGTTTGAAACAAAAGGAGAACGGGTCAACAAAGAGTATAGTGTGGGACACGAGCCAGGGTAGTCTGGTGAAAAACAGATATGGCCAGCATTGCTACCATCATCAGTTTCCTTTATGTTGTCTGATATTACCAGAGAGTTGACCTAAGCAAGACGTAGGGGCCGATTACGATTTCGTTCGAAAACTCTTCAGATCAAATCAGTATTGGAATTGTTTACGACTAAATCAGGTTCTTCGAGTCTGACCTACCGATTACTATCCTTCCCAATATTATTTGGTCTGACTCGCATTGACTTTTATGGGAGCCTGTGTTCTGAACAAGAACACAGGCTCCCATTGAAAAAAGGGGTGGTTGAGGAAAACCTTGCACCTTGTGACGGGCACCTCATGGTGCCTGCCACACTGTGCATGGTTGCAAAAAGGGGTCCCTTGGGTACCCCCACGGACCCAATACAGAAGCCTCTGGGTGTAGGGGGGCCTGCTACGGGCCCCCAAAGTCATATTCCGACAGTCAGAACAACCGATTCGGAAAGGCAGTCTGAATATGACATCGTAATCGCTCAGTCGAAAGCACGGTCCAATGACCTGTATGAGTCAAGTCCGAATGACTCAGTTCCACCGAATGCCATACGGAACCAGCTCAGAAAGTCTGAACACTTTCCGAACATCGTAATAGGTCATTTTGAAAGCTTACGGAAACGGTCAGAAGATGAGAAGAAGATGAGCTCTGAAACGGATTCGGCAGACCCGAATCCGATTCGGAGCTTTTCCGAATGACATCATAATCAACCCCTTAATCTTGTTTTGCAGCTATGCAAATATGTGTAGGGCTTCTTTTGGGTTCATTCTGCATGTTTCAAGGCCCTGTGACTTGCACCATACCACTTCCACTCTTGATTTAGCATTTCTTCCCTTACAAGATTGCCAGTAATGCCTTCGAGATATGGATGAAAATGAATGCCCCTCTCACGCCTGTAATTGAATGGCCTGCACCTCTTTTTAAGATACCAGGCTTAAAATGTTCACAAATTCAGTCTGATTTACTCATGACATAGCTTCCCTGCAATTTCATAACAGGGTAGGTGATCATATTTGAAATAGCATCAAACAAGAATAATCCTTTTCTAATTGGAGATCGAAAAGTGGCAGCTCAATAATTACAGCAGTAATATGTTCCTATTATATTTAGTGACATTTTACTATTTCCGAACAGAGAACTCAGGACAGGCTAATTATGATTTTAGGTATTTCATATTTTACACAACCAGGAGAACTACCTCTACTTTTGGAAGAAGGGGCCTCTAAGTCTAGAGCTCCTCAATATACTTGTCGTAATCTGAAGAAGTATGTCTTTTAAATGATCTCTTAGCGCCTCATTTACTATGTTCATTTTGATATTTGCACCTTTGACATTTGAGCTCTGATTACACTTGTTCCCATTTTGCATTCATTGGTACCATCAGTGATGAGCTGGTGTTATTACCAAGCTGCTGATTTTGACAACCCCTCCTTGTAAGGCAGGTCTGAGTTGTAATTTTATTACTGCTGATGGCCCCAGCTGCTGGTGGCACATGGCAACTGCTTTTCCTTGCCTTATCGTAGCTCCAGCCCTTCTGAGCATAAACAATTGGAACAAGAAATAATAACACATTCAAAATGTTACCTTAATCCTATTTGTGTCCTTTATATCCAAGTGGATTTTCAAATAGGTAAGTTAAACACATAGACCTAGCAGCAATCACCTTATATACATATAATTTCCAAGGGGCAGGTTTTGTACCCATATTTGCTGCTGCACTCTGGGGGTGAGTGTTTGATATGCTGAAACGCTCCATCCATCATCCCCTTTGGTATCGCTTTGTTTGCCCTAAGTTGGCAGGGTATGCCCAGACGTGGGTCCGTTGCTCACTCTACCACTCGATTCAAGATAGCCTGACTGATGAGGGTTATGAATCCAAAACCGGTCCCAGGATGCTTGTTTCCGGTCCAGGGAAGACATGGCTTGGCCGTTCGGGTTGGGCTGTTCTCAGGAGGCACAGGGTCCGACTGATTTGCATATGGCCATGTCGGAACTGGGGTGGTGGAGTGAGCTAAAGAATGGTGATGGATTAAACCCAGATCAGTTGTCTGGGGTGAGTGTTTGATTTGCTTAAACGCTCCGTCCATCATCCCCCTTGGTAGCACTCTAATGAGTGCATTAAAAGGTCCAGGGAAAGTCTAAGCCTTGCACATCACTATTGAGAAGAGTGTTGTCTTCTCACTTTGACATGAACAACTGACATGCAGTCTACCTAGAGTATGCATAAACATTACAGAAGAATAAGTAAAATTGAACTATTTGAATAATAGAGTAGTCATTTCAGAAACCATTTTAGAGTATTTGATTTCACAGAATTTAATTCTACATAGTGCATGTACAAAGCAATCAGTAAAGGAAAGTTTACAGATGCATTTATGAGTGAATAATTAGAAACTATTGTAGACTCACTCACCTTCTTGTAATGCCTTTGTGAGTTGCCCCTGAAATATCTTAAATGGGACTAAATGGACGTCTTCTGGGAGTTTTGATCTAGAAAAACGACTTATGTATGTTGGACATTCCAGTGCTGTTTCATAAAAACATTTATGAGTACACAAAGTTGTACTCTGGCGCTACTCATAAATACCTTTGTGAATCGCCCTAATGTCCAATAAAATTCTAAGTGAAACTTAGCATGCTTTTGTTTTTATTTTTTTATTTCAAATAGTTTTTATTTAGATTTCCAGAAAATAAACAGCAAAGTACACAGAAAGTAAAATAAAATATATAATCACAGCAGAAGGAAAATAAACAGTTCTGGTCAAAGACATGCTTGTAATGGGGTGTATAAGATTAAAGTAAAGGGAGACAGAGGCAGTTGAGATGGTGTCTATATTTGTGTTTAAGGCGTCATGTTGCATATTACATTGCATGCATAAAGGAAATTGACACCATAACCTTGAGAGCATTTTAGTACATGGTGAGACATCCATTTGATTGAAACCTTGATACATTGACAACATATACTGTGCCTTTGGTCCTGTTGAAGCAGCTCTATAACCATTGAGGTAACAATTAGAGTGTAGGTTTGGTACATTGAATATATGTGTTGTACTCATGGTTGTGTTTAAGGCATCTTGTCGCATAATATTGCAATAGTTAGGTGAGTACATCTAATTCAGGTCAAAAAGCATGTCATCGTCCATACTTCATTAATAACTAAAAGGATAGAAAAAAAACTAAGCTATGGTAGAAATGTAAGATATGATGGAAGAAAGGTTGTCAGCATTAATTTGATTATGAATATGGCCCTTCAAAGGAAATGACCTACAATGGTTTATTTATTGAGTAGTTAACATTAGGACAATCTAGTCCCAGAACTGGAGTATGGATATACGGTTAATCAGGGTGGATCATAATTGAAAGAAGTTGTGTCCAGTGAGTCCCACGTCTTTCTATTTGGTGACTGCCAAGGCAATAGTTGTAGAGATAGAATACTGGTCCCTCTAAGAAAGGAGAGCTATTTTTGCCACATCCTAAAGGTGACTGTCTTAGTTTTTTTTCAGTTATTAAGAATGAGTTTACATGCAATTGTAAGCATTATGTCTGAGAGACAAAGGTCGCCCTTGTTGTGTAGTTGAGGATTTAGATGACCTAAAAGGATATAGAAGAATTCTGTAGAGGGCTCAATATTGAAAGTGTTTTATTATACAGGAGGGTGGGCGCACACTGCCTCACATCCCAGAACTCAGTTTGACCCAATGCATCATAGCAAATGCAGTGCATGATAACAATTAATTCAGTATCAGGCTATAGTTTTCACCCTTTTTGGTGCAGTCAGTCTGTGTATCTCTAGACATGAGCTTCAGGATAGATGTCCTTCTTCAGTAGAGAGCAACACACTCTAATTGGGGGTGTGGGAAATGCTGCCCAAAGCCTTCTCAGGTCTCCGTACCACTCACTGGATACAGGGGCATCAACCAGAGCTCACCAGCTCTTTAGCTCAAGGTAGCCTTTTCAAACAGGAGGAGGGTGACTAAATTAATATTGTGAATCTACCATTTTTGCCAGTATGTCATTTGTTCATCTATTTTTAGAGTGGGATTGTACCATATAGAGATCAGGTTGGATTTTTTGATTTTTATCTGTGAAAAGTGGTCTTGCTGCAGGACTGCTCGTTTTGTGTTTAAGATGATATATTTAGAGTGTGGTATGTGGTTAATGTTCATTGGTAAGATTGCGTGAAGAGGGACGTTATTTAGAAGGGATTTCTCTATATTCACCCATATTGGTAAATATTCTAGATTATTGTCAAACCACAAGAGTCTCATTCTCTTTGGATAGTTGGCTTTTTGTTAAGTGATGTTCTTGGCTTTTTCCCTTGCCAAAGGAAGGAGTCGAACATAGTATCAATTTTGCTAAGAAAGTCATTAGAAAGGGTTAAGGGGAGCATGCTGATAAGATAATTGATCAGTGGTGTCATCATCATTTTTAGGGTTCCCACTCTCCCCCAGCAGGACAGGAACTTTGGAGACCAACCATCTAGAAGCAAGTTGATTTTTTTCATCAGAATATTTTCTTTAGTCTGCAGGGTGGTGATTAGCAAACTCTACTCCTAAGTATTTAATACACCCTGGTTGACATTCGAAACCAGTATTCCCTAAGATGCCTTTGTTGCCGAAGTTGTTATAAAGCTTTACCTCCGTTTTGTTTTGTTAAGCGTGTATCCTGAGATTTCTGAGAATCTTTGTATCGTTGACATTAAGCCTGGGATAGATTTGTCAGCAAATTCAGAGAGGATCAGAATGTCATCTGCGTAGGCACTAATTTTGAATGTAGTGTCTCCAAATTGTGTACCTGTAATGGCTTTGTTATCTCTTAATTGACATAGAAAGGGCTACATTGCTAACAGAAATAAGGATAGGGAGAGTGGGCAGCCCTGTCTCATGCCCTGTTTTAGGTCTAGGGGGAAGGAGATGATGCCCCCTGTTCTTACCTTAGTGGTTGGTTTATAGTATAGGGCCATGATCATACGAATTAGGTTCTCACCTAGATTACATTTTTCTAGAGCTGATTTCTAGTAAGACTGGTCCACCATATTAAATGCTTTTTCAGCATCTCTTGTGATAGCGGCTGATGGGGATTTCAAAAGATTGGCTTTCTCTATTTCGTGATATAAAATCCTGGTGGTCACTGGAGAGCATATTCCTTAAAAATCCAACTTGTGAGGGGGTGTATGAGTTTAGAGATATGTTTTTGCAAATGGTTCACTA
Source organism: Lissotriton vulgaris (assembly GCF_964263255.1). NCBI lineage: Eukaryota > Metazoa > Chordata > Amphibia > Caudata > Salamandridae > Lissotriton > Lissotriton vulgaris. The sequence continues at coordinate 740,179,443 of NC_141687.1, read as the reverse complement.
AAATCATGGCGCAGATTTTACAGTCCAAATTTATCAATGAAATAGGTTTATAAATTTTAGGGAGACAAGGGTCCTTACCATCATTTGGTATCGCAATAATGATTGCTTCTGCTGGGGTGCGCGTGATTTGTCTTGTTTCGGGGAAGTGATTGAACAGGTTCAGTAGTGGATAGATTAATGGGTTGGCTAAGATCTTAAAGAATTTGGCAGTATACCCATCCGGGCCTGGAGCTTTCCCTGTTTTTAGTTTTTTAATTGTGTCTATAATTTCTTCAGAAGTTATTGGGCCATTAATTAAGTTTGTCTTGTTCTGTAATAGCGGGCAGGTTACATTAGTTTAGGTAGTTTTGGCACTTCGAGAATCCAGTGTTGTATTTTTCTCATATCGGTTTTGATAGAAATCTTTAAATATCTCCACTATTATATTTGGGTCGGGGTGAACGAGGCCTTGCAAGTCTTTTAACGCATTTATTGTATTTTTCTCCATTTTGAATTTCAAATAGGATGCTAAAGTTTTACCTGCTTTGTTAGATTCACATAGGGCCCCATTGTCCTCCCGCCACGGTATCGGAAAACAAGACCAACCGCCAGAGGTGCGGCGGTCCAGCGAGGCCAATTAGGATGCGACCGCCACCCTGGCGGTCGCATCCAGCATTTTTATCATTGCGGCAGGGGGTGCTGTAAACAGCACCCCCCGCAATGATAAAGTGACATCTTGTGCAGTGGCAAGCACAATGTGACAGGTACCATGCGTAGCCTGCCACATTGTGTGTAGAAATGAAGGGGGGTACCAAGGAGGGTACTATAGGTATCCTTCAAGTGCAGCCACCCACCCCCCATCTCCCCAGGTGCTGCAACGGGCCCTCAAAGTAATTTACTGAATACCTTTCCATGGCGGAGTCTCCAACATGGAAAGACATATGCACCGCCAGCATCATAATATGGATGGTGGTGCATGCATATTGTGGGCCTTTTCCACCCGACCGGCAATTGTGCAGATTGCCGACCGGCGGAAAAGCGGCGGACAGGCTTTTCCTCCGCCATGGTACCCTTCGTCATGGTAATATGGCGGGGGGTAAATGTAATTGTGATGGCAGGTGGATCGCAAAGTTTGATGCTTTTTTGTTTACCGACCCAGACTCCTGCTCTGGTACTCACAATTCGTACTTCTTGTTCAATATTTTGTTTAAAAGTAAAAGTGTTGTTTCTCCAAGTCTAGGATCTCCTTATCTTCTTTCTGGAGAGTGCTATTGGCTTCCATGTTCATGGCTGATCGTACTTTAATAATTACCCCTCTCACCGTGGTTTTTAGAGCTTCCCAGCATGTGAGGTCAGCGGTATCACCTATTTTATTCTCTTCCAGAAAGTCTCTGATGGTCTCTCAATTAGTAATCTATTCTTTCTGATGAAATGGTTTTGTCATTAAATCTCCAGAGAGGTTGTTTTGTGCATGGAGCTGGATCAGTAATAGATAAGGAAATGCAGGAATGATCTGATATCACCGTTGGTTCAATAGTAGATTAGTCGGTCCGATTACTGGCCTTTCCGGATATAAGAAGTTAGACGATGCACGAATATGAATTATGGGGGTGAGAAAAAAAGGTGTAGTCTCTTTCTGTGGGGTTTTGTGTTCTCCATGTGTCAATCAGGTTAAATTCCTCACACAGTTTTGTGAGCGCTTTGTGTGATTTGTTCAGTCTGAAAGGGCAGTGTGAGTTCCTGTCGAGTGTGATATCCAGTGGTAGGTTGAAATCACCTGTAAAATCTTTTGTTACAAAGTCATTAATTAGCTTGAGTTGTTTAGAAAGTTCATTCCAAAAGTCAGGGTCGTCCTTGATGGGTGCATATATGTTTGTGATAAAGAATTCTGTCACATGTTTGGCTAGTTTGAAAATAATCCATCTCCCTTGTGCTTGTCATTAAGTCTATGTTGGATATTTTTGAAATTAGTGTTAACACTCCATTTTTCTTACCTCTGGCAGCAGAACCTATCACATCGGAGCATTGATTAAATCTAAGTTAGTTAAGATTTGTTGAATTAATCTTAGTTTCTTGCAAAAGAATAATAACCCCTTTCGGTTATTAGATGTAGTCAAGAGTCTTTTTGGTTGGGTGGTTGATACCTTTAACATTTAGGGATATTATCTTGATATTCTGAGCTGTCATACTCATCGTCATTAATGTACGGGTGGTCTACACAGACGAAATCATTATAAGGAATTGTGTAGTAGGAGTCCAAGTGTCTAGTAGTTCTTAGGGTGAGCAACATTTGTTTTGGGAGGTTCATCTGTGTTTGTGTGTGATCCCTTGAATGTAATGAGTGGTGCCTAAGGGGCCAAACAATATCATCATCTAGGCACAAGGTGTCTGTGGGGTTCACCTTCCCAGTGAATTTGTGAATTAGTTGAGTTATCTTTGTGTGGAAAGATTGGGTCATTTTCCTCTTGGGAGTGCTGACAGAATGGAAATTGAGGCTGACAAGATTTATGAAAACAGTGACATTAGAAAACAACATAATTAAATAAGAAAAGAGAAACTGAATCCCCCTTCTAATAAGCCACCCTCCATCCACCACCCCCTCAAGTAGTATATTGGTATGGCGGTAAGAGGAAGAAGCATTCCTCTATGAAAACATAGATACTCATCTAAATATCTGCAATCAGTATTAAAAGTTAAGGCACTTTGGTTACCAGTTAGGACCTTATGTCATGAACCTCCTAAGAGAACATGATATTAACCTGAATATCTGCAAACAGCAGGTGAAGTTAGGCAGTTTAATTAACAGTTAACATTTTATGTTATGACTCGCCTAAGAGTTCATAATACTGCAACTATTACAAATGTTAACTATAATGCACAACTGTGATTTGGAGCAAATTGAAAACATTAATGAGCACATTGAAAAAAATAATGAGCACATTGAAAACATTAATGAGCTACTAAAAATGTATATTAGTGGAGTCCGTAGAGTTCTTAACTCTTGCCATGTAGGTCGGTAAGAACCTTGGCATATAGTGTGAGATTGCTTTGGACATGGTTGACCTTATGATTGCCTTCATGGTTGCATATTAATCATTTTGATCAGGACCTTAGAGTCCAAGGTGTACAAACTAATGTGCTAGTTTGTAAGGAGCAAGAGAACACAAGATCAAGTAGAGATGGAAATGTAGTGCATTTAGGTAGTTCACTTGCAACAGTGGTCAATCAATCAATCAATCAATCAATCAAAGACATTTGTAGAGCGCACTACTTACCCGGAGGGTCTCAAGGCGCTTGGGGGGGGGTTCTGCTACTGCTCGAACAGCCAGGTCTTGAGCTTCTTCCTGAAGGAGAGGTGGTCTTGGGTCAGGCGCAGGTCGGGAGGGAGGGAGTTCCAGGTCTTGGCGGCCAGGTAGGAGAAGGACCTTCCTCCTGTTGTCGCTCTTCGGATGCGGGGTACGGCGGCGAGGGCGTGGTTGGTTGATCGGAGGTGGCGTTTGGGAGCGTAGAAGTTGAGACGGTTGTTGAGTTAGCTCGGGCCTTGGTCGTGTAGGGCTTTGTGTGCGTGGGTGATGAGACGGAAGGTGATTCTCTTGTTGACGGGGAGCCAGTGCAGGTCTCTCAGATGTCCGGAGATGTGGCTGCGTCGGGGGATGTCGAGGATGAGTCTGGCTGAGGCGTTCTGGATCCGCTGGAGTCTCTTCTGGAGCTTGGCGGTGGTTCCGGCGTAGAGGGCGTTGCCGTAGTCCAGATGGCTGGTGACGAAGGCCTGGTTGACCGTCGTCCTGGTCTCGGTGGGGATCCACCTGAAGATCTTCCGTAGCATGCGCAGGATGTTAAAACAGGACGCGGAGACGGCGTTGAGTTGGGTGGTCATGGAGAGGGAGGAGTCCAGGATGAAGCCCAGGTTGCGTGCGTGGTCTGTCGGTTTGGGTGCAGTGCCCAGGGCGGGGGGCCACCAGGAGTCGTCCCAGGCGGAGGGCGAGGAGCCCAGGATGAGGACTTCCGTCTTGTCTGAGTTCAGTTTCAGGCGGCTGGTCGTCATCCACTCGGCTACGTGATTCATCCCTTCGTGAAGGTTGGCTCTGGCGGCGGTGGGGTCATTGGTCAGGGAGAGGATCAGCTGGGTGTCGTCAGCGTAGGAGATGATGTTGAGGTTGTGTTGGCATGCGATGGCCGTGAGGGGGCTCATGTAGACGTTGAAGAGGGTGGGGCTCAACGAGGATCCTTGAGGGACGCCGCAGATGACTTCGGTGGCCTCTGACTTGTACGGTGGTAGACGGACTCTCTGTGTTCGTCCGTCGAGGAAGGAGATGATCCATTCCAGTGCCTTCTCCTGGATTCCGAGTTGCTGAGGCGCTGCACTAGGGTGCGGTGGAAGACAGTGTCGAATGCCTCGGAGAGGTCTAGGAGGATGAGGGCCGCTGTTTCTCCGTTGTCCATCAGGGCTCGGATGTCATCGGTGGCAGCGATGAGGACGGTCTCGGTGCTGTGGTTGGCTCGGAAGCCAGACTGTGAGGGGTCGAGGGATCCATTTGTCTCGAGGAAGGCGGCCAGCTGTTTGTTGACGGTCTTCTCGATGACTTTGGCTGGAAACGGGAGGAGCGAGATGGGGCGGTAATTCTTGAGTTCGGTGGGGTCCGCTGTAGGTTTCTTGAGTAGGGCGCTGAGTTCGGCGTGTTTCCAGCTCTCCGGGAAGGTGGCGGTGTCGAAGGATGTGTTGATGATGTCCCGCAGGTAGGGTGCGATGACAGCGTCGGCTTTGTTGAAGACACGGTGAGGGCAGGGGTCGGTTGGAGATCCGGAGTGGATGGAGTTCATCATGTGGAAGGTGTCTTCGGTGCTGATCGGAGTCCAGGCGCGGAGGGTGGTGGGGGGGGCGGTGGTTCGGTCGTGGCGTGCGTCAGTTGAGTGCTGAAGCTGTTGTGTATGTCCGCGATCTTGTTGTGGAAGTAGGAGGCGAGGGAGTTGCAGAGGTCTTGCGATTGGGTGATGTCGTTGTTTCCGGCGTTGGGGTTGGAGAGCTCTTTCACGATGTTGAAGAGTTCCTTGCAGTTGTGTGCGTTGTTGTCCAGCCGGTCCTTGAATGCAGTTTTCTTGGTGGCGCGGATCAGTTGGTGGTGCTTCCGGGTGGCAAGCTTGAGGGTGGTCATGTTGTCCGGTGTTGGTTCCCTTCTCCAGGCTTTCTCGAGGGCTCGGCAGTTCTTCTTGGAGCTCTTGAGTTTGTCGGTGAACCATGGGGCCTTCTTGCTGCCGGGTCTGCTGGGCGGGGTCCTCAGTGGGGCGAGTTCGTCCGCGCAGTTGCTGATCCACTTCGTGAGGTTGTCAGCAGCCTGGCTGGGGTTCGCTGAGCTGGCGGGAGGGTGCAGGCTCAGGGAAGCGGCAAGCTGGTCGGCTGTGATCTTGTTCCAGCTTCTTCGAGCAACCTGTTGCTGGTGGTGGTGGATCATCGTTCTTTTGAAGGTGATGTGGACGCAGCTGTGGTCCGTCCAGTGGAGTCCGGTGGCGTGGCTGAAGGCGATGTCTTTGCTGGATGAGAAGACGGCGTCGAGTGTGTGTCCGGCGAGGTGGGTGGGGGTTGACACCAGCTGCTTGAGACCGAGGTTGGCGAGGTTGTCGAGCAGGGTGATGGTGTTGCGGTCGTTGTTGTTCTCCAGGTGGAAGTTGATGTCTCCCAGGAGGATGTAGTCAGCGGAGGGGAGGGCATGCGGGCTGATGAAGTCGGCGATGTCCTCGCTGAATTGAATGCGTGGTCCCGGGGGTCGGTAGATCAGGGTGCCTCTGAGGGTGGTTTTGGGGTCCGTGTGGATCTGGAAGTGCAGGTGTTCGGCAGTTGTCAGGGTGTCGTCGGTGTTGGTCGTGATGCGGATGGTATCCCTGTAGATGATGGCGATGCCTCCTCCTGTGTTGTTGATGCGGTCCCTTCGGGTGATCTTGTAGCCCTCCGGGATGGCGATGGGGATGTCGGGCGCTGAGGAGTCGTTCATCCAGGTTTCCGTGAGGAAGGCGACGTCAGGGGCTGTGGTGTCGAGGAGGTTCCAGAGTCCGATGGCGTGTCTGTGGACGGAGCGGGTGTTGAGGAGGATGCACTTCAGGTGGTTGCTGCTGGTGTTCGGCTTGGCGGGTGTTGGTGCGGGACAGGTCCGGATGCAGGTGAACTTGCAGGAGTGGCAGCTGAAGGGTCCGTGGGTTCGTCTCGGGGTGGCTCGGTAGCATCCCGGGATGGTGTGGTAGCACAATTGTAGAATTCATGCAGTAATAGTGTGCTATCACCAGGTTTAGAATTCTTGAGTGTCGGCTCAGACAAACTGTGGACCAATTTCCTACCAGAGTAAGTGATTACTAACACTAGTGAACATATACACAACCATTATACCCAAGAAAAGCTTACATATGTGGGGACCTTGTATACATCCATGAGTCTTGAGAAAGTGCACTGTCTAAAGCTGACAGAATCTTATACACTTACACATTAGGAGTTAAGATTGAGCGTCTTGCTAGGTATGATGCGGTTTTGATGTATCCATTATTGACTATTCTTTCTCATCAATAAATTTCTTTAGAGCAGTATGGTCCGTGAAGATGTAAGGAGTTCCTTACACTAGGATGTGATATTTTGCTGGATCAACAAGAGAGATTTGGTAGATCAGGGCCTTGAGACTCGGGCAAAGGGCTAGGAAGCTGTTCCATGTTTCAATTATGGTCTTGCAATAGTCCTGATATATGAAGATTTTGTTGTCCTTCCATTGAATTTGGTTTTGTTTCCTCATGAAGACCAAAATCAGATCAACGTGTTGGTATCGAAGTGGCTTCCATATGATCATGCATGAACCAGCTGAATCCTCTTCACCCTCCCGGATACCAAAAATACAAAGATTTTCGCGACTGTTCCTGTCCTCCAAATCCGCGAGGAGGGTATGCATTGAGGCCATGGTGATACTGAGTGCCTGGAAGGATTTGCTCCGTTTAGAATCAGAGTCTTCCAACCAGCTGATCCTGCTTTCTGCTTCTGCAATTCTAGATTCTGTCATTTTCATGTCTTGACGGAGTGCTGAGATCTCACTCTGCATAATATCAGTATTCTCTTTTGTTGATTTCGCAAGGTCATGCACGTCTGCATGTTTTTTAGGATGGTTTTGATGGTGGATTGGAATGGATGTCCTGCTTATTCTTAGTTGGAGAGTCTGGATTTTGGTGGTCAGCTTTCACTCTCTTTAAACTTGTTTTATTTTCTTTCTCTTCCATTTTTGCTCAGAGGTTGTGTTTGTTACGGAGCTTATACCAGGGCAGCTCTGCAGGGTTTACTCTCCTTCTAATGGTGAGTTTAGTTGCTGGGTTGCTGGATTGATGGTGTTGCAGGTTCTGTTGTTCCGTTTTTGTTATCCCACGTTACTGTAACTCGCAATTATCGGTTGTTATGACCCCAATGGCCTTATGCCAGATGTTTATTACGGTTTTTACTGCTCTCAAATGTTTGTTGTCTATTGTGTCTGTTATGACCGTTTTATCTCCAGTTAGTCGTCTGTTTTTGTTTTATCTTCTTGTTCTGTTGTTTTTTGCTGTACTTTACTGTTCCTTGTTTCACACTGTTCTTTTGATGCCTTCTCTTATTATTTTGCTGCTCACTCTGCTCCACTGTTTTTTGCTGCTTTCTGCAATTCACCTGATACCTCACTCACAGTATTGTGTTGCTTATTTTGCTACTTTCCTCTCTTTTATTAGAGACATCTACCTTTTTGTGGCTCTTATGTGAATGTTTTAGATTGATTGGTTGGTTGTTTTTGAATGGTTTCAAATGATCGGTTGCAGCATTTAGATCATGTGTACTCATAGTACGGCCCGCGGGCCGGCAGCGGCCGGGCAAGCCTTCCGTGGGGGCCGTGGACCATGAGACATCATACCCGTGTTTTCAAAGAGTGTCTGCAAACACTCTGCTGCTCTGTGGGAGCCGGGCGATTCATTCTAGCGAGGCCAGAGTGGAGCTGCAGGGGCGCTAAGAGGAGGTGAAATACAGCAAAGCCTCATTCACATGCAAATGGTCTTTTTAAAGACTTGTGAAGTGCTCAGGTGGGGTTGTGTGTCTGTGCGCGCTGGGGAAGCAGGCTGTGGAAGCTGTCTCAGCCCGGTGACACACAGGCAGGATGAGATGAAAGAGGGTGACAGAGGGAGGTAGAGGGACAGAGACAGAGGGAGGGAGGGAAAGGGAGTCCGAGAAATGGAGACAGAGAAAGGGAGACAGACAGAGGGAGGAGGGTGACAGAGGGAGGAAGGCGACAGAGGGAGACAGAGGGAGGAAGGAAGGGAGTGAGGGAAGGGAGTGAGGGAAGGGAGTGAGAGACGGGGAGTGAGTGAGGGAGGGGTGAGGGAAGGGGAGTGAGGGAGGGAGAGGGGGAAGTGGAGGGAGGGACTGAGGGAGGGAGTGAGGGAAGGGGAGTGAGGGAAGGGGAGTGAGGGAAGGGGAGTGAGGGTGAGGGAGGAAAGGAGAGGAAGGAAAGGAAAGGGAAGGAGAGGGAGGGAGAGGGAGAGGGAGGGAGAAGTAAGAAGAGGGAAGGAGAGGGAAGGGGAAGTGAGAGGGAGAGGGGAGGAGAGGGAAGGAGAGTGAGGGAGTGAGGGAGTGAGGGAAGGGGAGAGAGGGAAGGGAGTGAGAGAAGGGAGTGAGGGAAGGGAGTGAGAAAGGGAGTGAGGGAAGGGGAGTGAGGGAGTGAGGGAAGGGAGTGAGGGGAGGAGAGTGAGGGAAGGGAGTGAAAGACGGGAGTGAGAGAAGGGAGTGAGGGAAGGGAGGGAGGGAGGGAGTGAGGGAAGGGGATTGAGGGAGGGAGTGAGGGAGGGGGTGAGGGACGGATTGAGGGAAGGGGAGGGAGTGAGGGAGGGGGAGGGAAGGGGGGGGAGTGAGGGAGGGGAGGGAAGGAGAGGGAGGAGGGAGGGAGGGAGAGGGAGGGAGAGGGAGAGGGAGGGAGAAGGAAGGAGGGGGAAGGAGAGGGAAGGGGAAGTGAGAGGGAGATAGAGGGATGGAGGGAGGGAGCATATAATATATAATGCGGTTGGTGGGGGCTCAGTGGGAGCTTCATCGTTAGCAGCCAGCAAGTGCACTCTTAATCTGAGTAGGGACAAAAGGACATTACAACTCCCAGAATTCAATGCTTAAAAATGTGCAATTAATCAGGAGTTGGCCGTCGCCCGAGCACGAACTTCCCACAAGCCTTTGAAAAAGGGGAAACTTAAAACGTGTCAGGCACTGTGGAAAGCTGCTTTAATCTGCCCACAAACTTTTGCAAGCCTGTACTGATTATAAAGGATGGTAACCTTTTGCTGTTGGTCTCGTGTGTGTCTCTCTAGGTAAGCAACCTTCATATCGGCATATATATATATATATATATATATATTGAGGCTCCAGCTTGGGTCCGAAGTACAAGGAATCACTCGAACTACATCGAAGGCTTCAAGCGGCAGCCTTACTACATCGAAGGCTTCAAGCGGCAGCCTTTATTCAAAAGGTAAGGGAAACATACTTTGGCAGAATCCTTTTGGCAGTCACACGCCTGCCTGACGCGTTTCGATGATTCTCCTCAGAGGCTTCTGGCGAAATGAAAGCACCACCGTGCTTCCCAGTTCTCTCCCATATTAAAGCGCACCTGTTGAGGTTGCTGATTAAGCCTACGCTGTGGGTTATGGGAATTGTAGTGCCGGTTTCGGGTGCAATGTTCTGCCGGCTTATTCAAGACCCGGGATGGGTCCCCGCTTCAGATGTTTCCCAAAATCCTGCATGATGTAGCTCCAATGGCCTGGCGGGATGGCAGACCACGCGGCTCCCAAGTTACCAGGATGGTGCGTTCCTTACGGCACGGCTGCCGTGTTAACATTGAGGCTCCAGCTTGGGTCCGAAGTACAAGGAATCACTCGAACTACATCGAAGGCTTCAAGCGGCAGCCTTTATTCAAAAGGTAAGGGAAACATACTTTGGCAGAATCCTTTTGGCAGTCACACGCCTGCCTGACGCGTTTCGATGATTCTCCTCAGAGGCTTCTGGCGAAATGAAAGCACCACCGTGCTTCCCAGTTCTCTCCCATATTAAAGCGCACCTGTTGAGGTTGCTGATTAAGCCTACGCTGTGGGTTATGGGAATTGTAGTGCCGGTTTCGGGTGCAATGTTCTGCCGGCTTATTCAAGACCCGGGATGGGTCCCCGCTTCAGATGTTTCCCAAAATCCTGCATGATGTAGCTCCAATGGCCTGGCGGGATGGCAGACCACGCGGCTCCCAAGTGACCAGGATGGTGCGTTCCTTACGGCACGGCTGCCGTGTTAACATTGAGGCTCCAGCTTGGGTCCGAAGTACAAGGAATCACTCGAACTACATCGAAGGCTTCAAGCGGCAGCCTTTATTCAAAAGGTAAGGGAAACATACTTTGGCAGAATCCTTTTGGCAGTCACACGCCTGCCTGACGCGTTTCGATGATTCTCCTCAGAGGCTTCTGGCGAAATGAAAGCACCACCGTGCTTCCCAGTTCTCTCCCATATTAAAGCGCACCTGTTGAGGTTGCTGATTAAGCCTACGCTGTGGGTTATGGGAATTGTAGTGCCGGTTTCGGGTGCAATGTTCTGCCGGCTTATTCAAGACCCGGGATGGGTCCCCGCTTCAGATGTTTCCCAAAATCCTGCATGATGTAGCTCCAATGGCCTGGCGGGATGGCAGACCACGCGGCTCCCAAGTTACCAGGATGGTGCGTTCCTTACGGCACGGCTGCCGTGTTAACATTGAGGCTCCAGCTTGGGTCCGAAGTACAAGGAATCACTCGAACTACATCGAAGGCTTCAAGCGGCAGCCTTTATTCAAAAGGTAAGGGAAACATACTTTGGCAGCATCCTTTTGGCAGTCACACGCCTGCCTGACGCGTTTCGATGATTCTCCTCAGAGGCTTCTGGCGAAATGAAAGCACCACCGTGCTTCCCAGTTCTTTCCCATATTACAGCGCACCTGTTGAGGTTGCTGATTAAGCCTACGCTGTGGGTTATGGGAATTGTAGTGCCGGTTTCGGGTGCAATGTTCTGCCGGCTTATTCAAGACCCGGGATGGGTCCCCGCTTCAGATGTTTCCCAAAATCCTGCATGATGTAGCTCCAATGGCCTGGCGGGATGGCAGACCACGCGGCTCCCAAGTTACCAGGATGGTGCGTTCCTTACGGCACGGCTGCTGTGTTAACATTGAGGCTCCAGCTTGGGTCCGAAGTACAAGGAATCACTCGAACTACATCGAAGGCTTCAAGCGGCAGCCTTTATTCAAAAGGTAAGGGAAACATACTTTGGCAGAATCCTTTTGGCAGTCACACGCCTGCCTGACGCGTTTCGATGATTCTCCTCAGAGGCTTCTGGCGAAATGAAAGCACCACCGTGCTTCCCAGTTCTCTCCCATATTAAAGCGCACCTGTTGAGGTTGCTGATTAAGCCTACGCTGTGGGTTATGGGAATTGTAGTGCCGGTTTCGGGTGCAATGTTCTGCCGGCTTATTCAAGACCCGGGATGGGTCCCCGCTTCAGATGTTTCCCAAAATCCTGCATGATGTAGCTCCAATGGCCTGGCGGGATGGCAGACCACGCGGCTCCCAAGTTACCAGGATGGTGCGTTCCTTACGGCACGGCTGCTGTGTTAACATTGAGGCTCCAGCTTGGGTCCGAAGTACAAGGAATCACTCGAACTACATCGAAGGCTTCAAGCGGCAGCCTTTATTCAAAAGGTAAGGGAAACATACTTTGGCAGAATCCTTTTGGCAGTCACACGCCTGCCTGACGCGTTTCGATGATTCTCCTCAGAGGCTTCTGGCGAAATGAAAGCACCACTGTGCTTCCCAGTTCTCTCCCATATTAAAGCGCACCTGTTGAGGTTGCTGATTAAGCCTACGCTGTGGGTTATGGGAATTGTAGTGCCGGTTTCGGGTGCAATGTTCTGCCGGCTTATTCAAGACCCGGGATGGGTCCCCGCTTCAGATGTTTCCCAAAATCCTGCATGATGTAGCTCCAATGGCCTGGCGGGATGGCAGACCACGCGGCTCCCAAGTTACCAGGATGGTGCGTTCCTTACGGCACGGCTGCCGTGTTAACATTGAGGCTCCAGCTTGGGTCCGAAGTACAAGGAATCACTCGAACTATATCGAAGACTTCAAGCGGCAGCCTTTATTCAAAAGGTAAGGGAAACATACTTTGGCAGAATCCTTTTGGCAGTCACACGCCTGCCTGACGCGTTTCGCTGATTCTCCTCAGAGGCTTCTGGCGAAATGAAAGCACCACCGTGCTTCCCAGTTCTCTCCCATATTAAAGCGCACCTGTTGAGGTTGCTGATTAAGCCTACGCTGTGGGTTATGGGAATTGTAGTGCCGGTTTCGGGTGCAATGTTCTGCCGGCTTATTCAAGACCCGGGATGGGTCCCCGCTTCAGATGTTTCCCAAAATCCTGCATGATGTAGCTCCAATGGCCTGGCGGGATGGCAGACCACGCGGCTCCCAAGTTACCAGGATGGTGCGTTCCTTACGGCACGGCTGCTGTGTTAACATTGAGGCTCCAGCTTGGGTCCGAAGTACAAGGAATCACTCGAACTACATCGAAGGCTTCAAGCGGCAGCCTTTATTCAAAAGGTAAGGGAAACATACTTTGGCAGAATCCTTTTGGCAGTCACACGCCTGCCTGACGCGTTTCGATGATTCTCCTCAGAGGCTTCTGGCGAAATGAAAGCACCACCGTGCTTCCCAGTTCTCTCCCATATTAAAGCGCACCTGTTGAGGTTGCTGATTCCTTGCTGATGGTGCGTTCCTTACGGCAGCCGTGCCGTAAGGAACGCACCATCCTGGTAACTTGGGAGCCGCGTGGTCTGCCATCCCGCCAGGCCATTGGAGCTACATCATGCAGGATTTTGGGAAACATCTGAAGCTGGGACCCATCCCGGGTCTTGAATAAGCCGGCAGAACATTGCACCCGAAACCGGCACTACAATTCCCATAACCCACAGCGTAGGCTTAATCAGCAACCTCAACAGGTGCGCTTTAATATGGGAGAGAACTGGGAAGCACGGTGGTGCTTTCATTTCGCCAGAAGCCTCTGAGGAGAATCATCGAAACGCGTCAGGCAGGCGTGTGACTGCCAAAAGGATTCTGCCAAAGTATGTTTCCCTTACCTTTTGAATAAAGGCTGCCGCTTGAAGCCTTCGATGTAGTTCGAGTGATTCCTTGTACTTCGGACCCAAGCTGGAGCCTCAATGTTAACACGGCAGCCGTGCCGTAAGGAACGCACCATCCTGGTAACTTGGGAGCCGCGTGGTCTGCCATCCCGCCAGGCCATTGGAGCTACATCATGCAGGATTTTGGGAAACATCTGAAGCGGGGACCCATCCCGGGTCTTGAATAAGCCGGCAGAACATTGCACCCGAAACCGGCACTACAATTCCCATAACCCACAGCGTAGGCTTAATCAGCAACCTCAACAGGTGCGCTTTAATATGGGAGAGAACTGGGAAGCACGGTGGTGCTTTCATTTCGCCAGAAGCCTCTGAGGAGAATCATCGAAACGCGTCAGGCAGGCGTGTGACTGCCAAAAGGATTCTGCCAAAGTATGTTTCCCTTACCTTTTGAATAAAGGCTGCCGCTTGAAGCCTTCGATGTAGTTCGAGTGATTCCTTGTACTTCGGACCCAAGCTGGAGCCTCAATGTTAACACGGCAGCCGTGCCGTAAGGAACGCACCATCCTGGTAACTTGGGAGCCGCGTGGTCTGCCATCCCGTCAGGCCATTGGAGCTACATCATGCAGGATTTTGGGAAACATCTGAAGCGGGGACCCATCCCGGGTCTTGAATAAGCCGGCAGAACATTGCACCCGAAACCGGCACTACAATTCCCATAACCCACAGCGTAGGCTTAATCAGCAACCTCAACAGGTGCGCTTTAATATGGGAGAGAACTGGGAAGCACGGTGGTGCTTTCATTTCGCCAGAAGCCTCTGAGGAGAATCATCGAAACGCGTCAGGCAGGCGTGTGACTGCCAAAAGGATTCTGCCAAAGTATGTTTCCCTTACCTTTTGAATAAAGGCTGCCGCTTGAAGCCTTCGATGTAGTTCGAGTGATTCCTTGTACTTCGGACCCAAGCTGGAGCCTCAATGTTAACACGGCAGCCGTGCCGTAAGGAACGCACCATCCTGGTAACTTGGGAGCCGCGTGGTCTGCCATCCCGCCAGGCCATTGGAGCTACATCATGCAGGATTTTGGGAAACATCTGAAGCGGGGACCCATCCCGGGTCTTGAATAAGCCGGCAGAACATTGCACCCGAAACCGGCACTACAATTCCCATAACCCACAGCGTAGGCTTAATCAGCAACCTCAACAGGTGCGCTTTAATATGGGAGAGAACTGGGAAGCACGGTGGTGCTTTCATTTCGCCAGAAGCCTCTGAGGAGAATCATCGAAACGCGTCAGGCAGGCGTGTGACTGCCAAAAGGATTCTGCCAAAGTATGTTTCCCTTACCTTTTGAATAAAGGCTGCCGCTTGAAGCCTTCGATGTAGTTCGAGTGATTCCTTGTACTTCGGACCCAAGCTGGAGCCTCAATGTTAACACGGCAGCCGTGCCGTAAGGAACGCACCATCCTGGTAACTTGGGAGCCGCGTGGTCTGCCATCCCGCCAGGCCATTGGAGCTACATCATGCAGGATTTTGGGAAACATCTGAAGCGGGGACCCATCCCGGGTCTTGAATAAGCCGGCAGAACATTGCACCCGAAACCGGCACTACAATTCCCATAACCCACAGCGTAGGCTTAATCAGCAACCTCAACAGGTGCGCTTTAATATGGGAGAGAACTGGGAAGCACGGTGGTGCTTTCATTTCGCCAGAAGCCTCTGAGGAGAATCATCGAAACGCGTCAGGCAGGCGTGTGACTGCCAAAAGGATTCTGCCAAAGTATGTTTCCCTTACCTTTTGAATAAAGGCTGCCGCTTGAAGCCTTCGATGTAGTTCGAGTGATTCCTTGTACTTCGGACCCAAGCTGGAGCCTCAATGTTAACACGGCAGCCGTGCCGTAAGGAACGCACCATCCTGGTAACTTGGGAGCCGCTTGGTCTGCCATCCCGCCACGCCATTGGAGCTACATCATGCAGGATTTTGGGAAACATCTGAAGCGGGGACCCATCCCGGGTCTTGAATAAGCCGGCAGAACATTGCACCCGAAACCGGCACTACAATTCCCATAACCCACAGCGTAGGCTTAATCAGCAACCTCAACAGGTGCGCTTTAATATGGGAGAGAACTGGGAAGCACGTGGTGCTTTCATTTCGCCAGAAGCCTCTGAGGAGAATCATCGAAACGCGTCAGGCAGGCGTGTGACTGCCAAAAGGATTCTGCCAAAGTATGTTTCCCTTACCTTTTGAATAAAGGCTGCCGCTTGAAGCCTTCGATGTAGTTCGAGTGATTCCTTGTACTTCGGACCCGAGCTGGAGCCTCAATATATATATATATATATATATATATATATTTATTGCCTGGTCTGGTAGCTCAGTGGACGAAGGCGGCTGCTGCAGGGACCTGTGTTCAACCTCATGGTCACAGTTTTTTGTGTTGCTCTAACCCCGCCCCCTCCCCCACTGACCCCGCCCCCACTGGTGCGGCCCTCGGTCACAAACCAGACCGTAAAGTTGGCCCCTGATAGAAAGTTTGTGAGTACCCATTATTTGGATGCTTGTTTACTCTTCTGGACATGTGCGTGGCTAATTCTTCTAGACATTTGCATTGTAACATGTGGTGATGCTCCCGATCAAGGCACCCTATGACTCTTTTAGTAAAGTTGATCTTAAGGTAGTAGCTTTAGCAGTGGTTACCGACTTAGTACATCGGGATCTCCTCAGCGTCATCACGAGGCTGCGCTCAGTTCAGCTGTGAGGTAGGAGTGACTCAGCTGGTTCACGCACTTCGCATCTAGCCCCGAGTGCGTGCCGCCTGAATTTAACGGGTTTGAAAGGTCCCCTGCATCGAGAAGAGCTCCTGTGTTGTTGTTGCTGCCTAATTGGTGTCCATATACGGTACCTCAGAATGATCGTTTAAATATTGTTTCCACGCCGCCATCTTCCCCGGCTTCAAACCAGGCTCCCGTAACATGCTTTTCTTAAATCAGGTGAAATTGGTCAACACAATCAAGTTATAAATGTGGCTAGGAAGGTGGTAAAGATGCATCCAATAGACAGATTTATAGACTCCCTTGATACCCAAAGTTCATCAACGATTATTTTAGTAATGCAATACAATTCCAAGATCAGAGAAAGGTGCAGCACACCCAGATTGCTTTTGTATCTTCCATACTACAAAAGAAAGATTCATGAGATGGTGTGATCCATTAGATCTCTTTTAAAGTTTAACTACCCCCATTGTGAAATGTTTTCTATCACTCCCATGAGTAAATTGTTGTTTTGGGTAAATAAATTATTTAAACAATCTTTTTTTCGGTATGCCAAGTAAGTTTGGGAATCACTAAGAACAACATTATTACATGCCAACTACTTACTGACTCAGATATTATTAAAGAATTCTTTAATCATACACTAAAGGAAATGCTCAGAAATATGCCCAGCCTGAAATCTTCTTTAGTTCGTTCCTGGTTTTCCATGCAAATGCTCATGCAGTGTGTTTTTATTGTCCATATATTATACACCCGCTGCTAAATGCTAATTCTTTTTGACTTTGCCATTTTAGCACACCTGCAATTTGTGTATCGCATAACATGTTCCCATTTCTATTTTCCTGAATTATGCAGATATTCATACAGCGCAGTGCACCTACCCCTGCTCACATTTATCAAAGACTACGAATAAAGCAAGGTAAGCATTGTTTAACTTAATGCAAATCAAATGAACCCAAGAGGAAAATTATTATATTTTTCATACATAAAAAGGTTATGTTTCATATTCCACTCTTGTCAGAAAGGGCAATAAGTCAAAACTAATGTAGCAGCATGGAGAGAACACTATAGAGTAATTGAGTGCAAAAAAATTACATTGTTTCTTTTCCCTGTTAACAGTTTGCTTCGATTATATGTACTTAAAATAAATCAGCCTTTGTGAGTGAAATGTAAAGCCTCAATTCGATGTATGTCTAATATTGCATTTAAACGCCACATGCTGAGTGCTTCATTCCACGCTAGAGAACAAATGCATTCTATTCCTCTGCGAATATTCCAGATAAAACTTTAATTGGGCTGCCGAGAGTATTCAATGTGAGTAATATATTTATTTTCCGCCTACCAGAAATAGTCACTAACAGAAAAAAGATTTACTACGAATAACAGTAAATGACCAGCATTGCCCATCACCATGTTTAAAAACTGTCAGCAACTCATGGCGCTGCCGTTTTCCTACTTCTGGATTAGATCTGGGCTGCGTCATTTTCGCAAAGGCCACAGGAAGGATGGATTGAATGAACAATGTACGGCCAGGTGTAATACACTAATGTCACGAGAACACAGGATAACAAGATCTCATTAATCGTTCATGTTTTTAGCCAAACTAATAGAAACAAGCGTCAGCTACAGAAAAACATGAAGGATTTGGGACATAATTTACTGTTTGTCAGACAGTCCTCTAAACCGCTCGGACAGCGGCGGCCAAATTGATGGGTCTCTGCTGGGCTGGCAGAGTAGCTTCACAGAAAATGCTTCTTCCAACATTGTGGGAATATTTTTATTCTCGAAAAAGCACTACCTGGTGGTTTAGCATGTCATGGCAAGCTGTTCAGCAATTTTTTTCCTTTTCAGACAAAAAAGAATACCTCTGATACACATGAGGTTTTCTATCTGTGACTCAGGAAAGTTTCTACTTTTTCCGGCCACTGGCCACTATTCATCCGACGCAGAATGATAATTGGAACCCTTCCCTGAGTATTGTGGAGAGGGTGGGGCTATCGACATTCACTGGCTGGCTGCCCTTGGATAGATGGCCACAGGCTAAACGGTGGAGACAGCGGAGAAACCATGCGGTTCCTCCACAACAGGTGATTGGCTGGATGCTTGTCCTGTCTGCTCTCAATAAGTAGAAGCCGAAGGGCGTTGGACCATAGCTGGACTGGCCAGTTGGGCCAGCAGGCCATCCTCCAGGAGCCTGGAGCCTCAAGAAGCCAATTAGGCACGTGGAGGATGGTTCGGCCACCGGGAGTGTTGGCGCACGTTTAGCGATACTGGCAGCATTTTGAAAGAGCTTCTCTGGTTCTAGCGCACATCCTCGCATCTGTACACGGGGGCTGAATTTATCATTTTTACCAGGGCTGCTTTAAGTTCCCAGTCCGGCCCAGGTAGGGGCAGTGATGCAAAGTATCATTGACGAGCAGGGCAAAAAGTGCATGTGCTCACATGAAGGTAGATGATTGCACCCTTGTAAGTTTCTCTGTGAGAAAGAGAATTATTCTAACTTCAGTAACTAATTTAAGTAACTGTTGGAGTTTGAAACAGCAGATCAGGTTCTAGCTTATGACGGTCTCACAAAGACGATTTTACAAAGGTTTTAGAAAAACACTATGTAAGGAAGCATGAACAGTGAATCTAAGCTGAACCTGGAATTTGTGAAAAAGGACACATTCTTTGCAAGTGTGACTTATGGGCCAGAAGAAGTGGATGACAATATCAAACATGGAAGGAAAAAAGAGGTGGAAAAAACAAAATGTAACATGTTTTCCAAGGCAGAACATAGATATGGATACATTACCTGAAGGGAGGAAATGTGCACAGTATGGAGGCAGTAGGACTCAATATTCTTCCATCTATCTTTATTGCTAAAAAGTCTCTATCTCTACGTCCCTTACATAAGCACATTAGGCATTACCTACTTCTACTTCTCTACAAAACAAAAGGGAACTACAGGGATCTCCATTTGTAGAGAGCATCCTAAAGGAGAGGGCAGGAATTCAATGTGCAAAATTCCCATAGTAATATAAAAACTCGATTGTTCGCTCTACGAGCACAGCATCTATTCGTTGATTTTAAGTTACCAGATGTGATGTCGGAATTGGGAGAATCAATAATTGGTGCACTGAGCAAAGTGTCTGGAAGAAGAAAAAGGGCATAAAGGACAGGGTGAGCCTCCCCTGTCCTCCAGGCCCATGTAGGGGTAGTGGGATGAATCCCAAAGGCTACAACAAATATTTAACTATTATTTTTATCATGGGATTCTAACATTTTATGCTGAATTTGTGAATCTTGAAACCTCCCTGGGCTCATTGAAAGACCAAAGGCCCACAATTCCAGAATTCAGCACAAGATTTTGAAATCTTTTAAAAAAAATTGAAACCAGTATTCATTGCACTACTACTGAGCTTGATCAACGGCCACACGTGGGTTTTTGACAACTGTGGTTGGTTGGCTCTATTGCAATATAGTTTCTGCTGCCAGCCCACACTGCACTCAGCTGATGGCTGTGTGCAGTGAGGATTGGCCACAAGTAGAGAACTATGCTCCAGGTCTGTCATTATACCACATTGACATTTGTTTAAACAAACCTTCTAAAGTGACTTAACCCCTTTGCCGCCGCCGCGATTTCCTGGCAGTGCGGCACTTCCGCAAAATGGGCGGGGCCGCGTCAGCCGTTGGCCGACGGCAGCATGCAAGGGGTTAAAAGAACACAGTTAAAACCAATGGCTATGAATTGAACAGGCAAAACAGTGAACTTTGAAAGCTATGGTTAGGCCCACAATGGATATTTTGCACACTAGCCATACAAAGCATAACTCAAACATAACTTGAACACCAAATGCAATGGTATAAACTGCTGAATAGATTTGAGCCAAACTTAAAACATAATAGCAGAACTTTTCTCACAAAGCTGCTTTTTGTGTTTTGGTGTAAATTTGTTTTGTATTTTTTGAGATATTGGGATTTGAAAAATGAGCCAGAGTGGTTGAGTGAATTAATACTTTGATATCTTGTCAGTTGAATACAATTTGCTGATTTACTTGTAAGTTTTGCACTGTTTAATGAATATACATAAAATGTAGCACCTAGTTTGTGGAGACTCCTGGTAGTTTGAAATTGGGCAGATCTATCAAGGAGCTGCTGGTTAAAAGGGGGAAGCAAAACATTTAATATCTAATACGTTTGGCACTTCGAGTCAAAACTGCACAAAATTTGGTAGACGCTTCAAGGGATTGGTTTACTATTGGCATGTCAAGTTTTGTGCTAGTCCATCAGGGGTGGCAGAGGTAAAGGTGGAGAGCAATAACATTTACCTTTGCAAAACTTTAACACTGTTTAATCAATTTGCATCTAATGTGGCTAGCAGTTCCTCGGTTAAACCCAGACATAGTTTACATGTTGTTCATATCCAAAGAGGGAGGACAAAGTTAAAAAACTGGCCAATATATTTTTGATTCAGTAACATCTCTGGCACCGTTTGAATGGGTCTTCATGACATTTGGCCAAGACTTAGAATGTTTAGCCGTCTCTTAGTATTCTCACATTCATGCAGACCCATCAATTTGTTAATAATAATGGCACTGTGTGAATAATTAATTGCCAGAAGCTTGGCTGGACGGGTTATAAATGTATATAACAAGTTTAGTGCCAAATCAAGAGGGAAGTACTTTTTTGATGAGCTTACAACTTTATACCTTTAGCACTGTGTGATGAAGTTTTATTAAATATGGCATTCAATAGGCAAGTTGCACACACTGCAGATATTTCAAGAGTCGTGAAGATTCAGTATGGGGAGTAAGGCAAAGCTAAAAGCGAGATCAATTGGAAAATATCGTTGGGACCATTAAATGGATCTGCATGAAATCTGGTGGAGACTTGGAACATTATACAAGTCTTTGTTAGGTCAACTTCTGCTGTTCCAATAATAGGGGAGTAGGGTGAAAGGGGACACCAAAAAACTGTTTTTATAATAACATTAGCACTGTGTGACACATCCAAGTAAAATTTAACAGAAGCGTCGCAATATTCGTTTTTAATTTGTAAACAAAGGCTTGCTCCATCAAATAAGGAGAGGAATTATAGAGGTGCAATAACGTTATCTCTTGCCTATAACTTCAAATCAAATCAAATAAGACTTTATTTCGGTTAATATTTCAAACCATAAAAAGTACATGCATTGATTACATTTTCAAAATTGCGCAACAATACATTATTAAAAAAACACATTATACACAAATATCGTTAAAAATCATCATGATTGTTGGGTAGCAAAAGTGTCCTACTGGTCCTGATCATAGATCTAAGCAAGTTCTTATTCTCAGTGCAAGTTTTAAAAACGACAAAATATGGAGTACACAATCCTGGTGCAGGAGCTGCAAATACATAACATAACTTAAGCGCTGTGCGATGGCTTTGCATTAAATGTGAAAAGCAGTTTGCAAGTTACACTCAGTGCATATATTTTAGGTTTCATGTAAATCCGGTGCAGGAGGGTAACAGATTTTTGACTTGCTAATTTATGGTCAAACAATTCTTGGTTCCCCTAATTTCATGCAGGTCCATCAAGGGAGGATTTAGAAAGCGGTAAATAAGTATTTAAATGCTATTTTATCTGGCACCATTGACTAATCTGCATGAAGACAGCCAGACAGAAACTGAGCAGATTTAGCATGTTCCTGGTTATATACATTTCTGAGCAGGTCAATTAAGGCGGGGGCAAATATAAACGGAAACAATAGTATCATTAACTAATAACATTGATGCACTTAAGTCAAACTATCTTTGGCATGCAGTTAGTACATTTATGTCAGTGCACGGCCAGGCAGGTCATGTGACCAATTGCTATTACCACTGGCTGTAAGGAGTTGGGCTTAAGGTCTTGCAAAAGGTGATGTGAAGTGCAGAATGGGTACATGGTAGATGACTATTTCAGAGCGTTGTTCATTCAAGCCACCACCATGTTTTTCTCTTGTCAGCTCTTCTTTTGTTTCAATGCCATTAGAAAACTGGTGTTTGAGCATAGCAGTCAATGCAAGTTATGATGTATGTTAAGTACGTTGATAATCATAAATGGCAAATCTCAGTGATTATATGCATTTGAGCAAGAACCGTAAGTCAGTTTTTTAACTGTAGTTTTCCAGTTAGTTTTTGTTGCTGTGCACTCTGGGGGTGGATTATAGGGATCCAACCATTCACAGAAGGATAGCGCCCACTGCCCATGGCATTCAGCAATGAGCAGCAGGGTTTGGGTGCGGGACCTGGCATCTGACCAGGCCCTGATCTCTGCTTTCTGTAGATGCCCAACCCCAGCCGCACCAGATCTTTGGGCATGCACAGAAGGGATTGGCTGCAGGTCATTGCCTACAACACACCGCTGGTGCCCAAACTTTGCTGTGCACTATTATCAGCTATGCGCTCAGGGGTTGGGTGTAGAGCAAGGCCTCTACCCATTCGATCACAGGCACCCAACTCAGCTGTAGAGAGCCTTCAGCCATTTACTGTGAGTGTTGCACACTGAGCCAGATCTCCCGCCAGGCCCTCTTCTCAACCACCTGCTATCAGCTTAACCACACTGCGCACCACATTCGGCCTAACAGAGCAAAGATTGGGACCTTGACCAGGCACGTGGCAAGGTCCGGCCACCTCTTACTCAGGAGGCCTACCCTTACTGTGCACATCCTCATGTCTCTTTCTTTTATGCCGTCTTTTATTTCACCCTTTGTGAAACTCACAAAATAAAATGGTGGACGTATCCATGACAGGTACTGGCGTTATTGCGTTATTGCGATCTCTTTTGGACTCTCGAGTCATGCCCCCTTTTCTGCACTTTTATATGATACTGTTGTTTAGTTTTCCATGGCTCTGTGAACTCCTCTGCACTCCCATGGGTCGGGTCACCTTTGAGGTTGGCCAACCTTGGCTGTGAAATTATTTTTCCACAGTGTGAAAACACAAATCATTGCTGACTTGTAAAAAAGAAGGACGAGAGCTTACTTTTCACCCAGCACACAATTCATCCAGATGCAGTGTGATACATAAAGTGCATGATAACACTCAGTTGAGTTAAATGTTTTTTTGACTGA
Source organism: Lissotriton vulgaris (assembly GCF_964263255.1). Classification (NCBI taxonomy): domain Eukaryota; kingdom Metazoa; phylum Chordata; class Amphibia; order Caudata; family Salamandridae; genus Lissotriton; species Lissotriton vulgaris. The sequence goes on along the minus strand of NC_141687.1, from coordinate 740,156,464 downwards.
AATGTTTTTTGAGTATTTTTGTTGCTGCCAGCGCCGTGTATCTCTAGACACATGTTTGAGGATATTTGTCCTTCTTGAAAAGAGAGTAACACTCAAATGTGGTGATGCTAGAATGCTGCTCGCAGTCTTTTTCGGTTTCTGTACCTCAGAGTGCAGACACATCTCACTGAGCTCATCAATCCAATACCTCAACACGGTGGCAATCTAAAAAGGGAATGAGTTAGGACACCGCCTGACATACCAGCACACATTTCCCCCAGATGTATTGACCACAAAAGTGCCAAAACTGCAAGTACTTGGAATAAATGCCACTTGTCTACTGGCCAGTTGTGTTGCTCCTGTGGTGCCGCACTGCATCATTTTGCTGCAAATATAATTACTTAATGAGGAATAATAGTCTCATTTCAGGAATTTTGCATAAAAAGAAAAACATGAATTTCAAAGAATTATGCAAGTATAATTGAAATTTCACCTGAGTTTAATCTGTATGGTAACCATTTAACCATCTCAGTGTAGTATATAAAGGGCATGATGTAGTATTGTATGTGATCCACCATGCATAGAACACATTTTTATCTTCTTTGGTAATAGCTAAGTTAAACCTTTCAAAACAGCTGAATTAAATAATTCTGCCTGCTGATCTACTAGGAAAACACATCCCATGGCTACCTGTCTTCTCTGTATTACAGGGCATTTCATTCACCACAGCATGGCTTCCATTAGCCTTAAGCACTTACACTGATGTCTTTGGAAAGGCATAGTGCATCAGAAAATTAATATAGAAATACCCTGGTTAAAGGTCTCTATCCTTACTTAAAACTCTTCCAAGAAAAAATAGATTTAAATGCTCCCTGGTCAACGGCTGTACTTAGTGCAGAACACAATAAAATCATGTTGAGTACAATTTACATCCTCCTGAGTGCCTCCTTAAATTGATGTAATGCTACCTTTCCTTGAACATCCTTCATGTTATTGTAGTTAGACAGAGTGCTGTGCATCGTCCATTAGTGATCGTCAGTGACTGTACTGAAAAATGTTTTTTAACAGATGTTTGTAAAGTTAATTGGGTATACTTGCAGTTACTTTCCTTATCTCTATATTTCAATCCACTATATTACTCACCCATATACTGTCATCCAAGGAAAAATGTAAATATTTTCTTGTGAGGTAAAAGCTACTAAATGAATCAAGACAGACCCAACTTTCAATAAACTAGAACTACTTCATGACTATCAGTCAAAAATCCAGTGTAAAATTTCGCAATGATGCCAGTTAAAGAAATTGCATACATCTGACCCAATGCAGTGCCAGATGCTGAAATTTGTTGAGGTTGTATCCAGAAATATTGTCTGACATAAGTATCCAGTTGCGGCTAGTGACATTTGAAAGTGGTGGGCGTAAAAGTTTGGGATGACTGCCATGTGGCGAGTCAGCGCAGAGAGCGAGCCTGTCAGTCTTAAGGGGGGTTCTCTCCCTGGGAAAATTTTGAAAAAGAAGTGGACAAATGGTGCATTTTTAAGCAAATTCGACAAGAAGATTTATTAAGCAATTGTGAAAGGGTAGACAAGCGCCTTGAGACCCTATGGGTGAGTAGTGCGCTATATAAATTCTTGAACTTGAGAACATCTTATATATTATCTGTATAACCTACAAGTTGCACAGACAATGTGCTCTATGACCATTCGCTGCCGATCAAGCTGTACAGCACATTTGCATGTGCCTGCGTTACGCCCCTGTCTGATATGTATTGAGGTCCAGATTCTAATATTTAAAAAGAGTCAGTTCCCGATTTGCACAAAGGCTTAATTCATTTTATTTATATCAGCCTTGTGTTGAATCGTCTATAATTTTTCCTTGTACGTCCTCCGACAACCCGTGCTCCATCAGTTTAACAGCATCATCTGACTGTGTAGAGCACCATCGTTTCGCACACTCCTCACTGATATCTGGGCGTCCAGCTTACTGACAGCCATCTGGGGAGAACTACTAGTTTGTCCTGCAGGGCCATAAACATTTTTTGAAACTCATTATTTCTTGGGCCATCTAATAGTAATGCTTTGCCTTCCTATTTACATTTTGTAACTGTCGAAGTTGTTAACCTTTCATTGCTTTATTGGTTTCATTTCAGCATCCTGGTTCTAGTGTGTGCAGATACTCGGTTAGTCCAGCTCTTCCTGAAACCCAACAGGTAGGTTTAATTGCAGCAATTTTGGCTGTTGACTGCCTCGCAGAAAAGAAAACAAGCATTTGCAATGCAATGGTCTCAGCATTGTTATAGTTAGAGCTATTGGCATTGCTCATGACATTATTTTTATTTATATTTTTGTTTTTAAAACATATAAATAAATGGCATTGTCATTTACAATGCCAATAGCTTAATATCTCGCAAATCCGAGACCTACTGCATTTGCACCCACACACAGAGCCCCATACACACACAGAGCCCCCACACACAGAGAGCCCCCCCACACACACACACAGGACCACACACATACAGAGAGCCACACACACACACAGAGCCACACACACACACACACACACAGAGCCCCCCACACAGACACAGAGAGCCCAACACACAGACACAGAGAGCCCAACACACAGACACAGAGAGCCCCACACACACACACAGAGCCCCCGCACACACACACAGAGCCACACACACACACACACACACACACACACAGCCACACACACACACACACAGGGCCACATACACACACAGAGAGCCACCCACACACACACACACAGACAAACACACAGACATAGAGAGCCCCACACACAGACACAGAGGGCCCCACACACAGACACAGAGCCCCCCCCACACACACAGAGCCCCCCCCACACACACACAGAGCCCCACAAACACACACAGAGAACCCCCCACACACAGAGAGAGCCCAACACACACACAGAGAGCCCCCCACACACACACAGCCACACACACACACAGCCCCACACACATACAGAGCCACACACACAGAGCCACACACACACACAGAGCCACACACACACACACACATACACACAGCCACACACACACACACACACACACACACACACGCACACACACACACACAGCCACACACACACACACACACACACACACAGCCACACACACACACAGAGCCACACACAGGGAACAGAGGCCAGAAAAAACGATCACAACGAGGGAACAGAGGCCAGAAAAAACGATCACAACGAGGGAACAGGGGGCAGGAAAGCAAGCACAATGAGGGAACAGGGGGCAGGAAAGCAAGCACAACGAGGGAACAGGGGGCAGAAAAGCAAGCACAACTAGGGAACAGGGGGCAGAAAAACGAAGAAAACACAAGCACAACCAGGGAACAGAGGCCAGAAGAAAACACGAGCACAGTCAGGGAACAGAGGCAATAAACACGCGCACAGCTAGGGAACAGAGGCAAGAAGAAAACATGCACACAGCCAGGGAACAGAGGCAAGAAAAGACGAGCACAGCCAGGGAACAGAGGCAACAAACACGAGCACAGCCAGGGAACAGAGGCAACAAACACAAGCACAGCCAGGGAACAGAGGCAACAAACTGGCTCACAGCCAGGGAACAGAGGCAAGAAGAAAACACGTGCACAGCCAGGGAACGGAGGCAAGAAGAAAACACGAGCACAGCTAGGGAACAGAGGCAACAAACACGAGCACAGCCAGGGAACAGAGGCAAGAAGAAAACATGAGCAAAGCTAGGGAACAGAGGCAACAAACACGAGCACAGCCAGGGAACAGAGGCAAGAAGAAAACACGCGCACAGCCAGGGAACAGAGGCAACAAACACGAGCACAGCCAGGGAACAGAGGCAACAAACTGGCTCACAGCCAGGTAACAGAGGCAAGAAAAAAACATGAGCACAGCTAGGGAACGGAGGCAAGAAGAAAACACGAGCACAGCTAGGGAACAGAGGCAACAAACACGAGCACAGCCAGGGAACAGAGGCAAGAAGAAAACACGAGCAAAGCTAGGGAACAGAGGCAACAAACACGAGCACAGCCAGGGAACAGAGGCAAGAAGAAAACACGCGCACAGCCAGGGAACAGAGGCAACAAACACGAGCACAGCCAGGGAACAGAGGCAACAAACACAAGCACAGCTAGGGAACAGTCGCTAGAAGAAAACACGCGCACAGCCAGGGAACAGAGGCAATAAGAAAACATGAGCACAGCCAAAACACGTGTCAATACATGTCTTCCCTGTTTTTATTTGCTGATTGAAGGATGTCTGTCCCTATACACGGGCGCTAGGAGTTGCACAGCAAAACGTTTCCAAAGTTGGGGCTTACCTGCAGTCCTCCAGCCAGGTCGCGATCTTCTCTTTGGGTACGTGCCCTTTGGAGAGAAAGAGCTGGGCATTAGTGACTGGAAGCGCTTGAGGGGGGCCGAGAGGGTGGATGGCATCCATTTCGATGGCCAGGTTCGCCAAATCCCGCGGGTGCAGCGAGGCGGTGGGCGGGTCTTCGGAGGCCTGACAGGAGTCTGTGCTCTGCGCCCAGGCTTGCCTCTTGTCCGTGGCCAGAATCTGCTTCGGCGGCCAGGCCCGCCAGCTCCCGCAGGTGCAGCCAGGCGGTGGGCAGGTCTTCGGAGGCCTGCCGGGAGTCCGTGCTCTGCGCCAGTCCCCGGTGCCGCCACAACCTCCGTCACATCCTCCTGCATGGGGACCTCTCTGCCGCCGGCCCCCAAAAGGAGCTAGAACAGGGCCTCTCCGCCGCCCGGGCCCTCGAGGAGTCTGCACAGACCTCGGCATGGGAGACAGGAAGTGTGGGAGTGCTCGGTCCACTGCTCCTCCCTCCACGTGAGCCAAGCACATCTAGTTCCGGAAACAAAGGTACCTAGGAGGAGCTTAGAATCAGAAACAACAATATACGTCATCATTGCAAATCTCAGACCTAGTAGCATTTATTCCTATTTAATGCATTTTTATATAGCGCGCAGACTTTACCCGGTAAGGTGTCAGAGCGCTGTACAACAGAACCAGTTACGTTACATGAGAGAAATGTTACAACAAGCATTGGGTGAAAATAACAAGCAAAATGGTGGCCGCATCTGCGGATAAGCCCTGTCCTTTTCAGACTGGGGGGGCGTGTTTTTTGTTGAGTGACGGATGATGTCACAGAGAGAAAACAGCAAAAAACACGCCCCTCCATCCGAAATGGACGGGACTTAAAGGGACAGACAGAGCTCTTCTCCAATGGCTGTTCTCCGTTTAGGAAGCCAGCCAATGGAGAAGAGCTGGCTCGTTTACCTCCCTACTAGAAGACATAATTTCTCGCCAGCAAGACTGTGCAAGAGCTGCCTACGCAGGCCGAGACCTAAAAAGGTACTGATTTCAATCCTTTCAATTGTACCTGGAGCCTGCTCTTCTCCCTTCCCTTACACACCCCGCAGCAGTTCGATAGAGGTCACGCATGCACTCCACTAAGTTCAAGACTGATTCATTAATAACGCTTTCTTTTTCAGGAGATACAGCACCTTGAAAAGAAGGTACCGACATTCCTGCGGGGTTTGAACATGATAGTGTCCTGAAGTCTCCCCACATGAGAGGAAGTGTGGCCAAGTTGTAGGGCTGCAACCTTGGAACCAGAGAGTCCCGCTGAAATCCCGTCTTCAGCTCACCATCCTGTGATTCTTAGCAAATCATTTAATCTGATTGTGGCTATCAATGTGTAAGCATTCCTGTTCTCTTGTAAAGCTGTCCAATGCACTCTGTAGAAGTGTGCACTTTTTACACTCTAGAAAAGTGCCCAAAAATGCATTGTACAGTGTACTGTGACATAGGCAACTGTTTGCCAAGCGAGACACTGAGTGGAACAGCTGCCAGAAACTCAGGCCTACTGTCAGCTGGCTCTGGGAGCAGAAGGATTCAAGCCGAGTGGAAATCATAACAACTGTAAAGCAAACCACCACTGAAATTTAAGACAAGCAAGTAATTATCCCAATAAAATAAGATTACAGTTAAACTGGCAATTCCAAAGGATTTCCAGCACCGCCCTGCACATATGAAATTTTAAGTTAAACATGGATAATCATAGACTATGACGAGTGTTCACTGTTAAGCACAATGCTGTAATATTCTCAGTGCGGGGTGACGGTCTAGTTCACCTCTGCACTGAGTTTATGCATACACGATGGCGCATGACATAATGTGCGGGTATAAAATGAAGAGGCACGGTTGGCGGTGGTAGTCAAGACCTCGTTGCAAACTAATTAACTTGTGTCCCGCTTATCATTAGTGCTTGCAGCGCGCAAATTGACCCCAGCAGGTGAGTATTTTACAAATGCAGGGACACCCTTCGAGCTTTTTTTAAACCTAACTGCCTTTGGTCAGGCTGGGACCACCACAACTCTCATTATCAACTCCAGTGCAATTAGTGGACAGACTGGCTGTGTCTGGGATAAAAGACCAGGCCCTCCAATGGTTAAAATCTTTCTTGCTAGGGAGGACTCAGAGGATCCAACTAGCAGACCGTGTCTCTGAGGTGGGTGTTCTGGAGTGTGGAGTCCCGCAAGGGTCCGCACTCTCGCCACTCCTGTTCAATCTTTATCTGCAGACACTGATAGACTCCCTGGTGAACATGGGCTGTAAAGTCTTTAACTACGCCGATGATACTCAGCTGTTGCTGAGTATCGACAATACAATATCGGCTCAGTCCATGGCCCAGAATATACTACGGTTCACGGTGAGCTGGATGACGACGAATCTGCTAAAAATTAATCCAGATAAAACAGAGGTCCTGGTAGTTTCAACTGCCACCTCACCTTGGAATGATTTGTTCTGGCCCCAAGAACTTGGACCGACCCCAAAGCCATGCCCAGCGTAAAGAGCCTTGGTATTAAGATCGACCAGGAGCTCTCAATGACCAGCCAAGTATCCGCCGTCGTTGGAACTTGCACTAACTTGATTAGGCAGTTGCGAAAGTTAGTCCCCTTACTTTCTATAAATATGCTCCGAACCATTGTCTCGGCAACAATAGTCTCCAGGATCGACTACGGGAATGCATTATATCTAGGTCTGCCAAAAAACCTAATCAACCGCCTGCAGGTCACCTTGAATGATGCAGCACGGTTAATCTTCAGATCATCCAGACAGACCCATGCTTCCCCATTATTGCACAGGCTACATTGGCTCCCCATAAAGCAAAGGGTGGAATTTAAAAGCCTGTGCATTGCCCATAAGGCAATCTATGGACAGGCACCTGCCTATATAAAAGAGAGGCTTGAAGTTTATAATCCCAAGCGAACTTTAAGATCTTCCAACTCCCAATTACTGTCATGTCCGCGCTTTAAAATGGCAACCAAAGGCGGGAGATCTTTTTCAATCCAAGCCCCTCAAATGTTGAACAAGCTACCTGAGGCCCTTCGCAAAGAAACTAACCTCCTCCTTTTTAGGAAATCTCTGAAGACACTTCTATTCAGAGATGCCTTTGGATCTCTGTGAGTTAGGCAGATAATCTTTATCCCTGCTTACTTACCTTTCTTGTTGCTGTATCTGTCAGAAGCGCCTTGAGACCTGACGGTGATTTGGCGCGATATAAAACCCAGATAACAATAACAATAGTGCAGCAAGTCCTGGCCGATCTAGAAGCCTTGCTCCATTGCTGAAGGAGCACCAGGATTGAATCGGACAGATGGAACCAGCCCTCAATCTGAGTGCAGTGGGCTTCGGCTGCCCAACCCCTCACTCTGCACAGATGGCAAAAAGCCTCTAGTGCATGTGTCGGACTGGTCACTGAAAGGCAGTCGGCCAACCTGACATGCACACTTTGAAGTTTGTGTGGACGACCAGGAAGTGAGCCTGTATTCTTATTTGAGGCCCCACCACTAAAACAGCTCAGCTGCACTTCTGGCAAATGAAAAAAATAAAATGCACAGCGCCTGCGGCCAGAAAACTTTGCAGTATCAGTTATATTAAAAATTGGGGGTTGGTGAGGGTCAAATATAGGGGGGCAATGCCCCAGCGTTCTAATAAAGGAGCCACTGCTGTAAGTATGTAAATGTAAATGTAAATTGATACTTGTATAGCGCACTACTCACCCGCAAGGGTCTCAAGGCGCTTGTACGAATACCGCTGTGGAACCCATCCTGGCTTTCCCTGTGAGGCGTCCTCTCCTGGGCACCCCCAAGGTGGAGGCCAGGCATCCTTAGCGTTGTGGGGGCCGTTGTGGAGATTAAGCAAGCTATTGCCCAGAGTTGCAGAGTGGGAATCCATGATTGGAATAGGCATCGAGGCGAGAATTATCAGGTCTGTGGAATTTTTGAGCCCAAGACCCGCCGAGGCGGGGAATTGAACTCTGATCCCGGGCTAGACCTCTGCATCAGGTTCTGCCGCTCCAATCATTGAGCCACACTTCTCCACTATCCTGTCTTAAGTACTATCCACATTGGATATAGATTTTTAAATATTAACTTTAATAATAGGGCAGTATTTTTGTAAACGATATGTAGGATAGGATATTTATGCAAGACGATCTTCTGACGGTGATAATCTGGGACCACTCCTTTGTTGACTATATTTAGGGTGCAGCCTCTGAATGTGTCCAAGGCCTGCACCTGAGCATGCTCTGTAATATTTTGTAAACAGACAGTAATTCCAATTGGTAGTCTAATTCTTTACAGACAAACTGTTCTACCTTCATGCAACCGGACCTGGTACATATCTGAGCTAAAAAGTTATTTCTATTCATCATACTCTACAGCTTCTTGCATATGCTTCATGCCTGACATTCTTCAGAATTTACAGGGGCACGGATCCGTCACGTCATACCCTCAAGCTGTCATAGAAAGAGGGTTGAGGTGCAGTCATATCCTTGAGAAGATAGTCTTGCACTCCCTTTCATATAAGTATCTGTTTAGTTTCACTTTAATATCAATGGAAAACAAGCGGAACATACTTTTTTAAATTACGTTATATATAGCGCAAACTTGACTCAAATTGGTTATCAGAGCGCTTTACATAGCACCAGTTGCGTTACATGAGTACACATTCATTTTTGTTAGGCACAGGGAGATTAGGAGGTTTTCCCAGAATCACAGGATGTTCAGCGGCATTGCGGTGACTCGAATACAGTTCCCCAGATTTGAGGTTGCTTGCCCTCGCCGTTAGGCCAACTTCTCTCCACGAACAGTAAATCCTTTTGTTTTCTTATGGCGTGTTATTTAGATTGTTTGTTTTGGTCAGGATCGATGTTGACTCTTGCTCAGTTGGCAAAGTGTATGCTGTTTTCAGATGTGACATCTGGTCTGAGGGACAGGGCCAGACAGGGGCACTAAAAGCAACAGTGGCAAAAATTCTAAATTCAGCCCTGCTCCCTTTGTCTGTATACGTAATCCCTCTCTTTCCATACCTAACGTCTCTTTCTGTCCGCCTTTCTACCTTCCCCCTCCCTCTGCCTCTTTCTCTCTCTCTTGAAGCTGTTTCTATTAACCTCTGGGAGCTTGTGAATCTGACAAAGGTCCCAGGGGCCAAATTACAGAACGTGACCAGGGGTGCAAGGGGCAAGTGTGCCCCCAGGGCATGTTTGTATTACAGAAGAGGCCACAGACACTTGTGTAGCCCTTTCTGTAATACAAATAGTACCAGTGCTATCTCAAGATGGCATTCCCTCATTTGCATGGGGAGTGCGCCGGCAGCAAATTATAGATGCGGCAGAGGGGCAAAGAAGCTGTCGGGAGGTGCACTGACATTGTTCCACTTAAAAGGTGGCACACTGTCAGTGTGCCCCCTAATGGCAGCCCTATGGAGGGGGGGCTCTATGTTTCCCCAGACATCCCCTTGCCGGTGGGTGCAGTCACTCACTGCACCCACTTGTCCAACAGCTTTGATCAAAGAACATTAATCAAGTGTACAGAAGCCTCCAGCTACAAGGTCCACTACAGTGGCTTTAACATTAGCATGAGCACATGCATCCATGCTACATGACCTGTAAACAGTTGCTCCCAGAGAAGTCATAACCAGAGACTGGTCAAATTCTATGAGTGAAGTTATCTTATCTCCATCCTCATGTATCTAGTAAGATGCTTGATCACCTTGTATAGTTTGGCTCTAGTAGTATACCTTAGTAACCTGATGTCATCAAAGAGCATGGCAATTAGAAATTCATTCCGACAGATTCCACACAAGGCCCTGCAATCAACAAATGGTCATATACATAATACCACGTCATGATGAGATGATGGTTAACAAATACAGCTATTTTGTACCAATATGTACAGTAGCAAGAAGAAGGTGACATGGAAATGTTCATTTCACACTGGTAACAGTTCTTAATAGACAGTTCCTCACATGACCACTGTCAGAATAGTCAAAAGAAAGCTGCACTTAAGTAGCTTCGCAATGTATCACATGTAGCACAGAAAAGTAGACTGGAGATAATCTGGCCCAAATATCTGGGAGATTTGTCTACTGAATCAGCTAGGACTAGGGACATTCCCCACCCAGCTTGGTACTGGCGAGAACACCATTCTTACTAGGGGTGGGCGGTTATCTGCACTGGCTGAGTTTGCAGAATTGTGCAACTCCGCACTCCGCTGGCATGCGCGGAGTTTAGCAAAAATCTCCAAGTCCACTCCATAGCAAAGTTTACCAGCAACAACCTAGCAGTCAGACTCATTCTGATTCAGATTGAGGAATCACTTTTGTCCTTTGTATCTTTCCCCTTTGGAACACACCCACTCCAAGCCTCATTTTGGCCCCAGTTCAGTAGGTGCACCATGTGAGTGGCAGCTGGGTACCCAGTTCAGGGGGGGGCAGAAGCAGACAGGAGCAACAAGCTTGAACTATGTTCCCTACATTATATGTACATAGTCAGGGCTGGAATTGGAAACATCATTAAAACCAAACCCATAAGTTGGAGATCAAGGTGGAGCAGCATATATGATTTGGAGTCACGAGGGATGGAGTCAAGCAAAAGGTGAGTCTCACAGTCAATTTACACATTTTTGTTCCAAGGCCAGTGTTTTCAGCCCTGCTACTACTATCCTACTTTTTCTCCTGGCGCTCCTCTCTGGCACTCCTGGGGGCCTCGCTCTGAATACCTCTTTTGCCCCACCTTTCCCGGCACTTCCGGAATCCCACCCTTCACCCCTGGCCCATAACCTAAGAAGCTGAACCTGCCTTATAACAGCAGAAGCCTGCAGTGATTAAGGAACCATGCTGTGAGTCACTGAAAGAGGGAAGTGTCTATCCACATCATTGCATTTGCAAGACCAGGATGCACAGAGGGGAAACAACCATTACAACACAGTCATTACAACACCCTACCTTTACAATGCAGCTGTTACAATGCAACCGCCTTTACATCGCATGCCATTACAATACATGTCACTACAACTCATGCCATTGCAACACATACCTTTACAACGCATGCCATTAAAAAGCATTATAAGGTAGCTAATAGGGATTTTTCTAGCTTTAGGGTGGGTATGGTTTTTGGGGTACATGGGGATAGCATTTTTACCCTTACAAGATCTAACACTGACCCTACTATTGCACTCACTGCAGTGGGAATTGTAATTTCTACCCCCACACTACCCAACACTTACCACACTGTTGCCTCAAAAGTATTAAACGTTATAATGGTATGCATTGTAATGGTGTGCGTTGTAATGGTATGTGCTGTAATGGTAGGTTCAAAAAATGATTGTAATGGCATGCATTGTAAAATGATGCATTGTAATGGTAGTTGCAATGTAAAAACCGTGTTGTAAAGGCATGCGTTATAACTGTTTGCATTGTAACGTCATATATTCCAGACAAAGAAGCACTGGTGAAGCTGTGCAGAAGATTGGCAATGCCTCAGCAAGTGTGTTAGAAACCGGGGTCCCTGGCGGGCCAGGGCTTGCGCCAAAGTCAGTCAGAGACCACCACTCCTAAGTCAGGGCAAGGGAGTTAGACGCCAAGATAACCCCTGCTCACCCTCTAGGTAACGTGGCGCGAGCAGCAAGGCTAAACTTGGAGGCGATATGAGTTAAGTATTTGCGCACGCACCCCAGCAACAACACCCAAGGCCCACCACAAAGGAAACTCCACACAAGGTTATATAAAAAATAGCCTTTGTATTATAGTAAAAACACATTAGATAACACACAAACATAACAATGTGCCAACAGGCACGGGCAGAATTTACAAGGGATTATGTACAGGACAGGGCCACATGGACCACTGCCAGAGGTAGGCACTTGTTAGAAATAATACTTGTAGGTATAACACTTAGCACATAAACATATAATGACTGTCACCAAAATAGTACATGTAGCACACAACCAGTAATCACTGGTAAAGAGTAAATACCTCCTACGCAACCCTAAACACTGTAGGAAAATCACGCAGGGAACTAGGACCTTATCATCAGGACCTAAGGAAGGAATACCATCACCTAAGCAGGTCACTTTTAGCAAAGGGAAGGAAACCTAAACAATCACCTAAGCAGGTCACATTTAGCAAAGGTAATAACATAAACAATCCTCTAAGCAGGTCACTCTTAGCAAAGGGGATAAAACATAGAATACCTAAGCAGGTCACTTTTAGCAAAGGTAATGGAACACAAACAATCCTCTAAGCAGGTCACTCTTAGCTCAGGGGATAAAACATAAACACATTGCACATGAGGCATTAAAACACATTCAGAGGTGCAGGTTAGAACATTTGTGCAAGAATCAAACATGCAGTAAATCACAATGCGCAGGGTGCATGTAGCACAACACTAGAACTGTCCCTCAGGCCAACTGGCCTCGCAAGGGCTGAAATGCCCTGAATCCAATGTCAGGGTAGGCTGCGCAGGCAGCATAGAACACAAAGCCTAAACGTAGCAGTTGCCCACAAAGTGCTGGGCAACTGGTGTAGATAATGTTAGGGCAACGTGGAGCCACCTGGGCTCAAGAACACAGGTGAGGGAATACAGCGTGGGAGCCACGGGGCTCTGACCAACTAACTGCCTGTGTCCCCCAAGAACCTCTCAGGGCTCGCAAAACAGATATGCTGGCACTTTTAGAGCTCCTGTGCTCTAAAACAATGAAGATGCCCCCAGAGAGTCTCTCAGGACTCTAAATGAACAAATATGCACTCAGGAGCTCAGCGCTCTAAAATAATGAGGGGCTGTGAGCCTCAGGGGCTCTGATTACTATTGCGGGCGTCGGTGGAGTCCCTCACGGGGGACTCAGTAACACAGGATGGCGCCTCGAGCCTCGCAGGCTCGTGAAGACAACTGTGGGCGCCAGAGCCTCTCAGGGCTCAAAGAACAAAGAATGGCCCCTCTCGTTGGAGTCCCTCGTGGACTCGGGAAGTCTGTGCTCGTTGGAGTCCCTCACTGGGGACTCAGAATCAAATAATGCCCCAAGGAGCCTCGTGGCTCCAATCAACAAGGAATGCCCCTTCTCTCCTGCGGAGCGGCCCGCTGCCAACCGGGGCCGCTCTGCACTCAAGGCATATGCCTCTCACTCACCGGGACGGCGGGGACGCTCTGACACTGCTCCTGGGCGGCTCTTCCTCTGCCGGGGCTCTCCCTTCGCTCGGGAGCCTCGGGGACGGTCGGCTGCTTCTCTCCTCGCTGCTCGGCTCCGGGGGCGGGACTTCCGGTTCGCCTCTCCCGGGCCGCGCACCGATTGGCAGACTGACCCAGCACTTCCGGGTCATCGCGGGCAGCGCGGCGGCCCGTTTTAGGCAGGCAGGCGGGGGCTCAGTATCCGAGGAGTGGGCTCCCTCATGATAAATGAAACTCCAAGAACGGGGCAATGCCGGGTGGGCTACGGCTTTTAAATAAAAATATAAATCGAGGTAGGCACTCGCTCTGCCGAAAATCGGCAATCCAAGCGGGCAAACGCCGTGTGGGCACCGGCTGCACAAAACAAAGCGCACAGAGCGCTAGAAGGCAAGGCAAAGCGCTATTGAGCACTGGGGCAAAAATAAAGCGCTCCTAGCGCTATAAATCAAATAACAGCGCTTCCAGGCACTCTGGCCAAAAGTCAAGCTCCAGCAGGGTCTGGAGGCAGGCAGGGGGGCAAGGCAGGGCCCAGAGCCAGCACACTGGGTCTCCAGGCAGGGAGACAGTCCAAGTGGCGGTCCTCCTGGCCCCAGCAACAGCAGCAGCCCCCTCTGGCAAGCATCCTGGAAGAGAACCCCATTGTATGGGGACACAGCCCCTTCTTATACTGTAAAACCCTTTGTCTGTGGGTGCAGGGTGGGGGGAAACCAGTCGCAGCTGGTTTTGAAGTACCCTTGATAGCTCAACCACCCATTTCATTCACTGGCAGGGCTAGGGTCATCAGTCGCACTACAGGGGGTGGAGCCAGCATTGTGTGGGGAAAGTCCAGCCCCATCAGGGACCAGGTGCACTCCTCCCAAGCCATCAACATGCTAATCTCACACTCACCACCGGGCAGACCCATCCAGCCCTCCTGGAGCCAGGCTCACCAGCCAGCTCCAGCCAATCACACGCCAGGCATATTTTACATTAATATGCCAACTCCTAGAAGTGGCATTTCTACACATGACACACTCATGCCACATACACCATTGCGAAGCATTCATTCTCACGAGCTCGCACATACTAAATTCGAGTCTGCACTCCCCACGCATCAGGAACTACCAGGGACACAGACATTCCCCATGCATCCCTATGGGAGAGCAGGCCAGCCTTACTACATGCACGCACTTTACTCTGGGACACAGGGAAAAAGTGCGCACAGACCAGAAAATCATCCACAGATCACAGATTAAAAGTAAAAAGATTAGGTGTGAGCCTGCCAGAAGGGCCAAGTCCAACAAAGTGCTGCAGTGGTTGCCACGACTACGATACCCATAATGTCTTACTCTCACTTTTTTGCTTCCGGCCCCCAAAGGCTTTGGTTGCCGTGGTGACGGCCCGAAGGATGTTCTTGGAAGGTCTGGCAGTGCATGTTTTCCATGCTGCCTCTAAGGGCCTTGTTGTGTGCTGCAGTGACCGGCAACAGATAAAGCATGGGGGCAAAGGCTGTTGCTGGAGTATTCCATTATTATGTGGTCAACTGGACATACAACAGAGCAGTAAGTTAACTAGAAAGTGTTTTCTGTGCTATGCACCAGCATTGTGTTGTTTAGCTTGCCGTTAGTTGCCGATCTTCTTAATCAGCAGTGAGATCTGCAAGACAGTGTCTTATTGCTATTGGTACAATGTGGCATGAAGGAAATATGGCAGATTTAAGGCTCATTACATTACCTTTGCATCTCACAAACACAAATGTCATTGTATTGCTCAATGTAGACACTCACATATGATCCCTTCATTCCTGCATGACACTTCCTGATGCATGTCACTAGTCAGTGAATGAACCCTGATGAATAAAATGTGTAAGTCACATTCCTGAGTACTCCAACATCAATGGCAAATTCACAATGTGATAAATTACTGTAAGTCTTCCTGTCATGTCCTTTATTGCTTCATCAATTGGACCTGACTATTGACATTGAGTAATGGCTTAGGGCTTGTGTGTCCCACTTACCAATGTCTACACACTCCTGTCTGTGATAGCACATGAACTGTATACCCATCACAAACTACTATTTTCAAATGCAGTTTAGCCTACACACACATTTGTGATGGAATCAGACATCAACCTATGAACACACATAGATCAGGTATGGAACATTAGTGCAGATGATACTACAACAGGAAAAGGTTCACATGCCAACATGTAGGCACTAATACTGATGCCACCAGTGATGTTTGCAATCTCATGTTACTGTATATTCTCCACATTTCAAGGGGAAGTATTCCTCAGTGACTGCATCCAAAGTACACTGAATGCTATGTCATATATAAGAGGGCCACCATCACATGAGACACAGTAGTGAGGGAGCATCACTCCTGACACAATGACAATAAGTGGTCTGTTTGGTACAATTATCACCCACAACACCAAACAACATGAGCTTATTAACCACTTTATTCAGCCATGTGTCTGCTTAAGACAGTAAATTGATAGTGAACTGGACTGCTGTGTTCCTGGTCAGAATGACAATAGGCAAAGTATGCACCTACTACCAGACTTCCACAAGCAATAACTCTTCTTGTGTGTCGCTCATGGGCCCCCCCAATATTGATGGGGAAATAACTGCCTGTAACACACAAGGTTGGCAATGTAACATGCATAAGTCTGACCAGGAGTCCCCACCTTGGAGCTGCTGTTGGGCCCTCAACAGCCCATCAAGTTCCGGGCAGCCCATCACCAGTATGTGGGCCATTAGCGAGGTCATGGTCCAGTTTGTGTTCCGTCCACATTGGGAGGACTTCCATAGCTGGACTTCCGTGATCTTCCGGGTCCAGTGCCTCAGGTCCGTTCACCTTTTCCTGCAAAGGACGCTGCACTGGTGATAGACCCCCAGGGTCCACATCTTCCGGGAGATGCCTCTCCAAATGTCTTGCTTCGATAGGTGGTTGACCTGTATGGAAGCAATAGATGTAGAAACATATATTAACCCCTTAAGTGCTGCTGACGGCCAATGGTCGTCAGCAGCGCTACCTCCCCAGTGCTGCGCACGACCATTGGACGTCCATTCAGCACTGGTTCCAATGGACAGCGCAGCACTGGGGAGGAATATTTACACGCAGCTAAGGTGTTAACTGCAAGTTTTAGTATAGCTGTTTGATTGAAACACATTTTGTATTCACAAAGTATAAGCATTAATCAATAGTTAACACACTACGGGGCACATGCATCATTGAAAATGCAGGTCGCAAAGGGGCAGATTCACAGAATCTGCTCCTTTGCGACCAATATTTTTGCATTTGAGGTGCATCAACCCGAATGCAATTTCGCAATTTAGGTAGTCGCAAATTTTGCAATTACCTAAGTTGCGAATGTATTTAGGGAATCGTACATTGTGATTCCCTAAATGCAATGCATGATGTACTTCGAGATTGTGATTTCGCAATTTGAAATTGCAAATTACCATCAATTTCAATTTGATGGTAATTTGCAAAATCTTTGAAAAATCACAAAGGTGCATTTTTCAAGGGGATTCAATTGCGAATTGCAATTTGCAATTCACAAGGTAGGAATACGTAGGAATAGCTAATATTTTAGTGAAACCTACATCCATAGGTAATTGTAAATCCATAATTGTGATTCCTTAATAATCGCAGTTATGGAACCGCAATTGCCTACATTGATGCATGTGCCCATACATGTGTAATTCTCACAAGATAAGCACTACAAATAAATGAATACACACTATTGTAGTCATCTGTGTCATCCTCAAGTGCAACTCAGACAAGTCTGAGGTACTCTTCTTCGGCTGCCCACACAACCCAGACTGGCAGGAATGGTGGCCTATCAACATGTTTCCCCCAGCGCACTCTTCCCAGCTAGCTAAGAATCTGGGGATCAAGATGGATAATGGCCTGGCGTTAAGATCTCAGATCCTTGGTCTCACGGGGACATGTTTTGGCCTATTGAGGATGCTCCGAAAGTTTCTTCCTCTGCTCTCAGAAGATCATAGGAAGACGACGGTGCAGGCCTTAATCGGCTCAAGATTGGACTATTCCAACATCCTGTATCTTGGCCTGCCGGAATATCTTTTACAACGTCTGCAGGTCGTCCAGAACTCGGCCGCGCGGGCCATTTTTGGCCTTTATAGACGTTCTAGAGTTTCACGCCTTTTGCAGTCGCTCCATTGGCTGCCTATCCGGAAGTGGATAGTTTTTAAGGCCTTGACCCTGGCCCATAAGGCTCTCCATGCCTCGGGAGCTAAATATCTCCAAAGGAGGATTGCCTTCTACCAGCCGACCCGATTGTTGAGATCTGAATCACTGTTCCTCGCGGTGGTACCCCGAGTAAAGAGGGCCCGCATTGGGGGTCGCTCCTTCAGGCTGCTGGCACCACAGATCTGGAATACTTTGCCTCTGGCACTACGCAGCACCTCTAATCTGTTGAATTTTAGGAAGGGCCTTAAAACTTGGCTTTTTTCCCAGTAATTATTTTCGCTCTGATTTTTGCTGTTCCTTTTTGCTTGTTCTGTGTTGTGTTACTCTACAACTGGTTTTAATAAAAGCGCCGGGACACTCTCTGGAGTAGCCGTGCGCTATAAAAGACAAAACTAACATAACATAACATAACATAACATCTGCTGACTGTCCTCAACCCTGGTCATCATGACCTACACTGACTAAACCAGCCCACTAACATCATGTATCCCATGCACTGTGATGTGAGCTTCTATGAAACACAATACACCATTGTGACCTTTTATAGGTTGTGCATAACTGTACATACACCTTTACAGCCAGGCCCATTGACTTGATGCATACGGGTAATACAGGCTGGTGCCATAGTATAGCCTACATCCAAGACATAGGTCACAATGGAAGTGCTGGCATGGGTGTAGGTGGGCGCTGCATCTCTGGGGATTTGTGGCCATGTGGACTACTTAATGGGATATCATACTACATCTGATTGGGCTTGTGTGGTATGTACTGCCATCACAGGACACACCTTTTGCCATATGTGGCACTGTTACCGGACTGACATTCAACATACCATTGTATGTCTTGTTTGATCAGTTGAATATAACAAAGCTGGTGATTCTCATATTAAAAACACTTCAGAAGCAACCAACAATCTGCACTGTTATTGTGCCACATGTGCAGTAGGCCTGTATATGGCAAGCATGACTTTTGGAAATGTGACAACTGGTTTATGGGACTAAAGGGCCTGTCTTTAGTAAATCTTACACATTGACAATGTGGGTTAATGGAAAGAAGTATCAGGTTCGGGGGTTACCTCAGTCAGCATTCCAAATGTTTTCCATGTAAAAGCAACCAGGTCTAATATTAGTCCAGAAAACTAATTTCAGAAACATTCAAGGATCAGCAGGTCTACAGGGAGATTACTCTGTGCATCAGTTGTATTGCCACAGTAACTCTGCCCCAGCCTGGGCAATGACCCAACTCATTTTCAGCCCTTGCTCTATGCAGGCTCAGCATACTTATCCCAAATGAACATCACATTTACACCACTTCAATACATAAAAGTACATCTTGTGGTCGTTCAATATATGCCTTCAAGGTTGCTTGGCACTGTAAAGGAATCTGTGAAGTATAGTAAGCTCCCAGACAACAGTTTGGCGAGCCTGATCAGAGTGATATATGGGACTCTAAACATAGCTAACATCATCCTCCACTAATTCTTACAGTATACATACACACCTCATGCTGTAAAGCCTATACATTTCTTTGCACATGTCCCATAATCTAATTAGCAAATATATCATAGGTACCATGAAATGTATACATGTATAGATATGTGCATACAACACAAGTAGGATAGAGGGCTTATCACCCATCACAATGCTGATGATAAGTACACAAGGTAAAGTGGTCCATAATCAATTACTTGTGTGTCCTATGTAGGAACCACAAAATGTTACAGCAGTTATATGAATTCACTCTGGGACTCAGAGGCATATTGTATCATGTGAGAATGGAAAGGATAGAGTTGAACAGAAAAGAATATGTATGTCAGATAGTTACCTGTTTCTCTGGTGAGCCACAGGGCTGGCCCTACAGGGGCTGGGCCTCTTCAACAAATTTCTCCAGCTCCTCTGGAGAGAAGGCAGGGGCCCTCTCACCTACTTTGCCTGGTATGATTGCCCCAGATGTGGCAAACAGCATCTAAAATAGAGGAGGTGCCGATAGCAGCAGTGTCTGGAGGCAAATGAGTTATTTTTCAAACCACAGCATATGTGTATGCCACATGTGTAGCCATCAGCACAGATGGACACATCCATGGGGTTTTGACAATCACAGTTACCAATGTTAGCCTATGGCTGTATCTGCTGTGGATAAAACTGGCAACCACGCTGTTGAATTCCGCCTGTGAAGTAGGTTCTGAATGTCCAATATGTGAGATCAGGCATCTGCCATTTTAGCTGTTGGAAGCACAGTATTTAGGACTGTTAAGTGCATTACCACTATTACAAATGTGTTGTAGCATGGTTACAGATGTATTACTTCATTTCTCTGTAATCTGCTTTATACAAACACCAGTGTAGTCCAATACTATGCATAAATGCTATATTACTGTTGTACACTGTACACTTCCGGTGACAGTATTTTGTGAGAACAATTGAAACTTCCCAATATTAGGGTGCTCATGATACATTTTGGGTTTATTGTGTGCACATTTCCGTTACAGACACATGGAAATACCACCGTTGAGATTATGGTTGGATTTTCTACTTTACACTGTTATTATGTGAATTATGAGTAATGCTTTCTGAAGCAGTAATGTTTTGTCACATGACTTTTGCTTATTCTTTGTATATATTACTCTGGGAGAGGGAGGAGATGATAGCCTCCCATGTATCGCCCATTTACAGTCCTTCAGACTATGGAACAAAGGAAAGTTATTAAGAAGTTTTATTTGAATAGGTAAACAATACATGATTTATGTCATCAGTTGGAGCCTGATCTCCTTCTTCAAAACACTAATCTCGCATGTATCCCACTAATTGTGAGACGTATGGCAGTATTGCATTTTCTGGCCACGGGTTCCTTTCAAAACATGTTGGAAATGTTAGGTGGTATGCCACCACCAATGTTTAGTGGTGTAGTACAAGACTTGCTTTCAGCAATGATGAGAAATATTGACAGCTACATCCAGTTCCCCAGTGGTGAGGATTGAGCAAGTGTGAAGGTTGACTTCTATGGATTTGGTTGCATCCCACATGTGGTTAGATCCACTGATGGCACCAATATTACCTGCATGCCAGGGAACAACTTTACCGCAACAGGAAGCACTTCCATTCTATCAACGTGCAAGTTGTCTGCTTACCATAATTGCATAACTCAAATGTCTGTGCATGGTTCCCAGGATCAGCCTATGATTCCTTCATACTGTGGAACAGCACCATGCCCCAGATGATGTCACAATTACTACCGTGGAGAGCCTGGCTTGTTGGTAAGTGTGATCTGTCCTACCTTTGTGTGGGTGATATCAGCTAGTATGATCCGATAGTGTGTAACTTTTTGTTGTGCATATGTCTGTCTTCCTTCTAGGAGACTCACTGAATCCCAACTGTCCATGGTTTTTGGCACCACCGAGGAATCCATCAACGGCAGTCTGCTTCCATGAGGCCCATGGTAGAACACAGCAGCCAGGGAGCAGGCATTTGGTCTCCTCTGCTCACCCGGGTAGGTGTGTCAAATCACTGTGGCCTACTGCATGCTCCACAACATCTCCCTGCGATGGAACATCCTGTATATTGCTGAGGATGGAGACCATGAAGTGCCACCGTGTAAGAACCCTGATGCCAAATGATGATGATAATGTTGAAGAGGAAGGATCTGACTTGCATCAAGATCTCATCCACAACTTTTTCTCATGAGTATGTCATGAGTATGTTGTGAGACGTCATTATTTTGACTAGTAAAGCAACTTTTGTTGTGATGATGTGAAGAGAATGTTTAAGGAAAATTTTGGGAAGCTAACGCTCTGGCAAATTCCGGTGGAAGGTGTTTGTAGAGCAAGGTTTTTACTCATGCTCATTTTGTTAGTGTTGCTTTGTTTAGCTTAGATTTTTGTTATGTACTGTGTTCTCCAAAAGTTGCCTGTGAATTGTGTCATATGTATGGTTTGATAACTAAGGTCTTTGATTTGGTCTGTTTAAGGTACCTTCACCAAGACATCTTCATTTGGACATCTCAGAGTTGTGACATTAGCAGGTTTATGATGATGTTTGGACGTACAAAGTGGATATGGATTGTTCCTTGGAATGTCTGCCACAGACTTTGGTTGTAAAAAACCTTAGATAGCTTAAATAGCGATTGGATGGAAGTTAAGAGGAATCCATTGGACGTTATCCTTGCTGTGTGGTGGTCCTAATGCAATATGTGTGCCATTATGTGCATCAACAAATTCTCGCTGTGGGCCGCAAATCATGCTACTCTACCTTCACACTGGTTAAATCTTCATTGTGTATGATATGTGTGTAGCTGTAGATGTGTCTCCTCATTGCAGGCCAAAGTGATTGTGGCACATCACTGACATTTGTTTGTGACATTCCACCAGATGCAGCAAAACTAGGTTGGAATGACCCTGAAATCAGTAACTGTTGTACTGCCATGTGTCTGTTTATTCGTTTAAATAATGTGGGATTCCTTTTGTGAGGTAGGCGACATGGCTCTAACTGATGACGTAGACCAATTTTATTTTGACTATTCAACAGGAAATTGTGTATCCCCTCCTTCCATGTTGTTAAGGTCTGCACTTGAAAATGTGATCACTGACACAGATTATTTGAGCCAGGTTTGATTTGCTATGTTTCTGACATCATGCCAGGCTATGATTTGAACATTGGAATAAAGATGTTAGAAGGCAAGAAACCTGTATGTATGTGTTGGTGTTACATGATTGGGATCCTGAACTAAACATTTTCTACATGCAACATATCCATGCTTACACAAGCAGCTTGTTTTGGCATTGTAAAGTCCCCATGGGAGAACATAAATACACTGCTAGATGTGAGATTTACTACAGCAGACAATGGCTTTGTGTCTTGTATATTTATTAAAGTAATAAAGTTGAAAAGATACATTGTGCAAAAACAAACAAAACATAAAAAGGGAATTAGTCAGTTATGGCGAATGTAAACAATAGTTATAGATTTCAAACTGTCTGAAGTTCAAAGTCCAAAATACTATTCCCAACAGAAAGGGAAACATTTCTAGAAATCGTATGGAGAGTGAATGTGTTACATAACACTGGAGGAAATGAAGGTTGAGGTTTCCTGCTGGCGGACGATAGTGGATGTCTTGCTATCTTCACCTCCTGTACTTTTGCGTGGATTTCCTTGCTTGCCACCCAGGGGGGCGGTCTGCTGCTGCAGAGACAGGGTGTCTGTAGGCGTGTCCTCCTCTGATGTAGCCTCCCTTTCTGTGGCTGCTGCAGATTTATATGGCCCAGATGTAGCTAGGTAACAAGAAGAGGTAGATTGTTGTGTTAATGTCCTGAAGCACCCCAATGAGCTGGCCCATGTTGGTGTTGTGGGTGGCCAGCTCCCGGTGTATGTCCTCCTGCAGCTCATTTATGTCCTGGATTTCCATCAATATCTGGCCCATCACATCTTGGGAGTTCTGATAGGCTCCCAAGACCTGTTTAATGGTGGCCTTGGTATAAGTGTCCCCAGTGGCATTTCTCAGCAAGCCCACAGTACCTCTCCCATGAATCCTACTCCCAGTAGTATGTGCCCTTGGCCCAGGGTGCCCTGTCCCACTGGTTATTGTTTACTCTGTGACGGGCTGGTGATTCTCACCTCAGAATCCAGGAATGGGGGGCACAAGAGGGTAGTGACTGTGCTAGGTACACAGGTTGGGGTCACTGAGGTTGGCTAACGTGTTGCAGCAGGGTGGGAAGTGTTGGTGTGGGCAAAATGAGACTGCCTTCTGCCTAGGCTGACCAGATGTACCAGGACTGTCATCCACGTCAACATGTCTCGGAGTGTTGTCATCACTGAGGGCTTCTTACTTGGGTGGAGTTAGAGTCTGTTTTGTAGCATGCCTGTTGTCAGAATGTAGTTGGGCTGGACCATACATTTACACATTGACATATATAATGGTTCCTGTGTTGATGATTTGATAGTAATTAATTTACAGACACCATTCCAACATGTGGCATGTAATGGAGATTGATATATGTGATCTTACATTCAATAATACACATTGACACTGACAATCAATCAAACATCTCTTATACTTTGAGTATTTCATGTTAGGAAAGTAGATAAACAACCCAATAGCAAAAGCTGAGATGAGAACAATAGGACATTGAAGTGTTGTGACAGGTACTGAGTTGTAACTTACCAGACTCCACTCCCCCAGCTATTCCCCTCTAGCCCTCAGAAGGCAGGATAGCCAAGTCCTTCTCCTCCCAGGGAAACAGTTGTATTAGGGTACTGGGAGGGCTGCTGCCAGTCCTCTGTGCCTACAGGTATTGCTTGGATGACAGGGAATGCACCTTCCCCCTCAGGTCATTGCATCTCTTCCTAATTTCCTCCTTTGTGAACAGAATGGCACCTACAGCATTCAATCTGTTGACTATCCTGTCCGACATTTCCCTTTTTCCACTGAGAGAGTTTGTTGGTCTTGGGTTCCAAACATTTGTTGCTCTACTCTTATGATTTCATCGACCATGAACAACAATTCAGCCTCTGAAAAACATGGATCTTTTTGATGTGACATAACTCTAAATTATAGTGAGTGATAATAATAACTACCAAAAAAACATCAATGGATATTAGAAAAAAATGTGACAAAAGTGTGTGGAAAGTTTTAAGTAGGATAGGGAAGCTGGTGAGTACAAATGTCCCTGTAACCTAGTGACTGCCTTATCTCGACAAAAAGGTGTGGTCTCTGTTTTGATATGCTGCAGTGGAGAGGTACAGGATCATGGTTTGGGATGGGATGTGTTTTAAAGTGTGATTTGCAGGTGTGTCGGCGGAGTGCGGAGCATGCATCAACAATATTGCAATCTGCTGCGGCCCCGGCAGGACCCACTCCATCGACAGCGGTTCAGACTGCATGCATTTTAATACGGCAGGTAGAAGACCGCTGTCTCAGTGGTTGTCTTAGAGCTGCCACCATGGCAGTGAGGCCGACAAACTTGTAATGGACCCCTTTGAGTGTAAAAAACCTAGTCTAAGTTAAACAGATGTGGAGAGGAAGTTAAATACTTAGGGACCGATTACAATGCCGGACGGACCCGAGTCCATCCGTCATCGCTCCAGAAATGGAACCGAACAACCGCCAGCACCTTAAGACCCTCACAGGTGAGTAGCATGCTTAATACCCCTTATTGACTGATTGTTGTCCGATCCAGGCCAGGAATTAGGTGGCAGGTGGTGCATGGATCAACTGGGGGCACTATAGGTGCCCACCAGGGCACCATTCAGCAGCCTTGCAGCCATGGGAGCCCAACTGGGGCCCCCAAAGACAGCTTCCCCATGCCTTTCTGTGTTGGGAAATAAAATACAACTAGGAGGGTATGCCCAAATGACCCTCCTATACCTGGGCATAAAACATCAAAGGCGTGCAAAAAGAAAATAGTATGGAGGGATCAATCACTCATTTATTTTCATTCAAGGCACCATCAATTACCCTGACGTTTTCAATATTTTATGGTTATAATTATTGATGATTCAGTTAGAAACTCATAATATTCAGCGGGACACTTGTACAAAAATCAAT
This sequence comes from Lissotriton vulgaris, assembly GCF_964263255.1. Lineage (NCBI taxonomy): Eukaryota > Metazoa > Chordata > Amphibia > Caudata > Salamandridae > Lissotriton > Lissotriton vulgaris. Next base: position 740,131,233 of record NC_141687.1, on the reverse strand, counting down.
TACTCATGGCAAGGACATCAAACATAATATACATGCAACATAAACAAATACATAACAGTCAGACACAAATCATTGTCACAACATCAATACAATACATATACAAAATATATGCAACCTATACAAAACCCTATTATATACATATACTAATGTACACTCCTTATTCCGAGTGATACACTCTGAGGTAGTCCTTTTAGCAACAGAGGCATCACACCTCTCTCTTATTTGCTAGTATGTGCCTATAATCTAAAGCCAAATTCATAATTCATTGGACTCCTCATATATCTGTCAAAGGCCGGCACAGAAAGGGAGTGGGAAACTGTCATTGCAATCCCTCGGCTGGAAACAGCCAGCCGAGGTATTGCTGAATGCCTTCCAAATGGCAGGCTGGCTCTCCAAGACTTTCGGATGCCATTCCGAACTCCTGTTTGTAATAATGTCCGACCAAGTCCATTGAAATGGTTTGGTTAGAAATTATTATGAACAGAAGATTACGATGCGCCATTCCTTACTGCATCGTAATCAGGCCCTTAATAGTGGGAAATCCATCTTTTTTCAATGTGTCCCAATTTTAATCTTTTTATTTGTATACTCCATATACCTGGCATTTAACCTTCATAATATCTTGGGCCTGCTAATGAGAGCTTAGCTACACATGCTCTGATATAAAAATTAAGTCATAAGGCTCATAAGGAAATCTGGAAGAAGGGTCTGGTCATTACCCATTCCTTCATTACCCCTTACCACCCGCCCAGAAAACTCCGCTCTAGCTCCTCATATCTTGCCAATTCAGCAAAAATACAAAGAACAAGATGGGGCGGATGCTCTTTCTCTTTTAATGCCTATAACCTTTGGGACACCCTCCCTTTAAATCTTTGGAAGGAACCAAACCTGCTAGCATTTAGAAGACTCCTGAAAATGTGCCTTTTCAGGGACCTCCTTTAAACTCTCTGCCCCGTATCCATCTGCGTCAGTCCTAAGCGTTGGGAGGTCTCAGGGTAGCCATGCCGTATACAAATATAAATTCATTCATTCATAAGACAGGTAAGAGCTCATGGTTTTCATGAGGCTACATAGGTCTGCCTTTTTGTCATGGACAGAAGAGCCTGCCAATTTTTCTCCTGTTATAAAAAAAACAACAAATTTCCTTTTCGCAGTACAATTGTAAATATATTTGACAATATGCCTGGAAATGTTAGATTGCCATTATCTATCCCATTTGTCCATTTTTATAATTTGACATATTGCCTTCCTCATACTTGACAATTGTTTGACCTTGAGTCCAATCTATTTTTTTCTCTCTGAATTCCTTCTAGTTTACGTCACTGTCTAGTTGACTTCTGAAACAGAAATGTTGCTGTCAATATTGCACAAGAACTTCAGTTTGATTTATTGATGTAAATAAGCACAGAACTGATTAGCACTCTCAAAGAACTCTCGCAGGCAGAGAGCGTAGTTAATCTATATATATAAAAACGAAAGTATGTCTGTTTGTCCTTTATGCATTACTACACCTTTCATCCGATCACCATGAAACCTTGGGAAGTTGTTGAGTACACTCCCGCGAAGGTTTCTGGCAAAAAAATAAATAAAATGAATAAGAAATAAAAAAAATTGTCAAAAGTTGTTCAGTACACTCCCGCAAAGGTTTCTGGCACCCCCCCCAAAAAAAATAAATAAAAGAAAAATGTGTTAAATATCGCCCCCCCCCCGGAACAATCATAATCTTTCCAATACTTAACCTTTACAGTTTACAGTGCAACTCGCTTTTGCAATGACCATCAACAAAGCACAAGGACAATCGCTGCAAGTGAGTGGACTAGATTTGGAGAATCTGTGCTTCTCACATGGACAACGGTATGTGGCCAGCTCACGTATCGGAAAACCTTCTGATTTATTCGTGTACGCACCAGACGGAAAAACTAAAAATACCGTGTATCCACAAGCACTCGAATAAATAAACAGAATTAAAACAACACTTTAAAATGTTTTCCATACTAAAATGAATAAGTTTCAAAAAAAATGACACAATGTAAATTGAATGTTATCATAACAAGTTTCCTTAAATTTCCTTCCTTCTGAGATCGCAATAACGTGCGACGGGTAAGCCAGTACAGAATAAAAACTAAAGGAATGTTTGCTGCTGCTTAATATATTTTGATCTGTTTGATAGATGACTGTGAAAATAGCTGAATCTCCTGGTTCATCTTGAATCTCTGGAGTAGGAAGGAAACCTTATCCAAGGGCTGAAGAGGACCCGATTCACAAAGGTACACTTAGACATTTTATTTAAATTCCGCACTCTGCGGACATAAAGATAGTAATCATAAATGCCCTTTGGGAATCGTAAATGCCCTTTGTGAATTCCCAAAGTTGTAAACTTAGACCAAATGTCTAAGTTTACCTTTGTGAATCTGGCCCAGAGTGTCTTGCTGACCCTCAGGACTTAGGGATCCAGGTCCTGTTCAAGAGAGTCTGCCTGTCCTGATATGTGTCCTCACTGACGCTGGGGAGTACATATGTCCCTTTGACAAAAGTAGCATCGTCTGTTTGGAACAGGAGAAGCAGTTCAAATGCAACTTGACGTTTCACCAAATTTTACACATAAAAAGTTTTTCCATTTTCTGGGCCTGGTAGAAGATCCTGCAGACTCAGGTGAATCCTATGAAGGAATTCCAGGAACAAGTTAAAATATTACATTATTACGGACATTATTACGGACTTGTAACAGAGTTTCCCAAAAACATCTTCTGCAAGAATTAAAGCAGAAGGACAGCAATAGTTTTTCTTCTCAGGAAGAGAATAGAAAGAGGTGCCAAGTTTCCCCCAAAATTATATTACTTCCCCGGATGTCTTTTGGTGGTTTGTTCTTCTCTGACTTTTTTACTGTAATATCTAAGACTCCTGTGAGTCTGTGAAAAAAAGCAGCCTGCTCAGCTACCTTGCCCACTGATGATTGATGATAATGTAGTGTAGTTCCTATATTCCCAATAGGCTCTGCACATTGGAATAACATAAACAGCAGTTTAGATGTAGGAGTGAGGTCGACTAGGTCTCTACTTAATATGTTAGACTTAATTAGGTATGCCACCTAGCTCAGAGGTCACTAGAAACTTTCTAGAATGAACAGGGAGGAGTTAACTTCCCTGATTAGACAAGAAGGGATTACCTTCTGACAACCGCATAAACATGACAACGTTGCTCCCTCCAGAATAAGGAGTAAATCTCCAGAGTCTTGTGAAAACAATAGATAGCTATTTCACTCAGTCAATCGTGCATGCTTAGTTTCACCAGAGTGCAGAGAAATAGAGAGACGGGCGTTTTCAATAAAAGGTGTTATTTATCGAGCAGTCTTCTTTCTCATGCAAGAGAAGTGAATTGCCACACTTGCAATACTTGTCATAAAGTAAAGTGCGTACAGTAAAAGGAGTATTATGAAATAATACTGTAAAAGCATTGATATGGTTTTTGAGCCATATGATACTTAAAACGGATAAAATATATACAATTATATACAATGATAAAAGTTGACTAAACGTACTCAACTGGTGCTTCTAAGATACGCCTACCCCAGTGTACCTAACCTAAGCCTAGTACGTGGGAAGGAGTAAGGGAGTTGCAGTTTAAGTTAAGTTAGTTTTGCCAAGAATCTGAATCAAGAATTCTCTAAGGGTCTAATCAGCTCTGTACCTTGGTTTTAGAATGAAGGAGGTCTCGTATCTCTTTCTCAGGACTCGATCTCCCAGTAACCCGCAAGGGTGACTGGAAACACTGGAGCTGGATTTTCTCGGCAGGAGAAAAGACAGCGTCTTTCTCAGTGTGTCAAATGGGAGGGACGGCTTCCTTCGGCACTCGCATCAGCTGGGTTTCGGGTAAGTAGATAGCCGCTCTGCTCCAAACCACTGTGTGTTGCTTAAGGCAAATGCTGGTATATTTATACCTGGAAGGTGCCGTGTTTGACGTAAGGTTGGACCTAAGACGTCAATAAGAACTGTCACTAAGAACTGGCAGTTCTTTCAGGACTCGCAGGAGTTCTAGGACAAATCAAAACAAAAGCAGGGGGAATTCCCGGGTTGCTGGATGTTTGGTTTGTTTAAAGAAATTGTTGTACTTTCTGGGAGTCTAAGGAAGTAGCCTTGCTGTATTTGGACTGCATTGGCTATTACTAAATATGGATATGATTCTTATGCCTTTATAAGGATATGATTTGCTATAACCAAATAAGGGCATAAATCGGGAATATTTAATTAGGGTCCTAGATACGTTCACAACAATAAAGTCCGAAGAGAAAAGATTTGACTACATTTATTAAAACACTAACCCTTCCTGACTGCTACATTATAGGAGCTAACAACTTGTATTCAACTATACATCATTTTGGGTTGGCCACTAAGAGTGCGTTTGACCCTCTTCGTGGCACTCATTAGGCTAACATTGATTTTGATGTTTACATTGTTTCCTTTAAACAGTATTTTATTTTAACAACCCTGTATCTCTTCAAATGATTTTCTCCATTGTGTCCCTTCACCCACTGTCTTTTCCTTCCTCTTTCATTACATTGAACTAGACATTTTGTTTGTATCAGTCACATTTTCTTGGTGTTGATGGACAGGTATCACTTGTATTCGTCTTTGGGGAAGGACTTGCACCTTGTGTGACTCTCCAAAGGTGAGTCAGGTAGTACACACAGAAAAGTGTTTATCTAATTGGAATATGCTTGTTTTGGCTTTGTGGGAGCTCAGCCATAGCTCGCATGAAACACACGGCCTATCTCTCCAATAGCTTTCCAACACTAAACATGTGAGTGAGAAATTGGGTTGTTGGTTGACTGGGGTGTTAGCCCTGACCAAGCAACAGCCACAATCTCTGTCAAGGTGAACCACAAAAAGTCATTTATTCAACCTGTGCATAACTTTCTGCAGCTTGACTAAAATACTGCCAAGCTTCACTTAGAGGCAATGTGTAAGGTATTTATGTAGCACATAAGCAGAAACAGTGAAAACACAACACAAACAAACTCAGCAATTTAGAAAGATTTAATAAATTTGAATACATTATTGACACCAAAATCTGTACTACCATTATGAATTTTTTTAAGTGTTTAGCAAAAGCTAGCCCCTAAAAGATCACGACACCCACCTCTGACATCTAGATTTGCAAGACCGGGTCAAAGTAAAAAAATATGGTCAACTGTGATGGATCGAGGGTTGGATACAAGAAGTTGATCTGGCGCAATTAGCATTTTCCTTCAGATTTAGAAGAACTTTCAATAAAAATGAGAAGGTAAGGTTCAGCAGGACAAGGCTGCAGGCGGTCTCCAAGGAGGTGATGCCATTGTCAGGGAGCTGCTGTATGAAGTTGAGATCAAGATTTCTGCGTTTGGACTTAGATACTTTTTTTGATGTCAAAAATCTCCTGCAGGGTAAGGCAGAAGGTTGTAGCTGATGAGAGCTACAGAAGGCCAGATACTCCTTTGGCAAAGGACCACTAAACAGGAGTTTCTGCTGCAGAGAATAACATAGTGGGAGCAGACCAAACTCAGGTCGACAAGCAAGGCACTTCTCAGCGAATCGACAAACAGGTTGGTCCCGGTATTCCCCCAGTTCTCCATGCCTTTCTTACCCAGAAATGTTCTAATTCCTAAGATCTTGGCAATGTGGGCATGTTTAATACCACCATCAAATGCCCAGGACTGGAGAGGCACCACTTGAGGGTTTGTTACTTTCCCATACTGGGCCCAGGTGTGGGTTCAAGATGATGGGAGCCTGTTATGTCCCTGTGGCACTGAAAAGGAGTCCAGCAAACTACCTCTAGAAGTCACCCTGGGAGTCATGGGTTCAAGTGATGAAGCAGGGTTCAACAGCAGGGCAGGCCTCTGAGGGTTCAAGACAGGCTTAAGACAACAAAGCAGTTGCTCCAGGTGCAGCAAAGAAGTCTACCGAAGTACACAGCAGATCACAGGAGTAGGCATTCCTCTGAGAGTAATTCTGCAGGTCCAGAAAGTGAAGTGAGGAGTGGGTCTGATGGCTCTATTTTTATACTTTGTGCCCTATTTGATGTGGTGGAAGTTTCTAGAGGTTTATCTTTGAAGTCCATAGCATTTCCTGACATCCCTCCCCTCGCTTCAAGCTGACTGCAGGAACAATGAAGTAGTGACAAGCTCTTTGTGTGAAGGAAGAGCTATAGTGACCTATATTTTGGTAAATATGACCATTGTGCACCACCATCTCAGCATATTGTAGATACTTAGACAGCACTGACTATTGCTTATGATATGCTTTGGCATCATCACACAACATAGGGATGTGTATGCCTGAAGTTCTCTCTATATTTCTGACTATATGTTGCTTAGTGGTAGTGCTTGTCTATTGGCTTTGGCATGATTTTATGCCTTCTTTCTATGGTTTTTGCTCTTTTTAGGGCCGCCAATGCTCAAGCGATGCCATGTTCTTTTCTGACATCATCTTGCTGAGCCTCTTTAGATGAGAGGCTATGTTTTAGTTCTGAGGTGTTGTTCGCTCTTTGCAAACTGGACAGGACCGGTTCCTTTCGGTGGAATGTGCTCACCCTGCGCTTTAGTCCTAACAAAGTTCTGATAAGCCGGAGCTGTGACCCTGGCGCAGGCTGGCACAGGAATCTGATGAGAGCTGGGCGCTTGCTAGAAGCTTCGACATAAGGTTTCCACTTGTTATTACAGGAGGTGTCTGGTCTCTGTCAGTCAGTCAGTTGGTCGGTTAGTCTGGAGAAGCATCACGGTGCAGACGTGCAGTCGTGTTTGTGGAACAGAGAGTCCTGACCCAACCAGAGAGGGACAGAGCGTTGGACCCTTCTTCAGCTTACAGATGCCTAATAATATGGTGAGGTGTTATAGGAATGTTTTCATTATACCTGTTTATGCTTAACCACTTTTCTTTTCAGCTTCCTATATGTATGTATGTGTTAGTGATTGCTCATTAGTAATTTATTTCCTTGTCATTCAATCATTGTGTAATAAAGAGCATTAGTTATTTCTTCTTCCGTGTCATTTTGTGATCATTGTATAATAAAGATACCCCAATGTGCATTAGTTTCATTTGTCTGTTGTCTCTGAAAGGGAGTGTGGATACTTCTTAGCCAGGTGCTGACGTACAGAAGGATGTGTGATTCCCTTCTTACAGGTAACTGATGACCAATAATTATTCTACTTCTAATTAGCAATCTTTATCTCATATTCTTTGTGGAGGAAGGTCGGGCCCCTTTTTTACCAAGTGCTCACAGAGGGATAGGTTATTTCCCCTCTAATGGGTAATTGTAGATACGGAAGGGAAATCGGCTCCTAAGCAGGGAAGTCTAAATTGTTAGTAGGTCAACCCAACATAGTGTAAGAGGTATGTACTGATTTTCACCGAAAGGTGTTGCTCGTGCAGGTGTACGTTGATCGGAGGCGTTGCTGATTCGCACTAGGGTGCTTTGCCTATTCGCACTAGGGTGCGTTGCTCGTGCAGGTGCACGTTGATCGCCGGGAGGCATTGCTGATTTGCACTAGGGTGCATTGTTGATTCGCACTTGGGTGCATTGCTGATTCACACTAGGGTGCGTTGCTGATTCGCACTAGGGTGCGTTGGAGCTCCACTACCTGGACCTCCAACGCGTCCCGTACGCACAGACTTGGTGCGCTTTCTCCTCCCCTAGGTCCCTGTCTTGAAGTTTTGGACGCACCCGTCTTTTCTTTGATCCCACTATGAGGAGCAGGGTACTTAGTGACCTATTCTTTCTTTTACTCACGTGGCTGGCAATTTATTTCATACACCACCACGTTTTGAACACCTTCAAGCCTTATCAGCCCTGATGAGTCACATCTCCTTCACAGTGTGACGAAACACGTGTCGGCTGGCTATTATCATTTTTACTGACCAACAATTGACTTATAAACCTTCTTCACCAACATGAACCTATGAGCTTGACCTTTATTTGAACATTTAAGTTATTTTCTCTTTGCTTCTATTTGTTGAGTCCTGACGTCTGGACCACCTACTTCATTAGCGTGTGCACATGATCTGTTTTTCTTCTGTTTGGTTTAAGCCTTCCTCCACCAGTGCAGGGTTTGTTTGCCTATTGGGTTTGTGTTCCCCTGTCCTGTTTTGCACCGCGTGCTCACCACACAAACAGATCTTATCAGAGAGCCTAGAGCGCCACTAATTCCTGTTCTTTCAACTCAAACCCAATCCCTCTTAGACCAAGTCATGTGACCTAAGATAGGCTGGAGGCACCAAAAGGCAAAGTGCTGGGGAATGCCAACCTTCTAAAAGTGGCATTTTCAAAATGTTAATTTAAAATCTGACTTTACCATTTGATTGCAATTTCATAGATACCAAACATGAAATGCTTACCTGTCCCCAATCCCACACTGGCACTTATTAAATATAATAAATCAACCAAATGTCATCCTATGGAACAGGTAGGCTTTACAGCAGTGAAAAATAAACATAGCAGTTTTTCACTACCAGCACATGTAAAACTAGAAAGTACACCCTCAACCTTTTAATTGTCATGCACTCTGCCCTATGGCCTACCTAGGGCCTACCTTAGGGGTGACCTATATGTAATAAAAGGGAAGTTTAAGGCTTGGAAAGCGGGTATATTGGCCATTTAAAACTGCATTCAGGCTGCAATAGGATATGTCTTGTGGGGCTACTTAACTGAGTGACACAGCGAGTGCTGCATGGACACTAGTAGCATTCAATTTGCAGATCCCGGATACATGGTATTCCGCCCTACAAGGAACTTATATGTAAATTAAATATGCCTATCAGGTATAAACCAATTTTACCATGATTAGGGAAATGCGCAAAAGAACTTTGGCAATGGTTAGTAGGGGTAGAGTCCTACGGTCAACAAAAATGATTTTCAGCAAACAATTGAGGAAAACAGGCAACATTATGGAGGAAGACCACCCTAATACTGACAGGTCTAACAATGTGATTGATTCTTTCAAAACAAATACAATTCTTATGTGTGATACTTGATAACAATGGGGACATTTTAAATGTAAGTATGTCAAATAATGGAAGTTATTGATGGGATAACATGCAACATATATGGATCACCAATGAAGAATAAACAAAAAGCTCACATTGGTAGAATACTTTTTAATAGATTTTCAGTGGAAAAAGTGTACGTGTACTCTAACTGACTCAACTGTTTGCAATTTGTATGGTCTACATCAGATTGAAACTTTAAACTTTGAATAATTTCCTGAATATAATTCTTTGCTATTTGGCATCCATACCTGTATTTTATAAAGTTCCTTCCAAAACAGAGATTTTGTACCAGAATAGAATCTTGCTTCGTCAGATATTATTAAGTACAGTTATTTTCATAATACCTACAACTCATGGAGTAGTGGAAGTAGTTATTATAGCAAGTCTAGTTTATATTATTATCCTTCAAACTAAATAGATGCATATGTCAACATCATCTCCTAAGCCGATGACACCCAGCTGATCCTCTCCCTCACCAAGGACGTCCACACTGCCAAAGCCAACCTCCACAAAGGAATGAAGGCCGTCGCCGAATGGATGAGGAACAGCCAGCTGAAGCTGAACTCAGACAAGATGGAGGTCCTCATCCTTGGATCCACCCCCTCGGCCTGGGACGACTCCTCGTGGCCGACCGCACTGGGAACAGCTCCAACACCCACCGACCACGCACGCAACCTAGGGTCATCCTCGAATCCACCCTCTCAATGACTAAGCAAGTCAACGCCATCTCTTACTCCTGCTTCAACACCCTCTGCATGTTCCACTAGATCTACAAGTGGATCTCCACCAAAACTAGAAGAAAGGTCACCCAGGCCCTCATCAGCACAGGTTGGACTACGGAAACGCCCTCTACACAGGAGCCTCAGCCAAACTGCAGAAACGGCTTCAACACATCAAGAACACCTCTGCACGCCTGATCCTTGACATCCGTCAACGCAGCCACATCACACCCCACCTGAGAGACCTGCACTGGCTCCCCGTAAACAAGGGGATAACCTTCAAACTCCACACCCACTCACACAAGGTACTTGACAACACCGGACCAGCGTACTTCAACAGACGACTCAGCTTCTACACCCCCACCCGCCAGCTCCGCTCCGCCGACCTCACCCTCGGCTTAGTCCTGGAACACCCTCCCCATTCACCTACAGCAGACCCAAGATTTGCTGTCCTTCAGAAGACTCCTCAAGACCTGGCTTTTCGAGCAGTAGCAGCATTCCCCCACACCCCAGCGTCTTGAGACCCTCAAGGGTAAGTAGTGCACTTTATAAATGCTATGATTGATTGATTGATTGATTGATTGATGTGTATGTATACCAAGCTATAACATTCAAGACTCACTATCTTTTTAAGTTACTTAATAGGAATGAGATTGAAAATTCAAGGAAGAAATGAGGGACGTGAAAAGAAAATTTTCATCAGCAGAGCTTTTCAAAGATCCAAGATTTCGTCCTGTAAAACAAACAGACAGGAGATGCGTTGAAATCAGTGTTGCAAGTAACTGGGCCGCTTACATTGAGCTAGGCACAGGAGCAGGGATAGATATTTTCATTTTCCCGAGTCTCAAGCAACAGGAGGCAAGCCAACAAGCCCTTATAGATCACTTCACTTGGAGTGAAGGCAGAGTCAGAGAGCTGCAGGACAACAAACAACAAAGCAGGACTTCCAGATCAGCAGTCCAGTTAAGTCCTTTAAACAGCAGAGCAGTTCTTGTGGCAAAGCTCCAGTTACAAGTCCGGTAGCGTCTGATTTTAGGGGGGGTGGGAGACCCAGTACTTACCCCCAACAGTGCATTTGATTTGGGGGTGACTTCAAAGCAACTCTCTGATGTGCACACACGTCCCTTTCAACTTAGTCCTTTCTGCCAGGCTATTTGTGGAAGGCAATCAGCCCTTTGTGAGGTGACAGAACACAGCCTATTAAAGTGAAGAGTTAGCCCCTCCCTTCCATACTTCCCCGTCAAGGCCATCACAGTGCAGATGTATGTAGATGGGTACTCAGATACACCTATCCATCCTGTGTTATTACTGTCTAGAAGGAATGCACAAAGTGTAGCTGTAACCCATCTCAGACGTGTATTGGAGACAGGCTGTCAGGTGCACAGAGCAGTAAGTGCAGAGAAATGTCCACGTAAAACAGTAATGCTAAATCAACCCTTCACTAGTAAGGAGGATTTATCATTACCATTCCAAGCATATGAAACATAAAAAATCTACTCTCTCTGATCAGGAATTACAGCTTAAAATAGTATTAAGGAATTCCCAAAGCTAGCCTATGAGAGGACTAGTCCTCACAGTACTGAAAAACAAAATATGCTGATTGTCACTACCAGGACATGAAAAACAAAAAAGGTACCTGTTTGGACTTTTACTTCTAGAGGACCCTGCCCTTAGGGTTTCTTAGGTTCTACCTTAAGAGTGACTTATATGTAATAAGAGGGCAGTTTGATGCTTGCCAAGTAGTTTTAAATCCCAAGTCAAAGTAGCAGTAAACCCTGCACACTCAGGCACTGCAGTGACAGGCCTGAGACAAGCTTGAAAGGCTACTTATGTGGGTAGCACAATTAGTGCTGGCAGGCCCACTAAAAGCATTAGAAGTGTAAGCCCTGGGTATATGGTATACCAATTTACGAAGGATTTACCAGTAAACTAAATATGGCAATCAGGTATATACATAAATGTCATCATGTTTAGGGGAGAAACACATGCACTGTAACACTGGTTAGCAGTGGTAAAGTGCTTAGAGTCCTAAAACCAATAAAAAGAAACACCAAAATAGGAGGTTAATGGCAAAAAGTCTAGTGAAAGACCATTCCAAGGATGACAGGTCAACAGTGTAATTTTGCATAATTTGGCATAATTACGCAAAATTAAATTATGCAAATGTACAGACCTAGTTGTGTGCCAAAGTCATGATATAATTATATCAAATTATGTACACTTCATCAGACGTTTCACATTGTGTAATTCTTCAACTAGATGGGTATCTAAATTCTTTAACGAAATTATCTTTAGTGGATATTGTTACTCTGCGCTGCCTGATACAAATTCAGGGTCATACTTGTTCCACAGAGGTAATTTCGCAGACCAGCTGATTGTTTCTCATGTATGTACAGAGAAATGTTATATGTGTCCTACACAGTGTTGGGTTTGAAGCGATTGAAACTTGCCTTTAATGGGTTAGCTAAGCAAACCCTCCTAGCCCTTAACCTCAGACGTACACCTCTATGCTGCGTAGCTGCCCCAGGACTCACCCATGGACCCTTCGCCTGCCACTCCTGCAAATTTACCAGCATCAAGACCCATACCACATCCACTAACACCAAACACAGCTCCGACTCTAACCACCTGAAGTGCATCCTGCTGAACACCCGCTCGGTCCACAGACACGCCACCAAATTCTGGGATCTACTCGACACTACATCACCGGACGTCGCCTTCCTAACTGAAACATGGATGAACGCATCATCAACACCCGATATCGCCATAGCCATCCCGGACAACTACAAGATTATCCGAAAAGACCGCACCAACCAAACAGGTGGAGGCATCGCCATCGTCCATAAGAACACCATCAAAATCACGACCAGCTCCGACGATAACCTTACAACCGCCGAACACCTCCACTTCCAGGTCCACACAGATCCTAGAACCACACTCAGAGGCACCCTCATCTACAGGCCTCCAGGAACCCGTAAACAATTCAGCGAAGACATCACTGACTTCATCAGTCCACATGCCCTCGCCTCCGAGAAATACATTCTATTAGGAGACCTCAACTTCCACCTGGACAAGAAAAACGACAGCAACACCAACACCCTTCTTGACAACCTGGCCAATCTCGGCCTCAAACAACTTGTTGACACCCCCACCCATGTAGCCGGACATACACTCAACCCAATCTTCACCTCCAGCAGACACATCTCCTTTGATCGCACCACAGCTCTCCACTGGACGGGCCACAGTTGTGTTCACTTCAGCTACAAAACCACATCGACCCACAACCCCCCACAACCTATCCCCCGAAGAAAATGGAACAAAATCATCACCGACCAACTCCTCACATCGCTTAACCAAAACCCACCCGCCCTCTCATCGGACCCAAACCAAGCTGCCATCAAATTCAAACAATGAATCACTCACAGCGCTGACGAATTAGCACCCTTGAAAAACCATCACACCAAACAAGACAACAAAAAGGCCCCCTGGTTGAACGATGACCTTAAGAAATCCAGAAAGCTATGCTGCACTCTCGGGAAAACATGGAGAAAAAACCCAACCACCGACAACATGACCACCTTCAAGGCAGCCACCCGCAAACACCACCAGCTGATCCGAGCCCCAAGAAATCAGCACTCAAGAATCGACTCGACAACAACGCCCATAACAGCAAGGAACTATTCAACATCGTCAAAGAATTCACCAACCCCACCGCAGCCTCAAACAACATCACTCCCTCCCAAGACCTCTGCGATTCGTTATCCTCCTTCTTCTACAACAAAATTGCCGACATGCATAACAGCTTCAAAAACGGTTCCAACAAACAATCCTCTCCACCCCCCTCAGAACCTAAACCGCCCTCTAACAACCTCAGCGCCTGGAACCCAATCACCCCTGAAGACACCATCCGCCTCATGAATTCCATCCACTCTGGCTCGCCAACCGACCCATGTCCCCACCACATCTTCAACAAAGCAGACTCAATCATCGCACCCCATCTCCGTGATGTCATCAACTGCTCCTCCATCTCTGCCACCTTCCCAGAAAGCTGGAAAAATGCCGAAGTCAGCGCCCTCCTGAAGAAACCCACAGCAGACCCCTCTGAACTTAAAAACGACCGCCCCGTATCCCTCCTCCCATTCCCAGCCAAAGTCATTGAGAAAGCCGTCAATAGCCAACTCGCCGCCTTCCTCGAATCCAACAATTCCCTCGATCCCTCACAGTCCGGCTTTCGAGCCAAACACAGCACTGAAACCACCCTCATCGCAGCAACAGACGACATCAGAACACTACTGGACAACGGAGAAACAGTGGCCCTCATTCTCCTCGACCTCTCCACCGCCTTCAACACTGTTTGTCACAGCACACCCATACAACGCCTCAGCAACATCGGCATAAAAGGAAAAGCCTTGGACTGGATCATCTCGTTCCTAGCTGGGAGAACTCAGAGAGTCCGACTTCCCCCTTCAAATCAGAGGCCACCGAAGTCATCTGCGGTGTACCACAAGGATCATCACTCAGTCCCACCCTCTTCAACGTTTACATGAGTCCACTCGCTTCCATCACGCGTCAACACAACCTAAACATCATCTCCTACGCTGACGACACCCAGCTGATCCTTTCCCTCACCAAAGACCCCAACACCGCCAAAACCAATCTTCACGAAGGCATGAAAGAAGTAGCCGTATGGATGAAAGATAGCCGCCTTAAACCTAACTCAGACAAAATGGAAGTGCTCATCCTAGGATCAACCCCCTCTGCCTGGGACGACTCATGGTGGCCTTCGGATCTAGGCCCAGCACCCATACCCACGGACCACGCACGTAACTTTGGCTTCATCCTACACTCTTCACTCTCGATGACCAATCAAGTCAACGCCGTCTCATCCTCCTGCTTCAACGTACTTCGTATACTCGAAAAAAATCTTCAGCTGGATCCCCGCTGAGACAAGAAAGACTGTCACCCACGCACTGGTTACGAGTCGACTAGACTACGGAAACACCCTCTACGCCGGAATTCCAGCCAAATCACAGAAAAAACTCCAACGCATCCAAAACGCATCAGCGAGACTCATTTTGGACATCCCTCGCCAAGATCATATCACCGGCCACCTGAAAGACCTCCACTGGCTTCCCGTCAACAAAAGAATAACGTTCCGTCTCCTCACCCATGCACACAAGGCCCTCTACAAACTAGGACCCGAATGCCTCAACACTCGACTATCCTTCTAAACACCCACCCGCCAACTAAGATCATCCAATCAAGGCCTCGCCACAGTTCCGCGTATCCAAAGATCCACCATGGGAGGTAGATCCTTCTCCTACTTGGCGGCCAAGACCTGGAACTCACTCCCCACTCACCTCCGCCTTACACAGAACCACATCTCCTTCTGAAAAGAACTTAAAACCTGGCTATTCGATAAATAATGTACCCCCTCCCCAAGTGCCTTGAGACCCTCTGGGTGAGTAGTGCGCTATATAAATTCTTGAACTTGAACTTGAAGGCGAGGACGGGAAGTTATAAATTTACAGCTGTATCAGGCAGCTTCTACATTTGGTTAGCTTTTCAAGTATACTAATTACTTCACTGGTACCACAGCGCAATGCAGAGTATTTGCATGGGCCCTCATGACTATTAATCATGGCCATGAAACATAGTAAAACTGTTCTAAAAAAGCAATTTAGACTGAAAAAATAGGACTAGGGAGGAGAAATTTCTTGTGTTAGGGCTGGTGGTAAATCTGCTCAACAAAAGTGGAACCAAAATTGTAATGCATAATTTGTTCATCCTTATTAAATGTCTTTGTATACAAGGGTGAATGTTTGTTGGGTGCATATAACTCATTAAACATATTATTCACGCCTACTGCAAAAGTGTAGTTTGGAGAAGCTTTTATATTTGTAGTGTTCATAAACTTACCACTTCTAGATTTTCGATCACATTTGAATTTTCCAAAGGTTTTGTTGGTTTGGCTGAAATCACCTTTCAAATGTTCATTTGACTTTATTTTGCAGCTTTATGTGCTTGAGAACCCTTTCTGAAATCCGAACATGATCTCCAGACTGGCATTTGGTTGTTTTATTTCTTTGCTGCAGTCCGGTAATTAGGGAGAGCAAACAACAATTTTAGTGATGTTTACCGTATTCGAACGATTTTGTGAGCATGTTATCAATCTCCACGTGCACGATCAAAAACATGTTCCCGCCATCGCCAGTCACGGATGACCAGTGATATAAGTGGCGGTGTTTTGCCCATGGGCATGGAAAGCTTGTTGCTGTTCAGAACTGCACTTACAACGCATTTTCCTCTAAACGAAATGCATGCTTTACCTGTCCTCAGAGGTTAGGACTAAGCAATGTGTGTGCTTTCTACTGCACACCTGGGGCAGTGAACAAAAGTGCAGCTTGCGAATGTTTAAGAACTTTTGAAGATGGTATTTGTAAGAAAGTATCTACTGAAAAACTCCTGAACAGTATATTCGCAAATTCTAAAAGGAGCTTCTCAAATATTGATGTATATATCTTCCTGAGGAGTGTTGTCGATCAAAGAATGTGTTTGAGGCAAAGCGCTCTTTGGGACAATGTTGAAAAAAATGTAAACAAACGTGGGACTATCTTTGACTACAGCAAGGAAAATAATTCGTTTTGTTAAAACAATTCCTATTTGTTCCAATCTCTTCCTCCTAATGATGAACCTGGTATCATATGCTTGATTGAAATGTCAAATAAATTTGGGTCAGAATGGGTTTAATGCAATCGACTGATTTTCCTCCCTGTAAGAATCCTTAAAAATAAAGCTAATCCACAATCGTTTGCCCTTTTATAAATACACAGATGTGTACATAGTTGTCTGTACTGAACTACTATGTATGATGTTGAATGATTAAAATGTTCAAGTAGGTGAGTAGTTGGTCTGCTTTTCTAAACTTTTTATGTACTTGACAATTATGGTTGTTACATATGTTTAATTAATATTTTTGAATTTGACATGAACACTTTGGACTAATCAGTGGTAGTCTCGCAGTGATTTTCAGATATTTTTGTAATAAATCCTTCTGGAGCCATTGTTTTGTACGCATTTAGAAACCTCGCTTCAGTTTTTGTAAACAAAACCTGATTTTTAGGGACATTTGGCCTACAAAGTAAAACAAGACATTTCCATATGTACTATAAGAGATCGCAGTCATGGTTCTTTTGGGTGGATGGCTTCTGCAAACAAAGGCGATAGCTGCTTGTGTAATTTAGCACTGGCCATACCCACTAGTGCCATTTCTCTGTGTTTTGTGTTTTAGACATGCAAACATTGCAGTGATATTAATTACAGCAGCCAAAAAGAGAACCAAACAGTAGTAAATTACCCTGAAATGCAGTAAGTCCAGCATCACACATGGTCAACCACTGGTACACTATTACCCTCCCATAGAAAATAATAGAGGTAGGGTCTTTAGATAAAACCCCGTAGTAAATGATAATACATTGAAGTAAATTAATTAAAAGAGTTAAAAATGTAAATGTATAACCATAAAAAATGTTTTTAATCTATAAATTACTTTAATATAAATGTTATTAAAATATACCTGAATCACTTTTAATTTAACTATATAGACACTTATTAGAGTTATGAATGTATAAAAAAATAATTATTTAACTTTAGGTGGGAGTTTATTTTTAGTGTAAGTTTCTGAAAAAGATAGTACTTATATTAATGTAGTTAAAGTAATTAAAGAATTAATTCAAAATGAAGTTATTAGGACCACAAGATTTTTTTGGTTGTTCATTTAAAATGAGTATGTGATTCGTTTACATGAATATATAACATCAATATTTTTACAATGCTTTTAATAGTTAAATACACTTTTTTCCTATTTTTTATCAGGTGCAAACTTCACACCTGAGGCGGAGATCTCCCTAAAGTAAAGCTTAAGGAACATTAAAATGTGTTTAAAATATATAATGAACACGTTTTACGTTTAATATTAAATTACATTAATTTTATATGTTATTGTCAAATGTAGAAGAAGGAAAAATATCCTGCAACACTCAAAATAAATTACAATGTGACACAAAACTATAAAACACTTATAAAACAATTCCTTGAAATAAAGCAGCAAACACTGCAGACCTCCTGGCATCTTCGAAATTAACAAGGTATTACCCACAAACAATAATATTGGATTTTGATTCCTGCCATTACAGGGGCATCAGTTTCACTGTAGGACAAAATATTAACAATGTGTTGAGAAATAGTGAAAATAACATGGGGGCTAAATCAAAACCCTATCGAACACCGCTATCTATTGGTGAATCGCTCTGGGTACTCCATCGAACCTGCTTCTTGGAGGCGTTACACAAGATTTAACAAGACTGTTGGCATGCCCATAGCAACAGAATACCCCATATTTTGTAACGTGGAACTAAGTCAAAAACTTACTTTAGATCCACAAAAGCATCATACAAAGAATCCTTTCCAATTCCCACGACCTTCCAGTACAAGAATAAAAAACAAAAACCTAGACAAAGAGCTAGTTTTGTTCCGAAATCCATATTGGAAAGAATATTATTGTTGGAAATCCAAATCAGAATTTTACCCAAAAGTGAACGTCCAAAGATTTTTTGTAACCAGCCACGGCCCGTGGAGGGAGTTCCGGTGGGGCAGACTGGCGGGGCAGGGGAGGGGCAGGGTGGGGGTTTATAAACACCGGAATATGGATGATTGCAGGTAAGTAAACAATTAAATTAATAAAACGAATTCCGTAGCGCGCCCTGCATCGCATTTTGCGATGCAGGGCATGGAACAAAATTTGTTCACGGCTGTTTGTAACCCATCGCTTAGACTAGTTGGTTAATAATTCAGTGGGGAGGCCTGGGTACCCTTTTCATAGATAGGGTTTACTTTACCATCCCTCCTAGATTCAGGGTCAGGGGCAACACCGGCAATGGCATTCACCAACTTTACGATGCAGCGTGTCCAGTGGGGTCTATCCTGCAGGAATACATTTCAGAAATGCCATCGGAACAAATAGCCCTACATCTAGCTACAGGGTCTAGGGCCTTATGAATATCAGTTAATTCAAAGAGAGGTGCCTTAAGGAAGGCAGGGCAGTCAATCGTCATATCAGTGTACTCTGCTCCAGCAGCCACTATTATTAGAACATTATATTTATTTATATTTGTGACTATTTAAATAATTTAATTTAACATTATTTCCTATGGGTCTTATCTCAAACCCTACCACCAATATTTTTTATGGGAGGGTGTTGTAGTATCATGGGGGGCACGGTTGGGCTTACTACTGTTTCTTTTTTGGCAATAGTTGTAGCTTACAATAGTAAATATGGTTCCACCCTAATTTTCAGGGACTGGGGATGTATAAGTCTACACATTTTCAGTATCATTGCACTTGGAATTTGTGCAAAGCTCAAGGTAGTAAAGTTACTCAAAACTAAGAGAAAATTACACAAGTAAATTAGTTACAAGTATTATTTATCTTAATCAATAGCCCCACAAGTTTCTAAATTGTTAATTATTCAGAATATATTTTGAATCATGATTTCATATCATTAATATTAAATGCATATTTGAGTATCCTTTTATACATAATGATGGACGCTACATTGCTGAGTTTCAGATGCATCTTTGCCTAAACAAGAACTTGCTCACATAATGAAGGTCTCACATTAAACATAAACAAATGTGAAGTCGTTGTTGCAGTCATCTTTGAACTCTAGTATACTAATGCTCATACTTGGAAGAAACTCACTTCTCAATGGCTGCATCATTGTCTGCTCTTCTCTAGCTCACTTGAAGAACTGATTTGTGCTACAGCTATTCGGTGGAATCCATTTGTTGTTGGTGTACAGACATAAGATTTCATATGGAATGGCATCTTACATAAATATAGGATAGACCTTATTGAACTAAAGTTATGTTCTTGACTTGGGGTGATAATCTCTCTTTCCCTCTGAGGACTTTGAAATATTTAATTTGGCTTTCTAAACATATGGTGGACTGCATTTGTTTTTATTCAAGACAGTTGGAGGATTAGCACACATGTAACATTAGATAAGGATGTGTTAGAACTTAGACTAGTATTTTTAATAAGATTGCACAGGCAAACTATTTTGTATTCACAAGAACTGCAGTAGATTACCCAAATATAAAAGGTTGATCATTTACACTATGTTAGATGGTTCCGTCAGGAGAATAAGTAGTAATGTTGTTCATTTACTCACATTAGTACTTGGAAATCGGACAATGCCATAAGAGGTACAAGAATGGGTGTGTGGTACACAGTGATGTGTGCTTTTTTCACAATTTCCCCTTTCTCCTGTGTACTCAGAAGTTGCTTTTATCCTTCTTGAAGTACAAGGAGGATGAGCCGGGGAGCATTGAAGTCCGGACATTCTAAAATTGGAATTGTGAATCTGACAAGCACTAAATTTCCACTTTTTTCCCACAGTCCACTGGTATTCACAGAACCCTACCAACCCTGGGTATTTCTGAAATCTTGAGGCCCTGGGGAAACCTTATTTAGTTACTTGTGTGTATTTCAGAATGTTTTCATACCAACGATGTTCTTCAAATGTCAAATGTATGCCTAAACATCCCATTTCCTCTCTTTTTTGCTCAGGGGATGGCTGTAACATTTCATCCCAAGGCCCATTGACATTCATCAATCCGTACCATCCCTGAGTATTTCTGAAGCCTAGAGACACGGGGGACTCCAAAGTGGTGTGACTTGCATGGCTCCCAGTACGTTGTTGTTCCCAGTCTGCCTGTGAACTTCAAGATATGAGTCAAATACACTGTTTTCACATGCTTACATGAAAGAACTCATTGGCAGTTCAGCTAATAACCAATGTCTCACCAACCAACATTCCTCATGTCTCTCAATAAAATGCTACCTCTCATGTGTAGGTGTACCTAGCACGTCATTAGAAGGGACACAAACAGTAACCATGTGACGACTACATTGACTCCACAATGACTTCACACTATGTACGGTGCTTTTGTGGAAAATAGTGTCATTCATAAAAGTGAAGTACTGTTTTTATCATGAGAAATTTGAGAACACTAGGTGATATGGGTTTTGTAAATTCCTGCAAATTACAGAACTTTTCCTCACAGAAACATTAAGAAGAACATCTGTCATTTTAGCAGAACATTTACATTCTGAGTAAGAAAAGGTTATGGGATCCAAGCAAGCCATGCCATCCCAGACTTCCACAAGGGTCTATTTTTCAAAACTGTCTGGGGTTAGCAGGTTTCTCCCTGCACCCAAATTACACAGCTACCCATGTCACCGGAATATTTATGATTCCTTGTTGCATTTTGGAGCCTTCTCTGTCACTGACGATGGGGCCATTCACACAAATGGGGTATTGTTTAAATGGAGAGAAGACTGGCAATGCTGGGGGCCAATAGTTTTGTCAAACTCTGTAGAGTCTGGAATGTTCTCTCACAGAAAAGTTAGATTATTCTGTGGTTTAGCCAAAGTTTGGGATTAGCAGGGCATTATTGGAAGGAAAAAGTAATTTGAAATGGTGCAAACCACACCACCTTCAAACTCCCTGCATATATTGTTTTCAGAAATATCTGGGGTTGGTAGGTTTTCATGGGTGCCAGCCTTCCCTGGGCCCAAATACCATAGCTACGCATAGCACAGATACAAAGATTTCCAGAAATACTTGCATCGCAGATAAAAGTTTGACACTTTTATGTTGCATTATTGGGACTTTCCTGTCACCAGAAATAGGCCCACTCACACAGAGTACCTTTTTCATTTAATTTAAGAAAGTGTTAGAATGAAGGGTGATAGGACTTTGTCAATCTTTGAAGATTTCAAAACCTTCCCTCACAGAAATATGAGTAAATGTGGATTTAGCCACAGTTTGAGGTTTATAGGGCGTACTTAGTAAAAAAAAACGAATGGGATTCACACAAGCCTCACTATCCTGGACTTACCCAAGTGTCTAGTTTTCAATGTGTCTAAGGTTGGTAGGAGTCCCTTGCTACCAAATGATCCATGTCTCAATGCAGTAGCTATTTATACAGAAAGATTTAAATTCAGTGGAAAAATGTTGAGGCTTCCATGTTGCAATTTCATGTCTTCTGTTGTGGGCAATATACCCCCACACAAGTGAGGTACCATTTTTATTGAGAGGAGAACATTTGCTATTAACAATTGAACAGCTCTCCATTTTCTGGCTTCCAAATATAATCAATGTACACAAAGGCACACATTTTGCTAAATGCCCTCTAAATGACATAATATTAAAGATAACCCAGCATTTGGAATCATATGAATAACCACTGTTCCTAAACTTAACTTCTTGGGGCACATGTAAAACGTGCATAGCTTTACAATATAACCATTTTTCATTTATATAGTTTTCTATATAAATTACTTCCTGGTTGTTAGACCTGACTTCCATGGCGTAGTATTCCCTAGATCTTGCCTTCTCTCCCCTCATTTGTGTTGAACTTGTATTGCTGGCATTAAGATTATGTGTGCTTTACCCCTGCTAACTGGAGGTAAAGGGCTTGTGTACTCTCCTTTAAGCATGGTAAAATTGGGATACACCTAATTGGCAAATTCAATTTTTCCCTAAGTCACTAGCAAATGGTGTTACACACATCTAGAGAATGTAAATTGAATGCTATTAGTGGGCTGCATCACTCCTTGTGCCACCCTATAAAGTAGACTTGTAAAACATGTCACAAGCAAGTGACTGCAGCCTGTGGTACAGTTTTAAACTGAAATTTGGACCTGGAAAAAGGAACCTTCTGCCTGACCTAAACTTTCTTTTTTAATGCTTATAAGTCACCCGAGGGTAGGCCCTGAAGGCTCAGAGGGCGTGGTATTAAAAAAAATAGGACATAAGTTGTACATGTAATGACTGTAAAAAAATCCTAAAGTCATTGTTCACGGTAAGTAGTCTATCTCTCCCATAGACTAACACGTATTACAGTTAATATGTGATATCTTCAGTTTGAATGCAGATAGAGAAATACTTATTTTGCTCATTTGAATTTTAAATGGTAAGGTAGTTTTTAAGTTAGTATTCTGAAAATTACACTTTAAGAAGGTTTGCATTTTTCTGCCTAAACCAAATGTACCTTTCTACCAGCATCCAGGGTCATATAACTGTGAATGCCTCTCCTGTGTTGTTTTGTGTATTCCTTCTAGACATGGGAACAAAAAATTCTCGGCTGTGGGGCAGAGTGTTTCTATACTGACTACCTCTTTCCTGACTTCTATGTCTGCCGGCCTGCTTCTGACAAATGTAGCTCACACCTAGGCCAGCCTACATAGGTGCCCATAGATAGATTGGAGCCAAACCCAGGAAAGTGGGACAGTTAGGCAAAGGGGGCACCCCCCACTCACATACTGGCACTGGGTAGAATGTCACTCTCAGAACCCCTCGTTAGAACACTCCTGTACCTGAGAATATTCTAAAGAAGAAATTCCCTCCTGTCTGAAGAAGGAAAACTGGGCCTACTTGCCTTGAACCCAGGACCCCAAAAATGACTCCAAGGGATATCTCCTGTTTGAGCTACATGGACACAACATGCTTCCATGCAGCCCAGATGATGAAACATGACACCTGAAAGGGTGTTTGAGGGCATTACATCCAACATAACGGATGCCCAACTGTAGGACTCAGTAAGACTAACAGTATCCAGACACTAATATGACACGTACTTTCTTCCATTGAGGAGCAGCTCAGCCTTCTTTGTAAACTTCACTTAGTTAGGGCACATGCTGTGGCTAGACCTACCACTCTTGGTGAATGGAAATTGACCTTTCACCTCTCTCCCCCCTTGTTGAAAACACACATTGTTCATTCAGTCTCTGATAGCATGACTCCTTTTACCACTTGTTTGTCTAGATTGTAGGAAATAATGGGGAAAGTTGAAAGTGGGCTGGTTGATGCAATATAATTGTTTACAGACAGACTAGATAAGATGGAAGTACTCCATAGTCAAAGTGCTGGAGAAGCTTCACTGTAGGCTGGTGCAGTGGGTAGCCATTCCAATGAATGATATTGTTGAGGTGCCACATATCTCTGATGCATCGTCATCTGGGCCTCCACTTTCCTTAGCAAGTAGATTTCCAGCAGCCCCACTTGATGTAACAATGGAGAAGACTAATCATGTAAGGTCCCTTTCTCAAATCCCAAGTGTTGATGCCCTCATTACTAATACATTTTCTATTCAAATCACTAATACACAGAGTTATGTCCCTCAATAACTTAAGGATCACGATCACGTTTGGGGAGGAGGGGAGCACATCTGGGGAAGAGGGGCAGTTTATTGAGCTAGGATCCCTTCTCAACAGACTTGTCCTCCTTACTCACTATCCCTTGCTATAGTTTCTCCTGTAAAGATGACCTTACAATTGCCCCCAGGTTCTACACCCTAGGTCTGTGTCTTGACTAATGTTCCTAGGGTTGAAATTGAAGCACTAGAAAGATATATAGTGACATTTTAAAAAAAGTTATTCGTTGGCTTATGTCCATCTGTGTTTTTCACATTCTTTGCTATATATGGGGATTATTGTGGTCTGCAGGATGAGTTGTATTGGTGACTCAGCTAAAAAGGGTAATGGTGATTGTATCGTGGCCAAGTTTAGGTGTTCCAGAAGGGTGGAATAGATTTTGGGTTCCCGAGTGTGTGATTTCTTAAAGAGGATGGAAGTTGTAATTCGCTCATTGGGATTTCTTTATCCCTCTAAGGAATAAACTTGGGTTCAGGAGATACTGAAGGGCAGGATGCTGAGAGCAGGGAGTTCCTTCTTTCCTTTTTAACCAAAAAATTCAGCAGGTAATAGATTCACTGCTTGTCGCCTCTTAACTAGCAGGATTGACTTTTGGATTGACATGCTAGTATGGAGGAGGCCTTTAGGGCTGGTTAATTACTTTTAAGAAACCCTAATCTATTAGGGATACTTAGCTGGAATGTGGCGGGTCAGATCTGTTCTAGATGATGGAAGAGAGGTTAGTATGTTAAAAACATTTGGAGTTCTCTGCTTCCAAGAGACCTGGGATGTCTGGAGGATCAAACTCCTTGGTGGGTATGCAGCCTTTTATACTCATGCTTTGCCAGCGACGCATGGTAGGGCAAAGGGAGGGATGGTGACTTTTGTAAGTTTAAGAATAGGATGTGACATAGAATTAGTCACTTTTGATTTGACAGTTGTTTTAGTTGTTCTCCTAACATTTTCTCATAATACCAGGGTGTTAATAATTACTATTTACAAATTCCGCTCTGCAGGGGAATCACTGGAGATAGAACTTATAAGGTTTCTGGAGGGATTCTTTCAGGCGTGGTGTTTCTCCCCATTGATATTGTTATTAGGGGATTTTAATATTCGCCCTTGCTCATGTTGCGACTTTGCTAAGAGGAAGGAGGTCGTGTCTTAGGAGACTGAGCAGGTTCATTTTAGTCATTCTCGTCAAGGGGATGAATTCAATCACCTGTTGTCTGAGTTTAACAGTTATAATTTGAAGTCTAAGGGGGCGATTCTGATTCGGTAAAATGCCCTCTGAATAGCCGTACGGAGCGTTCTTCCCGTACAAATAGTATGCAGAACTGTACCTGTACGTACGATGTAGTACGATGTGTACCTAAAGCAGTTCTCCATATGAATTGTACCGAAGACCGTACAACTCACTAATCCATACGAATCGCATTTAGAACGCGCAGCACGCGATGTCCGTACGGATCCAAGCTGCATTTTCCGACCCAGCAAGTATGAATCGTATCAACAACACTCCGTACGACTCTTTTTCTATAGGAGCTTAAAACGTCCGTAAAAGCAGATTTCGCCTCAAAATGCAAATGAAACGGACCCCCCCGGGTACGGTGCGTACACCCCATGACTGCAGGGGTACGGTGCATCAGGGCACAACAGTGCATACACCCCTGGATTTTAGGGGTACAATGCATATGTCCCCGTGCGTACACTCCATGATCGTAGGTGTACGGACCTGAAAGGTATGGTTCATACACCCCAAGGTCGTAGGTGTACGGTGCTTTACCCCCGTGCATACACCCCTTGATTTTATGGGTACGGTGTGTATGTGATAGTGTTGCCCTCTGTACGGATTGCTCATATGCGACGTTTACTGTGAGAATCGCGTACTCATTCCCCGATTTGGATCGTACTTGCCGGGTCGTACGGCATTTTTACAAATCGTACGGTTCACTGTGCGGGTCAATGTCGTACGGATTTACCCTTCATTTTCGTACGGTTCACAATGATTCCGACGTATTTTCTTGGAACGGATCGTACTACGCGATTCGGACGGATTCGTACTATTCATACGGAAATGGCTACGAATACAAATCGTCGTACAGATTCGTTTTCTGAATCGGAATCGACCCGTAAAGGTTGGTACTCCTCCCCCGAGGTAGTAGCAACATTTAAAGGAAAAGGCTGCACTTCTGTTATTGATTTTATTTCAGCATCGGCTTGGATATTGGTCCTACTCATTAATTGCAAATCAGAATGGAGTAGTAATACTGACCAGCATAAAATACAGTACTCATAGCACGTACAGCTAATGGACTGCATAGATTGTTTTTATGTCTTTCTGTTCAATTTAGGTCTGAAAACAAATTTGGTAAAAACCTACACAATATTAGTAGGGCTGAACAATGTTAAAACAGAAAATCACATGATTAAGGGACAGCAAGTTAGCAAAACAGATGAATTCTAATATTTTGACATCTAGTCAGTTGCTAGATTAAATTGGGAACCTTTAATTAGCTCGCATGTGCAATCCTTTAATAGAGTGGCCCAAGAATAGATGCCTTTGCCAGGCAATTAGGTCTCACCCATGTCAGATCAATAATGGAGCCTTATAAATCCAAACGTGTGCTAACATTCACAATTGGATCAGACACCTGGAGCTATACATCTCGCTACCCCATTCAGGTTGCTGGAAAAAAAAAACATTGAATCCTGCAGGTTACCGCCGGGTGTAACAGCAGAGCTCATGCATGAAGAATTGGGTGCAGGATTTAACACTGATTGTATACAAATCAACCCAGTATACTGTGGTTTTCAGTTTGGTTAACAGAGTATTTGGAATTTTACAGAAGGATTAGGAAATATTATTTGGGATGGGAACACTGCCATCAGATTCTCTGGATGCAGTATATCAAAGGCATTCTGGAGGATCTTGGCAGGCCCAATTCGTTTATTTACCATGAACACATTTCTAAAGCTGATATTTGGTGGGTCAAACAGGCATATTAAGCTTTTGTGGGCGAAAAAAGGCCACCTGGTGAATGGCGAAAAGTGTGTGCAACCATTATGCAATGGTTTACATTTCATGCACATGTGAATTTTATTTAACTCGGGATATACCGGCTTTACATAGGCGACGTTTAACTTATTTTAATTTAAATATTTTCCCCCAGCTAATTCTTTATAGCCTGGTGGTACAAAACATCGGAACCTGCAATTTGAACATGTGAAAATGGCTGCTGCACTTGACACTTTGCATATCGTTTTTATTTGTCCACAATACACTACTTTGTGTTACAAGTATATCATTCTTTTAAATTGGGATTAATGCAAGCGAGGCCTGCTTTATTATGTCTGCAATTTTTACACAACTATACAGTTATTTTTATGTGCCACGGTTTTTAGCTGGGGTGTTTTATACCTCCTGATGAATTGGATGTATAGATTCTCACTGATTTTAATGAATGATGTATTTATTGTGTATTCTTTTATGATTTACTGAGTGAAATTAAATAAAGTGAATCTTGACTTAACTCTCTTGTCAAAACAATAATCCTCTAGACCAGGGGTACTCCCGCGGACATTGCAGACACCTGTATTTAAAATTAAATAAATTAAATAGTGTTCTCAAATACAGCCGCAGCAGTGCGGGGAATGAGATTTTGATACCTTTTCTGATCACTTAGATACTTATCTCATTCATCTATTTGGATCGATTATTTTCTGTCATTGAGTAAAAGACAAACCCCACATAGGTTAAATTAACCCCATAAACTGACGCAACTCTGAAGAACCACTTACGACTGATGAAGTTTTAAAAGTTTAATATAAAATCAGAATAAGTTGCATATACAATCCTCTCAGGATAAGATTCAACAAGTATACAGGAACTAAAAGGAACATAAATTCCCTAAAGAACCTCAGCCTACAAAAGAATACAATTAAAGTCAATTCCAGAATCAGCAGATTAAAAAGCATAGACACAAAGTGGTTCCGTTGCGTCATCCATAAAAAGAATAAACAGGTTAATTCTGTCCCTACTCTATACTAGGTGACATCCCTACTTCGCAAGTTCCTTACCTAAAAAAGGTGTCAGCAGTTTGACTTCCAAAGAAGTTCAAACTCTCTTAGCCTCTAATGGTAACTTATGTCGAGAAACAGTACCCTCTCTGCCTACCCATCCGCTCTCTAAGGGTCCTCGGCCTACTGCTCTCTCGCTCTACGCTCTGATCTTCTGTTCTGCGCTCTGAGCTCTTCGCTTGCTTCTCCCCAGGGTGCTGTCCCTAAATACACAATCACAGTATGGGTGGAACGCCCCTTGACGCCCACCACGTACACATTCACATGAGGTCATTTCTAGCTCTTTCCATAGTTTCATCTCTTCGCGTCGTCCGTTAAGTTGACCTTGCTTCGTAGGCACCATCTTCGTCTTCTTGCTGGTGACTTCATTGACATTCCAATTGACACTTTCAGAGCAAAGTCTATCACCTCAACAGACCTTTATTCTTTACGACTGTATTCGTAACCTCATTTGGTTCTGTGAACGGTCATTTCTAAACAAGACCCAAATTCCAAGCGTCTCTTATCTCACTTAGGCCATAAACTTCGTCCAACATTGTCACCTTAAATCTAGAAAGACCTTTGACTCTTGTCTCGCACATTCAGATCAAGGCTATCCCCTGTTCCTGTGAGCCCACTAAATTACATACAGCGGACTGCACTCCTGCGAACTCTTGGTCAGTTAGGTTAAAATCACACATGACCAAACCTTTCTAACATTCCTACAACTCCCTTCTACACAGTATAACCTTTAACACACATTTATATATAATTGAATTAGCAAAGCAATGATTATACGCGAATGCATTCTACATAGAATACAACGTTTATATTCTCGTGCTTACACCGTGTTATACATACTCTGCACATTTCTTCGCTTTACATTTTCGCCGTTCTCCCCGTTTAATAATTACACATGTATATTCAGTTTTGCACGTTCTACTGTTCGTAAGCATTTCTATACATTTCTATATTAGCCCACTATATATATACGGGCCTTTCTAATACACTTTATAGAATAGATACAGATACATTTCCTATTACATTGGTTACATCGGCTAATTTTACACTATAAGTGTTAACTTCACGTTATAGATTCTACGTTTATGCGATGTGCTTGTGAATATGGTACATACATACTTTTTATTCAAATTGCGCTCTCTCAGTTCCCCCCTTTGATGACCTCTAGGAGTCATCACTAAATGCAATTTGAATAACACCTTACACAGAACTAGTTACAAGATTCCCTCTTTTTATTGTTTCGAGAGCTCGTAAACTTTTGTACTGTTGATCTTGTAAAGCAGCTAATCTCCTTTCTTGCTCTCTCATGGACCTTTGTAACCGGTTCGACCTATACCATTTGTACAATTTCACTAACCCTAACAATGTAATTATGCAAATCAATACTATTAATACAGGTTTTAATATATACCACACAACGCTTTTACCAAGGTTGGCAAACCAATTTCCAACTCTTCCTACTCCATGACCTACTTTCTCCCAAACATTTACTTTTGTTAAATCTTCGATTTCTTTATGTATCTCTGTAATGTTTTGTATGACTTTCTCAAGTGGTTTTGAATTATCTGGAATGTAAGTACAACATTCTTGAACCTTCAAAGCCTTGCAGACTCCGCCCTCTTTTGCTAGCAGTACATCTAAAGCAAGACGGTTCTGAAGAACCATTGCTCTAATCGACTGCATCTCTCCTTCTACTAGCATCAATGACCTTGCAGTACTTGCAGATAACCTATCTACAACTGTAGCTAGTCTCCTGATCTTAACATCGTTAAGTATTAAACCTAACATAGGAAACATTGCTCCAAATATGTCTCCAACTACTTCAGCATCTCCTATTTCCCTTTTCGTTCTTGTCGAAGCCTTTCCTTCTATTATCGCTAAATCCTTTGCATGATATATTTTGGGGAAGACAATTGCCAAGTAACACGAACCATACCAATTGTCAGGCAGTTTTACATAGGCATTTCTTCCACATACAAAATATACATTAGGAATCGCTTGCATCCCTTTCATAAAATCTTTCGTATAGTATTCTAACCTAAAAGCATGTTCGCAATTTACTTCACCTACAAATACACTCTCATAATACGTCTTGCTTCGAGTTAAACATAACTTTCCTTTCTGCGTTCTATCCAAAGCTATTGGACCATTGCTACCCTTCTTCTTGTGTGCTTTTTCTTCTTCGGTCCAATCAGTTTTCCACTGTCCTGACATTTTTAGAATCTTCTGCCTTCTGTATCGGTCATCTACTTGTCCTATGAACTTTTTCTCAACTTCTGACACTTTGCAAGTCAGATTATTTCTGCGTGCATATGAAGTATCTAATGTATCCCAAGGAAGAAAGAACTTTGTTAATCTGTCTTCCTTTTTGTAATAGTCCCACTTATTCATTTGTTTATAATTCGGGACTTCAGGCAGTACCGAATCATAATTTGAAAAGTAGTACTCGAACCCTTCTCTACCATAAAATATACTGAGCAATAAACTACATGTTATCCCATAAGTCAGTGGGAGATGATGATATCTGATGCCTTCGTCTACAGAAGCCGGCAATTGCATGCATACATAACATTCTTTGGCCTCCATGGCATCGATATACTCATACAATAGCTTGGCATATGCATTTGACCTAAAATTTCCCAGTGACTCGTCTACATGTAATCTACGAGCTTCATTTGCCAGTAACGCCTTTTCACGGATGACATTGCTCTCCTCCTTCTTCCCAACAAGAGCAGGTTTCAAAGTCGTTACAGGCTTTACATCTGTTGTCTCTTTTTCACTTGCAGGTCCTACCATGTATGATGTGGTAACTACTGTAATAATAAGAAAAATTACTACCGCTATTAGTGTACCTATTATGCATTTAGCTTTTCGGTTTGGGTTGCCATTCTCCATGTTATCCAAACAGCGTAACTCTTTCTTTTTCGAAGAAAAGTTTTCTTTTCAAGTCTTTGTCTTGCTTTATTTGCTTTCTCAGTCTGTGAAGTGCTCTTTAGTCAACAAAAAGTCTCTTTTCACAACAATGTCTTTTTATCTTCAGAAATAGACAACCCTAACCCTTCTCCGTCCTCTAAATGTAATCCCTAATTTTATTCTTCTTTCCACTCGGCGCTAGGTTATCTTCTTCTTTATAGTTTAAACACAAAAGTCTTTATGCATCTACAATTATTCTCGTACCTGCAGCTCTAATAACATGTTCCAATAATTCTAAACGAATGACTTTTTCTTCTTGTTCTGGTATTTGATGACCAAAAGTTGGAAACTCTAATCGATTTAGTACTAGATCCTTGATCCGACTTAGATAAGGGGGTATGGGAAGTGTGAAAGTCAGTAACCCCTCAGTCTCGAGTCCAGGCGTCAACATCCATATCTCCACTGCCACAAATGGATCGAGATTGAACACTTTCACTTCTTTCACTCTCCCAGATTTTTGTCCCCAAGACATCTGCTAGATAAGTCCACTCTGGGGTGGCGTACCTTCTGCAGGGCACACGTACCCTTCTTGATCTTCTCGGACTCTCAGATCCTGAATCTGTAGTTTCTTCTTCTTGATCCGACTCTTCAGAAATCGGGACAAGGGTTCTCTCTTGAGTTGCTTTCAAGCTTGGCCTTCTCCTTCTCTCCGGCCAACTAGCTTCGTCACTCCTTGTCCTCCTGCTCCTCGTCCTTGGACTTGTCTCTTGATCGCTTACAGCTTGTTCGTTATCTGACTCGAACTCCCAGGTACTCTCTTCTTCTGAGACAACTTCGGTCTCACTGGTGTCCTGACCGTCAGTAGCCTGCTCCGACACAGGCTCAGCTTCTTCGATCACCTCTACAGCTTGGCTTTCCCCCTCTGTGGCTTCTCCGCTTTCCGCTGGATTCTCATCCGAGAGAGGAGCTGTTTCTTCCAGAGGTGTTGGCACTCTTCGGGTGTGTGAGGCGTGTATCCAGTTGGGCAAGCCTCCACACTTTACTGCAGTGTTCGTAACTAGTATGACTTGGAACGGTCCTCTCCAGCGCACGTCTAGACAGTTCTTCCTGACATGCTTCTTCACCAGGACCCAGTCCCCCGGACACAAGTCATGGCACAAGTCTTGTGCTGATGGAACCTCTGCAGCCTGGACCTGGAGGGACACAGAATGAATGGCATCAGATAGTCCCTTGCAGTAGTCCAAGATCAAATCGTCTGTGATGTTCAACAACGCTGCAGTCGGAACCGATGGCAATCTCATAGCTCTTCCCATTAGCACCTCGTGTGGAGAGAGACCTGTTCTTCTATCTGGTGTGCTACGTATGCTCATAAGAACCAATGGAAGTGCATCAGGCCAACTCAGGGATGTCGATGAACAAACTTTGGCAAGTCTGGATTTTATCGTACTGTTAATTTGCTCTACGATCCCTGAAGCTTCTGGTCGATAACTGCAATGGAGCTTCTGGTCAATACTCAAGGCTGAACATAGCATCTTCACTATTTCGCTGTTGAAATGAGTTCCTCTGTCCGATTCCAAAGAGGATGGCACCCCGAACCTCGGTATCAACTCTCTAAGCAACAATTTTGCTACTGTAAGTGTATCGCACCTACGTGTCGGGTAAGCTTCAACCCATCTAGAAAATATACAGACAATCACTAAGACATATCTGAGTCGATTGCACTTGGGCATTTCGATGAAATCCAGCTGCATTCTATTGAAAGGCCCCCCAGACCTTCCTATGTGACTCAAAGTAACTGGTGTTCTCTTTCCTACGTTTAGTTGCTGACAGATCGCACAACGCTGACATACTGCTTCTGCCGCTACTCTAAACTTCGGATTAAACCACGTTTGTCTGAATACTCTCCCCATAGCATCTCTACCTATGTGTGCTGATCCATGCAATTTCCTTGCCATTGGACTAACAAGTTCGTTTGGTAAAACTGCTCTCCCATCTGCAGAAATCCAAAAATTCATTTCACTTTTAGTACATCCAGCTGTTTCCCAGCTCTTTTTCTCATCATCTGGTGCATTTTCCTGAACACATTTTAATTCGTCCCACGTATCTACAGTATCTAACAACATAGTCAACTCAGTTCTTTCCTGTATTCCCCCCACTTCTACATTGGTGTGAGAATATCCCTGTTCTGCGCAATAACGTGCTACTTCATCGGCATATCTGTTGCCTTGCGACACAAAGTCTACATTCTTCGTGTGCGCGGCACATTTGACAACCGCTATGGCTGTCGGACCTTGTAGTGCCTCTAACAATAATCTCACGAATTCTCCATTCCTAATAGGAGAACCCGAGGAGGTCATGTAACCTCTTTGAGACCATAACTGCCCATAGTCGTGAACTACCCCGAAACCATACTGGCTATCGGTGTATATGGTGACTCGAATTTTGTTACCTGCTAAACAGGCACGGGTCAAAGCAATAATTTCAGCTACCTGAGCGGAATGTACTCCTTCCAGGCAGGCGGCTTCCACAACTCTGGTAATTGTACAAACTGCATATGCTGCTCTCAGCTGACCAATATCGTCTCTTACGCATGAACCATCAACAAAGAATATTTCATCGGGGTAAGTCAATGGTTCATCTACGATATCTGGTCTCGGTTTGGTGCATAGTTCAGTCACATCAAGGCAGTCATGATCTGTACAAATTTCATCATCAATCTCATTTGGAAGTGGCATCAAAGTAGCAGGATTCAAGACAGAGCATCTTTTTAGGGTCACATTCTCGGCAGCCAATATGACTTGCTCGTAGCGTGTGAGCCTACTATTTGTCAGATGCTGAGTCTTAGTCCTGGTCATTAACAATTCCACAGAATGCGGTACGTACACCACTAACTGATGTCCCATTACCACATTTTCACATCTTTCAATGCTGACACCCGTTGCAGCTACGGATTTGAGACATCCGGGCAACGCTGCGGCTACTGGATCTAATGTAGCCGAAAAGTAAGCAACTGGCCTACGCGCTTTGCCGGGTATCTGGGACAAAATTGCTAAAGCGCAACCTTCTCTTTCGCAGCAGTAAAGCAAAAATGGTTTTTCGTAATCAGGCATTCCCAAAGCGACACAAGTCCTCCCTCAGCTGCAAAAATGCCATCAAACAATCTTTGTCCCATGGTACCGGATCACTTACTCCTTTGTGCGTCAGTTGTAGTAAAGGTTTTGCCTTCAGTGAAAAGTTGGCTATCCACTGCCGACAATAACCGACCATGCCTAGAAACATCCTGACTTCTCTTTGTGTTTTAGGCGCGTTCATTTTCATGATCGCCTCTATTCTGTCTGGAGACACCTTCCGTTTTCCCTTTTCAATCCTGTGGCCCAAGTATTGCACTTCAGTGAGACAGTACTGCAATTTACTTGGAGACACCTTGTGTCCGTTCTCGGCCAAATGATTTAGTAAGGTGATGGTGTCTACCTTGCAAGCTTCCTCAGTTTCTGACGCCACTAGGAGGTCGTCTATGTACTGGACTAGAACCGAGTTCTTGGGCAGTACTAGACTTTCAAGATTTTTCTTCAGCAGCTGGTTAAAAATCGATGGGCTTTCGGTATACCCCTGGGGAATACGACACCATGTTAAAACGTGATTTTCCAGCTTAAAAGCGAAAAGATACTGGCTCTCCTCATCTAAAGGAATCGAAAAGAAAGCCTGGCATAAGTCTATCACTGTGAACCATTCAGCTTGGAACGGTATCTGAAACAATATCACTGATGGATTCGGTACCACTGGACAACATGAAACAACAATATTATTAATCTTTCGAAGATCCTGCACTATTCTGTATTTCCCACTAGGCTTCTGCAAACCCATAATCGGGGAGTTACATGGACTTCCCACGATCTCCTTCAGTATTCCCTGTTTAATCATGGATTCGATCACAGGCTTTATTCCTGCAATTGTCTCCGGTGTCAACTTATATTGTGGTGTTCTTGGATACTCAGCATTGGGTTTTACCATGATCTTTACCGGTTCTACCCCTTTGATCAGTCCTATTTCTTCTCCAGTAAAATCCCACACCTCAGCTGACACTGTCTCCTTCAAGTCCTGTGGAAGCTCCTCCACCGTTAGGGTAGGATATAGTTCCACACATTCCTGCGAGTTTACAACCTTAAAATCAGCATCATCATCGTTAGTCTGTACTTCTACTCCTTCAGGCGTGCAATATATGGTGCAATTTAGTTTACACAACAGATCTCTTCCTAACAGACACACAGGACTAGAATCACAAATCACAAACTGATGTTCATCACTGTAATTTCCTATCTTCACTGACACTGGTTCAGTTAGAGGATTCGTCATTCTCCTGTTTGCGACTCCTACCACCTGAATCGTCTCTCCCGACATTGGCAAACCTGGGACTACCACCGATCTCAAAGTGGATCGAGTTGCCCCCGTATCTACCAAAAAGGTCGTAGGACATCCAGCCACCTCAGCTTCTACGTATGGTCCTCTCTGGTCTACTTCCAGGGCTGCTCCTAGAGTACAGTCTTCTTCCCTATTCACTCGTTGCCCTGTAAGAGGATCAACGTAGTAACATTCTTCTCCTCCTACGAACAGTGGCAGTTGTCTATAGGTTTTTCCTCCATTTGTAATACGAGGCGGTTGAGGGAACGGGGCTCGAGGAGTCTGAGTCCCCCCTTTGATGAACTTTCCCTTCGGGACTGCTGCTCCCTTAACCATGCTGGTTTGAACCTCATCCTCCTCCTGTTCTAATTCCCCCGTCTCGACATTATAGGGACACTCGCGTCTCCACTGTCCCACCTCGTTACACTGATGGCACCTCGTTGTCTTTTTAAGTGTCGCGATATCTACCCTCGGTCTCGGTCTTTCTTCCTCATCTCTGCTTTGGTTATTCTGTTTCTTTCCTAGTGTTCCTGTTCCCTGTTGCCGCTGTCCACCCTTTCCAGCTGATTGCATCTGTACCAACATCAGCTTTTCCTTAAGTTTCTTTGCTTTTGAGTCTATTTCATCGCTACAGTACCTTGCATACCTCAGAATCTCATCTAAAGGTTTGTTCTGCCAACAAATCAAATGCTGTTGAATCATTAGGCTTATGTCTGGCCTTAATCCTAGGACAAACTTCGACACAAACTGTCCTATGTCTTTGGGGTCCATTACATCCAACCCACTGTACTGTTTGAATGCTTTCAGCAATCTCTCATAGAACTCGTGAACGGTCTCTTTAGGTTCCTGAGTTGTTCGGTTCAGTTAGAGGATTCGTCATTCTCCTGTTTGCGACTCCTACCACCTGAATCGTCTCTGCCGACATTGGCAAACCTGGGACTACCGCCGATCTCAAAGTGGATCGAGTTGCCCCCGTATCTACCAAAAAGGTCGTAGGACATCCAGCCACCTCAGCTTCTACGTATGGTCCTCTCTGGTCTACTTCCAGGGCTGCTCCTAGAGTACAGTCTTCTTCCCTATTCACTCGTTCCCCTGTAAGAGGATCAACGTAGTAACATTCTTCTCCTCCTACGAACAGTGGCAGTTGTCTATAGGTTTTTCCTCCATTTGTAATACGAGGCGGTTGAGGGAACGGGGCTCGAGGAGTCTGAGTCCCCCCTTTGATGAACTTTCCCTTCGGGACTGCTGTTCCCTTTACCATGCTGGTTTGAACCTCATCCTCCTCCTGTTCTAATTCCCCCATCTCGACATTATAAGGACACTCGCGTCTCCAATGTCCCACCTCGTTACACTGATGGCACCTCGTTGTCTTTTTCAGTGTCGCGATATCTACCCTCGGTCTCGGTCTTTCTTCCTCATCTCTGCTCTGATTATTCTGTTTCTTTACTGGTGTTCCTGTTCCCTGTTGCCGCTGTCCACCCTTTCCAGCTGATTGCATCTGCACCAACATCAGCTTTTCCTTAAGTTTCTTTGCTTTTGAGTCTATTTCATCGCTACAGTACCTTGCATACCTCAGAATCTCATCTAAAGGTTTGTTCTGCCAACAAATCAAATGCTGTTGAATCATTAGGCTTATGTCTGGCCTTAATCCTAGGACAAACTTCGACACAAACTGTCCTATGTCTTTGGGGTCCGTTACATCCAACCCACTGTACTGTTTGAATGCTTTCAGCAATCTCTCATAGAACTCGTGAACGGTCTCTTTAGGTTCCTGAGTTGTTCGATCTATCTTAACCCAGTCTATGTCTTGCACTGGCACTTTCTCTTTTAACCATGCAATTACTCTCTCGTACTTTTCCATTACTCTCTCTGATGGACCGTTTGTCTGAGCATCCCTCGGGGGTTCACAAGCGGGCCATTCAATACTAAGTTTGCATGCCGTCCACAAATCTCCGGGTACTACGATATCAAACAGAGTGTTCAAATCGATCCACAGTACCTTAGAGATCTTCACGAACCTCTCTACCTGCTTATACCACTCAACGGGGTTCTCTCTGAGTTTTGGAAAGGAATTGGTAAATGCCGCTAAATCCCCCCTACTCCAGGGTACATGCACGTAGTTTCCGTTCGCGATTTCTCGCAAAGGAAAAGCTTCCATTTGCATTAGCTCTCCATCTTGGGACCTCGCAAGTGCACTCCTCCTGACGGATCCCCTCTTAGACCATCTTTCCTCCCATTTATCCAAATCCCTCCATACTCTGATACTCAGGATCAGTTCCTTTATGTGTACTTTCAGCCCAATCGTCCTGCGATCATCCAGATCTTGATCCGTGCAATTTAGCCTATGGTTACCCTGTAACGCTTTAGTTCGTGACATGTCTATCATATACCTGTCCGCCAACTCAGATAATTTTTCATGAACTGACCTCGCTTTCCGGGTAACATCCTTAGACATAAACAGTATTTCATCAGGATCATACAGCTCTATCCTTTCCATTGGCAATGTGCCGTCTATTATTTCATCCAAGTCTGATTTTAAACTCATTACATCAAGCCGTTTTGCTTTTATCTCAGCTCTCAGTACCTCAGTCTTAGGTGGTTCGCTTACATCCCTCTCACCCCCACTACGAGCCCTACGTCTCGGTGCAGGTGAGTTAGGAGGCGTCCTTCTTGCTTCTCTTTGTTCCCACCTCTCTAGATCCCAAGCTCTCCCATCCTCCCTTGGGGTATGGTGGAACAATGATCTATTCCCCATCACTACATTCTGTCTTTTCGGCTCGGTCTCTCTAGATGCAAGATAGGATCTTCCGTTCTGTTCTACATCACTGCAACTTCCTTGCTGTCTGGTGTCACTTAATAAATGGAAAGGTCCTTCACGGTCCTCCATGTTCCCGCGATCCCGTCCGTGATCACTGGATGTATGGCGAGACCTTTCGCGACTCTCTATGTTCTCGTGACTCCAATGTCGCACGTTTTCTCCCGGGGCATGATGAGTGCACCTGAAACTGTCTCGGTACTCCTGCGTCTTTCGTTCTCCCTCACTAAGAATGAGGCGAGGCACTCCCCCACACCCTGCACTCCTGTCGTCGCACATTTGTCTAGTGCCACCGATGGTATGGCAAGTATCTCCCTTGCTTCCTTGACTCCCTCTCTCCCACTCTGGGCTGCTTTCGCCAGCTCCGCAGTGAGAGAGGATCCTGTTATCCTGATCTCTCCATTCTGCTTCTGTTTCTAACTTTTTATTCTGAGTCTCTTCGGCAGCATCCCATTCTCTCAAATACTCCCTTAATTCCTTAAAGGTTTTTGGTTTCGGTCCCCTCAGATCCATCTGGCTTCTCTCCCTCTGTTCTATCCAGGGACCCGTTGCTGAATCCAATGGGGTACTCCGACTCCTTGGTCCTAGCAACTGCCTTTGGGAATTGATCGTATTATTCCTACTCTCCATCTCTGCCCTTTCCCTGTCCCATCGTGCCTGTTCCTCCTGCTGGACTCCCTCTGGGTTGTAGATTGACACTATAGGACCTATGGTAACAGGTACTTGTAGAGCATCTGGCAATTGATACGACCTTGCATGCTGCGTTTCTGGCACCTTCTGGACCACGAATCTTCCTACTACTCTCTGTACGGGACTAGATTGAGGTACTTCCTCACCTTTCTTGGGATCCCACTCTGATACTGGGAGCGGTTTATATTCCCCCCATCTAGCTCCGTCCCCTTGCTGTAGTTCGGGACTTTCGGCTTCTCTGTTGTACGGAGGTGGTCTATCTAATAGTAGCCTATCTATCAGATCCTCATCTGGCTCGCTATCCTCATCTTCCTCTAGAGGTTTCTTTTCTCCCGTAGTCTCTAACATTGTGAACAGTTTGTCTGCTTCTATTTTTTGCACCCTCCACTTTTTAGCTTCATCATCCCATTTAGCATCCTGCACTGCTTTTACCGATCGTCTCACTCTTTCTTGGCGTCTATTCAAGCTCTTTTCGTGTGCCGTTCTAAACCATGCACTAAGGGCTTCGAATTGTGTTGGCCTCGGTAGAGGTCTCGTTGCGAGCATTACTGCTTTCAGTTGGTTCAATACTTCTAGCTTGAACGTCCCGTATCTCGGAAACGTCATTTCCTTATTCCCTTCTGTTAGCTTATTCCACTCAGAGATCCATAGTATTGAGTGTAAGCCTACATTTACTGCCATATGGTAAGCTGGTGTGCCTTCTGGTGGAGCTTCTTCTCCTGCATACAAGTTTCCTCTATCTCTCTTAAAGATCGCCCTTAAACGCTTAAAACACTTCATTTTCAATACTCTACGATTTTCCTTAATTCTCTTCCTTGTTTACTTCCTGATGACAAACAACCAATCCCTACGCGGCTCTCGCTGACCAGCCTATCCCAGCGCGGTTCTACGCTGACCAACCAATCTCAGCGCGGCTTCTACGCTGACGTCACTCATCCCCTCTGCAGCAGTTCCCCTCCTTTCTCAACTCGTCTCACGGTCTTGCATGCGTTTTCATTCATACGCCGAAAAATGACTACTTCCGTCCAAGCGATCACTTTTCTCTGACTGTACGTCCACAGTCTAACTGTAATTGTCACCTCAACTGACGAGACGTCTTTCCTCTCACGGTCAGACGCTCGCCTTAACTGATAGGTTACTTACACACAGTAAACGTCCGACCAGCGTCCGTTACTCATACACTCACTCTGTCACTCCCCCTATCATCGGTCCTTCGGGCGATCAATGGTACCTCATGACCCCCTTTCAATGGTAGACAATTACTCTGGGTGTTCGATACACCCGAACCACTTAAGCTCTCCTTGAACTTAAGATTTTATCCGGTTGCGCGCGCTCACAACCTTCCCTCAATCACACTACAGGCATTCAACTCCGCTTGACATTACAACACAGGTACAACATAAAACACCGCAATCTGGCAACGCATGACCCTTATACTCACTCTCGACCGACTCTGCTGCTTTTCTCTCGACGCACCGTCAGCACCTTCTTCGGCAGGGATTCTTCTTCTGGTCGCCGATGACTAGGGACCTTGGGGAAATCTAGACCTGACCTAGGTTGTCTTCCTCAAGAAGAAAACCATCTTTCTCTGCTACCAACTGCGGGGAATGAGATTTTGATACCTTTTCTGATCACTTAGATACTTATCTCATTCATCTATTTGGATCGATTATTTTCTGTCATTGAGTAAAAGACAAACCCCGCATAGGTTAAATTAACCCCATAAACTGACGCAACTCTGAAGAACCACTTACGACTGATGAAGTTTTAAAAGTTTAATATAAAATCAGAATAAGTTGCATATACAATCCTCTCAGGATAAGATTCAACAAGTATACAGAAACTAAAAGGAACATAAATTCCCTAAAGAACCTCAGCCTACAAAAGAATACAATTAAAGTCAATTCCAGAATCAGCAGATTAAAAAGCATAGACACAAAGTGGTTCCGTTGCGTCATCTATAAAAAGAATAAACAGGTTAATTTTGTCCCTACTCTATACTAGGTGACATCCCTACTTCGCAAGTTCCTTACCTAAAAAAGGTGTCAGCAGTTTGACTTCCAAAGAAGTTCAAACTCTCTTAGCCTCTAATGGTAACTTATGTCGAGAAACAGTACCCTCTCTGCCTACCCATCCGCTCTCTAAGGGTCCTCGGCCTACTGCTCTCTCGCTCTGCGCTCTGATCTTCTGTTCTGCGCTCTGAGCTCTTCGCTTGCTTCTCCCCAGGGTGCTGTCCCTAAATACACAATCACAGTATGGGTGGAACGCCCCTTGACGCCCACCACGTACACATTCACAAGAGGTCATTTCTAGCTCTTTCCATAGTTTCATCTCTTCGCGTTGTCCGTTAAGTTGACCTTGCTTCGTAGGCACCATCTTCGTCTTCTTGCTGGTGACTTCATTGACATTCCAATTGACACTTTCAGAGCAAAGTCTATCACCTCAACAGACCTTTATTCTTTACGACTGTATTCGTAACCTCATTTGGTCCTGTGAACGGTCATTTCTAAACAAGACCCAAATTCCAAGCGTCTCTTATCTCACTTAGGCCATAAACTTCGTCCAACATTGTCACCTTAAATCTAGCAAGACCTTTGACTCTTGTCTCGCACATTCAGATCAAGGCTATCCCCTGTTCCTGTGAGCCCACTAAATTACATACAGCGGACTACACTCCTGCGAACTCTTGGTCAGTTAGGTTAAAATCACACATGACCAAACCTTTCTAACATTCCTACAACTCCCTTCTACACAGTATAACCTTTAACACACATTTATATATAATTGAATTAGCAAAGCAATGATTATACGCGAATGCATTCTACATAGAATACAACGTTTATATTCTCGTGCTTACACCGTGTTATACATACTCTGCACATTTCTTCGCTTTACATTTTCGCCGTTCTCCCCGTTTAATAATTACACATGTATATTCAGTTTTGCACGTTCTACTGTTCGTAAGCATTTCTATACATTTCTATATTAGCCCACTATATATATACGGGCCTTTCTAATTCTAATACACTTTATAGAATAGATACAGATACATTTCCTATTACATTGGTTACATCGGCTAATTTTACACTATAAGTGTTAACTTCACGTTATAGATTCTACGTTTATGCGATGTGCTTGTGAATATGGTACATACATACTTTTTATTCAAATTGTGCTCTCTCAGCAGCTTGGACTCAGACTGTGCTCTGTGGGAGCCTGGGTGATTCCAGTGATTGTCAGAGGGGAGCTGCAGGGGCCTAAGAGGTGAAATTCAACAAAGCCTAATTAACATGTAAATGGTCTTTTAAAGACCCATGAAGTACTTGGCGCGGCTGTGTGCGCATGGCCAGGGAAGCTGTCTCAGCCCGGGCTGAGGGCTGACAAACACACACAGGTGAGAGGACAGAGAGGGAGGGAGAAGGGAGACACATAGAGAGGGCAGGAGGGAGGGAAACAGAGTGGGAGACAGGGAGAG
Organism: Lissotriton vulgaris; assembly: GCF_964263255.1. Classification (NCBI taxonomy): domain Eukaryota; kingdom Metazoa; phylum Chordata; class Amphibia; order Caudata; family Salamandridae; genus Lissotriton; species Lissotriton vulgaris. The sequence goes on along the minus strand of NC_141687.1, from coordinate 740,088,870 downwards.
AGACACAGAGGGAGAGTGGGAAACAGAGAGTGGGAGACACAGAGGGGAGGGAGGGAGACACAGAGGGAGGTAGAAGGGAGACACAGAGAGAGGGCAGGAGGGAGGGAAACAGAGAGTGAGAGACAGGGAGGGAGACACAGAGGGAGAGTGGGAAACAGAGAGTGGGAGACACAGGGAGGGAGGGAGACACAGAGGGAGGGAGGGAAACAGAGTGGGAGACAGGGAGGGAGACACAGAGGGAGGGAGATATGGAGGGAGGGAGACAAGGAGGGAGACACAGAGGGAGGGAGAGAGACAGGGAGGGAGACACAGTGGGAGGGAGGGAGAAACAGTGGGAGGGAGGGAGACACAGAGGGAGGGAGGGAGACACAGAGGGAGGGAAACAGAGTGGGAGACAGAGAGGGAGACACAGAGGGAGAGTGGGAGACTGGGAGGGAGACACAGAGGGAGAGTGGGAGACAGGGAGGGAGACACAGGGGAGAGTGGGAGACAGGGAGGGAGACACAGAGGGAGAGTGGGAGACTGGGAGGGAGACACAGAGGGAGAGTGGGAGACTGGAAGGGAGACACAGAGGGAGACACAGAGGGAGAGTGGGAGACTGGGAGGGAAACAGAGGGAGAGTGGGAGACAGGGAGGGAGACTGGGAGGGAGACACGGAGGGAGAGTGGGAGTCTTGGAGGGAGACACAGAGGGGGAGTGGGAGACTGGAAGGGAGACACAGAGGGAGAGGGAGAGGGAGACTGGGAGGGAGAGTGGGAGACTGGGAGGGAGACACACAGGGAGAGTGGGAGACAGGGAGGGAGACACAAAGGGAGGGAGGGAAACAGAGTGGGAGACAGGGAGGGAGACACAGAGGGAGGGAGGGAGACACAGAGGGAGGGAGGGAAACAGAGTGGGAAACAGGGAGGGAGACACAGAGGGAGAGTGGAAGACAGGGAGGGAGACACAGAGGGAGAGTGGGAGACAGGGAGGGAGACACGGAAGGAGAGTGGGAGACTGGGAGGGAGACACAGAGGGAGAGTGGGAGACTGGGATGGAGACACAAAGGGGGAGTTGGAGACTAAAAGGAGACACAGAGGGAGAGGGAGACTGGGAGGGAGACACAGAGGGAGAGTGCGAGACAGGGAGGGAGAAACAGAGGGAGGGAGGGAAACAGCGGGAGACAGGGAGGGAGACAGAGGGAGGGAGGGAGACACAGAGGGAGGGAGACACAGACGGAGGGAGGGAGACACAGAGGGAGGGAGGGAAACAGAGTGGTAGACAGGGAGGGAGACACAGAGGGAGAGTGGTAGACAGGGAGGGAGACACAGAGGGAGAGTGGGAGACAGGGAGGGAGACACAAAGGGAGAGTGGGAGACAGGTAGGGAGACACAGAGGGAGAGTGGGAGACTGGGAGGGAGACACAGAGGGAGAGTGGGAGACTGGAAGGGAGACACAGATGGAGAGGGAGACTAGGAGGGAGACACAGAGGGAGAGTGGGAGACTGGGAGGGAGACACAGAGGGAGACACAGAGGGAGAGTGTGAGACATGGAGGGAGACACAGAGGGAGAGTGGGAGACAGGGAGGGAGACACACCGGGAGGGAGGGAGACACAGAGGGAGGGAGGGAGACATAGAGGGAGAGGGAGGGAGAGAGAGAGAATGAGGTAGAGAGAGAAAGATGTGTGTATGCTGGGTATGGTGGCTCAGTGGACGAAGGTGTCTGCTGCAGGGACCTGTGTTTAACCTCATGGTCACAATTTTTTTTGCGTTAGCCCCGCCCCTCCCCCTCTGACCCCGCCCCCACCGGTAAGGCCCTCACCCACAAACCACACTGTAAATTTGGCGCCGAGAGAAAGTTTGTGAGTACCCATGCTCTAGACCAAAAATCACAGTAGAACACTGAATGGAGCTTTCTAGACTCAGTTTATGAGCTGTTTCTGTTTCATACTAAGGCCATTTTGAGAGGGTCGACATCATCTTAACCGGAGCCCTGTGGAACTCGGGAAGATTGGACCATTAGATTGCATGTCAAAATATAATCTACAGAATTATTGTCTAGCATGAATATCATGACCTACAGTTTACAATATTTTTGCGAATTATACTTAGGACACAACATTTAGGACGGATGCTATTCTGACAACATATTCTGGTATCAATCTGCGTCAAGTATTGCTGATGAAAATGAATGTAAAAAAATTAGGTTGAACATGAGAAATTTGGTAACATGCATGCAGCATGATTGGTTGACAGTAACACTTTTTGCTCTTCAACGACAACAGTGGTGACTATCATACATCCTATCTCAAGTCTCTTCAAGGTTAATTTGCTCAGTTTTAGCAAATAAGTTGGGTGTGGCTCCGCAAGTACTACTTGGCAAGAAAGCTCTAAAATGCATTTGTGAAAGTTACATCAGGGGAAAAGATAAACATAATAAGGATCATCTATTTGGGAGCCTATTCATCTTCTTTCGTATAACATAAGTCCGGCACTACAGAAGGTTCATTTGGACCTTTCTGTAATAATGACTCATTGGTAAATATATTTCATATGCACACTGAAATAGGAAAGTTCTTTTATTTTCTTGAGGGTCTAAAAGTAATCTAAGTAATTGAAGCAACAATTCAACTCCATCTCCACCACTGCATGTGCCATTACAAGATAAGTGCATAAGAAGACATATGTATGCAAGGAGTACTCAATATCTATCAGGGATTTCAGTAATTTGAGGTCTAGTCTAGTCTAGTCTAGTCTGGAAATTTGTATTGCGCAGAACATATCACATCCCGTGAGGGAGTCTCATGGCGCATGCGGACAGTCCCAGAGAAAGAGAGGAGAGATCCTATAAAAGGCAAGACCTAGCTGAAAAGCCATGTTTTCAGCAATTTTCGGAACCTCATGTGCTCGATCGTTGCACGGATGTTCAGAGGAAGTTTGTTCCATAGGAGGGGTGCCATATGGGAAAAAGCACGTCCCCCATTTCTGACTGTTTGTACTCTAGATGGCGTGAGTAGGAACTTGGAGCTGGATCTCAGTTCTCGTCCGGGCTGGTACCAGGTCAATTTTTGGTTCCAGTATTTGGGTCCAATGCCATGCATATGTTTATGAACTAGACACATGATTTTAAAAATGACTCTTTTTTTGGGGGGAGCCAGTGTAGATTCTTTAGGCTTGGAGAGGAAGGAGATCGTTTTGGGAGTCCCAAAATCAGACGAGCAGCAGTGTTTTGAACAACTTGTAGCCTCTTTATATGGCACTCATTTATGGCAAGCAGGATGGAATTGCAGTAGTCTAACCTATTTATTATGAGGCCCTGCACTAGAACTTTGCGAGCATCTTTAGGTATCCATTTGAAAGCTCTGCGGAGGCTTCGCATGATTCCAAAACAGGTCCCGACAGTGTGGTTCACACGGTCCTTCATGGATAGTTTGTTATCCATGTGGATTCCGAGATTGCGGACGGATTCTTTTGGGACCGGACATTCCCCCCATTCCGGGGGCCACCAGTCCTGAGTCCAATGTGCACTCGCTTGACCAAAAGTCATTATTTCAGATGTTGCACCATTTAGTTGTAAGTGGTTCAGACTCATCCAGTTTTTAACCTTGATCAGACACTTTTTGAAACGTTTTTTTGTATCATTGATATCATGGCCAAGGGTAACAAGTATTTGCGTGTCATCCGCATATGATAACACGTCAAATCCATGTGACCTAATGAGATTGGCCAGAGGGGCCATATAAACATTAAAAAGCAAAGGACTGAGGATTGAGCCTTGTGGCACACCCCTGGTAACTGGCCGTGTACTGGCCAAAGTTTCATCAGTTTGTAGTGTGGTAGTTCGATTAGACAAATAACTGATGAACCACCTTAAAACCTGCCCCTTGACACCATACTCCCACAGTCGTCTGACTAAAATATGATGGGAGATGGTGTCAAAGGCAGCCGATAGGTCTAAAAGTACCAGAATGCATGACTGGTGTTTGCCGAGGTCGTTACTCTTCCGAATGGATTTCAGTAATTTGAGCTTGTTACTCTTCCGTATGTAGTGTCACTAATTATGGGGGTAGACCTGGCTGCTACACACCACAGAATACATTTGTTAAAGTTTTAAAGTTGAAGGTCTGTATCAGAAAGTCCAGTTTTTTTGTTATTGAATGAATCTTCTTAATACATGCAGACATGGAAGATACGTCAACATGAAAGAAAATGGAGATTACCAGTCATGTAAAGTATTCATTTTTGGCCTCGTTTCCTGTAAGAACTGGCGCAGACCAATAAATAGATCCAATGTGGTGGACATTTGTAGGTTTCCTCTGTAGGATTAATATTAGGCTTCATCAGTTGTCTGTGTTTTGCTTTTGGTTTTTGCATTATGTTCCACAAAAGGGATCCGTTTTGCCTGCTGTCTCCTGGAGCCCCGTTGGGCATTGGAACCTGTGAACCTGTGTGCAAGGAGCCCCGTTGGGCATTGGAAATCGAGTGGGGAGCTGCTGTGCAGGAGGACGGGACTGCGAGGCCCAGCAGGCTGTGCGTGTCCCATCGAGCACACCTGCCGCCTCTTCCCGTGACTCCGCCCCCTGCTGACCCGTGACTCCGCCCCCTGCCGACCCGTGACTCCGCCCCCTGCTGACCTGCTGACTGCTGATAACCCCTCGCTCGCAGAGGAGTCTTGGATCCGTTTTGCCTGCTGTCTCCTGGAGCCCCGTTGGGCATTGGAACCTGTGAACCTGTGTGCAAGGAGCCCCGTTGGGCATTGGAAATCGAGTGGGGAGCTGCTGTGCAGGAGGACGGGACTGCGAGGCCCAGCAGGCTGTGCGTGTCCCATCGAGCACACCTGCCGCCTCTTCCCGTGACTCCACCCCCTCTATCCACAGTCAGCATAAGACCTGAAGTTATTACGCGTCAGCGGGACGCGTGTGCGGGACATCACCCGGGACAAAGCCTGGACTAAGGGCGGACCCTCTGAGACCCTCAGAGGCCCACAGAGACTGGACTGGGCCAGAATCCCTGGTCGATTACTGAACAGCCTAGGACTATTGTGTAAGTGCTTGGGGGGTACATTATATTACCAATCATTATGTCAATCGAAATACTAACCCCGGAGTTGCCTGGCCCTGAGAAGCCGGTGAGTTTGATAAATGGGAAATTAGATAATTACTTTAAGAAAACTCTCTTGGATTCTCCAACTACCCCCACCCTTGAAGAACTTCGGGCTGAGCGACGGCGGTCGGTTGAAAGCCTAAAGAATAGACCATTCCCGGTGTCACCAGTGTTAATTAGCTCTACGGGGGACGGAACTCTTACTGAAAATATCTGCACCCCCTCGCAGGACAGCATCCCTCTAATATTTAGAGAGGAAACACCTACAAGCGAATTTGAACCCTTAGGCACTACTAGTAAATTGTCAACCATTGCTACCACTCCCAGTACAACCAAATCTATTGTTATAACCAAAGCACAAATTACCCCTATCCCTAAACAAACAAAAGTAGTTAAAAGTAGGGCAAAAAAAGTCACGCCAGTTAAAATCTATGGCCCTCCTCCGACAAAAAGGCGTAAAAAATCTGACCTTCCAAAGAGGAAAATTAATCATGCAGACTTTGGCATTAAAAAGGACGACAGTACTAAGGGAGGACGGGTTAAAGTAACAGACAAAGGAAGGATAGTTATATCACCTACGCATCCATGTGTAACTCCCCTTACCGACCCTGTCATCTCCACCGCCGACAGCCCCCCCGCGGTGGTGACGTTACAGGAACCTTCAAACAGGGCCTTGATCGATAGCATAGAGTCTATAATAAGGACCTATACTCTGGCTATCGTAGATAGACTTAGTAAATTAGAAGACAGACTTGGGAAGATAGAACATGAACTGGGAACCAAGATAGTGACTAATAAAGTGTTGCCTAATCCCCCTATACAAACCCCAATTTTACCTTCTTCATCAGGTATTCTTGCTATAACTACTATACCTACCCCTGTTCAGACTACCATTCTGCCTCAATCCTCAAATAATATGAGTGGAAGTACATCAGGGAGTAACCCTGTTGGACCTAACAGTAAACCCACATTGTCCCTGGCTGTAACGTCTAATGGACAGCGGAATAATCTTGGTCAAGCCCCAGGGAATAAAAATAGAGAGAGAGGAAACGAGCGGCCGGCTCGAGGTAATTATAACAAGGGCCCCCTTCCAGAACTTCCACCAGAAGCTGTACCCTTTGTAGTAGTCCTTACTGGGGTACCAGAGCTGGAGAAGAACAAACGGGAGGGTTTTGCCCAGTTGAAAAATAAAATATCGCATTGGTTAAGTCTACACAGACCTATTGCAAATAATATCAATGGAGAAATTGTCCATGTCCGCCGCCTTCCTTGGCTGGGAGGAAGACCTAAAGATATTGAGGGAGACATAGTGGTCATTAATTTTAGAGATCAGAATGCCGTCCATTTTATACTTAACTGGCCGTCTGACCACGGAAGTAAATCTATTACCCCCCGTCCCCTAACATATTTTTATCCTTGCTCAGTGGTGTTCCCACCTAATCATCAATCACAGCGAGCCCCCCCGCCCCCGTTATTGAGGCAAATGCTCTCAAACCCATATCGTCCACCTGTCTACAATAACGGTCCTATATTTAACGACAAGCAACCACCTATAGCTGTAGATCTGTATGGGTGGAATACTATAGGCCCAAGGTACAACTCCCTAACACACAGGAGAATGGATCATCTCAAACCTTTTACACCCCTAGATACCACCAACAGGTTTGACGTGTTTAGTGGCCTGGAAGACTGTGACTGATGCCATCGGGCCACAGGGGAGGGGGATAAGGAATTCTGTGGAGACACAGGGGGAGACACGGGTGTAGGCACGGGGGAAAAAGGCTCAACTGATATTAACCCACCCAATGGGTACAATGCTACTTGTAGCTCTGGGGGTAATACACGTAATTCTGGGCAGCTTCACTGTAACTCAGATACTCCTACCACGGCCAGTGGAAGTACAAGTCCGACCCGACTATCTGAAGACCCCGTGCCAGGGGAAGTAACCCACGTCCACACCTTACCCCCACCATCTATTGAGGCTGTTAGTCTAACAGAACGGGGATATAAGATGGCGAGTTGGAATATTGCTGGGTGGAATAACAAGATAGATCGTCTAGGATGGTTAGAATTTATAACCCAATTTGACATCTTGTGTCTCCAGGAGACTTGGGCGGCCGAAGATGTCTATCTTGATGGGTATGTTGCCTATAATTGCCATGCTCAGCCATCCAACATGGGGAGAGCCAGTGGTGGAATGGTGATATTGCTCTCTGTGAGGTTACCGGTTCGAGTAAAAAACCACCGGACCGTCGGTCTGCACTCTCAGTTGTTGTGGTTACAACACAGGAATGGGCGAAATGTTTTAGTTATAAACCACTACAACAATGTCTTTAACCACTCAAAAACAGATATGGTTGATGAACTTGAAGCGAAGGTGGAAAGGTTATATGGGCGCAGTGATGTGTCTTTTGATATTTTGTGGGGCGGAGATTTCAACATTCACATGTGCCCATTTGTTGGCAAAAGGGTGTGTGGGTATGGGGATGAGGTGGGGGAAGATCAGACCCATTTTTTACACTCGGTTTATGGGGAATCCCTAAACACTCTTATGCTTAAAATGGATTTATGCATTATGTTACCTGGCGTAGACAGTGAGGGCAATTCGGTACCGACCTTTATTGGTAGGAATTGTGCCACGGTTATCGACTACCTCATTGTCTCCTCCAGTATTACAGCTTTGTGTTCCTTACCCGTAATAGTAGACCCAGCCCTAAGCGATCATAACTGTCTAACAATGTATCTCTCCTTGTGGGGGGATAAAGTAAAGGCGTTACATGGTGCAGTGACAGATGTAGTTCCACATAGACCCAATGGCCCTAGAATTAAATGGGGTAGGCAAAATGAGGAACATTTACTATGTACCATTGTGTCTGCTTGTATAGATGAGGTGGAATGCTGTCTCGAACCCGAAAAGGATAATGCTGATATTCTAGCTAGTTTCGACATCATTAATAAAAACATTGCAGAAATCTTAACTGGAAGAAAACCAAAGGGCCCTAGGATTAACGGGGGATGGTTTAACAGGGAATGTACTAAATCCTTACAAAGACTCAAAGTTGCTCTTAAGGGTAAACCCAGAGATAAGGAAGCAGTTAAAACCCTCAGAAGGGAATACTCAATTCATCTGAGGGATAGGAAACAGGAACTAAGGGAAGAGGCCTGGAACAACCTGACTAAGGCAGTGGATCTTAAGGATACCAAGCTCTTCTGGTCCACTGTCAATAGTCCCTTCCTCCAAAATGAAGAAGTCCCGGTAATGTCTGCCCAGGTATCTGAGGAACAATGGGTGGCTCATTTTACTAGTATTTTTAACCCCGAAGGACTAGCTGTAGGGGGTGATAGGGAAACCCTGGCTTTTATCCCCATACCTCTTAATATCACAGTCTCTGAGGTGGATGCTGCCATCCGGGTCAGTAAGGGGGGAAAGGCGCCGGGCCCTGATGGGGTACCCGTTGACCTTTATAAAGCCGAGGTTTCCATATGGAGCCCATTGTTAACAAAGGTTTTTAATGCTGCTGCAATGATTGCGGCCCCACAGACTTGGGGGGAATCAATCATTATCCCGGTGTATAAAAAAGGGGAGAGGGGTGAGGCAAAAAACTACCGCCCGATTTCTCTCCTCACTGCTTCCCTAAAAATTATGAGTAGGGTATTACTGAGTCGCCTGGAGGAATGGGTAGAAGATAAAGGGATCCTTGCGGATTCTCAGTACGGATTCCGCAAGGGGTTAGGCACCATAGAACAGTGCATTAATTTAGACCTTATTATATGCAAATATACACGGGCTAAACAAGGCTCGTTGTTCCTTTGCTTTGCCGACCTGACCAGTGCCTTTGACTTGGTTGACCATGGCCTTCTGTGGTCAACCTTGTTGGACATGGGTGCTCCACAGGATATTATCTATTTCTTGGCCCAACTTTATAGGAATCTGACGGCTAAGATACGATACGGGCAATCGGGGGAGTGTACATCCAGTATTAAAGTAGGTTCTGGAATTAGGCAGGGATGCGTCCTTGCACCTCTTCTTTTCTCCCTTTTTATTAATGCAATCGAGTCGGAACTACGGACCATCAGTGCAGATGCACCGACTGCTGGCAGCTTTTCCATCCCAATATTGCTTTACGCGGATGACGCGGTTCTGCTCTCACAAACCCCTCTAGGGCTGCAAAAACTTATGAATAAATTTGCAGATTTTATTAATGGGAGAAAACTAAAAATTAATAATTCGAAAACTTTTATAATGCCCTGTGGGAAGAAAATTAAAAACTTAAGGCCCTTCACAGTTATGGACCAAACTATAAAAGTGGTGGACAAATTCTGTTATCTGGGTATCACTTTTAACAGTGGGGGGATGTGGACACCTGAAATGATTAATGTAAGAGCCAAAATGGCCAAGTGTTCTTTTGGCATATTTAGGTTTGCATCCAAGTTAGGCTCAAGACGGATACCAGACATGTTGTACCTATATCGCCATAAATGTGTTGCTCTGGCCCTATATGGATCAGGAGTGTGGGGCCATTGTAATAACAACATGCTCCAGGTTGAGGAAAACAAATTTGTCAAAAAACTCCTGTGTTTACCATCTTCTGCCTCAACAAAGCTGATCCATCAGGAGGTTGGTCTAGAACATCTATCTGACTTGATCAGATTAAGACCCCTGTTAGTATGGAGATCTATATGGGCTAAGGAACAGACTGGTTTTACAAGAAAGATTATTTTAGATTGTCTTCACATGGACAAATGTTCCCGCATCCCCTGGCTTAACTATATTATCCGAACATTTATTGATGTTTTTAATCTCACGGTGCGTGATAACCCTTCTTGTGTTTTAGATATCCCGAAGAGTGAGATTAAACATGAATTTCTGAGGGTTAGCATGGTGAAGCGTAACGCAGCTACTGCTCAGTTCTCCTCACATGTTTTTTACGACAGATACACTAAGGAAGAAATGGGGCTTTCAGGATACCTTAAATTGGTTACTATCCGATCCCACCAATATGTATTGACAAGATTACGGATGGGGATTGTTCATTTGCTTGTTGCGTATCCTGTAATGAAGACCTATACTACTGCCCCCTGTCCGTGTGATGGGACCACAAAGCAAAGTACGGAGCATTTTTTATTGTTATGCCCTCTTTATCTCCACCTTCGAAAAGTATATCTGAAACCGCTTTTCAAAAAATATAATGTATCCACTATTGTATCGGCCATGGGGCTTTTATTTGGACTTAATTCACAGGACATCTGTTTTTTTACTGCTGTATATATTTTAAAATCGATAAGCTTGAGGAAAAGCACCCTTTTTTGATATGTGATTAACTTAAAACCTGCTGTACCCTCATGTTTTATTACTTATGTATGTATGTACTTTTATGATTATTAATCAATGATCGAATAAAGTTTTTGAATTGAATTGAATCCCAAAACCAGATATTTACCCCTTCAAAATGTATCTTAAAATATTAAATGTGTTAAACATTCGTTAATGTAGCATACTATCTTCAACTAGTTTCGTCTTTTTGGATCATGCCTCAGCACAGACATCAGCCTGTGGCATAATATTTAAATCTGTTGCCAAGCACATGGCTATGTGTGTTATCGGGTGAGATTGGCAATAAGAGGCCATCTTTCCGATACATGTTTGAAATATATTCTAACGCTGAAGTGCACTCTTGTATTTTGTATTATAGAATGCTCTGAAAGGTGTTTGACCATATGGATGTGCAATGTTTAGGTATTTTAAATGCTTTATCCAGATATAGCTAACAGAAATTTGAAAGTTTTCTGACACCAAATATACCCAGAGGCTGGGTCTAACTTCCAATAGTTTTAGAAGTGGATTCGTAGTTAAAATAACATATTAATGTGAGCCCTATCATTTGTGGTGAGGAAGATACAACTTGCAAAATGCATGCCATATAAATGTTTGCACACTTTTACTGGTTGGAACTCTGATGGCTCTGACTAATCTTTCGGATACATTAAGAAGTGAATAATGTATATGCAATGGGTTGACAATATGAAGGGATTAAACCTCATGGAAATAGTAGTGAAGTCATGGCTCTGTTTTTTTGACGGATTGACCTTGGGATTAAATAAAATCAAAGTCTCAACTTTACACACCGCTGGATATGTTCTTCCTTGGTCTGATAATACCTATCCTAGGAAGCTTAGTTCCTGAGTTTTTTAACATGGCTGAGGGGAGGCTGAGACCAACTTACCTGTTTTGATTTCCTAGGCCTGCCTCTGAATATGTCTAGGTAATCAGGGGTAGTTTTCTCCCTATCAAATGGAGAAAATTCCAAGTTAGTTAGCTATCTATCTCCCCCTTTGAAAAAAATGGCAACAAATCTTTGAGAAGACTGTCTTCGAAGCTTCTTCCCTTCATGGCTTCCTTCTTTTCTATAATGCTTTTCCATTGGTAATAGGATGCCACTTTGATTCTGTACTCGGTTTATCTTTAGGTTCCGTGGAGCTAACTGATGGCCTTCCTCGTGTGGAGCAGATGAAGAATTAGATGGGATCCTGAAATCATGGCTAGTTATAATTTTAAGTATGTTGTGGTTATCTGAAGCTCAAAGTCAAAATAAGGATATGTAGGCTGCATTAGTAGTACTCTCCACACTCAAGAAATTAATTCTGGAAAAAAAAGAGGGAAAATAATAAAGACAGATATTCACACATCTGGATCCAATGTGGTCTGATGTTTTTAGGTGTATAGCACATAATATGATGATATATTAATGGTTGAGTTGAACTCATGTAAACTTGAGCTGAAATCAAATTAGATTTGGTATAAAAAAATATTTATTTTCTTTACTCAGATTAATGAATAAACAATTTAGTATATGATTACGGTCGTTAAAACTCCAACTTCAAACAACCTTGCTCTTGAATTAAAGTACTTGTGATAAACATTTTTGTGGATCAACTTTCTGTTTGTCAATACCATTATTTCAATGAAATTTTTCCTTCAAAAAAGTTATTTTTTATTCCAAATCACCTTTTGCAGTTCTTCTCCCAAATTTTTTTAACGTTGAAATCCTACAAAAATTTGGGAAGCTTACAAAGTTGGGGAAAATATTGCACATCATTTTCAGGGGTCAAACCTTTCACTTTCCTACTTTCATGGACCAGTGACCATTTTGTAAAAGAATGAGTGCCGGTGCCATTGTCCAGTGCTATGAAAAGTCAGCGCCTTGTATACCAAGGCTGCATAGTCTTGAATCCACCTCAGGTCTCATTAATCCACTACCAGACACACCATACCCCTTTATCTCTCTCTTGGAAGTTCCTGGATTCTCTCTTTGGGAACTGTTTGATGTCTTTCTCTTCCTCCTTGTTTCCTCTGTGTTTGTTTTACCCCTCTTGCCCACGCTTGTAGTCTAATGAAGAAAATTAAGGGCCTGTCCCCAAGAATGAATGTGGGTGGCTCAAATTAGGCACTTTCATGGACACTACATAACAAAAATAGGCCTGAAATAGCTCTTCTGGTCAAGATAGTCCAGTAGTACGTAAACCACAGAGCTTTGCCAGAAAGTTGTTTCCATCTTTACTTGGTGCAGTGCCCTGTGCAAACAACAGAATTAATCTCTAAGAAAGGTGTAGAGTGCAGAGCACACAGAAGGTGTTCCATAGGAGCTGCATAGCAGATACTGCTTTCAGAAGACACAAGAGAAATAACTATAATCCTGGACACTAAATACACAAAGCACTAGGACATTAGTACTGTCTCTTTGGATCTGGGGCTCCTACGAGCTGAACACCACAAAGTATCAAATAGGGTAAATGCAGCGGAGTCATCCATAGCGGACCTAAATCCAGTGCAACCAGCGCTGACACACCAAGTCACAGGCCTCTCGTCCAAAGTAGCCACGCTTGAATGATGAGTGGAAGATGTGGAAGGCCGCAATGAAAGGAATCAAATACGAGTGGTGGGACTGCCACTGAATGTGGAGGAGGGAAACATGATTGGCTACCTCGAGGTTTGGCTTCAAACAGTGGTTGCACTGGAGGTGCTGTTTTCATTCTACGCATTTGAGAGAGTGCATCGGGTCCCTCGAAGATCTCCTGCCCCGGGCTGCCCCCCGCGCCCAGTGTTAGCTAGACTGTTGCAATACAAAGACAGAACAACAGCAAGGTCATATTCCCCAACCACACACTGGAGTTCGAAAGAAAGAGGGCATAGGATTTGGAGGTAAAAAAAGCTTTGCACGACAAAGATCTCCAATATTCGCTTCTGCTAGATGGCCAATCCCTCTTCTACAATGACCCCAAAATGGCACTGGATTGGATAGAGGTGCATAAAACTGGTAAACCAATGGGTGGAGAAGGTCAACCCCTGAGGCGACAAGACAGTAAGAACAGGAAAAGGACCAGGATTTGGCCCGATGGGTACAGCTGAAAAAGCTCGCTCCTCATGGAGTGAGTAGTAGAGGGCTGCAGCACTGCGGCGGTGGCCAAGATTGTGCAGAGTGCTGGATCATCCTCGGAATTGGGATCAGGCTCGCCCAAGGGGACGTACGGCTCGGAGTTTGAGCTTCTGGAATCAGCAGTGGGGTGCACTCGACGGGTACTCTTAGGATTGTGGAAGACATCATCTGATTAATGATTTGAACGGCGCCAGGCTATATCTGGAAGTGATGGGGACCATGCCCCTATGAACTCTGTGGAAGGTGTTCCAGTTCAGTCTGTGTTCTTTGGGCTGATGTAACAGGGTGAATCACTACATATATTCTACTGGCTGCACACCCGATGGGCAGATACCATGATGGTCTCTGCCCTACATTGGGTAAGGTTTGGGCAGCCAACTGTTGTTGAACCGCTCTGGGATAAGGGTGTTACAAGTTGTGGGAAGTCGTCTTTTTATGTGATGTTATTTTTTCTGCTTAACAGGAGCTGTCATCAAGATATGGGGGTTGTTTGGTGGATGTTGAGGGGAGCTGTGCAATTTCATATTACCATTGACCATGGCAGTCGCACCAGGTGTTATTAAGTTCCTCATTACAACAAAAGGTATCCAGGAGTCACAACCATGTTTTGCTCTTAGACTGACCGCCAACGACAAACAAATTAAATTGTGAATTGAAAACAGTTGTATATAGACACCATTCACACACTCATACATGTAACATGCAGTCAGGGTTAGGAATTTTTCCCATCAGTTGTCGCTCTGTACCACCACTGTTACATCATTTGGGTTCTCCTTACCCAGTAGTTAGTATACAGACAGTCACATTAGTTGGAAGGTAGAGTCTGTGTGAATAAGGAGACTGACGTTAATTTTTTACTGAGTGGTGTCAGTATGGTGCTGGTGTGATATTTACAACTGAAAAGAATCAGTGCAAGTGGAAGTGAGTGAAGTGAGTAAAATTAGGTGGAACTGAGTAGAATAGATATTTTTAATGTTTTCTCTCAGACCCCTAAGCTTAAAAACAAGTGAAAAATGAAAAAAGTAGATTTGACATAATATCTACTCAGCAAGTGGTCGACATGTTTCTGCATATAAATGGAATTGATCCTATGCATTCATCAGGACCTTGATGTTGCTACTGCTGTACATAACTGTGTGAAGAAAAGAATAAAAGGAAAAATATCACCTGTTTGTTAGGTGTTGATTCTCCACCACAATCTAAAATAGTCGTGTAGGCGAGAAAAGAAAAAGAGAAAAACAAGCATATTTGTCACAGAATGCACTCTTTAGTAGTGATATTCTTGTGATCATGTGTACACAATTTAATTGACATGATATCACTCACCCAATTTCTGTGGGGATGGCGCCTCACCTCACCTGGCTGCAGCTCAGGTAAATAAGGAGCACCGCTCTGTTTAGCAAAATACAATCATAAAAGCACTCAACCAACTCATATCAAGGCAAGATAAAAAGCATATGATGTTCTTAAGTCTCAAAAAGATGACCTCATTATTATTCATTGCAGTATCACTGGTATCTACGTGTAGCATTGTGTATCAGAGGTTCGAATGATGCATCAAGCTCATAGTTTCTAGATTTAAAATGCACATGTGGCAAAACAATAGACCCCAAAGTCGTTCTTAAATGTAGAAGCCAAAGGTGGATATAACACATGCTAATTACCGCTTACTTTCGGTTGTGTCCTACCTCTCCTGTGTTGTAGTGACTAGAAATAATCACTGTGTAAGGGTAGCATTTCACACTGGACACGCTACGAGTGATCGGAAGTCACAATCATAACACTTATAGTCGCTGCCATCCACACGAAGCTGCGCAGTGACCTGAATATGGGCGTTTCAGATCGTAAAGAAACAACCCGAGCGTTTATTTTAGGGAGAGCCTGTCACAGTTAGCCACCTTTAAAACCAAATGCGAGTCACCTCTATTCGCCGTTGCACCAAAACACGCCGCTCGTGCAACCGGCGGGTGCAGCTAATCGGAAAGGAAAACAAATGAGAGCCGAGAAACACTCCGCTCGCTTACCTCTCCGTCGGTGTCTCCCAACGTCCCTCTGGGCTATACTGGGGAGGCACCGACCGGAAGAGGAGGCGGGTATTTCAGAAGTGGCCTCGAGCACGCAGGGGTGTCTAGCGCACGCAGGGGTGTCTGGGAAAAGTAGTTTCTGCCGGTCGCGGTGACGGAGCCATTGTCCAGCACCCTAATGTTGCCAGCTCGTTTTTATTAAGCGCATTTATATTTTATAATTTAACCATACCGGACATAATCTTGCCGCATAATAGAAGAACTTATTTGTAAGTCAGGAATGTTAAAACGAAGCAAGCCAACAAAATCCATAGTTAGATATAAGTAGTCAGTAATGCTAGATGGGTGAAACAACATAAACAGAATAATACCCATTTGGAGCCCCATGTTTTTAACTGATTATATAAATGCCTATACATTGTGTGTACCATAGTGTATATATTCAATAGTATTGTATTTACACACATATACAAAGTGGCTCCCTTGGACCACAGTCAGGTCTCATGTCCATTACGGTGATATCATAGTGACATCCAAGGTATGGGTTCATTGAGACCCTCCTTGTCACTATTCAGCTTACAGACCCACTTCTGTTCAATCTTGAACAGAAATTTGCCTATGTCTGGACAGTGGTCTGGGATATTGGGTTGTTCCAGTATGGTCCATATGAAATCATTGGGGCCATGTCCCTTTTCTAGGAAGTGAGCTGTTAGACGGGTTGCCTGTTTGCGGCAGCGAACAGTGCTTTTGTGTTCACCAATTCTAATTTTTGTTTTCCTAGTCATCATGCCCACATATCTTTTAGGGCATGGACAGGTAATCAAATAGATGGTATTTTCACTATTACAATTGGTGAATTTGCGCTGTTGCCATGGGCGCGTTGTTCCTATGTCTACCATGGTTGACTTTGACGTCTGGGGACATGCGGAGCAATTTCCGCAAGGGTGATGTCCTTGTACAGGCGGAAGATCCCACAGAGTTCCAACTTGTCTGGACAATTTACTTTTTGGTCTAGTGTGGACCAGTTGATCTTTTATATTGGGTCCTCTCTTAAAAGCAAAAAGCGGGACAGGTAGAGTGTCCCCACTCGTATTCAAAATTGACCAGTGTTTAGTTATGATTTTACGAATTTGGTTGGATCTTGTGTGAAAAGTATTCACGAATGTCATCCTTTTAGTTCTCTCTTTTGGAATAGCAATATCCAACAAGGCGTCCCTGTTGTATTAAGTTCCTCACCTGGAACGTAAGGGGGCTGGGATCAATGAGCAAGAGGCAAAATGTGTACAGTAACCTGAGGAGGAGGGGAGCCCAGATTGCCCTACTCCAAGCAACACACCTCATACAGAGCAAAGTTACAAAATTGCAGAGGAGGTGGAGAGGGCAGGCATACGCAACAAGCTATTCAGCCTTGGCTAGAGGTGTACTGATGTGGGTACAGCCAGTGGTCCCCTTAGACCTCATTATCACTAAAAGTGACAAGGATGGGAGGTCTGTACTGCATACTGGGAAACTGTGCGACAGGGACATTACCCGTGGCAGCATCTATGCCCCAAACCATGTCCAGCTGACTTTTTTGCGAGGATTTTCAGCCAAACTAGCTGACCAATTTCCTAGAGCCACAATAATAGCGGGAGACTTTAACTGATTGACGGACATAGAGCTAGATCATTTCCCTAGATCACAGCCACACCACACATCAATGGGTTTTGATCTCTTTGTGGAGATTTAGGCCCGAGATGCTGGAGTTCGGCCATTTTAAAGAATCACTTGACTCCTGTATTGAAACTTATTTTGCCTCAAACCCACACTCTGCCTCCACAGAAATGGTGGAATGTTAAGATTTTAAAGTGGTGATTCAAGGGTTACTTTTTGAGTCAGTCAGTTGGAGTGCGTAGAACCCTATCCAGGGAGCTGGACCACCTTGAAAAGCGCCTCTGCACACTTGACAATACACAGGGAACAGATGCATCAGTATCAGCGACTCTATTAGAAACCATATCCCTATATAATGAAGCACTGGAATGCTTATGGAGGTTTGATTACAAATGCTACCTTGCAAGAATGCATGATGAAGAAGGTAAATCAGGTCAACTATTAGCACGTCTGATTAAACCAGAAACACGAAGCTACCAAATCACGCATATTAGCAACGCTAGTGGCACGATAAAGCATGAGCCAGAAGAGTTTAACGTCCACTTCTGGGAATATTACGAGAAGCTATATGTTGCCCCACCCAGCCCCTCAGTTCGAGAATGTTTGGTGCCCTTACAGCTAGCAAGCTTTAATGGACAGTGCTGGGAATGATTGGGAGGACCGGTGATACTGACGGAGATACGGCGAGCCATAGCCCTAATGGCCACAGGGAAAACTCCAGGAACAGATGGTCTCTCTACCGAATTCTATTTTGCTTTTGCCTCCAACATGGCATCCCACTTAGAGACACTGTATGCCACACCGCTAAGACTAGGTTGACACCCAGACTCCTCGTAGAGCGCCATAGTGGGCCCGCTTCCTAAATCAGCAACTCCAAAGACCTGGGTAGAAGATTTCAGACTGTTATCTATGTTAAACATAAATGTCAAAATCTTAAGCAAGGCGCTGGCACTGAGACTGCTCCCGCATATGCCCACACTAATACACACAGACCAGAATGGGTTCATCCCTACAAGAAATACCTCATACAACCTGAGGAGCCTCTATTCAGTATTATACCACCCGAGGTAAAAATGCATGAGCAAACCGAAATACTCTCAATAGACCTTAAAAAGGCTTTTGACACGGTTAGCCAGCTTATTTATTTGAATTCATTGAAAGAATTAGTCTAGGAGAGGAATTGATTAAATGGTTAAAATATTATATGCACGCCCAACTGTGAGAGTCAAAATGGATGGGGCAGTCTCACCTCAATACGGGATTTTCTGCTGCACTTGGCAGATAAGCCCACTGTCGCCAGTACTATCCGCCCTGACAATGGAGTCACTTGCGGTGCTGTTCTTCCAGCAAGGGGTACTGGGTTGGGGTTGACCCTCGATGGGCAGCAACACATAATCTCCCTATACGCTGACAATCTTTTGGTTTATCTACACGACATGATAGCAGGATTGGCTGTGGCTCTGAGTCTCATGGACAGATTTGCCTCCTTGACTGGACTACAAGTTAATATGGCCAAGACCTACCTCTTTCCTGTGCCAGGACCTTGGATGAGACCCCGGACACTCCCAGAGGATCTTAATTGGGCCCGAGCCTCATTTAAATATCTAGGTATACATATCTATCACTCCCTGGATGATATGTGTGAGGGCAACCTGAATGGGGCACTCTGATCGCTCAAATCCTGTGAAACATTCTGGAGCTCACTGAAGCTACCTGTAATGGCACCTGTATCATTGACCAAGATGGTTATGTTGCCTAGATTACTGTATTACTTTGTGAAACTCCCGTTGGTTTTACCCAGAAGCTGGTTTACCCCGCTGGACTCGTTAGAATGAGACTTGATTTGGGGTGAGGACCATAGCAGAGTCTCACTGGCGATAGGGAGGTGCCCGATGCGAAATGGAGGATTGCGGGTACCCCACTTCTAATTCTATTACCTAGCCTCCTAGATACAATAGTTGATGCAGTGGATGAGGGAACATTCATGGGTGAGTTAGGTGGCCATCCCACACTTCTGCTGGCTAAGATTCTGGACCAAAAGGTGGCGACCTGTTGTAGATCGATATTACAAAAACACAACACTGCAGTGCTGGAAAAGGAGTGTGTCCAGGATGCCGGAAGCCTCCAATTATAGACAGGCCTTCCGCATGGAACCCCTATGCCATATAATCACCCCTGAGCAGCTGACGGAATGGTCAGAGACTGCCTAAAAGACAGTGGGGGACTGCTATCGAGATAAGACACTGATTCCCTGGTGGATATATGCTGCTGATATTACATGGCTGTTGATAATTGAGTGAGGATAAACATAAAATATTGAATGTCTAAGCCTCTACCAAGTCATAATGGATATTACTGCAACACTGTAAAATGATGTTGAGACTGAAATCATATATCCTGCAATGTTATGAATATACTTTTGGAAATGCCAATAAATCAATGTTTAAAAATCAAAATGCACATGAGAGGTCCATTTAACCTTCTCTGGTTCTCAATGCGGTATGTAGCCAAAATATGCATAGGCTTGACCACTTCCTCAAATAAAGCCAGATGGTCCTGGTAACGTAATACACAATGCCTGTTTCCTTTCCAAAATCAAATCTTGAGGGACATTGAGGACTATGAGCAAAGGGTGTGGAACCCATGACTAGCCCCTACTATCACGTGTTTTTTTTGGGCCTCCTGAACATTTAAATTCATAGGGCCTTATTTATGAAGGCCTTGCGCCGCCGGTGCGTCACTTTTTCCCGTGTTAAAAGTGACGCACCGGCGGCGCAAGGCCTTCATAAATAAGGCCCATAGTGCGCAGGGTGGGATACAAGCAGAGAATCATGTTTGGATACGTATATTAAACAAATGTTATGTTGTTAGTTGTTCCCTGCCTTATTTCGCCTGAAGATACACTGTCAATTGAAAAAGATGGTAAACCCGAAAGAACAAATTGTATTTGAGGTTAAATACATCAGGTCACTAAACTAATTAAGGATTGAAAAGAGGCACTGTCGGTAACCTTGATTGGATAACACCACTGCACGTTTGCAGCAGAAGTTGCGGAGGGTACCTCCCAAATCCACAATTCCTTCCCCATATTTATAATTCTTGAACGCTCTACTTTCTACAATTCTGTTACATTGGGGAAGTTATTCATAAGAGCACAACCGTAGAGTAGAACAGGTCATTAGTGAGGGAAATAATGAAAGGTTTGAGGGAGTAATGGTGCGCTAAAGGTGTAAAAGAACTTTCCAAACTATCCCTTAAATTACGTAAAAATATATATTCATCATAGCAATGACATTTGAAGCATGAACATAGAACTTTAACTGTTTTTCACTTTACATTTCGGTATCCTGTATTTGCAGTGAAGTAAAACAACAAGAATCTCTAATCCCCATCAGCTTCGAACATTCATTGCCACCTGGGGTTATAGGAAGAGATGTTTTTTTTTATAAAAGAGAAAAAAATGTGTACTGTAAAATGATCAAACCCCTTTCAAGCTAGCAACTTCATTTATGCACTGGAGGATGTCTGAATTGATGTGTTTTCTCTGCTTTTCTGTCTTCCTTGAGGACATGGAAAGGCTTTCTTAAAATAGGAAAAAAGGAAAATTATAATGAAAATCTGAAAGCATACATCTCCTTCTGGGGCACCACATGGCGTTTACCCGCTGGTGTACCAGGGCTTGCAAAGGAAGAAGGTTTATGGTGCCACAGGTGTGCTTAGGAGTATTCTGTAAGCAATTATTCGGATAAAAAGAGTCCATAAGTAATATGTGGAAAGAAAATTAGATTGATTACAAAAAGCTTACAAATATGAGATTGCTTTCGATGCTGTTTACACAGTGCCTGTGCCATGTATTGGATAGCGTTTATATTATACATTGCGGTTAATTTTAATATATTGACTGACAAAATAGCTCCAGAATGTGTGTGTGTGTGTGTGTGTGTGTGTATATATATATACACACACACACACACACATATATATATATATATATATATATATATATATATATATATATATATATATATATATTCAGACCGGTTATAGTTAGGAATTAGCATTTAAAAAACCTATTAAATTCACTGAAAAAACCATAGGTTTCACACCAGTTATAGTTAGCTGGAAATTTTACTGATATAAAACCATTGAAATTCCCACGTTATAGTTAGTTGGACTCACTATAACTTGCGCGTGCAATGCACTGCTGATGACATCACATATTACATCACTCATGACATGTTTTTTTAGTATCAGTATGAGTGTCTGTATGGTTTGGTGGGGCTGTTACTTAGCACATAGATGCATCAATGACTGACTCACTGTTTGTATGTGTTTTGAAGACAGCATTTTTGTAGGATTGTATGGGTGGATGAGTGTGTATATGTGTGTGTTAGAGAGTGAATGCCTCTCTCACTAGTGTCTTTATGAGTAACTACATATGTTTAAATCTTGTATATATGAGAATTGATGTATATAAGTAAGTATATGTGAGAGTGAGAGATTGAAAGAGTTCCTGTTTAAATAAGTATGTGTTTCTATAAGTGATTGTTTAAGAGAGTAAGTATGTGTAAGTTTCCTTAGAAGTAATGTGCTAATGTGTGTATAGTTGTATATGCAAATAAATGGATGTTTATTAGTTTATTTGCATGTGTGAGTATATGTATGAGTAAGTTTTTGATGACTGTCAGTGTGTAACAGAATGAATAGGGGTATCACTACATATGATGAGTGAGTATATGTATGAGTGAATACATAAAACTGTTGGTGAATGTGCGAATTTGTATATAGATGGTGAAATTACTGAATTGGTTGTTGTAACTGGTATGGGTATATCCACTTTTTTGTTAATGTTAGTTTCTATTTTTGAATATGTGTTTCAAAGGTTACTTTACAGTGAAAGGAGGTCTGTCACTGTGTTACAAGGATGGTGTCATCAGTGATGTCATGAGTGATGTCACTGACCATGTCATGAGTGATGTAATATGTGATGTCATCAGCAGTGCATTGCACGCGCAAGTTATAGTGAGTCCAACTAACTATAACGTGGGAATTTCAATGGTTTTATATCAGTAAAATTTCCAGCTAACTATAACTGGTGTGAAACCTATGTTTTTTTCAGTGAATTTAATAGGTTTTTTAAATGCTAATTCCTAACTATAACCGGTCTGAAACCTATTGTTTTTTCAGTGAATGTCATAGGTTTTTTAAATGCTAATTCCTAACTATAACTGGTGTGAAACCTATGGTTTTTTCAGTGAATTTCATAGTTTTTTTTAATGCTAATTCCTAACTATAAGTCTCACTTTATAAATAAGACTGTTAGCACTCTAGTTGTTCTTTAGAACACTCTGGTACATTCTGTCATTGGGCTACAGTTGGGCTACATCTAGTTGAAATTTGGGCTACATTTACATTTTTTGTTCTCTGGTGGCCATCTTTGGGCTACATTGGGCTACATTGGACTACATTTGGGTTACATTTTGGCATTTTGGCATATATATATAGCCCAATGTAGCACAATATATATTTTATCAAAGTTAATTTTCGTAAAAACCACTTAAGAATAGGGCTACCAGTCCCTACAATTTTTCCCATTTTTTATTTTTTTTATTTTTTGCTTTGGAGCGCTCCCGGTGCGCTTCCCGGGGAGCGCCCCGAAAAGCGTACTTTTATAAAGCGCCCCCGGGCGCGCTCCGAGGAGCGTCCCGTAAGCGCCAATATCGCGAACGAAAACATGATCATGACGTATCGCGTAGCCGCGTCCGCGTGATACGCACGGCGTAAGCGCACCCGGAAGTACTCGAGCGAATACGATCGCGCAACGTAAACATCCGACGCGCTTACGCTACGCGACCCGAAGCGCCCCCGGGCGCGCCCGGGGGCGCGTAGCGGAAGCGCGTCGGGTCATGTGACCTGAAAATAACACTTTTCATTGGTTCATAACAGTTTTAGTTTCATAACGATGAAGCCCCTGGTCTTGTGACCTGAAAATAACACTTCTCATTGGTTCAGGACAGTTTTTTTTCTAAATGATGAAAGACCCCACCTTTTTTCCTTATTCTGACTTTGTCCTTTGACTGAGGAAGACCTGTTTGTACATCTCTGTACCTTTTTGATATTAATAATGGCTTCAGTAGCAGCAGCAGCTGGTGCATCTGCCCCCACCACCACCACCACAACCACCAAGAGGACCACCTCAAGATTATATTGGTGGTCAAGAACAGGAGGAGGAGGAAGAGGAAGAGGAGGAGGGGAGGAGAAGATGGCTGCCTGAAGAAAATACCCCATACAAACCCAAGCCACACATTGTATGGGAGTTTTTTTCAATCCCAGAGGGCAAGAAAAAAGTGAATGCGCCCAAGGTAACTTGCCTAATCTGCAATGAGGAACTTTCACGGGGCAACCCAAACAAAAAATATTCATTTGGTAACTATACCATGATTCGTCATATGACCAGAAAGCACCCAAACAACTACTCTCGTGCTGAGTTCAGGGAACTGGCCAGTAACCTCCCCCAGTCGTCAAGGACCACCTCCCAAACAAACCAACCCACTTCATCGGGACCAGAAACATCCGAGATGATGCCTTGCATTCAGCCAAGATTTGCTGATTTTAAAATCACTTGTTCTGTATGTGGCAAGCTTATCGCCTATGGTGAAAAAAGCGTTAAGCTCATCGTCCTTGCAGGTGATAATCACAAGTGCCCCAAAAAGAAGTAATTTTGTTTTTTTTTTATTTTTTTGCTCCAGTTGAGCCAGTTTCAATTCCCTTTTTTTGTTTCTCCCCCTAAAAAAATACAAAAAAAATATAAAACTGTTTTGAAAAGCCAAAAAAAGTTCAAAAAGTTCAAAAAACACAAAAAAATATAAAACAACAAAAAGAAGAAAAAAAAAAGTTCTTTTTAGAACTACCTCCAATTTCTAAATAAAAACTTCATTTTTTAAAAACGATGTCATCTTTTTCCCTCATTTTACGCTCCCCGGTGCGCTACCTGGTGCGCGTACCGGGCGCTTCCCCCGCGCAAAACGAAAAAAAAAAAAATATTTTAAATGCCCCGCGGGGCCCTTTCATAGCCCCCTCATCAAACCTAGGGGGTCAAGGGGGGGTCTACCCTGCCCCCTTATGGTCATTTCCCTCTTTGTTTTGCCCACCTCTCGTGTCTCGATCCTACCGAGACACAAGATGGCGGCCGCTCCAGACTGTTTAGAATGTTTACAGACAACTGAGAGCCAATCAGCTTTCTGCGCGCAAGTCGCGTGGCGCGCCTGGAGCCTGCGCGCACCGGAGAGCGCCTATAGATATATATATTTTTTTGAACCTAAATTACTCAAAATCCCCTGCAGCACATATCTTGAGACATAGCAAAGGCACATCGGGCTACCAGACCCTACAATTTTGCCAAGTTTGGTGGAAATCCATTCAGCCGTTCGGGCTAAAAGTGAAATCGACCGCCCTATGGAAATTAACATGGGGAAAACGCGTTTTGGGACCCCCCTTTTATCTCGGCCCCCGTTTGACGTATCCCCCCCAAACTTTCAAGGAAGAACCGGAGCTCGACGAGGCCATTTTCAGGAAATTTTCAGGCAGATTCGTCAACCGGTGCCAAAGTTATTCCAAATAGAATTTTGAGATTTAACATTGAAAAAAATCCTAACTATAACTACCTACTGGCGACCGCCAGTAGATAATATATATATATATATATATATATATCTCACAAACAAACAAAAGTACCCAACGTACGTTGTCACCTTTCTGAAATCTATAAGGCAATCCTGCATCGTAATCACCAGCCGTGCAGCGTTAAAAGCACCAACATTCCCAAACGAGTTTCGGGCGTCACTGCGCCCTTGCTCACAGGGGCTGGCGAATGTGATTCAAAGCATACCACACCTCCTGGTCAGCTTACTTATCCCCCGTTGTGGGCGTATCAATGCAAAGTGCATGTTGCTCAGGTGAGTTTCTTATTAGATAGTTCTCTTTATTGACCTTGATCGCCAAAATCACAATGAACATTAATCACCCCAATGGATTAATGTCACGTGTAGGGGTTCACTTACAAGACTGTTAATGTCCTTGCAGATGAGACAACGTTCCGATATGCGCCAACTGTTTAGCTGTGCCCGGACCCGCTCATCCGCAGGAAGGCTCTCCGCGACCCAGGCAAGGTAGCAATTATGTCTCACAAACAAACAAAAGTACCCAACTTGGAGAGCCAACGTACGTTGTAACCTTTCTGAAATCTGTAGGGCAATCCTGCATCGTAATCACCAGACGTGCAGCGTTAAAAGCACCAATATTTCCCAACGTCTTTCAGGCGTTACTGCGCCCTTGCTCACAGGTGCTGGCGAATGTGATTCAAAGCATACCACACCTCCAGGTCAGGTTACTTATCCACCCTTGTGGGCGTATCAAAGCAAAGTGCATGCTGGTCAGGTTTGTTTCTTATTAGAAAGTTCTCTTTATTGACCTTGATTGCCAAAATCACATTGTACATTAATCTCCCCAATGGGTTACTGTCACGTGTAGGGGTTCACTTACAAGACTGGTAATGTCCTTGTAGATGAGACAACGTTCCGATATGCACCAACTATTTAGCTGTGCCCGGACCCGCTCATCCGCGGGAGGGCTCTCCTCCACCCAGTTAAGGCCGCAATTATGTCTCACAAACAAACAAAAGTACCCAACTTGGAGAGTCAACGTACGTTGTCACCTTTCTGAAATTTGTAAGGCAATCCTGAATCGTAATCACCAGACGTGCAGCGTTAAAAGCACCAACATTTCCTAAAGTCTTTCAGGCGTTACTGCGCCCTTGCTCACAGGTGCTGGGGAATGTGATTCAAAGCATACCACACCTCCTGGTCGGGTTACTTATCCACCCTTGTGGGCGTATCAAAGCAAAGTGCATGCTGGTCAGGTGAGTTTCTTATTAGGAAGTTCTCTTTATTGACCTTGATCGCCAAAATCACATTGTACATTAATCACCCCAATGGGTTACTGTCACGTGTAGGGGTTCACATACAACACTGTTAATGTCCTTGCAGATGAGACAACGTTCCGATATGCGCCAACTGTTTAGCTGTGCCCGGACCCGCTCATCCGCAGGAGGGCTCTCCGCGACCCAGGCAAGGTAGCAATTATGTCTCACAAACAAACAAAAGTACCCAACTTGGAGAGCCAACGTACGTTGTAACCTTTCTGAAATCTGTAGGGCAATCCTGCATCGTAATCACCAGATGTGCAGCGTTAAAAGCACCAATATTTCCCAACGTGTTTCAGGCGTTACTGCGCCCTTGCTCACAGGTGCTGGCGAATGTGATTCAAAGCATACCACACCTCCAGGTCAGGTTACTTATCCACCCTTGTGGGCGTATCAAAGCAAAGTGCATGCTGGTCAGGTGAGTTTCTTATTAGATAGTTCTCTTTATTGACCTTGATCGCCAAAATCACATTGAACATTAATCACCCTAATGGGTTATTGTCACGTGTAGGGGTTCACTTACTAGACTGCTAATGTCCTTGCAGATGAGACAACGTTCAAATATGCCCAACTGTTTAGCTGCGCCGGGACCCGCTCATCAGCGGGAGGGCTCTCCGCGACCCAGGCAAGGTCGCAATTATGTCTCACAAACAAACAAAAGTACACACTTGGAGAGTCAACGTACGTTGTCACCTTTCTTAAATCTGTAAGGCAATCCTGCATCGTAATCACCAGACGTGCAGCATTAAAAGCACCAACATTTCCCAACGAGTTTCGGGCATCACTGCACCCTTGCTCACAGGTGCTGGTGAGTGTGATTCAAAGCATACCACACCTCCTGGTCAGCTTACTTATCCCCCCTTATGGGCATATCAAAGCAAAGTGCATGCTGGTCAGGTGAGTTTCTTATTGTATAGTTCTCTTTATTGACCTTGATCACCAAAATCACATTGAACATTAATCACCCCCATGGGTTACTGTCACATGTAAGGGTTCACTTACAAGACTTTTAATGTCCTTGCAGATGAGACAACGTTCCTGTTAGAACTGGGGGTCTCTAGTTGGCAGAGGTGGGTACCACTGTCCAAATAGGGACCCTTGCTTCTAGTCAGGACAAGGAGATAACCCTCTCAGATAACCCCTGCTCGCCCTCAAGGTAGCTTGGCCTGAGCAGTCTAGGCTAACCAGAGGCAATGCGTTAAGTATTTGTACCAACACTCACAGTAACACAGTGAAAACACCACAAACTGATTCCACAACAGTTTAGGAAAATAAAGATATTTATTCTAAACTACACAAGACCAAAAACGGCAAAAATCCAACATACACAGTTCAAGGATATGGTTTCAAAAGAGTTCTTCAGGTTGTAATCAAAGTTCTTTAAGTTGCGTTAAAATAATCCACAGATGCGTGAAAAGTTCACAGATGCGTCACGTTTACTCACAGTACCTTTTAGATGCAACAAAGTTCCACAGGCAGGAAGCTGGTGCGGTGGAAACAAGCGATGCGTCACTCCTGAGACCCTGGGGAGGCGATGCGACAGCCCCGCTGCAGCAGCGGGCGTGTGGCGACGAATCCGATCTGTATGGGGAGGAAGGCAGCTTGCGTAGATTCCGGTGCGTAGGTTCCGTGGGAAGTCTGTTCTCGCAAAAGGCACGATGCGATGATCTCGTAGGGGCTGCGACGATCTCCGGGGCGACGATGCGCGGTCCAGCGGTGATCCTCTCTCTCGCAGCTCCTCGATGCGATGGTTCTGCGACGGTGCTCGCAGCGACGTGATGCGGTCCGCAAGCAAGCGGTGCGGCGATCTCACCCAGCGACGACAGGCTCTGCGACGACACTCGCAGCGATGTTCGATTCTCCCGCACCGGTCTGGTGCGTTCCGCAAACGAAGGATGCGACAGCTCCGGCAGCGGCGTCAGGCGCTGCGCCGATCTCGACCTTCGTAGCGGCGGGAAAACTTCTCGCACTGTCGGGGATGCGCTCCGCAAGCGAGCGATGCGACACTTTTCAGCTTCACAAGTTCTCAGCTTAGTCTCAAGCTTCCCAGCTCAGATTCAACCTCCAGAGGCCCCACAACTGGATCAAGCACTCTAGGAAGGACAGAACTCTCTCAGCAGAGTTCAGGGAGACTGGGGGTGAAGTCCTTTTGTTCCTGGGACTTCAAAACAGGGAGCCAGCTCTTCTCAGGCCCTTGGAGATTCCTTCAAGACAGGGGACACAGCTCACAGCAAAGTCCTTCCCCTCTCCTTGGCAGCAAAGCAACAGCAGGTCAGTCCAGCAGAGCAACAGCAGGACAGTCTTCCTTCTTCAGAGTCAGCTTTCTCCTTGGCAGAGGTTCCTTCTTGATTTCCAGGATGATCTAATTTTCTGTTGTCAGGGGTCCTGTACTTATACCCCTAAAGTCTTTGTTCTCTCTGTGCATGTGGGCCCTGAGCCCGGTCTGAACCAGTTCTGGGTGGATCCTGAGTACTTTGTTTTGCTGGCTGCATCTTTCCTTTCAGAGTGAGGGGCAGGGTCCTCAGCCGCCCAGCAGGAGGTGGAGCCAGCATTGTGGCAGGCAGGCACAGCCCTATTCAGCCCAGGTGCTAACTCCTCCCACCACTCAGGTTGCAATTGCTTCATTCAGCCTAGTGCTGACTCATCCAGCCTCTGGGGGAATTCCCCAGCCCCTGTCACTCACAAACCAGACAGTCAATACACAAACAGGCCCAGGCACACAGAAGGGTCAGACAAGAGAACAGCAACTTTCTAAAAGTGCTGTTCTCAAACACAGGATTTAAAAACCACCTTTCCTAAAAGATGTATTATTAAATTCTGAGTTCAGGGATACTAGATACTTATGTCCTATCTTGTTCCTATGGGAAGAAATGCTGTTAACCACTGTAGCCAGCATCCCCCATGTTAACCTATGGAGCAAGATAGCCTTACAATAGTGAAAAACGAAAATGGCTGTGATTCACTACCAGAGCATGGTACCTGCACTAGTACATGCTCTACCTTTCACATACACTGCACCCTGCCCAGGGGGGTACCTTGGGCCTTCCATAGGGGTGACTGATGTGCACGAGAAGGGAAGGGTTAGGCCTGGTCAGTGGGGACACTGACCAGGAGGACATGGCAGTTCTAAACTGCCCATAGGCGCTGCAGTGGCAGGCCCGAGACACCATTTTAGAGCTACTCCTGTGGGTGGCACAATCAGTGCTGCAGGCCCACTAGTAGCATTTGTCATCACCAGCCCTGGCACACCCAGTGCACTTTACTAGGGACTTCATGGTGATACAAATATGCCAAACATGTATATCCAATCAGAATAACAATTTACATAGAGAGCATATGCACTTTAGCACTGACCAGCAGTGGTAAAGTGCGCAGAGTCCTATTGCCAACAACCATGGGTCAGGAAAAATAAGGGAGGAAGAAGCAAAAAGTTTGGGGATGACCCTGCAAAAAGGGCCAGTTCCAACACAACCCCCTTCCAGCCTAAAGCCAGGGTAGACCAAACGATACCTCGATGGGATTTCCTGCTTAAGGCGATAGAACACGGAACCTGGCCCAAAAAGCAGGGTAGTCCTGTTCTATGCCGTCCTAAACCCAGTTGTATCACTCTATCCATACTCTCAGGGTCCACCATGCCAATCCATGTGGAACCCTTCACCTCACCTGTGGACACCACCTGTGCAGCACTGAACCTTAATTTCCTCACAGGTGTGCCCCAACAGACCAACAGCAAGCCACAGTGACCACCAACAGTGATCAGGGATGCGACCCAGGCCTCATGCCTCTCATGGCTCTCAAACCCCTGTGGCATCAGAGGATGGGGGGCAGTAGCCCCAGGTGCTTGGCACTCTTGGTCCACTCTCTTTCTTGTCAGGTCAGGTCTGACACTCTGGCACTGACTCACCAGTCCCGGACCTTTATCCGTCCACCAAGACAACCAAGGACACAACTTTCCTACCAGTTCAGGACCTCCCTCCAGCAACTGGTCTTCCAACCTAGGGTTTAACCCCTCAGGTTGCACTGGGGTCAGAGGCGAGTGCTCCCTCCCTCTGCACCCCCTTCCAGAGCGCTGCACCCTCCCTACTGGAGGGGTACCCCTGGGAACCATATTGGTCAGGACACTGGGTACAGATGTCCTCCCTTTCAGGTCAGGCAGATCCTGAACCTGATCTCCCAACCCAGGGACCAAAACCTGCGGTTGTGCATTCGCCTGGCACGCCAGGACTTCTGGGGACTCACGTAGTACCCCCTTGAGGGTGACACACAACTCAAGTGTCCTGTGACAGTCTGCCTGGTGCAGATCTCCCGGCCCCTGTCCACCTGACAGTACGGGAAGATCCCCCAGGACAGAAGTGGTATCACCATGGTCACTCCTGGGGGACTCAGCCCTTCCGACTGGTCCCTGACCCACTGGTTCACCCACTGGGGACTCCTTCCCCTTCTCACCCCTCAGTCTGGACTTCTGTACCCTCCCAAATGGAGCGGCACTGCCAAACACCAGAACTGATGGAGGCCTGGTTACCGGCACTCCCCGTTCACCAGACACTAGGAGATCCTCCTCAAATGGCCTACAAGTACAGTCTAGGTCCCCATCCTGGTGCTCCCTTAAGGAACCCTCCAGGCCCTGAGACTGGGTTTCGGGCACCGTGAGACACACCGTCCCACACTCATTCCTTCTCCACTGAGACCGGACATGAGCCCCTACACCCCTCCCACTACACTGGGACCTAACCGGGCTACACTGAACCTCTTCCACCTCACAGGTCTGGAAGATATCTAAGCCACTCCTTTTGGGATCACTCCCCAATGCCTCCTCAGACTCTCTGGAATTCACCAAGAGGTCTGCCTCCAACGCAAGCTCTCTGGGGTCAGAGAGCTCACACTCCACCGGGTGTTGGCATAGCTCTGGAAAACAGGGACTTAAAATATGCTCTCCATCAAATGAATCACACAGCCCCCCACAGTTGTTAACCAAGCTACCCTTTGCCTCACCCTCCAGTGCCTCACACAAGTACCCCACACCACTCTCCTGAGACTGGCAAGACAGTATCTGACTGCCTCTGTCACACAACCCACACTCTTCTGGCTGGTCTTCACACACACACACCAAGGTTTCTACCATGGGGGAACCCCTCTCCCTGTACCTCTCATCTAGAGTCAGTAGGGTGTCCCTCCCACCACTAGGAATATGGTCCCCTGTGACAGCCCCCCAATCTACTTCAGGGAAACTGCACTCCACTGGAACTACATCATAAACCTGAACCCCCTGGTGTATGTTGACCCCCTCCCTCAAGTCAGGCGCCACATCTCTGGGTGTTCGTACCTTTTTCTCAGCACTGGAAACTATAATCTTGCTGCCACCATCTGAGCTGGACTCCACCTCCAACTCAGCAAAGCTCACCTCTCGAGCTACCCATGTTTCTTCTTCAGCTGAGACCCTCATGGCCTCACGCCTCTTGAGCTCCAACTCAAGCTTCCTCATTCGTAATTCATGGGCCAAGGACAATTTCAATTCCTCCAGGGCACGGGCATGTTTGCTCTCCTCCGCCGCCCTTTCCTTTTCCATTTGCTTCATCTTCATTTCAAGCCTCAACATTTCTAATTTATGGTCTCTAGCCCTTTGGTTTTCCTCCAACTCCTCTGGGGAAAAACTTTCAGCTGAATGGTTGCTGCCAGCCCTTGAGGCTGCTCCGGACACAGGCAGATCCTGTGGCCTGAAACCATCCCTTTGTGCATCCTCATCCACCTCTGCACCACCTGTCTTCCCAGCCTCTTTGGTCTCCCACCAGGCCCTTAAGGCCTCCTGTAGCTCCTCCTTCTTGGAGCAGCGCTTCATGGGGCATCCAAAGTTCCTGCAGAACTGCCTGAGTTGACCTACTTTGTAATCACTTAACATTTCAATATCAAACTCCAGTTCTGCAACATCACTTGCTGGTTTACCGTTCTGAGACATGATGCTTGGATTCTTTCAGGGTTACGATCAAAAATAGAACAAAAAAGCTTAACCGTAGTATGCGGTGGCGTAGTGGTCTGCACTCACTAGTGATGTACACCAATTACTGTGGGTCAAGTACAAATACAAGTTCAAATCCCACCGCCTGACCACCAATGTTAGAACTGGGGGTCTCTAGTTGGCAGAGGTGGGTACCACTGTCCAAATAGGGACCCTTGCTTCTAGTCAGGACAAGGAGATAACCCTCTCAGATAACCCCTGCTCGCCCTCAAGGTAGCTTGGCCTGAGCAGTCTAGGCTAACCAGAGGCAATGCGTTAAGTATTTGTACCAACACTCACAGTAACACAGTGAAAACACCACAAACTGATTCCACAACAGTTTAGGAAAATAAAGATATTTATTCTAAACTACACAAGACCAAAAACGGCAAAAATCCAACATACACAGTTCAAGGATATGGTTTCAAAAGAGTTCTTCAGGTTGTAATCAAAGTTCTTTAAGTTGCGTTAAAATAATCCACAGATGCGTGAAAAGTTCACAGATGCGTCACGTTTACTCACAGTACCTTTTAGATGCAACAAAGTTCCACAGGCAGGAAGCTGGTGCGGTGGAAACAAGCGATGCGTCACTCCTGAGACCCTGGGGAGGCGATGCGACAGCCCCGCTGCAGCAGCGGGCGTGTGGCGACGAATCCGATCTGTATGGGGAGGAAGGCAGCTTGCGTAGATTCCGGTGCGTAGGTTCCGTGGGAAGTCTGTTCTCGCAAAAGGCACGATGCGATGATCTCGTAGGGGCTGCGACGATCTCCGGGGCGACGATGCGCGGTCCAGCGGTGATCCTCTCTCTCGCAGCTCCTCGATGCGATGGTTCTGCGACGGTGCTCGCAGCGACGTGATGCGGTCCGCAAGCAAGCGGTGCGGCGATCTCACCCAGCGACGACAGGCTCTGCGACGACACTCGCAGCGATGTTCGATTCTCCCGCACCGGTCTGGTGCGTTCCGCAAACGAAGGATGCGACGGCTCCGGCAGCGGCGTCAGGCGCTGCGCCGATCTCGACCTTCGTAGCGGCGGGAAAACTTCTCGCACTGTCGGGGATACGCTCCGCAAGCGAGCGATGCGACACTTTTCAGCTTCACAAGTTCTCAGCTTAGTCTCAAGCTTCCCAGCTCAGATTCAACCTCCAGAGGCCCCACAACTGGATCAAGCACTCTAGGAAGGACAGAACTCTCTCAGCAGAGTTCAGGGAGACTGGGGGTGAAGTCCTTTTGTTCCTGGGACTTCAAAACAGGGAGCCAGCTCTTCTCAGGCCCTTGGAGATTCCTTCAAGACAGGGGACACAGCTCACAGCAAAGTCCTTCCCCTCTCCTTGGCAGCAAAGCAACAGCAGGTCAGTCCAGCAGAGCAACAGCAGGACAGTCTTCCTTCTTCAGAGTCAGCTTTCTCCTTGGCAGAGGTTCCTTCTTGATTTCCAGGATGATCTAATTTTCTGTTGTCAGGGGTCCTGTACTTATACCCCTAAAGTCTTTGTTCTCTCTGTGCATGTGGGCCCTGAGCCCGGTCTGAACCAGTTCTGGGTGGATCCTGAGTACTTTGTTTTGCTGGCTGCATCTTTCCTTTCAGAGTGAGGGGCAGGGTCCTCAGCCGCCCAGCAGGAGGTGGAGCCAGCATTGTGGCAGGCAGGCACAGCCCTATTCAGCCCAGGTGCTAACTCCTCCCACCACTCAGGTTGCAATTGCTTCATTCAGCCTAGTGCTGACTCATCCAGCCTCTGGGGGAATTCCCCAGCCCCTGTCACTCACAAACCAGACAGTCAATACACAAACAGGCCCAGGCACACAGAAGGGTCAGACAAGAGAACAGCAACTTTCTAAAAGTGCTGTTCTCAAACACAGGATTTAAAAACCACCTTTCCTAAAAGATGTATTATTAAATTCTGAGTTCAGGGATACTAGATACTTATGTCCTATCTTGTTCCTATGGGAAGAAATGCTGTTAACCACTGTAGCCAGCATCCCCCATGTTAACCTATGGAGCAAGATAGCCTTACAATAGTGAAAAACGAAAATGGCTGTGATTCACTACCAGAGCATGGTACCTGCACTAGTACATGCTCTACCTTTCACATACACTGCACCCTGCCCAGGGGGGTACCTTGGGCCTTCCATAGGGGTGACTGATGTGCACGAGAAGGGAAGGGTTAGGCCTGGTCAGTGGGGACACTGACCAGGAGGACATGGCAGTTCTAAACTGCCCATAGGCGCTGCAGTGGCAGGCCCGAGACACCATTTTAGAGCTACTCCTGTGGGTGGCACAATCAGTGCTGCAGGCCCACTAGTAGCATTTGTCATCACCAGCCCTGGCACACCCAGTGCACTTTACTAGGGACTTCATGGTGATACAAATATGCCAAACATGTATATCCAATCAGAATAACAATTTACATAGAGAGCATATGCACTTTAGCACTGACCAGCAGTGGTAAAGTGCGCAGAGTCCTATTGCCAACAACCATGGGTCAGGAAAAATAAGGGAGGAAGAAGCAAAAAGTTTGGGGATGACCCTGCAAAAAGGGCCAGTTCCAACAGTTCCGATATGCGCCAGCTATATACACAGCGTTCACCAGTGGGTAGTTATAGTTAGAACCTAGTTTCCATAGGAAGAGCGTATTTTGTTCTGCTTATAACTTTGGTGTCATTTGATGAATCTTCATGAAGTTTTCAAAACAAATTCATTGTTTATATCAGCTCCTATGTTGAAAGCTTGGGGGTGATTCATTAAGGGGGGGCCAAAAAAAGGGGGTCCCAGAAAGTCTTTTCTCCATGTTAATTTCTATAGGAAACTTTAGAAAAGACTACAGGTCGAACGGGTGAACAGAATTACGCCAAATTTGGCATGGAGAAGGGTCTTGGTCTAGAAAGCACGCTTTTGTTAATTAGGTGTAAATTTGTTCAGTAGTTTTGGAGAAATATCGAAATTTACAAATATCGATATTTGGGATTTCTGTCATCTGATTGGCTGAGACTTTATGAGCATGAGCTTGCTGCTTATAGGCTGCGAGCGGTTGCAACTAGGAAGCGTTGGCCACCGTTTTTGTGATTCCGGTGAAGTGAGTAAGGGGAAAAAAGTGCAAAAAAAGTAGGAAAGAGGAGGGTAGGAGCGCTGTGAGCTCTGTAGGATGGTTAGGGTGTGCTATAGAGGGCTTGTGAAGCGAAGTATTTACCCTTAGCGGTGTGAAAGTGGTGTTTTGCCCAGAGTGAGATGGTGGTGAGTTGAGGTGCCTGTAAACTTGGGGATGAAAGCGTGCGCATAAACCGGGAGGTGAGTGCTGTAAACTGATGTGCTGAAGTA
This sequence comes from Lissotriton vulgaris, assembly GCF_964263255.1. NCBI lineage: Eukaryota > Metazoa > Chordata > Amphibia > Caudata > Salamandridae > Lissotriton > Lissotriton vulgaris. The sequence continues at coordinate 740,053,394 of NC_141687.1, read as the reverse complement.
TTTACCCCTACCGGTGTGAAAGTGCTGTTTTGCCCAGAGTGAGATGGTGCTGAGCTGAGGGGCCAGTAAACTCAAGGATTAAAGCGTGCGCCTAAACCGTGAGCTGAGTGCTGTAAACTGATGTGCTGAAGTATGTATCCCTACCGGTGTGAAAGTGCTGTTTTGCCCATTGTGGGATGGTGCTGATGTGAGGGGCCGGTACACTCGGGGATGAAAGCGTGCACCTAAACCATGAGCTGAATGCTTTAAACTCATGTGCTCTGGGCGCTGTAGCATCGCTGTGCAGGTGGTGTTAGTATGCGTTTAGAGTATTGCATGAGGGGGAAGCAAACTAGTCACTGGTACCGCTCTGAAGACTCAGGGATGAAACTGTGAGCCTAAGCCATGAGCTGATTGCTGTAAAGTGATGTGCTGTGGGTGCTGTAGGATACTGGCCACAGTACCATACCTGTTTAAGTAGTATTAGTATGTGTTTATACTATACAGGGAGTGGGAAGCAAACTACTCACCCCTACCAGTCTGAAGACTCGAATGCAGTGTTTTAGCTAGCAGGAATAAAGAAATAATTGTGAAGAATATAATGCAGAATGTTGCAATGCCACATAAGACAAATGGTGAAATCAGGTGTGTGTATGAAAGTGCCTGTGTATAATAAAGCAATGGAGTTTGAAAGTTATATAAAAAGTGTCTTTATTTAAGTGCCATAAATGGACCCACTGGTGCAATAGAAAAGGCATCCAGCTGAGGCAAACTGTAAGCTGATTTGCTGGATTCAAACGTAAGCTCCTGTATCAGTGAATTCCACATTACATGTTACAGTTCCATGTGACATCAACAATACCTATTAGAGTTGCATGACTCTAAATTCTATAAGGAAAATAAAGGTAGGATAAGATTACCACATGTACCCTTTAAGAAAATTCAAGAAAAAAATTGTTTTTGCAAAATGTAATCATCACACTTTTTCGGTACCCTGGTACTGCTTTGTTGTAGCACAAAATTATCAACAGTAGAAGTGTCAGGAATCTGTTGTACAGTAGATTCTATCTGGTGCATGTCAGAATTGGTAATAGTTCTACCCACTTTGGAACTTTGAGGAGGAACACAAACATTGCACTTCTGAGAAGCACATTCGGTACCCTTCTGGTCAAACCATACATTATTGTCTTCAGCTCTTTCAAAAAAAATTATTGTGCAGAGAGCTAAGGCATCAAGTTGAAGCAAACTCCAACCGCTTCTGCTGTATTGAAACCGTAGTTCCTGCATCAGTGAATTTCACATTACATGTTACAGTTCCATGTGACATGAATAATAGCTATTAGACATGAATGACTAAATTGTATAATGAAAATAAAGGTAGGATACGATTATCACAGTGTGTCAACCAGTTCCTAAACAATGTTGTGTTTTTTGATCAAGATCGCCAGCTTGTGAGCACAGGCTGAAGAAGAGTAAATTTGTGTGAAAGGGCTTTGTGGATAACAGGCAGGCAGAGAAAGACATATGCACAAAGAATAGACATGGTTTCAAAATGGATGTCGGGTTTAGGCCAATTAAGCAAGTAAATATCGTATTACATAAGGGGCAATAAAGAAAACAGAGTTCAAAAGCTTGAGCATACTTAGAAAGTTATCATATGAAAATCATTCAATTTAAATGTATTAACATTTTTTTAGGGAAAAAGTCAAAAAAGTTGGAAAAATCAATCCAAGAATAACGTGAATTTCTTAGTAGTTTTGGAGACTGCAGTCCGGAAGTTCTTCAGCGGCTTGAGATGCGTAATGTTTCAAGAGGTCATTGTTGCCATTGTGTGAGAAAAGTGAAGCGATCCAATTCATATCCTCGAAGGGACAGTAATGTTCCTTGAATGTTGGAGCAGCAATTTGAATTGTCAGGCAATCTGTGATGATGTCAAAGGTCGCACGTTGCAGGAGATCTTTCGCGGCTGCATAGAAATCCCATTCTGCCACAATACTTTTTTGCGTTGCATTCGCCATTGCTCCACTGCCTGATCTATCACGTTCATGGTTTTCAAGATGCTCGATTACTTGCTGTATATTGGGAGCGATTGTTGGGATGTTGGCAAGGCATACATCAATCCATTTGCCAGTCGAATCGGCAAGTTTTGCAATAAAAAGATGGTTGTACGCAAATTGCATATGTGTACAAAAATGTCATGTTGCAGCTGGCTCCGATAATAGAGAGAGGCAGGCAGCCAAAAAAGCTGTTCCATTTTTTGACAGTATTGTTGTAGCTTTGCATAGAGGTGTATTCTGTCGGACATTGTTGTTAGCTCAGGGAGCGCAGCCATTCTTTAGAAGCAAAAATAGTAGTAGGATGGCCTAAAGAGAGCGAGAATTATGGACACTGTTCCTGTTATTCCATAGATGATCGAATAAATGAAGTCTGGTATTATACCAAAAACGGTTTAAACGAGTGTGAGAAGGGCTGGGGAGACCTTGTTAAAATAAAGTGTGCCAGACCTTGAGTGTGAGATGTGTTGAAAATTGTGTAAAAATTTACAAAGTGTAATGGGAAGTTCATATTTAAAAGGGATTATATTTTACTTGAAGTTCGTGTTATCTGCAGTCGATACATTTGTTTTGCAGAAGTGAGGGACACTTCTGTTCTGAACAAAGGCTGTTTCAGTTTGGTTAGTTTAATAAAATCTGTTTTCAGGTTTTGAAGGTCAAGGGAGTTATTTTGTGTGGGTGGGACTAGACATTGCCACAGGAAGTTGATCAGTTTGAAACAGTAAGGGCAGATGGTATGCCAGCTCATATTCTGTAGGAGTGCATGTTATTGAGAAGCAGATAAGTGCTGTTAGAAGGCTGTGTGAATGTTGGGCTGATTATGGGTGTTGGCGTGGTTTTAAGAAAGCAGGCAAGATTGAGGGCTGTAAACTTAGAAGCGTCGTGCACTTGGACATTCTTGGATAGTAATGAATGAGTGCCATTGTGGTCGCACTTTTCACCAGTGAGAAAAATTTCTGTATCTTCTTTAAGACAGCGATATGTAAATGGGAGAAACCACTGCTCGTGAGTAATCGTGGTACCTTATATAATGACATGCAACATGACAAACAACATGTACACATAGCAGACACAATGACAGTACGTACTATGGGAACCGTGGCTAGCCATGTATACAAACCAAACATGGCATGGCACCTCTGCACACAATGCAGAATGTGGGGAGAGATGGGAGCAAAGTATGTGCAAAGGTAGGAAGGGATTCTGTATTATAAAAGTATACAATGCAAAGTGTTGAGGAGATGTGCCGGACAGACTTGAGTATGCTGAGCACAGACATGTACATGTGATTATACACTTATGGTTTATTAAGTGGACAGTGGTCGCAACCATGATAGTACAGTTAGAAGGGAAGATTCCGAAAACATAACATGTACGTGCCCCCTCACTCCCCAATTCTTTAGCGTAGTGGGCTGGCTCGGCGTATGCAAGGCTAGCTTAGGGGTATGAATAAAAGGCATGTTTGTATGGGTGTGGGAATGGCAAACGAGACTGCCAGGTCAGCTTACACCACCATGAGGTTGAACCCGTGAGCGAAGATGGGTGCGTGAATGATGCTCTCAGCCTGCTGTTATCCAGAAATCGGCATGCCCGCTGTGATGCACATATGCCCCACCTTTTGCTACTGCATTATGTGAAAGGCCCACCACATGCCGGCGGAAGCTCCTGGGCCAAGATCTGCGAGGTCGGAAGGTTACTGAGATCAACACTGGCTACCACAACATAGGTACACAGCACCCAGCCTGAGGCCCAGCACCGTGGAGTGCTCTGTATACTACTAACACAGTAGTCCAGCCGGTACCAACAGTGGAACTGTGTTTTGATACCATAATGGATGATGTTAGAACTGCATCTGAGAGTGGAGATGATGGTACTCCCTTCGACCAGGTGCAACCAACTCTAGGTCCCAACAGTGGAACAGTGTCTTGATCCCACCATGGACAGTGTTAGAACTTCATCTGAGAGTGGAGATGAAGGTACTCCCTTCGACGAGGTGCAACCAACTCTAGGACACAACAGTGGACAGTGGCTTGATCCCACAATGGAAGATGTCTGATATTACTTGTTGCTTGATTTTCATAGAACTCCCTCTGCTGAGGTGCATCACACTCAGTGCTTCGGTAGTTAACTGCTGCACATGATTATTGGGCTTGGCTGATGGGAGTCGCTGGACTACACCGCGGTACAGCAGGTCCGAACAGTGAAACAGGGTCTTGATTCCATGATTGAGGATTACAGAAGTTAAAGTCTGTGATAATTTTTGTGTACCCCATCCGACCAGGTGCAACCAACTGTAGGTCCCAACAGGGGAACAGTGTCTTTTATCCCACAATGGACGGTGTTAGAACTTCATCTGAGGGTGGAGATGAAGGTACTCCCTTCAACGAGGTGCAACCTATTCTAGGTCACAACAGTGGAACTGTGTCTTGGTCCCACAATGGAAGATGTCTGATATTACTTATTGTTTGGTTTTCATAGAACTCCTTCCGTTGAGGTGCATCAGACTCTGTGCTTGCGTAGCTACCTGTTGCGCATTATTATTGGGCTTGGTTGACTGTAGTCGCTGGACTACACTGCGGTAGAGCAGGTCCAAACAGTGAGAAGGGGTCTTGATTCTATGATTGAGGATGTCAGAAGATAAAGTATGTGATCATTTCTGTGTACCACCTCTGATGAGGTGTAACCAACTGTAGGTCCCAACACTGGAACGGTGTCTTGATCCCACAATGGACGATGTTAGAACTTCATCTTAGAGTGGAGATGAAGGTACTCCCTTCAACGACCTACTCTAGGTCACAACGGTGGAACGATGTCTTGATCACACAATGAACGATGTCCGATATTACCTGCTGCTTGGTTTTCATAAAACTCCCTCCGTTGAGGTGCATCAGACTCTGTGCTTGCGTAGCTAGCTGTTGCACATGATTATTGTGCTTAGTTGACACCAGTCAGTGGAGTACACTGCGGTACAGCAGGTCCAAACAGTGAAACGGGGTCTTGATTCTATGATTGAGGATGTCAGAAGTTCAAGTCTGTGATTATTACTGTGTACCCCGTGCGATCTGGTGCAACCAACTCCATGCTTTCGAATTCAACGGTACTTGGTTGTGGGATGTTAAGGAATAGTGCCTCTGGCCTACACTGCGGTCAGCATGGCTCACAATTTAGATCGAGTGGTGATTGTTTAATTACAGAATCCAGTAGTCAAGTAACTAGAATGTCTATTGAAATATACACAAAATCCATTTAGTTTACTTTCTTGAAGAATTTTTTTTAGATGACTTATAGGTTTACTACAATGACCAAATTCATCTTGCAAGTCCAAAGGAGCACTGACTAGTCTACACTGTGGACAGCAGAAATCAATATTCAAATTGTTTTGTTTCATTTATTGTAGAGTTTTCTGTAATTTATGTTGTTGTATTTTGTGGAAAGGAAATGAGAAACATTATTCATGGTTGTCTGTGTGAGTACTGCCTTCAATTACCAATGCAGGCAGCAGTGTTCACAATTCAGATCGAGTCGCTATTGTAGATGACGCAGTCCTGTAGGTAAAGACATTTTCCAGTGCGCTTTGCCTGCACCATGCATATGTATAATTACAGGCTCCGCACATGCTTTTTGTAGCTTTGTTTCTGGCAAACTGGGGAGCTCAAGTCCACGTTACGTAGCTATTGGTTCCTTGCTGACCTCTCTCTGGCCTACATTGCAGACAGAAGTGTTCACAATTCAGATCGAGTGGTAATTGTTTAATTACAGAATCCAGTCGTCAAGTAACTACAACGTCTATTGAAATATACACATTATCCTTTTAGTATACTTGCTTGAAGAATATTTTTTAGCTGACCTCTAGGTTTAGTACAATGACCACATTTATCTTGCAAGTGGAAAGGAACACTGAATAGTCTACATTGTGGACAGCAGAAATTGGAATTCGAATTGTTTTGATTTTTCTATTGCAGAGTTTTCTGTAATTTATGTTGTATTTTGTGAACAGGCAGTGAAAAAAAGTATTCATGGAGTGTCTGTGTGAGTACTACCTTCAGGTAATACTGCAGACAGCAGTGTTCACAATTCAGGTCGAGTCGGTATTGTAGATGTGGCAGTCCTGTGGGAAAAGACATTGCTCCAGTGCGCTCTGTCTGCAGCATGCATACTTATCATTACAGGCTCCGCACATGCTTTGTTTTGGTTTGCGTATGAGAAACTGGGCAGCTCAAGTCAATGCCATGTGGTTGTGGGCCCTTTCTGAGTGCTCTGTCTGGCCTACACTGCAGACAGCAATGTGCACATTTGAAATGTAGTTGGTATTGTACTTGACACAGTCCTGTAGGAAAAGACATTGCTGCAGTGTGCTCTGTCTGCACCACTCATGAGCATCATGGCTGGGGCAGCACATGCTTTATTGCTTCGCCTACTGCAAACTGTGGAGCTCGAGTCAATGCCACGTGGCTGTGGGCCCTTGCTGAACGCTCTCTCTGGCCTTCACTGCAAACAGCAGTGTTTATATTTGAGATTGAGTCAGTATTGTAGATGAAGCAGTCCTGTAGGAAAATACATTGCTGCAGTGCGCTCTGTCTGCACCACTCACACACATCATGGCTGGGTCCACACATGCTTTTTTTGTTACTTCGCGTACTGCAAACTGTACAGCTCAAGTCAATGCAATATGGCTGTGGGCCTTTGCTGACTGCTCTGTCTGGCCTATACTGCAGACAGCAGTGTTCACAATTCAGATCGAGTCACTTTTGCAGAAGATGCAGTGTTGATGGTAACAAATGTTGCTCCTAGTACGGCCCGCCCGCAGCACGCATCATCGCTGGCTGTGCACATCTGAATGCTTTTGATGTGGCTATGTGAGGGCACTAGAACTGATGGAGCGTTTATAATATAATCTTTTTGTATATTATTTCAGTTCTATTGATTGTGTCTCAGTATACCACATGCTGTGGTTGTTTTACAATATAATTTTTTCTGTATTATTTCACATTTACTATCCCTACCTTACTGCAGCACAAATTATTGATTCTTTTAATATTGAATCTCTGTGTGTGATCTAATGATTACTGTTGTAGTTGATGCTAGTAGCAACCATTCCCTCAGGGCTGCTTTACAATCACTCCACACGCATCCAGCACAGACGTCACTGGATATGTGACTCTGGTAATAAAAAGGTGTTGAGTGCACGTGGCAGTACCCTCTTCCACTATCTATCTGTGTCTGTGTGTTCATTATCTATGCATGATACTGCCTCTGGGCCGTATTACATTACATTGTGCTGTGGACAGCGTATGCAACTGTGTTACCTCTGGTAGTGTAGAAAACTTTGGTTATGTAACTTTTAGGTGTATGGCTATCACAGGTGGAAGGGTACTTAACAAAGTATGAATATTGATGAAGATGATTGTTACATGTTGTTTGTAGTGTAAGATATGTGTACATTGCAAAAAGTTTCGAAAAAAGCTCTCTAAGCATAAGAGGTCTGTCTCATCAAATGCAGTACAGAAATTGACAAAAATGGGTGGTGTTTTTCAACTGTTACAATGGGAAATGTTATGAACTAATGAAATACTTTTTTTTATGGTCACATGGCAACGGCGCACCCAGCGCGCAAGGAGACCGCACCGACGTGATTTTGAGAAAATATATTTACTATAATATAAGTTTATTACATTTAGAAATATATAAATGTTTAAAATATTTTTCATAATCGCTTACTCTCATATACACTTTAAAGTTATTTAGATATAGTTTTGAGACAAAAAAATGAGGGAATGGCGTACACGGGGCAAGACACTGTACATCTATGATGTAACACAGGGCATGGCAGCATGCAGTCATCTCATACGCAACGTGCAACTGGCGCGACCCCATACGTAGATGACATAACCAGCGGCTTGGTACTGCATACCCGTCGCATAATCAAAGTAGTAGGTGGCGCGACCTCATACGTAAATGTTGTTACGCAGGAAGCGGTGCCACAAACCCGTCGGATACGAAATGCACATCATTTAAATGTGGTGGATAGGATTTGCGTGCTGATCGAGCTTGGTAGACTACTGGTACGGGACTGTAGTTTTCTCCCCCCCAAAAAAATGATATACATATTTTTTGGGGAAGATTTAACGCATTACATCATTTTTAAAGTAAAAAAAAGGATAATAGGGTTGCAAAATATTAAAAAACAATTAGAAAAAATATAGGTTTTATAAATATTAAAATATAAAATTAACATTTAAAAAACCTTTAAAATTCACTGAAAAAAACCATAGGTTTCAGGGACGTTATAGTTAGTTAGACATTTGACTCATAGAAAACCAAAGAAATTCACCAGTTATAGTTAGTTGAGCTAACTATAACTTGTGTGCCCGCAATACACTGCTGATGACGTCACATATTACATCACTCATGACACGGTCAATGACATCACTCATGACATCACTGATGACATCTCAAATTACATCACTGATGGTTTTATATGAGTCAAATGTCCAACTAACTTTTAAATGCTAATTTTTAACTATAACGTCTGTAAAACCTATGTTTTTTTCAATTAAAAAACCATAGGTTATAGACCATATATAGTTAGGGATTAGCATTTACAAAACCTTATTTTACTCGCACAAAACCATTGAAATTCGCATATATAGTTAGTTGCACTAACTATATATCGCGCACCCGCAATCCACTGCTGATGATGTCACATATTACATCATTCATGACATGGTCAGTGACATCACTGATGACATCACTGATGACAACTCAAATGACATAACTGATGACAACATCCAGTGACTGTATATTTCTGTAAAGTTAAAATATGTCTTACATATTGAAGAATGAGTGGATGTATAAATGTCTGGATGAAGGATTTAGTAGGTGCATGACTGATTGTATGAGAGAGTGATTAAATGTGTCTCACTGAGTGCATGGGTTAGTGATTAAACTGTCTTAATTTGTGCATCAATATATCTGTTGTTCTGTAAACTGCTGCATGTGTTGATCAGTAGCTATATGTGTAACTATATGGGTTATTGATTGGTTGCCCAAGTATTTGTATGGGAGAGTGAGTGTGTGTGTGGGGGTGGCTGGGAGGTGTGTGACTCTGTGCATAGATGTGCGAACAGTTGATTCACTAGATGTATGGGTTTAAAACTGCATGTGGAAACAGCTGTATGGGTGGTTGACTGTGTGCATGAGTGTATTGGTGAGTGAATGGATATGTCAATGCTACATGTCAAAGTAAGTACATATGTAAAACACAGTACATTGTATAAGAGAGTAAATATGTGTTACAATATGTTTCAATAAGTAAGGTGTGTATAACTGTATAGTTGAGGAAATGGAGGTGTGATTGATTCTTTGCATGACTGTCTAGGTGTATGAATAACTCCATGGATGAGTGACAATCTGTGAGTGTCTGTTTTCACTGAGTGTATCTAAGGTTATATCAGAGTCTGTAGAGGTTCATCGTATTAACACATGAATGATGTCATCTGTGATGTCATTTGAGTTGTCATCAGTGATGTCATCAGTGATGTCACTGACCATGTCATGAATGATGTAATATGTGACATCATCAGCAGTGGATTGCGGGTGCGGGATATATAGTTAGTGCAATTTCAATGGTTTTGTGTGAGTAAAATAAGGTTAGTGCAACTAACTATATATGCGAATTTCAATGGTTTTGTGTGATTAAAATAAGGTTTTGTAAATGCTAATCCCTAACTATATATGGTCTATAACCTATGGTTTTTTAATTGAATTTTCAAGGTTTTGTAAATGCTATTTCCTAACTATATATGGTCTATAACCTATGTTTTTTTCAGTGAATTTCAATGGTTTTTTAATAGCAAATATCAAAAGCTGTAAAATGTATTATTCTTTTAAATGAAAAATATATTTTATATGTTTTTAATATATTTTTTTATGCATCTGCCAAGCCCTGACCTCTTAATAGGGCACTGTGGTGGAAATGATTTGGGCACTATGACTGGGGTTGGTCTGGAAATGCTTTTAAAGGACACCTTTCATCAATTGATGACACTTTTTCCCCAAACTGCCTTGGTATATTCCAATATATGCCAAAGACAGAAATGGAAGTGGTCCAACCAATTTTTTCCACAATTTGAGAAAGCACGGAAACATGTGAATAAATCTGTTTCTGCTTACATGAGAGACTATGGAATGGGTTTAATATACAACAATAACTTGCTTTACAACATTCAAGACATCTACAGAAGAGATGGTGTGCACTTCTCCGATGAGGGGAATAGAATATTCCTCCTTTATTTAAAACTGTGCATTGGAACCTACTTGTAGGTACCTAAATTAGCCACAGAACCCAATAGCTCTTTTCAGAGCTACCCTACCTCTGATCATTCAAAACGTTTATCTTTTTCTAACTTTTTTTTTTCACCAAAGTACGCTCCCGGTTCGCTTACCGGTGCGCGTACCGGGCGCTCCCCCTGCAAAATTTTCCAATTTTTATTTTTTTATTTTTGCATATATCAGCATCCTAAGCCCCCCTCAGAAAACCTAGAGGGTCACAAAGTGTCTACCGTGCCCTCTTTTACCCATTCCGAACATTGTTTGTCCTCCATCTTGTGTCTCAATTCTACCGATACACAAAATGGAGGACTCCCGTAACGCTGCCAGATCGCGTACCGGGGAGCGCACCGATGAGCGCTCGATAAAAAAAGGTGGGAAAGTAATTTACAGAAAAACCACTACAGACACTTTCATCAAATATAGAATAGGCCCTACTACATAGCAGTCCCTACCATTTACCCAAATTTGATGGAATTCCATTGAGAAAATTATGCTGTAAGCCTGACTAAATATCCTGAGGTAAATTACCTAACAAAAACACTTATGAAGTGTTAGAATTGACAACCAATTAAAATGCTACTTTCAATATCTTCTATTATTTCATGACATTTGATTGGTTATGTACCTGAATATATATAAAAAAAGAGAGAGAAAAACAGCCATTTTGACTACTACTTCCTGAAGTACATATCAAGTGCATTTCAACTGAGAACTTAAACTTCTTTTTGAAAGGTAAGATGTTATTTTAAAAACTGAAGTATGTTGTGCACTTTAAGTTAATTAGGAAAACATTTTCTGATAGTTATATACTATCCCTCTGTAACAGTTATAGAATAAGATAGACTTCTCTGTTTTAGTTATGGATGGAGTTAGGCTTGTCTTGTATAATTAAGAATTTACTTAGGCTTTTTCACATACATTTTTTTATATTTCTACTTCCAGTCTGATACCATACACTGCCCAAAGATAAAATCACTGTTTAAAAAACTAAAAACTACCTGTCTGTACTTAAACCCAACAGTGCCCTATCTGTACTGATATATTTTTTTTAAATTAAATTTACAGCACAAAAATGGAAGGAGAGTTAAAAAATACCATCAAAATTGTTCTGGAAAGCAACAAAGATACAGAAATTGAACCCAATGACTCTGAATTCTTTGATGAATCACGGGACTTTGAACTTCTGCAATGTGTAGAATCAGTAGATTACCTGATTGAAAATGAGAACATTTCTGACAATCAATTATTAGAAGTTCTTTTAAATTTTGAAAACAAATCAGAGAAATATATTTATATTTAATAATTCAAGAGACATTATTCATTTTTATATGTATTTTTTAAACTAGTACCAAATTGATTATAATGTAAAATCAGACTTTAAATATACTGTGCAACATTTTTGTGTTACATAGTAAGTTTGCTCATAGTTACTTCCTTTCTCCCACTATATTATCTCCAATGTGTATTTAACATCTCTTTATCATCTCCTGCCTCCATGGTGTTTCTGCTTTCCTGACAGACTACGCTATGAATTCCATATACCATAATAACTTCTGAAACAACATGCAAGATATCTACAAAGAAAACGGTGTATTTTTATTTTTAGACTCTGCATTGGTACCTACATGTTAGTACTTAAATAAAAAAAATTAAAAAAAATACAACAAAAAGAACAATCAATATACATACATTATTTGAACATTCTTTCATCCTATTTTCCCTATATTACGCTTTCCGGACCGCTTCCCGGTGCGCGTACCGAGCGCTCCCCCCGCAAAAAAAACGATAATAAAAATTATTTTTTTTTCCCCGCGGGGCCCTTTTAAAGCCCCCTCATCAAACGTAGGGGGTCAGGGAGGATGTACTCTGCCCCCTTATGCTCATTTCCTCCTTTGTTTTTGCCACATCTTGTGTCTCAATCCTACCGAGACACAAGATGGCGGCCGCTCCGGACTGTTTAGAATGTTCACAGTCACCGGGGAGCCAATCCGCTTCTCCTAGCGAAGTTCCGTTACGCGTCAGGTACGCGAACCGGGGCCCTAACCGGGAAGTTGTCACAGATATATCTGTCTTTTAAAACGTTAATTTCTCAAAATCCACTGGAGCACATATTTTAAGACATAGCAAAGGCACGTCGGGCAAACCATATCTACAATTTTGCCAAGTTTCGTGTAAATCCATTTAGCCATTCGGTCTAAAAGTGATTCCAACCGCCCTATGGAAAAATGAATGGGAAAAACGTGTTTTTGGACCCCCCTTTTTTTCTGCCCCCCCTGACGAAACGCCCCCAAATTTTCAAGGGCTGCTCAGAAACAAAATGTGCCATTTTCCTGAAAATTTCAGCCGATTCCGTCCACAAACGCCAAAGTTATTCGACATAGAATTTTCAAAAATCCCATAGGAAAAAAATCCTAACTATATATACCTACTGGCAACCGCCAGTAGGTAATATATATATATATATGGAACGAACGAAGGCAGGCGCAGCGCCAACGCAGGTGGTGCTGCCTTGGACACGAATTCACTGCTGCAAGTGCGCTTCCAGTCAGGTTCCAGCGCCCTCCTCGCTCCACTGGGAGAACATTGGTTTCAAATTGCAAGGTTGAAGAAGCAGCCCCACTGTGGGTTAAAAGACAGTGTACTACAAAGCCCAGAATGCAGTGCGCCTGAGACACGCCCATAGAGGCAGGTGAGAGCTATTTGAGTAGACACTACCAGAAACTGTTTGATTGACCTTTCACGAACATTGCCTCTGAGGAAAGGGTCATCCCTGAAACGCGTCAGGCTTTTATGTTCGAAGGAGACTCTGAAATCTGCTGGGAAGCGAGCAGTGAAATGGATTCAAATAAATGTGCTCATTGAAAAACTTCATGTGGCAGTGCTTCGCTTAAGGCTACCTGTTATGATTGAACATTTTCGGCTGTTGCCCAGTCGAGAAGCAAGTCCCACCTTGAATGAGGGTCCATGCAGGCTTTTGGTAGGAGCTTGCAGTCATGGAACGAAGGCAGGCGCAGCGCCAAAGCAGGTGGTGCTGCGTTGGACACAAATTCACTGCTGCAAGTGCGCTTCCAGTCAGGTTCCAGTGCCCTCCGCACTCCACTGGGAGAACATTGGTTTCAAATTGCAAGGTTGATGAAGCAGCCCCACTGTGGGTTAAAGGACAGTGTACTACAAAGCCCAGGATGCAGTGCCCCTGAGACACGCCCATAGAGGCAGGTGAGAGCTATTTGAGTAGACACTACCAGAAACTGTTTGATTGACCTTCACGAACATTGCCTCTGAGGAAAGGGTCATCCCTGAAACGCGTCAGGCTTTTATGTTCGAAGGAGACTCTGAAATCTGCTGGGAAGCGAGCAGTGAAATGGATTCAAATAAACGTGCTCATTGAAAAACTTCGTGTGGCAGTGCTTCGCTTAAGGCTACCTGTTATGAATGAATATATATATATATATATATATATATATATATATATATATATATATATATATATATATATATATATATATATATATATATATATGTATATATATAAAACTAAATCATTCAGACCTAGTTTCCATAGGGAGATCCATTGTTATTTTGACAATAACTTTGACCCCACTTGGCAAATCTTCCAGAAATTTTAAAAACGTATACTTTAAACAGTTCAAATGCTGTGTTTCAAGTTTCTTGGTGATGAGTTAAGCGGGGGCTAAGAAAAAAGGGGGGCAAAACACATTTTCCCCATGTAAATTCCCATAGAACCTTTGAACTGCTGGAGGGAATTACACCAAATTTCGGAGAAATGTAGATTTGGTTAAGTAGATCATGCTTTTTGTGATTTCGTTTAAATGAGTTCAGTAGTTTTTGAGATATTAAAGGTAAAATGTATAGATATTTAGGGATGCGGATCCTCCACGGATCCCCGCTGGTAAAATTCATGCGCCAAGTAAAGACCTGATTTCCTGGCCACACCTTAACAAAAAAGGTGTGGTCACCATTTTCTTTTATCATAAAATGGTTCCAGGGCTCAAATTGGGGCTGTAATGTTTATAAAGGGCCATGGTACAGAGTCCCTGACTACATGGGAAGGTATAAAAGAAAGTTGTAGGCATAAATTGTTCAGTTGACATACATGTATGTATTTTTCTCCGCAGTTTTCTGATATCCACGCATGGAGCTTAGCTTGGCCCAGTGGGGATTCGGAAGAGGATCAGCAAATATTGGAAAACATAAAAAAAGATGTATCAAAATCCACACACCCACAGAAAAAGTCAGCCAAAAACTCTCACAGTGACTCTCACACCCAGAGAAACACTCTCACATCCATTGTCACAGCCGGACATCCTCACAATCACTGTCAGGGGCAGTGACACCCTCTGACACCCATTGCCACATGCAGACAGATAACCCTACACACATACGCATCCTTACACTGTCACGCCCATTTACATACCCATATAGACAATGTCACACTCGATCCGATACCCTAGGGACACTGTTACACTCATTCACAAACGTATACTAAGATTCTTACAGTCACACTTACACGTATAGACATTCTCTCACACCCACTCTTATACCCATACAGGCATTGTAAAACACATTCACATACTCTACAGACACTGTTATACCCATTCACAAACCGATACACAGACATTTACACTCATACTTACACCGTTACAGAGACTTTGACACCAATACATATACACATAGAGATCCTCTCAGACAGTGTTGCATCCATACAGACCGTGACACACCCATTCACAAACCCATAAAGATCTTGTCATACCCATTCGCAAACCTATACAAAGACTCTCACACCCATATTTACACAAACATACATATTCTCACACCCAATCATACCTCTATATGGGCACTGTTACACCCATTCACATACTCTGCAGACACCTTTTACACCTCTTTACGAACTCATACAGAGACTCTCAAACCCACACTTACCCATATAAATACAGTCAAACCTATTCAATAACCTGTAAAGAGTCTTACACCCATACATATCTGTATAGAAATACTTGCACACCCACTGATATACCCATACAGGCACTTTTACAGCCATTCATGTACTCTACAGACACTGTTACAGCCATTCACAAACCCACAGAGTGACTCTCACACCAACAATTACACTCATACATACATTTTTATAGCTACTTATATACTGATATGGAGAGTGTGAAACCCTGGGAAATATCCATCGAAACACTGATACAGGCTGCAAGATATGCACCAAAAATTATTCCCATTTAAAGTAACTTATATGCACTGTGAGACTCAATCAGAACTGTCTATTTGAAATAATAAATGTGCTGTTTTGCATTGAATGTGTGGTTTTGGTGTGCGGATCCGCGATAGATCCTCAGATTTCGTTAATTATTTTAAAAAAAATTATTTACAGTTCAAACTAGAAACAGTTTGATACATAGGGTGGCTCTAGGAAAAACTGTTCTGTTTGTTGTGTGTATGTGATGACTACATATACGAGTGGATGCAGAGTTTCAAGTTGGCAACAAATGCTCTTTTGCCTTTGTCCGTGAACACAATTTCTTCTATATATACCATGCATGTAGAAACACAGGCTATTATTGTACACAGAGCCCATGTTACTGTCTCAGAGAAATGCTGAAACAGTTTCATTGATATGTTTCCTGGCTTTGTCTACTTGCAGAGAAAATTGATATGACCAGTTCCATTTCTGCTACTGACAAGTTTTAGAGAACACCAAGGTGGTTCGAGAGAAAAGTTCCATCATTTGCCCCGCAGATTGATCCGTGGACCCGGTGAGAACTGGCATGGAATTGGGCGATCTTTTGAGTAGTGTTGGAAAGGGTTAACTATAAGAACCAGTGAAAAGATCTGTAGCATAAGTTAAATCTAAAAGAGCAATTGTGATTTGCTTTGTGATTGATTAACGTTCATAGCAAAGTTGAAAAGGTTGCCATTAATGATTGCCTTGTATGAGAGTGGTGTACCATTCTCCTGCATAGTTTCTGGTGATTCTCAGTAAGAATAAATTGTCACTGATATTAAGAGACAAATATTCAGATCAAAAACACACAGAACAGGTATGTGCAATGAACTCTAGTTTAATTGATAAAAGTATTACTATGGAGCTCATTGTATATATGGTGAATGAAAGTCAGAAGCATGTTTATAAGAATATAAATAATACCTATGTTATAACAGTGAGAAAAACTGGAATAATTAGAAAAAGAAGGTTAAAGTTTTCTTTTAACAAAGAAAACTGAACTGTTAGGAAGGCTCTGGGTAGAGATTGTTTGTTATTAGGAGCGGAATTATATTCTTGTAAGTTTAAGTGAGTTACATATGGACTTAGTGACTTATGCTGATGTATGTATGTATTCTAAGATGCATACTGCAACTGCAACATACTGCAACTTGTGTAGCTATAAAGAGAAGGATACAGGCAGTGACATAGCTGGTGAGAAAACTGGGAGGAGTGCTTATTTATTCATGCTCACCCCAAATATCCCTTATTTTGCAATAGTTTTGCAGCCACTTGCTTATGCAGTTTATATCATAATACTTACTATATTTCATGAATATTTGGTAGGATACTTCTGGTAAAAAGTAACTATTGGCTGAAAATCTGTTCCGCTCGTGGAATTTGCAGATTTTCGCCAATTTCACGATCGGCAAATCTCGCGAAATTGTCGGATAAACCCGCAAATCCCCTGGCGGGCGAATTTTAGTTAAGGCACTTGCTCGAGTTGAAGAAAGCTAACTTTGTAACCATTTTAGAATGGCGCCGGCAA
Source organism: Lissotriton vulgaris (assembly GCF_964263255.1). Taxonomy (NCBI): domain Eukaryota; kingdom Metazoa; phylum Chordata; class Amphibia; order Caudata; family Salamandridae; genus Lissotriton; species Lissotriton vulgaris. Next base: position 740,036,254 of record NC_141687.1, on the reverse strand, counting down.
GCTGCCAGAGTAGCAACTTGCAAGTAAGCAACTCTGGCAGCTTCCCAGCGCCATTCTAAACTGTTTGCAAAGTTAGCTTTCTTCAACTCGAGCACCTGCCATAACTCTGTAAGTGCTTCCTGTGGGCCAAAAATTAAACCTCAACAGGAAGCACTTACAGATATAAATAAAGCAGGTGCCCGAGTTGAAGCTCAAATTCACTAACGTTTTAATCAGCCTAAAACATTAGTGAGCACGGTCGAGGCTGGGCAAGTGTGCTTTAACTCCATATCTGACATCGACAATTCTGTAATACTTGAGGGAGGTCTTTGCATCTATGAGTTTCTTGAGCACAATCCCCATGTAGTTGCTTTGACCAGGAGGCTGCTTTCTCCTCACCTGCTGCCCTGCTCACTTTCTGACCCTTTATACACAAGAGGCATGTGAACACGCATAGAAGCCCAGGGTCACTCTCTGCATCCATGAGTTTCTCGAGCGCAACCCCCGTGTAGTTCCTGTGACCAAGAGGCTGCTTTCTCCTCATCCGCTGCCCTGCTCGCTCTCTGACCCTTTATACACCAGAGGCATGTGAACACACATAGACCCTCAGGTCACTCTCTGCATCCATGAGTTTCTCTAGCGCAACTCCGTGTTGTTCCTGTGACCAGGAGGCTGCTTTCTCCTCATCTGCTGCCCTGTTTGCTCTCTAACCCTTTTTACACAAGAGGCATGTGAACATGCATAGAAGCCCCGTGTCTCTCTCTGCATCCATGAGTTTCTCGAGCGCAATCCCCATGTAGTTCCTGTGACCAGGAGGCTGCTTTCTCCTCATCTGCTGCTCTGCTCGCTCTTTGACCCTTTATACACAAGAGGCATGTGAACTGAACACGCATAGAAGCCCCAGGTCACTCTCTGCATCCATGAGTTTCTCGAGCGCAACCCCCGTGTAGTTCCTGTGAAAAGGAGGCTGCTTTCTCCTCATCTGCTGCCCTGCTTGCTCTCTGACCCTTTATACACAAGAGGCATGTGAACACGCATAGAAGCCCCGGGTCACTCACTGCATCCATGAGTTTCTCGAGCGCAACCCTGATGTAGTTCCTGTGACCAGGAGGCTGCTTTCTCCTCATCTGCTGCCCTGCTCGCTCTCTGACCCTTTATACACAAGAGGCATGTGAACACGCATAGAAGCCCCGGGTCACTCTCTGCATCTATAAGTTTCTCGAGCGCAAACCCCGTGTAATTCCTGTGACCAGGAGGCTGCTTTCTCCTCATCTGCTGCCCTGCTCGCCCTCTTACCCTTTATACACAAGAGGCATGTGAACACACATAGAAGCCCCGGGTCACTCTGCATCCATGGGTATCTGGAGCGCACCCCCGTGTAGTTCCTGTGACCAGGAGGCTGCTTTCTCCTCATCTGCTGCCCTGCTCGCTCTCTGACCCTTTATACACAAGAGGCATGTGAGCACGCAATGAAGCCCAGGGTCACTTTCTGCATCCATGAGTTTCTCGAGTGCAACCCCCATGTAGTTCCTGTGTCCAGGAGGCTGCTTCCTCCTCATCTACTGCCCTGCTCACTCTATGACCCTTTATACACAAGAGGCATGTGAACACGCATAGAAGTCCCGGGTCACTGTCTGCATCCATGAGTCTCTCGAGCGCAACCCCGTGTAGTTCCTGTGACCAGGAGGCTGCTTTCTCCTCATCTGCTGCCCTGCTCGCTCTCTTACCCTTTATACACAAGAGGCATGTGAACACGCATAGAAGCCCTGGGTCACTCTATGCATCCATGAGTTTCTGGAGCGCAACCCCCGTGTAGTTCCTGTGACCAGGAGGCTGCTTTCTCCTCATCTGCTGCCCTGCTCGCTCTCTGACCCTTTATACACAAGAGGCATGTGAGAACGCAATGAAGCCTAGGGTCACTCTCTGCATCCATGAGTTTCTCGAGCGCAACCCCCATGTAGTTCCCGTGTCCAGGAGGCTGCTTTCTCCTCATCTGCTGCCCTGCTCGCTCTATGGCCCTTTATACACAAGAGGCATGTGAACACGCATAGAAGCCCCGGGTCACTCTCTGCATCCATGAGTTTCTCGAGCGCAACCCCGTGTAGTTCCTGTGACCAGGAGGCTGCTTTCTCCTCATCTGCTGCCCTACTCGCTCTCTTACCCTTTATACACAAGAGGCATGTGAACACGCATAGAAGCCCCAGGTCACTCTCTGCATCCATGAGTTTTTCAAGCACAACCCCGTGTAGTTCCTGTGACCAGGAGGCTGCTTTCTCCTAATCTGCTGCCCTGCTCGCTCTCTAACCCTTTTTACACAAGAGGCATGTGAACATGCATAGAAGCCCCATGTCTCTCTCTGCATCCATGAGTTTCTCGAGTGCAACCCCCATGTAGTTCCTGTGAATAGGAGGCTGCTTTCTCCTCATCTGCTGCCCTGTTCGCTCTTTGACCCTTTATACACAAGAGGCATGTGAACTGAACACGCATAGAAGCCCCAGGTCACTCTCTGCATCCATGAGTTTCTCGAGCGCAACCCACATATAGTTCCTGTGACCAGGAGGCTGCTTTCTCCTCATCTGCTGCTCTGCTCGCTCTCTGACCCTTTATACACAAGAGGCATGTGAACATGCATACAAGCCTCGGGTCACTCTCTGCATCCATGAGTTTCTCGAGCGCAACCCCCATGTAGTTCCTGTGACCAGGAGACTGCTTTCTCCTCATCTGCTGCCCTGCTCGCTCTCTGACCCTTTATACACAAGAGGCATGTGAACACGCATAGAAGCCCCAGGTCACTCTCTGCATCCATGAGTTTCTCAAGCACAACCCCTGTGTAGTTCCTGTGACCAGGAGGCTGCTTTCTCCTCATCTGCTTCCCTGCTGGCTTTCTGACCCTTTATACACAAGAGGCATGTGAACACGCATAGAAGCCCCAGATCACTCTCTGCATCCATGAATTTCTCGAGCGCAACCCCCATGTAGTTCCTGTGACCAGGAGACTGCTTTCTCCTCATCTGCTGCCCTGCTCGCTCTCTGACCCTTTATACACAAGAGGAATGTTGACACACATAAAAGGCCCGCACCACACACTAGCGGTATCAAACATCTTCCCGCCCTTTGCCAACTATGATGGACAGCTCACCCAATGGACCTCTGCACCTTTTGGCACAGTGGCAAAGTTACAGGCACACATGGTCAGTGGAGACAAACCTTTAGGCCCTTTACGCAGCTGCAGTGTAGGAAAAGCACTTTACATTTACCCAACCAGGTAGCACATACTGATTAGCCAGTAGAAAGTATTCAAGTTGAGTAGAGTGCAAATCGAAAAAACCCCAGCATGTTCGAGGGAAAATCCGCAAAGTCGTGGTTTTTTTTTCGCGAATTCGTGGACCACAGATCCTAAAAATTCGCCCATACTTAGAAAAAAGTGACAAAGACAAAGCCTACAAGTTTAAAATGGGCTATACCCATGGTGTCAGAATTATTAAATATTTTATGTAACAATTCATCGAATCGCAGTGGGGGGTTTGTATTTAACATTGACTGTATTTCAACAGTAGTTCTAGCCACTTGCAATTTGAAGATTTCGAGGGCAGATGTAAGAGCGACTTCTTGTTGAGCCTGTTTAGCTTGTTGAAGCTATCTAGCACTCCATGCAGAGGGGGAAATAGGACGTTATGGCAACAAGTGACTTACTGGGAAACAAACAAACTATACGGAACTCCCGCCAGCATACCGCAACAGTCTTGATTATTGAGCATGAGATAGCTTCCATTTGAAAGTACCGTAATGAAAGGAAGAATTGCAGGACCTGGAGTTCCTTTTATATAACTTGCCTAATTTGGCGTCAAATATTACAAGCACAGGCAACACAATTAGGGGTTATGGCCAAATTACCCTCCTATACATGAGCAAAGGACCTCAAAGATGTATATCACAAAACAAAGAAGTACAGATAGATAAATTCAACCTTTATTTACAAACAAGGTACAACTAATTACCCTGATGTTCTCAATATTATTTACATATTCTGTATATCCAAAGGACAAAAGAAATTATATACTTGTCAAAGGACGGGGTAGGACACAAATAAGCATAAATGTATATATACACTTCATAGATGTAAAAAAAAACAGAACACTATTATTCACATTGAAGTCTCATTCATGTCTATATTACAATACTTAATACATAATATACACAACAAATACAAAATATACAATACATACATATATCAAATAATGTATTCAAAAAAGGAATATACCCAAAATAAGAATAGACTATCACAGTGTATACTCCAGATTAAACGTAATACACATAGAGGAAATCCTAATTGCGCCAGAGATGAAACAACCCTAAAAATTATTATATAATCAATCAATCATCGCATTTATATAGCGCACTACTCACCCAGAGGGTCTCAAGGCGCTGGGGGAGGGGGGTCCGCTACTGCTCAAACAGCCAGGTCTTGAGTTGCTTCCTGAAGGCGAGGTGGTCCTGGGTCAGGCGGAGGTGGGTGGGGAGGGAGTTCCATGTCTTGGCTGCGAGGTAGGAGAAGGACCGTCCCCCTGTGGTGGCTCTTCGGATGCGGGGGACGGTGGCGAGGGCTTGGCTGGTCGATCGAAGCTGGCGTTTGGGAGCGTAGAAGTTGAGGCGGCTGTTGAGGTATCCTGGGCCTTGGTTGTGTAGGGCTTTGTGTGCGTGGGTGAGGAGACGGACGGTGATTCTCTTGTTGACCGGGAGCCAGTGCAGGTCTCTCAGGTGTCCAGAGATGTGGCTGCGACGGGGGATGTCCAGGATGAGTCGTGCTGAGGCGTTCTGGATCCGCTGGAGTCTCTTCTGAAGTTTGGCGGTGGTTCCGGCATAGAGGGAGTTGCCGTAGTCCAGACGGCTGGTGACGAGGGCCTGGGTGACCGTCTTCCTGGTCTCGGTGGGGATCCACCGGAAGATCTTACGTAGCATGCGCAGGATGTTGAAGCACGACGAGGAGACGGCGTTGACTTGTCTGGTCATGGAGAGGGAGGAGTCCAGGATGAAGCCCAGGTTGCGTGCGTGGTCTGTTGGTTTGGGTGCGCTGCCTAGGGCGGGGGGCCACCAAGGAGTCGTCCCAAGCGGCGGGTGAGGATCCCAGGATGAGGACTTCCGTCTTGTCGAAGTTCAGTTTCAGGCGGCTGTTCTTCATCCATTCGGCTACCTCTTTCATCCTTTCTTGAAGGTTGGCTCTGGAAGTGGCGGGGTCGTTGGTAAGGGAGAGGATCAGCTGGGTGTCATCGGCGTAGGAGATGATGTTGAGGTTGTGCTGGCGTGCGATGTCTGCGAGGGGGCTCATGTAGACGTTGAAGAGGGTTGGACTGAGTGAGGAGCCTTGAGGAACGCCGCAGATGACTTCGGTGGCTTCAGATCTGAATGGAGGGAGGCGGACTCTCTGTGTCCATATAGGCGCTATACTGTTTTTAAATCAACTCAACACTAAAGGGACTCCTCGTGAAAGTGTTGACGCAGTCGCGGTCGCGTTTCAGCCGGTCATTTCTATGGGCTTCATCAGGATAAGGGTATAATATCACTTCATTGAGAGCAAAATGAACACTCTCCACTCCCTGAATTACAGGAAAACGTCGCCTGGATTTCAACGTGTTGACAAACAAGTGAATGACCGGTAGTGGAGTTGCAACTCTTCTTCCGTAAGAAAAACTTCTCTATCAGAAAGTTCAAAATGATAGGCAAACAGCATGGACCATAACTAATGATTATAGGTGCTCCATAGGGATTCTTATCTACCTATTAGAAAATGCTTCAGTTTAAATTAAATGGCAGACACAAAGCAGTACATTTCAGGTAATGACAAGGAATGCATCCATTTTTGCATGTTTGAAGCATCAAACTAAATTGCATAATGAATCTGAGCTGACTCTGACCAAGATACAATATTCAATCAATCAATCAATCAGGGGATTTTAAGCACGCTACTTACCCCTGAGGGTCTCAAGGCGATGGGGATGAGGGGTGAGCAGCTCAAGTCAGTTGAAGAGCCAGGTCTTGAGGGACTTCCTGAAGGTGTGCATGGTGGGTGCGCATCTGATGTTGATCAGGAGTTCATTTCAGGTCTTGGCTCCGATGAAGGGGAATGTTCTTCCACCCATTCTTGCTCTGAGGGTGCATTGGGGTTCAGCAAGGGTGAGGTCCGCAGATTGGAAGTTTCTTTTGGGTAAGTGGAAAGAGATTCCATCAGTGAGATATTGGGGTCCGATGTTGTGGAGGCATTTGTATCATGGCTGAGTATCTTGAAAGTTACCCTCTTCTCAACAGGGAGCCAGTGGAGGTTATGTAAAGTTGACATATCATTCTGTACAAAACCCAAGCAGATGACACAATGCTGTTCAAATTATAATCATGAGATGATAACATATTCATACTGTTGTCTTATACACCAAGTACTTTATCCAAATTATCTTGATTAATTTGTCTTAAGCGCATAGCAGCCTCAATGTATGATCATTTCCAAATCTCATTGTAAGCCGCATATAGAAACATTTAGAACAAGGAGACTTAAGACCTAAATAAAAATCTGATAAGTTCATGTCCTTGGATAGAAGAGAAAGATGTTTTTTCACTGCAGACAATGTGGAATGTTCTAACCATTGCATGCATAGATTACCCACTGAATAGGTGGTAATGGTGTACAAAATGGGTTGATCGTGAATATCGCGGACAAGGTCTACCTAATTTGAACTCGGAGTGGAGTTAAGAAAACATGAATGACAACCATTGATATCTACTGGTCATAATATCCAACAACCGGACTTCTATTTAATTTGTGTAAGATTGTCATTATCAAAGCGGGCAAATTCAGGGATTGTCAGGGCATTCAGTTAATTAATTTTAGCCAATCCCAGACAAGTAGTTTGTTGGATTGTTTCGTTTAGAAAGGTAATTTGTTTGGGAATCAGACATGCTCGAAATAAAGTTTCTATGCTCTGAATGCGCCAGGATGTTGTGCCCCATATTGATTTCAAGTCAATAGTGTCTTTCCAATAATCATAACCCTTATGGGCCAGTTGTTCGACAAATGAAGCCACATACATCAGCTTTGTCTGACTAAGAGAACTACTTTCTCGACTTGGCTGGAACCAATTTAAAATAGCATGATGTTGGGTCTGAAAGGTCATTACTTGAAAAATATGTATATTTGTCTGTCTGCGTTTTTGAACTTCCTTGTGGTGGAGTTGAACAATGTTCCCACTGTGTATAATTATAATGGGGAAGGTGTCAACTTAGTCTATGCAAAAAATGTTGTCCATAATACTGGTAGCCGAACATCTCAGCATAATTAGTGGAATTAAGATTTAAATCTTCCGATTCAAACAAAGTATATTATTGTAAAACGGAAAGCACATCCCAGTCATCTGCTTGTAACCCTGGTACTATTACATCACCCATAGAAACTTTGAATATGCAGGGTCCCCGTAGGACTGTATATATCCAAAGGAACTTTATCCCAAACAATTCCATCAGTCTCCGGAAAGGCTGAAATGTTGACAAGAGACAAGTCTCCTTTCATTTTATGTGAGGAGGATATTGGAACCAGCACCCCACTAACCAGTTCTGTATCAGAACGTTCTGGGAGGTAATCGCCATTGATCAAAAGAAAAAAAATAGTCACTAAACCAATCCACATGAATAGGAGAACAAATGTAAATCTGAGGAGGGACTAGATAAATGCATTTAAGCCAAGAAATTAAAACACAAATCCGTGCTGGAGGTGGATGCAGTACAAAAAACACCGAAGAACAGTCAGAATCAGAGTGAAGACTGTAAGTACTCTTCTATGAAATAAAATAATAAGTTAGAACGTGATTGTATTATTGCACAACAAAATTAGCTACTTAACACCTTTTTTGTTAACTTACTATGCTCTGACAATTATGCATCTTATATGTGTAGTCTTGCATTTAAATGGTCTTGAACTTTCTTTAAACTCTTTGTAAAAGTATCTTTTCATTTAATATCTTTACAGTTGAAGTTCTTGTATTATACAAGGAATTTAAGGCTCCAAAGGTCTTTTTCCTCAAGCAACATCCAAGAATTTTCAGATCAGAATTAGTTAAAGAAATAAAACATAAATCAGCTGAGAGCGCTTTCCCTGGAATGAGTATTTTCCGATAAACGTCACATCAAATAAGTGCACTGTTCTTAAAATGGGTCACTGTTAAAAAAAATGCCTAAATCAACAAAGCGCGCTTTATTAGAAAGGAGTTATTGACAATTACCTGGAAACTGCTGAGCGCATCTTGCCTTTGTAAAATAATAGCATGGTTTGTCTTACTTGACAGAGATTAACTTTTGTTTTTTCCTCTTTCTTTCTTGTTGCAGGTCGAAAGACGAAACGTAGAGGAACCGGAAGTTCAGGAGAAGGAAATGAAGTATTGAGGGCGTCACTGTGGCAAACAAGATCAAGATCGGAATTTGTGAAGGGAAGAAGAAGGATCCTTAGATGTGCGCGCCGTAGGCGGAGGTTCTGGATAAATCAGGTAAGTGAAGAGAGTAAAGCGAACGCAAGGGCGTTTCCTCAAAAAGACAGACTTTAAATACCCTTGGGTGTGGGTGGGATTCAGCTGAGACTGAATCAGCATACAAATTCGGAGCATGATTTAACAGAAACATAGTCCTCGTGATGCCAATGCCAAAGGATTAATGCCTAAGAAACGTGTTCACATGTTTTTAGAAGTGGCACGTTTAAGTCTTTTCCTGTTTCACTATTATTTAGCCCAAAGTCCAATTTATTGTAAGCACAAAAGAAATACAATACAGAAAAGCATATCCAATTTGGGGACACAGGTTAGTCATGTATACAGTTTTGTTGCACATGTAATTTTAACAAGAATAAGTGTTAAGACACCATATTAATCAAACACTATTAAGTTGAGCACTTTGTAGAGCACCAACCCTAACAAAGGGAGACAAAGAGATTTTCTTTATGTCCTGGAAATGGTGACAAAATCACCCTTTGTGAACCTGGATACCAAGGACTGGAACAAAGTCACACAGTAAGTTGGACTGAAATCACTCTTGAGGACCACTTTTTCGCAAACAAGATCTCCAACTTCAGGAAGCCAGCATACACTGAAATTTGAGTATCCAGACTTGAAGAGAGAGATGCAGGCAAATGCTTCAAATCCAGGGCATCACAGCACTTTTGTAGATCCGGCAAGACAGTACAGTGGTGGGGGAAAACTGATGGAGAACATGGCGGTCTGCTAGTTAGCCGCTTGGGACCTGCTCCCTGAATTCTGGGGCGCAATTGAAACTCACTGTGCAGCACCGCCGCCTACCTCCGTTTCTTGGATGTTGTGTGCCAGACCATGAGAGTTGGTCCTGTTCTCGGCCACCGAAGTAGATTTCCATCTTTTCTTCTTGTTGCCTCGTGGAGGAGGCCGATGTGTGGAGGCTCAGCTCTGTCCTGGTTCTGGGCTGCAGGCTCGCACTCCGGAATTAGAGCAGCCCCAAGTGCCCTCCCCCATCATGGAAGCAGTTTCAGAAGAGTGAAGGCAGGCAGAGTCAGCACAGGTTCAAGAACCTTTAGGGAATCTGACGTGTGGTCGCCTGAGGTATTATCTCTCCTTGGAGTAGAGCCTGCTTTGGATTCTCCCTGGAAAATTACCCAGAAAAAGCAAGGAAGGAAAAAGAGGCAGAAGCATGGTGCAGTGCTTCACTTATGGAACCCATGATCCTCAAACCTGTGGGTAACAAGTGTGCAGACCGGGGTGGGGGGAGACCAACAGGTTTCTGTAGGCTCTCTGGCCTATTAGCGCTGCCAGTTAATTACCCAAGTTTAGGAAAAAGATACAAGCTCAGGTCAAATACCTTCCTCTTGAAAGTGTCAAAACCACAGGCTAAGTCAATAAGAGCACAGAGTATACAGCCATTAGAACCTTCTTTATGTAAAGCAAAAGGCCTTGCTAACAAGTCATCAAAAAAAAGGATATCCTCCTAAAAGAGAGAAAGAAGAAGTTGGCTCTAAGGGGCCCTAAAGTAACACCTTCTCGCTGTTCATACTTCAAATTGAATATCAAGTCTAATATGGAGGTCCCCCGGGTGACAAAGGGTTCATTAAGGAACACCCGCGGTGAACAGATATTCGCCACTGGTTGGCCCTTACCCCTTATCCCACACCAGGCAGCAATGGAGTCAGCGGTGTAAGAGAAAGACCAGCTTTCGTGCACAAAGCCTGTGTGTATAATCCACCTGGATGGTGAGGCTAGTTATGATGCACCAGGTTTGACAACAGTTCAAGGGATGTTAAGTCTCTACTGAAATTAAAGATTGCTTTTCAACTTCGGAATCTAATCAAAGAAGGATTTACGACATGTGTAGCAGCTCAGAGAAAAATCTACTGGTATTAACAGAATACACAGAGGATTGGGAAAGTAAAGTTTAGGAGTTGGGGTTAAACATGAATAACAACACCAGGGAGGGAACAAGGTTAAAACAAAGCCACAGATAGGCTAGAAATGCTGAAGAACAGCTTCAGGAGGAATAACATCAGGATATTAAATATTACGGAAGGGGTAGAAGGAGAGGATGTTAAGTCTTTCATAATACACCTCCTGACCAAAGCTATCCCTCATGTCTCCTCTGCTGTGACCCTGGAATTTGTAATTCAGAGGGTACATTGTGACCCCTTTGAATTGAAGAAGCCCGGGAATTTACAGCCTTATGCACTTAAGGAAAACATTCTGGGTGCAGCCCTTAAGCAAAAATCCACGCAGGTCCAAGATCTAACAAAATTAGGTCAGACATCTCTAGTGTGACAGAGGACAGACTGTGGGAGCTGGGTAAGCGAATGGAGCCCCTCAGGGAAATGGGAGCTCAAGTGCAGCTAAGGTTTCATGCAGTTCTGTAAGTGATGTGAGTTAATAAGATATACGGTTTCCTATCCCCAGAAGAGGTGGACAGCTGCATAGCCTTCAACAAGGTGGGCAAATAGAATAAGGGTGGTTTGGGGTCAGTCAAGCCTAGTTTTGAAAGTGCTGGATTTCTATGGGTAGCAGCTCAAATCGGCCTATATGGCAATAGGTAGTAGGGAGAGGAGTGCATTAGTGGTGGGGAGCATAGGATAACAAATAAAAATAAATCCTCACTCAGATTAGGAGGGATCAAGAGATGCTGGGTGGTTTTGTTAGAGGATTATGGGTTTAGAGGGAGATCACAGGGGGGAGAATTTTTAATGGTTATGAGTTGGTGTATGAATGGTTTAAGGGTCAAAAGGAGGCCACGTTTGGTTCTTCAGTACCTGTAAGAAATTCCAGCTAAGGTTCTTTTGCTTCAAGAAACTCACTACGGCCAGAAACTCTAGCACTGTTTACGAGGCAAAGATGGGCAAACAAGGTTGTAGCTAAATACCAGCAACATTGGTGTTTCTATATTAATTAAGGCAAACTCAAGGGTATAGTTGCGGAGATTTCAGGCAGACAAAGGCAGACACTGGATAGTAGCAAAAGTTACAACTACTCATACTTTTTATAGCCTAGCTAGGTATTATGGCCTCAATGAAGATGATATTACTCCTTTGAACAACCTCTGCCCGTGTTTGCTAGACTTCGAAGCCCCACTCATATTGGGTGGATACTTTAATGTTTTGCTAAATATTACCCTAGATAGATCCTCAACCCTCACTCCCGAAGTCAAGGCATTTCCAGGGGGCGATAAAAGAAAGTTTAGTTGGAAAAGGTGAGGACCTACAACTTAAGTTTAGACTGACGATAGAGGAGAAATTTCTGCAGAAACGGGAAGTTAGTAAGCTGCGCGAGTATGAGAGAGAGAAGAACTCTGTTTATTTAGACCATAGTCTTTAAACTTCACGATCATTCAAACACTGTACAAAAACCAATCATTAACAAGATAATACAATCATTTATAAAATCACACAATTACTTTCTGGGCAGCTCCACATAAATACTTCTATGCTAAAATTAATTTCCTCAATATTCTAATTTGTAAAAACAATAAAAGTATAAAACCCTCCACACATAATAAAAGTGGGTGTTACAATTCTCCTAAAAGATAGAGGCAAGTTCATTACATTAATCATTATTCATTTACAGTAAAATATTAGAACCGTTTGAGCTAGTTTCACCTCAGTCTCTGTACTTGCTTGAGCTTTTCCCTCACCAGTTGGTTTACCCCTCTCAAATAGATACCAAGTGCAATTGCTATATCCTATCAGTAAATTAATGGCTTGGGCTCGTAATCTTATGCCATATTTTATAACCGTTTTCCCACTTCTACACACGTAAGACAATCTAGCAGTATGTGCAACATTTCACACTTGGTCCCCGGTCAACACTTCCATAGACCATCGGGGTATAACATTTCTGCCTTAAGTCTCCCCTTCAATAGCCAAGGGATGGTACCAATTCGGATCTTCAAAATATCCCACCTAAATCCATAGTTCGGCAGGGTTTCTAAATAAGGATAGCATGCATCATTTTCCCATGCTTCTATCATGTATTGGACCAATTTTTTCTTTCTCAGGTATCCCATGTCCTGGATTCTTGAATGCACCCTTTCTTGTGCTCCGAGTGAACTCTTCGTGAAGTCTACGTCTAAGGAATTTTGATTTACTCCCACATTTAGGCTCCCAATTATCTCCTTTATTTTCCTTTTTGGCTCCATTGTCCATCTTAGGCTACTTTGCCGGATTTCATCACTGCCCCAATGTGAAACCTTTTGGGCTTCCCTTTGGGATTGACATTTCCGGAATCTTGCCACAACCATTTTGCCCTGGGTATTCCATGCTATCGTTCCTGTCTCTAATCTAATTGCCTGTATCATTGCTGACTTAGACAGGGACAGTAGCATTTTTAAAGCCTTACCTTCCTCCCAATCCCATACCCCTTTGCCACTGAAATGGAGCACCTCTACCCCATACAGTACTTGGGGGGGGAATCATGGCTTCATAAGCCTTTAACAGGGGTTTGTGTGACAAGTCCCCGTAATCTTTATTACATTTTTTCAAACCACAAATGGAGAAATATGCTTTTGCATTTTGATTTTCCAAATGTTTATCCCATTTTAAAGAGCATTCGAACCATAGGCCTAGATATTTATATTCTTTTACCGTTTCTAGTTTTGTTTTGCCTAGATACCAGCTAAAGCTCTTGGACCTTTTTCCGAAACACAAGATCTTTGTTTTGTCCATATTTACTACTAGCAATTTTGCCTTATTATAATAATAATAAAAAACGTTTTGTTTTCTCTGTAACCCTAGCTCTGTCTGATCAATAATCACTAGGTCATCTGCCTACAACAGGCTTGCGACCTTTCTTCCACTCATTCTGGGGCTAGCACTTTTTTCGACTTCCAATACTGCTGGCAGATCTGCTAAAAAAATTAAAAAGAGGAGGGGGGCTAAGACGCAACCCTGTCTTAGCCCATTCCCAAATCTATTTTCCTTGTCAGTGCCCCCTGAGTGTCTTTTATTACTTGGGCCCAGTTCCCTCTATGCAGTTATTTTAAGATTGCTAGTAAGCAAACTGGGATATCATATTTGGCCAGGCACTCCCATAATCTTCTGCGGTCCATCGAGTGAAACGCTGCCCGGAAGTCGACAAAACAACAGAACATATTCCCCATTTATTCTATTGACTTCCAGGCAAGTGCCCAAAGGGCATAGCAATGGTCCACTGTGGAATGCCCTTCTTTAAATCCCCCCTGTTCCACCGGGATGATTGAGTTAGCTTCTAACCAGTTTTTTAGCTTGCCTAGCAATATTTTTGCAAATATCTTCTCCCCAATGTCTAGTAGAATGATTAATCTGTCATTTTTTGGGGTATGCATATCCCCTTTCTTATGTATGGGCCTTATTATAGCCCCTTTCCAATTATCGGGGAACCTCCCAGTGTCTAAAATAGCTCAGAACATATTTGCAAAAAATCCGCCCACCAATCTGTTTGGGTTTTAATTATCAGAGCTGGGAGGTTATCTGGGCCTGCTGCTCTTGTTAGATGCAAGCCCTTTATCGTTTTTTTAACTTTAGTAACCGAAAAATTGAGTTTTATATCTTCTACCAGACCACTCCAGTCTGTGTACAGATTCTCTTACCGGTTACTCCCAGGGCTATACAAGTCCTGTAAATATTCCTCCCAAGCTGCTTCTCCCACTATACAATTCATTGCTACTGGCTGACGGTCTGCTGCCGAGTGCACTAGCTTCCCGAACTGGCGTAAGTTCCTTGCTTCAATTGCCACAATTAACTTTAACCGACAGCCTTCTCTAAATTCTCTTTATGTCCTCCTAATTAGCATGTTGTATTCTCTTTTTAGGGCCACAAGGGCATTTCCACTACCCTGTCCCCCCTCCTCACTTCTCTTTTTTTCTCCTGACATTCCTTTGTGAACCAGCCAGCTTGTTTCTCCGCCTTTATATTGCTCACTTTAGTTTTTTTTTGCCACTTTTGCAATTTTTCAGTCCCTTACTGAGTGTTAGGACCACCTCCTCAATTTTTCTTTCGTACCAATCTAGGCTCTGGCCACTTACTGTCTCCAGATCTAGGTTCTGTTGTAGCTTTATTAATCTTGACACATATTCTTCCGTTAACCTAGTTGTACATCGTCTAGGGTAATCCATCTGTTGTTCCATAACTTGGGACCGGGGTTCTGGCTGTGCATTAGGGATCTCCAAAACTGCAATGTTATGGTCGCTTCCTTCTCTATTCAGGATCCTAAACCCAGTAATTAGTTGGAAATTCCAGGGTGACGTGAAGACATAATCAATGGGGCAAATTTGGGTACCCAACTTGAATGTTTTTTTCGCAGGACAATCTAAATGGGATCTTCTATTTAGGCAAAAAAGATTTTTGGTTCCCAAAAAGTTCCCCAACTGCGTATCATTAGCACTTGTTATACATTCGGGGAAGGTGGCTTGTGGTATCTCATAGGCCTCTAATATTTCTTGAAACCAGCAGTCTACATTTTTAGGGTGTAGTTTATGATTAAAATTGGCCATTAATATAATCATATCCGTGCCATAGTTTTCACAAAGTAAATCCATATCTTCTTTAAAAAGAACCATTTCATCAGCATATTCCTCTGTAGAGCCCCATTGAATGTACACATTTATAATCAATAGCATATCCATTTTTATGGACCCCGATAACAATATTCTACAGACAAGCAACCATTTACATTTCACAGTTATTTCTGTTACTTTCTTCATAATTTTTGTTGACACCAGAGTCATTATTCCACCAGCTGGGCGTCCAAATCAATATTTCTTGGCTAGTCTGTTTAGCTGGTCAGTCGGTTTAGCTGGTTAGTCGGTTTAGCGCAAGTATGAACAAGGGGAGAAATGTGGAAAGCTGCTGCCAATGAGGAGCAGAATGGACAGGTCACAAAATGGGTATAGGATTTTGGAGGATAAGGAAGGGATAGAGATGGCTTTTACTAAATTTTTTCATGACCTATACAACGGAGATCTTGTGGTGGATGAGGTTGTGTTCGATCACCGGCTTTCAGAAAGACTACCAAAACTGAGTACCGAAGACCAACTATATCTGAACCAGGAAATAACAGAGAACAAAATTCTGACTGCCATTAAAAAAATCAAAAAAGGTAAAGCAACCTGGCCGGATAGGATCCCGAATGAAATCTATACACTATTGGCTGAAGTGATAATTCTGGTCTGGCTAAAGGGTCTGGCTAAAGCTATTTAACCAAGTGCTGAGGGGCAGCTCACCATTACCGGAATCTTAGAATGAGTCTGTTATCTCCCTAATCCTAAAACCAGTAAAGACCCTAGTCAGAGCCAGTCATATCGCCCAATATCTTTATTGAACTGTGATATTTTTACAGGGATATTACCAGCCCGCTTAAGTAACATAGATGGGTCTCTAATCAGTGAGGACCAGAAGGGTTTTCTTCCAGGAAGGTAGATGAAGGAGTTCACACATACCTTGATAGGCTCAATGGAACTCACCTCAACACAGAGAGCTCCCTTATCGATAATCAACCTCGATGCAGCAGAGGGCTTTGACTGGGTGAACTGGAAATACCTTATCGGGACTTTGAAATTGTTAGGCTTTGGCGAGACATTTAGGGAGGTCCTTAAAAAAACTATAGGGCACCCTGAGCACAAATACTTGTGAATGGCAGCCTAAAGGCCTCCATACAGATAGGAAGAGGAACCAGACTAGGGTGTCACCTATCTCCCATCCTCGCTGACCTACATATTGAGCTCTTGGCACAAAGTTTAAAGCAGAATAAGGAAATAATCCCCCTCACTGTGGGCTGCTTCTCTAGGAACTTGGCTCTGTATGCTGGTGATCTGATTCTGTTCTCCTCTGACATTAATCAGGCTCTCACGGAATTATTTTCAGAAATGCAGGCATTCAGGAAGATGACTGGATATGAGATCAATGGTAGCAAGACTGAAGTTATGACCTGGAACCAAGATGTCCATGATATTAGGTTGTCAAAAGAGATAAGATATCTGGGTGTAACAATAATATAAAAGCTAGAAGAGCTCTCTAAAGCTAATTTAATGAAAGTTGAGAAAGAAGCTTGTACACTGCGGTCTGTGACTCCCGGATTTTCAACTGTACTGTTAGGCTTACCAGCTGAAAAATAGTAGGGTGCTTTTACTAAGGCCCGATGGTACCCCAGTGGTGCGTATGTGTACCGCCATGCTGACAGTGTGGAAGAGGGCTTCATGTACAAATTTGGGCTCTCAAACTCATTAAGAAAGTTCGGCTAACGGTCTTAAAAGTCAATGCTACAGTATGGTACGAATATCGCTCCCTTTTGGGTATCCCCTATTATAGTGAATGGGACCCAGTGTGGGATTTTCTAGGAACCCCAGAGTGTCCTCTGGATGGCCTGGCAAAACCTCTAAAAACCTGTGGAATTTCACATTGATGAGAGATAGTCCAAAGGGATAGATGCCAGTCCTGGTACTTCTGGAGAAACCTGATGAACCGCACGCTATCTAGGTTCAGATTTTATCAAATTTCAGCATGGAGTAGAAAACACTAGTGGCAAGTTTCATCTGATAAATCAATGGAGAAAGACCTTCAATGCTTAAGATCTAGAAAGAAGGAGTTGCTCTTTGGTATGGATACATGCTCTCAGCAATGGAAGAAAGCATGTGACCCCCCATCTGGGTTGGGAAGATTGCATGCCAGATGAAGAGCTGAAAAATATGGCAAGTATCTTAAGTAGGGCTCCCGGTTTTCTGTTTTTACGGATTTTTACATATAAATACAGACGGAAAACAAGTTTTCCTTTATCTGTATTTATATATAAAAATGGGAAAATACTACTACTTTGAGGGAAAATACTACTACATTTTTCTGTGCTGCCATCTGGTGTCTCCCACTCCTTAGAGATTTGAGAGGTGACAGCTTTCCAGACACGCAGCTGCCAGCCGCACCTGAGTGCTTCACACGTCTTTGAAATACCATTTACTTGTTAATGCGGCTTAAGTACACACATCTGACCACGTACCTCTTAGGGACACTGGCCACCTTTTTTTCTACCCCCTAAGCTGGCAGCAGTCTGATGACAAAGTGTGAGGTGCTTGGGCCCCACCCCTGTCAGTGGGTAGTTATTGCGACCTTTAGCAGTACAAAGCTTACTAGTATTGCACGAGCTATAAATAGCCTTGCAGGTTTACCCCTCCGACAGCACTGATTGATGCCAGCGGCGCTGGCTCCGCTCACGGTGACTCCTGCGCGTGGCACCACCCCGCACTGCACTCTTACTCCCCCCCGCTCTCTCCACCAATGGGGCAGAACGCGGCGAGGCCTCCGCTCGCACACGCAGGCGGCTGTTTCCTCTCAGCTACGATTTGACAGTTTTGGGGGTATACTTACTAGCTTAAAGGTTTTATCTTTCATGGTTTTGTAGCTCTCGACCGAGAATTCGCTGCATCGAATGCCAAAGATTGGTGCCTGTGCCAAACAAATACATTTTTATTTAATAACTTCCACCAGCTGGGCATTTCTCAGTACTGTCAAACTAACAATTCGTTAAAACATCATATGTTGAAGACCAGTTAAATCAACAGGCACATGAACATGACAGGTGCGGCAAAGAAAGGGAGTATGCAGACATTTTCCGCAGATGGAAAAGGTTCTGCACGGTTACTTAAACGGATGACAACTCTGTGCGTTCGTCTTATTCGGAGCGGAGACGGATCGGATTTACCATACTAAATGTAACTCCGACATAAGTCGCCCTGACATCCTTCTGCAATATGCCTGTTTTACAACATAATCGCTTTTTGGTTAAAGGGCAGTTTCGCACGCTGGCTTTGGGGGGGGGGGTGTATCTGTCTGTCTGGGTCTGTGTGTGTGTTTGTGTGTGTGTCTGTCTGTCTGTGTGTCAGTCTGTCTGTCTGTGTGTCTGTCTGTCTGTGTGTGTCTGTCTGTCTGTGTGTCTGTATGTCATCTGGTGTCTCCCTCTCCTTAGAGGGTTGGGAGGTGACAGCTTCCCAGACACACAGCTGCCAGCCGCGCCTGAGTGCTTCACACGTCTTTGAAATACCATTTACTTGTTAATGCGGCTTGGTTGTTATTTCTCACCCCTTTTAGAGCCCGTGAAAGAGTCAGATTGGAGCCTGTATTCACATCATTGTCGTGTGAGTTGCGGCTCTTGCACCATGCTGTGAGCACTGAGCTGCACTGCTGCTGGCTGTGCGCTGCTGGGCATCTTGAGAGGGGAGGGGGGCGTGGGAATGCAGGCAGCAGACCGGGCTGTGAGCTGGGAGGGAACTCGAAACATGAGCGATGTGGGTGAATACATATTCACTTCTGACACATAGAAGCAGGCGTCTGGTGCACTACGGCCCTCTTAAACTCAGGTTGGACATCCTGCGTTATGGAGACAGGACTTCTAATAGCACCATTTAGGTTTTTCTAGTCACACCCTACATCATTCAGCCTTCCATCCAAACCATGGCCCCCCTGCTCAACACTACAAACCCTCCCCCCCATACAATTATCCAGAGCGTGGCCCCCACCATGCATTCGCCCCAACTCAACGGCACCACCTCCCATTCCATCCATCCCTACTTTCAACCCCAGGTCTTCACCTTGTTCTTTGTTGTGTTTGTTTTTCTGTCTTCCTACTTCAAGTGCTCACTTAAAAAAACAAGCATTTGCAATGCAAAAGGTCTCGCATTTACTTGAGTTTGAGCTATTGGCATTGCAAATGACAATGTCTTTTATTGATGTTTTTGGTTTTTAAAACAGATAAATAAAAGGCATTGTCATTTACAATGCCAATAGCTTAAACTAGCGTAAATGTGAGACCGATTGCATTAGAAATGCTTGTTCTCTTCTGCACACACAAAACATCAATCCTTATAATGATGGGCAGGGACAGCTTTAGCGCTGGTGGGGCTCAATTGGGTTGCAGCTGAAGGCAGTGTGCCTGTACAGTGGTCAATTATGAGTGATGATTGTATGTGCTGAGTGCTTTCCAAAATAATGTTGTCAGGCCCAGGATGTTGGGAAAACGTTAGTCTATGTTATCTCATGTTCTGGGTCTGCAACAACTAGTTTTAGATCCAACTCTTGTAGCTGGACGCACACTTAACCCCATGTCTATCTGCAGCCTGGTGGCTTGTGGTGTTCCTTTTGCATTGTGATCGTAGTGTGTTGAGTTTGTTGCCATTTAGTTTGTTGTTCCCTCTGCTCTAGTGCCCGTGTTTTTGGGGACTGAAATAAATGTGGAAAAATACTAGCTGTAGCTTCATCTTTTGCTTGTGGAAAAAATAAATGCCGATAAATACAGAAAAAATGCCCAAAAAAGAAATATGGATAAATACAGATGGAAATGGCAAAAAAATAAATACCATAAAACCGGGAGCCCTAATCTTAAGGCATGCTTTACTCTGTGATTAAGTCCAACGCATTAAGGAGAAATCATTTCTTTACTTTACACAGAATCTACTGGTCACCGCTAAAACTGTATAGAATAAGAGATGGAGGAGATGCCAAATGTAAAAGGTGTGGAGGTCAGGAGGCTGACGATATCCACATGTTTGCCAGCTGTCTGGTGCTGAAAAAGTTTTGAGATAGCTTGGGTAATACTATGTTGGATGCTTTGGGTGGGGAAGTAAAGGTAAGACTCACTTTAATTTTGTTTGGTATCATGCAGCCAATATTTGGCGCTGAGGGTTCTCTGAAGCTGCAGCATGAGTTAACATTTTACTTAATTCTTCTGGCAAGAAGGGGGATATGTAAAAGGTATTGCCAGGTTGCACCCCCACATGGAAAGAGTGGTGAAATTCTGAGAAGAAAAAGCTGGAGCTCTGGTTATTCTGGAACTTATTGGACTATGAACACAATGATCATGAAGTCCAATGATTATACCTCTTGGTCAGCTCATGATGTATAGCGTGGTTTGGAAACCCGCAGTGACATCAGCTGAGATTAGACCCCTAACATATAAGCAATTGAGACAGCAGTGATCAGGAGGATGCTCATCTATCTGCGGTAATATGAGGACAAATAAAAAGACAGGACAGTGGTTATGTACACCACATATTGTGGCTGCTGCCACAACATCTGGACCATCAACTTCTGGAATTTACATCTTGATGCCAAAGAGCATTTCGTAAAGGGGTCTGGCCACCAAGAAATTGTGTAGGGATATTTTTTAATGCTCATTGAACCCCGTAGAGATGATTCAACCAAACACGCCCTGCCCCTAATACCCTAGCTGTTATGGATTGCTTTAATTCACAGTTCATTCTCTCCACAACAAAATTGCCGTCAGGCCTATACAGAGAAGAAATATGAACTTGCACACCAATGGACTTCATCGAATCACGGTACGCCTTAGAGGTGAAAGCCAGGCCTTGGTCCGAGTGGCATACCCAACATGTTTAAGTACCGACAAAGACTTCCAAATCTTTAATAACAGTTTGAGAGTCAGATGAGAACTGTGGCCAAATCCGGAGGAACCTGGAGCAAGAATCAACTGAAACCAAAATAAACTGGAATTCAGTATCTTAAATTAAAGGACCGCAGTGATCTAGCTAAACACAGACAAAGGGCTGATTAGAAATAAACAAATGTTTTTGTGGTAAACAGAGACACAGTGGAACTTTTAATTTGTTTACAAATGTCACAACATAAAACATACTTTCTGATCTGCTGGTATAAACCTATCCACCAATAACTTTGCTGTAAAAGGGAATTAGTGGCAGCTGCACATGCATATGCAGAAGGGACACCTTCATGCGAGGCAACTATTAAAAACTCTCTGCAGTCAAGGTTGAGGATACAGCAATCACTAACCCAGGTATAGTTACAAAGGGAACATTTTGCGCACTCAAAAAATATGAATATTTTATAGGAAAAGCACTTGGTAAAATGGTGGCGGTTTGAAAAGCATGAAGGCTGCCAAGATGTCATTATCAACACGTGTTGTAGAACGTGCAACAGCTGCTATTTTACATGTGGCTATTGCAGATTTGGCTCCCTCATCAGCCATAGAATTCCCGACTGCATGTGCTCCCACATGTTGATGACCCAATGTATGAATGACATGAGCTTATGGCACGTCATCTCAAAGCATTTCATGCTTAATTGTTCTACCTTTGGAATCCTCAAAGTCATTATGTCTCCAAAAATGCTAATTATCATTAAATGATTGTAGACAATAAAACAAATCACACACTGTAAGTGTGGGGAACTTAGGATTTGTATGTTAAAGGTCAAGAAGCAAAGCCTTCAGCTCTGCCAAATGGGTGGTACCGTCTCCTTGAGACTGAGTGTGAATAATAGTAGGTTGAAAAACATCATCTTGCATAGTGCCTAGGACGATGGCGCATGCAGAGGAGTATTATATAGAACATATAGCAGGTTGCATGAACCATCGTATAGATAATGCACTTGTGTTCGATAAGAGGAATAACGGATGAGGGTACAGGATAGACATGCTCATATTGTAAAAATAATGTCTGTAAAGAAGGGTCAACGACAAAGTCCACATCAACTGCGGTTAAGGATGTAGACCATTGAATCCACCTGGGATGAAGGGCTTTGGAATTAGGAATGCTAGCTTTTGTGACAGCCTCCAAGGCAGTCACAGGAGAAATGAGAATTGTATGTTTAGCTCGAGCCAAAGGCCATTCTTTGAGGATGGCCATTTGGACTGCAGCCAGTATTTTTCAACTGATGCAAAACGCATTTCCGCAAGGGAATATAAATGCGACTTATATGTAATAGAAACTGTAGCACCTTCATTAACAGTAACATGGGTAAAACCACTAGAACCAGATACAATCTGGATGATCGCATTTGTTGTATTAAGACTAGTATATAAATGTTGCATTTCAAGCAAGTCAGGTTGTAAAGATCTGAGAATCACAGTGTGTTCAGGCATCCAACAGGGCTCCGAAAAATCAGTCTGTATTAAGGCATAGAGTGACTTAATGTCTTCAGCATAGTTAGGAATGTACGTTTTTTTCTGAAATTCAAAAAGCCAATCAAAAATAGTGGCTTTTTGAGAATATTTGGGGGTTGCAACTGAGCAAATTTTTTTTTTAAAGTGAGGGGCCAAACTCTTACCCTCCTTGGTCAATTCATAGAAAAGGACACTGTGAAATGCAATGTGAGATTTTGAGAATAGAATTTTTAACCAAGTTAAGCAAACTGTGAAATGATACCAACCACTCTAGCTAAATGAAGATTCAATTCATCAACTATTAAGTAAATTTCATTGACATAGGACAAACTGTCTGGGTCAATTTCATGCAGAATCAACACAATTCGAGCTGCAAAAACACCAGGCTATTTTTATATCCCATTGTCAAACTGGCATATCGCCTTTGGGATCCAAGGTGCTAAATGTGACCCAATCATGGCTCTCTGAAGCCAAATTGTGACTAAAAAATCAATTTGAAATATCAAGTGTGGTTTTACATTTTTTACTAACCATATTGGTAATCTAAGCTGTGCTGAGTGTATTTTGGACAGCGAAAGTGTTATTCAAATGTCTATAATGTAATAAAATATGATAAGACTGATCAGATTTTGAAACCAGAAAAGGAGGATTATTCATCTGTGATACACAGGGTTCAATTATTCCTTGGTATTCCAATTGATTAAGAATGTCTTTAATGGCCGCTTTGGCTTCATGTTTCATAGGATATTACGTTTGAGGTTGCTGGGTGGACCGTATAGGAATTACATGGAAAGGAGAATCTTTATCCCATCCTGCATGGTTGAGATATAAAGCAGGGGCCAAAGTAAGGGCCCATTCAGAAGCATAAGCCTCTTTTTATTTGTAACTGGAACTAGATGTGAAAATAAAACGAGAATAAAATCCTCACCTTGGGGATAAGCAAGAACAAAAGGAGGAGGCCATTCAACCTCAGCCAAAATAATGCCCTAGGGCCCGATTCACGGAACTAGATTAAGACAAAATCCTAAACTTACTGCCATTTTAGTATTCACAGAAGGCACTTACTCATTTTGGTATTCAGAGAAGGCACCTACTCATTTTGGCATTCACAGAATCATTTAGGGCAGCATTAAGTTGATCAATTTTCTGAGCAATCCAAAATGGAATGCCCTCACGATTAAGTTGGCATTTGCCCATAACCGAATTTTCAATTACCAGACTAATAAGGAGTACTGCAACTTGTTGTGCCTGACCAGGAGCTCCAGCTCTAGCAGGACCCACTAAAACCCTACGGGAAATAAATTGTATTAGGAGTCTATATAAAAGAACAACCTGTTCATATAATGCACATTTCTCAGCCAAATTTAGTGCCGCCAAATTCACGAAAGGCGTGAAACCTGCAAGAGTAGGTCAGGTGGCCCGTCAATTTTTAAGAGGCTAATGCAAACAATGCCGTGGACATGGGGAAGGGTCCTTTTAAACCAAGTCAGGTGTTCCCTGAGAGTAAGAGGAATTTCAACAAGTACATACAAGTGTCACTGTGTTGTGAACCATTTTAAGACACTATTGTAAATTTCCCGATTCATGCCCTTATATAGGTATAAATCACTATATACTTATATAGGCATAAGAATCATAACCATATTTAGTCATAGCTCATGCAGTCCAAATACGGCCGGGTTACTTCCACTAGTTCCAAAAATCTACAATGATTTCTTGGAAAACTCGGCTTCAGCAGCTAGGGACTTTCCCTTGCTCCAGAACTGACTTGTCCAAGAACTCATGGAGTTTTCAAAGAACTGAGAGTCTTTAATGACGTTATTATGTCCACCTTTACGTCAAACACGGAAACTTCAAGGCATAAATATACCCACACTTGCCTTAGTAAACACACAGTGGTTTGGAGCAGTTCGGCTATCTACTTGCCCAACGCATCCTGCTACAGCAAGTGCCGAAGAAAGCCGACCCTCCAGCAGACGCACTGAGAGAGACGCTGTCTTTTCTCCTGGCGAGAAATCCAGCTCCAGTGTTTCCAAGCTACCCTTGCGGGATGCTGGGAAATTGATTCCTGAACCTGACCTTCTTCATTCCAAACTAAGGTACGGAGCTGATTAGACCCAAAGAGAAATCTTGGACAGGTTCTTGGCAAAAGAATACTACATTTATGCTACATCTCACTTACTTCTTCCCTCGTACTAAGCTTAGGTTAGGTACATCGGGGTAGGCGTATTTTAGAAGCACCAGTTGAGTACTTTTAACCCCTGTTATTTATGTATGTATTTATCTATGGTTTAGGAGCCATACAACGCTCTTACAGAATTATTTTATTCTACTCTTTATACTGTATGCATTATATTTTGCAACCAGTATTACGATTGTAGCAGTTCATTTCTTATGCATAAGAAAGAAGATTGTTCAATAAAACCTTTTTATTGAAAACGCCCGTCTATCTACTTCTCTGCACCTATGGTGAAACGAAGCATGCACGATTGACTGAGTGAAATATCTATCTATTGTTTCAATGACTCTGAAGATACGTTTTATCTTGGGGAAACAAAGTTGTCATGTTTATGCGGTTGTCAGAAACTAATCCCTTCTTGTTCATTCTAGAAAGTTTCTAGTGACCTCTGAGCTAGCTGGCACTATTAAGTCTAGTATATTCGATAGAGACCTACTAGACATAAGTCCCACATCAAATCTATAGGATATATTATTCCATTGCGCAGAGCCTATTGGGAATATAGGAACTACACTACATGGCACCCAACGTTTGGTAAGACACTAATTTAACGCTAGATACTAGAGTAACTCATTCGTGCTTTTCACAGAGACCCCTTTACCAGTAAATACTCCAATAGACGTCTGGAGTGGGTTCAAGGATAAAATATCTGCCATATAACTGAGTAGGATGAAAAATCTTATTTATTAGTTTTTGGTTTGTTCAATATTGAAGGATACAGTGTTCCAAAATACTGTGCACCTTATCTTTATTTCCTTGAAACTTGCTTTGCAAACTTCTTAAACAAAATGTCAGACGAAGACAATCCTGGGGGCAGTGGAACTGCAGTAAATGCAAACCAACCAGGTTTTGACACTACAGGTTTCCGACATGACGACGTGAATGCTATAATCATCCCGGAAAACGTAAGGAAAACCATAGCTATATAGCTTATAGAAAATGGCCTATCAGCAAGAAGTGGTAGAGTCATATTTGTCATAGAGGCACATGAATATCGGCAGACAGAGGTATTCTATTCATGAATTATCTTCCCACAAGCAAATCCAACAACACATGTGTTCCACTTCTACAAGATGGAGGAACATCCAGGGGAATACGTTCCTTTCGAGGACATTGAAATTCCACTAACTTACCAAGAGCATCAGCTCTGGTTTAAAGGCGCCCTACAACATCAAAATCACATTACCAAGCTCGGTCCACTAGGTAGACCAGGAGCAACATGGCCGGTACTAGCCAGCAATACACCACATCCTGACATTGAGAGAATGTCAGATGTAGAACTGTTAGCTCAGCTAAAACAATTAATTAAAATACATAGACAATTGGTTCAATATGTCATGCAGACTTTACCAGTCCAACCTGCTATAAGAATTCCACAGCACACCCCTCATCAGGGGAACACAAACAATATCACACCAAGGACTAATCAGTCAGTCATCTGTAAGTTTCCCGCAAAAAGGGAACAAATTCCATTCTGGTTAGCCCAGAAAATTACTCATATAGAGGCAGTATTTCCCGATAGTACACCTCATGAGAAACACAGGATTCTAACACTCTGTTTACTAATGGGGATTGCACCACATGTGGAGGACTGTGACACTTGGGGTACAGCCGTTGCTTCAATTTACACAAAAACACATGGTGTCCCGTCTATGGCGGTGATACCAGACGTTCTGAGACAGATTCAAAATGAATACGGTCTAGAACCAGCCTTGAATCTTGGTATGAAATTACTGAAAGATTTCAAACAAGTTTCAGCTATTTTATTAGCTAACATTAAAGGTGAAGCAGAATCCGTGGCAATCCACCAAAAATGTAAAGAACTAGATATTACTGAGCAACCATATGAAATTGCCAGAAATATTGATAAATCCCATGAAGAACTAGGAAAAGATAGTTTGGGAGGGAAACATGTAAAGCCCAAACTAACAGAACATCCTGAAAAAGTTTTTATCAAAAACAATCTAACTACCCCTAAAAAGAAATGGGAAAATAGTAGGCAGTCACTTCCTAAAGAGAAGCGCTCTCAGTCCAGAGGTAGATCTCCTCAAAAGGAGCACTCTGAAAAGAGGTATAACCTTAGAATTAGGGATAATTTAAGAAAACCTGATAGATATCAAGATACTGATACACGATCCTCTCGTACCTTTCAGACTTCCTTGCAGAAATCCGAAAGAAGAGGACGATCAGGACACAAAGAAGAACGCGTGAAGTCCAAAGACGATCAACACGTTCCAAAAAATAAGAAAACTCAATTCTCCAAAAAGAAGGTAGCAAGAATGCAGACATGCCGAGGATCTCGAGGACACAACTCAAGAACGGGGAGTGGGCCCAGACAATGCTGGACAGAGCAGCAGAGGTCACCATAGCTCGCAGGATCCTGAAAGATAATCTGGAGACAGTGGATCTGAATGAATGCATTCAGGTTGAAACTGCCAACACCAGGGTTACTGTACCCCATAAGTTATATGAAGTAACACTCCGGATAGAGAGGGACATACCTAGAAAAATAAGAGCACTCTTTTGTGAAAAACTATCTAAGGGTTATGACATCATTCTGTCTGAAAAAGACTGGCCACCTGAATTTGTCAGGGGGTGCCCACATGGCAAAGAAATCATTATGCCAGCCTTCTCAAACCAAATTACCATTCATAAAAAATACACCTATGCCAGAAAATGGGCTGTGGCCTAAGCTTCAGCATTATTAAATATCATGTGGGATGGGATGATGACTCTCCTCACCATAACAATCCAGTTAAAAAATCAACCTACTGCTCGGAGGCAGTACCCAGTAAAGCAGGAAGCTAAAGAACATGTCAGGGAGATCTTAGATCAACTTGAATACCAGGGGGTGATTGAAACATGCACCTCGTCCCTGAACAATCCTTTGTTTCCTGTCTCCAAACCAGACAAATCATATTGTCTAGTTTTGGATTACAGACATTTAAACTCTTGTTGCAAAACATTTGCAGTACAAAATGCACACAGTGCAGCACTGATGTGATGAATAACATTGTTCGCAAAAAATGCAAAACGACATTAGACATTTCAAACGGTTTCTTCTGTCAAAATATCGCACCAGAAAGCAGGTATTTAACCGCTTTCTCAATAATGGGAACGCAGCGTCAATTTTTCCGTCTCCCCAAAGGAGTCAAGAATAGTCCAGGATTATTTTCAGCCAGAGTAACAGAGTTACTACTAACGTATGATGATGAGGCATTATCTTATTTTGATGATCTATCTTACAGGGTGAACACCATTATACTTGGATTCGCCTCTGAAGGGTATAAATTCAACTTTAAAAAATCAAGAATTGCCCACCTCAACGTCCTATTCTTGGGATACGAACTTTCAAGTGAAGGCAAAAAACTAGCAGCCAACTTTTTAGAAAAATATGCGCTGCTCCAACCTCCAAAAACGCTGAAAAACTTACAGTCAATTCTAGGATTCCTAAAGTTTGGAAGAACTT
The DNA here is from genome assembly GCF_964263255.1 of Lissotriton vulgaris. Lineage (NCBI taxonomy): Eukaryota > Metazoa > Chordata > Amphibia > Caudata > Salamandridae > Lissotriton > Lissotriton vulgaris. The sequence continues at coordinate 740,008,158 of NC_141687.1, read as the reverse complement.
ACATTCTGAATTACACAGAAAGGGTTCAACCTCTCTACAAACTAATCAAACCTTATTTCAAACCTACTAATTGGCCCCAAAACACACCGAAATTTTGCGTTCAGTACAAACAGACATGTTGGCAACAACACACTTACAAACATGCGACAATGTATGCAACCTTGTAATCCGAATCATCCCAGGGAGATGTGGATTCACATACCTAACCTTTAATGAAGGTGAAAAGGTACCAATAGCTTACAAGTCACACTTCTACACACAAGCTGAAATAAAATCTACTTCAACAGAAAAAATTCTAACAGCGGTTCAAACTGCGTTAGCAAAGGAGAGAGCCCTCGTACAGGGTAAACGTATTAAAGTCGTTACACCTGTACCTGCCTTAGAGGCAGTGAAAAAGGCAAGCATTCCAAATGCAAAAGCTCTACATCTGAGATGGATACAATAGGTTAATTCTCTTGCTGCAACAGATGTTGAATACGTTTTTGACCCTTACTTGAAAACACAAGAATTTCTCCAATACGAACAAGAATGTCCTCTGCCTACTGAAATTCTACCTCTAGAACATTACGGCTGTATAATATATACAGACGGATCAGCATAGCCCGCAATTGGGGGTAAACAAGCTTATAGTGCAGCATGCGCGATTGTTAAAGGTCGCTGGCGCGATGGTAAATTCCAACCTATGGTCACAAAAACTCAATCTCTAGGAGACTGTACAGCTCAGTGAGCTGAACTACAGGCTTTTAAGATGGCGCTTGAAAATACAGATCGCGAATTCCCCACACTTATAGTGTGCGATTCGTATTACTGCGTCCAGTCTTACAATGAATATCTGCAGAACTGGGTTAAAAATGGTTTTAAAGACGCAATAGGTGGCACAATCAAGCATAAGATGCTTTGGGAACAAGTAGTTCTTTTGCAGAAAGAACTACAAAAGACTCACGTGATCCATACACTGAGTCATCAGTGTGATGGCGTTCACGTTGAAGGAACTTTATTGGCTGATGAAGCCGCGAAGGCAGCCGTGCAAACTGCTGCCGTAGCTGCAATTACTCGTTCGAAAACGAAATTGGACAGCAAAATAATGCAAGCAGTCACTGCTTCAATAAAAGACAGTGGTAAAACACTACCAAAAGGCTATCCACTCAAGTACTCATATATAACTGATACAAATAATGTTCTGTTTGCAGAAAACGAAACTTTCAACAGTGAAAGGCCTGGCGCAGACACGCCTTCTGATTTCAGATAAACCACTAGCGTGTGCTTACCTGGACCACTGTGGTCCCTTCTAAAGGGATGGCAACTATAAATATATCATGGTCGCAGTGGATTGATGCTCAAGATTCATTTGGATGTGGCCTCAGCGCTCGGCTGATGCCCAAACTGTTATAAAAGATTTGCGAGTCTTTATCGACACATACGCAATCGGCACATACGCAATTGGCACGCTACATTCTGACCAGGGTCCTGCTTTTAGCTCTAGGGCTGACAAGGAGGCCATGGTCAGCTTGGGCATTGCATTGCGATTTTTGAGTCCATTCCTTCCTGAGGGAAATGTGGTTGTGGAGAGAAAAAAATGTGACAGAAAGCAATCTATAACAGCTAGGGTATTAGGTTTGGGTGATGGTTGGGTCAAACATCTAATAAATGTCCAACGTAGTCTTAATAACCTGCCAAAAAATTCATTGGGTGGAATCACTCCTTATGAAATCCTTTTTGGTACTAGAATGTTGGTTGAAGATCTCGATTGTCACACAGTGGTGGAAAAAAAACATTTGATATCAAAGAACGTTTGGCTGTTTTACAGGACTTAAATGGAACAAGAAGAAGTCTAAGCAACACCAGTGAAAAGCCAATGACCACTGAAGAAAAACCACCTGTCCCAGCAAGACCTGTCTGGATTCCAAAGATTGGGGATCTGGTCAGGGAGAAAATAGTGGACAAGAAGGAATTTGGGCCTTTTTACAGAAAACCAGTACCTGTTCTTGCAATCCACGGATCAAGAACAGTGCTACTGCTGCCCCTTTCTGAAAGAAAGGAGAACTGGTCTGTATCACTTGACCTGGTAAAACCTCACCATGTGGCCCATAATAAGTAGCAGGCCCAGTGGGCTCTCAAGATGTAGCAGAAGCCCAAATCATGCTACTATACAAGAGGTTCAAACTGAAAGACTCATCACCTTTGAAGAATCTACAGTGAGAAAAGAAGGACTATGCAACAAAGCCATGGAACTTGTGCTTTTTAAAACCCAAATACCAGTTCGTCAAGAAACTCCCGTCTACAATGAAGTAGCATCTGACTATACAAATAGGGCAAGGGATCGAGCAACTCCAGCGATTTCAAAGAATCCGGATGCAATACCAACTATTGACCGAACTGCCTCTGGCTATTTTATCAACTTTGATAACTTTTCTTCTGAGGATCCCAGTGCACCTGAAACTACGCCAGCAAATAAAACCTTCAAGGAAAAATTAACTGAACTTGGTCAAGAGCTTGCAAAAACATATCTGGTTTCATCATGGGTTGAATTTTCGATTGGATTAGGTGTATTTTATCTCCTGCTATGGCTCATTCTTGTTTTAGGTTTGGTAAAGCTGATAGATGGAAAACACATTAAAATGTACACAGCAAGTAAGAACATCAACTTGCTTCTGAATCCACACAAATCATCTCATCGTGAACAATGAGACCTGTCATCAGTAAACATAACAGCGGTTCCTCTACCTGGTGGAATAGCTTGGCCTACAATTGATTATAACATTTATGGTCCTGTCGAGCTGCTGAAAGTTCCACACCAATTTAAGGTTTCTTTGAGTGATTTTGTTTCACTCAGCATATTCTCTGATGATTGGGACTTTGAAACTGTTCATAGCGTAATGGCAGACTTAGAAATGTCAGCAAAATTTAGAAAACATGAATACTTAGAAGGTTCATCAAAATATGAATAAATGTATTGTTTTAATCATTTTGGCCATCATTACTTGCATAAATTTGCAAACCCTAGAAATGTTTTAACTTATAATCATTGGGAACATTGCCAAACACCTCCAAAAGGTAGTTCTAAAACATTTATTAGAAAGTTTCCATATTTTACAGGTTTTTTTGTTTCAAACCCAGAAAGTTTTTAGTTTAAAAATGTGAATAAGACAGGCATGAAAAGTATGTTGACAAATACTAAACAAGTGTACTCTGCGTCCTTTTATGCTCAATTGTCCACCTTAGGCTTTGAATTTTGGAAAGACAACATTGAGACAGAAACTGTTTGGGGCACAAAAGACGGGCAGGTACAAGCTTTAGAAGCATTGTTCAGAGCCTGCGTCATCCCAGAACAAATGATGTTCTTAATGAAACTGTTCAACTGACATCTTGTTTTGGCCTGGCTAAGATAAAAGATTTTAACAAACCTTCCATACCTAAGCCCACATCTGATAGTGATTTAACTTCAGGTGAGGAGGTAGACGCAAATTATATTTTTCTACAAAACAGAACACATCCTGAATGGAAAAAATGGTTAGTCTGGCCCACAGACACGAATAACTGTCAAGATAGATTCCTGAACAAGACACAAGAGTTCACAGTAACTCGGCCAGATCTAAGATATATCCAAAGACAACATCCAGGGATAATAACAACTTATAGTGTAGGAAAACTATGCCTTGAGTGACTGCAGAGGTCCACACTTCCAGAAATAAAACAACACTTATCTTTGCTTAAAGATGGCGTTGATTTGCAAGAATTCTTACTGGGACCTCGTAATCCACGTCATAAACGTTTCACATATGCCGGTATATACGCTGCACACAATGAAGCATGGAAAGTCACGCAAATGGAAACAGCTGAAAGAATATGAGATATTGATTGCATTAATTTACAGAAATCACTCTCTATAGTTGACAATGGGTTAACAACTCTGTCGTCCAGAATATATTCTTTAGACAGCATTGTATCCTCTGCCATAGACATGATGGAACAGGACTTGCTAATGTTACAACATGGCCTGTCTCAATTACGTTCTATAATGCTGTTGGGATGGACGTTGCAAAACCTTAATTCTGGCTATGTGCCTTGGCGCTTAATCAACACTGTGTCATTGTTTACTGTGTTTAACCTTACAGATAAACAAATCTCGTTGGCACAGAGGGGAGCAGACTATACAGTGCTGAGCATAGAAAAACTGGAGAGATTACCATTGACCGTTTCTGAGAAACCATCGGTTGAATGGGTAATATATGGTACCATCACGATACCAGTGACGACTTTCCTGTTTGAGTATTGCTTAAAACACATACCAGCAGGCCTGTATGAAAGGTTGGGTAAAGAATACATTAAGTCGACCTGGGATTTCCCATACACACACAAATGTTGGAGTGGGGGAAAGGTGGTATTTCTCAGTGGTAAAAATTTTAAAAACTCACTAAGCTGTACACTGTTATGTTAAGGTATTAATTTACACGGAGCCTGCGAGGGTTCTTCCAATAACCTTTCTTGCCACCTGCAAGGTACGCCCACAGAGGTGATAGATCCAATTTTGAGGCAGCTTTCCAATGGTAGCTACATTATGTTAAATGATCACAGCTGTTGTAGAATGATGCCAGGAATAGGCTATCTCGTTAATGTGTCAGTCAGGGTCTCATGTGGTATGCAAGTATTGTTTCCAAAAACCAAGACAGACGGGGAGTCACCACTATGGCCTTCACTGAACATCTCTTCTATACGAATTGATACTTTAAGCAGTATGAAAGTCATTCTTTTGCAATAAACTGTGCCACTGACCTCGTCCAGAGAGACGTATGATCTGCAAGTTGCAAGGACTTCTGCAGAGATGCATGCATCATTATCAAAAAACTGCCCAATACATTTCACAGAAATGTTAAGTTGTATCTTTAACATGTCTGATACCAGCAGTATTGCACATGTATTTAAGATGATTTTTTCGGGACTGTTAGCACCCTTTGAAGTAGTCCTGGGCATTTTTCCTAACTTCGTACACTCTGTGTTCGGCGGTCTGCCTCTCATTTTGGGACTCGTAGCAGGGATATTGTTTTTATTCCTCCTGCTCCGTTATGGCATATCCGGCGACCAGCGATACCCAAATCAGCATGGAGAATGCGCTCCAGGCCATGAGGTATCGTGACACAATAACACAGATCCTTGGCTTGGCTCGTTTGAGAGATCTGAATACTACATGGTTCCTGTCATTCAGATCAATCTGGCAAGATTGCATCTTACCTGTTCCACGATGCCTGCTTTGTGGAGAGGAATGCATGTTAGATATTTGTCTAACACTACCATCGGCTATGCCAACGGACGTTGACGCATTACTGGGTCCAGTAACGGCTCATGTGTTGTGTTGCCCCCAACGGCTACCAATACTGATGACAGCATTCATTGAGATCTCACCGGCAAATCGAACTGGAGGTAAGATACGCAGACCGACAGGCACACAGGTACCATCTGCTATGAACATTGCTGATACGGCTGACGCTGACGGCGATGCTTCACATCTGTGTACAATTGACCTTCTTAATGAAGTAGTTGAACTTTCATCTACTGTGCTAGACGATTTCTTTGCCAGCCTGGATGGCTTAATGTTTTCTCCTGACACCGAGAATAACTTTTGAAATTAGCACACAGCGTTCTTTCGAACTCTGACATTCGACCTTTACTTTTTTCAAAACAAAAGCTTCCAAGTTTGGAACTCTATTTCACTACAATTTAATTTGACTTTTTTCCAAAAACAGACTGAACTTTGGCACAAAGCAATCTGCTTAAAGTAGAACTATTCTTAGAGAACAAGAATTCTTTGACTACTTCCTAGAAACAATATTGACCTAATGCACAAATTGAACTAGCTTGTATATTCTGCTATGGGATGGCCTTGACCTTTTTTCTGTATCTAGATTCTAGAGCCATTTCATAAATGTAAATTTCGTGATTTATTTGGTTAGCATTGCTAATATCATATCATTTGCTTACAATGAAATCATTGCCCTTAGATGCATATTGTACAAATGCTCATTTTGAGTATGACTATTTTTTTAATACATTTCATGTATTTTTAGGGTGGGATTGTAAAAACACATGCTCTAGCTTTTATGTTTAATACTTAATCTTAGATGAACATGATAACTCGGAGTGGGTGTTCTTAACCATTTTAGGACACTATTGTACATTTCCAGATTCATGCTCTCATATATGTATAAATCACTATGTCCTTATATAGGCATAAGAATCATAACTATATTTAGTCATAGCTCATGCAGTCCAAATACTACAGGGCTACTTCCACTAGTGCCGAAAATCTACAACGATTTCTTGGAAAACTCGGCTTCAGCAGCTAGGGACTTTCCCTTGTTCGAGAACTGACTTGTCCAAGAAATCATGGACATTTCAAAGAACTGAAAGTCTTTAATGACGTTATTATGTCCACCTTTACGTCAAACTCGGCAACTTCAAGGTATAAATATGCCCACACTTGCCTTAGCAAACACACAGTGGTTTGGAGTAGTTCGACTATCTACTTGCCCGACGGATCCTGCTACAGCAAGTGCGGAAGGAAACGACCCTCCAGCAGACACACTGAGAGCGACGCTGTCTTTTCTCCTGCCGAGAAATCCAGCTCCAGTGTTTCCTAGCTACCCTTGCGGGTTAGAGGGAAATCGATTCCTGAGCCTGACCTTCTTCATTCCAAACTAATTAGACCCTAAGAGAAATCTTGGACAGATTCTTGGCAAAAGAATACTACATTTATGCTACAACTCACTTACTTCTTCCCTCGTACTAAGCTTAGGTTAGGTACATTAGGGTAGGCGTATTTTAGAAGCACCAGTTGAGTACTTTTAGCCTCTGTTATTTATGTATGTATTTATCTATGGTTTAGGAACCGGACAATGCTCTTACAGTATTATTTTATTCTACTCTTTATACTGTATGCATTATATTTTACAACCAGTTTTACGATTGTAGCAGTTCATTTCTTATGCTTGAGAAAGAGGACTGTTTAATAAAACCTTTTTATTAGAAAACGCCCGTCAATCTATTTCTCTGCACCTCTGGTAAAACGAAGCATGCACGATTGACTGAGTGAAATATCTATCTATTGTTTCCACGACTCTGAACATATGTTTTATCATGGGGAAACAAAGTTGTCATGTTTATGCAGTTGTCAGAAATGAATCCCTTCTTTTCATTCGAGAAAGTTTCTAGTGACCTCTGAGCTAGCTGGCACTCACAATTAAGTCTAGTATATTCGATAGAGACCTAGTAGACATAAGTTCTACGTCAAATCTATAGGATATATTATTCCAATGCGCAGAGCCTATTGGGAACATAGGAACTACACTACAACTGATAACTTCTCAAATTACATAATTGATGACATCATTAATGACATCACTGATGGCATCATCCAAGCTTTGTTTTACACATTTTGCTGTATAAATTGCTAAGTACAAAGCCAGATAAATTCAGCAATTACAGTCACCTGAGCTAACTAAACCTTGCATCCCCTCAATGCAATGCTTATGACCTCACATATTACTTCACTCTTGACATGGTCTGTGGCATCACTGATGGCATCACTAATGCCATCTCAAATGACACCACTGATGACACCATCCAGTGAATGTAAGTACTTTGTAAGGGTTTATAATTATTACACATAAATACTAAGGAACTACAAAAGTTAAAGTACCAGCAATCTCACTATGTTTGGCTTACTGGAGGTAACAGGAGGTCTTGATGGCCCCTATGGACCCTTAGCTGATAAGGGTACTTTATCCCCTAACCAGCAGCGTGCCAACAGGCGCATCTGCAGAGTGGTGGAGAAAGGGACCTCTGGCGGGCTGTAGCTTTTATTTTATTCCTATTGTTTAGGTTGGGAGACCCGCAGGCCACCCTTCCCTGGACCATTTTGGGCCCAGGGACCCCATGCCCCTCGTCCTGCCTCTTTTTATTATTTTATTTTTATAATAAAACAAAGGGAGTGGGGTCCCTGACCCTTCTTTTTCTTATTATTTTACGTTGGTAAAATAAAAGAAGGGGGGCACATGGAGGACCCCAACCCTTTGGGCCAGGCCTTTATATATTTTTTTTAAGAAAAGGAGAGAGGGGCCCATGCAACCCTTCTTTCTGGGCTGATATTAGCTTTTTTGACCCCATCCCCGGGGCCTTGCCACATCGTTGGGGACCACGGGGGAGCCTGAAGGCCCCCGTGGTCCCAGTCAGCTCCCCGCCCCTGCCTGCTGGAGCTGGCATTGCTTTGAGACCCTTGGAGCTGCTAACATGCAGCTCCCTGGATTTCAAAGCAATGTCTGTTTTCCTGCTCACTTGATAGCGGGCATGTTGTAATATGTGACGTCATCAGCAGTGCATTGCAGGGGCATGAGTTATATTTAGATCAACTAACTATAATGATCACATTTCTTTGGTTTTGTACAAGTGAAATGTTCAAATAACTATAACATCCCTGAAACCTGTGGTTTTTCAGTGAATATGTAAAGTTTTTTAAATATGATTTCTAAATATAACAATATAACATCCCTGAAACTTATTGTTTTTTGGTGAATTTCGAAGGTTTTTTAAATGCTCTTTTCTAACTATAATGTCCCTGAAACCTATAGTTTTTTCAGTGAATTTCATTTTTTTAATTGATTCAATCCATGTCGCAAACATATAGCATATCAATTATAATCAGAAGTAACTAACATGTAAAACATACAGTTAGCAATCTTAAAGTAAGTTCGAGAGGGCAGAAGCAACTAAACAAATTATAATCCTATTATCATCAAGCAAACTAAATCAATTATCTATTTAATATACTGTATCATAGACTCCCATATCTGAATACCAAGATTCTGCCGTTTAACTGATTTTACCGCATATAGACTGTATTCCATATTAAAGACATGATAAAACTTTGCCCACACCATCTCAAATGTGGGAGCCTCTCTTTGCAGCCAGCATGAGGCAATGCACAGACGGGCAACCGCAACAGCAATAAATAATAAATATTTAAATGTATACATTGGTTGCTCATCAGAGCCGTTCCCCTATATCCCCAATAACATCATTACCTTTGTTATTGATATAGGAATACCTGTGACTTCTTGCAAAAATAATGCTATTTGTTGCTTAAATTGCGGGAGTTCAGTACATTAAAAAAAACGTGTACACTATCTGCACGATCACACTGACATCTAAAACATTTACCATTGTTGTTCCCACCCCATTTAATAATGCGTTCTGGTGTATGATATAGATCAACGAAGGTCTTAAAGTGCTGAGCTTGTATATTCGAAGGAAAGTGTTTTTCATGCTATGTCTATGGAAGTCTGCATCACCTCGCCCTCAATCCCTAATCGTGTAGCCCACTTCAGGTCGTAAGCAGCTAAATCGTCCTTTTGAGATGCAATTAGCATATCATATAAGACCCCTATCTTGGCCTTCCTTTTAATAGCCTCTACCATTGGTAACATCTTAATTCCCTCATGCAGGTGGTGTCTGACAAGATAATCACACAATTGCAAATGCTTAAAAAAGTGATGATGTTGAAGTTGATAATTTTCAACTAATTCAGTAAATGAGCATATTACCCCACAATTGTATAAATCACCCAAATATCGAATCCCCTGTATCTTCCAATGCAGCATCCTAAAATCCCAAAATATTTCCGAAAACCTGACAGCTGAGTCGAGTGGAGTGTAGTAGTTAATTTGTGAAATATGAAGCCACTTACATACCTTTTTCCAAGCCTTGGAAACGGAAATCATAATCTTAAACCTAGTTTTTTTATAATAACTTGTCTTGGAGAATTGTAATAGCACGTTTCTAGCTTCTTTCCCCAGCATTAATTGATATATTGAAGGAGCTTATGCCTCTATCACATCTACCCCTGTCAATAAAATACGTATAGTTTGCAATGTACAGACATAGTAATAAAAGCAAAAACTTGGAACAGACCACCCTCCCCTGTCTAACAGTAGCATCATGTATTTAAAAGCTCTCCTAGCTTTGCGTTGGCCCCAAATCAATCTATCACATATAGCTTGGAGCCCTTTCAATTGTTTATTTGTTATCTCTAATGGCACTGCTCTACAGTAATAAAGTACTTTAGGAAGAATGGTCATTTTTAAAACATTCCGTCTCCCCACTAACTTCAGATGCAGACACTCCAAACTATCTAGCTGCTGCTTAACCGCTAAAGTAATAGCGCCCCAATTAACCTCAATAAGTTCTTGTATGGTCATTCTGATTTTTATACCAAGGTATCGAGGTTCATCAGTTACCCGACTCTTCCCTGGACAAGCCTGATGTGTGCATACTATCTGAGTTTTGGTTGCATTGAGTTTGTATCCCGACACAGCCTCCAATTCTTCAGCTAACTTTTCAATTTCCCTCATGGCCTGTGTTGGATCAGCCGAGGTGACAACGATATCGTCAGCATATGGTAGAACTTGTATCTGATAAAGTCCACATTCCATTGATTTTATCCTGCTGCTTTGTCTAGCATCTGCACGAATGGAGCAATATACAACTCAAAGAGTAATGGGGAACAAAGACATTCCTGCCTTTTTCTCCTGTTAATACAAACTTGCTGGGATTCCCTTCCCATGGCACAAATTCTAGCTCTCAGAGATTTGCACATACTTTTAGGTGACTTAATAAAATCTGGCCCAAACCCCTTCCCATGCATATTACCCCAAAGGAAAACCCAAGATACATGATTGAACAACTTCTCTGCCTTGAAAAATGTTAAGCCCAGCATTTTATGATACAAGTTAGCAAAATCAATAAGAGTAATAACTCTATGGATGTGATTAATGGTGCTTCTACCAGGAATAAATTTGTGTTGGGACATTGAAACCAAGGACGTAATAACCCGTATTAACCTATTAGCTAAGATCTTAGCATCCATTTTCCCATCTGTGTTTAGCAACGATATCAGTCTGTATGACCCCGGTATGTTAGGGGGTTTATCATTTTTTTTAAACACAACAATTTTGGCCTTGTCACTGGATGGAGGAGCATTCCCCGACTGTGCTTCCTGAAAATCGCCCAACATGCCAAGTTTCACAACAGGAAAAAGCAGCTGATAGATTTCCAATGGCAGTTTATCCGGACCAGCCACTTTACCCTGTGATAGCTGTCCTACTCCTGCCTCCATTTCCTCAATTGCTATTGATTCTTCCAATATTGCTCGCTCTTCAACACTTATGCAATTTAATACTAATTTTTGACAAAAGTGTTCCATTTCTTATTCCTCAAGATCGTGTTGTTTATAAAACTCCTGATAAAACTCATGAAAAGCCCCCATAATACCCTCCTCGGTTACAACTGTGTTGCATGCTGCACCGATCATGGCCAAAATTCTTTGAGAAGATTGTCTAGCTCTGAGTCTCCGTGCAAGATGTCGCCCCGTCGACTCTCCATATTCATATCTACTTCGTTTATAGGTATTATATTCAATAGCAATTTTCTTGCACCAAGTCGCACTAATGTTTGCTTTAACAGACACTAGCTTACTTTTTATGGCCTTGGCATCTAACCCCTGTCTAAGGATCTTTATCAGTACCCTTTCCACTTCCAAAGCTCATCCAACAGCTGCTGAGTTAATATTTGCGCTTGTTTAAGTTTAGCTAGCCCAAACCTGAATGAGGGGGATGAATGAGGGGGATCTTGTATCGCGCAAACTTAGCCCAGTGGGCGTCAAGGCGCCTAGATTAAATACAGCAACTTAAGACCTTACCTAGTGATAATTAATCATGAGTAAGCCTTCTTAAAGAGAAAAGTTTTTAGGGCTTTCTTAAAAGAGTCGATGGCAGGGAGAGTTTTAATCTCCATGGGGAGGGAGTTCCACAATTGAGGAGCGACGACGGAAAAGGCTCTGGCTCCCCATCTGACCGATTTGATGCGGGGAACAGCTAGTTGGCAGAGTCCCGCAGAGCGTAAGTTTCTTGTGGGGACATAGCGCGAGAGGAGTGAGCCAATGGCACTAGCAGGACCATCCATCAATGCTCTATAGGTGAAACAGAGAATTTTGAAGGCAATTCTGTGCTGTACCGGAAGCCAATGAAGCTCCTTCCTGGCTAAGGTGGCAGAGGAAGCTTTGGGGAGATTCAGAACAAAGCGTGCTGCAGAATTCTGAAGAGTCTGCAAACGGTGGATCAACCCTTTGTTGACTTCCATATAGAGGGAGTTGCAGTAGTCCAGTCTTGAACCCACCAGGGCGACTGCAACCTGTTTACGCGCCTGGGGGGAAAGATACCCACGGATTTTGTTGAGTACCCGAATCACACCACAGCAGGTAGCAACGGTCCTGTTGACTTGCAGGGACATAGAGAGTGAGGTATCAAGTATCACTCCCAGATTTTTGGCAGAGAGGGAGGGAGTGGGGCAGATGCCAAGAGAAGAAGGCCACCACTCATTCGACCACAGATTCTGGTTCTTCCCAAATATTAACACCTCGGTTTTTTCACCGTTTAGCTTCAGGGAATTTATAGTCATCCAGTCTGCCACATACTGCATGCAGACCCTGAAGCTGGCGGCAGATGTCTTAACCGAGGTGTGAGCAAGAGAGACCATAATCTGCGTGTCGTCTGCATAGGATACCACCTCCATCCCCTGAGATTTGATAAGTCTTGCAAGGGGGGCCACATAGATGTTAAAAAGGGTCGGACTTAAGGCCGACCCTTGTGGCACCCCACATTGCAGAGACTTGGCAGGGGAGAGGTGGTTCCCAAGCATCACTCTCTGTTCCCTTTCGGTCAGGAAGGAAATTAGGAGACTCAGGGCAGATCCAGTGACACCCGCCTCCCTTAGCCGAGATGACAAGATGGCAGGGGAGAGGGTGTCGAAAGCGGCCGTGAGGTCCAGCAGAACTAGGACTGTGGTTTGGCCAGAGTCCACCTTGCGTCGGATGTTATCGACCACATAGGTAAGGGCGGACTCTGTGCTATGATGTTTTCTAAAACCATGCTGAGTGTTGTCCAGGTATTCAGAAGATTCGAGAAAGGCAGATAGATGGAAATTCAAATGCGACTCAAGCAACTTCGCGGGTGCAGGAAGAAGCGAAATGGGCCTAAAATTTTTCAGCATGGCCGGGTCCAGAGTCGGCTTCTTAAGTAGCGGCTTGACTATAGCCTTCTTCCAAATAGAAGGGAAAGAGCCTTGCGCGATGGCCTTGTTTAAGACGTCAAGCAAAAGAGGAGAAAGGTGAATTCTGCACTCTTTCAGTTTCTTAAGGGGTATTGGAACCTAAGTGCCTCGCCCCGTATTCCAGGGTTGAGGTCGTCCCATACAATGGGATCCGAGACAGATCCCCTATACACATCAAGAAAATACCTTGTCCAACTAATCAGATGATCTCTGTATGCCTTATCATTCAATAATTTCCTGTTAAAAGAGAATGTCCTTCTGCCCTGCCTCTGTCTGATTATGTATAACTCCAGCAAAAGAGGACCATGACCTGCAGTGATTCGAGGCCAGACCTGCATTTTTGCCCCAGCTAAAAGTGCCCTAGACATAAAGATATAGTCTAGTCTTACCAATTTTTGGTGTGGATGTGAGTAAAATGTAAATCCCGGGTCTGCCTGATGTAATGTCCTCCATGTGTCCAGTAGCCTATGGTCCCTCAGTACTTGAACTAGGGCCTTAAAAACTTTAGCTTTACGGCCCATATAGTTATATTTAGCACTTAAAATGTGCCCTTCTAAATGGATATTAAAATCTCCACATAAAATTAGCAGAGTGGGAAAAGATGCCAGTTCAACATTTAGATCTTCCAATGTACCAGATTCATCAACATTTGACCTGTAAACAGAACAAATAGTAGACTTAGTTGTTCCTAATAGACATTCAACAATCGGCCATCTCCCATAATTATCCGTCTTTACCCTCCCTGTCCCAATGATACCACTGTATACCAGAATTTCAAACTCCCCTATTGGTGGAGGTCTGCCTAGTTGCCGCCAGAAGTGTGTATCCTAATTCTTCCAACAGTTTGCGTTTAACCCACAGAATGTGTGTTTCCCAGATACACAAAATGCCTGGTTTTATAATACGTAATTCTGTAGCTATCCTACATCTTTTATTATAATTATTTAAGCCACAGACATGAAAGGAACATATACGAATTCCATTAGCCGCCATATCTCCTATATCTCGTAAAATAAACCAATGATAACTGATTCATTTTAAATCTTAATCCTAATCTTATTCTGATTCTACTTGGCAATCTTAAGAAATCAAAAATATTTGTGCATGGATTGATTTTTGAAGAATGCACCACCCGCCCTCCCCTTACACCACACCCTCAGCCCCCCAGTGCCCCCAACCTCAGCCCTCCCCATACCTCCCCGCTCCCCCTCCCCAATTTGAAGGCAAACGGGCCCATGGCCCTGTTGATGTAGAGTGAGTTTTCCCCCTTGAGTGTTCCCCTATCCTCCCCATCTCTGTTTGGCTGACACAGAACTAAATTGAATACATTGCTTGGGCTTCACATACATTACCACGTTCTAAATCGAAAATCCTCAGAAACAATGCACATAGCCCAAGCCAAATACTGACACTACCATATTATACCAACCATAAAATTCCAACCATTATACACAACTATAAAGGCAGGATAAGACAAAAAAATACAAAATCAAACATTTATAATGAGGCCAAATAGACTTTTGCTGTTAATTCTGTGGTAAAGAACCGTGTTTGACCTTTCACCATCACTTTGTGAGTGGCAGGATTTAGCAAAAACACTTATCCTGAAAGGGAGATATTAAATGACGCAACTGACACCTTTTCTTCACAATTTGGTGGCAGAAATCCGGTCGCACAAAACTGTGAGTTCCCTTCGCAACCCGCATTTTATCTGGCCGAGCCAGGTCATATATCGACTGTCGTGCCAGAAAATTACTCAAACAAATCAAAATTGCTCTCGGTCTGACATCCTTATCTCTGAGTTTTGTAGGCCACTGTTTGAATAGGAACCTGTGCTTCCTCTGCACTTCATTGGACCAGTTCAAGTCTTTTAATTCTGGGAAGGCTTCAGTGAATAATTCCACAATAAATTTGCGGATATATTGTCCCTCAATACCCTCAGGAATTCCGACAATCCGCAGATTGTTCCTCCGAATGAGATTTTCCAAATCTACAAGTTTGGCTTGCATATCCTTCTTATATTGATGTGAATTGTCCACCACTATCTTTTGTGTTGCCATATCATCTTCTAGTGTAGAATTTCTTGCCTCTGCCTCATTTAACCATTCTGTAAACCCAGTACAGGACTTCGCTATCGGCCTGACAGCATTCTGTAATTTTCGACAAGCAACGTGTGTTTTGGTGCTTTCCATGCGAGCCTCAGCTCTATGTTCTGTAATACATTGGTAAATTGATTCTAGTGAAATCTCCCTTCGCTTATTTGATGGTTGATATTGTTCATCCCCTTCACCCCCCTTTGACATTGCTGAGGTGGTTCAATTGCAGGTTTCAATCAACGAGGGGGGGAGGAAGGTTCACGATCCCTTCAGCCTCCTAGGCAAGTTATAAAAAATCATCAATTGCAGCCTGACAAGCAGCTTTAACCTCCTTACAAACTCTTTGCTTTTGTACCATAGTTGTTTTAACCCCTTGGGCGCGGCCGCGATTCTGCGCCTGTGCGGCACTCTGAGGAGTGGGCGGATTCATGACGGCCCCCAGCCGTCATCAGCACATGAGCACCGTGATGCATGATGGCTGGGGGCCGTTATCAGCATGGAAGGGGTTAAGGTTGTCACCATCTGGATTTGAAGTTTTAAGCTCACTACCAGAGCTAATCCCAGATCTTTCCCCCAAAACGTTTTTCAGCCCTGATTCCTCATCCTCATCTTAATCCAATGAATGGTCCGACAGAGAAAAAAATTGCTTTCCCCTGAATCACTCTCCCTATTAGCTCCTTCGAGGCTGTTGCATCTAATGTAGTAGTCACCTCTTGCAGGCCTGTTTGTACTGTTTGTGTTATTTGTACTCTATGTGCTGCTGCAGAATTCATCATATTCATGGTCACTCCTAAATCTAGATGCACAGATACTGTCTCCTGATCCATGCCTTTTTGAGTTGACTGCTCATTATAGGTCTTCTTTCTCTGTGCTCCCCCAGAATACGCACTCATAGACATTCCCTCATTATCATTATCATTTATTTCCTTAGCCAGACTCCGAGTAGATACCGCAGTCAGTTGTTTTTTATTCGGCAAAAATATTTGATGTATCTGGGGCACGTGGGGTAGGTTCCTGTTGTTGGAGTCCTGTTCCACAGTCTCTACCCCCACTTCATCTGCCCCAGCTTTTGTACCACTACCTGAGAGAGCAACCCTGCTTACTGCATCGCTTACTGGCTTAGTTTTGCCCCTACAACCAGATTTTTGAGGCATGTTGCTAGATATGAGTAGCACAATACCTTATTTGTAAGAATGTCTTTTATTTGTAGATTCTCTGAAGGATATATAAAAAAAAGGCATCATAGCTGCTACAGCCATCAAAAAAACCTCCCTCTCAAGCGACCTGCCTCACAGAAATCACCTGTCGCACCCACTGCCACAATTTTTCCAGCAGCCACTATCCCCCAAAAAATAATCTCTGAAGTTTAAAATTGCTGCTCTTGACACACCACACGAAAGTTCAGGCAGCGTAGATGTAACAATGTATCAGCTCTCTGATAAAATTAACACAGTAGCTAGAAAACAATCACCATAGCTGAGTCAGCCCTTAGTCCACTTTGAACGCGCTTACCAGGTGTTTTCCGGGAGTAATAACTTCAGTTTAAACTCCAGCAATTACAATCTCCCTTCTTGTAGCGTTTCTTCTTTCTGAACAGCAAGAGAGTCTTTCAGAGATACCTAATATTGAGGATCCACGCTGACACACACCGAGGACGCTGCAGTTTCTCCGCCTCCAAACTCCCTCTGAGCTGCCTGCAGTCAATCCGGTACCTGCCGCCAATCTGGTGATCATCAAGCCCAAATCATCACCGTCAGTGCATGAAGTAAGTTTTTTCACCTTTAGCGCCTCTCTTTAGCAAAATCTTACTGCAACCTCGGTCTCTGAAGCCCTTGGAGGGGGGAAAATCCCAGGAGCTCCTCACTCAAGCATCCTGCTCGGACGCTATCTTGCCCTGAAACACCGCATTAACCTTTTCATTGAATTTCAAATGTTTTTAAATGCTAATTTCAAACTATACCTACCTAGGTAGGAAATGTGCGGAAAGAGGAAGAAAGGCGCTGCAAGAAGCAAGAGAAATGCAGAAAGAGGCAACAGAAATCCAGAAAGACGAAGAAAGGTGAAGAAAGAAGCAAGAGATATGCAGAAAGAGCCAATGGAGGGCAGAAAGAAGCCTTGTTGCAAAGTCATCCTGTGCCCCCAACTTTTTGCTGACTGATACTGCTGGTAACTGACTCTGAATAACCAGGCCCAGAGCCAGTGCTATGCTGCAAGACACTTAGAACACAGTGAAAACACTTACATATAAAAGGGTACAATATGTTTTGGGGTACCCTGTGATTGGCATGACCTCCCCTGTAAGGCTCTAATACATAATAGGGCAGGGGAATTAAAACAACGTCTAAGTCAGAGGTGCTGAAAGAAGCAACAGAAGTGCAGAAAGAAGCAAGTGAAGTACAGAAAGACACAACAGAGGTGTAGAAAGACAAGACCAAGACCAAGATGTCTTATGGGCCACTAGGTGTATGTCTTCCCCCAGATTTAGGCTTTTCTACCTCTGTGGAGCATGTTGCCCTTATTTTGTCCCCTGGCCATGGGCAAGCCCCCAAGGTCCCAACACTCCTTACCACACGAATCGTGAGGCTTAGTCACTCTGCCCATTGGATATATTCTCATGGGACTCTCAGTTGGTGTCAATAGGCGGTCCTCACACCAGAAATGCTGCCAGAGCCGGTAGGCACCCTAGTGCCCTACAGCCGGGCCAGGTATGTTTCTTGAAGAATATGGAGGGTGCCGGAGGATGTCCCCCAGTCTGCAGGTCCTCACGACTGAAGGCTGCTTAGTCCACCCCTAGTTTGATCCTCTACTTCGCCGTCCCACGTTACCACACCCTATCACTGTTACCTCACCCGGTGGAAGCCACAGGCTGCTCCTCACCCACAGCGGCTCTGCCTGTGTCCGGGATGATGACGCTCTCCTGTAGTGTTACTAGGACTCTGCGGACCTTAGTCTTTGTGTTGCTGCCTTTCCTCATCCATCTAACCATAGGATAATGACAGATGGTAGGTGGCCATGCAACGCAGTGTCAAGCTGCGGCCGCCATCATCGGGTACAAACCACGCCCCCTAATTATTATTTTTGACCATTGGTAAAGACTAATGTATAAATTATGATTGTGCTGATAAATCCCAATATGTTCAGTAACTCCTGTTACCATACAAATCAAAACTATTAGTGCAGTGGTATTACTGCACCTCAGCACTTACCTAACCTGTTCAAATTTACTATTGATAAAATACAAAGTAAATTCCAATTTATGTGGAATTTGGTGCAATGAGTACCATTCTTCACATTGCTTGGAGGAAACTCCGTAGAAGAGGAATTGATGAGATGCAGTAAAAACCCGATGCCCCAGGGTTAATATTCACTGAGTCTAGTGGACACGTTAGACCCTTCTTTGACACTAGTAATAAGGGCCTGGGTGTATAGCTTTACAGCCTTATGGCGAAACCCGTTTCTTAACTGAGATTTCCTACAGTCTTCTTTTAGTAAATGCTGGCTGCGATTTTCTATGCTGGAAACATAACCACAAACAAATAAAAAGGTTACGTTGTGGAAATGTTCAAAGGAAAAAAACATTATTTGTCAACAGTGAAAATTGAAAAAATTACTGTCAAATATGAAATGTTTTGTGTTAGCCATATTTTAGTTGGATTTTCCACATTAATGTTTCAGTAACTTTAACAACTCTAATAGTGCATTATTGTGGCCATTAACTGCCTTTATGTTGCTGAGTGCTAATAGTATTTTGATTATTATAATGTGTAACTTTCCTGCAAAATGCTTCGAGGCTGGGGAACACAAGGTACTAGATATGTGTTAATTACTTTTATTTTCACCATTACTACTGCTAAAATTGATAGCACTACTGTCAATGATGAAAATAATAATAATAAAGACAATTTTTTATGGAGAAGATCAGTCAAACAGAATCACATAGCATTTAAAGGGAGATTAGCAACTGTATAAACACCATCATGTCAAAAACCGGTATTGTATAAAAAACCTTTCAGTACCCAGAAAACAAATGCAGCTGCTGAAGTTGAATATCAAAAGGACAGCCTTTAAAAAATATGCCATAATCGGGAAATAAAGGTAATAAATCTGCAATATCACTGCATTCGTTATTGAATAATACATGGAACCAAGCAATATTCATCTAAAAACTGTACCTTATTACCGTATTACTGTCTAGCTGCGGGATCGCTCTTCACTTATAACAAACCAATTGAGTCCCTACACTAATTCTAAAATAATATTAAAGCTGAATTGTGAATGCCACAGTCAATAAACACCACCACAGGCTGCCAGCTCCATGAGCCGAAATACAAAGGATTTCTAGCTTTTCAGGTCCATTTGTATGCATTAGTTTCAATCATTAAATTGTACAGATATTATTATCATAGTATTTCGTTTGCCCAACGGAACAGGAATATAGTTGCCAGCTTCAAAAAGGAACGCAAAAAAGTCACACTAATGCTAAACGTAATATATAGTGCTAATTAGTACCTAAGTGCAAATTAGCATAACTCATGCGGTTTAATTAATCTGGCCCTAGGTTTCATAACTTAATCAATTTACATGTGCTACAAGAGACAGAGAGATGATTTTTTGGGGAAATATTTGCCCAAATCAGTTATTTTAATGAAAAATATCTGGCTCATAATGAAGACGTTAATTCAATTATAGATCATTTGGTGGGATGTCAATTTCAGAGTTTTCGTGAAACACTGCTAAACCTCTCCCAACGTTGATCTTCATGTTTCCAGGAGCAATTGTAATTAAGCAAATTGTCAAGATCCTACAATCAACAGTTTTCCTCTCCCCTTAACTAAATCCCTTCACATCCATACATATTCCTCCTATCGGTGGCTTTGGCTGTGCTCGTATTGCATCCCATTTACATATTACTCAAGCACCAATAACCAGATGGGGCAGGAATAGTAATGTTTTAGCACGCCATGCTATAAAATGACGAACTGAACAGAGGCGTAGAAACCGAGTGAGAGCTCCATAGAATATATGGCGACCATAGAACGTTCCGCAAGACCACCAGAGCCTTAGTGTAATCTTCTTTACCATCGGTTCAAAGTACTATATTCAAGAAAGAAGGCTGATAGGAGAGACCGTACGGCTAAACAGATTCGAGAGAGAAAAAGAGAAACAAAGAGAACGAGGAGGAGAAGGAGTGGGAAGAGAAGAAGAAAGAGAAGCGTACCAGAAGAGAAGGACAGAAGGTGAAGGAGAAGGGGAAGGAAAATGGGAAAGTAAGTAAGTATTTATTATGCATGATTAATTAAAACCGTTGCATCCATGACATTAGAGGCGGATATCAAAAAGAATAGCATTAGATAAAACTGCTAAAAAATAGATACAAGATTAAAAAAAACCTTTGTTTTAGAATATAGAGACAAAAAAATGTGCCCAATTGTGCTAGCACTGCTGACTCGGGTTTGTGGGCCTTTGAAGTTATTAATTAAGCTGCATAATTTGAAACCGATAGAGTGGTCTAGTTCAGTATCTGCTGTAATCTTTAGTATGTCTCTACTGTGAAAAGCAAGAGTTTTTCAGTCTCTGCGATATCAGAACAAAAGAATTTTGTTAGGCGACAGTTTAGCTGCACTAGGGAGGGATTAAAATACAACATCACTGCCTGCCTGCAGGACCTTACTCCATGCAATTTAAATAGGGGCTTTAACAGTTTTTTCTGTGCGTCATCTAGCTTCTTGCATATGTATATAATATGAATCAATGTCTCAGTATCATTCGTACACAATCTTTCCCACGGTGGCATAAACGGGTTGATCGGGCCGACACCCAGCCGTAGCCTTAAAAATGTGTCTTTGGTCGCCAGCTTTGTTCCAACCTTGAGGTAGGGCTGAGGTTTTAGAACTTCATAGTTATTTAGCACAATCCAGCCATGAGCTCTCTTGGATACAGATTTCTTGTCCTTGATAGCCAGTTTATGATCTTAGTTGATTATGTTACTATTTTTTGAAGACCGAATGGCTTATCGAAGCATTCCAAGCATCTGCCAGGCCGAGGCCTGCAAGGAGTTCTGAAGGTAGACGTTAGCTGGCAATTTTCCTGTGCGGGACAGCTCTGGCCAAAGTTGACTGTTCAAGGACCCTGTCTCCCCAGCTCTAATTTTGTGCCAACTCTTTAAGAAAGCTCCCTCCCTTTCTATTTCCTGTTTCTGGATTCCAAATTCTAGCCTTATTTGAGATGGTGAGACGTATTTTGGGAGCTGGAATATCGCCCGATAGGAGGTAGCAATTATGCTGTCAAGAGTGGCAGCATCCCTTCCTGTCATGAATTCGCTACCGTAGGTGATGACTGGCTGAAGTTTTGCTTGTAGGACTTTTAAAAGGGGGTCTAAAGTTAAATCCGGCTGCAGTTTCTTTAGGGGCTTTAATGCAAAGCAGGACATTACTCCCTTCCTTCAGAAGGCTTCAAGCTGTGGTATAAAAGAATTGTTTTTATCTAAACATACGTTTGCCTTCCATGTACCAGCTAGGATTTGACTTCTTATGGTAGTTTACACTCATAACTTGCAATTTTTCAAAAATGTATTTTTAATGCATTCCGATGAGAAAAATTATGGGTGGCATCTAAAAGGTGCTGAAGCCCTACTGGTGTTCTGCCAATCAGCACTAGGTCATCGGTGTAAAGTAAGTTTGTCAATACCATGGTGCCATGCTTCTGGGAGTTTGAGGAGCAGGCATCCAGTTCTGCCGGCAAGTCTGCCAGGATGAGGCTAAAGAGTATAGGGGCAGGACACATCCTTGCTTTAAGTCCTTTCTTGTGATAATTTTTTTCGAGAGACGTCTTCCAGCGCCTAGTTTGATTCTGGCCTGTGTGTCGTTGTGCAGCTGTATAAGTTGGTCTAGGAGAGTTAATGGTATCCCCCATTCTTTCAGTTTTGACCAGAGTTTGGATCGATCTACTTGGTCTAAGGCCGCTGAATAGTCAATGATGCAAAGGGGTGTTTGCCTTGCTTTGCTGCATCCATGAGCATGGTTAAGGTCATAATGTTAGTTATAGTTCCTTGCCCTTGACGAAAAACCGGATGGGTCGTTGGTATAATGCTATTTCTTGTGGACCAGGCAAACAGATCTTTAAGTAAAATATTTGCGTAATATTTGGCCTCAGTGTCAATCAAGGCTATCAGGAGATAGTTGTTTGGATCGGATCTCGCCCCTTGCTTGAATATGGGACTGATGATAGAGCCTCGCCATGACTCTGGGACTTCTGTTGTTCTTATGGCGTGCCCTATTACTGGGACTAGTGCATAGCTCCAGAAGTCAGGATCCTGTTTGTATAGCAACGGAGGTATGCCATTCGGTCCCGGTGCACCTGCTTATTTGCCTCTAAAGATTTGTTTGCGTAGATCTTCGTTCAGGGTTGTTTTTTTGCACTTCATCTAGATGTATTGGGCAGTCATGGCTTGATGGAGAAGCTACCTCAGGCTGTGATCGGTTCGATGGTTCTTTGCTCACATCATATTGGGGCTTTTGGTTTCTTCCCTTCCTAAAGGTGTTTTTTGTGACAGCATGGCTCGGGAGGTCTTGCGGGACGGCTGTTTCTGGTACTTGATCATTGAAATGTTTAGATAAGGAGTCTGCCCAGGTGACTTCGGTGATGTTGGAAGTAATTCCTTGGTGATTGGGATGCTGCAATCTGTTGACCGTTTGCCAGACTTTAGCACTGTTTTTCTGATTTGCATCGAATTTAAGTTTTGCCCAAAGCTTGTCGTCTTTTGCTCTTTTCTTCTCTCATCTCCTTCGTTTTAGTGAGGTCTTTAGCTCACGGAATGTACATTGCAATTTCTGATTGTTTGGGGATTTGCTTAGTTGCTTAAAAGTTTGATTTATAGTTTGTTTTAGTGTTTTAGAGACAGGACTATTTTGAGCCTAATTTGAAGAGGTCGCCACTTTCCCTTGTTTCTGGCTGTTGCTCTGTGAGTATTTGTCTCCTAGAGTTTTGACAAATATTTTCGAGCTTTCAATTGGATGGGTTGAGTTGACTTGCTCTTGGTTCTATAGAGTTTGTGCTTTAGCTGCTATTGTGTCTATATTATTGGAGTTGCACCTTATTCTTCTTAGGTTGGACAATTCCTCCAGCAAGATGGAGATGCTGTTTTCTGGGATTTGACAGGCTCCTGTTAGAAGATTCTACTCTTGTGGAAAGTGGTCACTAAAATCGCTGTTACCGATCTTGAAGGTAGCTACTTTGTTAAACAGGGTCAGTGTCGTAATGGTGAAGTCTAGATATGATGTTGTGTCAGTGGAGTGGTATGTGGCAGCTGGTGGGTTATCGTCTTTAAACCGTCCATTCAGGGCTCTCAAATTTAGGTGTTCTAGGCCCATTGCTACGCTTGGCAGTTTAGTGTACTGTGTTTAACATTGTGTTGGAATTCCCCATGCTCCTGAGAGGTCCTGGGTTAGATCTTCTTCCATGGTAGAACCTAGAAGGTGCATTTTAAAATCATCAGCCAGGACTATGAGGTCTGTTGATTCTTCTTCCATTAGTCTCTGTAGCTCCTATATCAGTTTTTTCGCAGCTTTTGATTTTTGGTTCGGATGAACACAAACGTTTATTATTATGATTTCCTGCTTATGGTGATTAAGTGTGAGAGTTACCTTTGTTCCCTGGATGCTACTTGGTGGAGGCTAGGTGTATGGTTACAGGGAATAGCTCTCCTTTTTTTGTTATTGAGGCAGTAAGATGTAAGCCCCCAAAGCGGCGACCACAGGCTAACATTTTTGCTGCCGGCAACAAATTAGTGGTGTAGCCTTGCAGTTCTAGGGGTTTATCTTCCCAAGTTTCTTGAAGCAGAATTATTTCAAAAGTAGTAAGATAGTTTATGAACTCTTGATCGTGCATCTTTGAGGCTAGGCCATTAACGTTCCTGACACATACGGCTATTCCGTCGCCTTCTGTATGTGTAGACTGTACTGAGTCTATTGCCTGTTATTGTGGGCATACTGGTACTATTTGCTGATGCATGTTAGTCGAGTTGTTAAACATTGAAATGAACAGTGAGTCTGGAGGTGCTTGAGTCGATTGCAGAGCGAATTCCAAGTTTGCATCGATTGTAGTACCTAGTGTACTACTTCTTGCTCCTCTCAAGACTGGAAAAGTCGTCTGTCTTGAGTTGGTTGTATCTGCTTTAAGGAAGGGAGCTGGGTATAAGGGTTTAGGGATAGATTCCAGGCCTATCCGCCAGTTTGTAAAACTTGCCCTTTCCCGTAGGATTCTGTCTGCGACCTCTGCGGTTCACCATGTTGTTCTAGTTGCTTCTGCACTCTCAGTGTTGTTAGATGGTAGGAATTAGACTGACAGTAAATCGAAGGTTTGAATATTTGCTAGATTTAGGATGGAGTGTAGAAACCGAAGAATATTCCCCCCGTTTAGTGTGTCCACACAGCCTCTAGATTTGTATTGAGGGTGAAGTATTAAAGTACTTGTCCCTTCGGCCATCACTGTGGGCTGATCTTGTGTCTTTGTACTGTATTGATGGTCTCACTATGAGCAAGAGTTCCTTGGTTTTGGAATAGCCTTCTTGTATTGTTGTTTGCACTATCTAGAATGAGCCCCGAATAATGGTTGTTTTCTTTCAGTGGTCCGCGGTTATAACCGTAATTTAAGTTTTCTGTGTGATTGGATGGAGCGCTGTCTTTAACATGTGCTTTATTGTCTTTCTCGTGATTGGGACACTGAGAATGGTAGTGCCTCTTTTGATCCTCCCAAGAGACTCAGCCGAGTGATGGTATTGTTTGGTGTGTTCCTTTGAGTGACAACCTTCTACCTAGTGAGGCTGGTGACGCCTCTTGCCTCTCGTGTATACTTATTTGGTGTGTCTCCTGGGTGGAGGTGGTTGGTGGCGGATTCTTTTCATGTTGGATCGCTGGATGTGCGCACTTTTCCGTTTGTTTGTTGCTGGAACTTAGTTGGGAGCTTGTTGTGTTTTGCAGCTACTTTTTGATCATGGGGCTTGCAGTCAAGACCTTTGTGCTGTTTGCTTTACTTTGCTCTACTTCGTTTGTTTTTTATCATTTACTAGTTCTGCTTTAAGTAAGCCTGTCGGGCTGGAATCAGTTGCATAATGCACCATGACAGTGGGTTTCTTATTCCTGCCTTTCCTTTTTTGCTTGCATCCTGATCTTGTTGTTAGGCTTTTGCTCCCAGAGGGTTGGTTTTACTCGGTCCTTGGAGGGGACTGCTTCCTTCAGATTGGGAGTCACTGGTTGGTGGTATGGGCGCTGGTGGCTGTACGCTGAGTGATGTCACTTCATCCATATGAGCGCCTCTATTCTCTATTTTCTGTGGTGCGGTTGTTGGTTTCAGAGTCTACAGTAGATCTGCCAATGCCGTGGATAGAGTTTGTAGTTAGTCCACTATCGGGGTACATAGACATTCTTGTTGGCAAGTTGCAATTTCAGGGACGCTGCCTGCCTTCTCTTTATTAGTCTGTT
Source organism: Lissotriton vulgaris (assembly GCF_964263255.1). NCBI lineage: Eukaryota > Metazoa > Chordata > Amphibia > Caudata > Salamandridae > Lissotriton > Lissotriton vulgaris. Next base: position 739,982,429 of record NC_141687.1, on the reverse strand, counting down.
CAACTCGCCTAGCTTTTTGTCAATCCCCGAGGTAAAATCTGCAAACAACTGTAATACTGTAAGCTGAAGGTCCATTTTATGGGATTAGTACTGCAAGGCTGTGGTCGAATATTGCATGGAGCTTAGTAGTGATTCCCAAATTAAGGTTTTGTTATTATGTCCTGTATTGTTACTTGCTGTTTGCAAATCTTTTGATCCACTGGTTGGGCTGTGTGTATAGGGGGTGACTAGGTCTTCCCACTCTTGAGAGGCTAGGAAAGACATGTCACAGTTGATGGCTGATTGGCCGTCAGTTTGTGGCAGTTGTCCCTGCTCAGATTGCGTAGGTCCCTTTTGTTTGTTGAGGGCTGGTAATTCTGCCAGAGGGAGTATGTTGTAGGGACTTTCGGTATTCACAGAAGGCATTTAGGAATCCTAAAGTTAGGACTCCTAACTTCTGTGAATACCGAAATGAGTAAGTGCCTTCTGTGAATACCAAAATGAGTAAGTGCATTCTGTGAATCCCAAAATGGTACTAAGTTTAGGATTTTGTCTTAAATTAGTTCTGTGAATCGGCCCTTTGTTGCTAGTGGTAAAGGAGGGGATTAAAGGCCCTCTACGGGGGCGCTCTTAGAGAATATTACTGTTCCAGGATCTTTCAAGAATGAGAACTTAGTATAAATTTTGGCTAGAATAAGTAGGGGGTTCTCTTTGTTGGTGTTCCTTCTACTTTGATTAGCGCACAACCAGGCAGCGAGCCCTTACCTGCCAGTGACTACCCAGCGAACCAGCACTGTACCCCTGATTGTGCTGAGGGAGCAAGGGATACCTGTTTACGGAGGCAGAGCAGCGGGAGAAACAGACCAAGGGACTCACCGTCCCAGGATCCAGCAGCTCTAGCCAGCCCCGGCCCCCTCCTGCCCGGCATATTCAAAAGACCTTGCGTCTCCCGCTTCGCGGAAGACGAAGCGCACAACCAGGCAGTGAGCCCTTACCTGCCAGTGACTACCCAGCGAACCAGCACTGTACCCCTGATTGTCCTGAGGGAGCGAGGGATCCCTGTTTATGGAGGCAGAGCGGCGGAAGAAACAGTGCGAGGGACTCAATGTCCCAGGTTCCAGCAGCGCTAGCCAGCCCCGCCCCCTCCTGCTGGGCATATTCAAAAGACCTTGCGTCTCCCGCTTTGCGGGAGACGCAGCGCATAACCAGGCAGCGAGCCCTTACCTGCCAGTGACTACCCAGCGAACTAGCACTGTACCCCTGATTGTGCTGAGGGAGCGAGGGATCCCTGTTTACGGAGGCAGAGCGGCAGGAGAAACAGCACGAGGGACTCACCGTCCCAGGATCCAGCAGCGCTAGCCAGCCCCCCCCCCCTCCTGCCAGGCATATTCAAAAGACCTCGCGTCTCCCTCTTCGCGGGAGAAGCAGCGCACAACCAGGCAGCAAGCCCTTACCTGCCAGTGACTACCCAGCGAACCAGCACTGTACCCCTGATTGTCCTGAGGGAGCGAAGGATCCCTGTTTATGGAGGCAGAGCGGTGAGAAAAACTGCACGAGGGACTCACCGTGCCAGGATCCATCAGCGCTAGCCAGCCCCACCCCCCTCCTACTGGATATCACCAGCAGACACTTCCACATCGCGGGACCGCGCGCGGGACAAGCCCGGGGGAAGCCCGGGACAAGGGCGGGACCATTTGTGACCATTCGTGACTGTACGTGGCCGGGCTGGGCCACACCACTAACATCTTTTTTTTTTTAACTCTTTTTATTAAGGAATCGCATGAAAGACACAGCACTTCGAACCCCGGAGAGGCTGTAGCAAGTAAAGTACAACAAAAATGAGCGATGCATTTGTCAAGAAAATAAACTCCCCTCCAACCCCCACCCCTTTCCCCTGCCCACCCCATGTCCCCCTGCCCCCCCCCTGTGAACAGTGTCTCTCCGATACCATATAGCATAGTTAAATACAAATCAGTGTATACATCATGGCCTCCATATGCCCATCACAACTGCTCCTCCATGGCCCCGGCTGGTGCTGGGGGCTCAAGCCACAGGCCTCTGTAATCCGCCCACTTCTTCCATATTTTGTAGTGTTTCCGGGGACAGCCTCTAGCCTCAAACACTGGTCGTTCCAACCCCATGCAAAAGTCAAGTCCTTTTTCTCATCCAACCACTGTGGGAGCCCTGGGGTCCTTCCAGGCCTGCGCAATATCCCTTTTTGCCACTGTGAGGCCCAGCGGGAGCTAGTGTCTTTTATAGATATTACCTCCCACCCCTTTCAGGACGTGCAGCAGCCCCAACTTCGGAGTATGGGGGAGGTCCCATCCCAGCACCTCCGACAGACAAGTCCATGCTCCAGCCCAAAACCTCACCAGGCCACTACAGCCCCACACCGTATGCATGAGGTCACCCATCGCACCTCTGCATCTCAAGCATGCTGGGGACACAATCAGGCCAGCCTTCCACAATCTCTCTCTGGTATAGTAGGTGCGGTGTAAGTACTTAAACTGTATCAGGCGTAAGCGCACAGCGATGGCCGCCCCATGGGGGTTTCAAGGGCTTCACGCCAGTCCTCCTCCTCCAGTTCACCCACATCATTCACCCATCGATCTCGTAGGGACTGCAGATCAGCAATGTGTAACTAGTGTCTGGTATATATGGGATATTTTCTTCTCCCCCAGGTCTCCCATGAACACCTTTGCTTCTATCGGGCTGAATACTGGCAAGGTATCTAGTCCTTCTAGCTTGGGCGTGAGGGCATGCCTGAACTGCAGATATCTAAATAACTGTGTGCGGGGCATACTGAATTCTTCGCTAAATTCCTGAAAAGACTTCAGTGTTGTGCCCTTCATGACGTGTCCCAGTGCTGAAATTCCTATTGAGTCCCATCCTCCGAAGCCCTGCAACGACGCCAGCGCTAGCAGCTGCCCATTATGCCAAAGTGGAGTTTCCCTTGTCAGCTTCCCCCACCATCCCATGCGACGCAATGCTTGTCGCCAGAGTTGAAAAAACACCTGCGTGGCGCTAGGCAGCCCCTCTTTCAACCGTGTCGAGTACAAGATAGTGTGCAGTGTGTTCAGGTCCATCAGATACCTCTCAAGGGCATAGGCCGGGTCCCCCCTGCCACTATACCACCAATTATTTAAGACCAGGATAAGACCTGATAGTAGGACAATATGTCCGATGTCGCTAATCCCCCACAATAAGTAGACAAAAAACATGTACGCAAGGCCACTCTCGACACTCCCCCGGCACATAAAAAGTGACTTAAAGCGGAGTTGACCTGTTTGAACCATAGCGATTGGATCGGGTACGGGTGGTTCTACAGCTGGTATAACATGCGAGGGAGGGCAACCATCTTAAATATAGCTGACCTGCCGTAAATATTGAGGTGCATTCGGGACCAGCATTTCGTCTCCTGTTGTACCTTGTTCCACACTGGAACGATATTGCGTTTCCAAGCAATAGCCGGTGAATCAGTCATAAACACCCCAGGGTATTTGAGACCTCCAGCTGCAGCACCGATGCCCATGCCCCAATCCCGGAGCGATCTCCTAGCAGCCAGAGCATGGACTTCCGTAAATTCAGGTACAGCCCCGATAATTCCCCAAAGATTCTCATAATCTCAAAAACTCGTGGCCCGGAGCGGTTCACATCCATAAGGAAGAACAGAACATCATCCGCATATAATGCGATCCTATCTGATGGTCCCATTTCCCATTCAAAGCCCCGCATCTGCGCATCTATCCGGACCCATGCAGCTAACGGCTCCATAGCCAGGGCGAACAGGTACGGCTAGAGGGGGCACCCCTGTCTGGTGCCCCGCCCTATTGGGAAGGTCATCGATGTCTCCCCCGCCACTCTCACCGTGGTTGTCAGGTCAGTGTACAGCAGCCGAATATACAACAGAAAGTGCGGCCCAAGGTTTAACCGCGGAAGAAGCGCGAATAGATAGGTCCAACTCAGGGAATCAAAGGCCTTATCAATATCTGCCAGTAGTAGCGCTGCTGATCTCCTGCTTTAACCATTGCTTCTATTGCCACGTGCGCGCGTCTAATGTTGTGCCTTGTCGCTCTTTGGGGCATAAAGCCGGCCTCGTCCGGGTGGACCAGGTCCGTGATATATGGAAGTAGTCGATTTGCAAGGGCCTTGGCCAAGATTTTGGCCTCAATATTTAAAAGGGAAATCGTACAATATGACTCGTGGCGGTCCGGGGGCCGTCCAGGTTTGCAGAACATTACAATCTCGGCATGTCTCCAGTCTGCTGGCAGGAGGCCAATCTCCCACGCCGCTTCTAAGGCAGTCCTATAATAAGGCCCCAGCCGAAGATGATATCGTTTGAAAAATTCGGTAGGGAACCCATTTGGCCCGGGGGCCTTGTCGGTGTTGAGCTCTCCCAAGGCCGTACCTAATTTCTCTGCCGATAATGGGGTCTCAAGCTGTTCCCGCACGTCATCTGGGAGTGCACAGGGCGGAAGATCGGCCACAAATTTGTCTATGTCCAGAGCCGGGAGGGAGTCCTGCGGAGCGTATTGGGCTGCGAGGTAATGGGCAAAGCTATCCGCCAACTCCCTTGGATCTGAAATTGAGGCCCCGGTGTCGTCTTTAAGGCCTGGCAGTGCATACGCTTGAGGCGTGTTCTGACAGAGCCGGTGGAGCATTGTACAGGATTTGTCGCCCCATTGGTATACTCTACTTCTGGTAGCCAACCAGATTTGCCGAGCCTCATCTAGTAGCAGGCATGCGTATGATTGCTGTGCCAAAAGCAGCTGCCCCACCTCCTCCCGACGATTCGTAGCCCCGCACTGAGTCTCCAATTGTTCTACTGTCACAGTTGACTTGGCTATCTCCTCCTTCCGCTTCTGGCGCGCTGCCGCACACGAGGCTATGTCAACTCCACGCAATGTGGGTTTCAGGGCCTCCCAGGCCGTTCTCGCGTCCGCTACTGTGCCCAAGTTTTCTTCCCAGTAGTGAGCAATAGCCCCCCCATGTGCTGCTGATAGGCCTCCCGCTGCAAGTTCCAGGCAGTGAGGGGCCACCGAAATGGCTGTCTCTTCTTGTCTAAGATAACGTCTACCATGACCGGAGAATAGTCTGAGAGACCCCGCGGCAGGATGGACGCCGTGGCAACCCTCCTCGCCGCAGCAGCAGGGACAAAGATGTAGTCCAGTCTCGAAAACGAGTGATGAACCGCCGAGACATAGGAGTATTCTCGTTCGTGAGTATGAAGGTACCGCCATGTGTCCACCCAGCCTATGCCTTGCACCATACCACTCAGTTTAGTGGGAGTATCTGCAATGGGGTCACCCCCCGGCCGGCACCTATCCAGTCGGCTGTGCATGACATCATTCCAGTCCCCTCCGATTACTGCCAGTATCTCCGGAATTTTAGCCCACACAGCAAACAATTTCTCTATCAGAGCCCATTGGAGCGGAGGGGCATAGATGCTTCCAATGATCAGCGTCTCAGTGCCTATCGTTCCTTGTAAAAACACATATCTACCTTGTGGGTCGATCCACTGCTTCATATGAGTGTAGGACAATCTACGGTGCATCAAGATCGCTACTCCCCGAGAACCCCTTACAAATCCCGCATGATAGACCTAATCATAGCGATATCTCTGTAGGCCCAGCGCTTTGTTACCTAGCAAGTGTGTTTCTTGAAGTAGAAGTACATCCACCTTCTCTCTCTTCCCCAGCCTTAACACCGCACCCCTCTTGATCTTATTGAGCATGCCCCTCACACTCCAGCTCATCACTTTCATTAAGTGGGCCTCTGTTCTGGGTTTTCAACCGCCATCGAGGTGTAAACGCAGTAATGCATGCAGCAACGGGCATTCTGGGCCAGGACGCACCAACAGCATCAATCGAGACAACCATGTGCACAACAACTCACCCCTCCCTCATCCTCCAGTCTTCAGTTCCCCCCTTCCCTCCCCCCTCCCATGCCCCAATTCCACCCCGCTCAACAAACATTTCCCCAACTTGTCTTCAAACCCCCGGCCTCCCCCCACCCCATACCTCAGCAACATTGAAGTACCTGTCGCGGAATAGAGCCTCTCCAGCCCCCAACAGGAGACCCGAGATCGTCTATCCCAACGGAGCCCCACCAACAGCCCCCCCAAAAAACACCCCAAATGATCCCCTAGGAGATCAAGCCTCCCCTAACTTGAGGCACGTGTCCGCCTTCTTGTCCATCCCTCCCCACCCTACCAGCACCCCATGTCTATTAGTCTATAGTCTCGTAGTGGTGCCCCTGAAGGCATACCTCATCTCCAGTCAGGCCATCAATGTCTGTCATTTACCAAAGTTTTGGTGTAGGACGCAGCACTGAGGGGTCAATCCAGAGTCTTTCACCCCTCACGGATCCACTTGTGGAGCGTCCGATGCTGCAGCCTCTCCTGCGTCCCCTCCTTTGGCTGGGGAGCATTTAGAAGAGCGAGACCTCCAGTTGCTTCTGCTTCATGAACGTCTGGGGGTCCGCGGCGGCACCGTTGAGGATGATGAGTCAGAGTCTCTGGCCGGCGGTTATGTGGTCTAACTCGCACTCTTTTGTCAGTCCAAGCAAGCACTTCTTCGGGAGAGTTAAAGAATTGAGTACGTGACTGAAAGACCACCCGCAGGCGAGCCGGGTAGAGCAGAGCATATTGAATTTTAAGGTTTCTCAGACGGGCTTTGGCTGCTGCAAAGGACTGCCGCTGCTGCTGCACCAGTTTTGTATAATCTGGGAATATCATGACCGCTGATTGTCGTACATTAGAGGCTCCTTCAATCGGGCTTGTTTTAGTATTGTGTCTCGATCATGATAGTTAAGAAGTCTTGCTATCACCGGCCGTGGGCGTTCGCCAACCGACGGTTTCTGAGTAAGCGCTCTATGGGCCCGTTCGATGATAAAGCAGCAGGAGAGGGAGTCCGGCGGGAGCCAGCTTTCCAACCACTCTGTGAGAAACGCCTCCATGTTGCCCTTTTCGCTGGCTTCCGGAAAGCCAACAAACCGTAGGTTATTGCGTCGAACCCGTTCTTCGGCATCCTCAGCTCGGAGTGCTAGGCCCCTCTGAATGCCCTCCATCTTGGCCACTCTTTTCTTCAGGGTTACCATATCGTCTTCCACTCCGGTGATCCGGGCCTCTGCATCTGTGATATGGGCCACTGCATTCCGCAGGTCTTGCCGCAGTAGTGTACCATCCACCCCAACGGCCCCTATTTTGGCGTTTAGTGTGTGCCTGGATTGGGTGATCGCAGCCAGGAGAGCCACATTGTCTGGACCTTGGGCCTGTTGGCCTCCCGAGGCCCCGGAATTCCCGCACTGTTTCGAGGCTCCACCACCGCTCCCACCTCTGGTCATGGTTGGTTGTCGGCGGGATTTTTCCTGTGTCTTATGTGGCCGCAATCCCTCACCGCTTGGGGCCCTTCCCCTTCAGATATTGTCCTCCGGGGCCTGCCAGGTGTACTGTGCCTGACCACTGGGCGCAAGATAACAGGATGCTTGCAATCCAGGCCTCAACCGCAGCACCAACTCCTAATGCCTGTGAGCCGACGTCGTGTAGCTCGCCACCAGAGCACAGAATGGTGCACGGAGCACAAAGCGCCGACGGGGCCCCAAAGCGCTCCATAAGTATGCAAGCAGTCAGTCCAGGAGGCTCTGCCCAGGGTGCCCCGCCGCGCCCCACCACAAATAGAGGCCCATTCGTTGGCCCAGGTCCGGCACGACCGCCGGGGTATCTGCTCTTGCCTCCCACTCCGGTCCCCGTTGCTAGCAGTCTCCGAAGCCCGTGGGGAGCGGCCACTGTGTCCAGGGCGCTTCTGGGCCTCAGCCTTCCCCCTAGGTCGCCGCCTCTGCCTCAATCTGTCCGGCGGTCAATCCCCAGTCTTTGCAGCGCCGCTCTCACCCGGGTCCACCGCCGTGACTTCCAGCCACCCAGCGGCGCTGCCGGAGCTGCACCGATGAAGCCGGCGCTGCTCTCACTCCCTTCCGGGCGCCTCCAAAATCGAGGTCCCGGCATCTCTCCCCGAACAGGCCGCTTTCTTCACGTGGACGATATAGCACCCTCCGAGCCCACAATCGGACTCAGACTCGCACCGAGGCTCTCAATTCCCCTCCGCTGCACCACGCAATATTGGGTTGCTTTCCAGTGTGGGGGAGGAAGGATATTTTGGCGGAGAACTGATGCGGCGGTACGGAGCTCAGTTAAGCTGCGTCCGCCATGTTGGCTGCCTTATCCACCCACACCACTAACATCTTGGGGCGTATGTACCACTTATGATACTTTCAACACAATTGTGTGAATTTGGAGGGCATGAGTACACAGAGTGATATAGTGCGAGGGGGTGGGGTAGGTGGCAGCATTGCAGGAACACTTGACAATTTTATTATCAGAGCTTCTAGAGTCCTTAAAAAAGAAATCGCTTTAACTGAGAAACGCTTGTCAATGGAACCATTATTTAACAGGCGTTCATCTATGGGAACCCTAGCAAAATCTAGTACACCCCACCAAGTTAGACCATCAATAGGGGGAAATAACCTGGCAACTAATAATGAGGGCTCACTTACTTTTAGGCCAAACTTAGAACTATTACAAAGTAGTGGCTCTGCAGAAGAACTAGCTGAGTCTAGTGATTCAAACAGCGTAGTCAGCAATAACACCCTACTCCCTAGAACTAGGTCCAAAACCAAAAATATTCCTATTCACGGGGGGAAAACTAATACATGCAAGGAAGTCCCTACTAACAAACTGAAAGCGCACAGGAAAACAAGGGCTGATAAGATAAAAATCACATCTGGAAAGGGTGTAAATAAGATTAAAACATATAGGAGTATTATTAGAGCAGTACAGACTATAACATCTATAGATCATGCCATGCTAACAATTACCCAGGAAACCATAGGTCCCAACATCATTGCAGTTGAACATGCAAGTCAGGTAGTGGACAATTTAAACGGTGGAGAGGGGCTCTTGTCAAGGATGGAACACCTGATGAGGTCGCTTATGTTACCCCTGTATGAAAGGGTAAAGGGGATAGGGGAGAAACTAGAAAAAATAGAAGAAGTCTCACGGATGAATAATGAGCTGTTGTTGAAGTATGCAAAACTGACATAGACACAGACTATAAACACCACGAAACCAGTACACCCGCCTAAAAACATGAATAGCTTAGCAGCCATACCCGGTGTACGCAAATCAGCTGAACGCATGCAATCGCCTGCAATATTCACTACTGGGCACACAGACGCACTAAACAATCCCCCAGCAACTCTAGGGGCAGAGAGAACGAAGATACCTATTGCCCCCCAGACTAGGGAAATAGAAACTGGCAAAATTCATGGGAAGGTTGGGGACAAAAGAGCAGATGAGGCTTTGGGCAAGAATCAGCCGAATCAATCTGATCATCCTGACAGGGCAAGATGTAAATGTAAATGTAAGGTGTTTTGTAGCGCGCTCAATTACTACCGGAGTATCCTGGCGCGAATGACCGCTGGGGAACCCGTCCTGGCTTTCCCTGTGAGATGGTCCCATGCTGGGTATCTCCAAGGTGAAGCCAGGCATCCCCGGCGTCTGTGGGGGGCCGTTGTAGAGATGAGGCAAGCTTAATGCCCAGAGTTACCGAGTGTGATCACTGCCCAAAGTGGGCACCGAGGCGAGAATTATCAGTCCGCTGACCCTGGTCCTCGACCCTGCCGCGTCGGGAATCGAACCCTGGTCCCGGGCCGTTCTCAGCCTCCGGGTCTGCCGCCTCTAACCAGTGAGCCACACCTCTCTACAAGACCAATGAATAAACACATGAGTATTAATCTGCCACCCGAATCATTCCCATTTACTGTGGTTTTAATAGGGGTACCAGTTCTAGGAGAGGGAAAGCCAGAAAACTACTTTGAACTGATAAATAAAGTCAGCCACTGTCTAATATGTCTAAATAGGTACAGGCCGATTCCACCATTTTTTGTTGGTGAAATTCTCCACGTTCGCAGATTAAGTTGGGTAGGGCAGAGGAAAAAAGATCAAGACGGAGACTATGTTGTAGTGAATTTTAAAGACAGGCGGGTGGTAAATCATATTTGTGGCTGGAGAGCAGGAAACCTTGAGAGCAGGATACAAACAGTAGACCTGGGTTATTTTTATCCCCCACCGACCATGGCCCAACGCAATATGCACTCACAACACGTTCAGGGACGGTGCTACAGGGACCCTTACAACAGCCAGTTTAATGTCCCTATCTATAACCGTTTTGAGGCTCTCTATGCACAAGAAGGTCTTGAGGGAGTAGACTGACGGTGTGAGGAAACTCCCATTTCAGTCACTCAGATTCCCCTTGATTCATGCAGAGATGCGGGAATTATGGGAAAAGGTGATGATGACCCACCCCTAGTAATAGTAACAATTGCTCCAGATGACAGATTGGAACTGACTGTATCAAACATCTTGTGGAATAAGCAGGAGGCTAAGAACTACAGGGGGAAATGTTGATAGGCAGGGGGATACATAATCATAATCAAAAAAGCTCAGCCAAAGAACTAACTGTACCAGCTTGCGCGCCTAATAAAGTCATAGTAACTAAGCAGAACAATGACTGTGACCTTAAAATACTTAGTTGGAACGTTGCTGGCCTTGAACCCATATTAGTGGATAAAGACTGGGTACATTTAATCTCCATGTATGATATAGTAATGTTCCAAGAAACATGGGCATCACATGACTTGCATATTGATGGATTTCACTGTTTTAATTTAGCGGCCCGCAAGTCCCACTTTGGTCGAGCAGTAGGAGGTTTGTTTGTTCGGTTTAGAATACTGGCTGGGGGAGCTATAGGAACATAAATACTAATAATCCCAACATACAAGTCATTGAATATAAGCGCCAAGTCCCTTTTTTCTTAATACATTTTTATAATAATGATTTTATTACTGTCCCAAATAAAAACTTTGTAGCACTTTTCAAATGTATCTCCAATTTAGAGGATAGCCGTGGTAAAGGTGAAAGTCTGGAGATTATACTGGGCGGAGACTTCAATGCAAAACTCTCAAAGGGTGTACGGGACATGGGAACAAGACAGGGGGACCCAGCTAAGCGGAGGGGACTTGAATTGAGAGCCCTGTTAAATGAACATATCTTGAGTAATGCAATGGACTTTGGTCAACAACTTATATCCCAGCGGGCTCCTATGCATAGAGGAAGAGTCGGTATGTCAACTATTGACTTTATCTTTGTTTCTCCCGGTTTGGCGGACCGCATACTAGTAACGGAAATTGTGGCAACAGACTTTGGGGACCACAACCCAGTGACAGTCACATTAAGATTAGCTCAACGACCTGTCTATGGTACATTGCAGGGGGCGAGGGGCAAAAGTGTAACTACGGATAGATTGAGGCTGAAATGGAGGGGCATAGATAAAGATGAGACTATTAAGTCCCTATTAAAGGAGGAGCAGATATCAATTAATTTATGCTCAAATACAACAACCAGAGGCCACAAAGTTATTACACATTGTATTAAAATATGTTCCACAGTCAGAACCCTATTGTCTGTACCAGTACTTCTGGGCCAAAAAGATGAGAAGTGGTTTGACCATAATTGCTCTGAAGCAAACAGAAATTTGCGCTAGGCCCTCACAGAGACCCCTCGATTTAGGTCAAATGTCAGTGAAGCCCCAGAACAGATAAGTAACCTACAGATAACCCTGGGGTAAGTGGAAGAGGCAATCGCCCAGAGTCTTGGTAATAAGGCACCCGGACTTGATGGGTTGCCCATAGATCTCATTAAATGGAAACCAGATCTCTGGGCCCCAATGCTTGTGAACGTTTTTAATGGTCTGCCTCTAGTAACGATGCCTGAAACTTGGGGAACTAGTATAATTATCCCTATATACAAGAAGGGTGATAGGTCTGACCCTGTAAACTACAGACCGATATCGCTGCTAGATAATACTTTAAAGATTTTGGGCCGCGTTATTTATAATAGGATAATGGAATGGACAGAGGAAAGCAATATTTTATCACCATGTCAAATGGGATTCAGAAGCAGGGTCGGCACAGTCGAACAATATTTAAATCTTAAATTAATTATTGACAAATATAACATTGCTCGCTCTGTCCCTATTTATTTAGTGTTTATGGACCTGTCGTCTGCTTTTGATTTAGTTAACAGGTCCAAGCATTGGTCTATTTTACTGGATTACGGATTAGATGATACTTTGGTGTATTTCTTAGCCTTTTTACACACAGATTTAAAATCAAGAGTGAGAATAGGAATGGGAGGGGAATTATCTGGGCCAATTAAAATAGGAAGGGGAGTTAGGCAGGGGTGCGTTTTAGCACCTCTGCTTTTTAATATTTATATTAATGGTCTTAGTAATTATCTTGAAAACTCCTCCCCGGATGTTCCCACAATAAATGGCAAATTGCTTCCCGCCCTCCTTTACGCAGACGATGCGGTCCTAATGGGCCGCACACCTAATTCGCTGCGTATTTTAGTAAAATGTTTTACAAAATTTATGGATGATTTAGATCAGCGGGTTAATTTTGAAAGATCTTTTAGAATGTCATGTGGCCCAGGGAAAAGACAATTGATCTCTATACAGCCAGGGGATGAAAGACTTACGGCTACTTGTATTTTCCCATACTTGGGAGGGGCCTTTGCTGCGAATGGCTCGTGGACTGGGAATTTGGCCCAGGCCACAAGCAAATTCTCATAGGCCATTAATTCAATTTTAAGCATCCCCAGACCTTAAAGATCATGCACCATTAAAGCAATTGTCAAAATTTTTAAATTACAATGCATGCCCATAGCCACCTATGGGGCAGAAGTATGGGGCATTGGAGATAACTGTTACATACAGCAGGAAGAAAAACAGTTCTGCAGAAACCTGTTAAGCATACCAATTTCTACATCTAATTATATTGTGCACAGCGAATTAAACTTATCCTTTGTTTTGGATTTTATTAGTGCCCGACCAGTGCTATTTTGGCACTCGGTATGGAGGAATAACTCAGCCACTCTGACCCAAGAAATAATATCTGACTGTTTAAGTTGTGAAAGGGGTATGGAGATTCCATGGCTTTCGTTTGTCCACAAAAGCTTGTGTAAGATAGGGAAAGACAATATCTTCACTAATCCAAGCAATGTTAATACAATGAACAAAACTGAACTGAAGGAAGCACTTCATGCACTGTATACAACGGGTAGAATTAGGACAGAATCAGGAAAACCTACAGTTGCAAAGTATATGGATATGGGACTATACAGACATCCCTTAGCATTGTACCAAACTTTACCGATGACACATTGGGAAAGAAGTCTTTTGCTCCAATTAAGGGCTGGATCCATCAGATATCTGTTAAACTTTCCCTTGGTCCCTTGGGGCACCAACTAAGTTTGAAGAAAATAAGCTGACCCTGTAATGGGCTAAGCAACCAAAATGACTTACATTTTTTTCTTTTCATGTAATTATTATTTCAAATATGCTAAATGGCTTTTAATTCCCTTTTTTTTTAAAACTTAGACCAATTACTTTGGGTGAATCCTATCAGCTGTTGCTTTCGCTGGACAATGAGGAGATAATTTGTCGCACTTGCACTTTCTTAAAAATTGCAGTTCGTGCTCGAAAGATGATGGAAAATGTTTAAGTCTGAATTATCAGTGTTTGATTGTAAATATTATATTATTGTTGGGGTTTTTTATTATTTGTATAATTATATATGTGCTTTTATGAATTCTTTAGAATTCGAATACAGATTTGAATTGAATTGATTAGATCCTGATCTACTGAGTGGAAGCTCTCTGTGGCATCTTTGAGCCTTGTTTCAACTGTTGGACGGCCTTCCATGGGCAAAAAGATGCTACTGTTACAGGCAAATGGGTGCAAGTTGATCATGAGACTGTCTGCCTTTTATTCCGTTGAGATATTGTGTGTTTCTTCAAGTTTCCTGAGTTTTGTCTTCAGACTTCCTAGGTCATGATCTTGAGGGCTGCTGTCCCTATGATCTATCCTTGTGACGCTCTTCCGTTTTGTTGATTTAGATTGTTGACTTCGATTTGTTTTTGGTTTTTATTTTGCCAGAGCTTTCCTTACTCTGCACCGATCTCATGACTCTCAATTAGATGGCCAGTGGTCAGAGATTCTTTGGGCTGCTCAGGTTTTTTCAGGTCTTTTCAGGGCGACTATGTAGAAGCTCTGTGAGACCCACGTCGGCTTATCAATGAGAACATATTGGGAGACGGCTGTCAGTTTTCAGTTGTCAATCAGTTGTGCGGTTTCTCTGGCTGGATCTGGCTCGCTTCTCTATCTCTTTTACTCTTGAGGGCTCTAGCTGCAGGGACCTGTAAGGGACCTGCGAGGGACCTGCAAGGGATTGATGGAGAGAACAAATGGACACACTTTCTTGACAGGATGACTCACTCTCCTGATGGCCTCTTAAGTGGAACCAGGGTGAGAGATTGGAGTTAGTGTCTCTGTAAGGCTGGTCCTACGCTGCTGTGCTCTTTTTGGTGGTCTTTTCTGACTGACTGGCTGGCTGGCTGGCTGGCAGACTGGGTGAGGTTTTTGAATTTGGTTGAGTCCTTTGGTTAACACTTTTTAACGCCCTTGGTCGGGGTCAAGCATGGAGGGCTGGAGGGCAGGAAGGTGCTGGACTATGGCAACCCTGGACCCCAAGCCGCTCCTCTTGGCTCTGCTTTGCACTACTTCACCCACCAGCACCCATCTGCAGTGGGTTGTCAGTTGTTGATGGATTGTCTTCAAGGGTGTGACAAGTCCGCAGGTCGCAGGTTGCAGTGTCTGGGCAGGTGAGGAATTAGAGGGATAAACAGATGGAGACACAGCTCCGGGATCTGGGCAGCACTCCTTCACCATCACCTACAGAGCGTTCTCTGCTCTGTAGGCTAAGCCCACTACTCACTGTTTTTTCTCTCGACTCTCGGCGGCTCACAGCTGCTCTTGATGCCCCCGCCCTGTGTGTGCTCTGTTGTGCTCTGCTGGCTCCGGTCCTGGTTGATGCGCAGCTTTGAGACCCTCCACTGCGAGAAGTGGCTTCTCCCACAGCTGCTGGGAGCAGAGACTGTAGCAGAGAGGAGAGGACAGAAGGCTGGAAGCCTTGAAAAGGAGGTAGCAGTCGAAGCTAGGTTTTCGGCGTTCTCGCACAGCGTCTCTCCCCACAAGCTGCAGCTCAGACTGCAGCTCAAACTGATGGCAGCATGGAAAAGACGGACTGGAATAGCAAACGGCAAATGGCTTAAGAACGAAAAGGAGAGAGGGAGATGGAGAAACAGAGAAGGAGAGAAGGGGGAAGGGGAAAAGGTGAAGAAGGCAAAGGAGAAAAGGAGAAGGAGATAAAGAGAAAGAAAAAGACAAAAACTAAAAGAGAGGGAAAGGGAAGGAGAAATAATTGGAAAGAGAATGATAAAGAGTGACAGCCGAGGAGAGAGAGAGAAAGACTGTGTAAGAGGGAAAGAGAAAGAGACAGGGAGCAGGCGAGATGGAAACATGAGAATTTGTCAGAAAAACATCATTGTTGTGTGTTGGACTTGGCCCTTTTTGGAAGATTCGCCCGAAGCTTTTTGCTTTTTCCTATCCTGTTCCTATGACCTGGTGTTAATGATTTCTGGTCTTTGCGGACTTTGACACTGTGTCCCAGTGAAAAGTGTGTGCACTCTCTGAGTGCGTGTGTGAGAGTGGCCTGCTCTCCCATAGGAATGCATGGGGAATATGTGGGTCCATGTTAGTTTCTTTTGCGTGGGGAGTGCAAGCTTAAGTTTGGTATGTGCGAACTCGTGAGATTGAATGCTGCACGATGATGTGCGTGGATTTATTGTGTCTAGTGTGGAAGTGTCACTTCTAGAAGTTGGCATGTCTGTGCAGTTAATGTGAATTGACTGTCTGGCTGTGATTGGCTGGAGCTGGCTGGTGTGCCTGGCTCCAGGAGTCAGGATGGGTCTGCCCCGGTGATGATTGGAGAGATCTGCATGTTGATGTGAGGGAGGAGTGCACCTGGGACCTGAATAGGGCTAGGCTTTCCCTCCACAATGCTGGCTCCGCCCCCTGTGGTGTGTCTGATATCCTTAGCCTGTCCTGTGAATGGGGAGAGGGGCTGAGCACAACAGAGTGCTACAGAACCAGCTGCGTCTGGTATTCCCCCACCCTGCACCCTAGAGACAAAGGGATTTGGTGTATAAAAAGAGGCTGTGACCTCATGTTAAATGTTCTTGTTTCCTGACTTGAATCTACCAGGGGGGGGGGGGGTTCTGCTGCTGGGGCCCAGGGGAAGGCTTGCCTCCCTGGGCCTTGCCAAGCCAATGGATTGCTGCAGGACTCTTTGGGAACCCGCTCTGCCTTGCCTGGGATGATTGGGGAACTTTACTTTGCCCTGTAACCCCTTTTGATTTTGCCTTGGACTCTCCAGGACCTTTGGCAGCATGGAAACCCTGTATTTTACTTTAAAAATGCTATCCTAGTGAGCACTTTATTTCTCCTGAGGGAGCACTTTATTTCACCCCTACAGCGCTGGGCTGCATCGTGTGCTAGGGTGTCCCCCTGCCTGGGGATTCCCCTCGCCTTGTGCTTCAATAGCGGGTGCCCACCGAGCTTATTTAATTAATTCTCCTGCGGGTGCCCACCCCGCTTATTTGTGCCCATTAGCGGGTGCTCACCCCACATGTCCATGTATTTTTATAAACTTCGAGTGAGCCTACCCCTCCTTTTTCCGTGCCAAAATCGCCATCCACGGCCTGCCTGGTTGTGGGCGGGGCCGCTGGATGGAAGGGGAAGTGACGCTGTGTGTATAGTCGCGGGGCTCCCGAGCAGAGGAGAGAGCCCTGCGGTGGCAGCCGAAGAAGGAGAGCCCCGGGTCCCAGGAGGGGGCCCGGGTGAAGTAGAGCAGGCAGCTGAGGCCATCCACGACACAGCGGGTCTCCCCGAAGTCTAGGGAAGACCCGCCAGAGACGTCCTGCTGCTGCCGGAGGAGAATGATGAATTGGCTTGGTAGTTTAGTCTGCCCTGTTCCCATGATGCACTGGGCCAGGGACAGACTGATTTGCATATAGCCAGGTTCTGAGCTGGGATGGTGCAGTGAGATAAATAACGGTGATGGATCAAGCCCTGATCTTTGGACTGGGTAAGAATGGTCTGCTTAATTCAGACACTCTGTTCATCACCACCCTCTTTTCTGAATAATTTTTGCCCACTATAGGTGTGGCAGGGTATACTCAGACATGAGTCCCTTTCTCACTGCACCATCAGGATTCAAGCAAGCCGGGCCGAAGATGGCTGAAATGCCAGAAACCGGTCCCCGGTAGCTTGTCTCCTTTCTGGTGAAGAATTAGCTTGGTAGTTTAGTCTGCCCTGTTCCCATGATGCACTGGGCCAGGGACAGACTGATTTGCATATAGCCAGGTTCTGAGCTGGGATGGTGCAGTGAGATAAATAACGTTGATGGATCAAGCCCTGATCTTTGGACTGGGTAAGAGTGGTCTGCTTAATTCAGACACTCTGTTCATCACCACCCCCTTTTCTGAATCGTTTTTGGCCACTATAGGTGTGGCAGGGTATACTCAGACATGAGTCCCTTTCTCACTGCACCATCAGGATTCAAGAAAGCCGGGCCGAAGACGGCTGAAATGCCAGAAACCGGTCCCCGGTAGCTTGTCTCCTTTCTGGTGAAGAATTAGCTTGGTAGTTTAGTCTGCCCTGTTCCCATGATGCACTGGGCCAGGGACAGACTGATTTGCATATAGCCAGGTTCTGAGCTGGGATGGGGCAGTGGGATAAATAACGGTGATGGATCAAGCCCTGATCTTTGGACTGGGTAAGAGTGGTCTGCTTAATTCAGACACTCTGTTCATCACCACCCCCTTTTCTGAATCGCCGGAGGAGACCAGCAGCCTCAAGAGCCGGTGAGTGAAGTCGGCCGGAGGGGGGTGGAGAGGCAGAGTCATGGCAGCCCCGTCTGGCAGCGGGCCGCTCCAACGTTGTTGAGCCTCCTCTCAGAAGCCTTCGTGGGGCCCACAGTTCATCGGGGGCAAGTTCCGTTTTGGCCCCCTTAATCCTAGAGCCTGAGAGCTCACCCGAAGCCCCAGTTGTTTTCGGAGCCAAACCGCCCCAGGGGTACCTTGTTTTTTTTGCAGAGCCTCCATGGCCCCAACGAGGCCCCAGTTATTTCTAGAGCCTAGAGGGCTCCAAACCATTTGGGGGTATATTTCATTTTCAAAGCGCTAGGGCTCTTCATGAGGGCACATGTTGTTTGCAGAGCATAGATGGCTCCAACGTTTTGCGCAAAGTAGTTGAAGGGCTACTGAGAGCCCCTGCCTCATTTTGACTGACTCCCAGCTGCCCAGCAAGTAGTGGGAAGTTGCACGGTTTAGGTTTTCTTTCTAGGGACATGTACTTTGCATCTCGGAGTGAGACGCACTCCTTCATCCCTAATTTGGCCTTCCCCAGCTGCGCAGCCCTTAGTGCCAGCTGCAGCGTTTAGGCCCTGTTCTTGTCCTCAGCTGCCCAGCAATTAGTGGGCAGCTGCTACGTTTAGGTTTTGGCGCAGTGGCGCAACCTGGACCTTGGTGTGAGTTATGTGCCAAATGTGATATGTGCTTTAAATGTGGTGCTAGGAAATGTAATGCATCTAGTATGTTTTTACGCAACCTGTGTTGATACCTCTAGAGAGGGTTTTACTTATGAAGGATGGGGTTAGTGAGATTTTACTTCACTGTGATTTACGCCCCTAAATGTGAGTTATACTTAGGAGGTATGGTCTAATGTGTTTAGACTAGAGAGGAGATTGCCTACTGCATTTATACTGGTTAGGCCTAATGGGATTTATGCGTAATGTGCAATGCATTTATGCCTGTGATACCTCTACATGTGTTTTCATGCCTAGGAGGTTTTTTGCCTAGTATAGTTTATACTATTGAGTTATGTGTCCCTCCGTGATCTATGCTTATGGTGATTAGTATTGCGTAGTATGTACCTACCTTTTACCAGTGGTTATTGGTTGTGTTCTATAATTGTTACTTGGTGCTACAGTTACTCTAATTGCTATTTCTACTAAGTGTTGATCCTGACAGTGGCCCACGTGGCCCTGTTCTGTGTAAATAATCCCTTGTCAATATTGCCCGTGTCGGTTGGCTCAATGTATATTGTGTGATTACTATCTGATGTGTTTTTAGAATACAAAAGTTATTTTTATAAAACCTTGTGTGGAGTTCCTTTTGTGGTGTGCTTGGGATGTTGTTGCTGTGTGCGCGAGCAAATGCTTTACACATTGCCTCTGGAAAAAGCCTGTCTGCTCGTGCCAAGCTACCAAGGGGGTGAGCAGGGGTTAGGTTTGGCGTGTAACTCCCTTGCCCTGACTAGAATGGTGGTTTCTGCCTGGCTTTGGCGCAAGCCTTAGCCAACCAGAAATCCCAGTTCTAACATTGTGCTTCCCAAGAACAACAAGATATTGCCATTATATATCCAAAGGAGGGTACATAACAATGTGTCACACGAGAACGAATAGGGTTTCTTCCAACAAAAGATTAGTACATCTATTACAGATGAATATGTATGGCTTAGCGCCCTTTGATCTGCTCTGCTCCCATATTTATTGTCAAGACTAGGTTCTGATAAATTCGTTGTGTAGTCACTCAATGAGGCTGTGGTATGGTTTACTCAAGGAAAGTGGAAGTCAGGAAGGAAAATATTTCTCCCTCCCACCTTGTGTCTTTCTAGATCAATAGAGAAGAGGCAAAAGACATTTTTCCACTGGCTTCTTCAATTCTCCAGTAGCAAATTGTTTCAAATAATAACCGTGTAATTTCCCACCCCTCTTGCTCCTTCAGAGATAATTATGTTTTTCCTTTGCACTTTGCTTCTATTAGCCGACCTTTTATTTCAAATAAACTGAGGTGTATCTTTTATGTGGAATCTGTATGATGGTTGTTATGTACAGCGCTCTGCAGCATCCCAAAGCACAGTCCGTGTATGTAAATATTCACAATAAACTAAAACAAGTGTTTGCAATACAATCGAGCATTAGAGCTATTAGCGATGGATTGTAAGTGATATTGCTCTTTTTATGTGTAGTGGAGTAGACGTATGTTGTAAGCACTCAACCTTACATTAACAACTTTTAAAATGCAGCCATATTAATGCCAGATAACCAATGACTATGATAATTTTTTATTGATGCGCTTTTGCATTAGGACTCTGTATAGATCCTTAAGTTTTCCAACTATTAATGACTGGTCAAAACAGCTATGTAAATGCCCATGTGACGACATTTCTGATCAGTCTACCATACATGTTCTATTTTTCTGCAAATTTTATTCCGTACAGAAAAAAAGGTGGATTATTTCAGTTTTAAAAACACTTGGTATGAGGTTGTGTCACCCAGCTTTTGTGGCTCTCAAACAATTAGATACAGAATTTGTTGTAGCCTCTGTTACCGCTTTTAAAAAAATGTTTTTAGATATAGGAAAACGATTGTGATGTGATAATTATGGCAACGAAATCTTGCTGTGTATGAAGAACGGTGTTAATTGGTGTAAATATTGATATCTGTCCTGTATATTTTAACAATGTTTTTATTGTGTGCTTTTAAGGTTATTTATATGTAACCGAATAAAGTTTTATTGAATTGAATTGAATTGACGTATATTGTTTGTAGTGTAATTATGTTGTTTGAATTGGATTTTTTAGTTGTGGAATTGTGTTTGGTGGATTTGTGTGGTGAGTAGTTTATTTGTGCATTGCAAACCTGTGGTTTCGTGAATAATAAGGGTTGGAGCTGTAGAAAATAGAAAGTAAGATTGAGAGGGATAGGTAGTTTGTGGATTACGTGGTAAATGAACTCTAGATAAAGTAGTAGAAAGAGTGAGTGAGAAAGAGAGAATGAAGGGGAGAGAAGGTTAAAGACCCGAAAGAGGCTGTGGTTGTGTACGCAGAAGACACCAAAAGAAGGAGGAGAGTGTGTTTTTGCAGTTTGGATATTTTTTTAGGTTATGGTAAAGAAACTGTGGTGAAATACCTGAAGTGAACCGATATGAGAAATGCTGGACAAGTGCGTACATTTGCAATGGAATTATGTGGGTAGTAAATATGTGGTATTAAGTGTAGTGGACTTATATGTAGTGGTATGGTGTGTTGTGGAGCGCCATGTATTGAGCGGAATTATGTGGTGGGGTGCTGAACTAAGTGGCATGATGTGGATTTGTGTGGTGTGGATTATTTGGAAGTATGTGGTGTGTAGTGGAATTATGCGCAGTAGAGATGAATGTTGACATGTTGAAATGTGTTGTGTAGTGGAATTATGTGGTGTGCAATTGTGTGGAGTTGTGTTGAATTAAGTGGATTTCAATTAAGTATGGGCGGAAAATTTGTTCCGCTCGTGAATTTGCGGATTTTCAGCGATTTCGCAATCGCGAATCGCGGCAAAATCAGCGACTTCGCGAGCGGGACGGATTTTGCTCAGGATGCACTTACAGGGTTACAGCAGGTGCCCAAGTTGAAGCTAATTTCTTTGCAACCATTTACAAAATGGTTACAAAGAAATTAACTTCAACTTGGGCACCTGCTGTACCCTGTAAGTGCTTCCTGAGCAGCACCTCCTTGCCTACTTGCAACTATTCTCTGACCCTGCTCTGACCCTCGAAGCAGGGTCAGAGAATAGTTACAAGTAGACAACGAGGCTCCTGCAGGAAGCACTTTCAGATATAGAGAAAGCAGGTGCCTGAGTTGAAGGTAAAATTCAGTAACTCCTTAATCAACCCATAAAAAATGTCAGTTTTGTCGAGGCTGGGCAGGTGTGTGTTCTCCCCATATCTACTGTCAAAAATTAGCTATGATGCTTGATGGAGGCCTTTGCACCCTTGACTTTCACGAGCTCTATCCCTGTGCAGTTCCTGGGACCACGAGCTTCTTTCTCCCCTCGTCTGCTGCTCTGATCGATGCCTGTCCTTTTATACACACAAGAGGCATGTGAACGCGCATAGAAGCCCACCCGTTTGCCACCCCCACACACACTAGTGGTGTGCACCGTCTTCCCGCCCATTAGCCACTATGATGGACAGCTCACTCGAGGGACCCCAGCGCCCTTCAGCACAATGGCAAAGTTATTCAGTCCCAAAAAAATGTGCGCTTTGTCGAGGCTGGGCAGGCGTGTGTTCTCCCCATATCTACTGTCGAAAATTAGCTATGATGCTTGATGGAGGCCTTTGCATCCTTGACTTTCACGAGCTCTATCCCCGTGCAGTTCCTGTGACCACGTGATTCTTTCTCCCCGGATCTTCTGCTCTGATTGGTGCCTATCCCTTTATACACACAAGAGGCATGTTAACTCGCATAGAAGCCTGCCCGTTTGCCCCCCCCCCCACACACACACACACACTAGTGGTGTGCACCGTCTTCCCGCCCTTTAGCCACTATGATGGACAGCTCACTCGAGGGACCCCGGTGCCCTTCAGCGCGATGGCAAAGTTAATAAGCCCAAAACAAATGTGCGTTTTGTCGAGGCTGGGCAGGTGTGTGTTCTCCCCATATCTATTGTAGAAAATTAGCTATGATGCTTGATGGAGGCCTTTGCATCCTTGACTTTCACGAGCTCTATCCCCGTTCAGTTCCTGAGACCATGAGCTTCTTTCTCCCTGGATCTGCTACTCTGATCGGTGCCTGTCCTTTTATACACACAAGAGGCATGTGAACTCGCATAGAAGCCCGCCCGTTTGCCCCCCCACCACACACACACTTGTGGTGTGCACCGTCTTCCCGCCCTTTAGCCACTATGATGGACAGCTCACTCGAGGGACCCCGGCGCCCTTCAGAGCGATGACAAAGTTAATCAGCCCCAAAAAACTGTGCGCTTTGTCGAGGCTGGGCAGGTGTGTGTTCTCCCCATATCAACCGTCGAAAATTAGCTATGATGCTTGATGGAGGCCTTTGCATCCTTAAGTTTCACGAGCTCTATCCCCGTGCAGTTCCTGTGACCACAAGCTTCTTTCTCCTCATCTGCTGCTCTGATTGGTGCCTGTCCTTTTATACACACAAGAGGCATGTGAACTCGCATAGAAGCACCCACCGTTTGCCCCCCTACACACACTAGCGGTGGTGAAAAATTGCAAAAAAATCCTCAATTTTGCAAGGATATCTGCAAATTCGCGAATTTTTTTGCAATTTCGTGCGAATTCACGAACCGCTGATTCGTAAAAATCGCGCATACTTAATTTCAATGCTTTTTGTGTTCATGATACAGCTGAGTGGGGGTTCAGTCTGAATCAGCCGGCCATATTGTCCTTTAATCTCTATGGGCCTTTGATTGCTGTTGACCTGGACTGTGCTAGGGCCAGAGTTACCTACTCTGGAACTGGCGAACCAGTTTGGATTCTCAGCATCAGCTCAACATCCTGTAAAACCCCTCTGAGTGCATGTGGTCAGTGTGGGGTGGACTGCCCGTGTCCCTAACAGTGTAGCACCCTCTTTGCCAGCTGCTTTCAAGCCACCAAAGCTGAACCTACAGGGGAGGCAGGTTACTGAATAAAAGAATTTTACCCGTGACCATAAAATGTAGTCACTGCCAATAGGAATGGCACTGCACCAGTCCCCACAAAAACTAGTATACATTAAATACAACATATCATCCAAATAATGTTGCATAAGGTCAATTTTTTAGCTTGCATTCATCCGACATTAAGCTGTTGTAGCATTTGTTTCCATTTCTAACATTTACTTTAAACTATATAAGTGCTATGTCTGCTGGTTGATGGTCACATATTTTAAATTGATTTAAAAAAATGTATCACTTCTCTCAGAACTCAGCGAAGTCCGAACATTGTAAACAGTCAAATAGGTGCACATTTTCCGCCTCTGAGTAAATAATGCCGATTTGCTATTAAAATGTATTACTAAATATGGAGACGTAATTCTACAGATAAAGCATACTCTTCTCTGCATAAGCAAACTACACTGCTTACATTAGAAATGCAAAAACACGTTAGTGAAAAATACCTCTAGGAGTACCTCCTTCATAATCCTGAACAAAGAGGGAGGTACAGTTTGGACTGCTCTCTGCCCACAGCTATGGCTGAGCACTTCACGCTTCTCTTCCTTGACCTTTTTTTTCAAGGGCATTGAATGGAGGTGGACGGTGAGACAATTCTCTAATTCACGAATTTGTGGCTAATTGATTCATTCCACATTGATATGGTCCTGCCATAAAGATCCGTGACGTTCCACAGGACATTGTGAGACAGACCTGGCTTGCTTTGAAGTTGGATCACTAATCCAGTAGAAATGCGCAACCAACCTTGGACAATAAAAATAACTGATAGCAGGCAAAGGCTACTTTCATTGTTTTCAAATGACACAGCAAACACAAGTATTTACCTCGCTGTACACTCCCAAACTTGACTTCAAACGGAGGCTGCTCCCTATTAGAGACTCGGTGCTGCTCTTCTATTTACTGATTGTAACCTTTGCTCGGGTTTATGAAGAGTTAAACAGTCAGCATCCTGTGAATCCTCCATGAGGGCCCGTGGTCAGTGTGAGGGTCTGTGAAACGTAGTGACAGGGATGGGGGCGAGTAGGCAATAGAATACAGGCAAAAGCTGAGGGATCCAGCGCTCTCAAATGTGAGGCTCAGCTGTTCGAAATAAAAACAAGTCACCCAGAAATTAACTCCAATCATCTGTTAGAGCACGGAGACTCCTCAGGCAGAGCCTAGAAGGTGTGAGGCACAACAGGTGCTCCACGAGTGACCCAAGTGTGAACCTCTGGAGTCAGACAGCCTGCTTAGCATCAGCCTGTGGACTGTACCCTGGAGCTGCCACCCAGGTGGAGGAGGCGAGGCATCCTGCTGGCTTCCTAGGTCTTTCACCCACCAAGAGCTATTCGGAGAGAGGGGGGCTTCCCTCACATTCACATGGAGTGCTTCAGCTTAGGAAGTTCTATGGACGCGGGAGATTATTGAGGCCACTGATTGAGGGGGGAAAATTATTACCTTCAGTGCTTAATTTGTGAAACAAGAAGTGCAGGTGCCTCAAATGTTTTCTTAGTTGGCCACTACCCACTTTCCTGACATCACCCACATCCTCCATTGGCTCCACCCACTTCCACCATTGGATCCAGTGACATGTACCCCATCAATAATTCTCACTTCGACCCTGTCTCAGACCTAACACTATGCACGTACAGCCTCATACTTACACTCTGTTTAGTCAGGCTATAATTGTGCTCATTACTCTGGCTGTGCTGTTTATGATTACTTTTAGTCCCCATCCCATGCATTATTGATCTGCAAACACGGAACCAATGATAATGCTTTACAGTGTTCGTAAACAGTTGTAATACCGCTTTTAGTGTGACAATGCAAAAAACCATGTGTTGATGTAAACATGTCATGAAGGCCTGCTAGACTTCTGGAAAGTTCTTTTCTGAGCAGCACCAATTGTCAAATGTATCTAAAGAAAACGCACAATATAATACTATGTGAATAGAACACATCATTCTTTTAGTCAAAAACTGACAAATGTCAAAGAAAAACACACACCACTCAGTACAAAAAACGGGACACACCCTGACTGCACTGCCTTTAGTACTGGCTGCCACCTGCCCATCCTCAATGTCGTCCTCGGGTCGCGCTGGCACTAGGACTGAGTTTTACAATGACTCAGTGGTGGTGTGCGGGCGTGCGGGTATGCTGGGGCGTGGTAATGCAATCTGGAAAAATCTGCTCACGCTGCCTGCTGCCGCACAGCTGCGACCCCCACATAACCAAAATCCAGCCCAAATCAGTGTCCCGCCTACCAGGCCAGCCGCGGCCGCCATCAGCATATCAGATTGAGATTGAGATTCCTTCATATGAATCTCCATTGTCGTCTTGGCTTAGCCAGGGCAGGCTCAGTCTCACAGCTGCACCCACAACATACTTCACTGGGACTGACTCACTCAAGAGATGGATCTGGAGCAGTACTGCGGAGTAGAAGTTGAACACAACACTCTATGACAAGTCGAGTAGTGTGGTAAATTAAAAATATCAAAATCAATGATGAGCAGCAAGATGCATGTAGACCTGGCCCTAATAATTAAGTGCAAAAATAACAGTTGATGGACAATATGCAGAAAAATGTCATACATTCACCCCAGTACAGAGATCTGGGCCTAAATCCATCGTTTTTTTGCACTCCACACCACCCCAGTTCAGACATGGTCATATGCAAATCAGCCTTGACCCTGTGCCTCATGGGAAAATTCCAGTCGAACTGCCAAGCCATGTCTTTCCTGGACCAGAATCAAGCACCCTAGGACCGGTTTCTGGCTATCAGCCGTCTTCAGCCAGGATAGCTTGACTCCAGTGGTGTGGAGAGCATGGGGCTCACGTCTGAGCATACCCATCCCACTTGGGGTGACAAATGCAAAAATAATAGTTGATGGACAGAATGCAGAACAATGTCATACATTCACCCCAGTACAGAGATCTGGGCCTGACTCCATTGTTTTTTTGCGCTCCACACCACCCCAGTTCAGACATGGCCATATGCAAATCAGCCTTGACCCTGTGCCTCATGGGAACAGTCCAGCCCGAACTGTCAAGCCATGTCTTCCTGGACCGGAATAAAGCATCGTAGGACCGGTTTCTGGCTATCAGCCATCTTCAGCCAGGATAGCTTGACTCCAGTGGACTCTGTCCATCAATTGTTGTTTTTCACCTTATAATTAAGTGCCGGTGCTAAGCAACGGAAAGCTCTGCTACAAATTAAGCACTACGTTAATTTGAGAGCTCCCCTCAGAGGCACAACAAAAAGTCGCACAAGAAGTCGCACATTAGGCAAAGCTGGGCTCGCAGTCACAGACAATAAAAACATGTATTAGTCACAGTTACTGCAACTGTGAGGCTGGAAAACAAATATCTAAGTCTGATTATGTCCCTTAAATTAAAGTTTGCTTTGCTTTGAAAAGAAAACCATATTCAATTTGATCATTTATTTGTAGGGTGTTTTGGTGACCCCAAAAAGGCATCTCTATGTTAGCAAATGTACCTATAACTAAACTATTCTAGTCTAACCATAATAAACTACTAAAGTAAAAAAAACTGCTTTTGCAATCAGCAGAATAATCAGGTTTTAAAAGCCTTTTGAATGTTAGTTAGTTAATAAAGAACACATTTAAATTTGAAGGTTATTCCACAACTTGGTGTTCAAGAACCCAAGACAGCATTCACCTGCACAACCATTTTAAATCTGTACTGGTTCTAACACAAATACGGCGGTACAGTTCACAGAGTAGCTTGGGCCCCAAGTACCTCAACGACCGCACGACCTTCTACACGCCCACCCGCCAGCTCCGATCGACCAGCCACGCCCTCGCCACCGTACCACGCATCTGCAGAGCCACCGCCGGAGGAAGATCCTTCTCCTACCTGGCAGCCAAGACTTGGAACTCCCTCCCCACCCACCTTCGACGAACCCAAGACCATCTCTCCTTCAGGAAGCAGCTCAAGACCTTGGCTTTTCGAGCAGTAACATACCCCTCTCCCCCAGCGCCTTGAGACCCTCCCGGGTGAGTAGCGCGCTTTACAAATGCTGTGATTGATTGATTGATTGATTGATTGAGCTTGGGTTGGGTGGTGAACTTTGCTGTGCCAGCGGATTTCACAGACTTTTGCTTGGAGTTTCAGAAAAACTCCACAAATCGCTGCATGGTGGTGTTTTTCTCATAAGCAGCTCGCCAATATTAAGTTGGCGAGCGTGAGCAAGAAAATAAAGTGATAGGATGAGTCCCGGTGCTTGATTTTCTCACTACGGGTGGTCATGGCATGCTCCCACCATTCACATCGAGAAAGCTGCCTTTCAAGAAAAAATCTACTAGAGTTGCAGAAAGAAGCAGCACCCACAGGAACTGCATGTGGTGCAGTTTGTACTTATTTTACAGCACAGACCAAGCTCCTGGTGGTAAAAATCAGCACAAGCATCATGAGTTGCCAAAATTACCACATTTCCATTGCTCGCAGAACTCCACAGAATCTAACTGAGTTTTTCATTTAATTCAGAGAAATTCCACAGAATAAAACTCAATGAGTTCCACCCACCCCTACATGTAAGAAGAAAGGGGTACATGCTGACATCAGGGGTCAATTCCATGAAAGCCTTTGCATTCAGCAGAGGGCTTCAACATATAACATCAACGATTGAAGAATTCTTTGAGTTGCTGACACATGGTCTTTTTCTTCACTATGCTACCCTTCATAGAGCAAAACGTCTGAATTTTCTGTAAAATTTTGACAGATCTAAATACAAACAGATTAAATATTCATGCATGAAAGAACATGTGATGTCTCCACCCAGTAGTCTTGTTTAGTGAAAAAGACTCTTCCCCTAGAGTTAAATATATACCATGTAGAAAAAAAGTACAGTAGCAAATAAATCTTGGCTTTCAATAATACAGCGTCATCCTAGGAATTTTATCTCGGTATTAGGGGATGTGACACCTTTGAACATGTGGTATGATGTGACAGTAGATTGCGGTATCAGACTCAGCCAATGAGTGCTTGAGGCAACATTTATTTATTTGATCTTTGTAGACCAGGGCGAAACCACAGCTCTCATCCTACTGGACCTTTCAGTTGTCTTCAACACCATCTCCCACCACACCCTAATCACATGACTACACAATGTTGGCATCTGCAACAAGGCACTGTACTGGATCCACTACTCTCTGAACCTACAGAGATCAGTTGCAGAGGGTCCCAAGTCTCCTCTTTGAGCCTCACCTTCTTTAACATCTACATGGCTCGCCTTGGAGTCATCCTCAGAAGCCAAAGACTCAACATCATCTCCTACGATGATGACACCCAGCTGATCAGCTCCCTCACCAACGAACCCATAGCTGCCAGAAACAACTTTCACAAAAGAATGAAGGCAATTGCTACCTGGATGAAAGATAGCTGCCTCAAGCTCAACTCATTCAAAACTGAAGTACTTATTCTGGGACCCATCCCCTCAGCCTGGATGAGTACTGGTGGCCCACCGCACTAGGAACCCCACCCACACCTACACACCATGCATGCAACCATGGCATCATACTGAATTGCTTGCATTCAATGAACCATCAAATCAATGCAGTTTCCTCATCCTGTTTCCACACGCTCCGCCTGCTTCCAAAGACATTCGGATGGCTCCCTAAGGAACCCAGAAAGTAGGTCACCCACGCATTAATCACAAGTAGAGGACTATGGTAATGAGCTCAATGCCGGTGTCACCCACAAACAGCTCAGGAAACTAAAGAACATCCAAAATGCTTCAGCCAAATTGGTCCTTGACGTCCCCTACTGCAGTCACATCACACAACACGTCTGACAACGCCACTGACTCCCTATCATCAAGAAAATTACTTTCAAGCTCCTCACACATGCCTATAAGGCTTTCAATGATGTAGGACCAGAATATCTGATCCACTGCCTCGCTTCCCACATACCTGTGGATAAATTCCGCTCTGCCTAAATCGCCCTGGCCTCCGTCCCAAGGATCCACAAGACCAGAACCAGACGTAGATCCTTCTCCTACCTCACCACCAAGACCTGGAAAAACCCTGTCCCTTCACCTCAGGAAATCCGTGTTGTTGACTACCATCTCCCACCACACCCTAATCACATGACTATACAATGCTGGCATCTGCAACAAGGCACTGTACTGGATCCACTACAGCTGAACACAGCGAGTCAGAATACCCCTGTTCCTCTCAAAACCTACAGAGATCAGCTGCAGAGTGTCCCAAGGCTCCTCCTTGAGCCCCACCTTCTTTAACATCAACATGGCTCCCATTGCAGTCATCCTCAGAAGCCAAAGACTCAACATCATCTACTACGATGATGACACCCAGCTGATCAACTCCCTCACCAACGAACCCATAGCTGCCAGAAACAACTTTCACAAAAGAATGAAGGCAATTGCTACCTGGATGCAAGATAGCTGCCTTAAGCTCAACTCAGTCAAAACTGAAGAACTTATCCTTGGACCCATCTCTTCAGTCTGCGATGAGTACTGTTGGCCCACCGCACTATAAACCCCTCCCAAACCTACACACCACGCACGCAACCATGGCATCATACTGAATTCCTCGCATTCAATGAACCATCAAATCAATGCAGTATCCTCATCCTGTTTCCACAAGCTCCGCCTGCTTCCAAAGACATTCGGATGGCTCCCTAAGGAACCCAGAAAGACGGTCACCCACGCACTCATCACAAGTAGAGGACTACGGCAATGAGCTCAATGCCTGTGTCACCCCGAAACAGCTCAGTAAACTAAAGAACATTCAAAACGCTGCAGCCAAATTGGTCCTTGACATTCCCCACTGCAGTAACATGACACAGCACCTCTGACAACTCCACTGGCTCCCTATCAACAAGAAAATCACTATCAAACTCCTCACACATGACTATAAGGCTTTCCATGATGCAGGACCAGAATATCTGATCCACTGTCTCGCTTCCCACATATCTGCGTATCAATTCCGCTCTGCCAAAATTGCCCTGGCCTCTATCCCAAGGATCCACAAGACCAGAACCAGAGGAAGATCCTTCTCCTACCTCACCACCAAGACCCTGTCACTCCATCTCAGGAAATCCGTGTTGTTGACCCAGTTCAGAAAGGACCTCAAGACCTGGCTCTTCGACTGAACCTCCACACTCAGACAGATTAGCAGATTTCAGATGTAAGCAGATGAAACACAGTTACCAAGAGAAGAGACTGAAGAAGCATATCAGCAGTGATGAATGTGAAGATCATGTCCACTGCTGGATAAACAAAGATATCTGGTTGAATGGATACAAGACCATATTTAACAACAAGGGGTGATGATGGACAGAGTCTCTGAATTAAGCAGAATACTTTCACCCTGTCAAGAGATCAGGGCTAGATCCAACACAGTTTTTTAGCTCACTGCACCATCCCAGCTCAGAACCTGGCTATATGCTAATTAGTCTGTTCCTGTCCCAGTGCATGATGGGAACAGGGCAAACCAAACTACCAAGCCAATTCTTACACTGGGAAGGAAACAAGCTTCCGGGGACCGGTTTCTGGCATTTCAGCCGTCGTCGGCCCGGCTTGCTTGAATCCTGATGGTGCAATGAGCAAGGGACTCACATCTGAGTATACCCTTCCACGCTTAGGGTGGACAAAATATTTAACAACAAGGGGTGGTGATGGACAGAGTCTCTGAATTAAGCAGAATACTCCCACCCAGTCAAGAAATCAGGGCTAGATCCAACACCGTTTTTTAGCTCACTGCACCATCCCAGCTCAGAACCTGGCTATATGCAAATTAGTCTGTTCCTGTCCCAGTGCATGATGGGAACAGGGCAAACCCAACTACCAAGCCAATTCTTACACTGTGAAGGAAACAAGCTTCCGGGGACCGGTGTCTGGCATTTCAGCCGTCGTCGGCCCGGCTTGCTTGAATCATGATGGTGCAATGAGCAAGGGACTCACATCTGAGTATACCCTTCCACGCTTAGGGTGGACAAAATATTTAACAACAAGGGGTGGTGATGGACAGAGTCTCTGAATTAAGCAAAATACTCCCACCCAGTCAAGAAATCAGGGCTAGATCCAACACCGTTTTTTAGCTCACTGCACCATCCCAGCTCAGAACCTGGCTATGTGCTAATTAGTCTGTTCCTGTCCCAGTGCAAGATGGGAACAGGGCAAACCAAACTACGAAGCCAATTCTTACACTGGGAAGGAAACAAGCTTCCGGGGACCGGTTTCTGGAATTTCAGCCGTCGTCGGCCCGGCTTGCTTGAATCCTGATGGTGCAATGAGCAAGGGACTCACATCTGAGTATACCCTTCCACGCTTAGGGTGGACAAAATATTTAACAACAAGGGGTGGTGATGGACAGAGTCTCCGAATTAAGCAGAATACTCCCACCCAGTCAAGAAATCAGGGCTAGATCCAACACCGTTTTTTAGCTCACTGCACCATCCCAGCTCAGAACCTGGCTATATGCAAATTAGTCTGTTCCTGTCCCAGTGCATGATGGGAACAGGGCAAACCCAACTACCAAGCCAATTCTTACACTGTGAAGGAAACAAGCTTCCGGGGACCGGTTTCTGGCATTTCAGTCGTCGTCGGCCCGGCTTGCTTGAATCCTGATGGTGCAATGAGCAAGGGACTCACATCTACATAACATAACATAACATAACATGTGTATTTGTAAAGCGCACGTTCACCCAGCGGTTTCTTGGCGCTGAATAACAGATGTTTATTGTTACCCAACTCAATGGTACTCATTTTATCGACCTCAGATGGATGAAAGGCTGAGTGGACCCGCCGGGATTTGAACCTGTGACCATGAAGTCGAACACAGGCCCCTGCAGTGGACGCATTAGTCCACTGAGCCACCAGACCCAACCTCTGAGTATACCATCTGGATAAAAGACCAAGCATCCTTGTAGGGGCCTGCTTACCCTCCCTGCCCTTCATTTGGATAACTAAACTGTTCTCTCCACCTACCTCTTCTTAGAAGGCCAGACAACTAAGATCCTTTTTGACTCAGACCAAAGCTTCATCCCACAAATTAACACAGTGGTGAAATGAGAAGTTTCCTATTGCTCACTCCTTTGATGTATCCTTCCATGACTTCAATCTGACCAAGAGATAGAGCTTAAACATATTTTTGCCATGCCTCAATTGCATTTTCCACACTCTTCAGGTAGAACTAATTCCTAAGACAATATATCACACATAACGTAGGCTGAGTAGCAAAGATAGATAAGGTCATTGTTTTTATACATCTAGAGTTTATAAATAACACTCCATCTGGAAAACAAAACGTTTCATCCACTTTTGAAACTCTCCAGAATGAAATGAGACACAGCAACATTGTCAATTTACATCCCAACTAACATAGAATGATTCGGCCACTTTTCAATCTGTTTGGAAAACATTTTGCTTCCAGACCTCCGTCTTTTGCTGACTTTGTTATTGCTGGCCTTAAGCCTGCACATTTTACAGCTGCTAACCAGTGTTAAAGTGCTTGTGGTCTTTCCCTAAAACAAGGTAACATTAGCTTGTAGCCAATTTGCACATATAATTTGCTTGTATGGCCCTACTAAAGTGGTACTACATGTGCCCAGGGCCTGTAAATTAAATGCTACTAGTAGGCCTGCAGCACTGGTTGTGAATCCTCTAAAGTAGCATTTTCAACTTGTCTCAGGCCTATGTGTGCTGTTCTAGACTGCTATTTTGACATGTCAAAGAAAACATTTCTCCAGGCCTAAATAATCCTTTTTAATACACAAAAGTCACCCCTAAGGTAGGCCATGGACAGCTCTAAGGGACAGGTGTAGTGTATTTAAAAATTGGTAAATGTGCTTTTAAGTTTTACATGTCCTGGTTGTGAAAAAGTCTTACATTTGTTCTTTTCTACTGAAAGGCCTGTTTCTCCCATACGATAACATTGGAGTAACATTATTGCATTTTATAAGTGTAATTTCCAAATGGGACTAGGTAACCATTTCATGTTTGGTGTCTCTGGAATTGGAATCTAAAATCCCAACTCATGGTGGAGTTGGATTTTAAATTACAACTTTGAAATGCCACTTTGGGAAAGGTGAGTTTTTTATGCCATTCGCATTTGGTACCTGGATCCTGTCTCTGGGTCACGTGACCAGGTGCAGCTCATAGTTGAGCTTCATGTATTTCTCCTATACAGACAAACAGAAAAGCGGGGCTTAGCTGTGACTGGATAGGCCATCACTGGCAGGATGAGAGGGTGGAGCTCGGCACAGCCCTACTAACACTTGACTAGGCTGTGTCCTGCCTTTATTCAAAGGGCTGCATACCCCCTGTAGCCAGGGGAGGCAGGGCACCTTTATTCTTCAGAGCCATGCTTTTAGAAGTGGATCCCCACTTCAAAGGCACAACTGTGACTAAATATTGGACCTCAGACACCAACTCTTCAGTAAACTTCTGGACTGTGGATAATCTGCCAGGAAAAAGGCCAGCATTCTGCTACATTGACTGCCACTCTGTTGGACTACTGCTTTAAATGAATTGCTGCCTTGCTGTGCTAAACTGCTGTCCTCTTGCCTGAGAAGTGGGAGTGACTCCAAGGGCAAGTCTGCTGGCCTTATGATCGAATTCTCAGGAATATAAAAGGCTCTGTAGCATCATTACCAGCCACTGGACCCAGCTGCATTGATTTCTGACCCCCAAGTGGTGACTCGTGGTTTCTGGACCCTTGAAGTGGCTCACAGGTAATGAAATCCAGTTTCTAGGCTCTTCACAACCCCGAACAGGCCCGTTCGCACTGAAGCCTCTCGCTCGCATATCATGTAAATGTAAATATACAGGAATTTATATAGCGCAAATCACAGAGCGGTTTCTAAGCGCTTGCTTAGGGAACCCGTCCTGGTATTCCCCTGTGAGATAACCCCGGCAGGGTATCCGCAAGGTGAAAGCCAGGCATCCCACCGTGAGGGGCCGTTGTGGAGATTAAGCAAGCTATTGCCCAGAGTCACAGAGTGTGAACCCGTGAATCGAGTAGGCACCGGAGCGAGAATTGTCGAGTCCATGGACATTTTAGGACTCAAGACCCCACCGAGCCAGGAATTGAACCCTGGTCCCAGGCTGACCTCTGCTTCCAGGTCTGCCTCCTCTAACCAGTGAGCCACACTTCTTCTCAGTACAAAGCTCTGTCTGCAAGACTATTGGCATTGCAGCATCGATCGGTTGTTGGGACCACAAATGCAAAACTCCAGCAACATATGCTTGCGATGCTAGCCAGCTCCTTGTGCTTCTCCACCAGCATCCTTTGATGCTCTCTCTACTCCTCACAGCCCTTTACAATGAGAATGGGACTCTTGGCACAAACTTCAGAAGGGAAACTTTCGGCAGGACAATCCTAGGGCTGTATCTGACCTGAGCTCTAGCACAGTTGGCCTGAAATTTTACATTTGACCCAGTCCAGCGAGACCCGATATCCCGAGTAGGCGCTTTGTGCTTGTTGGTACTATTTTCACTTTATTTAAAAAAAAAACACATATCCGGTTCTACTGATTGGATTATTTTCATTTTGGCCTTGTGTTATTTATTAAATTCTGCTCTATGTTCCTAAAATATTCTGAGACCTTTTGGGAGTTGTTTTCACTGTTGAACAGTTTTATGCGTCACACGGATACTTTACACATTGCTTCTAAGTTAAACTTAACTGCTCTGTGCTAAGCTACCAGGGGTCTGATCACAGGTTAATTTGGGGTTGCTTGTGCCTTACAAGGATTGTGATTACTGCTTCACCAGGGCTCTACACTAGTCATCCAGTAACCCAATTTCTCAAAACATCTCAGACAGAAATATATATTGCCTTCTCAATGTGATACATTTTATAATTTTACACAATAAGGCATCCTTCTCAATGGGCTAATCATTCACCACCTAGTGCCCTGCTGCAACCACTGATTTGTAAAAATGTTTTGTTCTATAACATATTCCCTTTGAGTAAAGTTCTGAAAAGAAATTAACCAAGGATCAGGGATCCAAATCACTTTTTACACACCAAATGAACTCATGTTCTCAATAACCCTTGTGTCATTTCCTATTTCTTTGAGTAATCTTGAGGTTTTCTCTGAAATACCATTGAACTCTTCTGAACCCCTGATATCTTCCAGACAAGAAGGTTTAGGACCAAACCTCAATTTGTCCTTAATATATTTACTTTAAATGCTAAAAAATCTAAACTCTGACATAGGATGCGACCTTACTTATTTCTGCTCCTGATGAGTCCTTTCTCACAATCCAATTGCAAGAGCCTACCTTGATGCCTGACAGAGTTTTTCTCTTTGCGTAAAGTAACCCATTGCTGATTAGAAACCTTGACAACTCCCATGGCCATCTAATTGATAATGAAACCTTTGAATTGTATGGCCGGTGAAATGTCCATTTCTCTTAGCCCTTGCAAAACTACTATGTCCTCCAAACATTCTGTGCATTGAATTTTGAGGTTTAGCTAAAGCTCTAAAAGTAAAAACATATCTCGCTATGTTCTTGACAAAACCCTCTCAAAATAAAAGACCTTTTAATTTGAAAACACGACTAATTGTTTACTAATGTATATAAGGCAAGCTTTCCCTCTTTAGAATAAAGTTTCCAAATTGATACCCGTTAAAAGCCAAATTTCTCTTTTTCTCCAACCATGTAAAAGATTAATGTCAACCTCAACACAGTTACAGTGGGCTTCTTTGAATATATTCAAATCCGGAGCTGGTGCCCTTCGATGACTAATAACTTTTCCGGTCACTGTTTTATTGTTTTATCAAGACTCTTCCTTGGATCATGGTCAGGCCTCAAAAGAACGTTTATAAAATCTGGATTCCATATGTGAAGTACAGCATGTTTTAATACCAATAACAGGCTCATACCAATTCACTCTCATGACAGCCCTAGTCTCTTTCTTCAATTGTATGTGTAACTAATTTTTAATAAACTTTCCAAATGTTCCAGTGGCAATCATTCAGCATTTTATGGATGATGAATAAACTCAGTGTAAAACTTCTAATTCCCCTTAGATCATTACTGACTGCCTTTTCTAATGATTTTGCAGAAAGATCCTCATCTAAATCCCATTCATCTCCATCAGTCAAATCCTCTATATCACCAACATGCTCAGAAAATCCATGTTGTAAAGTTTTGCAAATATTCTGAGCCAAAGCTTGAACATCTGGTGTTCCACTCAGGACACTCTCATTTATGCTGCAAATGACACCTCCTATTGGCAGATGAACAGAGCCTCATCCCTTAGCTCGTTTGAGCTTTTCCTTGACTTTCATCAATATGCTTTGTCTTAGGTAGATACTTCCCTCCTGGTTTTTGCTCTCTTCTGTACCATTCATCCAGGGATCAGAACTCATCTGAGCCCTCACCTGGCTTCATGTTACACCTATTGCAGAACAAACTGCCTCCATATCCGAATCCTCCACCTGCTACTGGATTATCCGTCTGAGCACCTAGGTGTCTATTAGGATGCCTCCGCCACAGTCGCATCACGCATATATTGCATTGTGGCGGGTGGTGCTGTGAGCAGCACCCTCCACAATGCAATATA
Source organism: Lissotriton vulgaris (assembly GCF_964263255.1). NCBI lineage: Eukaryota > Metazoa > Chordata > Amphibia > Caudata > Salamandridae > Lissotriton > Lissotriton vulgaris. Next base: position 739,945,398 of record NC_141687.1, on the reverse strand, counting down.
TGCATGTTGTGCTTTGGCATGCACAACATGACAGGCACGCGCTGTACCTGCCAGCTTGTGCATGCCAATGTTAGGGGGGTACCATGGGTACACCCCAAGTGCACCCCCACCCCTCCCTCCCAGGGGACCCGCAACAGGCCTTTCCATGGTGGAGTCTCCGCTATGGAAAGGCATGAAACCACCACCATCCTAATATGGATCGCCACCACCATATTGTGGGCCATTTCTACCCGGTAGGCAATCGTGATGATTGCCTACCGGCAGAAAAGCAGCGGATGGTCTTTCAGTCTGCCGCGGTACCCCCCACCATGCTAATGTGGCGGGGGTAAAAGGTTGACCGGCGGGGTGTTTTAGCGTGAAGATCGCGACCGCTGGTAGGGCAGTGACGATCCACACGCCCTACTAATAGACCCCTTAATGTTTTACCTCTTCACTATACATTGAAGCAATACCCTCCTGATTTGCAGCCACTACAAACTCCAACATGTAACTATTTTCAAATCAAGGCTAAAAAGTAAAAACTATTTGTTACCTCAAATAGCAATAATAAACTCAACAAATTCTTCCGAAAATACTTGCCAAACTGGCATAAAAATATAAGGGGCAGTATCACAATTATGCATAAAAAAGTCTGTTTTAAATCAGTGTTAGTCAGGTCAGACAGTGTTGGATGGCCTCCAAATATCTTCATATCTATAATCTCAAAGCCCTTAGTCAATTGTTAATATTCAAAGCAATAGCCGCTCTAACTACCTGCTACTTCATGAAGAGGGACTGCTTTGTTTGACTTACTACTATTAATATGCCTAAGGAAGTACACACAGACACATGGACCTTAGAGGCGCCCATGCAAAAGCCATGCAACAAAATTATTGGAGCGCACTCTGCTGAGTAAGCAAATTTTCAAAAGAAAATTTCACATGAAAAAAGGAACCTCAACCAAATAAGAATTAAATTAGTAACACATTTTGGGAAAATCACAGATTGAAAAGAAACGCAATGGATTGTCTGAATATTAAAAATATTCATTTCTATAACCAAAACCACAAAAAAGAAAATAATGAAAAGGCAGTGGTAAATTTTAAATCGCTTAATAACAATTCACACCTGCATAAATTGGAATCAAAACATCCACCATTTGAAGGAAATAACTCATTAAATAATAATCTATAACTCTCAAATGGAGATATTATACAAATAATAGTGTATTTAGCTGTCTGGGAGCAATGAAACAAAAGATGAAGAGATCAGTTGTTAGTGGATTTATATAGTATTCTTTAAATGTTCAAAATGGTATTGATGATTGTAAGAAAATACCCCTTTTGCATGGTCATTACCATTTCTTTGCTTAATTTCAATAACAGTTTTTAGACTCTGCACACTGGGGCACTGCTGTGCAGTATTCCGTGTATGTGCTCCGACCCCTTCAACATGTTGAAACTGGCTAATCTCTGATCGGCTCATCTAATGTTCTCATAAAGCCATAGCATATGGTCTAGAAACTAAACCTGTAGTATAGAAATTTGAAATGACAGCTGTGGACTGCTGCACCTATTGTGCCAGTTAAAATACTAATACTGAATCTCAGGAATGGGATCAGCTCGAAAAATCATTAAACCACTATCTGAAATATTTTATGAAAATCGCATTTAACGGTGAAGTTAGATTTTTAATAAAGACTTAAGAAAAAGTTATTGTTAGAATGCTAACCTTTAAGAGCCTGAACTGTCAGAAATTGAATTAGCCATAGCCTCTGTTCAGCCCTTTAAGAAGTGTGAAATTCCTCCTAGGAGCACACAATAGGCTGACCTGAATAGGTAGAGATAACTGCTCCAAACAAAATCAAATATGCGGGGTGCTGGGCATTCTGTTGACACCACAATGTATAAACCTGCCTGACAGGTCAATTCAGCCACATGTAGCCAGCGGCATAGCTTGGCCAATAAAACTGCGGGTGGGTGAGCTTCAGATTTCCTGACCATGGTGGCATATAATGTTCAAATACAAGTAGGATGCATGAGAGGGGCTTAAGAGGATGCAGAAAGGGAGAGGAATGTGGATTAGTCAAGGAGTACTTAGTGAGAGAAACACAATATTTTATCAAATAATCAATATGTTCTGAGGCTTTCAAAACAGAGATGAGAAAGAGTGTTTGGGTTATTTTGTGAGTCTGGTAATGCAAAAATCCCAGGTGAAATCTGACAAGCACCTCACCATAGCCGACTGAAAGCACCTCCACCCAACTATTAATCAAAAAATATATTTATTAGGGGGGTGCAACACCCCAAACACGCTTCCTAAAGATACACCCCTGCATATAGCACTTTGGTGTACTTGAAAGAGACTGATGCCCTTCCAAGGAGCCATGAAATACTGAGGGTCGACTACCCATTGGTGAAGTTTGTGAAGTTTGTCAAAGAGTGGTGAAGGGTCAGAAAGTCTCACTGACCCCATTCCACACTGTGACAAATGAGGGACTGATGTTTCACCTCATTTGCTGACCATTACAGTCAGTGAGAGCACACAGCAGTCCCAACCCTCCACGAACCCCAGAGGCTTCTGTCCTGTCACCCGAGATCACCATTGTGGTCCTGTAAGTTTTTCTTTATTTTTCTAAATGTTTGGTGCATGCATGCATGAATTATGTGTATGAATGGGTGCATTGTCTGAATGGGTGCACACGTGTATGTGCTTGTGAATGGTGGATGTAAGCAAGTGTGCATAAAGATGGGTGAGTGTGAGTATGTATTCGGGAGTGTGTTGCCTGCCTGCCCCTTCACCTGCTCAAATTACTGACTGCCACCGGATGGGGATATGACATTTCATAGCCACTTGTACATTGCCAGTGATGTCTGATCAGGCAGTAGACCTCCTAGTTGGTATGCAGTATCATCAAACAACACTTTTCAGTATAATATGGTGTACCTTTGTCAAAGAGTTTTTATTTATTTATACTATTTTATGGGTGATACTTGGATTAGTGAGACGTACAAAGGTTTCCTAAAATATTTGGGAGATTGATTTTCTGCAGACCCTTTTTTACCACTAGCTTCTGTTGGCATATACAATATCTTAATCCTGCTACGGAGTAATGTCCTGGCAATTCAGGCTGTACTGTTCCTATTGGAGCAGAACCAAGGCTAATGTGCATGGGGCTGATTCCTATCTGAAGTTACATGGTATGCAAAGAATTTTGATGGAATGGATTGCAACAAAGAGTGCTTACCAGTGACTAAGATGAATTAATCAAGCCACACATAATTGTTTTGTTTTCCACAGTGTAACAGGTACACCTAATGAAGTTCCCATACTGACTGCGCAATTAGTACTCGGGTTCTGTCCTTCTGAAGATCTGCAAATAAACTGCAACTAGTGCTGAGTTGCTTATGTCTCCATTCTGAGATATCAGTCCTACTGAAGTAGGACTATGGTTGGTTTGCATATGGCTGACTCCTGTCTGAGGTGGCATAGTGGGTAAAAAACGATAGACTATTAAAGCACGAAGTAATTACCAGTGATTGAGATCACTTCAAGCAATAAAGCCATCACTTTTCGTTTTCCCCATGGAAATGTGAAATTCAGTGCACCCTGGATGATTTGAGTGAACTGTAACTTTCAAAAATACAATAAAAATTAAATACGGATTCTCCTACTCAACTATAAATTCATGTATGATTCAAGAAAACTCACCTGACAGTTTCTTATTTGCATAAGACATACCACTATTCAGAAAATGTTATTTACCTTTGTGTGCCATATATGAACCAACTTAACTGTGCACGTCTTTACCATCAGAGGTTATGAACCCATTCCTAAATCACAAATAGTATTAGACACATATCAAATTAATGCAAGTAAAGTTTAAGTTTACATTTTTGTGAGGGACCCACTGACAGCAAATATATAAAGTCATGTTCTCTAGGATACATACGTAAAAAAATCCTTACCCTCCGTGCACAGTAAGGTAGTAGTCTTTTCAGTAAGTGCAATTATTTTATATCAATTGAACATAAATAGTTATGTGTTAGACACCACTCTTTTTTTGCTTTAAAAAACTACTCTGTCAGGTGACACAATTCTGAAGCAAGAATGGTGAAAGATATTAAACCCTCAACATCCGTGACAAAGGGTCGAGAAATTATCCCTTTGCTCAATTTAGGAAAAAGAACGTGGGGGCAGATTTACAAGCCCCATGCGTTACATTTACGCTGTCATTGCGTCAATTTTGTGACGCAACGGCAGCGTATAAAATGCGGAAAATTTACAACATGACGCATCTAGGGAGTTGTGTCACGTTGTAAAGCCCTGCGTGACATTATACCTGCGTCAGGTATAATGAATGCAGGCTAGGCATTCCCACGCAGGAAAGCCTTGCAAAAATGATGTAATGAAATCTACAAGATTTCACTGCATGTCTTTTAGGAGGCCACTGCGTCAAAACCTTACGCCTGCTTGAAGCTGGTACTAGGAGTGACCCAGTGTATTGGATATGGATCACAACACGCATTGCTGGAGTTGCGTCGTGCTTGCCGCAGGACTCTAGCAATGTGTGACTTTTCCACCAACAGATGCGTCAGAATTTCTGACACATCTGTCAATTCTTGCGCAATAGTGTGAGGTATTGTAAATACAACGCATCTATGGTGGCGCAAGGGGTTTTCACTCAGGAGCAGGGAAACTGAAGCATCTATTTAGATGCATCACTTTCTTGTAAATCTGCCATGTTGTGTTTTTTTACAAAATTTCTTAATTCCTATCAGAAATACATACATTGAAAAAAAAAACAGATACGATACAAAGGACTCTTTCTAATTTATTATATGCAGCGTCATATATCAAATACAACATCTAGCAAAATAATGTTTTACTTTCTTTTTTTCACAACAAGCCGCCCATAATATATTCAAAACATATAATAAATCTAAAACTTGACTCAGTGAAATCGTGATACATGGCGAAAATGAATTAATCACAGCATACATACATACAAGAGATGAAAATATAAAATGTCTGATGCCCCAGAATCAAGATTCAAACTATCCTTTATCTTCGTTTTCTGTCTTAGAACAGCTTACACAGGATATTAAACAATGCAGCCAAGGTTTCGACCCTGTGGTTATTTGTTAATAACTGGGCATCACTGCGGGTTTCTCCGGGACCAAAAAATTTAAAAATTGGGGACAGCATTAAAAAAATGTATTCACGTAGGACAACAAAACTTCCCCGAGCCACAATTATGTCCTACCAAAGGATCAACATGTATCCAACCGCAATATATGCACAGTATTACCATGGACCCCAGACGGGGTTCACTTGGGACAGATAGGGAATATCATCCATCCACAAATGCTTATTTTAATTTCCTTTAAAAAGGTTTCCTTTTAGTAGGTTCCGAGTGCAGCGCAGAGCTTCCACATCACGTATACTGAGCAGCACGGGCACGCTCTGAGCTGCTCTCGGAATCTACTAGAAGGAAACCTTTTATTATAAATTCCCGTTCAAGGCCCACTCTCATTTATATATGAAAGCCTATGTTGGTGTGGTGGCGGTGGTGGTGGCGGGGAGGCAAGAGGGGCCGGGGGGACCCTGTTAGTACTTATAGGGGAGGGGAAACTCACATTTTATTATGCCCCTGGTGGGATGACTCGGTAGCATGGGTGCTGGTTCTGTCCAGTTGTAGGGTGGATGGGAGACCCAAGGGAAACCCCTTTAGCCTTCATTACTAAGGCTGGCAGCACCTCAACAAGGTCAGGTTTCAACTTCCTCATATGGCAATATGCAAAAAGGTTCATTCATACTTCTTGACATTTCTGTTACTGACGGAAATCCTTTGACAACACCACCACCCTGACGTTTGTTGAAGCGTTAAAGATCATGCAATACAAAAATGCACTTCTCTAGATTTAAATGAACATCTATTTATTTTAATTAGAAAGTGACCGCTAATGGGATGTCAAATTTGGACCGTAAATGGTGCCAGACATATTACATTCCTAGAGTTGGACAGCAGCCTCTGTTTAAAAAGTTACATTTTATACGCATCTAATAAAGTGCTTGAGAAATCACTGCAACACAAAAGCACGCGCTGAGGGCATTTAATAATGCAAAAGCAGCTCCATTATACATTTATCTGGATGGCAAATTATTTCCATCGAAAGCCAGTAAATGTTTAAAGAAAAAAGATGTAATCCATCTCAAACAACCTTGCATGTCATTACTCAGCTTCGTAAATTCAAGAAGAAGTACTTTTGTCTTTGCCTTCAGATTTTGACATTTTTCGCTGCAGGTGAATATTCTCTACAAATTCTGGCCTGGGGGTATGCTTTGTGCTTTGTGTTTAATGCTGTTTGAAGCTGCCTGAATGCAACTTTTGTAATTCCCAGCCTCTCAGCAGAGGTTGGCGTTTTCCATTTAACCCCGAATTCAACTATCATTAAGCATGTGTTTTGAGCCTTGTCTAGCAAAAATAATTTTTCCCATGCTGCTGGAGGTCTTCGACTGTATTCCCACAAAATTCAAGTATTCCTATATTGCTTGTATGCATTTGTACATATGGAGAGATTATGGCAAATGTTTGCTGATCAGTCGCAAAGGTAGGTCATATTTATATGACACAGAAAGTTGATAAGCCAAAATAATTTAGTGAAACTTCTATTAACATGTTAAGAGTATGAGAAAACTAAACTAAAGATAGACTTTTCCATCAGTTTTTCTAAAGACACACATTCGGTCACTTCATATAATGCAAAGCAATTTTGCATACTTACCTCCAATACAAAATATGTAATTTAAAGGTCTATGCTAGAGATCTGCTTAGAATGCTCCACAGAGTTCTTCTGCTGCTATAGCATTCACTGTCTACAGCTTTTGGCATTCCCAACAGATCGAGCTCTTTCCACTAACAAAATACAAAATGTAAAATTAATAAAAAGACCCTTTGATACTGACATATGTGCCTCGGGCACACTATCTGCCCAGCAGCTAGTTAAAATTTAATCCACTTTTTTACTCCTCTATATTATTGTATGACGATCCCTAGGCTCAGTGGTAAAATGTTGTTAACAAATAAGACGTTTTTATAGCGAGTCGTGAACTTTAAAAAAAAGAAAACTTATTTTTTAATATAACTAATTGTTTCGTTGGTGTCATAAAATGTTATAATTAGCCCTTAATAGAGCAGCTTAATTGACGACAGCAAATCTAAAATTTGCATTGAAAGTTTGAATTAAGTAAACAAGAAAGTTACAACACGTACCCCACCAGTACGAAAAAGTAAAACTGGCAATTTGTTTGTCAGGCGAATTATCTCAAAGCTTAAGGCCAGTTTAATTGTAAAGTCTGATCTGCTCTTGTTAATTTGGTTTAATATTTAATCAACCAGTGTAAGGATAATGGAAGTGTTATCAACTGCATTTTTGCTCAGCATATGATTTCACTAGACACATCACTGGATGCTTTTGCCAGTGATGGGCTTTGTTAGATGGGTGGATACATTCTTACTCTACCTTTTCCAGAAATTATCACCCTGCCAATTGCTCAGAGGTTGACTTTAGGAGTAGAACAGGCTTAATTCAATTCGTAGCAGTTCTCCGGTAAATAATGACCACACTCTCCTGTTGCAACACTCCTACAGAATTCGGCTGGAGAAGATATGCCTAGTCAATATTCTCAAAGAGATCCTGCATTGTGAACAGAATTGTGGCTTGTTCTAGAACATTTCTGAACGTTGCTCAAAATTTCCTGTGAACATGCAGCAAAGGCGAGCCTTGCTGCGTTTTCCACTTTATTGTTTCCAAATGTGGAGAACCAGCAAACAGTTCTAAAAGGTTTGAACTAACGTTTTCACATAAAAAGGCAGTTCACATTTTGATTTGATTCCTCCAATACTCCTGAGTCGGTGCAAAGGACAAAAAGTTACACACCTCATTATCGGCTGTTAAGCATCCTCTTTCTTTTATATGTTTTCACATCCATGTGAGTCCTTAGCATCGCCCTATTTCAGAACCATCTTTCAGAGTTCTACCCTAACTGTAATAACTGTGCATGAATTTCTCTACCTCAAGGTATATGAATGTAAAAACACACAAATATGTGCAGGTAACACCTATGTTACACAGATTTTTGGATATAGCAGACCTATGATGAAAATAGATTATTTTCTTGCAGTATCCTATTATTCGTAAAGTGTGTCTTTGTGGTTCGTGTATTTTATTGTCAATTCCATAGGAAATAAGCCATAAACGTCCCAGAGTTCAAAGCGTGGCGTATTCACTTAGTGGTAGTTTGTTCCCTAGTATTATGGAAGGGCTGCACAGGAAAGGAGACCTTTCATCTACATTCCTGTAAAGAAACACAGGAACATATCACGTAAATTGTGCCTGAGTCCAACAAATGTGTCCAGAGGCTGTAGAACGAATAGGACGTATTATCCCTGGGCACAATGGGGGCAGTGCAACATGCAAATGAGAGAATACCCTCTTAAGAAAGCGGTGGCACTATTTTTATTATAGAAGGGGCCTCCCAAGAAGCATCTGCGGCTCCTACTGTAATGCTGCAGTTCGCCAGGGGCACACGAAACAGGCACACATACCTATTGCTCTGCCCCTGGGAACTGTGCATAATATGGCCCCAAGCGTTTGCCAGTAATTCCCTAGCCTTTCACTAAGATCTGCACCAACCAACAGGAAGGAAAAGTTTTTATTGTACTGGGCATTTGACACTAAATAACGTTCTGCTTTTCTTTTTAGTGCAAATGTTGCAACAAAATTGTCTACCACTGGTGCAAAAATGTCTGGAACCAGTGCACAATTGTCTTGGCACTGGAGAAAATATGAATAATCTTCTCCGTTTGCAAAAAGACCTTTCACAATTAATAAGCAAAAAAAGTGACACACATACCTGACCGCTTTCAAATGACAGATTTAATTTTCATAATGATCTTTGAATGCTTTTCCTGACAGAAAAAAGGGTGTCTGAGGTCTGTGCCTCTTTTTAGATGATTTCCTGCCGTACAACTACACTACCAAAACTATAGATTAGATAGAGCCAACAGGTCAAGTGGGATCAATTCCTAGTGATTAACCCCTTGGCTGCAGCAGTAATTCTGCCCCGGCGCTGGGGGGGAGGAGGGAGCGCGACGCCGGCATGCTCGGGACGGAGCCACTCCATCACGAGCCATGGGCGCTCTGTGCTCATGACGGCGTGGTTCCATCACGACTCCACCCATTCACTAATTCTCCCGCACAGGTGGGGAATCAGTGCCACGTGGGCGGATTGCCACAGCATGACAGAACCACGTCGTCATGAGCACACGGCGTCCGTGGCTCATGACGGCGTGGTCCCGTCATAAGCAGGGAAGAGGTTAAAGTAGAGGAGACTCAATTGCTCCTGGAGGTTGAAACATTGTCCCTTACACAGTGGGGTAGTTAGACCTTTGCTGCCCATTTCAGCCCCGGCTTTTGCCACCGAGCGGCCGTGGAGTAAGAGCGGGGGGGTGCTGCTGATCCCAGGCCTGTAGCCAGGGTTATATGTTAAGGGGGACATGGCCCCGAAGAATAACTTAAGAAGGGGTTCGCTTTTCAATGTTTGACATTGGTTTGGTTCCCCACAGTATTTTTTAATTAACCACACAATATGGTGAGATTTTAAGGAATGCAGTCTATTTTGCAGTTTTTCTAAAGTGTTACTATTTACTACATTTACCACTATTTGTGGTAATAAATAGGAAATTATACCTTTTAAAGTAAAGTGAGTATGGAACACTTTGAAATGTTCGTGAAATCTGTGTTAAATGGTATTTTCCACACACTTATATCCATTATAATTGCAGAAAAATAAATAGTGCATAAATACAATTATGCATAGGCCTGCGTACCCTCCCCGAGACACTTTTGGGGAAAAGTAAGACAAATCAAGCATTTCTAAGTACATTTTCTAAACAACCATTGACAATTATTGAAATGGTTTTTACGGCAGTACTAAACCCTCTTCAGCAAGAGAGACCTCAATGGAACAGCCAGTAGGAGAGATAGACTTGGTCAGCATAGGATGTTGGGTGAGCATGGGCACAGCTGAGGGAGTCTGTGTGGTGAAAGACCCCTCTACTACTTAAAGCAGCTTGTACTTGCCAGGCAGCTGCACATTCATCGTTTCAGAGCCTTGTGCCCCGTACTTAATTTGTGCAATTGGTATTAGGTAGCGGCCACTGGCAATGATCTTTCAGGCTCCAGGCTTATTTTTCACCATCAAATTTTGAACCAGACCAAAAGCAAGATGGGCAGAAAATAAAGAAAGAAGGAGGAATATAAATAACGGAAAATGATGACAAAGTCAGAACACAGGGACAAAAACAGTCTTAAAAGAGTAAGAATAAGAGGCAGGAAGTGTAGGGTTGTGGAAGTAAGAGGCATGCAGTGGATTCAATACTTGACAGGCTTAGTATTAAGCAACCTCCACATGCAGAGAACACAGTCTTGGGCACACGTAATAAGGGTATTATAATGATTGAAATGTCTTGTATTGTACGAATATGTGTGGCCGACACCAGTGTATTACTCAAATGTATTTAATGAGGCAACAACAAATAAAACCAGCCAACATGTGTTTCGTCACATATGGGAAGTATCCCGTGATGGTAGGAGAAATGAGGCTGTGCAAAAAGCCGGATGCGGAAATCGAGTGGGAACCAGTGTCTTTGCCTATGGTCACCAGATCGATTTGAGATCAACCTCGTTAGAACGGCGTATCCGCCTACTAACCTCAGAAAGACAATGGACGGATCTTAATACTATTTCTCACGGCTTTTTACACAGCCTCATTTCTCCTACCGTCGCTTCCACATGTCGCAACAGGACATGTTACATTCTAACAGAGGTCTGCATGTAATTAGTGGCCATACCACCCTTCTTACACTCAAACTCGCGGGTGCCTGCCACATTGGGCTTCCTTCTCATCCTAACAGAAACTGTGACGTGGACCGTTCGGTCCTCATTGACCCCCTGTTGGGTTAGAATTATCACCGGCATTATGACACTTTTGTTTCTCTGAATCACCACACAGCCCTGAAGAAGTCACAGGATACTTTCCATATGTGACGAAACACGTGTTGGCTGGTTGTTTTTTCATTGTTGCATCATTAAATACATTTTACTAATACACTGGTGTCGTACAATACGAGACATTTCAATTATTGTAATATCCTTTTTACGTGTGCCCAGGACTGTGTTCTCATTATTGGTGTGGGTTTTTGACTCACACATTTACCGGGGTTTGAGGGTATTTCCCCCAACCTGGCAGCACCGTGCACAATCTGAGCATAGTAGACACAAACTAGTCTGAGTGCCAATCTTCCTGTCTTTACTAAAAATCCTACACCGATATAGAACCTCCACATGCAGCAGTTCTGGCCACTGGACTATGACAGTAGAAAGCATGTGCTTTCACTATTTCTAGAAACCAAAGTTGTACTCTGACAACTTAAACTTTAGCAGGCAAAGGGGTTATTTTAAGCAGGACAGAGGGGTCATCACTGACAGGCTGCCATATTATCTTAAAAAAGGTTAGGAAGTATTGCTGATGATCAGCGTTTGCTAACATGATGCCTTCATGGTGCTGTTAAAGAATGTTATTTAGATTAGATCACAAACTTGATTATTCTTCTGTCTATAAGGCGCCTTGATGCCCTTGGGCTTAGTAGCGCAATATAAGATTTATTTCATTTCATTTCTATATTCCGAGTGTTTGTGGTCTCTGGTGTGCCTCCCTATATTTGTATCCATGCAATAGTGCATCTGTGTCAGTGATCTTGTGTACTTTTTAGTGCCTGTGTCAGTGCCTCTGTGACCCTGTAGCTCTATTTCCCAACTGTGTCAATATTCAGATTTTAGTGAAAGTCTGTCTTTCAGTATCTCCATATAAGTGTCCAAATGTCAAAAATCCCGAACCAGTGTTGGTGCCCCCATGTTCAATTGTGTCCCTTGGACTGCCTTTGATCGCCCCCATCATTTTCCAAGAGTGACATTTCCAGTGTCAGTGCCACACATTACATGTGGCTGTGTCTCAGTGGAAGTGATGGACTGCTCTATTGCTGTGCAAGTGTTCCATTGTCAGCATTGATATCCCTTTGTTCCTATGTCAATATATTCCTCTCAGTGTTCTTGTGTTGGTGTTCCAGTGTCTCAGTCCATGCAACTGTTTCTCTGTGTTAGTGCTTGTGTGCCAATGACCAAGTGTCAGTGTGTCCAAACGTGTTTCTCATGTCCTCTTTGCATGTCACATTTGTGATTCAGTATCCCAATGCTGGCACCCTTCTGTAGGTACTTTAGCAGTCATGTTTGTGGACTTATTAGTGTTACTGGGTTAATGTCTGAATGTCGCTGTTACTGTATGTGTTCCTTTATTTCTCTCCCATCATGAGTGTTCCAGTATCAGTGTCAGTGTACCTATTTCCTCTCATCTACTACCCATGTCCCAGTGGCAGTGCCCTCACACCAGTGTCCCAGTGTCATTGTGCCCCTGTCAGCTTTTCTGTCATTGTCCATGTGCTCATGTCCGTATCTCAATTCCAATCTTCCTTGCTGGTTTCAGTGTCTCTGTGTCTGTGTTCACTGTTCATAGTGTCTGTCTCTGTACCCAAACAGTGTTTCTTGACAGTAACACCTTGGCAGTGTTGCAGTGTCCAATGTCCATGTCAGTGTCACAGTGTACATTTCAGTGTCTGTGACCCTATGTATGTGCCTCCATGTCAGTGCCTTTGTGTCTGTATCCCAGTGTCAGTGACCCAATTCAGCAAACACACGTCAGCACCTGAATGTTGCATGCCCCCCTCCAGTAAGTACTCTTGTGTTACTGTCCTTGCATCAACTGGTGTTGTGTTCAAGCATAAATATCTAAGTGTTTATACTCTAAGGTCCCTATGACAATCTACCGGTGTCACTGCCCCATGGCATTGGACCAGCACCTCTGCTTGGGCCAATATCTTTGTCCCCAAGTCAATATCTCCATGTTGGTGTTCCATTATCAGTGTCCAAGTTGTACTGTCCCAGTAGTAATGCCCTTGTGTCGGCATCACTGTGGCGGCAGTGTGTTAATGTCCTAATGTGTCCGAATGTCAATATTTGTGACTCATGTCAATGAACGACTTCCAATGCCACATTACCAGCATCCCCATGCCATTGTTTGTGCCACTGGTCAGTGTTCTAGTGTCTATATCCCATTGACAGTGTCTCCATGTCAGTGTCCTTGCATCAGTAACCTCTGTCAGCATCCACAGTATCACTAATTATGTGTTCCCCAGTCAGTGTCCCTGTGTTAGTATATCATGTCACAGTCTAATATTATGTCCCACTGTTTAGTGCCAATATCCTTCTGCCCTGGCATCCCTGTGTCAGTTTTCCAGAATTAGTGTTGGTGCCCATGTCCGCGTCCCATTGTCACTGTTCCCATGTAAGTATTGATGGTCCTGTTTTGGTACACCAGTTCCAGTGCCCTAGTGTCTGTCCTGATTTGCCTGTCTCATTAGCTTACTAACAATGCCCTTTTCCAGTGTCCCCCTGTTAGTGTTCAAGTGCAAGTGCCGATTTGTCACTGTGATCACATCAATGCCCCCATGTCATCACTGGTTTCATTTGGCATTGTGCCAGTGACAGTGTTGCTGGCCCATTGTATGTGCCCGAGTCATTCTTGGTGCCCCAGTGTCAGTTTCCTAGTTTTGTTGTTGGCCCCATTGTGTTACTGTACTAGCCTTAGTGTCTCACATAATGGCATTGTTGCTTATAAACTTCTAGTCCCATCCTAGGTTAATTTTCACGCACTAATGGGAAAGAAGAGTCAAAAGTCCTGGGATACAGATGCACGAGTGATTTGATGATATAAAAAGTAGATATGGGATGATAAAGTGTTTTTGGAAGGATAAATCGAAAATAAGCAAGATGTGAAATAGCATTTTAGGAATAGGATCCTTTAAAAAAAAGGGAGAATTGAAAAGCAAAACAAGCATTTCATTACTAAGAGTCTTAAAGTGATAGATGAAGCAATATGATTATCTCCACATCAGGCTAATTTTTCTAAATATATTTGGGGTAGCAGTTTCACTAATCATTTGAAAATTAAAGAAACAGTTTGAGATTTGTTTCACAATGTAGTGGAGCAGTGCTTAATTTATAATAAATAAATAAGTGCAAGGGCCCAAACTTTTTTCATAAGAAGGTACCACTTCCTTCTCAAGCATACGCCACTTCTACAGATTTCGCTGCCCACTTCCACTACTGTACGGACAATACTCAAAAATAAGACTCTAGCAAGAGCGCCTGCCTTCTTCAAGTGGGTCAAATAGTGCATTTTGCAGTCCTAAAGCACTGTTCAATTACATTTGTTAGAAAGCCAATTTATCTGAAATGGTACTCATAAAAGAATCCAGTACTATGATGGGCAATTTTTGTTGGGCGGCGAGAACAACTGATTTTACACCACTGCTGATTCAACCATTGCGTGTATTTTTTTCGAGAGCAGACTAGACTTATCAGTATTAAAAAAAGCCTTAGCAACCCTTTGAAATAAGACTGCTCCCTTCCCAGAGCTACAGTACCAATACTGCAAAATAGTGTCTTTTTTCATGCTTGAAAACATTAATAAAGAGATATTAAATTTAAAGTAAAACCTTGGCCACTGTATGTGGTGCAAGACATGCAAAAACGTGATCTTCTCAATTACCTATTGGGGCTGGAGGTGAAAATTGGTACACACCTAGTTACTAAATACTCCTTTCTGATAGTAGAGGTACACTGAAAATTGAGGTTTGTTATGTAAAACATAACAAAGCCCAGTTTTTAATGAAGCATTAATAACTGATTCTACATAGGAGCATTTTCTAGACATGCATAAGTTATGGGGAGAAACATAGTGCAGCTGAAAATATAGCTGGGCATGAAGTGTGCATGTGTGTGTTTTCCGTATGTATTGTTTGTTGTGTTGTGACATGTGTGTGCTATATGCTTAGTATGCAAGGCTTATATGTGCTGTAATCGTGATGACTTATTTTTGCATCTGTGATCTGTCGTCTTGCATAATATGTAGTGTGCTTACTGTTGTGCTATATGTTGAAGTCTGGGCGTGCTGCATGTTTGATTGTGTATATAAAATCTGGTTGATGGGATTAGTTGTAAACCCTTCAATAGTAGCTAGTCCAGCAGGCACAATAGTGTGCTTCTTATGAGCTTTGTCTCGCATGAGGTTAAAGAGCTGGATGTAAAGATTGCAGTGCTTACTGTCTTAAAATGAAAGCCAGCTCCCAAATATTTTCTTCCCAAGTTACTCTCAACTTTACCTACTGCTAGTATTATGCAATATGCAATGCACAATTGTACAATGCCCAAATAGGTTTTAACATAAGTGCCAATACATTGCAGACTGCTATTTGTTCTGAATCTGCAGAATTCCTCATTCATGCACCATTGGTTTAACCTAGAGGAGATCTTTGTTTGTTGTAATAGCTTTTCTTTTCCTGTTTTCCTTCTGCATTTTGTAGTCCTGAATATATAATAAATGTCAATCTACTAGAAACTGGATCCAATGTAAAAAATAAATTGATCGGTAACTTGTATTTCATATATTGACATTAGCGCTCCGATTTGTTTTTAACAGAGGTTTTAAAACCAGATGTAAATGCAACCTTGAAAATACCAGATACAGGCAGCAAGCTGCTACCATATTACTGACTGTCCTGGACCACCCTTCCTGCTTCAAGAGTTATCATGCTAAAAGGGGAGAGGTGCTTTGGTGGTACTGGTACCACTGTCACTTCTCCATTCATGAAATACAATGCGTACGGATCACTGAAATAATATCTACTACTAAAATATCGAGTTCCCATAATATCGATGAAAAAATATCGAGGGACATAATATCGACTTTCTATCTTCACTAAGGTAAGTACAAAAATATCGAGTTTAAAATATCGAGTGTTAAAAATATAGACTGTCAAAATATCGTTTTTTTTATGTCTTTAAAATAAGTTAAAACTATTATAATACTAAATATATTTAATATAAACATTGTTAAAATTATTAAATAAATGTAACATTATTACATAATTAATGTAACTTTAAAAATTATTAATAATAATACATATATATATATATATATAAATATATGTTATTAATAAAACATATAGAATATATTTACCGTAGCATAGCAAAAGGTTTAAATTTAATGTAACCACTACATTAAAGAGATCGTTGGATAGCGTAGGGGTACAATTACTATTCCCACTTCAGTGGGTACAAGAGTAGGGAAAGCGTTGGATAGCGTAGGGGTAAAATTTACTATTCCCACTCCAGTGGGTGCAACAGTAGGGAAAGCGTTGGATAGCGTAGGGGTAAAAATTACTATTCCCACTCCAGTGGGTGCAACAGTAGGGAAAGCGTTGGATAGCGTAGGGGTAAAAATTACTATTCCCACTCCAAAGAGTGCAACAGTAGGGAAAGCGCTGGATAGCGTAGGGGTAAAAATTACTATTCCCACTCCAGTGGGTGCTACAGTAGGGAAAGCGTTGGATAGCGTAGGGGTAAAAATTACTATTTCCACTCCAGTGGGTGCTACAGTATGGAAAGTGTTGGATAGCGTAGGGGTAAAAATTACTATTCCCACTCCAGTGGGTGCAACAGTAGGGAAAGCGTTGGATAGCGTAGGGGTAAAACTTACTATTCCCACTCCAGTGGGTGCTACAGTAGGGAAAGCGTTGGATAGCGTACAGGTAAAAATGACTATTCCCACTCCAGTGGGTGCAACAGTAGGGAAAGCGTTGGATAGCGTAGGGGTAAAAATTACTATTCCCACTCCAGTGGGTGCTACAGTAGGGAAAGCGTTGGATAGCGTAGGGGTAAAAATTAATATTCCCACTCCAGTGGGTGCAACAGTAGGGAAAGCGTTAGATAGCGTAGGGGTAAAAATTACTATTCCCACTCCAGTGGGTGCTACAGTAGGGAAAGCGTTGGATAGCGTAGGGGTAAAAATTACTATTCCCACTCTAGTGGGTGCTACAGTAGGGAAAGCGTTGGATAGCGTAGGGGTAAAAATTACTATTCCTACTCCAGTGGGTGTAACAGTAGGGAAAGCGTTGGATAGCGTAGGAGTAAAAATTACTATTCCCACTCCAGTGGGTGCTACAGTAGGGAAAGCGTTGGATAGCGTAGGGGTAAAAATTACTATTCCTACTCCAGTGGGTGCAACAGTAGGGAAAGCGTTGGATAGCGTAGGGGTAAAAATTACTATTCCCACTCCAGTGGGTGCTACAGTAGGGAAAGCGTTGGATAGCGTAGAGGTAAAAATTACTATTCCCACTCCAGTGGGTGCAACAGCAGGGAAAGCGTTGGATAGCGTAGGGGTGAAAATTACTATTCCCAATTAATTATTTTAAATTAATTACCAATTATATTTTATTTATTTACCAATTAATAATTATTTAAAAATATAATTATTTTACATAATTATTTAATTTAAATTAAATTACTTCCCACCCTATTCCCCTATAAACACACAACCCGCTAAAGAAAATAAATTACTAAAAAATAATTTATCAACTATTTATTTTTAATTATTTACCAATTATATTTTAATTATTTACCAATTATTACTTATTTAACAATTAGATTACATTTACATAATTAATTAATTATAATTAAATTACTTCCCACCCTATTCCCCTATAAACCCACAACCCGCTACAGATTTATATTACACAAATATTATTAAATATTAATAACTTACCTTATTTTCGATATTTTTGTTGCCTATATTTTATCTAGTCTATATTATGTCTAGTCTATATTTTTTACTCAATATTTTGTCCAATCGATATTTTGGAATCGATATTATGACTGTTTACCAATGCGTACATGTCACTAACAATTAGCTGCGGTGTTGTGGTGGTTTATTTTGTTAAACATATACAACTACTGAGCAGTGGCATAAGGCAAAATGAAGCCCCCCCTAACAGAATGTAATGAGGGACCCCGGTGTATCCCAAATTGCACAGATAGTCATTGGTCTTGGGCTCGATGGGGGACATCTGAACTGTTGGGACCCCCTTGCACTGCAGAGTGGCTTTCCAGAGCATTTAACTATTTTCTATTCCATGCCATTGCCCACATTCTGCAATGCCATGGCTCAGAGGGTGAGGGACCCCCTCCAAAACATGAAACCCTGGGGGCTGTGCCATAGCAGGGTCACTGAAAGCATGATTCACGAACCCCAGTTTTGTCCTGATGCTCTACAATTAATTCCTGGCTCAATTTTAGAGCTCCTACCATTTATCTCATATGCTTTGCCATCAGAACGTCTTTTGTTCTCCTGGAAACAAATCACGGTGCAAGGCATATTTCTTCTTGCATCCAGGAAAGGGAATGAGGCAGCTGAGGAAGGCACTCTATTTAACTCATTCCTGTTTACAGTGCTGCATTAAAGATCCCCTCCTTCACCTTGCAGGGGTTCAGTGCCAAGCCGGGCACTGGGGGATTCTTAACATTATCAACGGACAAAGATTTCTTGTGTTTTAAATACACCTTCAGCCAATAAACAGGCAGTCAACTGGGCAGTGATAGCTGTGAAAGTGGACACATGACCATACACATCAACCTGTTGGAATAGGACATGTTCTAAAGAAGTCATGGAATGTCAATAGGAAGAACTGTGGCTGACCAGAGTTCACACTCCAATTTCGCAGTAGAAAATATCTAAATGGTTGTGCAGATCACATTCGGAGCTAGCCCCCTCTAACTTATCGGTCATAAATTGGGCCCTGTGGTCGTTACCACCAACCAGGGTGTGAATGCATATTGATCTGTGGGTCTGGTAATAGGTAAAACTCTTCTCTGACTAGGAGGATTTCTGCTTGTGGATGGACACATGGTCTATTGGTCTATTTGCATCTTTGAGATACCCGCTTTTGTTGGTCATTACCACTGTTATTTTGTTTTTCATGTTTTATAAGGTTATTTTGCTGCTCTTGCAAGTTCTGATTGACTTCTTCGCAACAACGACGTTGGTCCCTACATTGTATTGACCACGCCACTTTTGGATCGTATATTAGGTAAGGGGGGCGGGGGGGGGGGGGCACGTTGACTGTGCCTTACTTCCAGCTTTGGTGCCCTAGATCCGGGACTGCCATACTTGGCCATAGTGCATGCGGGTGGCAGGTTACATATGTAATTATTGACATACACAACTCAAGCGTTTTATTTATGCCAAATATATACATTATTTTTTTAGAACCACATCGACCCTCAGTGTTGATCCGCGCAGCTTTGGATTAGCACGTCCTGGGTTCATCTGTAATATTATTGTATTTTCTTGGTGAGTGTCTTGACTTTTCTTATTGTGTGATCTTGCCTTGACTTAGTTGCGTTATTCCTTAACGCTAACCGGACATGACCTACACATCGTCTGCGTGACTTAGGCTGCTTACTTTTTGGCCTTTGGGTGGAGAGCCTTCATTATTATTATTTTTATTTTTGTGCCCTCCCTGTGCTTTTCCTTTTTCCTCCCTTATTTTTCTGTTTTTCTGTTTTTCCGTCTCCTTTTTCATGACGCCACTCTTTCTGTCTGTGCTTCACTCGGGGTACTGGTCTGCTCGAGTTTCTTTTCAACTGGTTTTGGTATGAATTTTTTCATTCTTGTATTGTTCATTGCTGTCGCTGTATGGGCTATTCCCAGGCCTACACAGCAAGAAGCAAATCATAAATGTTGTTTTATGTGGCTGTTCAGTTTCTTTTAATATGTACAGTGTTTTTGTGTTTGATCCATATATATGTATCAACGTGCTGTATTTGTTTGCCTGTGAATACTGTGTTCAGTTTTTGTATATAGATTATATATATGTATATATTTGTTTACTTAAGAGGTTTTTATCTCTGTTCTTTCAACCCTGACGAAGTCCCCTTGGGGACGAAACATGTTGGCTGAGGCCTTTTAAAGATTACTAAACAATAAAGGAACTTTCTCTACTCAATTACATGTGCTACGGACTTCTCTTTTTTTGGGTGCACCATCCTACATTCATAAAGAATCCATGGACATGTATTTTCTCAATTAACTACCATTGAACTAGAGGTTTTTGTCAAAGTGGAGAAAGAAAAACTAAAGGCACTTTTTAGGTCGCGCCTGCTGTCGCAAAGCGATCTTATGTAATCATTTCAGTCCTTTTCCCGTTCAAGGACTAGGCAGAGACAACAGACTGTCACGCGCACGCAGCCGGCCGGAATCGGATCAGGTCACGCGCTCCGATCCCGGCCGGCTGTTCACAACACATGCACACATGCACACGCAGGCACAGGCAGGCACACACGCTGGCACAGGCAGGCACACACACAGGCAGGCACACACAAACACACGCGCACACATCCCCTCCCCCCCACTACAGGCACGCGATGTGCCGGTCTCACTTGCAATCCTGAACAATGGCATTTTTCTCACGCCACTAAAACTGGCTCCGACCAAGACAGCCCCTCCACCCCCCGCCCGCCGCCAGCCCACCCCCCCCCCGAAACGTGCAAAATTACCCGGTGCTCCGGCACGATACTCCAGCTCCTCCAACGCAGCACGACGCGGGAGCATATGTGCATGCGCCCGCTCACGCTCACGTTCAGATGTGCACTTGCCCAGACAGCGGGCAAACGTATGGCTCGCGAATTCTGCACAACGTGCGCTTTCACTTTCCCTTGTTTTATATTTACTGCTCTGTACCTACCCTTTGGTGTTCTGCAGCTCTAGTGGAGCTGTTTGAGCGGAAAGGGAGAGGTTTTGCTTTATTCTGCCCCACTTTCTGGATGAACATCTATTTTGGAAGTCAGCGCTATAGCGCTTCCTCCCACGCTGCATACTTAAACAACAAGCAAAGCAGATAAAAGCGCTCCGCATGCTGCACCACTTTTTAACTTTTAAAGCACACATGCTGTTCTGTTTCTAAATCTTGTTGCTGTTGTAAAGCTTGTGTAAGCTCGCTGCTGCTTCTCGGCACTTATAGCCATCTGGGGATTGTGTTTTATTTTATTTATTTTAATGCGAATTTTTATAGTGCAAACTTTTCCCGAAGGTGTCAGAGCGCTTTACAAAAGGAGCAGTTACATCACATATGCTCTTGTAAGCTTGCTGCTCCTTCTCGGCACTTATAGCCATCTGGAGATTGTTTTTTATTTTATTTATTTTAATGCGACTTTATATAGCGCAAACTTTACCCGAAGGTACCAGAGCGCTTTACATAAGGACCAGTTACATTACATATGGTCTTGTAAGTTTGCTGATGATTCTCTGCACTTATAGCCATATGGGCATTATGTTGAAGGGAAGGGGTTTCATTTTTTTATGTTTACTGATCCGTACCTACCCTTTGGTGTTCCGCAGCTCTAGTGGAGCTGTTTGAGCGGAAAGGGAGAGGTTTTGCTTTATTCTGCCCCACTTTCTGGATGAACCTCTATTTTGGAAGTCAGCGCTATAGCGCTTCCTCCCACGCTGCATACTTAAACAACAAGCAAAGCAGATAAAAGCGCTCCGCATGCTGCACCACTTTTTAACTTTTAAAGCACACATGCTGCTCTGTTTCTAAATCTTGTTGCTGCTGTAAAGCTCTTGTAAGCTCGCTGCTGCTTCTCGGCACTTATAGCCATCTGGGGATTGTGTTTTAATGCAACTTTTTATAGTGCAAACTTTTCCCGAAGGTGTCACAGCGCTTTACAAAAGGAGCAGTTACATCATATATGCTCTTGTAAGCTTGCTGATTCTTCGCGGCACTTATAGCCATCTGGGGATTGTGTTTTATTTTATTTATTTTAATGCGACTTTATATAGCGCAAACTTTATCCGAAGGTACCAGAGCCCTTTACATAAGGACCAGTTACATTACATATGGTCTTGTAAGTTTGCTGATGCTTCTCGGCACTTATAGCCATCTGGGGATTGTGTTGAAGGGAAGGGGTTTCATTCCGTACAGTGAAACTTCGGGAACTCCACCCAGGCCTAGTACAGGTGCTTTCTGTTGGGTATAGTGATGTCAAAAAACACAAAGACATGCACTCTCACTTTTATCTCGGTTTTCAAAAGTCTTAAAAAATATTGCTTATTTTGCACAATATTGTGTTTTAAATGCCCCTAAAAATCCGCACACCTGGGGGCGGAGCTTGCCTAAATTAAAGATGGACGCTTGTTAGGAAAGTTCCAGAGGTTGCTGCCCACATCCTTCACGATCCTTGTGCTCCTAAGCGGCAACACATGAAAACAAGCATTGGCATAGCCAATAGGTCTCGCCTTTGGGACCTTATAAGTATTTAGTTATGCAGCACAATATCCTTGGTGCAACAACATCAACTGTTGCATGGCTAAACACTTATAAGGTGCCAAAGGCGAGACCTATTGGCTATGCCAACGCTTGTTCTTAAATGTGATAGACTCAACAAAACTGGTAGGGATTTTCTGTCTTAGTTTGGGAATAAAAAGATAGCCTCACCTCCCCACGTCCATCACACAGAAACACCCCCACACACTCATCCCCAGCATACATATCAGTGGACAAATATGTAGACACAAATATGCATGCTGTTTGACACCTTGTTAAGGGTATAAAGAGCTATATCACTACAATACAATATACAGACTTTGACACTGCTGTTAGTTCTGCTTAGTGCTTGTACCACACCATAATCTGTATTTCCTGCAGCTGACATTGCTGTCCCTCCCCCTTACAATGCAAGCACTGGCCTTGCTTGTCTCTATCCACAAACTCTTAATGCTGCCTTCTGAAAAATACTGAAAGTTGTATTTTCATTGAGTTTGGATCACTGACATAATATCGAATACACAAATATAGAATTACCAAAATATCGAGGAAAAAATATAGAATGCAAAAATATCAAATTCCTATCTCCAAACAGGTAAGTACAAAAATATTGAATCAAAAATATTGTTTTAAAAAATATAGTTAGTCAAAATATCGAATTTTTTAAAATGTCTTAAAACTAATTTAAAATTAATGAAATAATAAATATAATTAACTAAAACTTACTTAAAAATACTTTAACAACCTTAGAATTATCAATTAAAGTTAAAAAAAATACAATTTTATTTTTTTATATATATAGTAACATAATGTTAAAAAATATATACAATATTTTTACCATAGGATAACGGGAGGGTAACATTTACCATTACCACTCCAGTGAATGCAACAGTAGGGAAAACGTTGCATAGCATAGGGGTAAAAATTACTATTCCCACTCCAGAGAGTGCACCAGTAGGGAAAGCGTTGGCTAGCGGGAGGGTAAAAACGATTATTTCCACTCCAGTGAGTGCAACAGTAGGGAAAGCATTGGATAGCGAGAGGGTAAAAATGACTATTCCCAATCCAGTAAGTGCAGCAGTAGGGAAAGCGATGTATAGTGGGAGGGTAGAAAGGACTATTACCACTCCAGAGAGTGCAACAGTAGGGAAAGCGTTGGATAGCGGGAGGGTAAAAATTACTATTCCCACTCTAGAGAGTGCAACAGTAGGGAAAGCGTTGGAAAGGGTAGGGGTAAAAATTACTATTCCCACTCCAGAGTGCAACAGTAGGGAAAGCGTTGGATAGCGCAGGGGTAAAAATTACTATTCCCACTCCAGAAAGTGCAACAGTAGGGAAAGCGTTGGATAGCATAGGGATAAAAATTACTATTCCCACTCCAGAGAGTGCAGCAGTAGGGAAAGCGTTGGATAGTGGGAGAGTAAAAATTACTATTCCCACTACAGAGAGTGCAACGGTAGGGAAAGCGTTGGATAGCGGGAGGGAAACAATTACTAATTCCACTCCAGGGAGTGCAACAGTAGGGAAAGCGTTGCATACCTTGGGGTAAAAATTACTATTCCCACTCCAGAGAGTGCAACAGTAGGGAAAGCGTTGTATAGCGTAGGGGTAAAAATCACTATTCCCACTCTAGTGAATTTAACAGTAGGGAAAGTAATGCTTTAATATATTAATAGAAATAAATTAAATATCAATACCAATAAAACATTAATTAAAAGTAATTGTGAATTTAATATCATATAATAATAAATCAATTATAAATACAAATAAATATTAGTTATTACAATTAACTACTTAGTCACAATTAATTAACAACTAATTATTTTAAATAACAAAAACTAATTCATGATAAAAAGTAATACCAATTAATAATTAATTAACAGTAAATTAATTATTAATACACATACATTATGTTTTAGATGAAATTAATTACAAATACATTTCTTCCTACCCTATTCCCCTATAAACCCACAATCCGCTACAGAAAAGAAATGTATACAATTATCATAATTATCAAGTAATCAATTAATACAAATTAATTACCAATTAATACAAATTAATTAACAATTAACAATTAATTAACAATAAATAAAAAATCAATACCAATAAATAAATACAAATTATTCACTTTATTACAATTAAATTACTTCCCACCCTATTCCCCTTTATACCGACAACCGGCTACAGAAAATACATTAATAATATTAACATAGTTATCAATTACTCAATTAATAAAAATGAATTACCAATTAAAAATTAATTAACAATGTATTCAAAATGAATACCAACAAATAAATACAAATATTTAATTAATTACAATTAAATTACTTCCCACTCTATTCCCCAATAAACCCACAACCCGCTACAGAACTAAAATGCAAAATTAAATTAAAAATAATTAGTAATTTCTAAAAATTAATATTTAATTTAATATAATTAAATTACTTCCCATCCTATTCCCCTATAAAACCCACAACCCGCTACAGAGTTAAATTATGCAAAAATTAAATACCATAAAATGTATTATTTAAAATAAATTACAAAAATAATATACCCTTTTCACACATATACTAACATACAAAACACTTAAAAAAATTCGATATTATTAAAAATTCGATATATTTTAATACCTATATTATCTACTTCGATATTTTGACTTTCTATATTTTAAAAAATCGATATTATATTACTTACCTTCAATTCGATATTTTTTACCACTATATTCTGTCCATTCAATATTTTGTCCATTCTATATTTTGACTTCGATATTTTGGTAATTCTATATTTTGAAATTGATATTTTGTCTTGCTACCATTTCCGTGCTATAATAAGCTATTGGAATGAGCAAACATTTCTTTATAAGACTGAGGGTGGAAGATTCGGTCTTCAAAGAGAAGAAGTCATTTAAGGTAGTTTTATCTCTTCAGGAACAAACAAAGTGGGACTTAAATGGATATAGGGTTAGAAACATAGTCACAGCAGCACTACAAGGAACCTATCTCTCCCACCAATTCTCTCAAAAGAATGCCAAAAACGTTGTTTGCTCGCTTATCGACTCACTTCCCAAGACCTGCATTCCTCTGTTAATAGTGTTGAGGCCACGGTCATGGGATCAAAGAAGACAGAACCTCTGTCTCCCTTCTCAGGCGCAGGGTTGGACTGTGACAGAATATAGGTTAAAAAACCAAAATAAACATGGCCTCATTAGCAAATCAGATAGAAAACCCCATATTTATAAATCAAATTAGTTATGAGCTCGCAGAGATACGCTGTATGGCAATTTTGCAAGATATGGGAGATGCATACATTTATGCTTGCTGCAGGCAATGATTGTAGTGATCAAATGCAAATAAACAGCCCTCAAGAACATAAACGGACCACAAACAGACACAAATAGCCAAACCCTGACCTGCCAGATCAGTCCTCCTGCTACTGGTAGATTTCCCCACAGGAGAGCCCTACCCTGCTCAGCCCCATATACAAGCAACGTGCTCTCTGTGCTGAGTGGGACTGTTTATTCACCGACTAAACTAAAGCTACTTTAAACACAGAGAATGAGTATAATTTAATTTGGTGTATCAAACTATAAAACAGAATCGAAACCTAACCTGATCTTCCACTTGATTCATGGTCAGTGTGTCCTGCGCTGCTGCAGTCCCAAGAGGAGCTGCTGACTGAAGAGAAATATTCCTGTTTTGCTTGGGGGTGTGGTGAATAGGGCCCGAGAGAAGTCTGCTTCCTACCACCACCCTGTGCAAAATTACTACAATGTTGCTGCTTACCCTATCCAAAAGCCTGACCTGCAGGCATTTTGTCGAAACCATAGCAAAAGCAAAAGGCCTGTTTGTTAAAAGTGAGGTCCTGTTTCCTGATTTTCTGTTTTTTAGGACTGCTGCTTATGAGATGACCTCAGTAGCCCCTTAAGCATCGCCGAGCAAGCTTTCCTTCTGAAAGCATTTTCTGACATGCTTGCAATTTCATTTAGGGGGGCCAGGCATTGTTATGGGGGTGCCCGGCCCCCTCAGGCCCACCACCCTCCCCCTCCCCCCTGTGGCTACGGCCCTTGGCGATCCCTGTGTTAGTTTGCTGACTGGCGACAGCTGCAGGTAAGGGCGGTTTCCGGCCCCAAAACGTGTGCGGCCTGTGGCGGACCACCCTTCCGCCTTGCTACGCCACTGTCCCCACACTTACAACATGAAGCACAACTCACGGTTTCATTATGCTCATTATTGTTATAGTCCCCTCATTCACAGGAGAGGTTTTGAGGCAGTTCATCATAAAATGCAACATGATACTTCTGAAGCACTAAAGGGAACTTTCTTCATCTGTCACTCCTGTATACGGAACAAATGAACACTTGCTGAATGGCTTTTTGGTAACAGCCACTTAGCTAATGCCAGCTCCATTTGTTTGGTCTCATCAGTATGAGGTTCGTTTATAAATGAAAGCCACAGGAAAGGTAAATCAGTCCAAATATCTTACTCTTGCTCCATTTCTTGCTTAAACTTTGATCTAGAATTGGTGACTCCTACAAGTGAAAAAAACACTCTTCCTGGTCCTGAGTATTTAACACGGATGTCAATCAGGATGCGCAGCTTTGTTTATTCACTAGTTTTCAATCCACCGTTTTGGATTTGATTATCCTTTCACGAAGTAAAAGACTCTTCTTAGCTGTAGGACCAAGAGAAATAAATAGTTCTTTGTAGATCCGCAAAGACCTCAAGTTAGCAATACGGAGAGAGAAAATAGATGGAGGAGAAACTATTATACCAATCTTAGTCTAACTAAAAACGATGGGCTGTTATTATAATCGTAAAATTAAGGAAGCAATCACAACATACACATCCATGTGCATTGAAAAGGCTGCTAATCTTGCAAAGAAAATGTTCGATATAATGTCTGCATTGCAATATATTTCAGTTTTCATCATCAAAAAGATAATCAAATTATGTGCTGATATTGTCCTTGGAAACAACAATGTGCCTCTCGATCGTACTCAGATCCCACGGTCCAATATTATTTAAATAGCCATTGAAGTCTCACAGCCCCTGGCTTCCTGAAACATTTATGTCATTCCACAATCATGAAAATGTTTTTATGCAAAATATGAACTTCTCGAAACCTAGAATATAGCCTCATAGCCCGCCGTAGAGGGCTATACCGGCTATTAAAGGCCCTCTCCAGCGTTAAAGGTCCGAGCCGAAGGTGAGGGCCTTTAACAAGGGAGAGGGACTTTAATAGCGGTATAGCCCATCTACGAAGGGATATAAGGCTATTAGAACATTCTGTCGCTAGAGGACAGAATGTTCTAAAAAAAAAACAAAGCCTTTTGGAAGCGTGAGGTGATTGGAATCCCCTCTGGCTCCCTGATGCCGCCAGAGCTGTGAACAAAGAAACATTGGAATGTTGGAGCTCCGGGCTTATACCAGCCATTATAAGCCCAGAGCACTCCATTGTTTTCAATGGAGCGCCCAACATTCCAATGTTCTAATAACTCTTTAATTCAGAGGAACTTCCCTAAGAAGGGAAAGGGGCGACCACTCGGTCCCCCCGAACGTATGGTTGGGTGCCCCGATCCTCCCGGGAAACCTTTTTGGGCGGGGGCGTGGCTCGGCTGGTATGCCCGAAGCGGCATAGCCGGGGCGCGCCTTTTCCCGCCCAAGAGGGGTTGTCCTAGACACCTACACCAAAGACCACGCCCAGTAGGCGTACCGGAGGAGGGTACACGCCCTCCCGCAGAAGAATAAATAGAGCGGGAATCCGAAGAAGCGTCCTCTTGTTCCTATGCTCTGAAGGCTGCACCCACTCGTTGCTCGTGAGCCCTCGACGGAACAAGCAGCAATTTTGAGAACTTGTAATCTTGTTGTTTCTCTTTCAGTTATTTGGAGTTCGAAGAGTCCAGGACCTCGTTGATCGACTAGGAGCAGAATACTCGAAACCATGGCTGGCAAGAAAGCGGGAAAGAGTTCCGAGACGGATAAGTTGTTACGCCTATTGTCGAACCAGATGGCTTGCATGGACCGAAAACTCGGACAAGTCCAATCGATCGGTAGAGGTTTGACGGAGGTCAAAAAACAGCTGGCTGCACTGAGCAACCCGGGTCATCCTAAGAAGGTAATAGGCCCGGCCTTGCCGGGAGTCGTCCCTGAGGGTAGAGGGAAACGGGTCAAGAGGAGGGCGGTTTCGGGGGAGGTCCCGGTTCCAGAGGTACCCCCAGTCGCCCCCCTCATGCCGGTAGACAACCCGGTACCAAATCCAGATATGGAGCAGCCGATCCCGGTTGTGATTACTCCCGATAATGATGAGGAGATGCCTCCCGAATTGGCCATCCAGTTGGCAGCATGGCTCAAGAAAAAAGCAGGGGGGGCAGTGGCCCCTGGAGACCCGGCCGAGGAGGCCAGACTACTAATCGAGCAATTGCGGCAGTCGAGAGATGTCGCAAAGGCGAATGTTCCTCTTGTTTCCCCACAGGTGGCACCGGTAGGACCTGCAGTTGGTCACGAGAAGATGGCGGGAACAACGGCCGAACCGGGTAAGCTCGCATTGCCAATGGCGGGGGAGGGTTCATTACCCTCGAGGCGGGAGAAGGTGGCACAGCACATCCCTTTGGCCACGAAAGAGTTAATATGGGGAGACAAATATGTTAACATGTTTTCATTATTAACTGACCATCACGAGATGGAATATGCTAAAACCCAGAAGGATTTGTGGCACCCGAGCGTCTGGCGCGCCAAGATGGCGGAATTCAGGGTGGATGAGACAGTAACGAACTGGGTTAAGGCCTTTTCTACATTTACTGCAGTAATGGGGGAACGCAAACCCGAGCTGATGACTGAGTTAACTTGTTATCAAAATCGTATTATGGATTTTTATTCAATGTATGAGGGGGAGGAATGGAAAGGTTATGACTTGAAATTCCGGAAAGCAAAAGAATACGATGCTACTTTGACTTGGGATTGCCTGGACTCGGTGTCATGGCACAAACAGCTCCTGCCAGGGGCGGCCGGTACGTCCTCGCCAGGCGGGAGTGGGTCAGGGGTCGTCCTCCAAAAGCCAGCGGTGCCCTTTCGAGCAGACGCCGGTGGGGATTACCAGCCTAAGACCGGCGGGAATGGCGGCAAGCGTGGGGTTTGTTGGGGCTTCAATCGAGGCAACTGTAACAGACCACAGGGAACATGTAGGTTCAAGCATGTGTGTGCGGGCTGTGGGAATTCCTCACACCCGGAGAGTACATGTAGATCTAAAAATAGCGGGACGGGAGGAAAAGGAGGGTCTAAGCAGGAGTGAGGTAGAACGTTGTGACCGATTGCCTACACCCGTTGATATCATGGCTATGACTCCTTGGTTGAACAAATAACCTGATCATGTATCCGCTGGGGTGTTGAGGAAGGGATTCTTACATGGCTTCCACATCCCGGCGGGGGATTTTCGGGGGGACTCCTTTTGTAAGAACCAGTTATCGATACAGCACAACCCAAGCGTGGCAGAGAAGAAAATTGCAAAAGAAGTCAGCTTAGGGCGAGTGGCAGGGCCTTTTCATCGCCCGCCGGTGGCGTAGTTCATCTGTTCCCCGTTAGGGGTTGTTCCGAAGAAAGACCCAGGGGAGTTTAGACTTATTCATAACCTGTCTGCTCCAAGGGGTTCCTCGGTGAACGAAGCCATTGACCCAGAAGTTTGTTCAGTGCGGTACGCATCGTTCGATGATGCCGTGGCCATATTAAATCGCCTGGGCCCCGGGGCGCTGATGGCGAAATCAGATATCGAATCGGCGTTCCGGTTGCTCCCGGTACACCCACAGGATCAGCGCTTGCTAGGCTTTGCATTTCAAGGGAGTTATTACATGGATAAATGCATGCCTATGGGTTGCTCCATTTCTTGTGCCTATTTTGAAATGTTCAGTTGTTTTTTAGAGTGGGCATTCACCGAGGCCACAGGGCATAGGCATGTTATGCACTATCTTGATGACTTCCTGTTCTTAGGAGCAGCCGGCGATACGAAATGTGCGCAGGCGCTGCACGACTTCTGCATCCTCATGAGGGAGTTTGGAGTCCCATTGGCACCAGGTAAGACGGTTGGACCATCTACTTCACTAGAGTTTCTGGGAATTGAGCTCGATTCTGTGGAGGGATGTTTCCGTTTACCGATGGAAAAGGTGGCCAAGTTCAGGGCTTCCTTGACGCAATGCCTGGGCAGGGAGAAAGTGACCCTGCACCAGTTACAACAAACAGTGGGTCAGCTTAACTTTGCTTTGAGGGTGATACCAATGGCCCGCCCCTTCTCACGCTCTATTTCGCAAGCTATGGTTGGTCTCAAAGAGGGGCACCACCGTACGAGACTGTCGGCAGAGGTTCGCCAGGATATGCGCATATGGTTGGCATTTCTGGCGGACTTCAACGGTCGAGTCGTGTGGAACAAACCGCCAGCGTCTTCAGATGAACTAGGTCTGTGGACTGACTCAGCGGGGAGCGTGGGTTTTGGCGCCATCTTAGGTAATCGATGGTCGGCGCAAACATGGCCGGCGTGGTGGCACTCCAGCGGTCTCACAGGTAACATTGGGTTCTTGGAGTTGTTCCACATTTGGGTTGCTCTGATGGCATGGCCTGACGACTTCAGGGACCGCTCAGTGGTGTTTTGGTCTGATTATATGACTGTTGTCGAATGCATTAACCAACAGGCAGCACGCTGCAAATGGATCTTGAGATTGTTGAAAGAAGTTGTGCTGCTTTGCATGAGACTGAATGTACAGTTCAGGGCGAAACATGTGCCAGGCGTACTGAATCATGCAGCTGATGCACTCTCTCGTTCACATATGCAGGCGTTCAGGGGTTATCTGCCTACAGCGGACCTAGTGGCGGCACCATTCCCCGAAGCACTATGGCTAATCGGTGCCCCGGATTACAAGACCTCGTGGCAGCAAGCTTAGCCCCAGGACAAGGAAGGCATACGATGGAGCGTTTCGTTCCTATTGCACATTTTTGGGTCCAACAGGGAGTCAGAGCTGGGGTCAGGAGGAATCCTTCCTGGGGTTCCTGGTAGCGCTGCACAGAGAAGGCCGATCAGCGGCGACGGCTAGTAGGCATAGGGCGGCCATTTCATTCATGGCGCAGGTGCATGGCATAAAAGACCCAACGGGTTCCTTTTTAGTTAAGAAGGACCTTCGCGGCTGGCAGCGCCTCGAGGGTCGCAAGCAAGATGCGAGGCGCCCGATTGGCTTGGACAGGTTGTCTCTAATGGTAGCGAAGCTAGACGAGACGTGCGCCTCCCATTTCGAAGCAGTTCTGATCCGGGCAGCTTTCGCATTAGCATTCCATGAGGCTATGCGGGTGAGCGAACTGGTCGCAAGGAATAAGAAAGACGTTGAGGGAGGCTTGTGCAGGGATCACGTCCAAATTAGGGGTGATTCGATGATGGTCTCGAAAGCCAGGTCCAAGACCGACCAGGGGGCTACAAGAAATAGTGTTGTCGTGCAGCGCGCGTGAGGGTCCCCCACGTGCCCGATAAAGTGTATAGAGGAATACTTGGCACTAAGGGCGGCTACATGGGGGGGGAGTTTGCTAAGGCACATGGATGGCACCCCACTGACGAGGTTTCAGTTCCAGAGGGACCCGAGCGATTTTGGGACCCACTCCTTTAGGATAGGGGCTGCTACTGAGGCTACAGCCAGGGGTCAGAGTGCGGAGGAAGTGAAACAGTTGGGACGATGGTCCTCGAATTGCTTCAAAAGGTATGTGCAATTGCACATGTTGTAAAATCAATTGACATGCACTCACGCTTCTTGTCTTTTGTTTGAATTACAGTTTCGTGAGCCTGTCACGCGGGGCGGAATTTGCAGTCGACCCAGCACCAGGAGACCAGCGGTCAAGGATCACCGTCTGGAGGGAGAGTGGTATGGGTCGTGGGCCACTCATATGTGAGGCGCGCCGGGGACGTATTCAAAGCAGGTGACGCGACTCACGCAGCTGGGGAATACGGGTACAGAGTGGCCTTCCATGGGAAGGGCAGGCTCTGTTTTGACCAATTCGAATCATTTTTTGAGGGTCTCTTAGGGCGGAAAAGGTCACCGCCATCTGTAGTCATAGTACACCTGGGGGGCAATGACTTGGTGACACTGGGTAGACGAGTGTTGTTTGAACAAATTTTGTCTGCTGTTAGCTGGTTGCCTTAAAGAATCCCGGGGTGCACGATTGCCTGGTCCCACATAATTCCCAGGAAGGTATGGCGGGGGGGCCTTTCGGTGTCAGCACTGAACCATTCGGTGAAAAGGGTTAACAATAAAATTGGTAAATTGTTTCGCTCTTCGCAGTTGCATAGCATTCCTCACGGGTGTATTCGGGGTGATCTCATGTATCTAAATGATGGGGTTCACTTGTCCAGGGAGGGGAATGATCTACTCATACTCATAGCATGGCTAAGGGGTTTGGGGAAGCATGACCTTTAGGAGGAGTTGGGGGGGCCGGATAGTTGGTCAACTATCCGGCCTGTGGCGGTAAGGTCATGATAGGTGAGCAGTAATTTCAAGGTCCCTAGAGGGGGGCGCCACCCAGAATGGATGGGAGCGCCCGGGGGAGGCGGCCATTGGCCCCTCCCACGGGGAGGCGGCACCCACTAAGGATGGGTCGCCTAGGGGGAGACGGCCATAGGCCCCTCCCAGGGGGGAGGCGGCTAGATGCCCCTCCTACTAATTTCCCGGGGGCCGGATATCCGCGACGGCGGATAGAGAGTGTGGGGATGGGGGGGAGTCCACGCTGTCCTTCCTACAGATACCTCACACGGGAACTCTGACGACCTTTAAGATGGCGTCGAGTGGAAAGGGGGCCCCCACCACGACAAGGGAAGTTACAGTTGGCAACGAGGGTAGAGTCCTCTGCGTATGCGCCACTCACACCGTGAGGGCGAGAGTTTTGGTAGTAGGGATCTGACACCGGTTAAGACCTTGCCGTTGGCCCGTAATGCTAGGATGTACAATTTTAATTTAGAATGGATGCATTTGCAGGATGTTAGACTCGGCTAGGAAACCTTTGTATTAGAGATCAGTTAAGGTTAGCCAAAGAACATGTCTTCATCGAAATGTAATAAATGTAAAATTGTACATAACTATGAAACTTTTATTTAATGTTTTAAATTTTGTTTCATATTTTAATAAATACGGCCGGGAGGGTGACTCCCTCCCGTCTTCCAAAAGTTCAAACCTGTGTCCGACTTCTCCCATCCTTGGGGATTGTGTTGGGAGGTGGTGGCGGGCATCCCGGCCATATGGAAAGGGGCGACCACTCGGTCCCCCCAAACGTATGGTTGGGTGCCCCGATCCTCCCGGGAAACCATTTTGGGCGGGGGGCGTGGCTCGGCTGGTATGCCCGAAGCGGCGTAGCCGGGGCGGGCCTTTTCCCGCCCAAGAGGGGTTGTCCTAGACACCTACACCGAAGACCACGCCCAGTAGGCGTACCGGAGGAGGGTACACGCCCTCCCGCAGAAGAATAAATAGAGCGGGAATCCGAAGAAGCGTCCTCTTGTTCCTGTGCTCTGAAGGCTGCACCCACTCGTTGCTCGTGAGCCCTCGACGGAACAAGCAGCAATTTTGACCCACCCACCAGCCCCTTATGGCAATGTTTGTTTTAAATAAAGTCTTGCTGAGATAGGCCTTTTTTCCTTTGTAGAAAAGTAAAGGAATGTTTAAGATAAGGATGTGACTTCTGCCTGTAGGATAATGTTTTTCTTGGTAGGAGCAAGCAGTCGATGACACATCGAGGAAATGTCAGAATTTTTTCCTTCTTTAGTAGGTAAACAACTGTCGTATCTATTTTGGTCGGGCGGTAAGGTCATGATCGGTGAGCAGTAATTTCAAGGTCCCTAGAGGGGGGCGCCACCCAGAATGGATGGGAGCGCCTGGGGTGAGGCGGCCATTGGCCCCTCCCACGGGGAGGCGGCACCCACTAAGGATGGGTCGCCTAGGGGGAGACGGCCATAGGCCCCTCCCAGGGGGGAGGCGGCTAGATGCCCCTCCTACTAATTTCCCGGGTGCCGGATATCCGCGACGGCGGATAGAGAGTGTGGGGATGGGGGGGAGTCCACGCTGTCCTTCCTACAGATACCTCACACGGGAACTCGGACGACCTTTACGATGGCGTCGAGTGGAAAGGGGGCCCCCACCACGACAAGGGAAGTTACAGTTGGCAACGAGGGTAGAGTCCTCCGCGCATGCGCCACTCACACCGTGAGGGCGAGAGTTTTGGTAGTAGGGATCTGACACCGGTTAAGAACTTGCCGTTGGCCCGTAATGCTAGGATGTACAATTTTAATTTAGAATGGATGCATTTGCAGGATGTTAGACTCGGCTAGGAAAACTTTGTATTAGAGATCAGTTAAGGTTAGCCAAAGAACATGTCTTCATCGAAATGTAATAAATGTAAAATTGTACATAACTATGAAACTTTTATTTAATGTTTTAAATTTTGTTTCATATTTTAATAAATACGGCCGGGAGGGTGACTCCCTCCTGTCTTCCAAATGTTCAAACCTGTGTCCGACTTCTCCCATCCTTGGGGATTGTGTTGGGAGGGGGTGGCGGGCATCCCGGCCATATGGCTATGGCATGCAAGTATGCAGAAAGTGCAAAACTGAAGCCACCTCTCAAGAAGGTTCCTTCTATTCAGATGGTCGGAAGAATTTCTATCCTATGTCCCTAGGGCCCTTCTTGGGTAAACAATTTATGGAAAGAAAGGTGTCTTTTTCACACCCTTCAGGGTAAAACACAGATCTTGAAATATGCTCTGTACTTGATGATTTCAGGAGCTTGTGGGCGATGGTGGTATAACATCTCATATTCTGTTAGATCTGTCAAAAGCCTTTTTCACATCACCCACAACATCTTCCTTGAAAACCTCATCAACTTTGGCCAGTATTGCCTTGAAGTGTATCAAATACGTTTTTGTTCAGTAGAACTCAGACTGTAGCATTATCTCCTTTCTTATCAAAAGACACAATTTTGACCCATGATGTCCTGCCAGGATATACTTTTCTCCATTTCTGCTCATCCCCTGTGTGTGGTCTCTTCCATTTCTACTTCCTCAACCAGGGTTCTGTTTCTATATGTATGAGAACAACACTGAGCACAACTATGGATGCTCCTTACACCCCCTATCAAATCAATTCACCAGATTCCAGCCATGATGACAAACTGCCAGTCTATAATTTGCAACTGGGGGTCCAGTTGCTTCCTCAAATTGAATCAGGTGAAAAAGAAGATCCTGTTCACTTCATCACCTCCATCTGACTGGGAATGCTCTTTCTGGCCACGTATACTGAAATTTCTACTTGTCCATGCTAAAGTTGTTTGCAACTTTGGTGTTGTTATCCAAATCCACCCTGCGCCTCCATTGCAAGAATAATCAATACCTGCTTGGCCCAACTGCACTTTCTGATTATATTCTACTATATCTCAACAGAAGTCTATGCATTCGTGCTATCAATGCTCACATTGAATCAGGTTTACACTAAGCAAACAGTGTTAATTTATCTGCTTCAGAAAAACGTCTTTGTCTATAAATTGTGCAGTATCGCAGGTTGTGACTACTACCCCAGATGGGACCATATTACGTCCATCTTCGGCTAACCATTTATTGAATAACCATGCTGATGAGGGAAGAAAGGGAACTGCAAAAACCCTCAGTCAGGAGCTTTGTAATGCGGAGTATAGGGAGAGAAATTCAGCCATACTTGACCTATATAAACAAGCCTTATCATCTGAATGTATTTTTAAGGTTCAAGTATAACATGCTCCCATGGCTATTATCATTTCCTAAAGGCTTCTCCAAGGAAGGGGCCCTAGGGCCCTGTCTTTGTGACAATTTCTCAGAGCAAAATACTTTACATATGGGTTTTTTCTACGATTTTTATGTTTTATTGCGCAAGAAATTCATTTTGCCATTGCTAAAGGGCCGTAACTTTGAGCAAGTTAGGCCAGCTTTGGCCTATTTGCAAATGTTGGGATCCTCCGTGGTGTGCTCTGGGGTAGCTAGCTACATCACGGGGGCTATCAGGTGAAGAAATAAAGTACAGACATAGTTGGACCTTTCCTCCACCTTCTTACCTATGGTGACTTTTTAAAAAGAAACTTTGTGATGTGATACTCTGGTTAATGAATTATGGGTCTTCATATGGAAAATTTAATGGGTGACAATTTTTTTAAACTTATTTATTTATTTGAATCCCAAGTGTTTTTCTTGATGGTGTTATGTTTACTTGTAAAAGTGTCATTAATATTATATGGTTGTTTGTAATGTGTTATTTACCCCATGAAATATTCCTGTGCTTTGATGGTTTTAAATTTTTAACCGAATAAAGCAAAATTTGACTTTGACTTTGACTTTGAATAACCATGCATTCCAGAATCATCTTCAAATTACAACTTTTTTTCCTCAATGTTATAAATAGCAACCGCCCTGCATTATTAAGGAGAAAAAATTCATATCCCCCAACTCATTCACTGCATTCTTCTAAGCATCTTTTGCTGGCAGTTCTGAAAACAAGAACAGTCTCTTGTAAAAACGAAATCATTCTCGAGAGCCACCATGAAGATGTGGAACTCCAAACCTTATAATCTGTCAGCTTAAATAATTCATCCTAACTTCAGGAAGTTACTAAAAGCATTACTGTTTAATATCCAGTCCTTCTCATCTAGTACCCATTAAAGTTTTTGTAAATGGTACCAACTTGTAATGTATTCTCACAGCACCAAGTGTAGATGCACTTAGTAAATATAAATATGACGATGCTGTGCTGAAGGCCAAAAACTGGAATATGATTGTTACTTGATCCTTAGCTCCACCGCGCTTACCTGCAGGAGCCCCGACTGACACAGCTGCATTTCGAAAACCGCAGCACCTACCTTTACCTTCACTGTCAAATAGCCATAAGCATTGGTTTAAGTGGTAACATGTCACTGCTTCATCTCTTCAACAATTTAGGTCGCCAATCCACCCACAATTGCGGCAGAGCTCAGACCGTGATTTAAATGAGACCAGCAGTGCTCACTTTAGGGAGAGAGGATATCACAATAAGCATTAAAAATCAAAAATCAGATTAGTATGAAGAGGGGCATAGTCATCTTCGAAGGAAGGGCAGAGCCAGTAGGGACGGAAGAGTTCAAACACCAGAAGGATAGGTACAAACAGTGTAGTAGGTGAGAAAGACATTTGCATTTTGAAAGGAGGCATATAGACAGGTTACAAAGATAGCGAGACCAACAGACTAAGGGAGTTGGAAACTGACATACAAAAAAAAGAGATCCCAGAAAACTGAGTGCACATTTTTCCTGTTCAGGATTAATGGCATGCATGTCAGTAGTTGCTCTTTTCTCACAATTTAACAGAGGCTGATAGCAGATACACAGAATGAAGACATCTTTAAAGAACACTACATCACAATGCATTAATGGGCCACAACTCAGCTTTCACTATGACTGCTTGAAGCTTGCCATGTACAGCTCTCTGCTGTTTTTTGGCTAGGTTTGCGCTATAGAATTACCATATACATACATACATCTTGGTGTAAACTGGGGGGCAGTTTGGTGCAACTGTGGATTGATAAAGTGAACAAGGCAAGGATAATCTGGAGTGAAGAGCAGTGAAGAACAGAGACCTGTTGTTAGACCAGTGAGCTTTAGGGTTATCTTCCCTCAAACCTTTTGCCTCTCGTCCTCCATTGTACTGAACATGATTTTCTTGGTCTTAGGATTCTGTACAATTTACCTCTACTAACCAGTGCTAAAGTGATTGTGACCACTCTCCTAAAACATGGTTAAATTGGCTTATAACTTCTAGCACATAAACAGAGAGGTAGAGGGTCGGCCACCATATGTCCCTTAGGAGTATCAATGAAAACATAAAATGCTTTCAGCAGGGCTAGGAACGAAAAGAAAACAATAGAAGATATCTTGTTTCGTAATCTTAGAGAACCAATAAGAATCCAGTGTTTGGACATCACAGGACGTCTGGAAATCTTATGAGGTGAGTGATCCTTTATGGATGAGGAAACCTCACACCCATAATAGTGTCCTGTTTCATCATCGGCATCCTCTCCCCACCCTGGTAGGTCAGTGCTGCTAGGGTGGGCTCAACCTCCTCAAAGACCTAAAGAAAGAAAGGAGATCTTAGATAAATCTATTGAACTAGACGGGATCCAGATTTACAAAAAATACCTCAGGTTCCTTGGTATTTCACTTTATTGGTGAAGGCCGAGGCATATCTAAAAACAAAAACAAGTGGGTATACAGAGGAATATGGCTCTGACCAGTTATCTGCCAACATAATTCTGTCCATCATAGCCTAACATGTCTGGGGCATGCTTCAGGGCTTATGGATCCCTTAACTAGCCTCAGTGGCCCTAATAGCCACATAGACAATTGTTGATATAAATTGTAAGCTACTTTGTGAATCCTACCTAATACTGGGTATAGTTTAATACAATAACCTATTTGGAAAGGATTACAAAAGTTACATAACATTAGATAAAATTGAAAGTGAAAATGACTGTTCTACATTAGCATATACTTGGTACTTGTATTTAAAACGTGGGCATGCAAGTGCACTGTCACTGCAAACCACTGCAAGCTGACACACATGAAGAGTGGGAAGGTGTGAAAGCCTCCTAGGTGCACAAGCAACATTGACATATGATATCAACAATATTGTTATGAGCAAATTATAGTAATAAAGTAACCAGACTAGTCCTTACACTAGA
Organism: Lissotriton vulgaris; assembly: GCF_964263255.1. Classification (NCBI taxonomy): domain Eukaryota; kingdom Metazoa; phylum Chordata; class Amphibia; order Caudata; family Salamandridae; genus Lissotriton; species Lissotriton vulgaris. Next base: position 739,906,340 of record NC_141687.1, on the reverse strand, counting down.
CTAAATTGGCTTATTCCCATTTGGTATCTTAAGTTTATTTATAAGTCCCTTGTAGAGTGGTAAAAATAAACCCAGGGCCTGTACGTTAAATGCTACCAATTGGCCTGCAGCACTAATTGTGCCACCCACTTAAGTAGCTCCTTATAACATGTCCCAAACCTTCCACTGAAGTCTAAATGTAGTTTTAAATTACCATGTTGACATGGCATTCAAACTCTCATGCTAAGCCTTAAACTTCCCTATTTTTCTTATGTCACACCTAAGGTAGGCCTTATTAGCCCACAGGGCTGTGTGCTGCTAATTAAAAGGGTTGACATGTACTTTTAAGTTTTACTGTCCAGGTAGTGAAAAACTCCTAACTTCCTTTTTCACTACTGTGAGGCCTACCTCTCTCATAGGTAACATTGGATATTCTTATTAGATTTAATCGGCTGTAATTTCCAATTAGAAGCAGGTCACTACATCATGTTTAGTGTCTTTGGAATTTGAGCCAGCACTGCTCCTCGGCCATCGAAACCTGCATATAGACTGGGAACTCTACATCATCAGCTAATGTCAAAGTAAACTGCACAACACTTCCATTGTCTAACATTTTGGGGAGTAAGGGGGCAAGAAACCCGAAAGGCTGTGTGTTGCATAATTTAATGCGGCAGGAATCAATGGCTACTGCCCTCCTCTCCCCCCCCAAGCAACTGCGGGCCACCTGCTCTGCTCGCAAGCAGGCCATCAAACTCTGGGACCTCCTAGACTCCACTGCTCCCGACGTCGCCTTCCTGAAGAAGACCTGGCTGCACGCCACCTCAGCACCGGTACATCGTCATAGCCATCCCACAGGGCTACAAGATCTCCCGCATCGACCGCACCAACGGAGCTGGAGGGGTAATCGCCATCATCCACAAGGACACCCTCAGAGTCTCGACCAACACCGATGACACCCTCACCACCGCCGAGCACATGCACTTCCAGATCCACACCGACCCCAACACCACCCTCCGAGGAACGCTCGTCTACAGACCACCCGGACCACAACCACAGTTCTGCGACACCATCGCCAACCTCTTCAGCGCCCACACCCTCACTTCCACGGACTACATCCTCCTCGGGGACCTGAACTTCCACCTCGAGAACAACAACAACGCCAACTCCACCGCCCTAATCGACAACCTCGCCAACCTCGTACTCAAACAGCTTGTGACGACACACACCCACGCCGCTGGACACACGCTTAACCCTATCTCCTCCACAAGCCCCCACGTCTCCTTCAACTACACCACCGAACCCCACTGGACCGACTACAGATGCGTCCACTACACCTTTAGGAAACCCACCACACACCACCGGACCCAACAGCTACCACATCGCTGCTGGGGCAAGATCACCGAGGACCAACTGACTACCAGCCTCGCCCTGAGACCACCGGCCGACCCCACCGACCCAGACACCACCTTGACCAACCTCAAACAATGGATCAACGACTGCGCCAACACCCTACCCCCTCTCAAACCCTCCACAACCAACCTCTCCGGCAGAACCCAGAGCGTCGGCCTCCTGCCCTTCCGCTCAAAAAACCACTGAGATCATTTGTGGCATCCCACAGGGATCCTCCTTCAGCCAACACTGTTCAATATCTACATGGCACCACTCGCCCACGTCTCACGACAGCATAACCTCAACATCATCTCCTACGCCGACGACACCCAGCTGATCATATCCCTCACCGAAGACCCCCATATCGCCAAAGCCAACCTCCACAGAGGAATGAAGGCCGTAGCCGACTGGATGAAGGACAGCAGACTGAAGCTGAACTCAGACAAGACAGAGGTCCTCATTCTTGGACCCACCCCATCAGCCTAGGACGGCTCTTGGTGGCCCACATCGCTAGGCGCAGCCCCAGAACCCACAGACCACGCACGTAACCTGGGGGTCATCCTTAACTCCACCCTTTCCATGACCAGGCAAATCAACGCCGTCTCCGCGTCCTGCTTCAACACCCTCCGAATGCTCCGCAGGATCTTCAAATGGATACCCCTGACACGAGAAAAAACGTCACCCACGCCCTCATCACCAGGAGACTCGACTATGAGAATGCCCTCTACTCAGGAACAACAACCAAGCTCTTGAGACGACTACAAGGAATCCGGAACGCCTCGGCACGACTGATCCTCGACGTTCCCTGATGCAGCCACATCACACCCCACATGAGAGGCCTACACTGGCTCCCCATCAACAAGAGGATCACCTTCAAGCTCCTCATCCACGCACACAAGGCACTACACAACGCCGGACCTACTTACCTCAACAACCGACTCAGCTTCCACACCCCCACCCGAAGCCTCCGCTCAGCCAACCTCGCCCTTGCCACAGTACCTCGCATCCGGAAAGCCACTGCCGGTGGCAGATCCATCTCCTACCTAGCCCCTAAGTCCTGGAACACTCTCCCCACCAGCCTACGACAGATCCAGGACCTGCTGGCATTCAGAAGACTTCTCAAGACCTGGCTCTTCGATCAGTAGCAGCCCCCCCAGCGCCTTGAGATGCGGGTATGTAGCACGCTTTAGAAATGCATTGATTGATTGATTGATTGACCCTCGCATGACATCCCTCTCAGAATGGGCACGAGACAGGGTTGCCCACTCTCCCCCTCCTGTTCGCAATTGAACTGGAGTCACTGGAGGCATGGATCCGTCAGGATCCGGTCATCAGGGGGCTTAAATTGGCTATGGGATGGGAGGATCGCATATTGCTCTATGCAGACGATATCTTATTGCATAAGGCGTCCCCGGCCCGATCGCTAAATTTCCTCCGCGACATCTGTGTGGCCTACTACGGCAAAGCTTCAGGCTACACTATTGATTGGTCGAAGTCATTGCTCTATATCCTCCATGGTCCCCCCCCAAAATTACAGCGCAACTGTGACATTCAGATAGCGAAAGGAGGTTTCACGTACCTCGGCATATATATCACCCCTCAGGTTGCGCGCTTCACTGAGGAAAATCTCATGAACCCCCTGGCCCGCTACCGCCGGGATCTGAAACACTAGCGTTCTTTACCTCTGACGTTGCTGGGCCGAGCAGCCCTTTTCAAGATGATGGCACTGCACGGATTTGTATATGTCCCACAGAATACCCTCTTTCATATTCCCCCCTCCTTTTTCGCACTGATTAATACTGAAGTAACCAAACACCTCTGGGATGGTGGGACAGCTTGTATTGCCATGGAAAAACTGATTAAGGGGTGGTACGATGGAGGTATTGCCCCCCACACATACGGACGTATCACTGGGCATCGCAACTCCCTGTCATAAACCACTGGCTTCACTCACTGCAGGATGAGCCTGCATTCCGTATAGACCATCATTCCCTCGACACAGAGGGGATTATGGGAGCGTTATATAATAGCACTAAGAAAAAACAGTACACAAGCCCCACGGCCCATCCACTAAAAATTTGTCATGAGGCACAGAGGGGGATGGGATGGGAGGAGACTCTTACACAGGCGATGCCACAGTGGGACACCTGCAAATTAGGGAGACTAAGAAACACCAAGGTATTCCAACAATGGGACCTAATAGGCATATCCAAAGTTGTTGACTTGTGGAAGAAAGGAGGGGTTGTGCCATTCATTCAACTCCAGGCTACATACAAACTAGCACAAACCGAAACTTACAGATACGCCCAGATTAGACATGCTCTACTAGCAGTGATGCTGACAGAAAGGCAATTACCCGAGTCTTCCCCACTAGAGGACAAATTGCTCACAGAACACCTCCAGACAAAATCCATCTCCCTAACTTATTGGAAAATATTAAACAGTCAACGAGATCCTACGGTGGTCCTGAAAGGGAAATGGAGGCAGATGTGGGTGACCTGGACTAGGAGGACTATCAGGCAGCCCTGATGTCCCTGAGGGAAGTGGCAATACTCTCCACCCTTAGGTTACTTCAATTCAAAATCCTCCACCATATTTGTTATACGAGAAGCCTGCTACATAAGATAGGAAAGGTGGATACACCATTCTGCCTCCGACAATGTGGTGCCAAGGGTACTTTCTGGCATACGATCTGGGACTGTCCGCTAATTACTCCATTCTAGGACGCCGTCCTACGCACAATGTCCTGAGTCACCAAAGTATCGATCCTGCTTGCTCCCAAATGCTGCTTACTCAACATCTGGGAGCCCACGGATTTGAACCACGTAGACCAAGACTGGGTAACACTGGGGACGGCATTAGCCAAACACAGTATAGCACAGCGCTGGGGCTCGGACCAGTCCCCGAAGTATCAGCAGTGGTGTCAGGACATGGACCACATAATGGTAACAGACAGAAAAATCTATTTATGTCCATTGGGGCTGCCCCAAATAATGGACGTGAATACGGGAAAATTGGAACCACTTTTGGGGCGATATCTGTGAGCCTTCCCCACCAGAGCAGGTATCTGATGACAGTGACTAATTTAGCATAGAGCCGTGACAGGGTCTATGATGCACCACATTCCATCTGAGAGACATGATGGGGTTGCTGTAGTTTGTAGTCTTGCACACAATGTTGTGCCACACATGATTGAATATGGATTGTTGTTGATGCACACCTAAGTATCATTAATACTTGATTGTATAGCTTTTGATGTATATCAAATTGCCAATAAACATTTTTTTTTAAAAACCCTATTTAATGGTTAGGTCTGTTTTTTTATTACAATTTTGAAAATGCCACTATGAGAAAGTTAGCATTTGTTTGCCCTTAACTCTTTTGTGCTTGTGGACTTCTTGAGGCACATGACTGCATGTAACGGACAGTTAGACTTTTTGAGTTCTTCTCAGCTAGTCACACAATGGATGGATTAAGTGAGCCTTAATGGGCCATCTGATGGCAGGATCGGGGCTGAGCTGAGCACAGCCACATTTGCAACTGAATAGGGAGAGCTCCGCCTTAATGCAGAGGACCTAATATCGCCAAATTTCCACTGCAGTCTGCTTGGAGTCATGGTAGGGGACTCAAGAAATTCCATGCACTTCAAAGCCACAGTCTAGAAGCCTCTTCCACCTTCCAGAAGGAGGCCGACATGGCATAAAAATAAAGCCTCAGACATCAAACTCCTCAGCACATTTCTAGCCCTTAGAAACTCTGTCAAAAAGGACTGCTCTGCTACTCTGTTGGATTGCTGACCTGCTGCTGGTTTGCCGAAATGCTGCCTTTCTGACCTGCTACCCTAAAACCTGGAGACGAAAAACTGGATTTGCAACTTGAGTCCAGAACCACCAGGGTGACTCCAAAGTGCTAGTGATCTGAGCAGCAGGGACACACAATGCTCCCTTCGCCTTGAGCCCACACCTTAACCCTACCCTCCATGTGATGCCCCACCAGTCCTTTTGACCCTGGGAAGTTTAGCTGTAGGTGACCAAATCCAAAAGTGTGACTTACAAAATATTTGACTAAAACTGCTCTGGGAAACAGAAGACCAGAACCAACCTCCTTGCGTATCTACCCAAGGTGCATCGACAGGCGGATTGACTTTGCGGCTTCTCCAGATATGTTCTTCTAAATCAGCACCAAAGCCTGTTCTGCGGTCCTTTGTTAAAGGGGTATCCTGCCTCTTGGAACAGTGTTCAGCTACAGCTCTCTGCCTCGTACTGCTGGAGATTTTCAACTTTCATTTCAGAGACTAAGTCCTAATGTAGATATCTTCACCTTAGCTTTAACCCAAGGCTATCCAACGATAACACTTCCTCCTCAAGCACCTCTTGGAGTCTTGCCCTGCTGAACTTTACCTTCTCAGAACATATTCTCAAAAATTCTTTTAAGGTCCGAAGGCAAGTGCTGACCGGGCCCAATACACTTCGTCCATATTTTCAACTTTGACCCTAACTTGCGCGACTCGATGTATGCAGTTGGTGCTTTCGTCTTTTAGGTCCTAGTTGTAACTAAAAACTTTAAAAAGTGGGGAATTTTTCTTGAATGAATGAATGAATGAAATTGGGATTTGTATAGCGCATGGCTGCCCGGAAGCGTCCCAGCGCTGTGATTGTAGACCAACAACTGAGGGTAGAGGCTGAGGGGGAAGAGAAAAGGTTATTGTGGGAAAAGGTGAGTTTTGAGGAGTTTTCGGAATTTCATATGATTAGGTTCAGACCGGAGTTGGATTGGGAGAGAGTTCCAGAGGGTTGTGGCGACCACCGAGAATCGGCGACCACCAGTACGAGCTCTTTTAGTTCGGTGGACCTTGGCCAGGTTGCCTTGCGCTGATCGTAAGGGTCTGTTCGGGGTGTATGGGTAGAGCATGGATTTTAGCATTGGGGGTCCTTGGTTTTGCATGGCTCTGTGGGTGGTACAAAGGGACTTGAATTTGACCCTTTCGCGTAGCGGCAACCAGTGCAATGTCTTAAGGGCAGGTTTGGCTGAGACTCTACGGGGGGTGCCAGTGAGTATCCTTGCAGCGGCATTTTGTGTTCGCTGCAGGACATTGAGCGTGGCTTCAGGGGCACCTAAAAAAAGGGCATTGCAGTAGTCCAGTCTTGATAATATTAGACCTTGCATAAGCATTTTCTGGGAGGTTGCGGGAAGTAGTGGAAGAATCTTCCTGGTAGATCGAAGTAGACCAACACAGGTGCCGGCTGTTTTTTTGGCTTGTGTTGTCATGGAGAGATTCTGTTCCAGCCAGAAGCCTAGACTTTTGATTTCAGTTTTAGGCTGGGGAATGGGCCCAAGGCATGAAGGCCACATAGCAGTGGGGAGAGATGGTGGTTGGCGTCCCAAGAGCATAAGCTCGGTTTTTGACCCATTGAGCTTGAGCCTTGAGTTAGACATCCAGGCATGTATGCCTTCTAGGCAGTCATGAAGGTTTTTGATTTTTTCTTCCTCGAGTGAAAATGATACAATCATTTGGGTGTCATCAGCGTAGGTGACGGCTTTTATCCCAAATGGGGAGACCACATCCTCCAGGGGGGCCATGTATATATTAAACAGTGTAGGGCTCAGTGAAGAGCCCTGGGGGACCCCACACTGGAGGGAAAGGATATCTGATCGGACGTTTCCCTCACAAACCTGGAAGGTACGGTTTTCTAAGAAGGAGGAGAGCCAACATAGTGCCGTGCTTCTCACTCCTAGTTCAGATAATCGCTGTATTAGGATCTTGTGGTCCACCGTATCAAAAGCAGCGCTTAGATCCAGGAGGATCAGTAAGACCGTTCCCCCTGAATCCAAGATGCATCTAGCCTCCTCTACCACTTTCAGGAGGGCTGTTTCGGTCCCCTGGCCTGGTCGGAAGCCTGTTTGTGAGGGTCGAAGAAGATTATTGGATTCGAGGAAGGCTGACAATTGTTGGTTAACTGCCTTCTCTGCGATTTTGCTCAAGCCAGGCAAGAGAGAGATCGGTCGAAGGTTGGATAGGTCTGATGGGTCATGTCCTGGTTTTTTCTGTAATGCCTTGACCATGGCATGCTTCCAGCTGGGGGGGACCACTCCTTGGCCCAGCGAGGTATTAATAAGGTTAGTGGCCAGGTGGGATATGGTAGGTCCGACTTGTTTTAAAATTCGAATAGGAGCAGGGTCGTTGGGGGAGCCGCTTTTAAGGTTTGATAGGGCTTTCAGAAAGTCATCGTTAGACAGTTGGTTAAAGCTGTCGAGGGTGGGTCTTGGGGTAGGGGGGAGGGGGACAGCAGGGGGATTGCTGTCTGATTTGGGCGGGAGTGACTGCAGAATGTTGGTGATCTTGCTTTGGAAGAAGCCCGCTATTTGGTTACATCTGGCAACTGAGGGTTGTAGAAAGGAGGGAGGGGTGGGTATTTTGCGAAGTTCTTTGACTATTTTGTAAGTCTCTTGGGATGAGCTAGATGCAGCTTTGATTTTTTTGTCAAAGAATGAGGCTTGGGCTGTTTTCCTTGCTGTTTTATAGATCCTCATTGCAGTTCTATACTCTTCCTTGATAAGGGGGTCCCAGTTTTTTCTCCACTTTCTCTCGTGGATTTTACAAATTTTTCGTAGGTTCCTGAGTTCTTGTGAGAACCAAGGCGACTTAAAGGATTTATTTTTCTTTTTTTGATCTTGTTTCGGGGCGATAATGTCCAGAGTGGACGTGAGCCAGTTGGTGAAGTTTTTATCTGCATTAACCGGGTCAGGGAGTAGCGGGGGAGCGGAGCGAATTAGCTCCTGAGTCCATTGCTCAAATGATATTTTAGACCATATTCTATCGTATTCTCTGGGAGTTGGTGTGTGGGCCTTTTTTACTTGAATTTGCCAGATAAATGGGAGGAGAAAATGGTCAGTCCAGGGGAGAGGGATCGCTGGTCGAATCTCAGTTTTGGGGAGATTGGTGAAGAGAGGGTCCAAAAGATGACCTTTGATGTGCGCAGCCTCTGAGTTGATTAAATGAATATCGAGTGCTTTTAGTTGTGAGATGAGGTCCACAGCCGTTTTGTCTGTGTTGTCCTCGAAATGAAAATTTAAATCACCTAGCACGATGAAGTTAGGGAACGAGATGCAGGCGGAAGTAGTGTACTCAAGCAATGAGTTAACAAAATTTCCTGGGCTGCCGGGTGGGCGATATATCAGCGTGCCCGTAAGTGATTTGTTAGGGGTTATCTGAAGAGAGAAGTGGGTGCTTTCGCAGTCATTTATTTCTCCTTCTTGTAACCTACATACAAAGGAGTTTTTGTGGACAATTGCTAGTCCTCCTCCTATTCCCTCCTTCCTGTTTTGATATTGTATAAGGTAGTCCTGGGGGAGCATGTTAACAATGTCCGCTTCGGAGTGAGATGTTAACCAGGTTTCCGTGAGGAATAGAATATCTACTTTTGAGTCTTCGATCAGCATTTTGATCTCTATGGCGTGTTTAGGGGCTGATCTGCAATTCAGCAGAGCTAGGTTGATACCATTGGAGGACTGGTGGGTGGGTATCTCTGCAGACTCCTCATGGGGCTTAGTAGATGGTAAGGCTCCAGGGGAGGGAGTTTCCGTGCTGAATTGAAGGAGGTAGTCATGTGAGTGTCTGATCCGGGGGCTGTGAAAAACGGGCATAGTGGATGGCCCTGTGCCCGGCCTGGCCCGGACGGGCCCAGACGGGCTTGCCTCTGGCGCGCCTCCGGCGCGCCATCGGCGCGCCCACTGCGCTCGTCCGCTGCGCTTGCGTGGAAAGCACATTTGGGGAGAGAGAAAGTGGGCGTGGCTTAGCGTGTGGGCGTGGCCTCGCGTTCGAAGCGATGGCGGCCCTGGGAACTTGCCCTCGGTGCAGCGCTCGATCCGCTGACAGTGGGAAGCCTGGGGGAGGTATTCAAGACAGAGGAGAGCTCTGTTTAGGCTGAAGGTGCTTTTAAAATTAGCAAAACACAATATTAACAGTTTTTAAAATTCGAGTGAACAAGCCTCCGGCTTCCGCCTCAGAGGTAAACAATCCTAAAGAAGACGCTTTCAATCAGCGCTTCTTATAGGTCAGAAAAGTGGGCGTGGCTTAGCGTGTGGGCGTGGCCTCGCGTTCGAAGCGATGGCGGCCCTGGGAACTTGCCCTCGGTGCAGCGCTCGAACCGCTGACAGTGGGAAGCCTGGGGGAGGTATTCAAGACAGAGGAGAGCTCTGTTTAGGCTGAAGGTGCTTTTAAAATTAGCAAAACACAATATTAACAGTTTTTAAAATTCGAGTGAACAAGCCTCCGGCTTCCGCCTCAGAGGTAAACAATCCTAAAGAAGACGCTTTCAATCAGCGCTTCTTATAGGTCAGAAAAGTGGGCGTGGCTTAGCGTGTGGGCGTGGCCTCGCGTTCGAAGCGATGGCGGCCCTGAGAACTTGCCCTCGGTGCAGCGCTCGATCCGCTGACAGTGGGAAGCCTGGGAGAGGTATTCAAGACAGAGGAGAGCTCTGTTTAGGCTGAAGGTGCTTTTAAAATTAGCAAAACACAATATTAACAGTTTTTAAAATTCGAGTGAACAAGCCTCCGGCTTCCGCCTCAGAGGTAAACAATCCTAAAGAAGACGCTTTCAATCAGCGCTTCTTATAGGTCAGAAAAGTGGGCGTGGCTTAGCGTGTGGGCGTGGCCTCGCGTTCGAAGCGATGGCGGCCCTGGGAACTTGCCCTCGGTGCAGCGCTCGATCCGCTGACAGTGGGAAGCCTGGGGGAGGTATTCAAGACAGAGGAGAGCTCTGTTTAGGCTGAAGGTGCTTTTAAAATTAGCAAAACACAATATTAACAGTTTTTAAAATTCGAGTGAACAAGCCTCCGGCTTCCGCCTCAGAGGTAAACAATCCTTGTTATGTAGTTACTGTATCACTGTTTTTGTGCTGCATAAATACTTTACACATTGCCTCTAAGTTAATCCTGACTGCTTCTTGGGCCAAGATACTTAGTGTTAAGCAAAGTTTAATTTATTGTCTTTTTGTGGTTCACCCTGCAAGGGATTGTAGATATTGCTAGACCAAAGCTCACACCCCTGACAACCACAAACCCAATTTCTCATACTAGGCCACTAACTGCTGGCAACAGGGAGGAGGTGTCTGACGTCAAGGTGTGTTAAGTGCTACATGGCAACTGAAAGTGAACAGGTTGAGTTCAACAGGTAGAAACTCACACAGAATGGGGAGTTCTCTTAGATCACTTTTTTTGCATTGAGCTATTTTGGTATGTGAAAGGAACTGAAGGGGGAATGCAAATTGACATGCAACCCGAGCATGCAGGGGCACAATGTATGGAAAGGGGTATGTTCATTAATGTTTGATCATTAATTGGGCAAAACTTTAGAACTTGTAGTTGTTCATGTCTTTACTGCTGGCCAGTCATTCTAATAACAGTTACATTTTAACTACAAGAGGAGAGTAGGAACAAACAAACACTGAACTAATGATTGGACTCATCAGAAGCAGCAATGGCAATAAGGGCAGTGCATACCATTTCCAGTAGGAAAACCTGAAATTTGTGAGAAGAGGTTTTACAAACGCAGACATTTTTTTATTCTAGTGGTAGACAAACACAGAACATATGGGCCATATTACCAACAACTAGCGATAATTTTTGTCTCTAACTTGTTTAGAGACAAAACTTATCGCCGCACATCGGCGATTTTTATCGCAGATAAACCTTGCTATTAGCAAGGTTTATCGCAAATGCGATAAAAAACGGCCGCAATGCATGAATATCGCTGAAAAGTCAGCGATATTCATGCATTATCGAGCAAATGCTCTTAGCCATGTTATCCACCTTCCATTGGATAACATGGCTAAGAACGGCTCAGGGCAGGTGTTAGCTTTTGGAGATATTCGAGCTTAGCGCGAATATCTCCAAAAGTTGGTAATAGGAGATAGCGATGTTAGGGACTGTTTCCAGTCGCTAACATCTTGGCACGCCCACTTTGCATATCATTAGTGATAAATATCACTGACATGCAAAGCGGGGCCCAAGATGGCCGCTATCTCCTATTAGCTGTCACTAACTGGTGTTAGCGACAGCTAGGTAATAGGGAGATAATTTTATCTCCGCTTTCTTGGCTTTTAAAGCCAAAAAAGCGGAGATAAACCCCCTTGATAATATGCCCCATAGTTCCAAATAGAGCACTGAGACAGGGCTAAAATGTTTTTTTTTCTAATTTCCCCAAAATTATCATAATCTATGTATTATCATAATTTGGCAAAAAATTAACTGGCAGGATGGCACTCTGAAACAAAAATGGGGCTTTTGACACTATTGTATCAGGTAATCTAAGACAAAGCGCCTACATAGGATTGGCAGTGTATGAGGAAATGTGATCCTTCTAGAGAAGGTGCAAATAGCAAATCGAGTGACTTAATCAATTAAATAGACCTTCTTGAGATGTAAAATGTATTAAATATTTAACATTTATTACAGAAGGCAAAACATCGTTCGACTCAAATCAGTCAAAAGGCCTAATAAATCTCATATAGAGAATTAGAATAGGACAACAATACAACTATAGAAACAGAAGAGGCATGAAAATGGTTTCCCTAAATTATTTTTAAGTCGTAAATGTTTGTATCACCATAACCATGTTTGTGACAACATGGAGGTCTGTAATAGATGAGTGCGTTACATCCACAGTTGTGGTCACAAACCATTTATCTGCTACTCACCCCAAGCTGTGATTTTAACTAATTTACTTCTCCAAGGGACAGCTTACCCTAAGGGAAGCGAGACCTCGAGCCACCACATGTTCCTGTTCCATGCTCCTGTAGTGGCATTCCTCGTAGGAAAATACATTTCTAGGAAGCAGTATCTTTCTCTAGAATGGGCAAGGCTGCTAAATATGTTCCTGCTTGGAATGGAAAAGAAAAGACAGAGGTCTTCTGCCTCCTGCGATCCTCCATTATTGTGTTTAATGGCATTTGCATCGACTTGCAAAATGCCTCCTGACTCATTTCTATGAACTATTTATTAGGGAGAAAGTTTTGCAAAATCCTGTGAATCTCCCACCGTGTGGATATTAATGAGTCTGGAAGTATTTTGTGGCTTTCTGAAAAGCGATGAAGGCCTGCAATAAACAACCAACTACCACCCTTCACATTTCCCACCCAGAAACGTGGGGCCTTAAACAGAAAACCTTCAAAAATACAGATGAAGATTTAGATTGTATTTTTAAGATATTTTGCTATTTCCAACAATTCCCAGTGGTGTGCATGCAAAGCTTAGCTAATTTCAAGTTTCCAGGCATATTTCTGGGAATGTCATGTGACTTTTCCTGCAGCATCCTAATCCCACTGTGCAGAGTTCTACATCGCGTAGGTGAAAGGGAGTTTCTGTACAAACGAACATTGAGGCTGTGAAGATGCATTTTTCCCTATGGAGAAAGCTCTTCCCTTGTAACCTCGCGAAAACTAGAGGTGATCTTTTTCTCCAGCCTCTGGAACGCAGACATCTCTGGCAATTTCCAGGGTGGAAAGAGGTCAGAGACGAATGGGCAAATGCTTACTGGAAACTTCCATGGCAAACCACGACTTTGGAGCACTCACTTTCCACCCCTAGAGAGGGATTTACTCCTGCAGATTTTGCCCACTCTGTGGTAGAAGCGTGTACTCCTGCCAGGAATCTCTATGTAAATTCCTGCAGAGCATATACAGCATATTTTCTAGCTGTGAATAAGCATACAACTAAAAAAGCCTTAGCGACTCGGGTCTTTAATATTAAAGCAACCCATATTCTGTTGTTCCGTAGTTCGAGGGTCCGTGGTTCGTAGATTCTGAACCCGTGCAATAAAAGGTTGTCGGATATAGACGATTTTGGTATCAGCGGACCGCAAATCACGAGTGCGATGTGTACGAGTGTTTTCGTCATAATCGTTCAATGAGAACACTTCGTATTCAGGGATTTCGTTTGAACCCTCGGGTTCCATTTTGTGTACGGCAGCCATTTTGTGTGGTTGCCCTCACATAGGCCGATGACTGCGGCCGAACGAGTCCTTGGGACACGTACACCTTAGCTGACTTTTTCGTGACCTGGCCGAACTGACTACCTTGCGCCAGTTCCTTGTTAAGCAACTGGCCAGATAAAGATCAAAGAGCAGGAAATTGCTGAGTTTATGGTACACTGCACCCACCCTTCTATCTTGCTTCTCATCTGTTTCTGTTCCTTCCTTTATGGCTAAATCACTGATTTGGGTTGAGGTTTTATGATGGGTTTGTCCAGCCTGATCGAACAGGAATATTGGAATGTGCTTGGTCATTTCTGGTGGGCTGGACAACGGAAAGTGGTATTGTCATCATGCGCTACTTTTGAAATGTCATGTTTCTATTGGTCAGTTTGTATGTAATTGATGCTAGCCTGGAATGTGATTTTTGGCATAAAAGACCATGCTCCGCTCATTAAATTTGTGCAGTCTCCAGCGAACCACTCGTGTTGTGTTTCGTAGACCTCTGTTCCTGGTTGCAACTAATAAACTTGTCTTTGACGTCATCAAGAAGTGTCCCGTGTTTCTGTTTGCCGAGGCAGGGGAATCCGAAGACCACGGGCGTTATCCCTGGCGCAGCTGGTTCTAAAACCCGGTTCTTCAATTCATTTAAGTAAAAACTACTGCTTTATTTTTTTTTTTTTAAACATGCTCCCAGGCAGGGCGACCTTAGGTAGAGTGTAGTTGTCGCCTATTCTAATATCTGACCCACCACGCCACTATCCACAATCCGAAAAGGTAATCTGTACTACTTCCCCTTTCCACTATAAATATTGGGGTTAGTAACTAATCAATGGGTTGTGACTGCAATGATACATTGCAAACAGGAGGGGTAGATCTCTTTTCTGAACCATCCTATATGCGTTGTGATATGCGGAAGTGGTCACAAAAAAAAATCGATTTAGAAATGCTTTCCTGAAGTGAAAAGATCTCCTGCAGAAAGGTATTTTTCTATTACATATCCTGTGAATTTGTGAATCCCAAGCTTTAAAAACCGCAAAATGCCTTTGTACATCTGTAACGTAATTTGTTAAATTACATCTGTTATTAGATGGTTCCCATCATTTACACAAACCGAAATTCCTAATATATGTAAGTATACAGTAGTGATATTGCAATTGAAAACACTATTAAAATAAAATCAAAGATTATAAAATAGCCTTAATCTTTATTGCTGTTTTATAAAGTTTATTCCAGTAGGGACTTCCACATTCCCCAGAAGGTTTTCAGAATGTCGCTCAAAGAACAAACTATATCAGTTTTATTTTGCCAGAAACCATAGACATTTATTCACATTAACATATCTGATGTACACATTCCTTTAGTCTCCAATTTTGTGCCTTAAGTGCAAACGGCAGGTATTTAAACAGCTATCTAAAAGTCAAATTTTTACATTTGCATATCTTTCATGATCCCTTTTCTGTTGTACAGAAACGATACTGTTTTGCTTCCTCGTTTTCATTTCAATGATTTGTGGTCATACATTTTGGAAATACAAAATAACGTTGAATTCTCCTACAGTAAAAATCTTTATACAATTTTTGAATATTACAATATATTTCTCTATCTCAGTTATGCTTTCTCCAATTCCGTCTCTCGGATAGCATATCTATCTATCTATCTATCTATCTATCTATCTATCTATCTATCTATCTATCTATCTATCTATCTATCTATCTATCTATCTATCTATCTATCTATCTATCTATCTATCTATCTATCTATCTATCTATCTATCTATCTATCTATCTGTCTGTCTGTCTGTCTGTCTGTCTGTCTGTCTGTCTGTCTATCTATCTATCTATCTATCTATCTATCTATCTATCTATCTATCTATCTATCTCGATTTTCCATTTGCTTTCTTTCATTCTCTTTTCCTCTAGAGCTCGATTTAATTGTCTTTGTGTGGGTCCATATATGTTACCCTCCAGAAGCATTGCAGGACCTGTTTCTAAACTGCTGATCTTGGAACCTCAAGCCAAGTGTTCTAAACCCAGCTTAGACACACCGAAAAGATCATGGAATTCTGCGGAATTCACAGAGGCTGCCTCAACAAAGGGGGGGCTCGAGAGCCAGCGCCATAATGGTCGCCGTACCCCACACATCCCCTGGGAACAAGTCAGAGCATCGGATTTTGGCGCGCAAGCAGCCAGGGCGCGAAAACAGCCCGGGCTCGCCGCTAAACCCCCCTCCCAGTGGGGACCACCGGGGCCAATGGGGGGGAAGCAAGCTACAAACCCCCAATTAGGGGCCTAGCCAGCAGGCAGGCCAAGAAACAAAGGAGAGGGAGGGGATATAAAGCCTGCTCCCCCAGGTGAGCTCCATGTCCACGGCCGGAGCAGAGGGAACAGCACCTGGATCGGAATTTTGCGTATCTGTAATCGAGCCGTTCTCCAGCACTGGCGAAGCGCTATCTGGCGACATGAGGGACTAGGGTGCCACCTCCCCCAGGAGCGTAAGCAGGCAGCAGGCAGCAGCTGAACGAAGCAGGTGTGGAGGTGCCCATTGCCACGGACTGAAAGCGGTGACTGTGGCATCGAAGAGAACCGGAGACCACCTGGCAAGAGGGAGGAAGGACTGCGTTGTGGTAAAGCCGGAGCCCAACGGGCAGGAGGGAAGAAGGAAGGCGTCGCAGTGAAACTCCACCCGGCAAGAGTGAAGAAGGGCCGCATTGGAAGAAACCGGAGCCCACCCGGCAGGAGGAAGGAAGGAGTGCGGGAAGAAAAACTGAAGCCCGCCCGGCAAAGGAGAAGCAAGCCCAGGACCGTCACCGCACTGCCCAGAGCCAACAACCGGAAGAGCTAGTGGGCGGAGCGGCGGTACAGCCCGGGTGTGCAACTATCGCTACCTCACCTCCCGAGCCCGCGGCAGCTTTTCCCAACACCAGGGACACACCGGGCAGGGAGTGGGCTGTGGCCGAACGTGCAGACCCACAACAGCTGAGGGACAAAGGGCAGAGCAAAGAAGGCAGACGCAGCACATCGGGGACCCGACGGCAGCGGTCCCCGCAGGAGCAGGAAAGCGTACGTCTGAGTGGAGGCCTAACAGGCAGAGAGGGGGAAAGACCTCTGCGGCCACACCCCGCAAAAACTTAAAAGTAGAATAAATAAAAGAAAAGGGGACAAAGTATATATACCAGCACCAAGAACAAGAAGTTTGGTGGATAAACTCGGCGGCAGCACCCCGCCAGGACAGTGCAGGTTGGTGCATCGTGCCAGGATTTCTTCCAAGCGCAAGAGCAAGGAGTTGGTGCATAAACTCGGTGGCAGCACCCCGCCAGGACAGCGCAGGTGGTGCAGCGTGCCAAGTGGCGAGGAGCAGAGAGAGCTCAAATGGCAAAGAGGGGAAGAGGTGATAAACAGCAGGAGGACCTCAATGACCTGCTGTGGAGGACTAGGGAAGCATTAGCAGTGCATAGGAGTGACTGGTTGCAGCCCCACCTGTGGGAGAATGGAGGAAAAGAGCCAAGCAACCAAAGACAAGAGGAGGCCAGCGCACCGCCAGGCAAGAGACAGAGGAGGATTCCAGCCAAGTTGGCAGAGGTGGCGACCCACAAGAGAAAAACCCCAAAGACGGCCCGGCCACCTGGACCTAGACCAGGCAGGAGAGACTTGGACACACCGGCAGCAGGTGAGCATATAAGCGCAATAGTAGCAGAATGTATTAGAACAATGTCACCAATGTTAATGAATGTAAACTTGCATGGCCCTGGGATACCAGTAGGGGGAAGGCAGTCAGGTGCAAGAGGGGCAGGGGCGGGGGCTGCAGAGGACACAGAGGAGGAAGAGGAATCGTCAGGGTTGCCTTGGCACCTAATTGATCCAGGGTTTGCGCGCCGGGCAGCATAACAGGCCACGGGGCAACAAACAATAGACCAGATGATGGGTCACTAGTGGTAGCATGGGGAGCAGGTGTTGACCCCAGTCCCCCAATGCCGGCACTAGAACCTTATGCACAGCCATCCCCAGGGACGGCATCACTAACCACCAGGGCCACAGGGTTCGCAAGCTTAATACCGCTCGCAGTTAAGGAAAGGATTTGGAGGAAGGAATTTGTAGATATCTTCTCACTAAAAGAGATACAGCTAGAGGGGCTGGACCTGACAACATGCGATAAGAAAGATGAAGAGAAAAGGGAAAGAGCACAAAGAGCGGAACTTCGATAACTGGCTGGACGCATTTCGAATTATGGCATGCATAATTGTAGAATTATTCCCACGCAGCGGATCTGTGGCTGTATGAAGCAAGCATCCATAATGCGCAAAGGCAATTTCCAGGCAAGGAGTGGTTCAAGTATGACAAAGGATTTAGACTAAAAATGCAGACCCACCTAGAAATGGAGTGGAATGAGGAAGATGTGTCCGGTTTCATCCATAAGATTATGGTAGCGAAGGAAGCTAAGACATGGTATGGCAGGAACAAGCAGTCCTTTAGCGTGAATGCCCACAGGGGAAGGGGCAAAGAATTTCAGAGGCACCGGCAATATGGCGCAGGAAAACTCATGCACAACACCGGTCCACCGGCAATATGCTGGAAGTTTGGTACCAACAAATGCACATATGGGGTGGCATGTACTTTCCAACACATAGGCACCGCCTGCGGGGGAGGACACCCGGCAGCGGGATGCCAGCGCAAGAAGGAACACAAAGGAGACAGGAAAGATAAGTAGAAATGAAGGGGGGAAACAGGGGGAGCAGGGGACACAGCGGTGGCATCAAAACTTCATGCTAGCATGGTCCCCCAACATAACACCAGCATTGAACAGATTAGCCAACAGGTACCACAATAAGACAGACGTGGCCTTACTAGTGCATGGTTTCAAAGAAGGCTTTACCATCCCTTTCTGGGGCACCTTTGCCCCTGGCAGCAAAACGAATCTAAAATCCATGACACAACACCCGGGGGTAGTAACCAAGAAGATTGAGAAGAAGAAGATGCTGGGGAGAATCAAGGGTCCTCCTCCCGCTAAGATGAGATAGGGTTTGGTGATCTCTCCGCTAGGAGTGGTTCCCAAGAAAGAAAAAGGGCAGTACCGCCTTATCACACTTTCCGGAGGGTGCTTCAGTGAATGATGGGATTAGCTCAGAGATATGCTCAGTAAGCTACTCCACAATTTAGGATGCCATAGACCTAGTGAGGGCAACGGGGCGGGGGCCCCTGATGGTGAAAGCAGACGTTGAGTCTGCTTTCCGCCTACTCCCGGTGCAACTGGAGAGCTTCCATTTGTTGGGTTTTCTTTGGGAAGGGAGCTTCTACATAGACAAGGCTATGGCAATGGGATGCTCAGTGTCATGTGCATATTTCGAGATTTTTAGCACCTTCATACAGTGGGCACTACACGACAGGCACCCAGCGGGGGGAAAGCTCCACTACTTGGATTACTTCCTCTTCATAGGTCCAGCAGAATCGGTTGAGTGGGGAAGCAACCTGGCAGCATTCAAGGGGTTGGCCACAGAGCTAGGGATTTCCCTATTGGAGGAAAAGACAGAGGGGCCAACCACCAGGATCACCTTCCTAGGGATAGTGCTGGATTCGGTAGCATGTACATCCAGGCTTCCCCCAGAAAAAGTAGAAGACTTCCGGAAGGAGATTAGGGGCTTATGCGGGAAAGAGCAGGCAACATTGCAGGAACTCCAGAGGCTAATAGGCAAATTGAATTTCGCGACCAGGGTGATTCCAGCAGGCAGGGTATGTGCCAGGAGATTTTTTAGGAAAAAGAGAGCACAAATGCACCGGATTATGTGCCTATTTAAAAGAGTGAGAAACGACGTTGCACTAATGAATCAATTATTACTGTATGTGCTCCTGATGTATTCTGATATTTTATTTATTATTATTTAATCTTTTTTATAGGAAATTTTTAGCTAATAAGACATATATATAGACAAGGTGCTTGTACATGTGACATAAATATTATGAATAAGTAATACAAAAATTTGGTATCAAAGAGTCAGAACAATTTATAGAATACAATACCACATTCCCATTCAACGCGTTTCGGCGTG
Source organism: Lissotriton vulgaris (assembly GCF_964263255.1). NCBI lineage: Eukaryota > Metazoa > Chordata > Amphibia > Caudata > Salamandridae > Lissotriton > Lissotriton vulgaris. The sequence goes on along the minus strand of NC_141687.1, from coordinate 739,886,962 downwards.
AGCCTTCTTCAGGAAGCCTGTATTTCTTACACAATAACGTTTACTATAAAATAAAGAATGAAAGGCAATTAGAGTTTGATATATTACAAGTTCAATCACAACATCTTCTCCATTTACAAGATTTAATTAAGCTACATATTTGTAATTTGTTTATATAAAAAGACCTCTCATAACTCCAAGTGAAACTAGTATGGCAGAGCCAATAAAGCATTTACAATTAATATATACTACACAGTTGCACATCTTTATACATGAATATACATATTTACAATACATAATTATATCTCAACAGTATTTTCTAATCAACTGTACACTATTTACATACATACACTGAGGTATTAATCCTGGTTTGGAAATGCTAATAAGCACGGAGAAAATCAATGTCTCTTGTGGTGATCTATTGTAGCTCTAATCATATACCTTGTGGGAGAGAAATCCTCGTGGTGTCTTTATGATACACGGAGGGATAACGAGGGTCTGCTGATGGATGAGATTATCATTGCCCGTTCTTTACCAGGGTGCAGTGAAACAAGAATAACCTGCAAGATAGCGTGCATTCTGTCAGTCGCTGGTGTTCTACTACCAAGAACTAATGACCAGTAAATTAACAAAATGCCACTCCTACCTTAGTTCGAGGAATGATAACAACAGAATGAGGGGAGCTGCTTCTGTAGGAGCTGTGTGTGTACCATCATTTCTTCATGGTTAGAGAAATCTAAGGAAAAAGATAGATATGTATACTCAAGGGGTATATTGTGTATGCAATTCAGCAATAATATGTTTAAGGGAACCTCTTCTATAGTCATATCGACCGAACTCAACGTAGCGACCTCTCTCCAATAAACTGATGTTGTGATGCTTCACTGTATGTATCAATATTATGGGGGAGCCACACATCTTAGTATCGACCAGTGCTATTCTTTTTTACAGTCTTTATCGAGAACATGCATAATTTAATCTATGTCTACCCTGGCAGGCTAATCTTAGCAAGAATGTTCGATTACTATAAATACACCTGCAGGGGATAAATCGAACTGACTGAGAGATTAAATAAAGTCCCCTCACATGGAGAGGCAGCTGCCTTCGCGGTAATGGGACGATCTAGATAACGAAACAGCTATGGTGAATGCGACTGTCACTTACTTGGAAAGATACGATCGGGTGCCTGGAACGGATGTCTTCCAACAGATCCCTGCTAAGTCGGAGCATGACAAACTGGTCTATTTAAATGGCCGAGATTAGCGCGCGAAAAAGCCAAATCTCGCGATAAGCAAGACATCAACCGGAAAGGTGTCCTTGCTTCACGGCAGTACGTCGGAATATGATAAATGAAGGCGCCACCTTAACAGGATACAAAATCTGAAATCATTACTTAAAAACCGATATTCAGATATCTCTTTCTATGTCAAAAATACACGTTAATCAAGAAAAACTTGGGAGAAGAATTCTTATTCTAGAACAATTGATCAGCAACTGAATTGTTACCAAGGAGAACTCCATTATGTAAGGGTTCGAAAAATATACCACTGTTATGTAGATACCAGTAATAATAGTGAAATAGTTGGTACAATAAAAAAGTGGGTTCCAAATGTGTTTTAATGGAGATCGACTAGAGAGATATTCCTACCTGTCGGCACTCGAAGAGTCATGAATGATGCTACCGCCATCTTGGAAGGGTATGGGGTATAGACTATTGCTGATTGCAAGGCCCACTCCAAAAACGGTATGTGTCAAGATGACCTCCTGCTTGTGGTTTCCCAGATGGAAAACGTTTCCTTCTATACAACTAAACAATAACTGAATCACTGCCAGACTGGGCTTACTAGTGTGCAATGTAAGAAAATAGGGAGGGAAAAATTAAAAGTTAAAAGAAGGCATGTTGAAAGGAATATCCGATACAATGTGGCTGATCTGAACTTACTAAGTTCACTGCTGAATATGATCTACCACATTATACTGTGTGATGCATAGTGAATATTTGTTGAATGCACTTTCTGTAAGCACAAATTGTTAAAAACACGTAACACATCTGTAAATCAACAGAAGAACTGAAAAAGCATCAATTCAATATATGACCATATCTTTGTCTCACATTATGGCCTGTTGCCAAGGTATTTCTGCATTTAATCCTTGAACTGCTGTCCCCAATAGAAAAATCCAGTACACTTCACGCAGTTTTCTAATCTTATCTGGGTCTAAACCTGTCTTTGGGTGTATCCTCTCCAGGACATACCAAGACATATTTTCAGGTGTATGATTTTGCTATAGGTAATGGGCCACCATTGGGGCTGTTAATTTGCGTGTCCTGATTGCAGAACGATGTTCTGTGAGTCTGACATGCAACGTATTTGCCAAGAGATTAACACAGTTGACACACGGACTCATATATAAACACCACCACGTCAGGTTGGGGGCAGAGGTAAGGAAGGATTTGGTGATGTGGGATTCCTTCCTGACAAACTTTAATGGCATGTTAATTTGGTGTGTGGGATGGATAACTAACAAACAGGGTGTAGAACCAAGTGGCAGACGCCTTGACCAGACAGCAGACAGACAGGTTCAGGAGGCTGGCACCCAGGGCGGAGGTAAGCATGACCCCTTTTCCAGAGCTGCTGTGGAAGCTGGCAGGACAGACCTGACGGAGCTGGTTCACCAGGCACTCATGCCCGAAGTGGCCAAGAGGTACAAGAAGTACACAGAGACAGTGATGAGGGTAGGCGGGATCGGCTCCCTGGGTGACTTATGCCCAACACACAGGGCAGCGGAGCAGTTTATACAATGGGCATTCAAGGCAGGAAAATCCAGGTTTTGGGCCGAGGCCCATTTGGGCGCCGTGGCCTATTTTGCAAAAATAGAGACTGGGCCTGACCTGGAAGCATCACACTACAACAAGGCAGCAATGAAGAAGTGGAGAAGGAAAGAGGATCCTGGAAAGGATACCAGGCGTCCCATTGATTTCACACGACTGCGTATACTACTCGGCGCTCTTGGGGAGTGGTAACAGATGATTTCGAATTAGTGCTATTTCGGGCGGCCTTCTCCACCGCCTTCTTTGGGGCCTTCCACCACAGCGAGCTAGCAGTCCCAACGAAATGGGGACCAGCAGGGAAATACATACAGGCGAGCGATGTAACACCCACAGCAAATGGGGTGGAGATCGTACTAAAATGGTCAAAAACCGACCAAGCGGGTAAAGGAACCAGGATAAGACTACATTGCATAAAAGACATGGGGTGCTGCGTGGTATGTTGCGTGCTTGCCTTCATGGCAGTGCATCCGGCGGGGGAAGGTCCACTGTTCAAGCACAAAGACCGTACACAATTAAGCAGGTTTCAACTCACGACAACCATGCGCAGTGCACTAGGCAAAGCGGGACTACGCCGAGCAGCCTTTGGGTCCCATTCATTTAGAAAAGGGGCAGCCAAGATGGCAGCACTGCACGGGATGACAGAAGCAGGCATTAAGGCGGTAGGGAGATGGAGGTCACAGGCCTTTTGAATGTATGTAAGACCCCAGCTGCTTTGACCCACAGGATAGGCGAACCCGTAGCGGGCCGAACCACGAGTGACTACTTTTCCTTACTTTAACTGGAAGGAGAGCACGCCCGGTATGGGTGGTGGGGCACTCGTTCATATCCCGGATGCAGACCTGGTGGCGCGAAGGGGGCAATAAGACAAAAGGGGGACCAGCGGACACTTGCATCTGGTGGATTTGCCGGCCGGGAATGAGATGGGACCAGCTGCTGGCAACACTCGAGGAATTGAGTGCGCACAAAGCATGGCACCCAGATGTGCTAATAATACACCTGGGCGGCAACGACCTGGCACAGCTCAGGAGGAGGACGCTCCTACAGAACATATAGAGGGAGCTCGCAGAAATAGACAGGACATTCAGGGGCTCAGCAGAAGTGTGGTCTGACCTGATCAGCCAGCATGAATGGCGCGGGCAGAATCACAAAAGGCAGTCGATAATTCCAGCAAAAAATGTAATCTGGCGGTGAGCAAATACTGCAGGGCTAATGTCCTAGCGTTAGTGAGGCACAGGCTCATTCACACGGGTCGCCTAGAACTATACACCAAAAATGGCATAAACCTGGCAGGCGAGGGCATGGGCCTCTTCAGGAGCAACCTCTGGGGCTCAATGGCATTAGCAGGTTGCAAGTAACTGGACACACTGCGTAGTTGGAGGGGGAGCCGAAGGGAGAAGGAAGCCTCCCAGATGGCATGTCAGAGAACTACGCACATAAGGGTTGGTAACAAGGCACACCGGAGGGTGGTGTGCCAGGACGGGACCACTACCCTTGGGATGCCTCACGGCTGGGAGAGCTGGCCAAAGGGCATAGGGTAAGACAACTCACCTTCAGATGCCTCACGGCTGGGTGAGGCGGCTTTCCGAAAAAGGGGGGTTGCTAAAACGGAGACTGCGCTCTCAGCCCAGCCCCCGCCAGATGGCAGGGCACAACCAGAACCGGAAAAGGTAGCGAGTCATAGCCTAACTCCCGGGACAGAAGCTACCCCTCCCCGCCGCACAAGGGGAGCCCAAATCCAAACTACCGAAAGGAAAAGCGACTTGCAACGGCAAAAAGAGACTAAACAGCAAAATGCAAAAGTTATGTATGTTGTCACTGTATTCTAGAATAAAAACTGCGGCCAACAAATGATCACAACAAGACAGAATTGTATATTGGTTTATTTAGTTGGCAGAATGGGAATGTATTATGGTGAATGGTACAAAGAGGGGAGGTGGGGGTGAGTGCCAAGGTTATGACTTTGTCTCTCATTGTAAATAGCTGTTTTGTAAAAAAAAAGAAATAAAAAAAGAAATCATTAACTATACGATAGACTATCGTAGTTACTTTATCCTGGTTTCTGAAATCGGGTCTCAATCCTATCCCATTCATCAGCCAAACTGTTCTGTCCACAGCATCTCATGTTCAGAATGTTCCTAATATACCAAAGTATTCTCTTAGGAGAGTTTTCAACTATATTGTAATCATTATTCTCACGTCACATTATTCATCTGCCTTCTCTTTCTGTTCATTTTAAAGGCCTAGTAGCAGAGTGTACCTTTGAGCCCTACTCATATATATATATTACCTACTGGCGGTCGCTAGTAGGTATATATAGTTAGGACCTAGTTACCATAGGAAATCCCCAACATTCTATTGGGAATAACTTTGGCGCCGATTGAGGAATCTGCGTGTAATTTTCCTTAAAATTGCTAGGCTCCACTCCGCTCCTTCCCTGAAAGTTTCGAGGGGAATCGTCAAGCGGGGACCGAGAAAAAAGGGGGGTCCCAAAACGTGTTTTCCCCATGTTAATTTCCATGGGGACCTTTAGACACGGCTACAGCCCGAACGGCTGAATGGAATTACACCAAACTTGGCAAAATGGTAGAGCCTGGTATGCAGATGTGCCTTTGCTATGTTTGGTGAAAATCCCTCCAGTAGTTCTTGAGAAAATAAAATGTGAAATTTTTCAAATGGCATTCTCTATGGGACCTTTAGACACGGCTAAGGCCCGAACGGCTGAACGGAATTACACCAAACTTGGCAAAATGGTAGGGACAGGTATGCAGTAGTTCCTTTTCTATATTTGGTGAAAATCCCTCCAGTAGTTGTTGAGAAAATTGAATTTGAGCAAATTATATATCTATATGTGCTCAACATTCTATTGGGAATAACTTTGGCGCCGATTGAGGAATCTGTGTGTAATTTTCCAGAATTTTGGCCAGCTCCGCTCCTTCCCTGAAAGTTTCGGGGGGAATCGCCAAGCGGTGTCCCAAAACGTGTTTTCCCTATGTTAATTTCCATAGGGACCTTTAGACACGGCTACAGCCCGAAAGGCTGTACGGAATTACACCAAACTTGGCAAAATGGTAGGGACAGGTATGCAGTAGTGCCTTTTCTATATTTGGTGAAAATCCCGAATATATATGGGCTCGCCGTACACGTACGATACGCGTACCGTACGCGTACGTGCGCGAACCCTTACGTGCGCGAGCGAGTTTCTGATTGGCTGGCAGTCGACTGTCAACATTCCAAACTGCCCAAACCAGGAAGTGTTGGCCACCATCTTGTTTTTCAGGAGAACAGAGGCACAAGAGAGTGGAAAACAAAACAAGGGGCAGGGTAGAGACCCCCCAACATTCTAGCCCTTCTCAGGGGGTCCCAAAAGGACCCCCAAAGGCAAAGAAAAATTGAAAAAATCACGGGGTACGCGCACCATACGCATACGGTACGCGTACCGTGCGCGTACCCCGCGATGTTTGCACTTGGTGGTCCTTCTGGGACCCCCTGAGAAGGGCTAGGGGTCAGGGGGTCTCAACCCTGCACCCTTTTCGCGTTTTCCACTCTTGTTTTATGCTCTCTTGTGCCTCACTTCTCCTAAAAAACAAGATGGCTGCTCAGGTGGTCCCAGAGGATAATAACAGATATAAACGTTATCCGCTAATAGAATTAGCATTTACAAAACCTTTGAAATTTATTGAAAACAAATATAGGTTTCACGCCTGATATAGTTAGGAATTAGCTTTTAAAAAACCTTGCAAATTTACTGAAAAATCTATAGGTTTCAAGCCTTATATAGTTAGGAATTAGAATTTAAAAAACCTTGCAAATTCACTTAAAAAACCATAGGTTTCAGGCCTTATACAGTAAGGATTTAGCATTTAAAAAACCTTGCAAATTCACTTAAAAAATCATAGGTTTCAGGCCTTATATAGTTAGGAATTAGCATTTTAAAAACCTTGCAAATTCATTTAAAAAACCATAGGTTTCAGGCCTTATATAGTTAGGAATTAGCATTTAAAAAACCATTGAAATTGCTCCTATATAGTTAGTTGTACTAACTATATTTCGCGCACCCGCAATCCACTGCTGATGATGTCACATATTACATCATTCATGACATGGTCAGTGACATCACTCATGACATCACTGATGACATCTCAATTGACATCACTGATGACATCACTGATGACATCTCATTTGACATCACTGATCACATCACTGATGATATCATTCCTGTGATAATACGATGCGCCTCCTCACACTCTAATATAACCTTTGAAACACCCAGTGTTAAATACAGACTACCATTCTTGAAATTATTGACACACCAATACCAGTTACTACTTACACACTCACTGATTCCTAGGTCTACACACACATTCACTCATTCACCCATAGAATCACTCATAAATACAGTCACTCATCAATACAACACTATCATATGCACTCATGCACCTATACAGACACTCACACACTGCCACTCATCCATGGAGTTACTCACACACCTAGTTAGTCATGCAAAGAATCAATCACACTTCCATTTCCTCAACTATACAGTTATACACACAACACCTTACTTATTCAAACATATACTAACACATACTTACTCTCTTATACAATCACTGATACAAGTACACAATGATCCATACAGCCACTCGCACATTCACTGGCTCTCATGTATAGTCATTTATATATGGCAACTCTCACATGCACTGTGTTTTACATATGTACTTACTTGGACATGTAGCACTGAGATATCCATTCACTCACCAACACACCCATGCACACAGTCAACCGCCCATATAGATGTTTCCACATGCACTCTTGAACTCATACACCTAGTGAATCAACTGCTCACACATCTATGCACAGAGTCACACACCTCCCAGCCAAGCACACACACACTCAATCTCCCATTCAAATACTTGGGAAACCAATCAATAACCCATATATCCACTCATATAGCTACTGATCAACACATGCAGAAGCTTACACAACAACAGAGATACTGATGCGCACATTCAGACAGTTTAGTCACTAACCCATGCATTTAGTAAGACACATTTAATCAGTCACTCATACAGTCAGTCATGCACCTACTAAATCCTTCTCCAGACACTTATACATTCACTCATTCTTCAATATGCAAATCATGTTTAAACTTTACAGAAACACACAGTCACTGGATGATGTCATCAGTGATGTCATCAGTGATGTCATCAGTGATGTCACTAACCATGTCATGAATGATGTAATATGTGACATCATCAGCAGTGGATTGCGGCTGCGCGAAATATAGTTAGTACAGATAACTATATAGGAGCAATTTCAATGGTTTTTTAAATGCTAATTCCTAACTATATAAGGCCTGAAACCTATGGTTTTTTAAGTGAATATATATATGTATATATGTATATGTATATATATATTCAATGAAAAAACCATTGGTTTTAGGCCATATATAGTTAGGGATTTGCATTTACAAAACCTTATTTTACTCGCATAAAACCATTGAAATTCCATATATAGTTATAAGCGCTAACTATATATCGCGCACCCGCAATCCACTGCTGATGATGTCACATATTACATCATTCATGACATGGTTAGTGACATCACTGATGACATCACTGATGACATCTCAAATGACATCACTGATGACATCGCTGAAAACATCTCATTTGACATGACTGATAACATCACTGATGATATCATTCATGTGATAATACCATGAACCTCTTCAGACTCTAATATAACCTTAGATACAATCAGTGTAAACAGACAGTCACAGACTGTCACTCATCCATGGAGTTACTCACACACCTAGTCAGTTATGCCAAAAATCAATCACACCTCCATTTTCTCAACTATACAGTTATACACACCTTACTTATTCAAACATATACTAACACATATTTACTTTACTCTCTTATACAATCTCTGATACATGTTCACAATGATCCATACAGCCACTCACACATTCACTGGCTCTTATGCACAGTTATTTATAGATGTCAACTCTCACATGTACTGTGTTTTACATATGTACTTAATTTGACATGTAGCACTGAGATATCCATTCACTCACTAATACACTCATGCACAGTCAACCGCCCATACAGCTGTTTCCACATACACTTTTGAATCCATACATATAGTGAATCAACTACTCACACATCTATGTACAGAGTCACACACCTCCCAGCCACCCATACACACACACTCAGTTTCCCATACAAATACTTGGACAACCAATGAATAACCCATACAGTTACTCATATAGCTACTGATCAACATATGCAGCAGTTTGTAGAACAACAGATATAATGATGCACAAATTAAAACAGTTTAGTCACTAACCCATGCACTCAGTGAGACACATTTAATCACTCACTCATACAGTCAGTCATGCACCTACTAAATCCTTCATCCAGACACTTATATATCCACTCATTCTTCAATATGTAAGACATATTTTAACTTTACAGAAACATACAGTCACTGGATGTTGTCATCAGTGATGTCATCAGTGATGTCATTTGAGATGTCATCAGTGATGTCATCAGTGATGTCACTAACCATGTCATGAATGATGTAATATGTGACATCATCAGCAGTGGATTGCGGGTGCGCGATATATAGTTAGCGCTTATAACTATATATGGAATTTCAATGGTTTTATGCGAGTAAAATAAGGTTTTGTAAATGCAAATCCCTAACTATATATGGCCTAAAACCAATGGTTTTTTCATTGAATTTTCAAGGTTTTGTAAATGCAAATTCCTAACTATATATCCACTATAACCTATGGTTTTTTCTGTGAATTTCATTGGTTTTTTAATAGCAAATATGAAAAGCTTTAAAATGTCAAGTACGTGATAGATAAAAACATTTTCGTATTTATGCACGCTGATGTGCTTTGAACGCTGCCCCCCCCCTCCCCTCTTTTCTCTTAGTAGTACTCTCTCTTTGCAGATAGTGAACGGTAGTTAACGCAGGCCTTTGCCCCCGTTGTAATCCGTCGTGCCTGCTTGTCTCTCCATTTGATTGATTGTTATCCAAGCATTTACTGTTTTAGAATTGGTTCTCTTTGGATCATTCTCTATTTACAAACAAGCACAAAGTCGCAATACTCTGTTTAGTCTTTGCAGATAGTGAAAAATCGTGTAAAAAAATAAAAGTAATCAAGCAAAATCAGTAGGCCACTAATTGGATCTCTTTTTGACCTCGCTAAAATAGAAATATTAGGAACAACCCTTCATGAGAAATATGAAAATAGTGAGATGAACTGAGCTCCACACCATGAGGGCTGCAAGACAGCTCGACTCCGTCACCCACCCCGCCCAAAATAACGACAAACCCTATGCAAATATTAAAAATATAGACAACACACCAGCAAAGAAACAGGGTAAAACATTTTATTAAATAACTATTTACATAACTATTTTATACTTTTTATTGCCCGATCCGGCTAGCTCAATCGATCGAGCATGAAACTCATGCACTCTGATAGCAAGCGTTGCTACTGATGCTATGCAGACCAAAACTGGTTTTCAATTTGTACATTTTTCTAGATTTTTCAATCCAAGGTTGGTTGACTTTGTAGAACGATGGCTTCAGATTTTCAACATACGGTGTGGTGGCGCGGACTGGGAGGGGGCGCTTCGCTCCTGCCCCCTCCCCAAGTAAGATTTTCATACGTGAAAGTACGTTAATGGTTTTGGTCCCTGAGTTGCTTCAATGTCACTGCCATTCTCAAATGGCATAAGTTCTGGATGTTGGGTGCCATAGTTAAGAGTTCTGAGCAGTGCTTGTAACACGATGGATTAGGACCCAGATCTTTTGACTGGGTTGAATGTGTGACATTGATCCTCATTCGGTCCATCACCTGTTGTTTTTGTAACACTGTCTGAAGCTTATTTCCACCTACTGCAGCTTCACTATTCTCAAAGTAAGTGAGTGTCGTTTGTGGACCTGACTGCATTAGAAAACAATGTGATATGTTACCTTCCTAAACAGCTTGACGGAGGCCCCTGAGGGGCGGTGTGATGGCCATGGACTCGGAGAAGACGCTTGGCTCCGACACCCTCCCCAAGTCTTATAGCACTGGTGTAGCCTGAGATCGCCCCCGACATAGGCGGCCGGCTCCCGGGGTCCGGCGGAACTTTTTGCCTTTTGATGACTCTTCAATTCTGGACCTTGTCCCACAATCCGTTTGACCTGAAGACACGCTGTAGTGGGGCGCCCCTTTACCGTTTCAGTTGCCATTCCGCCCGCTTTTGCTACACTGTGCCTCTTCCGCCATTCAGCTGTTTACCGCCCGCTCTTGCAACTACAGCGTCTCGCTCATCATGTAGTTGAGTTGCTCCCGCTCTTGCGGTGCAGCGATAGGCGGCTGCCACAGGACTCTCAAAATGGCGGCCGGCTCTTCGGTTTTGGGCCTGGTCCACTAAAATGGCCCTGGGACACCTTTGAACTCGGACGCTTCCCTGATAGGGCTTGGGTCCCATTCTCGAAAGCGTCCCCTCAGCCGTGAAGATTCTACAAAAGTCTTGGGGGCCTCCGACTCCCGCAGGCTTCTGGTGGGGAGCGGCTGCCATGATTGCTCGTGGAATGGCCACGACGGAGCTACGAGATGGTAGTGCTCTCATGCTGACGCCAGCTTTAGTCTGAAACATCCAGAAACACTGTAGACTACCAATTCGATCAGTTCCGGTAGCGCCCCAACATGACCCGGAAGATAAGAACTTGCCCTCCCCTCTTTGACTGATGGTTCTTGTTGCCTGTCCCCTCTGTTGTCATTTAACAGAACTTTTTGGACTGCTGAAAGGGGTTGTGTTCCGAACGCTGGTTGGTGGAGACATTTTGACTATATTCTTGACCTACGTTGTCGCGTAATGCGTTATATGACACGCCGCGTTAGCGCACCCGGAAGTTATCCGAGGCGCGGCGCGCAGCGCGTAACGTAAGCATAACAGGTCATGTGACTTGTTAATAAAACTTTTCATTGGTTCATTTTGCTTTTGTTATTTTAATGATGAAAAGCTTGGTCATATGACCTAAAAATTACGCTTTTTATTGTTTTCGAACATTATTTTTTTTAAAACATATATGTTATAATATTCCAGGCTAATGTACTTTCCCGGAAAATTTACAACTGTCCTGCAAGTAAAATATATTCCTTTTTCGAGAAAAAGGGCGTTTCTTCCTTCCATGACGGAGCCGTTGAGTAAAAGAGATTCGGCCTGCTGTCTTAGTCGCCGATACGCCTGATTATCAGATTCTTATCGATCACTTTATGTTGCAGAAATTAAAAACACAACTGCCCTTGACCATTTATCTTTACTGCGTTCCTACATATTATACCTTTTATCCATCATGTAATTGGACTGCTTTATTTCACTTGCCTTTTACTGATTCGAAAACAGTGACTAAAAGTAAAAACTTTACCAATGTAAATACTACTACCGTGTTTTGTTTTAAAAACCTTTATTGTGAAAATGTCAGTATACAAATACGGGCCTATAACCACGTGGGCCGGCCACGGAGCAAACTGAAATCGTATATGATGAGGAGACATTTACACTGTAGAGGAACGTAACGAGCGGGCCATTAGGTTGCAAGAACAAAGGTGTCTAACAGTTGCGGAATCGGTGGACAGGACGTACATTTTGTAATTAAAATATGACAGGGCCACTTACAATAACATTTTCTAGATATACATTTGCGGGCAAGGAGTTACGAGTCCCATTTATACCGGCGCCATTTTGTGCGAGGCCGGGCAGGTCCAAGATATAGTCAAAATGTCTCCACCAACCATCGGCCAGACCAGAACCCCTTTCGGCCCTTTATGCTACAAGATGGTGTCTTCCATTCAGAAAATATTGTTGGCAGCATTTTGAAAGGAAACAGAAACAGCAGTTCTCCTAGTGAGTTTCACATTGTTACATTTAGGAAGAATGTTGAAGAGTAGTATGTGGAAAATCTGAAGCCATTTTTCTACAAACTCTCAATCAGACTTGGATAGAAAAAAAAATCCTGAAGAATGTACAAACTGAAAACCAATTTTTGTCTGTATAGCATCAACAGCAACGCTTGAGTCAGCTTTGTGTCAAGCCGCCATTTTCATTCAATCAATAGCGTCCCCCTGCACACATTCAGGGACCTGGTCGTGTCTTCAGATGAAACGGATTGTAGGAAAAGAAGCAGAAAGGAAAAGGAAAAAAGTTCCGCCGGACCTCGGGAGCCGGCCGCCTATGTCATGTGCGACCTTTGGCCACACCAGGGCAATAGTGAAGCTGCAGCAGGTGCAAATAAGCTTCAGACAGTCTTACAAGCACTGCTCAGAAATCTCAACTGAGGCACTCAACATCCAGGACTTGCCATTCGGATCTTGGCGCCTTGTGCTGGTTCCGACCTATTCACACATCGGTCCACTACTGACATCACCTCATAAGCCAACGGGGCACCCCACGCCGACTTTCGGCGCAGCATTGTAGGATGGCCACACCAGTGCGGCAACTTGCTGGACACAACCTCGGTGCCATCCGGATCTCGGCGCGTTCGACTCACTGTACCGCAAGAGTGACCGCAACTCAGCTGGACACGCCGTCTTTCGGCGCAGCATTGTAGGATGGCCACACCAGTGCGGCAATTTGCTGGACACCACCTCGGTGCCATCCGGATCTCGGCGCGTTCGAGTCACTGTACCGCAAGAGTGACCGCAACTCAGCTGGACACGCCGTCTTTCGGCGCAGCATTGTAGGATGGCTACACCAGTGCGGCAGTTTGCTGGACACCACCTCGGTGCCATCCGGATCTCGGCGCGTTCGAGTCACTGTACCGCAAGAGTGACCGCAACTCAGCTGGACACGCCGTCTTTCGGCGCAGCATTGTAGGATAGCCACACCAGTGCAGCAACTTGCTGGACACTAACTCGGTGCCATCCGGATCTCGGCGCGTTGTGCTGCCTTCGGCCTATTCGCACATCGGTCCGCTACTGACGCCGCCTCACGTGCCAACGGATTTTCTACGCTTTTTGTAGCCCTATGCTGCATAACAGGTCATGTGACTTGTTTATAAAACTTTTCATTGGATCATTTTACTTTTGGTTTCCTAAAGATGGAAGGCTTGGTCATATGACCTAAAAATAACACTTTTCATTGGTTTAGAACATTTTTTTTTCCCAAACGATGAAAGCCCCACCTTGTTTCTGGATCATTCAGACTGAAGCTGGCGTCAGCATGAGAGCACCACCATCTCGTGGCTCCGTCGTGGTCATTCCGCGAGCAATCATGGCAGCCGCTCCCCACCGGAAGCCTGCGGGAGTCGGGGGCCCCCAAGACTTTTGTAGAATCTTCACGGCTGAGGGGACGCTTTTCGAGAATGGAGCCCAAGCCCTAGCAGGCAAGCGTCCGAGTTCCAAGGTGTCCCAGGGCCATTTCAGTGGACCAGGCCCAAAACCGAAGAGCCGTCCGCCATTTTAAGAGTCATGTGGCAGGCGCCTATCGCTGCACTGCAAGAGTGGGAGTAACTCAACAACATGGTGAGCGAGACGCTGTAGCCGCAAGAGCGGGCGCAACTCAGCTGAATGGCCGCCACCTGGGGAGGCCCGTTCACGCCGCCTCCCCCACGCGCCCCCCCCCACCCCCCCGGGCCGCCGCACGCAAATTTTCGGAGCAGCATTGTAGGATACCAAAACCAGTGCGGCAGTTTACTGGACATCACCTGGGTGCCATCAACATCTCAGCGCGTTCTGCTGCCTTGGGACTATTCGCACAACAGACCGCTACTGACGAGGCCTCCCCCCGCCCCACCCGGGACGCCCCACGCCAATTTTCGGAGCAGCATTGTAGGATCCCAAAACCAGTGCGGCACCCAGGCGACATCACCTGGGTGCCGTCCAGAACTCTGCACGTTGTGCTGCCTTGGGACTATTCGCACAAAAGACAGCTTCTGACCATTGTTGCTTTTTTGGGTGAAAAATGTTTAAATGTTTTTACAGTTTTTGTTCCGTTCATTATAGTTAAATGTTAATAAAGTTTTAAAATCTAACTTTGTTGGAGTGCTATATATGTTTAAAAAATCGGGTGAATGGGGCCTTGAATCGGGTTATTGTCATGTGTGGGCTTTGCAAGTGTACTGCTACAAGATCGGACATTTCAAACTCAAATGCACGTTCTTTTTCTTACCTTTCCGAAGCATGGAGCGCAATAGCAGGCAGAGAAAGGGTGATGCACGTGTTGAACACTGCCTGGCCTGGCAAGTTGCTGGCAGTGCCCCCCCCGCCCGCTCCTGAAAGAGGGCACACACACACCGCCGCCCCGAGTACTTCACAAATCTTTAAAAGACCATGCGCTTGTTCATGAGGCTTAAATGGTTTATCACCCCTTCTAGAACCCCTGCATCGACCCTCTGACGTTTCCTGGAAGAATTAGCACGTAACACAATACCAAGCCCTGTCAGCTGAAACCCCCGAGAAATCATGGGGCATATTATCAAGGGGGTTTATTTCCGCTTTTTTGGCTTTAAAAGCCCAAAAAAAAGAGATAAAATTATCTCCCTATTACCAAGCTGTCGCTAACACCAGTTAGTGACAGCTAAAAGGAGATAGCGACCATCTTGGGCCCCGCTTTGCATATCAGTGATATTTATCACTAATGACATGCAAAGTGGGCGTGCCAAGATTTTAGCGACTGGAAACAGTCCCTAACCATCGCTATCTCCTATTACCAACTTTTGGAGATATTCGCGCTAAGCGCGAATATCTCCAAAACCTAACACCTGCCCTAAGCAGTTTTAGCCATGTTATCCAATGGGAAGTGGATAACATGGCTAAGAGCATTTGCTGGATAATGCATGAATATCGCTGACTTTTCAATGATATTCATGCATTGCGGCCGTTTTTTATCGCATTTGCGATAAACCTTGCTAATAGCAAGGTTTATGTGCGATAAAATTTGCCGATGTGCGGCGATAATTTTTGTCTCTAAACAAGTTAGAGACAAAAATTATCGCTAGTTGTTGGTAATATGCCCCCGGGTTTTTGCTTGCAGGAATCGGGAGGCGGGAGACTAGCACTGAAATCAGTAGTCTCACGCCTGAATCGGGAGGGTTGGCATGTCTGGATACTCTACAGCTGGGGCCATAAACTACATCCGCAGGGCTAGGTGATGGCCTAGGTCCGGCCTGGACAATCGGACACAGAGGAAGAGGAGTGTCAGAGGGTGCGGTAGTGAATAGGGTGAAAGGGAGGTGTCGGGCGGGCACAGGGTGTGATTCTCAGAGAAGAGCAGCGCAGATGGGGGGAAGTATATGGCCCATGCATGAGAGAAAGAGCGGGGGTGACCAGTGCGTGGGGGAGATGCTTGCAAGGGTGGGGAGCCATGCTGAGGATCGGCGGCGTGCAGAGAGTGGCCCTGGTCAAGGCATCTAAAATGGCTGCCGTGCACGACAAAATTGTGGCATTGGACAAAAACGCAAGATGGCGCAGACAATGTTTATCAATAAGGATTCATTTATAACAAAATATTTACTCGCAGTGACAAAATGGTGGTCAACACTTCCTGATTTCCATCGAAATGAACATTAACAAACGTCACGCAGCAAAAAAAAAAAAAAAAAAGCTCACGCACAGAGCAGTTTTTAGCCATGTTATCCAATGGAAGGTGGATAACATGGCTAAGAGCATTTGCTGGATAATGCATGAATAATGCTGACTTTTCAGCGATATTCATGCATTGTGGCCGATGTGCGGCGATAATTTTTGTCTCTAAACAACGAAGCACAAAATGGGGAATTCCCGTTTCGCTACCAGTTTGCGGCCCAGTTCGCGGCCCGTGAAGCGCTTCTACCATGAAAAATCATTTTTTTTTTATTTTCCCCACGGGACCCTTTAATAACCCCAACAACATTCCTAGGGGTCAAGAGGGGTATACCTTGCCCCCTTTCAATAAATTCCCCCTTCGTTTTTCACCTCTTCTTCTCTCTCGATCCTACCGAGAGATAAGATGGCGGCCGCTCCGGACTGTTTAGAATGTTGACAGACACCAGAGAGCCAATCAGCTTTCTGCGCGCAAAGTTCCGTTTCGCGAAAAGTAAGCGGACCGGATCGCTGCCCGGAGCGCTGTTACAGATATATATCTTGTTTTGAACGTTAATTTCTCAAAAACTACTGGAGCACATATATTGAGACCTAGCAAAGGCACATCGGGCTAATAGTCCCTACAATTTTGCCAAGTTTCGTGCAAATCCATTCAGCCGTTCGAGCTAAAAGTGAGTCCAACCGCCCTATGGAAATTACCATGGGAAAAACGCGTTTTGGGACCCCCTTTTTTCTCGGCCCCCCCTCGACAAAACCCCCCCAAATTTTCAAGGGCTGCTCAGAAACAAAATGTGCCATTTTCCTGAAAATTTCAGCCGATTCCGTCCACAAACGCCAAAGTTATTAGACATAGAATTTTCAAAAATCCCATAGGGAAAAAATCCTAACTATATATACCTACTGGCGATAGCCAGTAGGTAATATATATATATATATATATATATATATGTATATTACCTACTGGCGGTCGCCAGTAGGTATATATAGTTAGGATTTTTTCTCTATGGGATTTTTGAAAATTCTATGTCTAATAACTTTGGCGTTTGTGGACGGAATTGGCTGAAATTTTCAGGAAAATGGAACATTTTGTTTCTGAGCAGCCCCCGACAATTTGGGGGGGTTTCATCAAGGGGGGGCCGAGAAAAAAGGGGGGTCCCAAAACGCGTTTTTCCCATGTTAATTTCCATAGGGCGGTTGGCCTCACTTTTAGCTCGAACAGCTGAATGGATTTGCACGAAACTTGGCAAAATTGTAGGGACTGTTAGCCCGATGTGCCTTTGCTAGGTCTCAATATATGTGCTCCAGTGGATTTTAAGTAATTTAGGTTCAAAAAAAGATATATATCTGGGCGGAGCCTAACCACACATCTGATCTGATTGGCTGTGAGCGCTTCATCCAAGAAGTGTTGGCAGCCATCTTGGGACCAATATGCATGATAGCACCTCATTAAAAAGCATTGTAGTTAATGGAGGGTTTTAGGACTTTAGTTACATTATAAATCATTTGTTGATGGTACCATACTCGTTTTAGGAATTGTGGTGGGTTCTAAGGTGATTTTACCATGTGAAAAAACCTTCTGCTGTGATATCATGAATATTGTTTGAAAGAAAACTAATATCTCATGATTTTCCCACAGTGGTTTGGAAGGGGATCTATAAGCTAAACTGAAAGCATATTTTCTGTAAATTCACATTATCTTTCTCAGTCATGTGAAAATGAAGTCTGACATTCTCAGTAAAACATGTACATCCAACAAGGACAGAGACTGTCAGTTGATTCCTTTGTGTTCTACTGCAGCCTCCTAGAGTGTTCTAAAGAACAACTAGAGCGCTAACAGTCCTACTTATTACAAAGGTATGGCACACCTGAAGCCATCTTGATTGGAATAAAGTGGTAACTCTTAAAACATTTCATTTAAAAAGAAACAACATGAGGGGGTATATTTTTCCATAGAAAGTATGATTAGTGCTGCAGAATGAAAAATTAGGGCACATTTTGAGTGACTTCTCAAATCCTTTTCTATTTCATTAAAACATTCTGACATGCAGTCTCCCAAAATGGCCACCAGAGACAAAAGAGCCCAAATGTAGCCCAAATATCACCCAGATGTAGCCCAAGTAAAGCCCAATGACAGAATGTCCCAGAGTGTTCTAAAGAACAACTAGAGCGCTAACAGTCCTACTTATTACAAAGGTATGGCACACCTGAAGCCATCTTGATTGGAATAAAGTGGTAACTCTTAAAACATTTAATTTGAAAAGAATCAACATGAGGGGGTATATTTTGCCATAGAAAGTATGATTAGTGCTGCAGAATGAAAAATTAGGGCACATTTTGAGTGACTTCTCAAATCCTTTTCTATTTCATTAAAACATTCTGACATGCAGTCTCCCAAAATGGCCACCAGAGACAAAAGAGCCCAAATGTAGCCCAAATATCACCCAGATGTAGCCCAAGTATAGCCCAAAGACAGAATGTCCCAGAGTGTTCTAAAGAACAACTAGAGCGCTAACAGTCCTACTTATTACAAAGGTATAGCACACCTGGAGCCATCGTGATGGGAATAAAGTGGTAACTCTTAAAACATTTAATTTAAAAAGGAACCAAATGAGGGGGTATATTATGCAATAGAAGGTATTATTAGTGCTGCAGAAAGAAAAATTAGGGCACATTTTGAGTGACTTTTCAAATCCTCTTCTATTTCATTAAAAAAATTCTGACATGCAGTCTCCCAAAATGGCCACCAGAGACAAAAGAGCCCAAATGTAGCCCAAATATCACCCAGATGTAGCCCAAGTATAGCCCAATGACAGAATGTCCCAGAGTGTTCTAAAGAACAACTAGAGCGTTAACAGTCCTACTTATTACAAAGGTATGGCACACCTGAAGCCATCTTGATTGGAATAAAGTGGTAACTCTTAAAACATTTAATTTAAAAAGGAACAAAATGAGGGGGTATATTTTGCCATATGAATTATGATTAGTGCTGCAGAAAGAAAAATTAGGGCACATTTTGAGTGACTTCTCAAACCCTCTTCAATTTCATTAAAAAATTCTGACATACAGTCTCCCAAGATGGCCACCAGAGACAAAAGAGCCTAAATGTAGCCCAAATATCACCCAGATGTACCCCAAGTATAGCCCAATGACAGAATGTCCCAGAGTGTTCTAAAGAACAACTAGAGCGCTAACAGTCTTACTTATGACAAAAGTATGGCACACCAGAAGCCATCTTGATTGGAATGAAGTGGTATGTCTGAAAACACTCAATTTAAAAAGGAACAACATGAGGGGGTTAATTTTGCCACAGAAAGTATGATTAGTGCTTCAGAAAGAAAAATTAGGGATCATTTTGAGTGACTTCTCAAATCCTCTTCTATTTCATTAAAAAAATTCTGACATGCAGACTGAAACATGCACTTTTAATACCAGCAGCAGACGTCCCTGGTGAGCAATAGCTTTACTACAGTGATCTAATGTGCAACTAGAGTGCTAACATTCAGAATTTATGGCAAATGTGTGACACATCTGAATGCCTTCTTGATGGAACCAAAGTAAACAAGCATTGAAAATGCAATAGATCTCGCCCTCGTTTAAGTTAAAGCCATTCTGTTTGTAATGAGGTGGCTTTTTAGCTTTGCTTTTATTAGTGGTTTTTCAACTTTCATGTAAATAACATGCATCTGTATGCATATAAGTATATGTATGCATGCATTTATGTTTGTATTTATATAGATATACAGATGATATATGTTTATATATGTATGTATATATATATATATTCACTGAAAAAACCATAGGCTATAGACCATATATAGTTAGGAATTAGCATTTACAAAACCTTGAAAATTCACTGAAAAAACCATAGGTTATAGAACATATATAGTTAGGAATTAGCATTTACAAAACCTTGAAAATTCACTGAAAAAACCATAGGTTATAGACCATATATAGTTAGGAATTCGCATTTACAAAACCTTATTTTACTCACACAAAACCATTGAAATTCCATATATAGTTAGTTGCACTAACTATATATCGCGCACCCGCAATCCACTGCTGATGATGTCACATATTACATCATTCATGACATGGTCAGTGACATCACTGATGAAATCACTGATGACATCCCAAATGACATCACTGATGACATCACTGATGACAACATCCAGTGACTGTATGTTTCTGTAAAGTTAAAATATGTCTTACATATTGAAGAATTAGTGGATGTATAAGTGTCTGGATGAAGGATTTAGTAGGTGCATGACTGACTGTATGAGTGAGTGATTAAATGTGTCTCACTGAGTGCATGGGTTAGTGACTAAACTGTCTTAATTTGTGCATCATTATGTCTGTTGTTCTGTAAACTGTTGCATGTGTTGATAAGTAGCTATATGAGTAACTATATGGGTTATTGATTGGTTGCCCAAGTATTTGTATGGGAGACTGAGTGTGTGTGTGGGTGGCTGGGAGGTGTATGACTCTGTGCATAGATGTGTGAGCAGTTGATTCACTAGATGTATGGTTTCAAAAGTGCATGTGGAAACAGCTGTATGGGCGGTTGACTGTGTGCATGAGTGTATTGGTGAGTGAATGGATATCTCAGTGCTACATGTCAAAGTAAGTACATATGTAAAACACAGTACATGTGAGAGTTGACATATATAAATAACTGTGCATAAGAGCCAGTGAATGTGTGAGTGGCTGTATGGATCATTGTGAACTTGTATCAGGGATTGTATAAGAGAGTAAATATGTGTTAGTATATGTTTGAATAAGTAAAGTTTGTATAACTGTATAGTTGAGGAAATGGAGGTGTGATTGATTCTTTGCATGACTGACTAGGTGTGTGAGTAACTCCATGGATGAGTGACAGTCTGTGAGTGTCTGTTTACACTGATTGTATCTAAGGTTATATTAGAGTCTGAAGAGGTTCATCGTATTATCACATGAATGATATCATCAGTGATGTGATCAGTAATGTCAAATGAGATGTCATCAGTGATGTCATCAGTGATGTCATTTGAGATGTCATCAGTGATGTCATTTGAGATGTCATCAGTGATGTCATCAGTGATGTCACTGACCATGTCATGAATGATGTAATATGTGACATCATCAGCAGTGGATTGCGGGTGCGCAATATATAGTTAGTGCAACTAACTATATATGGAATTTCAATGGTTTTGTGTGAGTAAAATAAGGTTTTGTAAATGCGAATTCCTAACTATATATGGTCTATAACCTATGGTTTTTTCAGTGAATTTTCAAGGTTTTGTAAATGCTAATTCCTAACTATATATGTTCTATAACCTATGGTTTTTACAGTGAATATATATATATATATATATATATATATATGTATATATATATATATATATATATATATATATATATATATATATATATTCACTGAAAAAACCATAGGTTATAGACCATATATAGTTAGGAATTCGCATTTACAAAACCTTATTTTACTCACACAAAACCATTGAAATTCCATATATAGTTAGTTGCACTAACTATATATCGCGCACCCGCAATCCACTGCTGATGATGTCACATATTACATCATTCATGACATGGTCAGTGACATCACTGATGACATCACTGATGACATCTCAAAAGACATCACTGATGACATCTCAAATGACATCACTGATGACATCACTGATGACATCTCATTTGACATTACTGATCACATCACTGATGATATCATTCATGTGATAATACGATGAACCTCTTCAGACTCTAATATAACCTTAGATACAATCAGTGTAAACAGACACTCACAGACTGTCACTCATCCATGGAGTTACTCACACACCTAGTCAGTCATGCAAAGAATCAATCACACCTCCATTTCCTCAACTATACAGTTATATAAACTTTACTTATTCAAACATATACTAACACATATTTACTCTCTTATACAATCCCTGATACAAGTTCACAATGATCCATACAGCCACTCACACATTCACTGGCTCTTATGCACAGTTATTTATATATGTCAACTCTCACATGTACTGTGTTTTACATATGTACTTACTTTGACATGTAGCACTGAGATATCCATTCACTCACCAATACACTCATGCACACAGTCAACCGCCCATACAGCTGTTTCCACATGCACTTTTGAAACCATACATCTAGTGAATCAACTGCTCACACATCTATGCACAGAATCATACACCTCCCAGCCACCCACACACACACTCAGTCTCCCATACAAATACTTGGGCAACCAATCAATAACCCATATAGTTACTCATATAGCTACTTATCAACACATGCAACAGTTTACAGAACAACAGACATAATGATGCACAAATTAAGACAGTTTAGTCACTAACCCATGCACTCAGTGAGACACATTTAATCACTCACTCATACAGTCAGTCATGCACCTACTAAATCCTTCATCCAGACACTTATACATCCACTCATTCTTCAATATGTAAGACATATTTTAACTTTACAGAAACATACAGTCACTGGATGTTGTCATCAGTGATGTCATCAGTGATGTCATTTGAGATGTCATCAGTGATGTCATCAGTGATGTCACTGACCATGTCATGAATGATGTAATATGTGACATCATCAGCAGTGGATTGCGGGTGCGCGATATATAGTTAGTGCAACTAACTATATATGGAATTTCAATGGTTTTGTGTGAGTAAAATAAGGTTTTGTAAATGCGAATTCCTAACTATATATGGTCTATAACCTATGGTTTTTTCAGTGAATTTTCAAGGTTTTGTAAATGCTAATTCCTAACTATATATGGTCTATAACCTATGGTTTTTTCAGTGAATTTTCAAGGTTTTGTAAATGCTAATTCCTAACTATATATGGTCTATAGCCTATGGTTTTTTTCAGTGAATATATATATATACATACATATATAAACATATATCATCTGTATATCTATATAAATACAAACATAAATGCATGCATACATATACTTATATGCATTTTAGGGTTGTTAGGGCATTTTCGTGTGTATTATGTTGCTTTTTTAGGGCTTTTGGGTCAATTAAGTAGGGTTCCCGGAGCCTAGGGCTGAGGGGCCGGTTCAGTTTCGTGTGTATTGGTGTTGGCAAGGTTTTGAGGGATTTTGGCGGTTTTTGGTCGAGATTTGGCCGTTCTATGGCTTTTTTTTGTGTTTGCGGGGGGCGCGTATTCGGGTTGAAATTCGTCCCCGTTCCAGTGGATGGATTGGGCTGATTTTTGGCGAGATGTTAGGGAATCGCTGGAACTAGTGTCCAGCCAAGTTTGAAGCGGATTGGAGCAGTGGAAGTGCTTTAAAGAGCAATTTTTGTGCGAAGTAGCGAATTGCCATGTTATTCAATGGGAGTTTTTGGTGCGCATGGAGAAGGTGAATTTGGGGTGTTCCAGTTGCGCTAGAGGGACGGGGCTTGGGTGAGCTGTAGGGAGAGTGAATCGGCAGGTGTGCCGAATCTTTGGGATTTGTTGGCCGAAGGGAAGGGTGTGCTTGGGCAAAGTCGATTTGGTGAAAACGGTGCGTTATTTACATGAAAGTTGAAAAAACACTAATAAAAGCAAAGCTAAAAAGCCACCTCATTACAAACAGAATGGCTTTAACTTAAACGAGGGCGAGATCTATTGCATTTTCAATGCTTGTTTACTTTGGTTCCATCAAGAAGGCATTCAGATGTGTCACACATTTGCCATAAATTCTGAATGTTAGCACTCTAGTTGCACATTAGATCACTGTAGTAAAGCTACTGCTCACCAGGGACGTCTGCTGCTGGTATTCAAAGTGCATGTTTCAGTCTGCATGTCAGAATTTTTTTAATGAAATAGAAGAGGATTTGAGAAGTCACTCAAAATGATCCCTAATTTTTCTTTCTGAAGCACTAATCATACTTTCTATGGCAAAATTAACCCCCTCATGTTGTTCTTTTTTAAATTGAGTGTTTTCAGACTTACCACTTCATTCCAATCAAGATGGCTTCTGGTGTGCCATACTTTTGTCATAAGTAAGACTGTTAGCGCTCTAGTTGTTCTTTAGAACACTCTGGGACATTCTGTCATTGGGCTATACTTGGGGTACATCTGGGTGATATTTGGGCTACATTTAGGCTCTTTTGTCTCTGGTGGCCATCTTGGGAGACTATGTCAGAATTTTTTAATGAAATTGAAGAGGGTTTGAGAAGTCACTCAAAATGTGCCCTAATTTTTCTTTCTGCAGCACTAATCATAATTCATATGGCAAAATATACCCCCTCATTTTGTTCCTTTTTAAATTAAATGTTTTAAGAGTTACCACTTTATTCCAATCAAGATGGCTTCAGGTGTGCCATACCTTTGTAATAAGTAGGACTGTTAGCGCTCTAGTTGTTCTTTAGAACACTCTGGGACATTCTGTCATTGGGCTATACTTGGGCTACATCTGGGTGATATTTGGGCTACATTTGGTCTCTTTTGTCTCTGGTGGCCATTTTGGGAGACTGCATGTCAGAATTTTTTAATGAAATAGAAGAGGATTTGAAAAGTCACTCAAAATGTGCCCTAATTTTTCTTTCTGCAGCACTAATAATACCTTCTATTGCATAATATACCCCCTCATTTTGTTCCTTTTTAAATTAAATGTCTTAAGAGTTACCACTTTATTCCCATCACGATGGCTCCAGGTGTGCTATACCTTTGTAATAAGTAGGACTGTTAGCGCTCTAGTTGTTCTTTAGAACACTCTGGGACATTCTGTCATTGGGCTATACTTGGGCTACATCTGGGTGATATTTGGGCTACATTTGGGCTCTTTTGTCTCTGGTGGCCATTTTGGGAGACTGCATGTCAGAATGTTTTAATGAAATAGAAAAGGATTTGAGAAGTCACTCAAAATGTGCCCTAATTTTTCATTCTGCAGCACTAATCATACTTTCTATGGCAAAATATACCCCCTCATGTTGTTTCTTTTTAAATTAAATGTTTTAAGAGTTACCACTTTATTCCAATCAAGATGGCTTCAGGTGTGCCATACCTTTGTAATAAGTAGGACTGTTAGCGCTCTAGTTGTTCTTTGGAACACTCTGGGACATTCTGTCATTGGGCTATACTTGGGCTACATCTGGGTGATATTTGGGCTACATTTGGGCTCTTTTGTCTCTGGTGGCCATTTTGGGAGACTGCATGTCAGAATGTTTTAATGAAATAGAAAAGGATTTGAGAAGTCACTCAAAATGTGCCCTAATTTTTCATTCTGCAGCACTAATCATACTTTCTATGGCAAAATATACCCCCTCATGTTGTTTCTTTTTAAATTAAATGTTTTAAGAGTTACCACTTTATTCCAATCAAGATGGCTTCAGGTGTGCCATACCTTTGTAATAAGTAGGACTGTTAGCACTCTAGTTGTTCTTTAGAACACTCTAGGAGGCTGCAGTAGAACACAAAGGAATCAACTGACAGTCTCTGTCCTTGTTGGATGTACATGTTTTACTGAGAATGTCAGACTTCATTTTCACATGACTGAGAAAGATAATGTGAATTTACAGAAAATATGCTTTCAGTTTAGCTTATAGATCCCCTTCCAAACCACTGTGGGAAAATCATGAGATATTAGTTTTCTTTCAAACAATATTCATGATATCACAGCAGAAGGTTTTTTCACATGGTAAAATCACCTTAGAACCCACCACAATTCCTAAAACGAGTATGGTACCATCAACAAATGATTTATAATGTAACTAAAGTCCTAAAACCCTCTATTAACTACAATGCTTTTTAATGAGGTGCTATCATGTATATTGGTCCCAAGATGGCTGCCAACACTTCTTGGATGAAGTGCTGACAGCCAATCAGATCAGATGTGTGGTTAGGCTCCGCCCAGATATATATCTTTTTTTGAACCTAAATTACTCAAAATCCACTGGAGCACATATATTGAGACCTAGCAAAGGCACATCGGGCTAACAGTCCCTACAATTTTGCCAAGTTTCGTGCAAATCCATTCAGCCGTTCGAGCTAAAAGTGAGGCCAACCGCCCTATGGAAATTAACATGGGAAAAACGCGTTTTGGGACCCCCCTTTTTTCTCGGCCCCCCCTTGATGAAACCCCCCCAAATTGTCAGGGGCTGCTCAGAAACAAAATGTTCCATTTTCCTGAAAATGTCAGCCAATTCCGTCCACAAACGCCAAAGTTATTAGACATAGAATTTTCAAAAATCCCATAGAGAAAAAATCCTAACTATATATACCTACTGGCGACCGCCAGTAGGTAATATATATATATATATATATATATATATATATATATATATATATATATATATATATATATATATATATATATATATATATATATATATATATATCCATGAAAAGGCTCACTCCTGGCTGCATGTAATGGCGCTCTTTACTGCGGTGCACAAATCCCCGGCCGAGCCCAGCCGTATTGTATCAGCAAACACTTACAGTCGAAACAGGAAAAAGCGGAGTGCAATCACGGAAGGTAATTTCCACAAAGTTTTTATTTTCAAGTCATAAATATGGGTGTTCGGTCACAGCATGAACCAACGCGTTCCGGTCTCCAAAAGACCTTGGTCACTAAGGTCTCATGGAGACCGAAACGCGTTGGTTCATGCAGTGACCGAACACCCGTATTTATGACTTGAAAATAAAAACTAGAACAACTAGAGTGCTAACAGTCTTACTTATGACAAAGTTATGGCACACCTGAAGCCATCTTGATTGGAATAAACTGGTAACTCTCAAAACATTTAATTTAAAAAGAAACAAAATGATGGGGTTCATTTTGTCATAGGAATTATAGTTAGTGCTGTAGAAAGAAAAATCAGGACATGTTTTATGTGAGATCTCAAATATCTTCCTGTTATATTTCAACAGTAGCAGCCTGCCCGTTGATGCCTTTGTGTTCTACTACAGCTTCCCAGAGTGTTCTAAAGAACAACTAGAGCGCTACCGGTCTTACTTATGACAAAAGTATAGCACATCTGAAGCCATCTTGATTGGAATAGACTGGTTAGACTTAAAACATTTAATTTAAAAAGGAACAAAATGAGGGGGTTCATTTGGCAATAGAAGTTATGGTTGGTGCTGCAGAAAGAACATTTAGGGCATGTTTTAAGTGAGCTCTCAAATCCTCTTCTATTTCATTATACAATTCTGACATGCAAACTGAAGCAATCACTTTCAATACCAGCAGTAGACTTCCAGTTAACTCCCTGGTGAGCAGTAGCTTTACTACAGTGATCTAATGAACAACTAGAGTGCTAACATTCTGAATTTATGGCAAATGTGTGACACATCTGAATGTCTTCTTGATGGAATCAAAGTAAAAAACTAAAAGCATTTCCTACTGAGGAGACTGCAGTAAATGAGGAAATTAGCAAACTTCATAACAAATAAGTCTCCCAAGATGGCCACCAGAGAAAAAAGAGCCCACATGTAACCCAATGACAGGAGTGTGCAAAACACTTTTTATTTTTAGTTTTTCTGCAGTTTTATATAGTGCAGACTGGTCAGGTATTGGAGTGTTACATCTTACATGAACCCTTATTGCATATTTTGCACGAAGCACATGAGATTGATCGTGCACAACATTGAAGTTTACAATTCTGTTAACCTGAAGTTGCTCTGAACCGGGCTTTGTAACACCCATTTTTACCTACTGATTTTAATTATTCTCACTGTTTTTTTTTAAATACACTTTTATGATCTATGTTTCTAAATCAGATCGAATAAAGTTTAAAGAATTCTATGGCAGGACGGAGGAGAGGATCATGCATATCTTTACTCACTTTATGTGTATAGCAGTTCAAAGAAAACGTAACACAACAATCTTTAAAAAAAAACACTACACAACCCATGAACCTTTAGGAGGGTAGTCTCCAAGGCAATTATAGTCCAATCATATCACAGTCCATTGTATATAATATTGTGACGTCCCTTTTGCTTCCTCTTTCTTCACTGCTCGTCAATTAAGTGCATTCCTTACATTCTTGGCTTAATCTGACGTTGTTGCAGTTTGTATAGCAGTTTCTTGTGCACGTTATTAGCATTATTGCCTTGGTATTGTTTCATGTTCCCTGCACAGCAGGCTCTTGCCCGAGAGCGCTCTGCCCGCAGTGAGATCCTGTCAGGCGCGTCTGGTCCGAGCGAGGCAGCTCAGTCGAGAGCTCCCGCTGGTCTTTACACACTTTTGGGAATCCGGTCACTCCTTTAGTGTCCGCAACCGTTGTAGAACAATAAGTTTACAAGGTCTCGTATCTTGTTTAAACTTATTGTTCTACAACGGTTGCCAAATCATTAGTAAGAGATGTGGACACTCTTTTGATCTGCGTTCTGCAAAGACTTTAAAAACTGAAAAACGCAAAAGGATTTTCTCCTTGAGTTCACAATAACAGTCCAACTGATACTGAGACCTATTACTGTTTGTTTACCCATGTTGTTCGTTTGTGTGAATGATTTTTGGATGACTGAATGGCCAAGAATGCCTGAAGTGTGTAAATGCTATTTTTTATAATTTCTATAATTGTTGTATATATTGTGTACATAAAAATTGTTTGTATTTCCATGCACGAAAAAATAGTGTTATAAAAGGTGAAAAAACTAAAAAGAAATATTAAAATTTGCATGTTGCAATTTCTTAAGCAAGTTGTTTTTGCTTTACTCAAAACAGCTACTTATTTGAGTTTTTCAGTTGTCAATAGAAGCTATCAGCACTGGCGCTTGTGTTGTTACATTGTTCTAGTTTGACTCAGCCTTGCTGAGTTGGGAGTCAAGGCCCTTGTGTGTTTTTAGGGTTACATAGTAAGCATAAGACCAACGGGCAGTCCTGGCTCATGTAAGCATGCAAAATGACTAATATTGGCATACAAGATCGGCTTGCTCAACAAACTGGTAGGAGCTAACAGTTGCTAATTCTGGTGAACACATCCTGACATTTACAGACTAGGAACAGCTGCAAGGACAGCTGCAAGCTCAACTGAACATGTGTGAACGTGGAAGATGCTAAATATAGTTAGTTTCTAGGCAGATTACAAGAGCAGTCAACACTGAGGGAGGGCAGAGCACATGGCGAGCACGTGGCAGCACATGGCAAACAGGATGGCTGCCAGAAATACAAAATGGCTTTCAGCTCATGCTAACAAATACCACCAATCTTTAACAGATAGTCCTTTTAGCATGAGCTAAAGACATTCATATGATCCAGTAGGAACACAGAAAATATTTGCACATTAATTTTCATAAATTTATCAATATCCTAATTCATTGCTAAGTGGGCATTTTCCATTCTAAACATTTCATTAAGCGGGTATATATGAGGTATAAGCAGGAATACAAAGAGAACAAAGCATTGGGTCATAATTAACATTCAGATTGCAGGAGAGAGTAATTCTGGATTAACACAAAGTCACTGCCTTGTGTTACTCTGCCCTGGGAAGCATTTTTATGGGCGGAGTGTGGATCTTTCCATGTATCCAACCATGGATTTTGGCACTTTTCCAGATTTACTACTAGCAGTAAACATGGGAATGGGCCAAAAAAGTACATCATCCCAGGGGAGGCACAACAAGGAGAAATACATGTATTCCTCCTTGTTGATTCCTCTTTCTATGTGTGCAGCATTCTGCAGCAAACAAAGAAAGAGGGAAAGGTTTATAAGATGTTCTTTCCTACACAAAAACAATTCTACCTGCAACACAGGCACCATTTTTCCATGGTGCAAGGGTGCCTGCATTGGGGCTAAGATGCAATGTGTTGCATCAGCGCATGGAGAGAGCAGGAATGCAACATATCTTAGTAGATATTGAGGATCCATGCGCTCTCCTTGTGACATAGCGCAGCAAGTTGTCTTGCTGTGCTGTACTGTATCACATCATTGTAAATCTGACTTTAAATAAACATGCCCTTCTCTTTAAATACCATGCACTGTGTCCTATGACATTTAGGGCTTACCTTAGGGGTAACATATAAGTATTAAAAGAGAAGGTTTTTGCCTCTCAAAAGGTTTTCTTTGCCTGGTTGAAATGGCAGTTTAAAACTGCACACCCATTCTCAAATTCAGACAGTTTTACAGTACCACTTTAGTGGGTGGCACAGTGAGTGCTGCAGCCCAGTGGTAGCATTTAGTGTACCTGCCCAAGGTACAGGTGATACCATATACTAAGAACGTATAAGTAAATTAAAGGTGCCAACCAGATGTATACAAATGTTAACAGTTTTGAAAGGCAGGGCACAAGCCAACAGAAAATGAGTTCAGCAACAGAGGGCAACAGTCGGGTGTGACCCTGCAGAAACTGCATTCTTTCAGCACATCCCAATATCAAATCCTAGATGGCAGTTTTGTCTAAATTATATGTAAAAGTGTTGCACCCTTCAATGGAGCAAAGAGGATGCCGGAACAAATTTTGTGTATTGTCGGTCTGATTAATGAAGGACTCTGCTTTAGTCTTACCAGACCAGATTCCTATCAGATTTCTGTCTGGGTTTGTTTTAGGGACAATGACTACTTCAAATGGGCTTGTAGTGTTAGATGTGGAAAGACACTATGATTACCATAACACACTTCCTACCCACTCCGTAAGCCTCAGAGCTCAAGTTCAGTGTGGCAGAAGACCTTCGCCATCCTGGATTTGCCTGTCATGTTGCATTTTGGGTCTGTTAGCAGTAAATCAGAATAGAACTACTGCAAAAGTAGGGGTAGGTCAGGGTCTGGAAACAACTTGTATTCTATTGGTCAGAGCAGAACTAGGGGTCTCTCAGGGTATTACCACTCACAGGCTGGTGAACGCTATAAAGCTGTTCACTCACCCAGAATGCCTGAGAGCACTGTTGTACTTGCAAAAGAATAGCAGGCAGGCTGAATCTGCTACACTTGACTTCTGTGAACCCTATACCTCTTTAAATACAAGAAAAGAGTGTTCTTCAAGGATCATAAGGCTGATTCTCTTGGTGGTTCCTGGAAAATGAAAAAAAGTTGAAGAGGACATTCCTTTTAAGAATCCCAAGTGGCCTGTGGCAATTTACCATTGACTGGACTTTGCTGCTGCTCTGCATCTGGAAACACTATCCTTGTTGTCCTGTGGGCCCTAGAAATGTACTGCTGAGATTGGTTTGGCACCAAAATTAATGTGAACACTTTTCCAAAACTTTTTGGTCCAGAGCTTCAACTCTTCAAGGTGACTGACAGTGAAAAGCTGTCGACCTGCAGTTAAAACCATCAGAATTTTGGGTTTGTTCCAACAGTTGCCCATCAGAAAAATAACAGTTTCTTTTCAGATTAGACCTTCAAAACCTTTTTGAACTTTGATGCTTCCATGGCGTAGCAGGGCAAATCTGCTTAGTGTATGCAGCTTGAGCTTCATTGGAGTTAGCATGAAATCACACCTACATCTGTAAGTACAACGACCAGTGACTACCATTGGCATGTCATGCTTTTTGGTGTTATTTCACTTAAATATTCAACAATCTATATCTCTAGTCCCCATTGCTGCTTTCCTTATTAGTGTCAGTTTGCTCAATATATTTTTCTCAATTCTCTAAATTGTGTGATTTTTATTTTGTTGTGTGTTGACTTTTGAACCGTGTTGGTACTTCTAAATGCTTCATGCATTTTTGTTTTGTTTAGTTAAGCCTGAATGCTTCGTGCCATAGCTAACAAGGGTTTAGCTCAGTTTCAAATTACAAACAATTACTGAAACCTTTGATTGGACAAGATAATGGCTTTATTAATTGTGGTGAACACCAATCGACCCAAACTAATAAATCACTTTCTCATTCAATGTAACACTGACCAAATTTTTCCTGAAAAACTGTCAATACATTTATAGGGAGATCTATAGCCCAACATTTGAAATTGCAAGACCCCTCCAAGAAAAACTGCAGCATGAGAGCAAGTCCGCGATGAAAGTGTGACTACAGGGGAAGCGCCCCTCACCCTGAACCATAAAGCTCAGATGCCCCCCGAAATAGAAGCTTATTGCTAAGTTACATCAAACAGGTATGAGAGATCCTAATGCCTCATATGTTTGCATGCCTTTAGAATCACAGGCTAGGTAAGGAATTCTGTGACCCTGATGAAGACTGTAGACTAATTTTCTGGCATTAAAATCAGTTGAAACATGCCGGCAACAGTTTGCTTTTAGGTGAAACATTATTTTCACTCTCTAACCATTTGCTTTTAAATTGTATTAAGGGGAGAAACTCTTGGGTTATATCTTTAGGTATGTATTTTTAACTGGCTTTCTGGACCCTTTTGCTATTGTCCTGTAAATAAAATTGAAGAACTCCCAGTCCTTGGTGGAGTCCACTGGCATAGTACCATCTTACTCCAGTTGGGGGGAGGGTGTTGATGATGAAGCATGCCACAAAATGTTGTGGTTGACCCACCCCTTAACCCCTTCCATGCTCATGACGGAACGGTTCCGTCATGAGCGTCGGTTGGCCTGTGCTCATGACGGAACCGCTCCGTCATGGTTCCATAGGTTCTTTAGAACCTTCAACACCGCAGCGGAATTTGTGCGGCGCAGAAGGGGTTAAATATATTATATATTTGCATACAAGCTAATAGGTAGGTTATTCCACTCCATGTAGAGAAGTAGTCTCATAACTTAATTATTACCCATACCCTAGTACTTTGTGTTCATAGACAGAAGGAGGTGCAGGGCTTATTTTCTCTTACTTTCACTCTGTGTTTACAAGACCCACTAACCTCAGTGTAATTTGGTATTGCAACCTACAATACGTTTGTTACTTGAACATCCTTGGGACCTTCTAAGCCTCCAAAATGTCACCTACTGAGAGCAATTCCTATGTTATACTTTTTGGCTGCACATAATTAGCATGTCTGTAGAGATCACCTAATAATAATAATAAAGGGGTTTGTAGAGCGCATGGTGACGCCATCTCTGTGTGTCCTCGCGCTGTGGAGAGAGAGACAGCGCTGTGACAGATAGACAGAGTCTATAAGGTGTAGAGATGGGTTTTTAAAAGTTTTCTGAACTTAGTTTCTGTTTCTGCTAACCTAATGTTCACCGGGAGTAAGTTCCATTTGCTGGCAGCTAGCACTCTGAAAGAGCGGCCTCCCAGTTTGGCTTTTTGAACATGGGGGATTTTGAGTAGGCCTGTCCCTTTAGAGCGAAGTGCTCTACATGGCTCATAAGTGAGGGCTAGGTCCTTAAGATACTGAGGAGCTTTGTGAAATATAATCCTATGGCACATTAAGAGTGCTTTGAATAGGATCCTTTTTTTATAGGGAGCCAATGTAGAGCAGCCAGAGTGGGTTTAGATGCTGCTCTTTTGGGTAGTCTCAGAACCAAGCGTGCTGCAGTATTTTGAAGTACCTGCAGACGCCTCAAGTTTTTTTCGGTGGTTCCCAGGAATAGCACGTTGCCATAATCTATTCGGGAGGTCACCAAAGCTTGGGTCAAGGTTCGTCTAGAATCTAAGGGAAGTAGGTCCAGGGTGCGATTGAGAGTTTTTAATACCCCGAAGCATTTTCCCACTAACCTATGAATATGGCCATCATAAGATAATTTGGGATTGACCCAAATACCCAGATTCTTAGCTTCTTTACAGATAGTAGGCAGTGGGCCAAGACAGTTTGGCCACCAGTCCCCCGTCCAGCTTGAGTCTTTCCCTCCTATCACCAGTACCTCTGTCTTGGAGCCATTGAGCTTCAAGCAGTGGTGATTCATCCAACCTGCTAGGTTCTGCATGCAGGCCTTGAAGTTGGCAGCTGCAATGGTTGGAGCTTGGGATAGAGAGATCAGCAGTTGGGTGTCGTCGGCGTATGAGACTAATTCTACACCGTATGATTGCACCACATCTGCTAAGGGTGCCATGTATAGATTGAACAAGGTGGGGCTCAGGGCAGAGCCCTGAGGCACCCCCTGTTCTAAGGATATGCTGTCTGAGGAAAAAGATCCCCGCTGTACCTGAAAGCTCCGATCTGTAAGAAATGCTTTCAGCCAGCCCAACGCCGACTCGGTGACCCCGGCTTTGTTTAGGCACTGTAGCAAGATGGAATGTGCTACAGTGTCAAACGCAGCACTGAGGTCCAGCATGATAAGTGCCATGGTGTGTCCAACATCTGCTCCTTGACGCAGGGTTTCAGTCGCTCTCAGAAGGGCAGTCTCCGTAGAGTATCCAGGCCGAAAGCCAGACTGAGAAGCGTGAAGGAGATTGTTCGTTTCCAGATGGGCCACTAGCTGAGTGTTAGCCACTTTCTCCGCCACCTTCGCTAAATAGGGTAACAAGGAGATCGGTCTTAGGTTTTCAAGGGTTTCGTGGCTCACGTTTGGCTTCTTTTTGATTGGGAGAACAATTGCTTTCTTCCATACTTCCGGGAGTTTGGCAGAAGCAAAGAAGACCTGGAGCACATGCCTGAAAAACGGCTCCACTACAGTCAAGCTCTCTCCTAGTACCCTAGGTGGAGCTGGGTCACGAGGGGAGCCAGATTTGATACTTTTACATATGCTATTAAGGATCTCTGGAGGGGGGACCGTGAAGCATTGTAAACATACCTCCACAGAGCTTGCTCCTTCCCTTTCTACAAAATCATGTCCAGATGTTATATTTCCAGAGAAAGTAGCATAGATGTCTCTTATCTTTCCAGAAAAGTAGTTGGCTATTTTATTACATGTTTCCACTGAGTCGTTTTGGGAAGTGTTATCATTGGCTACCACTGAGATCTCCTTGAAAATTTTGAAGAGCTCCTTAGAGGAGTTTTCTGCTTCTCCAATACGGGATTTATAATGCATTGCCTTAGTGGTACGTATTTTGATGTTATATTCCTTTTGTGCTTTTTTGTAGTGGGTTATGAATATAGGACAGAAGTCTAAGCGCCATTGCCGTTCTAGTTTTTTACAGATAGATTTCGCGGCCTGTAATTCGGGTGTGAACCATGGGGCGGATTTCTTTCTGCTATTAGCTCTCTTGGTGGTGCGTATTGGGGCAGTAGAGTCTAGGGCAGTTAAGATGCGTTCCTCTAACCTACTGTATGTGCTTTCGCAGTCCGTGCCCCCTGGCAGTCCCCCTAGCTCGAGTATTTTGTTAAAGGTTTCTTGTGAAAAGTTTTTCCATTTACGGCATTGGTAACGGTTATTATTGTCCTTTTTAATCTCAGGCTCTGATATCAAAATGTGAAAAGAAATTAAAAAGTGGTCTGACCAGGGTACCGGTGAGGATGCTAGAACTTTCACTCCGCACCAGTTTCCGAATACAGGGTCCAATTGGTGACCATGTTTATGGGTGGGGGAACTATTTTTTAAGTCCAATTGTAGGGACTGTAGCTCTTGCCTAATGTCCTTTGCCTCTTTATCTAGTTGGTCGTCAAAATGGACATTCATGTCTCCTAGTACCATAATTTTGCTCTTCCTTATGGCTAAGTGGGCAGCCGCTTCCACTAGGCTGGTAGTGAAGTCATAGAGCCTGCCTGGGGGTCTATAGACAAGAACACCCAATATAGAATGTTGAGGCCCAGTTATAATTGTGAATAGTCCCGCTTCACAGTCGTCAATCTGCAGGGGTGATAGAGAACATTCCAGCAGAGCTTTGATCGGAATTGCAATCCCTCCGCCCCTCCCCTCCCTCCTATCTAGTCTGGAAAGAGAATAACCAGATGGCATGGCTTCCATAACTTCGGGGTCGGAGTGTTCTCCTAGCCAAGTTTCTGTTAAGAAGAGTATATACAGTGCTTTGTCTTCAAGTAGGTCATGGATCTGATTACTATGTTTGCTAAGTGATCTACAATTTAGCAGCCCTCCTTGTACCCTACCTTTGTCTAGGTCATTAGTCGGTTCTCTAGCAATTTTAAAAGGAGACATGGAGCAGCTTCGAAGAGATGCCACCTCCATAGTGTGCCAGCAGGGTGCATTAGTCAACGGACATAGGTCTAACAATGCCTTTCTTCCATATTGTATGTGGGAGTACCCAGACCAGCCAGGGGTCGGGCTTGACTTTGGCTCGACTTCGGCTCGCTTCCGGCGCGCCCGCTGCACGCGTCCGCTGCGCGGTCACTGACCCACACATATTTATGGAAAGGTAGGGGCAACTAGAGCGCTGACCTTGCAGCCCTGAGCCCGGAAGTGCTGGGCTCCTCCTCGCCCTCTGCATCAAACGCCCAGAATGGACACGGCAGACCGGGGTGGGAGTATAATGAGTGCGTGATCACAGAGCTTTCCAATCAGCCCACAGGTGAGGCGCAATCAATTTATAAAGTTACACACAAGAATTCACTGTGAATATTAAATTAGCATCCAATCGCTAAAGTTAAAAACGCTCTAAATTCAGCGCTCGCAGTACAGCTCTTGTCATACAGCGCAAAGCAGATAAAGTCAGCCACTGCCACCGGCTAGACTCATCTCCACCTTTACTCATTAACCTGTTTCTGTAATATCGGGCAGGCATATGGGCAAATGTACTCCCTAATTTGTGTGAGCTTGTTAGAAATGGGATCTCTGGTTGGCTAGGGCGTGCGCCAAAACCAGGCAATGACCACCACTCTAGTCAGGGCAAGGGAGCTACATGCCAAGATAACCCATGCTCACCCCCCTGGTAGCTTGGCACGAGCAGTAAGGCTTATCGCGGAGGCAATGTGTAAAGCATTTGTGCAACATACACGCACAGAAGCAGCACACTAGGCACACCACAATAAGTGACTCCACACAAGGTTATATATAAAAATAGCCTTTGTATTATCATAAAAACATTAGATCATAATCACACATATTTCCCTGTGCCAACTGGCACTGCGCAGTATTTACAGGGGATTATTTACACCTGACAGGGCCATGTGGGCCACTGTCAGGAGCAGCACTTAGTAGAAATAGTAGATGTAGAACATAGAATAATGGTAGCACAAAATAACAATTGTAGAACACAACCAGTAACCACTGGTAAAAGGTAGGAACACACTACACAATACTAATCACCCTAGGCATAGATCACGCAGTGAAACAAAAACTTACTAGCATAAACTATACTCGGCATAACAACCTCCTAATCATGAAAACACAGTTAGAGGTATAAAACAGACATAAAGGCATTGCTCATTATGCATAAATCACATTAGGCATAGACAGTGTACCCCAGGCGAGGGCACAACACCTGAAGACTGTCCCCAGGCCAACTGGCCTTCCATGGGGCTCAAATGCCCTTTGTCCAAATAGTCAGGGCGCGCTGCTTAGGCAGCGAAAGCAAAGGTGCGCAAGAGTCTGGGCCTAAACATGGCAGCTGCCCACTAATTGCTGGGCAGCTGTAGACATGATCATGGGCACCAGCGTGCCCCTTGATCCCCTCTCTGGGACTCCCAAATGCAATTGAAGGTGCCCCAATGTTGCAGTTTGCCTGCGCTCTCGCAGGGCAACTGGCAAAAATGGGCAACGGATGTTGGGCACTCCTGGTGCCTCTTGGGCCACCACTTGGGCTTCTTAACAAAAATCTGCCAAACTTTGCAGTTGCATTCTGTCAGGTGGGGCAACTGGTAAAACACAGAATAGCCCTGGAATGGCAGGGGCTCTAGGAGTCCACACCAGGACTCTCCCACTGGATTGGCCCCAGGTCCCTTGTGGGACTTCTCAAAGACAATGTGGCCCCAATCGAAGTTAGTACCAGCAGGAAGAGGGGCGGGCACCTGCAATATGCCTCAACGCCCCTTCTCACAGCAATGAACCCAGGATCCACTCACCAGCTAGACTGCGGGGGCTCTCCCTCACGGCTCACTCCTCCTTATCTGCAGTGGGGGCAGGCACTGGCAATGTGCCTCGTGCCCCCTCCACTTCCTCCTAGGTGGCGGCTCTTCTCTTGACTCACTCCTCCTTTTGGTCACTGGAGCATGGGGTGGGCTCCCATCAGCTTCCTGTTTCCTTCTCTGAGCAGGGCGGGGCTCTCCTCTAACACCGGAGCCCCGTCTGCACCTTCAGCCACTCTCTACTCCTTGCTGGGCACCACGGGGCTCTCCCTCACTATTGGGGGCCCCAGGTGCTGGCACCGCCTCTGTCCTCCGAGCCGGGCGAGCCTTCTTCAGGGTACAGGAGCGCGGGTGGGCTCCTGTCCGCTTCCTGTTCCTTCCCTGTACTTCCGGGTCGCCATGGGCAGAGCGGCGGTCCTCAGTGGTTCTCCTGCAGGCTGCAATATGGGGTAGGCTCCCGTTCCTTTGCACACAACGTCCCTGGTGGGGTAGGCACCCGCTAGGGATATAGACAGAGGCACACGGCCCCTGGCGGGGTGGGCATCCACTAGGGACAAAAAAACGGCAAATCCGTGGGGTGGGCATTGGCGCAGAAATCATCAGATTGCGGGGTAGGCACCCCCTACCTGGTAAGAATCAAAAGTCGGCAGTTGTGGCAGGCAATGCGGGGTGGGCACCCGCACAGCAAATAAGCACAATCGCAGGGGAAACTCCACGCCGGGGTTCCCCCCACCAAACATGATCGCAGCCTTGTGCTGCCATGCAAATTCGAAGTGCTGCTCCTCTGGGAACACAAATAAAACGCTCCCTAGGAAAATAAAGCGCCTCTTCAGCAATGGGAAGCCAAGCGCTCCTCAAGACAATGAAGATGTGGCACTTCCCAGGCGCTTGAGGGGCAGAGTCCAAAGCAAGTCTGTCAGAATGAAGGGGGGGGGCAAAGGCTTGGCCCAAGGGCCAGCTCACAGGGCCCTCCCGAAGGGAGGCAGTCCCCAGTGGCGGTTCCTCCTGGCACCCAGCAGCAACAGCAGGCCCCCCTCAAGTCAGGAACAAGAGAACAACATTTCCATGGGGTCACAGCCCCTTTTTATACACACATTTCCTTTGTCTAAAGCTGTGGGGCATGGAAAGAACCAGTGACAACTGGTTCTGGAGCAATTTGTTTTGCTCAGCCCCTCTCCCTATTCACAGGACAGGCTGGGGACATCAGACGTACCACAAGCGGCGGAGCCAGCATTGTGGAGGAAAGGCACAGCCCTATTCAGGTCCCAGGTGCAATTCCTCCCTCCCATCTACATGCAAATCTCCCTATTCACTACCACGCAGACCCATCCTGGCTCCTGGAGCCAGGCACACCAGCCAGCCCCTGTCACTCACAAGCCAAACAGGTAGTTCACATTCACTGCACACAGAAATGCCAACTTCTTAAAAGTGGCACTTCTCCACTAGACACAATAAATCTGTGCACACCATTGCGCAGCATTTATTCTCATGAGTTCGCACATACCAAACTCGCCCCTGCACTCCTCTCACACCAGGAATTGCCATGGACAAACATATCCCCCATGCATTCCTATGGTAGAGCAGGCCAATTTTACCACACACACTCAGATTGCGCACGCATTTTACACTGGGACACAGTGTCAAAGTGCGCAGAAGCCAAAAACAACCAACATCAGGTCACCTTTAAAAGCAAAACATTTAGGGGTGAACCTGCCAGAAGGGCCAAGTCCAACAGAGCTGATATTCACATGCAAATGAAGGAACACCAACCATGTCTTGTGTTGACTCAGAGCTCGTGCAAAGCATGATTGAGAAATGCCTGCATCTTCTTTAAAGGTACCAGCGAACATCAAATATAGGAGCAAACAGTTGTTAAACTCCCAGGACTGTTTGTTAAAAAGTTTCCACATCCCTCCTGCACTACAGATGTAGCCACTCTCTAATGAATTCTTGCACTGTTGTCTAGATTTGCGGATCTGGTTTACTGTATTAAGGAACCACTTGACAATGATTATGTTACATTTATGTAGAAGCATATAATAACATTAAATTGTACAGAAAATCAAACTCAATGCAAAGTGTGGGAAATTGGATTGTTAGTTGAAGGGGGGTGACCCCCATTCAAGCAACAGCTACAATCTCTGTCAGAGTGAACCACAAACGTCCTAAATTAATCTGTGCTTAACCCCCTGTTAGCTTGGCACAAAAGCAGTCAGACTTAACGTAGAAGCAATGTGTAAAGTACTTATGAGACCCACAAATAGTAATAAAGGGAAACACAACACAAGAAAAATACAACACTAATTTAGAAAAATAGAGTAAAATATATTCAATTATTTGTCTCCAAAATGGCAAAATTCCAATCAGTAAAACTGAAGTTATATTTTTTTTAAGTTTAAGATAAAAGAATAGCACCTAAAATATCAAAGCACCAAATGTAGATATCTAGTCGCATGGAACCAAGTCAAAGTCATAAAATGATGTTGACCACAATGGAGTGAGGGTCAGATACAAAGAGTGGATTGGGCCCGGTCAGCGCGTACCTTTGGACTTAGGCAATACTCTAAGAAAAATGTTCTGATAAGGTGAAATTCAGTGATGCAAGGATGCAGGCATCAACCAGTTTAGGACATTGCAAAAGAAGAGAACCTCTTGGACCATTGATCATTATTACATTTAGATACAAAAGTCAATGTACTTTTGCCCTAGTTTTCTTATCAGTAATAGACTTACACTCATTAGTATCTAATACATATGATTTTCTAAAATGTACAGCCTTTTTCAAAATATACAAATAGAAAACATCCAATGAAAGCTTTTTTTATATAGTCATAAGTACTTTTTACTTTATTTTTTTCAAAAATATTTTTGTTATAACAAACTTATATTGTTTTTTCTGACTTTAAAAAGATGATACATCTGTGGATTCACTAGATAGTATCTACTCGTACATGTTGAAATACATACATGATATCGAGAAAGACGTGCAGTGGCAAAAAACACAAATCAAAACACATGAAATTGTGCAACACATTAGTGAGAAGATATTTACAAACACATTTACAATGCAGAATTAATCCTGTCCTACAGTTTCTGTTGCTGGTACCAGGATATCAAGCAACCAATTATCCTTAATAGTGTACAAATATTGGTCCATGTGTTGGATAGGTCAGAGCATATCTCAAAGATATTAAAGACAGGGGAGGGACAACATTTGTCTTTTGTTGAACCTTAAACTGAATATCCTGCTAATTGGAATCAACTTCAAGTGTAGAACTGCAAATGCTCTTGGCCTACGAGAAGGGAGTGGTGGGTGTGCCGACGCGTTTCGACCTTGGTGCGTGGACCGAGAGGTTTCGAAGAAGTTCTTCCTCAGACCTGGGGTTTCTGGAGGTGTAGGACTCTGCTGTTGGGCAGTCGTATAAGTGGAGTCAGAGGGTGTTTACATTTTTAAGACAACGTCATAATACACTCATCAATTTGGGTCCACTTGGGTGAAAGTTATGATTTCTTCTTATTCGTGTTATTTTTATTTTTTAGCAAACATTGCAGCTTTGTAATTGCTCCGTGCAGCAGTGTCTTAAACGTGTGATGCTGGGCTTCAGGTCCTAGCAGCTCCGTAAATTTTTCAGACTGGCAGCGTCTCTCCTAAATGAACAAATATTAGAGACATTGCTGCGCGGAGCAATTACAAAGCTGCAGTGTTCGCCAAAATAAAAATGTACATGGCCCTATTGTATCTTGCATGCGCAAACGGGTCACAAACCCGTTTGCGCATGCAAAATAGGGTCGTACATCTGACTCGTGATGTACAAAATGTTTTGCAGTCGCAAAACCTACAATTAATGAAACCACAGGGGTTATGACTACAAAATGCTGTTGGGCTATGTACTAATCGTCTTATGAGAGACTGATAAGCCTTTCTGAATAACAAAAGAGGGTTGCCAATCATTTTGAATCGAAATCGGAAGAGATGTAAAAGAGGTCTCCCCCTCCTCATTATGATTTAAAATGTTATGTATCAATGATTTGCAAATACAATTGTGGTTACAAACTATTGAAAAGTTACCAACCCCTCAATGGGATGGTAACTGATTCGCAGAGGGGAAGCTTTTTCCGGGAACAGCTTCATCTTTGGGAATAATATATAGTAGCTGCAGGTGAGGTGAGTAGGCCGTTGTCCAGGCTCTCCTTGAATAGTCCTAAGTGGGAAACATTTTAATGGACACATGATCCCTTAAATTTGTTTAACTTTTAGCAAATGCAAGGATCGATGAATACTATCCCTTGAGGGTCATCATCCTGATATTCTCAGCGCTTTGCAGTGATTTGATTTGATTTGATTTTTCTATTTGTATAGCGCGCGATTGCCCAAAGGCGTCTTGGCGCTGAGAATTCCCACTGGTTCATTAAAGATGTATAATTAGAGCTGTCTAGCGAAGAGCCATGTTTTAACTTCCTTTCTGAAGGATTTCAGGGATGGACTGGTTTTTATGTCTAGCGGTAGTTGGTTCCATATTTTTGCCGTCTGTACCAGGAAGCTTCTGCCGCCCCAGTTAGTTCTTCTGAATCTGGGTACCTTTATGAGTTTCATTTGCCCTGATCTTAAAAGTCTGTTTGGCTCATATAATTGCAGATGTGTTTTTAGGAATTTTGATCCAGTTCCATTTGTTGCTTTATATGCCAAGCATAGTGATTTAAATTGTATCCTGCTTGCTATTGGGAGCCAGTGCAAACTTTTTAGTTTATGGCTTACTTTTTCAAACTTTGGTATTTCCAGAATCAGCCTAGCTGCTGCGTTCTGCAGGCGTTGTAACTTAAGGAGGATTTTCTTCCTTGCTCCGGCATATAGGCCGTTTCCGTAGTCCAGTCTGGACAAGGCCAGTGCCGTTACCACTGTTTTGCGTGAGTCATACGGTATGTAAGGTAAAATCTTTTTAATCATTTTCAAGATGTACCAGAGTGATGAAGCTAGTTTGCTTGCTTGAGCATCAAAAGCAAGGTTGGTGTCTAACATTATCCCTAGGTTTTTCACCTTTTCCGACGACTCTGGGCATCTTCCCATGTCTGTAGGCCACCATAGAGGGGACCATATGTTTGTGTCTCCTCCTAGTATCAAGACTTCACTCTTATCGCCGTTTAATTTCAAGCAGTTCATTTTCATCCATTGGCTGATTTTTGTCATACAGCATTGGAATTTTTCTGCTGTGTCTTGTACCTCCTTACTTATTGACACCACGATTTGGGTGTCGTCGGCGTAGGATATAGGGGTGAAGCCGTTGTTCCTTATTATTTGAGCAAGTGGAGCTACATATAAATTAAAAAGAGTGGGGCTCATTGATGAGCCCTGTGGGACTCCGCATGATAGGCTGAACAGATTAGATTTCGCTTCTCCTGA
Organism: Lissotriton vulgaris; assembly: GCF_964263255.1. Lineage (NCBI taxonomy): Eukaryota > Metazoa > Chordata > Amphibia > Caudata > Salamandridae > Lissotriton > Lissotriton vulgaris. Next base: position 739,843,479 of record NC_141687.1, on the reverse strand, counting down.
CTCAACTGAGAAGGTTCTGTTCTTTAGGTACGAGGCTATAAGAGCACAGGTTGACTCATGTACGCTTGCTGTTTTTAGCCGCGTTATGAGGATTTCGTGGCTGACCGTATCGAAGGCCGCTGATAAATCGAGTAATATCAGTGCGGCCTTCGATCCATTATCCATTATTTTCCTGAGTTCCTCCACTGCTGTAATTAGGGCTGTCTCCGTCCCGTGGTCTGCCCGGAAACCAAATTGCGAATGGTCCAACCAATCTCCGTCCATTAGATGTTGAGATAGCTGTTCATTTAACAGCTTCTCCAGAACTTTGGCCGCAAACGGGATCCTGGCTATAGGTCTATAGTTGTTGGGAGCAGTGGGTTACAAATGATGACTTGCCAAACTAAAATTCAGAGGACGGGCCACTTTGCAACATCCATGCCAATATGCAAATTGCGATTCAATATATGAGTTCTGTTCATGTTACATCTTTGCAGACCAGCCCAAGTGCAAACTGCACATTTTGCTTTGTCAAAGGATCTTATTCTATGAGCTCCCAATTTCTGTTGCCAATAACCTACCCTTATAATGCTAAAAGAACAGGAATACAAACTCGCATTTTGTAAAAAATCAGCCAATATTTAGTCAGCAAGCACTAGAAATTTCGTTCACATTTCAGCCAGCAATGCTTTCACAAATGAAAAATGTCAGAAACAAGGATTATTTTAAGTCCATGGGTTATGAATGTTAATTTTCGATACATTATGCATATCATTCTTTAAATGTCATATCCAGATGCATTTTTGTATGACTAATCTTAATTTTGCATGTGCTTTTAAAGAAGTGATCATTATAAAATAATCATGATAAATTGATGGCAAGACCCAGGCTTTCATTCTGTCATTCACGTTCGCGGATCTTTTGTGACAGTTTTATGCTTAATATTATCCTCAGTGAAAAAGTGATTGTTAGTTTCCAATGAAGAGGCATTCCAGGTTTCCACTAAAATTACCCTTCAGCCACATGTGACCTGAATTCAAAAGGGCCATCCTGCGTTGAAATGCTCCTTATTTTTTTTGTTCTTTATTTCGTATCGCTGTTCTCACAAAAGAAAGATGTGCACATATCACCGAACAAATGAAATAGCATAGCGAGAAGGACTTCAGCCATTACAGGCCTCATTCTATAAGGGCCAGGGTTAGCTGCTCGTTATAGCTAGGCAATAGATACCTAAGTGTTTATAAGACACCACCAGTTAAAATGAGGGCTCCACTTTACTGTGACCTGGATAATTATATCTCATAAGACTAGTGCATTTGTAAATCAAAATGTCGAACTTCCTACACTTTGAATTGCTACAACATAACCACACAGAAACACGCTAAAAGTGCCACAGGCCAATGTAATGTACACAATACAAGGTGGCAACGGAGTATGTAAACTGTACGGGTCTAAAGCTAAGCTCAACTAAAGGAGAATAAATGACAGCAGTCTGATAAACACATCCTGGCAGTTCTGTATCCTGGGTAACAAGAGAGCGTGCTGCTTTTGCAGAAGACCATATTTAAATCAAGCCACTGTGAATGAGTAAAAAAAATACCTAACGATTTAAAGAAATGTTAAAGTTCTGAAAGAAACTGCGGGTCAACAGTATTTAAAATGAAAACAAATAGGATTCAATCGAGTTGTGTAACAATTAAATGAAACATAAAAAGGAAATAACAAGTTATACAAAATAGTTATAAAAAATAATGAATGTACGTGAAACTGACGTTTCACATGGGGCGGAGGGAGAGAGGGGGACTGAAAATCATACACATGAAGAAAAATGATCAGCCCCAGCCGTGGAACGTCTTGCACTGTAGAGCTGATAAAAGCTACATTCACAGTGGAACATGCAGATGGGTTTAATACAGCGTGCACCGAGTAATCAAGGGAGAACGTAGCAGTTGTAGCCGACCTTATCCCACGACATTTATGTTTAGGGGAACAAAAGCATTCCATTCTCTGTTTCCATTTCATAATATTTAGATATGATGACAAGAAGTTGCGGCTACATGGCATTACAATTCGAACAGTATCCGTTTTCATTTTAACGGTGATGAGCGAGGACTTAATATTCAACTTTCGCATCATTTAGTGGCCACAAGTGTGTCCTTTGGTAGCCGTTTGTTCAAAGCGACTAACGCAGAACCGGAGAAATGTTCCACTGGCAGTGACAAGTTATGGATGTGTTCACTTTGGCCAGGATAATGGGTCCGCTCCTTAACTTTTACCGTCACAAAGAGCAGGCTAGTAATTCTGATCCTTTTTTGTCGAAAAACAGAATTACAACTTTCTAGGTTTTTACGACACACAGAATTACTGGTGTGCTAACAGCAGGGACCATTTCTACCGGCCAAAAGCAGGCAGAATGTATGCCTTGCCCCTCCCCCTCCCAACGTCAACGTCCGGTGGATACTCCCACTACCGACCGCGGCTGCTGATCAGTCCTAAAGTGCATATGCTGTCCCTGTACATGTGTTTATGGATTGGTGATTCCATGATTGGCATATTTGATTTACTAGTCAGTCCCTAGTACAGTACGCTCTGGGTGCCCAGGGCCTGTAAATTAAATGTTGCAAGTGGGACTGCAGCACTGATTGTGCCACCCACATAAGCAGCCTGTAAATGTAACTCAGACCGGCCACTGTAGTATCTGTATGCAGTTTCGTACTGCCATGTTGGCTTGGCAAGTGCACCCATTTGCCAGGCCACAACTTTCCCTTTTCTTATATGTGAGTCTCCCCTACGGTAGGCCCAAGGTCCCCCTCTCGGCAGGGTGCAGTGTATGTGAAAGGTAGGACATGCCCTGATGGGTGTGGCATGTCCTGATAGTGAAATACTTCCAATTTCGTTTTTCACCATTGAAAGGCTATCTATCCCATAGGATAGAATGGGAGTTTATTTATAACATCTTATAAATATTACTTTATATTGGGACAAGATGAGAAGGTAAAGTTTAGTACGCCTGAACTCAGAATCGAAAGATGCATCTTTTAGTAAGGATAATTGCTACATTCTGTGTTTGAAAATACCACTTTTAGAAAGTGGGTATTTTCTTGCTTAGCAATCCTGTGTGCCGCTGCTGGTTTTTGGATTGACCGTCTGGCTTTTGAATGACAGGGGCTGGGGATGTGTATTCTCTCAGATGGCCACCGGGAGCGGGTGTTTGATGTATGTCCTGCCTTTCCTGAATGATTCAGGGCTGGGCTGAATAGAACTGGGCTGCATTCAGAGTAGAGGGAGGAGTTCTCACTAGCACATAAATAGGCCCAGTCTGCATTTAGAGTGGTGGGAGGAAATTTCCCTTGCACCTGAATAGGCCCTGTCTGCCTTACACAATGCTGTCTCTACCTCCTGCTGGGCAGCTGAACTAGCGAGGACAGAACTGGTTTTGCCTGGGCAGAGAGCTTCTCTGCCACCAGAGAACAAATAAATTAGTGCTATAAAAAGTGGAGCCTAGGCCCCAGAACTTTAGATTACTCTTGAACTAAGTAACCTGCCAGGAAGAAGAACCGGGAAAACTGGAGGAGGAGCCCCTGTGCTGTGTGCTGTTGGGGTTGGCCTTCAGTTGTTGCTTTTATCTTTGGCAGGGAAAGGACTAGACTGTGCTTTCATCACCCAGCTGTTAGAGTTTTCTCCAAGGGATTGAAGTAGAGCTTGCCTCCTGTTGGAATTCTCAGGGATAGAAAAGACATCAGAGATCACTTCTGGAAATCAATAGGAACCTTTGCCAAAGAGAAGAGCTAGAGAAACTGAGGAGGAATACTGCCCCTTTGCTGCGTGCTGTCTGCGGTTGGCCTGCAGTGGCTACTTTCTGTCATGGAAAAGAAAAGGACTTTGCTGTGTGCTGTGACCCCTGCTTGAGGAAGACCTCCAAGGGCTTGAAATAGAGCTTGTCTTCTGTTCTGAAGTCTCAGGGACACAGAGACTTCACCCCAAGCCCCCCTGAACTCATTTGCTGGGAGTTCTGACCTGCTGAGAGGTGCCTACCAGTGGTCTGGACCTCTGGAGGTTGTTTTGGGACTGGAAACTGCAAGAACTGTGAAATCAATGCATCACCTGTTTACGATGCATCACAGCGGTGCGAGAAAAAATTTCCGACCCATCGCCGAAGAATCGACGCAACGCCTACTTGTGGCTGAAGTGTCTGCCATTATACAAATTCAGTGCACCAATCTCTGGCGTCCGAGATAACAGCACCAATTCTGATGCAGGCCCCGTTGTGGAAGAACCGGCGCATCAAGGGGACGCAGCTGACATCTTCTCAGCACATCTCAGTTCTTTACACATCGCATCATACCGTATTGTTGTGCATCGCATCGAAGCGTCAAGTCTGTCACATCGTTAGGGCATGCAGTAAGAAACCAACGCATCACCTCCCCACGCAGTAATAAACCATGCATCACCTCCTCTCCGGTAAGGTACCAACGCATCATCTCCCCCGGACCAAGGAATCTATGCATCACCTTCCCTGAATGTAAGGAACTGATGCATCACCGTCCCTGTGACCCTTTTTGCTTGCATTTTTCAACGTATACAATGAACTTTGTGTAAAAGTGCTGCATCCCTCATTTTCTTGGAACAGAACAGTTTCTTCCTTTTAAGAATCATATTTTAAGTACTGTATTGTAGATTTTTTGTCATTTGTTTTGGTTTAGATAAAGATTACTTATTTTTCTAAACTGGTGTGGTGTCCATTTGTAGTGTTTTCACTGTATTACTGTATGTGTTCACAAATGGTTTACACACTTCCTCTGAGATAATCATGTCTGCGCATGCAAAGCTACCAATGGGGTGAGCAGGGGTGATTTTAGATGTGTATCCTCCTTACCCTGACCAGGAAGAAGGGTCCCTACTTGGACAAAGGTACAAACCCTGTGTAACTTATATTTAACCAGTGCAACACAAAAGCTGCTGGTTGTAAGGTAATTCCTAAATGGGGACCAATCTTAGTGGAGAAGGAAGCCTCACCCATGTTTTTGTGGTATGCTTCATCCTAGGCAACCTCTCCCCCCCCATGGTAGGATAATACCACCTGGTGGACTCAACCTTTACAGACAGAGGTAGTTCTTAGAAAAAGTGCTCCTGGACAACAGGGGGTCAAGAAAAAGCTAAAAATAGCTAGGGGTGCCCAGGCTATATTCTTTATTTAAGGGAGCCCCTGGTACATTTAAAGACTCATCCTAGAAGGCAAATCTTAGCTCAATAACTCGAGCCATCTCTAGTATGTCAAAATGTTTCTGCCCATGTCTATCGCCAAGCAGGTTGCAGGCATTCATTGGGGCCTACAATCCCCCCTGGACTGCCTTATCAACAATACAAGTGAATATTATTATCAAGGTGAATCTTACCTAAACTGTGGCCTAACTTAGAGGGTACTACCTACCTGGTCTGGGAGAAGAGGATGTCCTCTGTATTCACACATTCAACAAGCGGTCTAAAACCATGTTTGCTGGATTAAGGACTCTGTGTACCAGTGCTAAATTGCTTGTGCTCTCTCCTCAAAACATGGTAGAATTTGCTTGCACACAACTGGCACATTTGATTTATTTGTAAATCCCTGGTAAAGTGGTGCCATATGTGCCCAGGGTCTGTAAATTACATGCTACTACTGGACCTGCAGCACTGATTGTGCCACCCACTTAAGTAGCCTTTAAACATGTCTCAGGGCTTCCATTTTAGCCTGTCTATTCAGTAGTAAACTGCCATTTTTACCTCGCAAAATGAACCTTTTTCCAGGCCTAAACCTTCCTTTTAAATCCTTGAAAGTCACCCCTAGGATAGACTATGAACAGCCCAAAGGGCAGGATGTGGCTTATTTACCTATTTAGATTTGTTCTTTTAAGTTTTCCACGTCCTGGTAGTGATAAACTCCTAGTGTCATTTTCACTTCTACAAGGCCCACCTCTCCATAGGATAACATTGGAGTTACATTATTACATTAAATAAGCTGTAACTTCCAATTGGGAACAGGTAGCTAAATCGAGTTTAGTGTCTCAAGACTTGCAATTAAAGACCCTCTTTAATGATAAAGTTGGATTCTGAAAATGCCACTTTTAGAAGTTGGTAATTTTCTTCTCCTAACTATTTGGTGCCTGCAATCTGTTCCAGGGTCTCATGACTAAGTGTAACTGGTAGTTGGTCTTACCGTCCCGATTCACAAAACTAACTTAAGACAAAATCCTAAACTTACTACTTTTGGGATTCACAGAAGGCATTTAGTATTAGTAAAGTTAGGATTTTGTCTTAAGTGTGTCTTAACTCTGTCTTAAGTCTGTCCTAAGTTTGTCTTAAGTCTGTCTTAAGTCTGTCTTAAGTCAAACTTAAGACAAAATCCTTACTTTACTACTACTAATTGCCTTCTATGAATAACAAAAGTAGTAGGACAGGTTTAAGACAGAATTAAGACAGACTTAAAACAAACATAAGACAAACTTTGGACAGACTTAAGACAAAATCCTATCTTTACTACTACTAAATGACTTCTGTGAATACCAAACGTAGTAAGTTTAGGATTTTGTCTTAAGTTAGTTGTGTGAATCGGGCCCTGTGCATTTCTCTCAGGTAATGAGACAAAGGGAAGATAGGTGTTGACAGGATGGACCACTCTGAACTACAACACTTGCACAACACAAAGACTCTGCCGGAGCACTCTTACATGGCAAACAGGCTATTGTGACCCAGACAAGCAGGGGCCAGGACAGTGAGGAAGGGGATGCTTGACCTCTTGTGGGGGCAGAAACCTTTAAAAGATTCCTGTTCTTCAAGGCTGCTACCAGGTATACATTTAGAACCCTTAGTCCCAAGTCGTCAGTACACTTATGGACCTTAGGACTCTTCCAAGAAGAAGGACTGCTTTATTGCTGTTAGGACTGCTACTCTGCTGGACTACTGCTCTGAAGGACTACTGCCCTGCTGTACTGACCTAATGCCTTTCTCCCTCTTGCCTGGGTGAGAAGGATCTGTGGAACCTAGGACCCCAAAATGACTCCTAGGAGTAGTTGGATGGCCTCCTGACTATAGCCTCAGTAACAAAAGGCTCCAACAATCTTAAACCCAGCACATGGACACTGCATCATATGAGTCCTAGCCTGCCAAGTGGTGCCACACCCAGTCCTGGTCCATTGGAACTGATGGATTGCCTCGGCTGCATGGACTTTCCAGATGTAAAGAGTTCGCATTGCAGCCGGCAGCCCCTCCGAAGTGATGCTGTGCATTGTATCTCCAACTAGGACTTCACATTGACTCAGCTTCATGGCTAAGCATGGGCAGAAAATCAGTTCCGCTCGCGGATTTTGCGGATTTTCGGTAAATTCGCGATCCGCGAACGCTCGCGAATTTACCGAAAATCCGCAAATTCGCACGCAGCGGATTTTTTTTTCTTGGTGATACAATTTTGCGGCGTGCGGCGCAAGTTCGCAATTGCGAACATGTAGGTGCGGCGGGCAGCAACAATCTCGCACTCGCGAAATTACAAAATTTGCAATTCTGCACAAGAAATCCACTAGCAAGCAGCATAGACCTTCTGAAAATGATGATTTTTATCAGAATAACTCCTCAGGTTGACATTTGCCTGCCCTTTTTTGGATTTGAGGCCTTTTGACTTTCTTTGGATCACTTTTGGATTAGAAATCAACTTTCACAAGTAAGTTTGTTTGGGGCATTACATTTGCTGTTCTGCAGAAAAACGAGTTTTGCTAAACTGAAAGCACTCAGCAGGTGCAAAAGTCCAAATTCATCATTAGTAACCATTCCCTGTAGTGCTTCCTGACTGGGGCCCCTCCAGAGTTCAGTTGCTAGTTGCAACAATTGTATGACCCTGCTCTGACCCTCACAGTCAGATCATAAATGAGATACAAGTAGGCCACAAAGATCCTGGAAAAAAAAATTGCACTGCAACAGAAAGCAAATTACAGATAAGGAAGCGGGTGCCAGACTGGAATTTAAAACAGTGACACATTAATAAATCAACCCCAAATTAATTCATGTCAGTTGAAGCAGAGCAGGTATGCTTGCTTTTCCCCCCCATAATCTACAGTGATGATGATGAACCAGAGGGTGGCATTGATGTACCAGGGGGTGGCATGGGTGAAACAGAGGGTGGCAGTGTTGAAACAGAGGGTGCTGTGAACCTGTGATGATGAACCAGACGTAGAAACAACATAGTCGCGACCGTTGCGTGCTGACAAGTAAGTTCGCAATTGCGATCTGGTACAAAATCCTCGCGAACTGGCAGAAACCCTTGCGAACACTATAAAAACAAAAAAATCCGTAAATTTGCGAGAATTCGTGGATTTTGCGGATTGCGAGTTCGCAAATACGCAAATTCGCGAACGCCAGATTCCCAAAATTCGCCCATGCTTTTTCATGGCACAGCCTTGGCATAGGACGTCTCAATTCTTTCCAACCAGTATTTAAGGTACTATTGATCCGTGGGCATAGTAGGGACCGCATAGCTGGACCACACTCCATTATGGTCAGCCCGAAAATGTGAGTCTGCCCCTGTCTAGTGTGACCAGATATCTACAGTTGATGCTTTGTGCTTTATTGTGCTATTTTCACTTACTTCTTTAAAATTGCATACCTCTGGTTGTACATTTTGGAATTTTGTTGTTCTGGTCTTGTTTTGAAAAATTAAAATGTACTCCATTTTTCTGAACTGTTTTGGGGGTTTTCCTGTGAAAGGTTATCTCTTTATTACTTTTTGAAGTACTTCATAAATACTTTACGCATTTCCTCTAAGTGAAGCCTGACTACTGTGTACCATGCTACCAGAGCGTTGAGAACAGGTTTGTTTTGGGGTTACTTGTGACTTCGCCCTGACGAGGATTGTAGAGTTTCACCTGCTCAACCAGTAACCCGATTTCTTACAAATCCTTGGAGTGGCTAACTTCTCTAGGGAAGAAACTTACTTTATCTTGCCCAATGGGTCTATAGACCCATGATAACCAGCTGATTAGATCAGTGAGGAATGCTTTTTGGGTGTGACCAGGCATGGATGAGAAGTTTTACTTGGATATGCATTTTGAAAATTCCAACTCCCCATTGTTGGAAATGTGTGGAGTCAGATTTGAAATTGAATCATGTTTGGAATTGAAATGATGGTGTCAGATGCTGCCCTTGTCCATGTGAACAGTTTTGGGGGGAGCAGGGCAACTTGATACAAAGCCCTCCACCAACATGGGGAGTGGGCAGAAGTTAGGATGTTGGAATACTCCATCACAATACAGTAGAGTGTGTTAGGCAGGAAGAGGGGCTTAATGTGTTAGTGCTTCCATGCAGTCCACATCTAAGAGATAACAGATGCACCACAGGAGGGGCAAGGGCACATGCAAAAGAAATAATGGAGCAGCCTGCGGCTGCATTTGAGTAAAGCATTTTTGTAATGTTATAAATCCACCAGTGCATAATTTAAAAACAAAATCATCTGAAGTACTGAATAAAATCCGAATAAAATGTCTATATTTCTTCATGGCGTCCAGAGGCGACAGGGGTACCATCAACCACCAACATGATGAGAGGTGTTTAGGCGGCTTCCAGCTACTAGTGGTTGACCTAAGTCTCCCAGGGTTCAAGTTAGTGATCCCAGGAGAAGTTTAATCTGGTTTCAAGAAGTTCTGGAGCTTAAGCTTTTACATAAAGGATCTGTAGTGTTTCTATTTCTGTGGGTGGATCCTTAGGTTGCATCGAAGCAGGGATAAAAATAGAAGAAAGTTGAATGAACTAAATTTATTGAAAATGTAGACGTTTTATTGATAATTAAGCCTGGGCAAAGCACTATGCAACGCTCGCATAGTTTGCGAAGTTTGCGCTACTTCACACTAAGCGAATTGCACGTAACCCAGTGCAAACACACATAGCGTAGCGTAGTGCAGCGGTCATTTTTTGCTTGCTCGCAGTCCTCAACATCAAGTTGGTGACCGCGAGCAAGCAAAATGACATCACAGTGAGACTTTTTCCTCGTTTGCGATCAGCAAATTCAAGTTGCTGATCGTGAGCGTGGAAAATAAACCTCCCACTGAGCTTCTCAACTCGGGGAGGTCAGGTTTCTCATTGCAAGTGGTCGCGTGTGCTCGCAACGAGGAACCACCAGTCCTCGTTGAGATAGCTGCCGCTCGATTAAAAATCTACTCAAGCGGCAGTAAAAGACAGCTTCCACTGTGCAAAATGCTGTTTTCTATGATTGCACATTGCGGACAAGCATCCGGCACGGTGCAATCATTGCGAACAGTGCACTACGCAGTTCATGTAGCGTAACGTATAGCTCGCGTAGCGCGAAATGCACTTTGCGTAACTACGCCTAGTGCTACTTCACAAACTACTCCCAGGGTTATTATAATGACAAAGCCAACAAATAATCATAACTGCTTTGTTGTAGATCTTTTAAGTGCTTTTTTACATTCATCAAGCTAACAGTGACTCATTACATGTTTTAATGTAGGTCACTGAAATGCTTTATTGTCAGTCACAAAGTTAACAGTGACGTATTACATGCTCTAATGAATGTCACTGTAGGACGGGACCATTCTTAGTAATTAAAATGGTGTTACATTTGTTTTTATGAAATAGTTCAGTTTGTAATAATGTGATTACACTGCAACATTGCTAGAAGGGCTGCCTGTTGATAACAACACCCCTTTGTATTGTGTCAAGTGTATGTATGTTGTAGAAAGGATTCAGGGAACTCTAGGAATTTGAACTGTTAGGAGGGTGTCACCAATGGCATTTCCATTATGTGAACAAAATGTCCTAGGCCGTCTAATGAATAGGCAAACAATTAATCTGACCCAATAGCGAAAGGAACATTCAAGAGGTAAAATTATACAAAAAACATGTTTTTAACTAACATAGTAAAAATCATATAGAACCTGAACAAAAATCAGACTATATGATGAGATCAAACAAGGATCATAGTATATAAATATAATAATCAAAGCATCCACATTTAATACATAAGAATATAAAATATACGAGAATTATACACAATTCAATAAAAAGGACACCCTAAATCATAGGTGGTGCCTAAAGTGCAGAAATGAATAAAAACTCGACGCGCGTTTCGGCAGAAAACGCCTTCCTCAGGAGTCACAGTTGGTTATCTGAAAATATATTTATATATATATTTATATAAAAAATATAAAAAAAATATAAAAAAAGAACAAATATCAGATACATTTTTATATATTGTGAACATGCAGGTCAAAAGAATTTTTGTTTAATTTTATCCTCCAATACAACATAAATAAAACAAAGTATAACATGGCATATCTCTAACAAGAATTTCCTAAACACTATTCGGTTCAGATCTACTAATTTGTTCCCTAAATGTCTTAAGATGGACAAGTCTTTTCTTACGATTGTTTAGTACTCAATTGATAGTATGCAGTACAACCTATAACAATCCGATAGACGTTGCTGTAAGAACAGTAAAAATATAATTGCAACAGAACACTAGTATATGCTTCAAAAATAGCATTGATAGGTACGCTGATATAAACTTACATTCTAGACTAGATGACAAGTTAGATGATATCTTAATTCATGGATAAGCAACATCAACAGGTAAATGATGGTCCTGGTCAATAAAGAAACACAATTATGTGTCATAATTATTTACAGAAATCCGATGAACATACGGTGCCACACGAATACATGACCTAATGGTAAAAAACTGCAAGAAAAATGAGCAGTGTAGGTGACGCTATCTCATAACAGAGTCTCAAATACATGAACAGATAAATACATGAACAAGCACTTGATTACCGAGGCGATAATCTAGGCAGATGTGAGTTAGATGGATTTGTTTACATATCACAGGAACGCGAAATTAAGATGATGTTCCTGTGGAGAATAGATCTGCAGGTGTATAGTATGTCGCTAGTCACGGTAGGTGATGAAGCAAATCTTTAGAACATCTAACAAAATATCTGGGGGAAGAATAGAATGGAACACACCCTAGATAAATCATTGATCAGGGTGTATTTATAATGTCAAATATAGAACGATGTCATCCCTTTGCAAACCAAAGACACAGCGAATTCATGCATGAATCGTAAATAAAAGGCTAGAGAACGCCATTTATCGGGTGAAGGATTGCATGAACATAATATTGGTTATTGGACATACATGAGTCAATATATATTTCAAGAATACTGAGGCAGATATATAAATAAGGTAATTGATGTGGTACGATAAAGACAAAGGAAAATAACCAGTATGATGAAAATATAATAGACAACTGGAAAACTAAGATGTTCATAATTTCTTCTCAAAATATCAATGATCCCTTGCTGTTCTATATATTTGCATCAATCATGATTACCTGAACATATGCAAAAAAAATGTTATTCCTGTTCTCAGGATGAATACAGCTGATAGCGTGTGGAATATATATTTTGCAGCCAGTTAACTTGCCCCAAGACGTCAACTGTCGTGTCTGTAGTTGCGTGTGGAGCTAAAAGCAAATGACATAAATCTATTACTCAAGATATGCTACGCAGTAATGTAAAATTCAAAAACCCATAAGGGACTAAAACGGACAATTACCTCAAATTATCTATTTATGATGTAACAATAGCCGATATGAGCGATGAATGTCTGCGGTAGGAATAGACCCGTCAGAACGACATTTGCGTGGCTAAAAAGGACTGTTGTTAATCTGTAAACCAAACATAAAACACAGACTAATTTATTAAGGGAATGACATCTGTATTCTACAAAGCAACTATGTATCACGGGCGAAAAGATTATTCTCTGTCATACGCGGGCGGTCTAAACCGGCGTAGTAGCCCTTACCTGATGGAAAAAAATGTCTAGAAGCAGGATAATGCTCCCTCGGCATTAATGGCACGGCGTTCCGTCCTCCAAAACAAAATCATTGTGGACGAAGGGACCTGCCCCATTTAAATCCCGGAATAGTGCGGGAAATCAGTTACCAATGCGGACAGATAATAGACAGGGGCAACGGACTAATAGATGTTCGCTAATCTCCGCAACCCAAACCAAAATGGCTCATATCCGGTGAGTCCCAGAAGGCGACCAAATCAGAAAGATGGCCATAACGTGCAGCATCATTCGGTTCCATATGTAAAGAGCGAACTTTGAAATGCCCGCATTTCAATTGAGTGCAAAAAGTCAGACAGAAAACCACCATAATAGTATAATTGTCTGAAAATAGCATAAAGTCTATTTGAAATTATAGGCATTAAAAGAGAACGTTCAAAGATATACAAAGTATACTTAAAGCTGATGGTAAATAATTACGTAAAGAAATGATACATAATGGATTCAAATGGGCAACATTGTAGATATTTTTTTACGGATTCAGAGTATCTATCTAAAATAAAAGATAGTCTAGGGGCGATACAAAAAGACCTGATAAAAATAATGTCACGATATCGCACATGTAAAGAATGATCATCAGGTACAAAATTTACTATTCTATTGTTACAATGTGCAATTTAAAATGAACAGGTTATAGCTAATTACAGCGAAGTAGACATATGAAAAAGGATGAAACATGGCAGACGTGATGAAGGAAAATTAAACTATGGCATTTTCCCACGGGATTTTGGCGTTAAGCCCTTTCTTGAAAGTTCCCAGGGAAAAAATCCAAAAGACTTCCCTTTTTTTCCTAACTTTGTCGCCACCTTTGCTGTCAGGGAGTCTTATTTTTTCTAGGATGCGCCCTTTAAAGTCGTCTGGTGTGTGTTGTTTTTCGTAGAAATGTTTAACTAGAGGTGCCATACTCTTGTTAGTCCGAATACCTGAACTGTGTTCCGTTAATCTAACCTGGATAGGCCTGGATGTTTCGCCAACGTATCCAAGTTGACAAGGGCATAAAATTAAATAGATGCAGTTGTCAGTTTTGCAGATCCACATATCATTAGCACTCGAGTGGCAACCGTTATGTTCAAAGGACTCACCTCCTATGATGTTGTTACAGGATTTGCACGAGGAACATTTGACAGTACCTCTGACCGGAAAGTTGTTTCTGATGAACCTTTGAACAAATTGAGATTGTACATTATTTACAGTAAATCGTGAGTGCACAATAAGATCTTTCAAATTCTTATTTCTTCTATGTGCAAACAGGGGTTTGTCTAACTTGGAGTTGGTAGGGTTAGAATTCAAGATATGCCAGTTGGTGTTCACAATGTGTTTAACTGTGTTATCGAGAGTTTAATGCTTAGTAATGCATACGAGTTGGTTGTTTTCCTTAGGGGGTTTAGTTCTTAACAAGGAGTCACGGTCATAGAACCTCGCTCGTTTGTACGAGTCTCTAACTAACCTGTGGGGATACCCTCTGTTCAGAAATTTTTGACGCATGATGTTAGCTTGAAAATCATAATCAGCTAAGTTTGAACAGTTCCTCCTAACTCGAAGAAATTGAGAAAAATGTATACTTTCTCGTTGGCAACGGGGATGAAAACTTTTAAAATAAAGAAGGGTGTTCCTCGCAGTGGGTTTAACAAAAACATCAACTATAATTTTGTTATTTTGATGTTTAATGATCAAATCTAAGAACTCAACCTGGTTTTCATCTTATTGAGCTGTGAACTTTAGATTCACATCTGTTAAATTGATCCATTCCAGGAACTCACAAAGCGATTCTTTCCCATTGGTCCAGATAAAAAAGATGTCGTTAATGTATCTGGACCAATGGGAAATAGATTCGTAAAAGGGGGCTATTTCATTATGGATGAACTTAGTTTCGAAGGCTGCCATATAGATATTTGCAATAGATGGCGCCACTGATGCTCCCATACTTACACCCTTCGTCTGACGATAAAGGGTGTTCCCAAATTCCAAAATATTTTCTGTGAGAACAACCTGCAACAGATCCAGCAAGAAGTCTTTCGGGCATGTAATATCAAAATTATCAATAAACCAGCTAGTAGCTAACAATGCTTCTTGCTGTGGGATATTGCTATACAGCGCTTCAATATCCATAGTCACTAGTAGGTCTAGTAGGTAGATTCATTGCGAATCGCAATTAAGAAGTCGCATAATGGGATGTATGAAATTTTCTGCGATTGTTTAGCGATTCCTTATATGTCGCATAATTTTGTGCGATTTTTTTGCGATTCTTTAATTGCGATAATCGCAAAATAAGGAATCGCTAAAATGCATGAATCTGCTGCTGAAAACTGAAAAATAGCTGAGTCATAGTCAGGAAGTGAACTTGATTAGATCCACCTGTATGCCTGAGCCACACCCAGTGGCAGTTGAAAACCTGTTTGGCTGGTGTGAAGACCTGTTTTACTGCACAATGGAGGCTGGAAATTCTGAAGCTGGGCCCTCTGCAGAGAAAAGGAAAAGGAAACAGAAGTTTTCTGAGAGGGAGGTGGAGACCTTGATTGAGGAAATGGCCTGCAATCATGAACTATTATTTGGGAAACAGGCCAAATATTTTCCAGATGTAAGGAAAAGAAAGATTTGGCTCGAAATCCAAGAGAAAGTGAATGCGGTTGGAGTTATCCCAAGGTCAATTGAGGAAATTAAGAAGCGTTGGTACGACATGCGGCTGAGGGCAAAGGAGAAACTTGCTGAGAGAGTGAAGGAAGCAAATAAAACAGGAGGAGGAACAGTAAATATAGACCAGCCAACCCCACATGAGGAGCTTGTGGAATCAACTATACAACAAGAAAGTATAAGTGGAGTGACAACAATTGACAGTTCAGAACACCAACTTGCAGAAGAAGGTAAGATGGATGCAAGACTGATTACATTGATATGTATGTTGTGTGTGATGCCCTGCATGAATGAGTGGATTTACATTGAGGGTCTTCATTGCTGATTGGCATTAATAACTGCTTTGTATTTAAATGTAGTAAACATATCTAACTTTATTAGTTTGGCTTTTTATAAGCCAATGATTACCTCTAAATAACTTCAAAACACAATCTGTTGTTTGCATATTTTAATTTGTATTAAGCAGACAGACAGACAAGCAAAATTCTCATGTGCCTCTTTCTTTATTCTTAGATCATGTTGAACAGTCACATGATGTTGAAGGAGGGCAATCTTTCCAAGAAAATAATACTGCCCCTGAAGACCTTATTGACAATAATGAGGAGGAATCCATCACTTTTACTAGGCGTAAAAGAAGACCTGTTGCACAACTGCAACCTTTCCAAGACACAGACGAGGAACCTGAGGGATCAAGAAGTATTGTGCAAGAGTCAGAAAATGCAGTTACCAATGTAGAATTAGTTAATGATTCTGCCAGAAGAAGATCATACTCTGTCAGTACTTCCAGACAGAACAGGGGTGAAGCAATAGAGAATGCAAATATATTTGCAGGTTTGGAGCACAACATGCTTAAAGTGCAAGAAAAGCAGCACAAAGCACTGAGGTCCATCAATGCCCAACTGAACAAATTGAACAAAAGTAATACCCATGTGGGGGATGGCATGAGGCGCATGGCTGACTCTTTAGACAGACTCTGTGTTGCTTTAGAGAATTCTGAATCAAATAGGGCCAGAGATTCACGTCGACGTAACTTAAAGCTACAAAAGTACTATACTGCTGTCAACAGACTATGCACTGTATCTGCACAAAGCAATGTTCGCAGCATTACTATGCAACGCATGGTCAGTGAGTGCTCAAGAAATGTTGCAAAAGGGCTGGATAAGTTTTCACATTCCTTTGAATTTTTAAATACATGCAAAAAAGGTGCTACTGCTTTATTTGAGCCCATTGAGAATGAGGACACAGGAAGTGGAAGCAGCAAGAACCCTACACCTACATTGGACACCACTGCCCACAGGAGTGGAAGGCAAGTGTCTCCACAGACATCTGTGAGGAGAAGTGGGCCAGGGCAAAGGAAAAGCAGCAGACAGGCCAAAAAGTGAACATTAATTTTCACAAATCTTAAATGGAAATAGAATGTTAAAATTATGACACTGTCTTTGTTGTAAGTCCTGTGAAGTAACAGGTTTCTTTTGTCACTAGCATTGCTAAATTACTAAAAATAAATATTTCAATGCACAAAACAGCTGTGTAGTTTTTTAATCTTACCTAGAAATAATTGTTTGTAATTTCTGCACGCCTTTGACGACCAGCAACAGCTCCTAACCCAGTACCACATCTTCTTGGTGGTGGAACATCATCATTGTCTGAGGATTCAGGTTCACTCACTTCACATTCAGTTCCTTTCCTTATTGCCATGTTATGTAACATTGCACAACTTGTGATAATTTTGCAACACAGGGATGGTTTATATTGCAAAGCTCCACCACTTTTATGGATTCTTCTGAATCTACTTTTCAAAATTCCAAAAGTTCTCTCAATGACTCCACGTGTAGAGCGGTGTGCCTTATTATATCTTCTTTCATGTACATTTGTTGGATTCAGGTATGGGGTCAATATAAAGTCACGAACTGCATACGCGCTGTCTCCTGCACAGTAATGTGAATAGTTGTTAGTTTGTACTTTAAATTAGAAAATTTGAATCAAGATCAAGTAATTTTTGAAAGCACTTACCAAGCAGAAACCCATCTCCAAATTCACCAGTACTCAAACGGGCATGTAATCCACTGTGTCTAAATATATATGAGTCATGAGTGCTTCCAGGGAATTTTGCAACAATGTCAGTAATGATGTACTTAGCATTACACACCATTTGAATGTTTAAAGAGTGGTAACTTTTCCTATTCCTATAAAGATGTTCAGTTGCAGCAGGAGGAGTAATGGCACTATGTGTTCCATCTATACATCCAATAACATGTGGAAAATGAGCTATTTGATAAAAGTCATACTTAGACATTTGGATATCTTGAGGAGTAATGGAAAGGTAAATGTGATGGTGCAACCTGCTCATCATTGCATCCAGAAACACCCTGAAGAATCTTGAAAAAGCACTCTGGGATACTCCTCCTACCTCTGCTATCACCCTTTGAAAAGATCCAGAAGCAAGAAGATGTAGGGAACACAGTACTTGCACATGAGTTGGTATTGAATGTGTCCTGTGTGTCTCATGCTCTAAGAAAGGCTTTAACTCCACAATGAGGTCCAAAATGGTATGTGGATGCAGTCTATATTTTTCAAAAATGTCTTCTTCTGTCTGTTGAAATGAGGTAATCCTCAGTCTGAAAATCCTTTCCTGCCTCTGTCTCCTCTGTGCAAGAGCTTGAATGCGCAGCCTTCTAGCTATCACGTAAAGTGCAGCCATTGTTCTCTTCAAAAGCAGCAGTTGGGCCTGTCATTTATACTTTCAAAAATGTTTGCACCTGGTTTGAGTTAGTGTTATTTGCGAGTTCTTAATCTGCGAAAATCGTTTTTTCGCTAAATGCGATTCCGTCATACATCTCTTTGCGAATTCGCAACATATTAGCGATAATCGCAAACAACGAAACATGCAAACTAAAGAATCGCAAAATGAATTCGCAGAAAACGAAAAAATCGCTAATAAGGACACGCAAAAAGTGCGATTTCTAAATTAGCGATGCGAAAATTCACATACATCCCAAAAGATGCTAAATGTCCGTTTGCGATTCGTTAAGGCCAAAATTCTGCGAATTTCGGCCTTAACGAATCGCAAACGGCTTGATACATCTAGGCCTATGTGTGCTCCATTAGCGCAGCACAGTACTGCGCCCAGGGTTAATTACCACAGTAAAAATACACAAAATATATGTGTAGACTTGTTATATCACACCTTCCATATATCAGTATCATTACATTTTTTCAAAAAAATGTATCTGAAAAGACAGTGTGGCATTTCATTCACGGAATAGGGCATTATCTAATGACAGTAACATACATTTTTTATGTTTCTATCACTAAGGAAACCTCTAGGTACTGAACAATTCATGAACTGAGAAAGAATTAAGGACAATAGTAGTGACAGGACCAGAATATCATGAAATAACGTGCACTTCTAGCATTGAGGGTCTTTTGTGTAAGATTTTTCCCGAGCACTTTCTTTAAAATGTAATGGGACTCGTGCTCAGGGAAGAACCCTTTCTAAAAGAATTGTTAATTTATTACTTTAGGTGTAGAGCTTTTTAATAACCCCATTGAAACCATCTGAGATGAGAATATTTCTGCCACTGAAGAGAAGAAAGCAGCCATGCATTTACAGAAGCTACTGTTTGACAAGAACTAAGTCAAAGCTGGTAACCTGACTTCTTTTAACCTTTGACCTGTACACTGTCTCATGAACTTAATACAGCCCAAAATCTGAAGAAGTTGTGATTTACATAAAAAAATAAACATGATTATTATCGTACAGTAGGTGCTGTGCAGAACACAGCAATAAGATGCATGCAAGGACAACTTTATCCCTGTAGAACCTTATTTTTGTGTAGGAGTTCTAATTATAACATACAGTAATTAACACCACAGATCGCACTTTTACAGAAACTGTACGCAAGTAAACCTTCGTCGAGTATATTTTTATTTCGCCACCTGACAATCCAGGATGCGATTTCATGCTTTTGCCAATGTATTAATGTTAGGGTTCGTGCTTGGTCCTGGCGGTTTGGGTTCTGTGGAGGGCAACCAGTACTCCTTAATGTTGGTAAAGATATTCAAGAGAGTTGAAGCCAGATTTATGATACCATTGTGCAGTTGCAAACCCTATGATTTGCAAAATCACATGGGATGCACATGCAAAAAAGATTTTAACAATGATCTAAACACCTTTTTATGTTCCATGAAATCCTTTTCAAACCATAAAGGATGTTTTGCGGCTCATTACGAATCACAATTAGGAGTGGGTGTGATTTGTGATTTGGAATGAGGCGTATCAATTCGTGGCTATAATTGCAGTCACTAATTATTGAAAATGTATGCCACTTTAAAAAGATGACCGCTCATTTGTAATATACGTATGTATACATAAATAGATTAAACCAAGTCATCCAGAAAATGAGACGCGGTTCACACGAGGACATTGTTAGTGCAAACCCAAATATTTATTTGTAGCAAAGATACATCTTAATGATACATTTCGGCCTTAGGTCTTGATTATGTGACCCACAATGCTCCCCACACATGTGATCAACAATCCTGTCAGTGATAGACATCAACAAAAGGTCCAAACGATAGCAATAACGTCTGGGGGCTAAATAGCATGTCCAAAGGATTCTAGATGTACTCCTAATTTTAAAAGCAGGGTACTCAGTTTGTCCTACTCCAGGAGACCCATCTCACTAGATTTGAAGGATTGACTTTGCACAAGAGATGACGAGGCCAGGTGTATTCTACATCTTATTCAGCTTTTGGAAGAGGTGTTTTATTATGGGTAAAACTGAGGGTACCCTTCCAGAAAAAAACTCAGGGCCTCATTTACAAGGAACTGACGCATCTGTGTAGTAGCATAACTTTCCCCTTGCACCAGTGCTAAATGTCCGTGAGCCACCATGGATGCGCTGTGTTTACAATACAGTGCTCTATGGTGCAAGGATTAACAGATGCATCGGAAATTCTGATGCATCTGTTGGCACAAAAGTGAAGCATTCCTGGAGTTGCTCATGAAAGTGAGGCTACTCCAGCACTGCGCCACAACAAATAGGTGAGTCCCATTCAAAAAGCCCTGCATCATTCCTTATGCCTGGTGTTTAAAGGAGTTGGGATTTTGATGCAGTGAAGGCGTAGAGTGACACAGTGAAATGTGGTAAATTTCACTGCGTCATTTCTACATGGATTTTTGCATGGGAACCCCCACCATGCATACATTATACTTGATGCAGGTACAATGTGGCGCAGGGCTGTACAACGTGACGCATCTCCTTAGATGCGTCACGTTGTAAATGGAAAAGAACATGGCACATTATTTACGGCGCCGCTGCGTCACAAAATGTGACGTAACAGCAACGCAAAAGTGTCTCAAAGGGGCTTATAAATCTGCCCCTGAGTATGTAGATTCAGGGAGTAGGTATGTGGTCATCTATGAGAGATTGCAGGTCGCAGCTTAGCTATTGTCAGTATCTACGCGCCAAATGTAAAGAAAGGGGAGTTTCATGTGCAATGGTGGAGAAGTGTGGCTCACTGGTTAGAGCAGGCAGACCCTGAAGCAGAGGTCAGACCCGGTACCAGGGTTCAATTCCCGACGCGGCAGGGTCTTGAGCTCAAATATCCATGGACTCGATAATTCTCGCTTCGGTGCCTGACCTAATCATGGGTTCACACTCTGCAACTCTGGGCATTAAGCTTGCTTAATCTCCACAACGGCCCCCCCGCGGCGGGATGCCTGGCTTCCACCTTGGGGATGCCCTGTAGGGGCTATCTCACAGGGAAAAGCCAGGACGGGTTCCCAAGGCAAGCGCGGAGATACCCCTTCGGGGGTCGATTCAGGCGCTATATAAGAAACATAATAATAATATAATAATAATTGTATCAGACTGTATAATTAGGAGGGGATTATATCTGTGTTGCAAATCCTATACTTGAGTTCCAACCCGTCCATGTGAGATTCCCGAGGGTCTGGAACAGCTCGTACTTTTTCTGAATGGCAGCAGCAGTGGGGGGCTAGTGGATTCTACTTCACCTACTAACATTTTACTGACCCAAACCACTTCTGCAATACAGTGACCACTAACTACTGTTTAACAGCATCCCACTGAATCAAAAGGGATGAAGTAGTCTCCTTGCTATCCACAAAACAATCAGTAATGGCTTCTGCAATATTGTTTTTAAAGAACTGATCATCCAGTGCCTCTACACGTAGATGCCAAATTGGAATGACGGTATGCTCTTGTTCACAATTCCGGGAGACTAATACTGGATTATGATCCAAAAAGGGTTCTGTATAAATATTTAACACAGTGAACTGCACTAGGTACAGTTGGGGAGCACAGTATGGTGTCTAGACGAACATGAAGTTTGTGGACACCAGAATAAAAAGAGTAAACACGTGTCCCAGGGTGCAATTGCCTCCAAGAATCATAGGAAAAATTATTCCGGGATCTTGAGCAGCGGAGACCACGAAATTCTACTCTTAAGTATCCTTTACTAGAGGCTAGGGAATTATTGAGGGACTTTTTTTTGATTATAGAGAATATCAGATTAGGGTCCATGTTGAGCGTGACAAAACTGGTTCACTTTTAGCATGGCTTAACAAACTAAATATCAGGAACGCCTTGGTTTGGGAGTTAGATTCAGACACAGGTGAAACCCTATATATTATACACAACAATGAAAAATGACCGGTCTTGGATGTGGACTACTCCACATCCATATCCGCACCATCATTTGATGGCTTGGGCGGTTGGTTGGATGGATAAAACAAATACCCCATATGATGAGACTCAGCCAAAGGGTGGTCTGATGGGAACATCTCAGCCAGCTGTAACTCTTTTACTATTTGCATGAGTCCTGTTTTCTCAGTCACTTGTACAGCAACACATATAAGACCGGTCATTTTTCATTGTTGTGTACAGCGACTGCTCGTGGAGGGAGTTACGGTGGGGCAGGAGGGCGGGGAGGGGGAGGGGCAGGGTGGAGGTTGCTAAAAACCGGCATATGGATAATTGCAGGTAAGTAAACAATTTAATTAATAAAACGAATTTCGTAGCTCGCACTGCATTGCATTTTGCGATGCAAGGCGCACTACGAAATTCGTTTTATTAATTAAATTGTTTACTTACCTGCAATTATCCATATGCCGGTTTTTAGCAACCTCCACCCTGCCCCTCCCCCTCCCCGCCCTCCTGCCCCACCGTAACTCCCTCCACGAGCCGTCGCTGGTTGTGTATAATGTCTTATGTAGGGAAATGAAATGACAGGTCATTAAATATATTCCCTTGACCCTTTTCAAACTTAGTTTTTTGAAACCCTATATAGCCAAGGTGCCATAAACACAAGATTTTGTAAGTACAATACTTCCCTCTATGCAGCAGCTCGCAGGTTGCCTTCTCAAACCATGGATGAGTTCTATATATTGGCCAACTGCAGGTACTTTCAAAAGAGGATGCAAATGCTTTGAGCGGTGATATTACTGTGCAAGGGGGCAAAGCAGCAATTAAAATTATGGCACAGGGGAGGTTCCTTAAGCTAATGGCCAGCCTCTGGATTTTGTTGCAGCATATAGGTATACCATGGCTGCAAAACCTGTAGGACTTTACCCTGCTGCTCAGGAATCAGGTCACCTGCTGGAGTCCAAATGCAATCTTCTGGTCATACCGCTCTTGAAGCCAGGGTGCACTGCCACAGATGTCAGAGCCTACAGGCCATTAACCATACTCAATGTGAACTATACTCTTCTAAGTTGAATCTCAGTGACTCGCCTTCAGCTCCACATGCCCTCTTTGGTATATATAGATCAAGTGGGTTTTATTCCAGGGAGTAATACAGAACTAAATATCAAAAGACTCCTCTCACTGCAGAATGAGGAGTTTTTTGATAAACAGTAGGCAGCTGTTATGGCAATAGCTTGTGAAAAGGCCTCTCAAAATCTTAGTTGGGACTTCTTGTATTGGGTAATGGCTGAAATGAGCTTGGGTCCTGGGTTTATTCGCTGGATTAAGCTCTTTTACACTGGTCCCACTGCACAGATTTGCTCAGGCAGAACTATATCTGAGGCTTATGATGTGGGGAGTGGAACTAGACAAGTGTGCCCAATTTCACCACTATTATTTGCCATTTCAATGGAACCTTTGGACTGTTGTGTGCGCACTGGAGAATTCTATCATGAATTCGAGTTAGAGGGTTATCCCAATATTTAGCTTTATATGCTGATGACATGTTACTCTTCCTGAGAGATGTTAGAGTGGACTTGCCAGGCGCAATACATTTATTGGAGCATTTTTGGGCAGTCTCTGGCCTGCACATTAATTTGCTGAAATCCCATTCGTTTCAACTCAGTGCAGATGCTACCCCTCCTCAGAATATGCCTGTGATGCTATGAAGCACCACTTGTCTTTAATATTTAGGAGTTAAAATATACCATAATCACCAAGACCTACTGTTTAGTAATGTGGGAGTAGCTATTGGGGCTCTACGAAATAGTATAACATTTTGGACTGCATTGCCTTTATCTGTGGCTAAGATGGTGTTGTTGCAGAGATTGCTCTTTTTCTTTTCTATGCTACCGCTGCTAGTGCCTCGCAGGTTGTTCAAAGATATGGACACTCTTTTGTTGGACTAAATCTGGGGTATACGTAGGTGTGGAGTAGCCCTCGCTAAATTGTATCACCATACAGTGGAGGGTGGTGAAGCTGTACCTGATATTAAGTCTTATTATATAATAACCCAACTACAGTGGGTAAATCAGTGGGTTTATATTAGAGTAAACCCTGTGGAGGGTATAGTTGGTCTGCCACCTGTTTTGCAGGAATAATTGCAAGTCCTCTTGGATCCTTGAAGACGGCTGCCTGTTTGCTTCTCATGAGCTCTTGGTAATACAACAATGTTAGTATCAATGTTTACAATGGGCCCGTGTCCTTATGTACCATTCACTTGATTTCTCACTTAGTTAGATAAAATCAATGGCTTGTGTAGGGCATTGGGAGGAATTGAAAGGTTAGTTGATTATAGGGTCAATCCTGTAGGTGATTTTTACCAGGATGGAGTTTTACTTTTATTTGAAGATTTTACAGAAGGGTTTGATGTTCCTGGTAGCCAATTTGTATTATATAGGGCAGTGGTCCCCCCGATTGAACATCATTGGGGGTATGGAGGGAATGAGCCTATAATCCACCAAGTGTGCCAACAACTCTGTACTAGAACGGGCCATGTAAAATCGATTTAGTATTTATATCGTGCAATGCGTGCTGGTATCCTTGCTCTCCTTACTGAATTAAAAGTGAAATGGGATATGGACATAGATTGCAGATATGAACTGAGAGAGAATTCTAGTACATATGCCTGGTGTCTCATGAAATGTCAGGTTTAAATGAATTCATTTTTACATAAAGCATAGAGAATACCGTACACCTGGCAAGATTAACCAGTTGTATGTGACTGCTGCTGCTATTTCTCCGTGATGTGGGGAATTGAGGGCAGAATTGTTCCATATGATTTGGTCCTGCCTCACTTTAGTTGGATTCTCGGAAGCAGTCATTGACTGTCTGAATGATGTAATGATCCCTTGTACTCCCATAGTCTGCCTCCGTTGGGATATCCTCGTCCTAAAAATAAGAAAATCACAACTAGATTCACCAATTTGGCTTTGATGCTCGTTCAAAATGTGAATTGGCAATGCATTGGAAGTCTGTGCGCGGACCCCAATTGTTTAGCTGGAGAAAAATTGGTTAAATGGGCAGGACTGTAGAGTGCTGTGTTGTTTTGGGAATTGAAGAGAGGGGGGAAAGCTTGAAAGTGCACAAGCATGGGAATGCCTTGTGGACTGTTTGCTGATGCCAGATTCGGACATAGATACACAGTATAGCTGCTAGTTCTCTGATATCTCAAGTGGATTTAGAGGATAAAATTAACTGCCCTTGCTTGGGTTTTCAGGGGTGGAACTCTGAACTACTGTGATGAACTTTGTGGGACTTCGAGTTACTGTAGTGTACATTGAAATATTGGCCATTATGGTATCCTTTATTTGACAGCTTGACAAGGGGCAACTGTAGGTAGGGGTGTTATTTGTTGTTGACTGTTAGTTGGAAGCAGGAAGGGGATGTGGCTAAGATGGTGACCGAGGCGGATGCACATTAAGAAGCTATGCAAAGGCCCGCAAAATATTCTGCTGTAATTCCTGCCCCACACCTCATCAACAGTGCTACAGCCCCCTGTAATACCACGCAGCCCATGCTGGGGGGAAAACCCGCTGACCTGTTGTATCCACGCTGAAGGACTTCAGGCTCCCTTCATCACCACAGCCTGCTCTGGCCCGGGCCGCTATCTGTTGAGTGTGCAACATCTGCTGGGGCTACCCCGGATTGTTGCTGAAGCGTAGACTGGTGCGCTGCCCCTACTTGCAGCTCCGGTGTTACTGCCTTCGGGGAAGAGTCTCAGTGAAAAGCAGGTGTGTCGAACTAAAAATAATGTTTTCGCATTGCTTTGTGTAAGTTTGCATTTTCTGCGTCATTTTGTGTATGGGTGCCATTTTGTATTATGATCAAAACCTAGACTTTGCCACTTCCTAGAAGCAATCTTCTTTGAGTTATGTTTCTTCAGAGCTGAGTTTTGCTACACTAATGAATGTACTATTTTTATTAGCGCATGCCTTTCTCAATAAATATGGGCCTTCTCCCACTAGTTTGAAGACAGGCCTGCCTACAGTGGCCTTGGACTCTGTAACTTAGTAAGATATGAGGTCTGAGATTGTTTTTTTTATTTTCCCTCTCGTTTGTATTGCATGGCAGTACCTGCCTGGAAAATGTCACTATGGACGTGTTTTAGCCCAGTTACGAAATGTAATAAATGTATCTCTATGCTTTTAGACTTTAGTCCCTCTGCAGCACTCCTAGTGATTGGGCAGACAGGGCTGGCTCCACTCGGAGTGTACTTTGTACTTTGAATGAACAATTACTGGTTTGTATTCTCTACTGCCTGACTGACTCTTCATTTAGTATGGAAGGCTGAGAAGTGGTCGTGGATGACCCTGGTGACCCTAATCGGGCCACTTTGTTTGGGTGTGCGTGGATGCATCGTGGAATGGATATGCCCCAGGATCCCTGTGTGGCGGAAGACTGCACCTTGCTGGGTGCAACTGGAAACACAGAGGCCTCCATCACCCCTGAGAGGGAAGTGGGGCACCTCCCATCCTTATCCTGCTGCCTTACAAGACTGCGAGACCCTTCAGGGTGGAGGGTGGGGTGAGTGGGCTGTACTATCCCTGACTCAGACGGCTGGAGCCACTGCACCGGGGGACCTATGCTGTTCTTGCTACATTGGCTTGATCGTACGCGGAGGTCAGCCAGGTACTGTGGCCTGCTGTGCACTAGTAGGGGAGCAGCCACAATCTTGTTCTCAAGTGCTCTGACAGTGAACTGGGGTGAATGGTGTCCGGGTGGTGTGTGGAGCACCACCAGCCCACCTTTGTGAGTGTTCTGTGTCTGCAACACATTGGGAGCTCCCATGATACAAGGCTGGGGACGAGAAGAGAGATTGACATCTGCTGCAGTGTCAATGAATGAAGAACCGCCACCATATAGATTGACAGCGGGGGCCAGGGGAGTGCCTCATATTGGTCTTTATTCCAGAGGTGAGTCTTATCTACCAAGTTGCAGGGATAAGTCAGTAAAATGGATTTTGCCCATGGTGCAGGCCACACATGCGAGCCCGTTTCAACAGCTAAGTTGTGGGACTCTATAAAAGCAGTTGTATTTGTGCAAACATCAGACTGTGGCGATACAAACACATTCCACTGTGTGTGAGGGAACAGGGTTCGGTGACTATGTCTGCCCCTCTAATCTTCTCTGATGGAGCAAAATACTAAAGGCACAAACCTCAACCATACCTGTAGAGTTATTACACTCCTCGCCAAAACCTGTATCGGGAGGTGCCACGCCTCACTTTTCTCTTGAGCTATTCACTGCTATCTGATCAACACCACCCTGTGCCTAGTTCTTCTTGGCAATGGCCGACTGAGCAGGATCTGTGAACTGAGGGGGTGACAGCTGCGGGCTCGGATGTTGAGGCGTGCCGTCGTCGAGGCCGCACCTGTTATGGGCACCACTTGGGACTGACAGTATCCCTGCTCTGCATTCTACATAAGTGCTAATCGTTATTAGCCAAACAGTTCATGCTGGTCCTTCTGTGATGGGAAAAGCAGATCAGACAGGCCCCAGGCTCAGACTGGAGTTATATCGGTACTCACTGATGGTCCATTGAGCAACTCTCAGGCTGAAAAGTCTTTGGTGGACACCTTAACGGATAATGCTCCTCATTTTGATGAACTAAATACAGCGGTTTTGGACAATAAATCTACCATTGGTCCCAAGATTAACTCACTGTGCATTGAAGTGGGACTTTTCCGTGAGGACCATGGAAAAACTAAAAGACAGGGTTGAAAACTCAGAATCTATGTTGGAAGCTCTTAGGCACACGGTTAGGACAGTGGATGAGCAACTTAAGACCCTACAATAGAAGGTGAAATACCTTCAAGACTGAGTCGAGGAACAAGAAGGAAGGTGGTGCAGGAACAATGTTCACATAATGGACCTTCCTGAATGAACTGAAGGTCAAGTATGGAACTCAATCTTGAAAATGGGTTTGTTACTACAGTCCTCCAGGGCAAACATGAGTTTAAGAGTTGCAGCCATGCCCAGACTATACTGACGTCTTTGAGAAGCAGAGAGGGGAAGGTGCGGCTTTCCTGGAGTCGTACCTCCATCACAACTACAACATCTCTCTAGCCAGGGGGTGCAGGGTATCTCACCCGCTGCCCAATCTGGTCCCTCCAAATATGCTGATGTTGTGAAACTATGAAATGAAAAAGGAAGCGTTCACCATGCGCTAGGTGCAAGGGGAGACAACAGCACTCTCCCTGCTGGCAAAAGAACGAGGGGCACACAAGCGTTCCAGAAACGAACCAGCCTGCACTCATCCACAGGAAAGATAAATGGAATATTAAGCACTCACCAGTGCTACATTATCTCCAACACAGAGCAGCCCCCAGGAGCAGCCCACAGTGCTCACCTAACACTGGGCTCCTTTGAGAGGGGGCACGCAGTTTCAGGCAAGAAGGGACAGGCAAGCACATATGATCTTGGGGCATAGATGCAGGCCATCTAGCAGATCAGCACAACAAGGAAAAGTCACAGTGGCGGCTTCCTGGCAGCACAGCAATCTTCTAGTGCAGTATGTAGAGCCAGCAGCATCTGGTTGCAAGTCCAACACAGTGTTCTCTCCATTGTGGGGTCACAGCCCCTGTACTTATTGTTGCCTACTGGATTGTGTCATCTGCAATCGCGACTCGATCTGAATTGTGAGCCCTGCTGGCCAGAGTGTAGATTGACGGCAGTAGTCAGCACAGACATCGAGGAATGCTTTTTGTTACCTTCTCTTGACAAAACCTGAGGACATAGAGTACAGTTCATTCTGCAATTAATAAATCAAGACTGAATTCAAATTCTGAGCTCTGCTGTCCGCAGTGTAGACTGCCATTTAGTGTTCCCCTTTGGATTTCCAGATGAATTTGGTCATTGTACTAAAGCTATAACTGATATAAAATAAGTTCTTGAAGCAAGGATACTAAAAGGATATTATGTAGGCTTTAGGGACATTATACTTAATTGCCTACTGGACTTTGCAATTAATGAATCAAGACTGAAGTTTAATTGTGAGCCCCGATGACTGTAGTGTAGGCCAGAGGCAGCGGTCAGCAAGAGTCCACAGCCATGTGGTGTTGAGTTGAGGTGCACAGACAGTGGCACCTGAAGCAGCAGCATGTATGGAGCCTGCGTGGTCCGAGCGCACCACACTGGTAGCAATGTCTTTTGTCTAATGAATTCTGCCTTATTAAAGGCTACGTGGCGATGACGCGTGGTGCACTGAGTTAGTGGCACCTGAAGCAACCAGCGTGTGCGCACCCTGCGATGATGTGTGGCCTGGGCGGGCCACACTAGTAGCAATACAAAAGGGGGGGGGTCCAGCTATCTAGGCTGATGAAGGCTGATAGCCAGAAACCGGTCCTTGGATGCTTGATTCCGGTCTGGGAAAGACATGGCTTGGTAGTTCGGACTGGACTGTTCCCATGAGGCACAGGGTCAGAGCTGATTTGCATATAGCCAGTGTCTAACCCAGGGTGGTGTGGAGTGCAAAAAAACGATGGATTTAGGCCCAGATCCTTCTACTGGGGTGAATGTATGACATTGTTCTACATTCTGTCCATCAACTGTGTTTTTTGCAATTTTCACCCCGAGTGTGCTGGGTATACTCAGACGTGAGTCCCAGGCTCTCCACACCACTGGAGTCAAGCTATCCAGGCTGATGAAGGCTGATAGCCAGAAACCGGTCCTTGGATGCTTGATTCCGGTCTGGGAAAGACATGGCTTGGTAGTTCGGACTGGACTGTTCCCATGAGGCACAGGGTCAGAGCTGATTTGCATATAGCCAGTGTCTAACCCAGGGTGGTGTGGAGTGCAAAAAAACGATGGATTAAGGCCCAGATCCTTGTACTGGGGTGAATGTATGACATTGTTCTACATTCTGTCCATCAACTGTTTTTTGCAATTTTCACACTAGTAGCAATGACTATTGTCTAATGAATTCTGCCTCAGTAAGGCCACATGGCAGTGACTTGTGGTGCACTGAGTTTGTGGCACCTGAAGCACTCAGCGTGTGTGCAGCCTGCGATGATGCGTGGTCCAGGCAGGCCACACTGGTAGCAATGTTTTTTTCTAATTAATTCTGTCTTAATAAGGCTATGTGGCGATGAATTGTGGTGCACTAAGTTAGTGGCACCTGAAGCAGTCAGCATGTGCGCAGCCTGCGATGATGTGTTGTCCGGGTAGGTTGCTCAGGAAGCAATGTCTTTTGCCTCCTGGACTGCATCATCTGGAATCGCGACTTGATCTGAATTGTGAGTCCTGCTGTCCGCAGTGTACATTGAAGGCAGTAGTCTGTACAGACGTAACTCTGTGGTTCTGTGCCGCTGGGTTCAGAGGGGGCCTGTGTTGAGCAGGCCATCAGTCGCGGCTGCAGCCTCGTGGCAAGATAAGGGCTGCGGCTGTGGCAGACACGTTGGCCTTCCCAGAAGTGAACCACACCAAGAGCCCCGGCCTATTTATTCACACTCCTACGCTGGAGTGGCGCACGTTGGACCAGCCCACTCCGCTTCTGCTTACAGGGGGTAGACACAGCTACATGACCGAGATCTTCCCCACTGCCTGCGTCCACTGTCTACAACACTACAAGCACCAGCAGTATATGTACAATTGGAGAGGTCTGTGCTCTGCATAGTGATGATTTTCATGCTTCCAGGGGCCCTAAACGCAAGATTTGTGGAATGGGTAAAAGTGCATGAAAGTGAGGACTGTCTAGCACATTACCGCTTCACTTGGGATTGTGTGCATTGTTACTGATGGATGACTTGCGTCCTTCACACATACTTGGTTGCCACATCTCCCTACATTCAGCTTTTGTGTGGCTGTCCGGTTCTGCGTTTCCTCAGTGGTAGTAGGGGGGATGGTCCGAGGGGGAGGTCCTTGAGGTGATGGTGGTGGATGTTGTGGCCTTCTTGGGTGTCTGAGCTATATGATCAGTAGCTCTAAGACATGTGTTGGTCTTCAGATGTGGCTCTGGGCTGGGCCTCCTTTCATACTGTAGGTAGCCATCCTGCTTTACACCAGTAAACAGTGAAGCTGCGTCCACTGGTGACACCCTGGTATGGCCCTGAACTTAGAGGGCTAAAGGTGGAATGCAGACGGTCTGAGCACCTATGGAGAGCAGACTATAGTAGGCAGAGCAAAGATGCTTACAACATGGCTCTGAAAAAGTATAAGGAGGCTATTCTGGAAGCAAAATGAGTGTATTTTACAGCAAAGATTCAAGCGGCAGGAAACTCAGTCAAAAAACTTTTTACATCTGTTACTTTTTAGCTACCCCCACAGCAGGCTAATTTGTTTAAACCTGACCAGGCCTTTTGTAATCAGTTGACTGCGTTCTTCCAGAATAAGGTCCAAATGACATATGACAGCCTTGCCAACCCATCAAATGTTCAGGAAGCTAACTATCAATCCCCTGTGGTGGAGAAGGTGCAGTCCAAGTTAACCTGTTTTAAACTCCTTCTTGTAGATGATGTAATGAACCTTTTGAAGTCGATTAAATCTGGATCATCCAAAGACCCCTGCCCCCTGCTATTATGCAATTGGCCGCCGAGAGGATTAGTGAGACTCTTACTCCCCTGATTGACCAAGTTCTGGCATCAGGGATCTACCCTGCGGCCTGGAAGACCATGTGCATCAGGCCAATTTTGAAGAAGACTACGTTAGAGCCTACTGAATATAAAAGCTATTATCCGATCTCGGGTCTACCATTTGAGGTCAAGGTCCTCAAAAAATCTGTCAGTAAGACACTGACAGAATAGAGAGCAATACGCTTTTGGACCCTACTCAACATAGTTCCACTAAATCTGCTCTGATTGCAGCCTCAGAGTGGACTCGGAGAGTAGTGGATGGTGGCGGCAGGGCAACTCTTGTTCTCCTTGACTTGTTGGCCGCATTTGACACCATAAATCACATGGTGTTGGTGCGGCGACTTCGGAAAGTAGGAATCGGTGATTCGGCTTTGGCCCTCTTTTCCTCCTTTTTAGAGGATAGGAAACAGAGTTTGAGTTGGGACAGCTTACAATCCGACAGTTTTTATTTGCCCTGCGGTGTTCTGAAGGGATCAGCTCTGTCCCTGATGTTGTTTAACGTCTAGGTGAAGCCACTAGCAATACTTGTTAGGAAACATGGTTTCACATTTGGGTCGTATGCCGACGACTCACAATTGGTGATATCCCTCTCAGATAGGCCTGAGATAACAGCTGCCAGCTTTCACTCCTATCTACAGGACATCATGAATTGGATGAGTTTAAGCTTTCTGAAGATTATTATAGAAAAGACAGAAGTGATTAAGTTTGGCAATGGGACATCATTATGGACTAATTCCTGGTGGCCGTCGGAGGCCGGTGAATGTCCTCACCCTGTTAGGAAGGTTAGGAATCTTTGAGTTATTTTTGACAATAAACTCAATATGTCAGCACAGGTCAATAGTTTAACTTCAGCAAGATTTTTTTCTGCTAAGGACTCTTCGCAAAAATGTTCCCTTTTATCGTCTCAAATTACAGAAGACGTAATGGTTGCCCTTTTTTGTCCAAATTGGACTATTGTAATGCGATGTTTCTGGCATTGATAAACACCAGATTAGCAAACTCCAATCACTGCAGAACGCTGTGGTACGATTAATCCTAAAACTCCCCAAGGGTCATCCTACGTCAAAGAGAAATAGGGTACTACACTGGCTCCCCGTCCAGCAGTGAATCAACTTTAAGGCACTCTGCCTGGTGCACAAGCCATGATATGGCGGGGTTTCAGATGCCTGTCAAGAAATGTTTAGGCTCTACACCCCCTCACGAAACCTACGGTCGGCCAGTCTTGGCCCGATCTGTACCCCAAAGTTTCAAAGGGCCAGATGGGGGTCAGGTCCTTCTCCAGCTGTGCAGCAAAACTGTGGAATAAACTGCCAGTGGTGCTGAGACTGCAACCTAACCTTCTATCTTTCAGGAAGCCCTGAAAACTCAGCTGTTTACCCCTATGTAGATTTAGCTCAGTCCTTGCCCTGGGAACACACACCAGCACCAAGATGCCTCGGCACTCGAGTGCTTAATAAGCTCCATATCACCATCATCCACTAAAAGGCAGATGTTAAATTCTTACTGTTAACGCGGCTTTTCGTCTGTTTTTGGATCACATTGCAGATTTAGGTGGTCGTTTTAAATATCGGGAAGTGGTGTTTTCGTGTTATTTTTGCCCGAGAACACCTACTCTGTATATCACTAGCGTTAGTTGTTGCTCTCATCTGTGTCTATTTGTTTTGAGGAAGCTATCGCTGGAAAACTGCCGTTATCAGCAGTTTTCACCAGGTTCAGAATGGGACGATCATTTAAAATCATTTAAAATCAAAGAAAAAACCATAGGTTTAATGAACATTATTATTAGAAATTAGCATTTAAAAAACCTTTGAAATACACTGAAAAAACATAGGTTTCAGGCACGGTATAGTTACAAATTAGCATTTAAAAAACCTTAGAAACTCACTGAAAAACCCATAGGCTTCAGGGACATTACAGTTAGTTGAACATTTTTCACGTACAAAAACATAGAACTTCCCCTGTTATAGTTATTTCAGCTAAAAATAACTCGCGCACCTGCAATGCACTGCTGATGACTTCACATATTACATCATTCATGACATGGTCAGTGACATCACTGATGACATCACTGATGACGTCTCAAATGACATCACTAATGACATCATCCACGTGAAAATCTGATGCACCTCTTCACACTCTAATATAACCTATAATACACTCACTGTACCATTTTTTAAACCATTGACACACCAATACTAGTTACTACATATGTACTCACTGATTCCAAGGTCTACACACGCATCCACTCATTCAGCCATACAATCACACATACATGCAGTCACTCATCAATACAACACTATCATAAGCACTCATACTCCTGAACACCACACTCACACACCACCACTCATCCTAAGTTACTCACACACGTAGTCAGTCATGCAAAGAATCAATCACACTTCCATTTACAGACCTCTACAGTTATACACACACCACATCACATGTTCAAACAGAAACAAACGCATACTTACTGATTTATACAATCACTCATACAAGTACACACTCATCCATACAGCCACTCACACAATCACTGACTCTCACGTATTGTCATTTGTATATTTCAACTCTCACATACTCTGCCTTTTACATATGTAGTTACTTGGACGTGTACCATTTAGACATCCATTCACTCACCAACACACCCATACATACACTCACCCACTCAAACATCTATGCACAGTCACACACCTTCTACCCACCCACCCACACGCACACTCAGACACCCATAAAAATACTCGGGCAACCAATTGATTACCCATATAGACACTCATGTAGCTACTGAGTAACCCATGCAGCAGCTTATACAACAGCTGACAGACTAATACAGACATTCACAGTTTAGTCACTAACGCATGCATTCAGTAAGTCACATGTAATCACTCACTTAAACAGTCAGTCACACACCTACTAAAGCCTCCATCCAGACACTTATGCACCCCCTCATTCTTGAATACACCTTGGCATATATATTATACTTATTTACACTTTAAAGAAAAACACTGTCACTGAATGATGTCATCAGTGATGTAATTTGAGGTGTCATCAGTGATGTCATCAGTGACGTCACTGAGCATGTCATGAATGATGTAATATGTGACGTCATCAGCAGTGCATTGCGGGTGCACGAGTTATAGTTAGCTGAACTAACTATAACGGGGGATTTTCTATGGTTTTGTGCAAGAAGAATGTCCATTTAACTATAACTTTCCTGAAACCTATGGTTTTTTTCAGGGAATTTCTAAGATTTTTTAAATGCTAATTTCTAACTATAACGTGAAGTCTAAAACGTGAGCTTGTGAGTTTACTTTAGTAAGTCCAATGCGTGCTCCAATTTAAAAGCAGTTTTAATCCTTAGTAGGTGTCAGAACATCGAGGCATGCTTGATTAGCATATTGAACGCTTTAGACTCGCCCACTGGGGGCTGAAAACTTAAATGAGGAATACCGGAAATTAACATGAGCCGCTAATGGTACGCTCCAGCAGCCCAAGAAGAAGAGGCTAGAAGCCTTGAAAAGGCGTCGGCACAAACAATTTAAAGTTGGAACAGGGAGACAAGCTGCATCTCACTGGAACGCTGTTGAGTGCCTTCTCAAGCCGCAGGGCAATTGGTTTGACATGTTTACACACGGCGGCCCAGCCGTGGAGAAGTGCACCATCGTTAGAGGCTGTGATGCAACACTGCTTTGCATCACTAGAGCACAGAGTTCAATATGCTAATCAAGCATGCCTCGATGTTCTGACACCTACTAAGGATTAAAACTGCTTTTAAATTGGCGCACGCATTGGACTTACTAAAGTAAACTCACAAGCTCACGTTTTAGACTTCATGTCCCAACATCCAACTAAACAAGATCATAATGAGCGACACGCCCACTGGGGGCTGAAAACGTAAATGAGGAATACCAGAAATTAACATGAGCCACTAATGGTAAGCTCCAGCAGCCCAAGAAGAAGAGGCTAGAAGCCTTGAAACGCGTCGGCAAGAACAATTTAAAGTTGAAACAGGGAGACAAGCTGCATCTCACTGGAAAGCTGTTGAGTGCCTTCTCAAGTCGCAGGGCAATTGGTTTGATATATATATATATATATATATATATATATATATATATATATATATATATATATATATATATATATATATATATTATATTATATTTTATTATATTATATTATATTATATTATATTATATTATATTATATTATATTATATTATATTATATTATATTATATTATATTATATTATATTATATTATATTATATTATATTATATCATATGGGTTCTCCAGGTTCATGGTCTCTGCCATTAATCCTCCTATGTCTGGGTGATCATGGAACATTTCCCTCAGGGCCATCCATATCTGGTGTCTAAATCAATTGAATGGAGCCCCTTCATGCTCGGTGTTGGTCAGTGTGATGGCTGGGCTGCAGGAGCAGGAAAACACTGTGTCTGCTGTCCAATGAGGCTACTCTCCAATGAAGCTGCTGAGAAGACTCCTGATATCACCTATTGCTAGGATTTTTCCTGTGGTGTTTTTCTCAAAACAGGTAATCCCATTTTCCTGCCCCGTCCATCAGTGGGGGCAGTTTGGTCCTGAGCCCATTTTTTGAACACCTGAGCCTATGGCACATCGAAGGTCTATGACGTGCCTTTCTGTAACAGCAGTGAAAGTGGCCAAACCCCGTAAGGCGGTTTAAACTCACACAGGCACGTGCCTGTGTGAGTTCAAACCGCCTTACGGGGTTTGGCCACTTTCACTGTAGTTCACATGTTAGGCTAACATGAGTCACACAGGGCACGCACAATAAGGTTAAAAAGATTTAAATAGGTTTGCGATCAGGCAATTGACAGGAGTGCACTCTCCACACTTATTCAACGTAATTTCTGTAACAACAGGCATATTTTGGCTTGGAGCTGCTCCGCTGGTTTTTCTCTAATGTAGCACACCCATCTTCTCAAGCATTCTTGCATGTTGGGGAAATTCTACCTGAGATCTCTCTCTGTGTGCTGGATGCAGTTTTTCATGCTTTAATGCCCTCTGGTTCAAAGGATCCCTCTTCCGGGCCAGGATCTATCATACTGACCCTCCCTTTCGGTCCAGTTGGCTAACAGGTGTCAAAATGGTCACTTGAAGAGCTTGCCTTCTTCTCTAGATACTATCTCTCTAGGGCGCAGCTTGTTTAACTGGTGCATTCAGGGTGAGCGACAGATGACCTCATCGCTGCCCTCCTTGTGCACATGCAGAGGTGCCATGTTGCTTCTCCTATGCCTTAATTGAGTTTGGGCCATGCTATCCTGATGTCTTATTTTTTGGTCAGCCCCTCTCCTAAGCTGACAATCTGGTGGTGTTCATGTTCCCAATAGGGTCCTCCCTTCAGTTTCAACCTCAGGCTCCTCTCTGTGTGGAGCCCAGCACCTAGTTATGCTCTCCTCTGGTGGAGGGTGCGTGGTTCTGTTTTCCTTTTGTGCGTCCCAGGTGAGAGCTCTCTCTCTCTCTATTCTCAACCTGCGCCTCTCCTCGAACTCCCACCTAGGTTGACTTCTTCGCTCTGCGCATCATGGCTTATTGTTCTGTTATCAGAGCACCATGCAATACTTTAAATACTTTGACAATTGCCAGATTATTCGGATAATTATATTCTGATTCATGAATTTTACACATGTGATCAAAATGTTTTCCAAAAATGTTTAGGCTTATTGCATGCATCACAGCCTAGACGTACTGAACTACATAACAGTACAGTATTTTTTTGTAAACTGGAAAAATATCAGTTCAACCTAAAAAATCTATCTTTTGAAGGTGCACTAAAGTGCGAATAGTCAATATTGCAATTCTTAAATCATGCATAGGGTACAATAATTTTGTTTTCCTGGATTCCTGGTAGCCCACTGGCACTTTTCATTCATACAAACCTGTGCAAGCAAAAAGCATTTTGAGAAGCATGATGTGCTGCTGGGGGTGTAATGTTTAGTCAGTTAGTTGGCTTTGGTGTATATCTGTGCATGTGAGTTAAGGTATTTGTTATCTCAGTGAATATAATGGAGGGGAAAGCAAAGCTTTGATACCTATGAGGCTTTGGTACTAGGTTGTGCACAATATAGATTCACAAGGTCTGTTTAAGATATTCTTTTGAAGTTGAGTTATTGATCTAAAAAATTTCAGTTAGGCGGTGAGATGTAAGAAATATTGGGTGCTCCATGACAATTGACTATATGGCATTTTGGAGCTGGTGTTTGATGTGTGGCATTTGGTGTCTAAAATGTTTTGTTTGATGGTGGAGTAACATGGCCTTCATTGATGTTGATGGCTTGTGACTGATAAATATGTAGCTTACATGAGTTGTGTTAGGATTCTTTCTAAGTCCTGTGTTATTTGTTTTATTGCAAGATGCATTGTGATCTTGGAAAGATTCACATAATAACTCACTGGAGATGATTTATTAGATGGATTTTTTCAGTTGATTAATTGTTTCACACTAGAGTCTAAAGTGTACACAAAAAGTGATGGATGGAATGTTTGAATTATTATCAGCTGCCGATAATTAGTCTTCCTACCGTCCAGGGCACTGTTATTTTGCACACCATGCCACTTCAGTTTGAACACAACCATGTGCAGGTCAATCTTGCCCCTCGTCTAATTAGACCAGTCATGTCTCAATGGCTGTGATTAATTCAAGCCCTCCATCAATCACTTTTTGTATAGTAAAGTGGCAGAGCGTTTAGGTTAGATTCTTACACTTTTTCCTAGTTTGCCATACGTCAAAAGCTGTACTAAAGATCAGGTGTATCTCGTACCCACTGATGGCTGCTTCAGGATGGACCTCTGTCCCGTGGATTCAGCAGAATGTCCAATCAATTGTGGCATCTGCTCACTGTTCTTTTTGCACAGATGTGAATCTGTACAAGCGGGGTCCTTTTCCTTTGATTGCAGTCAGGCTCAAAGAACCAATCTCTCCTATCTGGTTTGCCACAATGTTGCTAAAATTTACATTTTCCTTCAAAAAATGAATGACAGCAGGCTTTTGGGAAAACAGAAACAGTTAATTCAATTAAACGCAGCAGTCGGGAGAACAAACAACAGAGTTGGGCTCTGGAGACTGTCTCAAAGCACATTGGTTGTGCCTGTCTTTTTATACATTACATGAAGTGTCATGAACGCAATCTGTACATTCCTTTTGAGACAGAAACCTGAGCCTAGTCACTGGCCATGAATCTGGTCATTCGATAAGAAGTGCAGGTGGGTCTCAGCCTTGCGTGGACACAATGAGGGGCCAGTGGGTACGTGTCTAGATGTCTGGCATAGGGATTGTGTCATCACCACGCGTAGCATGCATACTGTGTTCTGATTGGCTGAGTGTTCTTAAAATAGTGTGTCATCTGACTGTATGGTGTTTTGAGAACATGCACCCATCCTGCCACATGTGCTTTATAGGGGCCAATCTACTCAGATTATTGTGGTGTGCCTATCTGTGGGTTCCATCTGGGTTGGTCTGTGTGCTGATTTGTCTAAGGATTATGTATCATCCCACCTGTGATCTATCAATCAGTTGCTTCAGGCTTAGGTCACAGGGCCTGCCTGGCCATGTATTTCTGACTCTTATTGATCATATCTGGTGGATTTGACAGCAACAATGCTAGTTTGTTGGTATACGTACATATGCCATGGCGTTCATCAACATTGTATTTATTGACATTAACAGTCTTATAAACTTTGATGTTGACTTATTTTTCCTGGCTAAGATGGAGAGCTGGTCCAGTCTTCAAGATTTTCTCAGGCCTTAGACACCAGGTTCAGATGCCGCTAATTATGCCTGGCATAAACTAGTAGTTTGGGATGCCCCCTAGGGTAAAGGTTCCCGGGCCTAAACGTACCCACTTTGAGCATTTTCAAGCTGGCCGAAGTCTTCGACCACACTAAGCATGGGCTCTCATGGCTGTGGTGCATGTTTGAGTGTACTATGATAATCCTAGTGTCATCCCACATTGAACACTAACATCCAGATTAAGGCAGTCCATGTACTCCAAACTAACTCAGACACAGAAGTCTGGCAGGATGAAGCAGTGCTTTCAGCAACTAGCCATGGATACACGCAAATTGGTTTGCACTTTTTTTCTCTCCTTTGAAGTGCGCCCGAAATGATGTTTATCATTCCAATTGGCTGTCTTATACACCACTGCAGAATTATTGCCTTGACTAGGGATAGCTTGTATCCAGAGTGATAAAACATGATCACATTGCTTGTGGAACTACACAAATTCAACACCCTAGTAGAATAATCAATCAAGTAAATGCTGTTCAGCTAAATGGTAACCATAAAGGCACATACTAAAATAATAAGACCATTTCATTAGCATGCATAATAATTAAAACAGATACAAAGCACAATAAACCAAGAGTATTTTACCTTGTGTATTCCATTCTCATGGAATACACAAGGTAAAATACTCTTGGACCATCTAACAAGTCATAAAAACAGAGAAGCCAGTACACTTGTTAATCAAACATGGAATCTCTTACTCTTAATACAGTTCTGAGAAAACCGCACACTTTAAAAATAATATGTGTATCTGATAAAAGCTGCAGAAACAACATGGCTTGATGTGCTTGCCTAAAGTTAAGAGATTTCAATACTGGTTTAATAAACATATTCCACAGGCTGTTAAAATACCTACAGTGCAATGTGAAAGGAAGGGTATCCTGATGAGACTGGAGGTCGCAGCCACAGGAACAAAGGATGCCCGGGGAACTTTAGCCCTTTGGTGAAGCCAAAAGATGGTGTATCATACTAAGTTTGAATCTAGTCAGA
The DNA here is from genome assembly GCF_964263255.1 of Lissotriton vulgaris. Lineage (NCBI taxonomy): Eukaryota > Metazoa > Chordata > Amphibia > Caudata > Salamandridae > Lissotriton > Lissotriton vulgaris. The sequence goes on along the minus strand of NC_141687.1, from coordinate 739,802,897 downwards.
AAAAATCTGTCCTTGTCATTGTCAGAGCTACTCAATTATGGTTCCATGTCAGGTACAGGCTTTAATAACACAAATTCCTTGACCATGGATTTCGGAAGCTCACGTTGTTCCCTGTAAATTGCCATGTTATTTGAAAAAGTGTATTTGACCCATCTCACCTCCCATTCAGGGCTACAAAATAGGTCCTCTCTCCTCAAGATGCTTAAAACATCCACTGTATTAAATACATCTGAAGTACAACTTGACTACACCTGATAACTGTCCTCTTCCACATCATTAGGGCCTGAAAAACCTTGGAAAGTAACCACTTCTCACACCATGATCCTGTGAAATCATCCATCATAAAGATTCAACTGTAAGACCTGAGGACTGATTCCTTCACCTGACCCTCACCAAATAAGAAATTTCAGAAAATGTATTTAATCATGTCCAAACATATTGTGAAATTGGCTCTTTCAAAACACCAGGATTTATTACAGCATCCCATTTCTGAGCAGGAACTAAAAACTATTACAAATAGCGGTATGGGCTCCGATGAATTTCCATTTGCTCAATGTTGCACAACAGTTCTTTTAACTGTAGGTTCCAGGGTAGGCATTCTCAAAAATCACTTGTGAGCCCTCTTCTTGCCTGAAACCAACAACTCTGTCGCATCAGTGGACATAACTTCACATCCTACCTATCAGGCCCCATCAACAAATCTAAGCACTAAGTATGGGTGAAATTTGCGAATTTGTGGTACGCAAATTCATGCGAAATCGAATTCGCGGTACGCATAATCCGCAAATTTGTGCGAATTTGCAGATTTTTATTTTTTTGCGTGTTCGCGGAGCGCTTTCGTGTTCGTGGGGCACTTTCAGCGCTCCGACTGCAAAGTTACCCATGCGGTCATATATGGGCGCGGCCATCTTGTTTGCGTTGCATATTTCCGTTTCCGGGAGCTAGTTGCATTCTCGTGTTGTGCGCGGGCGCGATTACGTGGTCGCGTGCGTTTTTGCATGCTCGTGGGGGAAATATCGCGCAAACTTACCCATGCGGTCCTCAGTGGGCGCGGCCATCTTGTTTTTCATTTATTGCTATGGTTCTGGGCATGCTTTTTCAATCCTCCCCTAATCTTTGCAATCCTTTGTTTCTTTGAACTTTTTTTTATCTTTTTACCTCATTATCTATCCCTCTATTTTTCTACATCTATATTTTGTTTTTTTTTCAACTTTTCGTTACTTTAAAAACTACTTTTTTTTACCTCTTTAATTTTATTGACTTTTCCCTATTCTTTCCTATTTTTTATTTAACTTTCCTGACCAGGACCATGGCAAAGGGAGCCGGGAAGAACACCAAGGGGAAGGGTCCCGCACCCCGTATCCGGCTCCCTTGCGGGCGATTAAGGGGGGAGAACGTAGTGGGCCGGGAGATTTTCAGTATGGTGGAGGTGGCCGCACTTATCTTTTATGTTCAGCGCCACCTCCCGAAGACCGTGGCAGCAGGGGGCAGGCCCGGTGCAGTGTATGGCCTCCGGGAGCGTCGCCAGCTCTGGGATAAGGTGTGCCGTGCCATGCGTAGGGAGTTGGGGGTCCGGCGCACCTACCATCAGGCGACACACCGGTCGGCTGACCTCCTTGACCGGGAGCAGGACCTGCTGCACCTACTAGGCATGGAGATCCCTGGCCTTGGAGAGTAGCTATTTAATAACTACTTTGTTTTCTTCTGCTCTGTGTTATATTGCTAATATATGTTTTTCCCGAAGAGCAAGAATGCTGCAGATTCGATTACATTGCAGGTAAAATAATGTTTAAATAGCTTCTTTGATTGCAGGTGCTTGCCTGCTCAGTGGCCTTGCTACTATGCTTACTTGTTTGCAACTTTGTGCTCATTTGAGCAGAACTGCGTAATGCTAGAGAGACTAGAGACTCAAGTCTTGTCCTTCCTTTGTACTCCTGCTGTCAATAAGAAGAGAAAGTGGTGGATTGATAGGTTGAGTATTTTATGACTTGTTTTTTAGTAGTAGGACATTTTTTAGTGGTCTGCAATCATGATGACGGACTGTGTCTGTCACGTCGCATGCTGCTGAGTGCTAGCAGTCCTAGTAGAACCTTTTTGTTGTTGGTTTAGTTAGTGATTTACATAACCTTCCAGCGAATCCAGCAATACTGTACCATCTATCTTAGTTGACCAGATCAGATAGGTCAATCAATAAATGTAGTGCAATAGTGCAATTGTTGGTAATTTGTTTCCCCGAGATAATTTTAGATTGTGGTCAAAGAAATCAAATATTTAAAAAAAACAATCATCCATGTTTGTGTTTATTTCATGATCATCAGCACCTCCCAGGGGGCAAGAAGACCACACCTGAGACTCCGGCGGAACAAGGTGGGCAGGATCGGTCCTCTGCAGGCTCTTCTGCTGGCCCCAGTAAGTTGTTCTGTTGTTAATATTAATAATTATACTTCCCTAACTTGTATAGCTCCTATTCATTCCAAACTATTTCCTAATTCTATTTTTTATAAAATAGTCTTTGATCTTCTGTAGACTGTTTCTACATTCCTATCCTGCCTCTACCATCACTCTCTGTGCTACTATTATTTACTATTATTATGAGTCAGTCTGTGTAGGTAGCTAAGCTTGCCCAGTCGGCAAACGGTGTTAAACATATCTCTGATCCAGCAATAGTCAGTTGTGCCAAAAAGTGTTGCATGTTATGGCAAAGCATATAAGTTAACACCCTCCCCAAAACCGTGACTTTTTTTTAATCCCAATAATTAAAAATTGTTTAACATTTTCTCTTCCATTATGAGACGAAATAGGGGGTGGTGTATGGCATCTAAAAATATGACATGTTTCTTCTAGGCGTCATCACAACATTGGATGCGGCACTTCCCACCACCAGTGCCGGGGCCAGCAGCGCGGAGGGGTTCACTCCAGGGGCGGATGCGGCGGTGCCAAAAGTGCCACCAGGAGGAGCTACTGCGGGGGATGGCTCTGCAGCGGCGGACGGTGGTAAGTTAATATAATCCTTACTTATTGACATTTTAGAGTAGGGTTGCAAAGGGGTGTATGATGTACTGTACAGTAGACAGTACACTAGTAGAAGTACACTGTACTGTTATGAACAGTTACTAATTTAGAACTACATTTTTGCCAATCACGGAGAAGACAGTCACCCTTGACTTAGCCTTAGCATTAGCGGCGGTAGTCCTCTATTTGACTTCAACTCATCTGTGAAACTTTTATCGTGAAGCCAAGTCAGATCAGATGAACTTGAGGGATGTGATGAACTAAAAGGGAAAGAAGGGCATAAGGAAGGACGAGCGAGTCGTAACATTTATGACTGTAAAGAATGATACGTGTTTTTGAATGCATGTGGCTGATAGGAAGGAATCAGATGCATGGCTGCTTGAAGCAAGGATGGTTGGAGGAGAAAGAGAAGTTGACTGCCTGTGTGGGTGAATCAGAAAATTCATGTGTGGTGTGCATTGCAATATATCATTTGGGTGAAAGTGAAATGCAAGTCAAGACGGTGGTTTACAAAATAAAATGAAAAAGGTGTTAGTTGGTTGTTGCGAAAACGTAAAATTGGTACAGTTGAGACATTAAGAAGAATGATAGACGTTTACTTTGGAAGCATGGATGGTATCTTCTTCCTCATAGATAGCAGAGGTGTATGTAGAGCAGACGCTCAGTGGATGAAGAGTGTTACTTTGTTTGAACAGCATGTCCGTGCCAGAGTAGCAAAGCAGAGGAAATTCAAATACTAGAAGTTGTGATTGTTCAGAAATTCTCCCTTGACTAACAGTACAGTAGTTTAATTTGCAAGCACAGTATATATTGTGTGTGTATTGTATAGTTGACATTATATAAAGTCAAGTCCCTTCTTCTGGCAATTATGGGTACCACACTCACTCCCTATGTTAATAGTTTTCTTTCAGCTGTGTCAATCATGGGTTGACTATCGCTGTTGTTCACTCAAACTATCACAACAAAGCACCTAAAGTCATCCATCATATAAGCAAAGATCATGTGATCGGCTGGATACATGATCAGAAATGAATAATCTTCATTTTCCTTTTGTAGTACTGAAGGCCCGGGGGGGGGGCAGTGCGAAATATAAATTACATTGAGCAGTAGCCCTTGATGTAACCGAGTATGGCCAGTACCACCCCTATAGAAAAGTAAGAGCTTCCCCACCTGCATGTACTACTTAAAGTAATGCGAGTCTACGTCATCATGGCTTGTGTCTGTTTTTCTTGGGTGTAAGCTGACTGAGCTGGCATTATGCCGGCTATCACAAGTACACGTACAAGTAATTTCTTTTGCAAAACTAGAGAAAAAAATAAGAAGACTGGTGTACTCTCTGACTACGTAGTAATTCCATAGTGCTGATAGTAGAATTCCTCAAACTCCCACTAATGTTACAGGCCTACAAAGACGGCGGAAAGATACATGCCAAAATGTTATACTGTGCTTGCAAGTTGCTAGTGTTACAGTGAGACAACTTTCTGGTAAATTATTTTGTGTTATTGTTAAAGAGTATTGGTTACAGTATTTTTCGTTCTTTCTTCATATAGATGCTCCACAAAAGCTAACCAGAAAGGAGATGGCTGTCCGGGCCAGGGCACGGAAGCTGGAGGGGCAATTTGTGCAGAATTTCACCGGCTGTGGGCTTGGGAACAGGAGGAGGAGGCGGCAACAGCTGCATCCTCCTCCAGTGCCTCGGGTCCACCAGCCAGCAGCCTCCAGTACGGCGCCGTGGTCCAACAGACTCC